>NC_140774.1:32740141-33973778 GCF_044657685.1 Stegodyphus dumicola
GTATGCCTCCTGTAACTGCCATATATATGCTCTTAATTACTCGCGGTAGGTGAGGGTGTATCCTGAACTTTCATGAAGGGCATGCTGTTGAATAAACAAAATTACATAAAACCAAATGAAAAAATTGTTTACCAAATTGTTTATAATAAAAAAAAAAAAAAAAAAAATGCATCTCAGATGCATAATGGAAAGGCATCCTATTTAGTAATATGTCTTCTGCTTCCCAATAATTTTGTGTTGTAGTAAATATACATTATCGATATGTTTTATTATAATGAAATCATTTTTGGGGGGGTGTTATAGTTAAAACATACAGAAATGATTGCTTATGCTAAATAGTAAGTTTCAAAATCTTATAGATATTCGAGAGAGTATGTCATCACTGGATCACCTTATGCTGGTGCTGACAGACATAATGGAGAAATTGCAGCATTTCACTTAAACAGGTTAGTAGTTCTTCATTATTATGGAAATGTCAGTTTTTTTTTTTTTTTTTTTTAATCTGATAATGTTGTTGAAGATATTTAATGATCTGTTTAATCTAGTGTCATAAATACGTAATTATTTTTTCAAGAAAACTGTTTAAATAACTTCCTATATTTTCTTTTTATTTATAGCAAATGTTTTGGTTAATTTTTGGATTATTGTAACTTATCGATTTTTTGGCGAAAATTTGGCGATCAACCCTGCTACAGCAACCTGCTAGTTTTTGTTCGGACGCCATTTTGTTTTCACGAAGTAAAGGCCTGTTTTTTTTTTAACTCAACATTTTTTTCCAACAATCTGCTAGCCGAATTACGCTTATGCTAGAACTTTTATGGAACAAAAGTGCTTAATCATGATGAAGATTAGGTGCGAAATTGGGAGAAAGTGCAGAATCGCAAACTGCTTGCCGCGTTTTTAAGAATTGCACATACACGGTATCCATGTACACATTGATCTATTTTCACTTAAAAAAGCATCACAGAATTGCACAAAAACGGCATTGCACACACTCTTGACTTTATCCATGTACACTGCTAAAGTCCTAGCTAGTAACCTTTATCGCCTTACCAAAATGTCACCAAACTACCTGTTACCGTATTCCAAAGATTAGCCAATGTTTTTAGTATTAGTCCTTTAGGATACTCATTTAACTTTACCTGTATCATCTAGGTGAAGAAATTGAATTTGAGATTAAAAAAGCCTGATGTCAGGAAAACATTCATTACTTTCCTAGGAACGTTTAGTGTTAATTGTGTGTTTGGTACTTTTCCATTATAAGCCTGCTACACATTTTATTGGGTAATTTAATTATAAACTATTTCTAGTTATAGGAGTAGTTTATTGATGATTAATACACATATCGTGTGACAGATGATGGCTAATAGATCATCACCTGCAATGTGCCAAAAAGCATGGCAGGTACAAAACAAAAACAAATGCTATGATTAAGTTTCTTGAAATTTTAATTCATTTAAATTTATTTAACTATTCATCTACATCTAGTGACACACCATTTGTTGATTCGCTTCCCTCTTGCAGTTCATTTCTTTCAAATTCATTTGTTTGTGTGTTCAATTTTACTGTAGTGGATTTAAAATTTGGGATTTACCGAGCAACAAACAAATGGTAATTATGTCCTGTAATTGCTGTGCCAAGAATACCGACTAACTTGTCAATCGAAATTTTTTCGTTTTCACTAACCTCTCTGTCACTTTCTTCATGCCTTTATCCATTTTTTGCAGCAATTCCACTTTTTGTTTGATGGACATCGAAACATGCTTTCGCTTTGTAGATCCTTTGGCAGCTCCAGAGTTGGAAACTCTTTTTGACATAATCGAAAGTTCAAACTTACTTTTTATAAAATTGCTCTAACAGTGTGCAAAAAATAATAAGCCGGATCCAATTAGAAGATTAAGAAACAATGCAATCTGCAACATTAACTGAAATAGATAATTAGATAACTTTAGCCTAGCTTATACTGTCCGTTATACATTAAACGTGCATGCGTAAACATATTATGCGCATGCATAAGTGCTACGCATGCGCAGAAAATTTGTACCTTTAAGGTCTGGATTATAGATCATTCCGGATTATGGACGTCCGGATTAAAGACTCCCATTTAGTATTCTCATTAATTCAAACTTATGTTTTTTAGTAACTAAAAATAATAAATTCTTGGTAATAATAAATTGCTATCTATAAACTATAATTCTTATAACTAGAAATTGTTTATAATTTAAAAAAACCTGCCAAAATTCATGGCAGGCACATAATGGGAAAGTACTGTCTTTTTAATTTCTTTGAACTTTTGTGAATAAAATTTTCAGTAGATTAAACTGCACATCTCTAAGAGAAAAGTCTTTTAAAAATTAAGGTATTTACATTATATCTTATCAATCATGAAAGGTGGATACCATCAAACCATGGAAGTTGGCAGAGTTCTCACCAATTATTTCTGAAGAATTACAAAGGAAGTAATGCCTCTTTATTTAACATTCAATCAGTATTTGATATCCACTTTTTTTTCCAAAAGTTCTTTTGCCGATTGCTACTATTGTTAAGCTCTTTGAGTTTTTGAAAAGCAGTGTTACGAATTCTGAGTACAAACTTCCCGTAGGTAATAGTTTCAGTCTGTTACTATTTTGATGACTTATAAATCTGAAAATAATCTACTGCTTGTTCTTCAGAACGCAGGACAAAATTTTATTATTATTATTATTATTATTTAAAATGCAAGGGGAAAAATACAGCAATAGACAGTTAATTTATATCTTTCTTCATAAAAACAAAATATAGCTTATTGAGGATCAGGGGAAATGATGTTGTATACAGTCTACCACTTTTAGTTATTTATTTATTTCTTAGGTGGTGTCTATAAAACATTACTTCTAAGTATGAAAATAAATGCAAAAAACCTTCTGTATGATGTTAAAATTCAAATCCCTTCAGGTTTTTTTTCCCTTGTAAAATCATTTTGATATTAAAATGTGAATTTTTAAAGTGTATTTAATTTATTTTGGGTGACTAATTAAATGACATTAATTTCATTAATTAATAACTTATTCAATTTTTAATTCCAGGAAATTTAAATTCCTTCTAATTTTACAAAAAAGTGGCCCTTAAAAGGGCTGTTTTCAAGAGTTATTCAGCCACATAGACAGTCAAAAATCTTTAATTCCGACTCGTCAGGACTTCGGCGATTCGGGATTATCGGTTTTTCCGGATTATAGATCATCAATTTAAATCTGGTAAGATGGCATGCAGAAATTATAAAATTAAAAATATGAAACCGTAATTTATGAAATAAAGAGCAACTATGATGTAAAAAGTATCAAAATTTACAAAAAAAAAAAAAAAAGCTTAATATTTATTTGTTTACTTTATTAAACATTTCTTTCAACCCGTGCATGCGTAAAGCATACATTACGCATAGTCAAAATTATAAAATTTCAACCAGAAAACTATTTGATGTGTATTCGTGATATTTATAATGACAAGGAATTTGATTTAAATCATATCAAAGACGGAGTACATCGATTTTTTTTCCAGATTATGGATGTCCAGATTAAAGACTTTTGACTGTACTATGAAATACAAGTATTTAAAAATATGTAAAAAAAAGATGATTCCATTAATTTATTTAATAACCCATTGATTTTTAAGTCCATTAAATTTAAAGTTTGGCTTTGGTATTTTTTTGAATAAAGGGAAACAGCTATTTCATAGATTTTTATCTAAAGTACTGTCTTTAAATGTTGTTTTTGTTGTTGCTGTTAAAAAGAAAATTACCATGTGCAAAAAAAAAAAAAAAAAAAAAAAAAAAAAAATTATTAACTATATATAATAAATATTATTAATATATTTATATTAGCAATTTCTGTTATCACATCCTAAAAACATATGTACTAATTCTTCCGTGCAACCATACGATTTCATGCAGTCATTTTATGTTGCATTTTTCTTTTTTTTTTGTATTTATGTAGTTAAAAATTAAATTTTGATTAGGTTTCAACATTTTAGATGCATTAAAATAATTCTGATTATTAATAACATGCAATTTCTGTCTTGTTTTTTTTAAATATGTCTATATACAAGTCTATAGAATGCTATATATCTTTTATGCGTAATTCTGCATGAAGAAAATTAGTAAGTTGAATTTTTGATTTTTTTTTTTTTTTTTTTTTTTTTTTTTTTTGGTGGGTGGGAGCTCACTTTACTTTTAGTTTGTTGAAGTCAACTGTTTAATGTTTCATTGCTTATCAGAATAATGAAATAAGTCCTTTAAAAACATCTTAGCAGTATGTAAAAAGTCACATTTAAATACATCATGTAGTTTACAAGATCACAATTACAATACTTAGTTCTGAATTTTTTTTTATTAATGTTTATAATAGTAGGATATTTTGCTTTACTGTACTACAGAATTTTCCTATAACTGAGCGGTAGATGATTTGAGAAATTTTAAAAGATTATTTTCATTATGGTCAAACAGTATTTGCTTATTCTTTTATTGCAAATTTTAAACTTATCTTCATTTTATCAATCAAATGTTCAATAATCAAGCCTTTTTTTTTATACTCCTTTTCTGCAGCATTATTTATTTCATTTATGTGTGAAATGAAGACCGATTCTTTTAAAAATTATAGTGTCCCTTACATGCATTTCATCACCTTTTAAAACATCTCACAGTTTATCTAGTATCCTTTAAATTCATGAAAATCAATAGAGTTTTGACTAACAATCCAATAGATGTTTTTGAGATATAGTCAAAACAAACAAATAGAAAAATTAAAAATATCTTCACCATAAAAAGCAAATGCATGGTACCTTGCCTATCGAAAGCAATCAGTTCCAAAATGGTTTTCATTATGTGGGATGCTTTTTCCCATAGGAATAATTTTAACATTCCTGAACTCTATTCTAAATTGTGGCATACTAAAAAACTTCAAAGAATATTAAAAATTAAAGAGTGTTGTAAATACTAGGAATTTATTAATTTATTCTTTACAAAAATATTTATCTGCACAATGTATAGTTTTATGTTTCTCAGTTTCTTTTACTGGAATATGTTCCTTGTCTTTTATTAGAAGTGGAAGTCTCACCCGTGATTGATCTATCTGTCTTTGTTTCATTTGGGAACTAGATTTTTCAAGCTTGTGTCTGATGTAGTTATCTTCTTCTCCGTATCTTCAGATGATCACAAAATAGTTTATGGTATTGCTATTGAATAGTTGTGTCTCTGTCCTTCTGAACATGATCAGTATGTCACTTCTGCTTCTATAGTTGAAAACTGGACAGCATTTGCAGTCTCAGAAATAAATTGCTTTAGCCATCTATCCTTTACATACCATTTGCTGTTAAATAGTGTTAAATCAAGCACTTGATCCATAGTTGTCAAACCTACACAGGAGTATGACATAAAGTTGTACCATAGGCTGCAACAATTTAAGGGGAGGGAGCAGGTAACTAGAAACTTGAACAATGTCTAATAATTTGGTACTTTATTTTTAAAAGAGAGATTTAATTTGGCATCCAAAGGATTTAATATTCTTTAAGGACTGCAAATGATTTTTTTGTCATAGTTTTTTTATATATTGTTATTCAAAGCATTAGAGGGTATCAAAAGAAAGCAAATTATCACACATTTATTTCTTTTAATAATAATTAATAGGCAGAAGGTGTTGTTACCTGTATAATTTTTTACAAAATAATTGTCGCCCAGCTGATATAATGGTTTACATCGTTGACTGCTGTGCCAAAGGGCTCGGGTTCGAATCTTGGAGAAGGCATGAATGTTTATAGATGTATAATGTCAGTGTGGTATGTGGCGGCACTTTAAATATGTGGCGAATCAAAAGTATGGTTTGATGGGGAGAGCAGTGGCAGACCCTCGGATCTGTTCCACTGGGGTACTTTCCATCGAAATTGGGTGTGGAAGAGTTAAATCGCACTGTCGCCGGAATGATGTTCAAGGCTGTTTGTTGCCAACGGCAGGCGCATTGTAGCGCTCTCTGCCACGAGGAATTTCGTGCACTTAGGCTGACTATGTCAGACAAGTGAGCATAAATGGCAAAAACAACATACAAAAAAACTTGATTTTTCTAATTATATTTTTATTTGGATCTTTTCTGTTGTCAAACATGGTTTTATATGAAGATATATTCACCAGAATACATTGCCATATTAACCGAACTTTGATTCGTACATAAATAATGTGAATTTATGTGTAAATGCTAGAATAAAAAAAAAAAAAAATTTTTTTTGAACATATCTTAGCCGACATTATTGTCTTTTGGCCATTTTTCAGTTAAATATGTTATTATCTCTTATAACACTGTTATTGTGCTTAAAGCAAATTTTATTAATAAAAAGTATGTCTTTCTGTTTTAGTTTTTATTTGCTGAAAAGGTTAGCCTGAGAGCCATATTTATTATGTTTAGAATAATTTTTTTTCATGTTGTTTTGTGATAGAAAATGTATATTTGTTCTTTAAACACGTTAAAATATTTTTCCATAAAAGAATTCTGATATTTCAGGCTTTTAGGTCTTTGTCGATGTCCTTTAACTGTTGGTAGAATTATCAACCTTAAAACAGAAGTTTTACCTGTTGCATCAGAAAGTTTATCAAAGACATTTTTTACAAAAGGTATTTTTGGAAATTTTTTCATTTCTCCTTCAGTGTTGTTGAAATACATATTAAAGTTTGTGTTGTAAGTGTAACTCAAAGGTATTAATTACTCTCTGTGCTGTAAAATATCTAAAATAATCAGGTGTTAAAAAATGTCCGTTATTTATTTATTTATTTTTTTTTTCTTTCTTTCTTTCTTTCTTTCTTTTTTTCTTTTTCTTTTTTTTTTTTTTTTAATGATTGTAATGAATTCTGTGAAAACTGTAAAACTTTCTTGTGCAAGAAAATGTAGTAACTGTTATTTACCCCAAGAATCATGTTTGCTATTTCGAAAGAAAAATTTTTTAACTAAAGAAAAGTGCCAATTTAATTTTGTATCATGCTACTTTTCCTTTTTCTGCAACGCAAACAACGCAGACACATGACAGTGAAAGTACGGACAAACAATGTAGACTACAAATAAACAAACTCTGTTATTGAATAAATTAAAAATAATTTGAGCAATTTGATGGTCTACAGAAATAAAAATTTATTCTTTATTTTAGTTAAAATGAATTTCTAGATGTTGTTTGTTTAGTCATATAAAAATACCATATTTACTTGCATATTTCGCTCTGTCACATAATTTTCTTCTTTGTGTTTTTCAGTTCTCAGAAAGGTTTGATTTTATGGTTAACATACATGGTATGAATCAACAGCAAAATAAAATATATAATTAAAAAGGGTAATGAAAGTAATAACTGTAATTAACTCCTTTAAAATATAGAATGCAGTAATATATGCATATATTTATATATTTAAATTACTTACTTTCCAAAATATGAAAGAAATGAAGAAACAATGGTAAGCATTACAAAAAGTGCATTTTGTGTTTTGTTTCATGTAGTTTAAAATATTTTAACTGTACGATTTTAAGATAGTATTTTAATAAATTAAATAATTTAAAAAATAAAATACTTTAAATAAAAGAAAATAAAACTTCTAACTTGCATAACAGTAAACACATGCATAGAGGCAACTGGAATTTTTCAAACATCTGGATAGCCTATTCTGCCGGACACTCTGGCTGTTTTTCTTCTGTTTGATGATATAAAGTACAAAATGATGGTTGACTGTACTATTTTTACTTTATACTAGATTTGCTACATATATTTTATTTTGTGGTCTAAAAGCAATATGCCCTGCCTAGAATTTTCATTGGAAATGAATGTAAAATTAGTGAATGATTTCTGATGTTTCTTTTGTCATATGTCTGATTTAGTAACTTATTATAATAAAGCTTTTATTTCTTTCTTCTTTTCATGTATGAAGCTAAAATATAGTTCTGATTTTCAGAAAATGACACTTGTTTCTATGGACATTGCTACTACTGTTCTCCTGCCGATCCTGCATGTGCTGTAGGAGATGTTATGGAAGGAGCTATGATTCTCATGCTTCCAGAAAAATACAGACTTAAGAAGTACCGTAGTCCATGGCAGAGAACATACAAAGATACAGTTACAGCTCGGTAATTTTAATTCTATTGATATGATGATGAGATTTTATTCCCATATGATGATAAGATTTTAATTAATTCACATTAAAATAGTTTTCTGGTAACTAGTAAATTTGATAAATAATTTTTATGTAGTTTAATATAGTAATTCTGAATTGTGGTGTTGCAAGTTACTAGTAGATCAGTTTTCTAAATTCAGTCATTTCCATCTCTCCCCATCAAGGTGCAAGTGATCAAGGCTTTTAATAATAGTAGTGTAGTTCATGTATATGGAAATATTTATATTCTGTAAAACATTTTTAAAATTCCAAATGCATAAACTTTACAAACTGGTAATGGGACCTTAAAATTTACTGTTCAACATCTATATCCTCTTGAAAAGGCAAGAAAAAAAAAAAAAAAAAAAAAAAAAAAAAAATTGAACTTTAACAATTTTGTTGTGCTTTTTTCTTTTTTTTTCCTATTAATGATTAAATTGAATATCGTTAGTTAAGTTTGTGTAGTTAAATTGAAAATATTTTAAAAATATTTAGTTCATTTATTAATTGATACATGTTGTGTATAGCCAGTTTTGTAATTGAAGTGTTTGACTAATTAGTATTTTTAATATTTTTATAGAATAGTGATTTATGTACTTAATTGTATGTATAACTGAGTTAGATGAGCTCTTGTCAGAGTTCAGGTGTGGAGTGTGTTAAGGAATATTATAAAGGCTTACTTGACGCTTGTTAAGGCTTACTTGAAGTATTGGCTTACTTGACGCTTCCCCTTCTGAACATGTGACTTGAAATTTTATTCTTCTTGAAGGTAGAATTCGATGCACTATGCAATATAATTCAATTTAGATTCTTTGATGGAACTATTCAGTTCTTGCGTTTTGAGCCTTCAGGCATTTTAGCCTATATTGTATTCATGTAAATATGAAGCTTAATTAAAATTTATGTAAAACCCTCCAGGCCAGTCATCTCATTTTGGATTATGAATGATTCAAATTTGATCTAGAATTTCGTAGCAAATTATGCTGAGATAGAGGCAAACTCGCTTAACTTTTTTTTAGGAATTTCACAAATACTCAGTGCTGTACTTTTGTTGGTACAGCAGATATCTATGCAATACTTTGTTTTTTAAGCTTTTGTAGGTCAACAGAGCTATATCGTTGTTGATACAGTTGTAAAAAATCTGGAGATTTGCAGGGAGAGGAGGCACGAAAATGGTATCTTTCAATCTCATAAGAAAAAAATGATGCGAGATTAAATATGAAGATGGGGGTAGCTAATGCATTAATGTGCCATCTTCTCATCTTGAGCATCTTGATCAGGATAGTCATTGAGATGCTCGTGCAAATGATCTCATCTGCCTGTCTAATAGTGAGTCAGACAGTGGTCTTGTAGATAGAGGTAATATTGCAATTTCCTTGAACTGTGAGCCAGTTTGTCCATGTATATCCTTCCAGTGTGGGTAGATATCTTCTGTATTAGGGAAGTTAAATGCACAAACTCTTTGTGAAATGTGTTAAAAAAATTATGAGTTTTGTATTTCCATGTAAAAAAAATTAATATGGGTTGCATACTTTGTTATGAATTATTAAAATCTTCATACAGTTATGAGTAACCGTGTATTTTTTAATTTTTTATCAACTGTTATTAGCATAAAAATAAATTAGCTTGTTGTAAGCGTGTCGAACTTTGATATTTTATTTCATTTTTGGTACTCTTCTGTTATCAGGACTGTATTAAAAATTGCATGTGTGCACATGTGTATGTATGCATGTGGTATATATGCATGTGTATAAATACATACATACATACCTACATATATGCAAGCATACATGAACATGTCCATCCATTGATACATGCATACAACATAAATTTCTGAATCTGGTCATGATAACAGAAGAATACCTTATTTTTGAATAATTTGAAACTTTCATGCCATAACAACATGTTAGAATGCTAATCTCTGCTGCCAGTGAAATTCACATTTCAAAAAACTAATAGCTGGTCATGTAGCTTAAAAAAATGAATAAAAATAAATCATTAAATTCGAGATCTAGCATTTAAAAATTTTTGAATAGTACTATATAAAATAGGGTTCACAAATAAGATACAAACTTCTAGTAAAATTAGTACAAAAATGTCTTTTTAATGAGTTTGCATATATAATTTCTTGGAAAAGAAATTTTAAATTTATGTCAAAGACAAATTTAAAAAGAAATTAATTTTTAGACACAAATCTGTTTCTAGCAATCTGAAAAACTATCTATAATTAGTGAAACTTAGCAACTAGTATAAAAATGAGAAAGCTTTGTATAATATATTTACGGGTGCCTCTTGGCGATAATTGGACACCGAGTTTGTGCAATTCTTTGAGTTGTTATTGTGGATTTGTGTCACAAAAATCACCGCTGGACAAATCCAAAATAACAACTCAAAGAATTGCACAAACTCTATATCCATGTACACATCGACCTATTTTCATTTAAAAAAACATCAGAGAATTGCACAAACTAGGCATTGCACACTCTCTTGACTTTGTCTATTTCAGCCATTTTACTGTGTAAACCACAAAATAACAACGTACTTCTTATCCAAAATCCGACACGCAAACAAGCCTTTCATCATTCAAATTCACTGCAATCATGCAACCAGTTAAGTCATACTAAGGTTCCCATAGCATTCAACTACTTGGGTTACGATAAATGAAACAACAACTTGGTGGCAAATGAAACAACAACTTAGCAATAATCCAAGGGGCACCTTTAAATCTACTCTAACCCATTTTATCTTTTTATATTTACGAAACAGAAAAAGTTAATTTGGACAATAATATGAGGAAATTTTACCATAAACATCTAGAAGTTTACTAGTAAAGTTTTTCTCTATGCTAGGATACTTCTATTTTTATTAGTTTAGAATTTTTTAAAAGTTTAATATTCTTGTGATGAGAAGTCATTGTGATTGCTTTTATTTTAAATTTATCATTTGAAATTCTTGGAATGCTTGTATCTGATGAGTAATTAAACATTTTTCCAGTAAGTATGTCCAACTGTCAATTAAAGAAAAAAATGCAAAATTCGTTCAAGTTGAAATAGTAACTTTTGACACCAAAATCATTTTACAATTTTTCTTCTTGTCACTAATTAGTTTCTTTTATAAGTCTTTCTGTTCCTTTTGTGTGTAAGGACTTCTAATTTTTTTATTGTTTAAAAATTGTTTAGCTTCTTCTGTTCATGAAAAAAATTTAGGTTAGTATCATTATTCCTAAATTTTAGATCTTATTTTTTTAAATTTCTATTTTTTCCTTTTGTTAACTTCAAATGGAATTTCAATAATATTTTATGTTTTATAAAAGTTTCACAATATTTCTAGAGTAGAAATAGGGGGAAAAGGATTATTGTTAAGTTTTGTGTAAACTCTGAAGTTATTTTTTTTACAAATGAAATTTTTCTTAATTCTAAATCTTAGATGCAAATGGCTTTATTATGTATTTTTTCTCCCTAGTTATATTTGAAAAACCTGAAGATTCATTTTAAGAAATTAAGAAGTTGTAACTTATTCAGCTTAAAAAAAAGAAATGCTAAATTCACGAGAACAAGAAAACTTTACAGAATTATGGACGGACTGAGATTACATAAATAAATAAATAAAATGATAGTAAAAATCTTTGGTCTCGCTGGTTGTGGCAGATTGATTGAAGTTCCATAGTTTGAATAATACTGTTAATTGTAATTAACCACAGAGTGATATAATTAAAACATTTATGAATAAATTATTACATAAATATTTCAGAATATTTTAAAAGTATAATTTATGTATGTAAAGCAAATGTGAGATGTAATTCCAATTATTTATGATTATCTAACATGTAAATGAACCATAAATTCAGGTGCATAGAAGAATGTGTGCATTGTTCTTAAAAATGTTTTTAAAAATGTATGTGATATTTTTATTAAAGTTATCATCGGGTCACTCCTGAGAAACTGAAGTAATTTTTTCTATATATAATTTTTTTTTAAAATTAATTATAGAACTCTATATAATTTTTTTTATTTACTGTATTGAAAATTTGTGTCTATAATTTTTTTTTTAGATGGGAACAAGATTTTAACTACTGTGATCAAATAAGAAAAATAAACATGTTTAAAAAGGGTAACAGATTATTAGATTTGATTGATGCTTCAGTCTTTGATTACTTAATTGGGAATGCTGATAGACATCATTATGAAGTTTTTGCAGATTTTCCAGATAGCATAGTCATTCTCTTGGATAATGGAAAAAGGTATTATTTTGCTTTAACTAATTTTTTATGCATGGATTCGCTTATATCATGTTATATAATGTAATTGTTACGTTTCTTGCATAGAAAATATCTTCCTGAAAAGTAAATTCAAATTTATGTTCTCTTTTAAAATATGCTTTCTTAATTGAAAAATTAAATTAATTTATCTTGTTAATTGTTTTATTTATTAAATGACTTTGGCTTTAATATTTTAAACATTTATTTGTTTTTATTAAATAGTAACAGTTTTGTAATGAAATTCTGATTAAATTGTTTCTCATTTCTTTATTTAATGAAAGCTAATATTATTTAATACAATTATGGTAGATTGGTGTTATAAAAAGCCTCAAATAATTAAAGATGTTTTATATTGGTAGTCTTCTGGCAGATTCAGGTAGCTAATGCATTGTATAAATTTATAGAAATGAGTCTTGAGCCCACCAGTTGCCACCAGTTTTAGAGAGATATGAGTATGAAACCACAAAATAAATAAATTTCTTCGAAACGAAAACTGTAATTATTTTATTTATTTTAAAAATATGCCAAGTGGATAAGATATCAGTGAACCAAGGTTTAATTACTAGCGAACCAGTTAGTTGTATGGTTGTTTTCATAGTTCTCCCAAGCATAATATGAAGGTAAGGCAACTGCTTTAATACATGAACCTAACCTATAAATGTCTTTTTTTAAATCTGTATTTCATTAATTTCAGATGATTTTTAAAGGTGTTATGCAGTAACGTAACATCTTTTATGGGTACCGATTGAAAGTTTTAGGATTAATATTTGATGTATCACATTAGAAGCTCTGCTTCTATAATAGTATGATTGATATATAAAATTTATAAAATTTGCAGGTTTCCCCCCCAAAAAAAAATTGCTATGAAAGGAACCATTTTAAAGTTACACTTGAGTTTTAAAGTCCTTACTTCTGAATAGTTATGTAAGGACAGAAAAAAATTGTCTTAGTTATTTGAATTGTGTGTTATTTAAATTATTATTAATATTATTCAATTTTAAATGATTTAATTAGCTGGCTACTGCTAGTATTTTGATTATTATAAGATCATTTTTTTTGTAAAATATGATGAGAAAGAGATTTTTATGAATTTTTATCCATTATGTTTTAAATTCGCCCCCTTCAGTATAAAAGTGTTTATATTACAAAACAAACCTTCCAACATATTCATATTTTTGGGTCAAAAAATTAACTATTCAAAATTTAGCTAACTTTTTAATACTTTGTGTTCTGTTCCTCACAAGCATAATGTATACAGTAAGTTTTTTATTTATACCTAGACTTTTTTTTTTTTTTTTTTCAGTATACTGCATTATTAGAAACATAGGATCTTGAGACATAGGAGCATGTAGTAAATTTTTTAGAAGTTAGAGGTGAATCTTCTTAAAATATCCAGGAGGAGAAGACAGATATAGAATATTTTCAAAGACAAATCTTGCTATTGATGCATTGCTCAATCTACAATTTTTGATAATTCAGGTGGAATGACTAATGAATTGCATGGATATTTTTAGTTATTGCTGTGATATAAAGGAGCAATGCATTAATTTTCTAAAATAAGAGGAATGTATGATATTGTTTTATTAATATTAGCATAGGAAAAATGTGTGCTAAGTAGAGTTTGGGAAGACTTAGTATTTTGAAAGAGAGTCTTGAGATGGATCTAAAGTATCAAGTCTGTGCTTTAATTCAAAATATTAAGCTATTTATTAATTTTAAATGTTAATATCATTAATTTATTTATTGCATTATTACTTTGCATACTATTACACATTTTCATTAACACTTATATTTACATATTTTAATATAAATATTAAATTTTTAATTAAAGCTGTATATTTGATATGGCTTGGGAAATAAATATATGTGTCATCATGTATCTTTGTTTCAGAACAATATAAAATTTGTTACCTCATATCTGAAGCTCTTTTGCTGTAATTGATTTCTTCTAAATAGATTAAATTATTTTAAATTAAACATTAGGAAAACCGAAGTATTTATGTATTGATCAAGTCATCTTGAACAAATTATAGTGTAATACACTTGGTGGCAATCGAGCATGTTTATTCAGCATTTTCAGTTTGATTTTAGTATTTAACAAATAACATACATTTTTGCTTCAAATTATTGAAATTTTGAGACGAAGGATGAAGATTTTTTCCCCATTTTCTGTAATTGCATACAGTTAACCTTCTTTTGTTATATGTATAGATTTTCATTAATATTATGAATAGAACTAATTTGATTACCAATTATTAAGTTTGCTTCAAAATTTGTATGTCATTTTGCTTGAAGTTTTTGAATATTTGAAAGAAAATTCAAAATAATTTGAAAATTTTCATATCAAAATTCATGTACAGGAAGTTTTGTTTGATTTTATATTTCTCAACCTTAAATTACTTAAAATATCTTTTAATCTTTCTTAACTTGGAGTAACAGCCAGAAATACTCAACAGAGTAAAGAGAAGACAATTGATTACCTTTCTTTAATCTAACTCAGTGATTTCCAACCCTTTTCTTGCATCAATCTCGTTCAAAAGAATGGGTTTCTTCATTGAACCTCTTATATTTTTACTTCCTTATACAAAGTAAAGAAAGATCTGTAACCACGAAAAATTTCGGTTATCATATATAAACGAAAATACACATTTTGACTACTCTCAAATCCATTTGAAAAATTTTTTCCATGACATCTATATGTACAGACAGAATGAAGGATTCTTTTTTCCAAAACATATTGTAAAATGAATTTAAAATAGATTCAAAGGGAATTTTTCGTGATGCCTATATGTATATTTATGTATCTTGCATAACTCAAGAGCAAGTTAGATGAAGAGCGTTGAAATTTTGTATATGGGACTGCTATAACATCTAGTTGTGTACCTCCCTTTGTTGTTACAATTAGCTACACCAAACATGTGTGTGTGTGCGTATCAGTTCTCTTACCTGGTTTGATGAGGACTGTTTTTTTATTCTTATATATTGATAAATACTTGTATATATTCTTATATATTAGTATTAATGATTTGCTTAGAAAGGATATGGTAATTCAACGTCCTGTTAAGAAAGCTCCAAAAATTATTATTTATGATGTAGATTCTGATCTGTCTCGAGATGATCTTAAGATTATGATTAGAGACCAAAATATGGTCTTTGAAAATGGTGGTTTTGACTTAAAATTTTCGATAAAAGGTAGAAAATATATATAATAGTACATTGGGTGGCCAGTGTAGATGCTAAGAAATGTAGAGAACTTATAAAAGCAGTAAAACTTAACATAAGATGGTCTCGTCTTAGAATTAAAGAAGTTTTGAAAGTAACTCAATGTTTTAAATGTTCAAAGTATGGGCACTTTCAAACAAAATACCTAGAACCGCAAATATGTGTTAAGTGTGGTAAAGTTGGACATAAATATTGGGAGTGTAAAGCTACTCCAAAATGTATTAATTACAAAGAGGCAAATGAAAAGTATGAATTGAAGCTTAGCGTTGATCATTCTAGCTTAGATAAAAATTGTCATTGTCACAAATGACAAATGTATCTTTTAATCAGTCATACTAATTATGGCTAGTAGAGGTGATGAAGACTTTAAAATGGTTCAAATAAATTTACATTACACCAAAGTTGCTGTAAATCAATTATATAAAGCTATTGAAAGAGGCTATAAAACAGCCTTGATTCAAGAACCACCGTATGTAGTGGATAATAAAGTTCAGGGAATCCTGATGAAATTTCAAACTTTTTGTGACAAAAATTATCCACGAGCGGCAATCGTTTTGTTTGACAGCTCTTCAGTAATGCTTTTGTATGCTTCCTCGAATATAGTAGCAATCAAAATGATCACTAATAATAGAA
This sequence comes from Stegodyphus dumicola, assembly GCF_044657685.1. Classification (NCBI taxonomy): domain Eukaryota; kingdom Metazoa; phylum Arthropoda; class Arachnida; order Araneae; family Eresidae; genus Stegodyphus; species Stegodyphus dumicola. Next base: position 32,756,401 of record NC_140774.1, read on the forward strand.
ACATAGACCTTACCATTGTAAGATCTTCTTTAGTCCTGAATTGGTCTGTTTCTATGGATATATCATGTAACAATCATCGCTATATTGAGATTGCACTTTTAAACAGCTTACTTAGAGAGAAGAAATTTGAATGTTTCTATATTTGAAATTTGAATTGGCTAAATTTTTGCCCAGAACTGTATAACTTTAAATCAAGTTTCCGAAGAAAATTTAGAATATATTTCTGATTTAAATATTTATATTAAAGATCTTACTAACTCAATAGTGGACATCTGTAAGAAAAATAAGAAGATGAACATATTTAAACAGAGCATCGCTCTGGGTAAACAGCTGCATTGGTGGTCTGAAAAATTGGCTGTTTTAAGAAGCTAAGCTCGATTGTATCAAAGAAAATTTCAGAAATGTTACAATCGTATAGAGAAAAATTTGTTAAAGATTCAATATAAGAAGAAATTAACTGAATATAAACGAGTAATCAACATTAGTAAAAATTATGCTTGAGAACAACTATATGACACTTTGAATATTCATTAACCTTTTGGCATTCCTTACTATATTACTGTTAATAAATATAAACCAGCTTTACAAATTGCCTCTTTAAAATATCAAGATGGGTCTTGTACTAAGAATATAGATGAAACAGTGAATTACATCCTACAGTATCACTTTCCATGTGATACTACTTATGGAGATCTATCATGTCATTATCAAATTAGATCAAATTGTAGGATGCCTCCAGAGACCATAAATGATTATGATTTTACTTTGGATGAAGTGGAATTTACTCTTAAAAAGTTAAGTAAAGGTAAAGCTCCTGGTAAAGATGGCCTGACAATGGATATTATTTTAGAAATCTTTGAATGTAATAAAAAGTTCTTTGTAGCTATTCTGAATGAATGTCTTCAGAGGAGAATTTTTCCTGAATGTTGGAAAAAGGCTGATTTGGTTTTGTTCAACAAAGAAAGGATAAAGAAGATCCTTCCTCTTTTCGCCCCATTTCCGTACTGCCTTCTGGGGCAAGGTGCTGGATAAACTCTGACACAACGGTTACAATATTATTTATTATCAAATAATCTTTTAAATAAAAATCAGTTTGTTTTTATGCCAGGTAAAAGTACTACCCAGACTATAAATAATTTAATTTCTGACATCCTTCGAAATAGAAGGAATAATAAACATTCTGCAATTTTATCCTTAAATGTAAAGTGCACTTTCAACAATGTTTGGTGGCCAATTTTATTAAATTAAATTAAATTTATTATTAAAAAAATATTATTAAAAATATGAAATGTTCAAGAAATATCTTTTTATTAATTTGTGATTTTCTGAATGAAAGAAAAGTTTCCTTATATAATGGTAACAAGTGGCATCACAGAAATTACGAAAGGGGTTGTCCCCAAGGTTCAGTATCTGGTCCACTTTTGTGGAATATTGTTGCTAATATAGCTTTAAACATAACCTTACCACAAAATGTTAGTATACAAGCTTATACTGACGATTTTGTTTTATTGGCCACGGTAAGTGGTTGCCATACTATTGATAAAGCTTTTAAGTTTCGCTACTCAAGAATTGGAGAAGTGGTCGTTCCATGTTAAACTCAAATTTGATCCAAAGAAGAGTTTTCTTTTAGATATTTCCAAAACTAATACTAGATCAATACATCCTAGATGCAAACTGTATGGACAACCAATTAGAGTTTCTAAGACAATCAAATATTTGGGCATTATGATCGATGAAAAGCTCACTTTTATATCTCACCTAGATCAAATAAAGATTGAATGTACCCATATTCTTAATAGACTTAATAAAATGAATCTCCAAGGTAACATTCTTAAAAGTTTATATAAAAGAGCTGTTGAGAGAAAGATCTTGTATGCATGTGGTGCATGGTGGAGTGGACTGGTCTGAATGCATAAAAAATTTTTGCAAATTCAAAGAATCGCTTTATTGGGGATTACTAAATGTTTGTTTCCACAGTAGCTCTTCGGATTTTGGCTGGATGTCCTCAGATCGATATCTTAGCGGGGAAAAAAAAATGCTATCCTTAAATTTAAAGCAGGTAATAAAGCTGTCAATTGTTTCAGCTAGAGATTTTGACTTTGAGAAAGGTTTAGACATTCATCCAGCTTTGTTGAAAGGGTTGAATTGGCATAAAGACCCCCCCCCCAATATGACAGGCTACACGGTTTTTACAGATGGATCTAAATTAAATGGTCACGTGAAGGCACAGTGGTGTAGCGAGGAGGGGCAAGGGGTGTATGATGCCCCAGGCGCCGCTTGTAAATGGGTACCAAATGGTCTCCAAACCAGATTTTCATCATATCACTGTGTTTTTTTTGGGGGGGGGGGCGCCAAAAAGGTATTTTGCCCCAGGCGCCAGTTATGCTCGCTACTCCACTGTGGGGGCAGCCTTTTGTGTGTTCTCAGATGAGAAACTAAGCTTACAAAGAAAATATAGACTTTCTGACAATGCCACTGTCTATCAGGCAGAGTTAGTGTCCCTGCGAGAGGCCTTATATTGGCTTATTTCTAATTCTGCGACAGATCCTGTAAAAATCTATAGTGACTGCAAAAGCACAATTGTTTCAATTATGGATGTTTGTCCAAGTAACGATCTAATTAAACAGATAAAAGACATGCTCATTTTTTGTAGCACTCTCAGAGATATTAAACTCTTTTGGACAAAGAGTCATATTGGTACCATTGGTAACGAGTTAGCAGATAGATTGGCAGAGGCTGCCACTGTAAATCAAATTATTGATTTTGAAGCAAAGACTTCCTTTGACAGTTTGAAATCCTTGTTGAAAAGAAAAAGTTTGACTCTATGGCAAGCAAAGTAGAATGACCCAGATTCTAAAGGAAGATTCACATATAATTTAATCTCAACTATAAGTGAGAGAAGATGCCTAAGTGGCAAGTATCTATGAAATGAAATAAACTAAGCTTTAACTAATCATGGACACTTTCCCTTTTATTATAATAGGTTTTCGATAAAAAATTATGCCTGTCCATGTGGCATGAGTAATGTCGATATTGAGCACCTGTTGTTTAGATGCTCTTCTATGAAAAATATTGTCCTAAAATTTATTCCAGGTATTGCTAAATTTAATACTCTAAAGGATTTAAGTAAAAATACAGTGACTAAATTGAAATTGTCAAATTTCATAAAATATGTATCTGTAAATAAAATGAATTTATATATTGATTGTGTTTAAAATTTCCCTGTATGTTTTAAGGAAAACTAGGATGTTTATGATATACTGTTATTGTATTTCTTTGTATATGTAAGTAACATATTTTTATGCATGTAAGTAACATGTGTTATATTTTACAAAGTATGTAATAATGTGCTTTTGTTGGTGTAGCTGGTAAATTTCACCAGCTGCTAGACTTTAAGTTCATATTTTAATTATTCTGTTTAAAGTTATTTCAGGTAGTATGGTGGTAGTTCTACTGCTTAATGGGCCTGATTTAGGCCTTGTTTTAGATCTCAATGTTTCTTTAATTAAATAGCTCCACTAAGCCCTGTTAAGCCTCTAATGGCGGTACAGGAAGTTCGACCAGTCATATATTAGTATCCAGAAAAAAAGCTATCAGATCAAACATTTAAAAAATATTCTTCACAATTGAAGCATTAATTAGTCGACCTCGTAACTGTTCTAAAAGTATGTAAAAACCTTCTGTATTTATTCTGCAATCAATATAATCTTGATTATGGCAATCAAGTGCCATTGCATATGGTACTCTTGACTCCCAATTGATAATCTAAATTGATCTTCCATTGACTTGATATCCACTGAGGCTCTTTAAAATTTCATTGACCCTCAGTGAATAAATACCAGCCCAATTGAGAACCCCTAATCTAACTAAAACTGAGTTATGGCAAATAGCATTTTCTGTAAAACTTGATTAAATGGGGAAACTGATTAAAATCATACTGGAAGGGTCTGAAGCTTAATAACTAATAAAACTGAATTCAAGTATTAGATAAAAAAACATACTGAGTTTTAGCATTTCCCATAATTTTGCACAAAAGAACCTGTAGTTTGGAAAGTGTGTCTAAAATCATTTTTAGCTATGATTTCATGTGACTAATTTCTTAATAATTTTGTGTTGCTTTCACATTAAGGGAGAGATATTTTTTCATCAAGTCATGATTAATGTTGGAATTTGGGTTAAATGTTTTATTTCAAGAAAGAACTATGATTCATTCAATTCAGTTATTCATTTTCTTTAATGCCAGCTGTCATTTGATGTCATAAGAAGCAAAATAAAAAAATACTCATTTCTTTTATAGAATTACATAGTACAGTACAAAGTCTGAAATCTGGACTCATAGGGACTTCAGCGATTCCCGATTTGGGATTTTTCCGGGTATTAGATCATCAGTTTAAATCTAGTAAGATGACATGCAGAAATTATAAAATTAAAAATATGAAATCATGATTTATGAAATAATGAAGTATTTATGATCTAAAGAGTATCAAAATTTACAAAAAAAAAAAAAAAAAAAGCTGAATATTTATTTGTTTACCTTATTAAACATTTCTTTCAATGTAAGTTAAGTTGCTTCATTTTTTTGTGATAATACTTTCTTTTTACTTCTGTAGACAGACATAATCTCTTGTTCAGTTACATTGTTGAAGCCTTGTAACTGCTATTTCGCGAATTCCGATTAACTTGTCAATCGAAATTTTCTCGTTTTCAGTAACTTCTCTGTCACTTTCTTCACTAACAGTAGAGGTATTTTATGGATCTAGAACCATACTACAAATTTCACCATTCATTAATTGATTAATGATTAAGAAACATTGTCATCACAATGGAAAACTTCTTTTATATCATCTTCATTTATTATCGCTTCTCCACGTTTCTTTACAAAATCCATTAATTGGAAAATTTCACTTTTGGTTTGCGATATCCGAAAACCTTTAAAATTAGCGGCTATCACCATCAAATTTAGCTATCCTTCACTATACATATTTGGCTATGCATCATGAGCTTGGCGACTAACGAAAAGTTGTTCCATTAAATTTTATCTAGCTTCTATCGCGCAGAGACAATTAAGCCTGAGTTGTATTAGTTTACTTATTTATTATACTTATGTCTATTTCTTGCATATGCTTAAGACTGATCAGAGTTCTGAATAAATAAATTTCCATATATACTTGAGCCTTATTGAGGGCTGGCACAAGTTGTCATATTTTGATAAACATGCTGTGATGAAAGGAAAGTATGATAAATAATTATTTTCCAGGTTCGCGTCAGATAAACGATGTATCTATGTGGAATGTTTCAGTTTGAGATATGTGTCAAGCAGATACGCAGCAATGGATCCAACTTACTAATCCTACAAATTTATGCTAAAATGACTGTTTCTTCAATAACAAGGTATTTTATTTAGTGTTGAAGTGAAATTAATAATCTGGACTCTCCAGATGTTTTATTATGTGTGGAGGGGGAATCAAATATGCATGCATAAAGCCTACGAGAAAAAATGTTGGTGGTTTTGAGGTCTGGATTTTGGATCATTCCGGATAATGGACATCCGGATTTCGGACTTTGTACTGTAATATTTAAACATGAGTGAATATAAATTTCATGTATATAATAGTCTCAGATAATGCAATTCTAAATTAAATTTTCTATTTGCTTTTTGTATTTTGCCATACTGTTTATTAAAAGGGGAATGGCACATGTGTATTCTCCTCAGTTAATAATAATGGAGATAGGCTTCAGTTGTATTAACTGCAAAATTGGCAGTTTAATACTTTTATGGAAACTGTTTAAGTAACTGTGAATACTCAGATTTGTTTATTGTTTTAATTTTATGTTTGTGTGTGCATAATTTGTTTTTTAAGTAATTTAAAGGTATTTTTCATCTGAGAAATAGCATTATATGCCTTTATTTTTTCCATATCTAGTTTTGGAAATCCATATTGGGATGAATTGACCATTTTAGCACCATTATATCAATGTTGCAGGTAATTTTTTTAAATTGTTTATAAAATATAATTTTTTGAATTGCTTTAACTATGGAGGAATAATCTATTGTCATTTATACTATTTATGTGGAGTTATTTATATAACGAGACATTTGTCTTAATTAAAGGAGACATTTGTTTTTATGGTGAATTTGGTATTCAAAAAATGAAAAAGACTCAACTTTTGCCGGCATTTATCTGAAATAATTTATTTTAATTATTAAAATTTCAATTTAAACAACAGTAAATGAAGGAACAGGAAAAGAAAAATTATTTATGAGGGAGTTGTGATGGTTACAAAGTCTTAAATAACTATGTTATTTTAATATTGGCAGTTTGTTTAGCAATAAAACGTCAGAATACAAATTTTATAATAATCTTTATAATGCATGAATAAGATGTATTGCTTAATGAAATCATATTGTCATTTAGAAGATATTCCATTGTCTCTTTTTAAAAGTTTTGTAGAGATATTAGGTATTTTTTTTTTTTTAAAGCAAGAAAAGTGAAAATGAGCAGTGCTCTCACCAGGACTTGACCCACGGACTCTAAATATTTGGGCACTGGCTCTAAATATTTGGGCTAAACCATTAAAAACAAGTACAGTCAAAAGTCGTTAATCCGGACTTGTCGGGACTTCGGCGATTCCGGTATATCGATTTTTCCGGATTATAGATCATCAGTTTAAATCTGGTAAGATGGCATGCAGAAATTACAAAATTAAAAATATGAAACCGTAATTTATGAAATAAAGAACAATTATGATCTAAAGAGTATCAAAATTTACAAAAAGAAAAAGCTTAATATTTATTTGTTTACTTTATTAAACATTTCTTTCAATGTAAGTTGTTTAAGTTGTTTCGTTTCATGTGATAATACTTTCTCTTTAATTCTATTAAACAGACATAATTTCTTGTTTAGTTACAAAGTTCCGCTGTTTAAGTCCTGTAATTGCTGTGTTGAGAATGCCGACTAATTTGTCAATCGAAATATTTTTGTTTTCAATAACCTCTCTGTCACTTTCTTCACTATCGGAAGCGAATTATAATGACGAGGAACTTGATTTAAATAATATCAAAGACGGAGTACATCGAAATGAAATACTACATTTAGTAAGAAATTATAAGCCAAATAAAATAAAAACATCTGCCCTGAAGATAAGGATAGTGCTGACAGATGAACTTCCAATTCATTGGCAGTTCTCCCCCCCCCCTTCCGCAGAGCAGCGTGAAATTGATAAACAGATTTCGGATTTCAAAACATACTTTCGCTTTGTAGATCCTTTCCATATTAGTAAATATATATCGGAAATTCTATTTGGCATAATCAAAAGTTCAAGCTTACTTTTTTAAAATTGCTCTAACAGTCTGAAAAAAATAATAAGCCAGATCCAATTCGAAGATTAAGGAACAACGCAATCTGCAACATTAACTGAATTAGATAATTTTAGCTTAGCTTATACCGTCCGTTATACATTAAACACGCATGCGTAAACGTATTAAGCGCTTGCGCACACGCATATTCGCAGCCGTAAAGGTCTTATGCGCACGCATGAATGCCTATGCGCATGCGTCAACGCGACGCATGCGCAGAAAGTTTGTAGCTTTGAGGTCCGGATTATAGATCATTCCAGATTATGGGTGTCCGAATTAACGACTTTTGACTGTACTAGGTTCATTTTCAAATTTTGTTTACATATGCTGTCCCAGAAAAAAAGAAAGAAAATTTGAATAAATTAGTATTTAAAGTTTAACTTGAGCAATGCATTGCATGAAGATAGCTCTAAATATGTTCCTACATTTAAAATATAAAAAAATCGATTGAAATTTTTAAGATGTAAATTTAGCAAATCAATAAAAATAATTTGTCTTCCACTTCATGTCAAGTCCATTACCTTGAGATTATTTTATCCACAATTAGTTTATAAATCTGCCTAAAGGAGGCAGAATATATTCATAGTAGTCAAGCTTATCATGACTAGTTTATCTATGTCACTAAATGTGTACTGCCCCTTTGAAAAAAATAAACATTGGTTCTTTTAACTTCATCTATATATTAAAACTAAGAAATGAAGGAAATATGAACTGCTTTAATATTTAATGATGAACATTATATAAATAAAATGTTATTTGTATTAATCTGTTTAGCAAAATAATTTAATAATTTAATTATTATGTTAGATAATTAAAATTATCATTTTTTGAAACTTTAAATTATTGATTTTAGAAATACGTAACAAAAATAACACAGCAAAATTTTCGTTTTTATCTCCTCCACTGTAAACTGTTCAGCATTAAAATTTCAGGTTAGATCCATAGTAAACATTTTTTTAACCTCCTCATCTTTACCTAGCATTATTGTAATAATCAGGGCTAAAATATAAGAAAATGTGAATTTTGTATATATTACTTTGTTGTTCTCAATTTTTGCTTTTTGATTGGAATTTGTTGCAAAAATAATGTTTCATTAATAATAGTTTATATAAATACTTAAATGCTATTCTTTGTAGATATAGTTCACTGTTGCATGTGATAATAATTCAGGGTGATTTGTTTTAGAAGTTTAAAATGTTTTTGACAACTGGATTGATTTAATTTTTTTAGAACATTTTATCATAAAAACTAGAAAATTGCTTTCTTGAGTTGTTTTCATATTAAAAGTATAAAACATCACTTTTACTTTTAATCTTAGAATTCGGAAGAAAACATATGAGCGACTGTGGGCCTTCGTTGGTCATCTTGGACAGTCTCTCAGAAATATTCTGGAGTTGGATCAATTAAGCCCTGTTTTGGCATCGCCTCATTATGAATCTCTCGATCGAAGATTAAGAACAATTCTAGCTACTATTGAAGTTTGTGTTGAAGAAAATGGAGAAGAAAAAGTCTTGCTGGATACTTTATAGTTATGTGCAATACATGGCCGAAGAAGAAGTATCTTTAATATCATCAAAGAAGCAAATGTCGAAATTTTTTGCAAGATCTTGGGAGTAGTAGTTAGGTATTCATATACATGTAAATGCATATACTGCAGTATTAATGAAAGGATTCCAATTGAAAGGAATCACCTGTCATTTTTCTAAATTAACAAGTAAGGTGCTTCAGATAAACTAATCTTTATTAATGGATCAAATTTTTATGTGAATCTGGATTTTTCTTCTGAATGCAATAGTGCCAAAACAGTTGAATTTCCAGAAACTTTAAGCTTCACTATGTTAGAAAATAATCTTACTTAAAAATACATTTTATTCTGTATTGTAACTAACATTGATTTTGAATGAAGAAATGCTAAGTGCATCCTTCTCGAATCTTCGAGATGTCTCCTACATATCAAATGTGGTTTCATAGCCCAAAATTATTTTTTTAAGTGCTAAAGTTTATTTATATAAATGTAGACTAGTTCTGATTTTATAATTAATTTAAATTATTTCAGTGATATTTGATTTTAATAATGCGAGGAAAGGAATATTATTCTACAAAGTTGTTAATTATACTGAAAATAAAAGATTAAATTTAAAATGAACATTCTAAATATCTTGAGAGTCCATTTAAAATAAACATTCTAAATATCTTGAGAGCCCTTGTGAACAGAAAATTATTCTTTGTGCGATTCAAAACTATATGTTAAAAAAAAAAATTCTTTACTAAAAATTTAATTTTTTATGGTCACATTTAAATTTCAGTTTGAAGTTATTTTTATTTGCTTGTTTTTGTGTGCTACGCTATTATGACTTATTGTGTTGTTCAAATACAGTTCATGATACAGCACTGTTTGGCTGAGTCCATTTTTATTCATTAGAAGAGAGTTAAGTGTTGTTTGAATTTCATTATCCATCAAAAATGCTTTGTCCATAAAGAGTTAATGCGTAGTATGAATACTTACCTAAAATACTTACAGAAGGATTGTTAATAAGAAACATGAAACAAATTTATATAGGAAACTGGAATTGAATTTTTACTAATAAACAACTGATAGTATGAAATTAAATGTATATTCTGAATTACGATATAATGTTATCCATAAAGAATGTTTTTAAGTTTTAAAATTTATTTCATAGCAAGCTCATTCAATTTAATTGATAAAAAAATTTAATAATGTATTTTTCTGTTTTTCATGCAGTCTGAAGACATCAACAAATCTGTTGTACTGTTCATATATTAAAAAATGTTCTTGATTAATTTTAAAATCACAATCTGTTCTTGTTTGTTTCTTTTCATGGCTGCAATGATTTTATCTTGTGTGTGATATAAAACTTGGTTGAATTCAATCATGGAATTGTTGCAAAATTTTGTCCTTTTTATTTTACAATATAACATAATTATAAGGTAAATGAAATAATGTTTTGAATTTCAATATTTCTAGTCAGTTAATATACATTTAATTGAAATGTATTAAAAATCATTAATACTTTCTCTATTTGAGGTAGATAAAACCATGAGATTTGAATGGCTTGTCTTTCTATTGATTTGTCAATGCATTTAAATATATTCAAAAATCTTATTTTCTATTAAAATTAGTGTTTTTGTATTGTAATGTTTACATGTTAATAATCAGTGTTATGAATTTTTATACTATTTTATTTATTTGCCAGATGTGCTAGTTTTTTGTAAATATGACTGTTCATTCCACTTTTATATCTTGTAGCAATTGTTATATTTATTAAATGTTTTGTTTTGAAGTCTTAGTGAAGTAGACATCATTTTTAAATACATACAAAACACTTTTTGATAACTTTACTTATACAATAGGTTATAGTTATTCAGTTTGTGAATCAAAATGAAGGGAGAGACTACTTCATTTTGCAAGAACAAAAACATTATAAATGATAATCAAATCCCATTTAAATGAATCCAGGCTTAATGGTTTTCAAAATTTAAGGAAGTTTCTTCTGTCTTCTCAAAAGTAAAAAAAAAAAAAAAAAAAAAAAAAAAAACTTTAAAATTATGTATTAATTTAACCCTTTGAGCAGTGCAGAATTTTAGATCCGTGATGAAGACTGGTATTTAAACAGCATTTATTAATTGAGTTTGTATAATTGCTTATTTTAGCTGTATTTTCGTAAACTTACATTCATTAAGATGATATTTACATTATTAAAGAAAGTACGAAAACAAAATATCTTAAATTTTAAGCCAATATATGCCAAGTAGCAAAACTTCTGATGACCAGATAAAGCCAGTCATAATGTTCAGAGAGTTAAAAAACTGACAGAAATTTAGAAATATTTTTTGTCTTGGGCTTTTTTAAATGTTTTATTGAAAATGAAAATCATCTAGTAGTCATCTTTAAAATGAAGATGAGCTTTCAGTCCTGTTTAATAAGATTTATATTTGAGGTAGAAAGTCTGGTTCCTAGTCTTCTGTATAGATTACTATAATGATAGTAAAGAAAGAAATACTTTGATGTGCATAGTGAAGAATGAATACAAAAAATCCCATTTGTGGATACTATTTCTGATCTATTATAATATATGAGTGTTATCACATAAGTGCTAGGGCATGAGGCTATAACTTGATTCAAGAGATATACCTTTGTGAAGCTATATCTTAATTTAATAGATGTACCTTTTAATAAATTTTTATTTAAAAGTTATGTTTCTGATAAATAAATCATTTGTGGTTTAAATTTTTGAAGAGTTCAGGAACTAAAACATTAGGAATCCTTATAAAGTGACAATTTGCAATTTCTATGGGAAGGGGGTTAAAAAAATCAAAACGGCTCATTAAAAAATGTAAAATAAATATTGTATTGTTAAGCTGACTACTAGTAAATGTTGTATTTTCAGTACAGAAAAGAAACTGCTAATATAAAATTAGATCCCCTCAAAAATCTGAAAGCTGTCGAATTTTATATTACACCCAAAGGGGTGTTTTTTCATTTACACATACATACACATTTCAAGAGCATTTTGGGCTAAAAATACTTAAAAACAGCACATCTTTAGAATTTCTGACAGACAGTCTCATGCGCTACAAATGCTGGTAGTCATCTAACAGATGGTACAGCAACTCAACTGGTGCTAAGTAAGTAAGTTGCCACTGCTCGCTTTGAAATTTTTGAGTTTCTTGATAAAAAATTCATTAAAGTTTTACAAAATATGAAATAAACAATAAAAAAAAATTCCGAATTTGGACTTCCTGGTGGTCATGTTTGAGTGGTGGACTATGTTATTCAAAATTTGATCACTCTAGGTACTGTTGTATTTTCACAATGTAAGAAACATGCATACATTCATGCAGATTCTTCATTATTTAATTTCTTTAAATATAAAACAGGCCAATATTATTTCGTCACAACAATTTGAAAAGTGATACAGCCGTTTATAGCGATTTGAATCCAAATGCCATTTCGACATTAATAGCCCTTCTGGGCTAATGCCCCTTCGGGCTGAAATGATTGCAATTTGAAAACTTTCAGTTGTGGTTTGATATCTCGAAAGATGAGTTTTAAAAAGTTAAAAAAGATACTTAAAATTTTTTTTAAATGTTAAAATGAACAGGTCATAAAAGCAAAAGCAAATGACAGATGAAAAAAATTGCTACTATATTATTTCATTGCAAATTAATTCCATGTAATAAATTAATTCTATGTAAAGACTTATTTAATAAAGGCAATTTATTTTTTAAATTCATAAAGCATTTATTGAATAAAGAAAAGATTTAATTATTCAAGATAAAGCAGTGCATTTATTTAGAGTATTTATAGAGATTCCCTTTGAGTATATAAAAAAAAAAACAACTTTGACTTAGATATTGTATGAGACTGTCAATTGTAGGGTGAGTGGCATATATTCAATAGTAAATAAATTAGGCATTTTTTACATGATTAGTTACAAAAAATCTTAAAATTTGCTGCCAGAGGCATATTATCAAATCTGAATTTTAATTCAGAGAATCAAACAATGGAATTCATTAAAACGTTTTTGAAGTGTTTAATTTGCTTCATAGCATTGTAAAAATTATATGAAATAAAGTCATTGTCTAGATTTTAACTTGTAAATGGTAGTGTATTGGAAAAAAGTACTGGTAAGTCAAATACAAGTGAAGAGGACATAGAATGAGTTTGTCAGAGTTTCTAACCAAGTCCAGAAGTACTGGTTAGGGCTATAGAGTTATCACTTGCAAGGATTGCTATGAATTCTCTTGAGCAGTTTTATGAAATTCATAACAATTTTTGTAAATTGCTACTCTCATATTGAGGGGATAAATGGTGGCTTTTTTATGTATTTTGCATGGAAATTTCTTTTGACTTGTATATTTGACTTTATTCTGTATGAACCATCTCAAATATGCTGACCTTTTCCTGCAATGACATGCATTTTATAAAAGCATTGATTAAGAAAAAGGGGGAAGGATGGAATAATTTCAGTAAACAGTGATTTTTGATTCAAATCTTTCAAATTAATGTTTACAATATAAATATGAAACATCATTGCTTAACATGTCCAGACTTTCATTTGATATATTATTATTCCAATTTCATCAATTGTGTTAACCAGTCGGAAGAAAAACAGGTAAGATGTATATTTCCAGAGGAATGTGCTGTGAAGGAGTGTATTATTATGACATCCTGACATTTTCAGTCTGCTATCTTAGACCTTGAAAGAATCAATTCAGCTGTGTTTTCTGTTACATTTCAAGCATTCTGTAGTGACCCTTCTGATCACATATAGAGATACTGAGGTGATTTAAGGAATTTTACCATGGTTTGGAGGGAAGAACTTAATAGAAGCTGCTCATTTCACAAGTAAGAATAAACAGATTCTTTTAGTTTTGAAACTGAGATCTGATTTAAAAATACAGCATGTTTAGAAACTATAGTTAATTTTAATATATTTTCTAAATAACGATAACATACTTGTCTGTTTTTAGGGTTATACACTTTCTCTGTCTCTTTTTTTTTTCTTTTTAAGCTTTTCCTATAAACAAATTTTGCTGCCTTTTTTTAATACAATATCATTAAATATCTGTACAGAAAAATCCAAGAAAGTAATTCTATATTTCAATTTTTAGAGGCTAATTATTGTTCCTAAAAATGCTACTGAATTAGAGAAAAATGGCATTTTTTTTTTTTTTTTTTTTAGTTTTTTAAAAATCAATATGGGACTTTAAAATTGTAGCATGATAATTGCTGAAAGAAAATAGTTGAATTATGAAAAGTGTAAAATAAATGTTCTTTTCTATTTTTCTTAGATGTTGGTTTTCCTTCAGCTAAATTCTTTGTGGAGTCAGGCTGTGTGCGGAAAAACATTTATACCTGCGTAATTGTTTGGGTTATTTTCAAATACTTTTCAGAAGATTGATTTGCAAAAAGAAGACCAAGAGACAAGACAGAAATTTAGGAAAAGTTTTTGTTCTATTCATTTTCAATTTTCCAAGACATTTAGTTTAACAGAAATTTAGTTTCACAGACATTTAGTTTAACAAAAAGGAAAGGTAAAAAAAAAAAAAAAAAAAAAAAAAAAAAAGATCTTACAAGCAGTCAAATTATGCTAGATGTTTTAACTGACAGGTAATCTGTTTTTCTGATAGTGTTTACTATTAGTTATATTTTAATTTATAAAATAAATAGATCTTATTAATTTTAAACACAGTGAACAAAATGTAATCACTATGGTACCACTGTAATCAGTTAACCTGTAAGATATGTAAGGTTGAGGGTAATTATTGCATTCTGAAAATGCAAGCATATTTTATTGTCGATCGGTTCATATTAAAAATTATCCTTGAAATCCAGTCATGCAGTGGAGTAGCGAGCATAACTGGCGCCCGGGGCAAAATACCGTTTTGCTCCCCCCTCGAAAAAAAAAACAGTGATATGATGAAAATCTGGTTTGGAGACCATTTGGCACCCATCTGCAAGCGGCGCCCGAGGCATCGTACACCCCCTTGTCCCCCTCGCTACGCCACTGCAATCATGTCAGGATTTTGTTAATAAGACAGTGCATTGTGCAATATATTCTCATGTTGGATTCCCCCATTAGAAACTGGCATAGATAATTTTTTTTCCTCCTTTTTTAGTTCTTCACCATTTTCTGTGGTAATGGAGTGATGGTCTTTGCTCTAATGTACTCTAATGGGCCGATTCTGTGTCAGGATTGGTAACTGAGTGGTTTGCATTTGGTTAAGTTGCATATTACTGCATATAGAACTAAAACACATACTTTATTATAAAACTACAAGAAGCTCTATTAACAAGTTATTTCAACAACTATTGACAATTAAAAAAACATTTAATAACTAATTTTAATTGTATTTCTTTCAAGACTTTGAAAGGTTAGTTCAAATATTTTTGCTTTTTCAGTCTCTCTCTATATATATCAAATCAATGAAATGAAAGTAACTCTGATTAATAGTGCAAATTTAGCCAAAAACTATTAACAAGAGTTATTTTCATTTCATTAATTTGATTATTAATTAAATTTTTGCAGCCAAGGTGCTGGATTTTAAAAATAGTCCTACTTTCCATTTTGTTTATGTTATATTTATATGCAAGATAAAAAATATGAAAGCAAACTTCTAAATTTAATTGGCCATAACCACTAGCCTTATCTGTCCTCAGAGAGTGTAACTAGAAACACCAGTATGCCTGGTCAATTTTTGTGTTAAGGTTGGGACTTTTGCACTGAAGAATAAGCTTTTGAGTGTTTTTAAACAGAATGCTCGCCACTTGGGCATCGAATGAATAGTTCGGGTAATAATATATGAGTAAATGTGCAAAACACAATAAAAAGGCATATTTTGAGAAATATTAAACTTATAAATGAAAACTGTGAACTTCATGATTGCATGATTCATGTAATGTTCAAATTTTATTTAAAATAATTATTTGAAACAAGTGTCATAGTTTCCATGCTACGGTAATGTTTGTTCCCTTCCCTCCCATTTTCCCTTCTTGGCATTGAGAGGATTTCACACCTTTTACTTGCTTGGTCTATTTTAATGCTTTCAGACATTTTAGTGTTCTAGCTGAGAATTGTTATGACACACTTGTATATAATTGCTGTAAAAAATAAAGGAGGGGGGAAGGGGAAATCTTAGAGAAAAGTAATGAAGTCATTATAATTATATATATAGCTATTTGTTAATTTATACATTTTGTTGTTTATTTGTTAATTATTAATTTTGTTGTTTATTTGTTAATTATTATTTTTGTTTGTTTATTTGTTAATTATTTATTAATATTTATAAATTAACAGCTAAAAATATATTTTCATAAACAGTATGTAGCAAAACAAAAGCTTCCAAACATTTCATGATTTACCAAAAAATATCTTTCTGAGACTCACATTTTGAATATCAATTGGCTATTTCTTATAAGGCCTTTGCCCTATTCAATGAGAGCTGGTGTTATATTGACACTTAACAAAGTCCATATTAGATGTTTGGCAAATCAAGCAATAACGTCTATTGGAATTTCGTTCTCTAAATGAAATAGAATGAATTAGTCTCATAAATCTTAAAACTTCTTGTAATGAAAAACATGATGCAGTGCTGCTTAGAGATGTATTAATTGATATAATGAAAGTTATCATACTTTAATTAAAAAAGATGTCTTTAATCATCTTTGTATTAGTACAAAACACTGTGTTAATATTATATCATATACTGTTACAATTCTCATTTTGCAAATGCTATGAGTAGACAAAGAAACAAATAAAAATAATAAATATACTTTTCCATATGTACAACACACAGTTTTCAGAAAAAATAATGCACTGAGAAATTTCAAATAATATCTGTAATCATACTATACTGTTATTTTCCTTGGAGTTTACAGCAGATTGTGGACTTGATTTAATTCACATAGGATTAGTAGTTTGCTGTTCACATACAGTTGAAAAACTGCATGATTCTTATTTTGAAATGCATAAGTATCACAATCCCTACATTTCAATTTAAAGGATGTATTTACACTATAGCAGTAGTTGATATGTACATATTATACTGATATACCATACTTAAATGAGGTCCATTTAAGAGAAGGACACTTAAGAAATCCTGAGAATGGGTTCCACACAAAGTTATGAACAGTGACAAAAGAAGGAGACGTAGTAAAAGCTTCAGAAAATTTCTAACAGTTGTGCTAACAAGAAATATAATAATCTGTTAAGCAAACAGAAATTGAATACCAGAGAAAATAAATTAGAAAATTGTATGTAAATGATTTAAACATACAGAAAATTGAGATTATTGTTCCTGAGTAGATGGGTTGTGCATGCTGTGAAGAAAACGTCATACTAAAACTTCAGATTTTAAATTTGAAAAGTAACGAATCAGACTGCAATTGTATGAAAGAACACACTGATGTAGTTAAAATAGCCTTCAACTCAGTTTTCAAGTCTTAATAGAGATTCTGTTATAAAAAAAAAAAGCTCAGTAATAAGTCTTACGAACTTGTTCTGAAGGATCTGTAATTTCTTTAAACCAGCTTTCTTGGAGTTTTGAGATAGGTGGTTAAATACAGGCCTGATTAATATCCAAAGAAAGCTCGAAAAAATTCCATGTGCTTTGCCTCTCAATTTATGGGTATAAAAAGTCCAGTTGAAGCTTATATTAGCTGAGTTAAGCCAAATATTTTGTTTCCCAAGTATTTATTAGTTCTGTGTATTTCAGTGATTTGCTTAACAAAAAGTGTGTCAGGTTACCAGTGTTATCTCCGAGTGGATACTTTGCAGGATTAGTTGGAATTAGTCAAGATTGGTGTATATTTTCCATTTTCTGTTCCTGCCTTCAGTGAAGGAGAATTTTTCTTGCATTCAAGCGATGGCATAGCTTGGATGCAGCAAGCAATGGCAGTATTTCTATGGTCTTTTTCATTTGCCTATAATTACCATGTTATCTACATAACATACTAAAGAAAAGGGTTGTGATCTAATGAGAAATTTATGAAGTCATGCACAAATATAAGGCCAGCCCCTAAGATACAGATATGTGGCACTTCTGCTTTAATTGACTGAAAATTCTTATTGACTAGACCTTGAATACTTATAAGTGCCCTTTTATCAAGAGAAGACTGAAGTATGTGAATGATTTCTATACTGAAATCCATTTTTATGAACATTGTAGATGAGCTTCTCATGTCAGACTCAATCAAAAGCTTGCAGCTGATATCACAGTTATCAGTCATAAAAAACACTCATGCTAACAAAATCTGGGGAATTAAGATCCATCTCTAATCATTCATCGAAGAGTAATATATTAGATTTCCATGTAAATCTATATTGCATTTATTTTGTGATTCTTAGAATTGCACTTTTTTATGTTCAATCACTTTTTATTAACAGTAAAATATGAGTAGACGAAAATTATTAGCAGACTATATTTCGTATAATAAAAATAGTGTATCAAAACTTCTGGAGTCTCTTCATTAACCAGTCATTGCTGAAGAGATGCTACGAATACTTTTGTAACAGATATTTTTAATTTGCTTTTATTCACTGTGCCAAAATGGTTAATGGTGAAGGGGTCAAAATATAGGAATATTCTTATTTTTTGTTTTGCATAGCTTCTAAATGTATATATGTATGTTCTTGATATCAGTGGTCTGAATAAATCATTTCTGGGGGAGGTGTAATTCACTATGTAACATTCCTTTTGCTTCCCGTATCTGCTTTATTCTTGTTTACATAAGTTATAGCTAAATGGCAGTATTTCTATTGTTGAAATAATATAATGACTTTATATTGTTGAAATAATATAATGAAATTTAAATTATTGCAGTGACTAGTGATAATGATGTAAGTACTGATACTGAAAGACATTTAGGGATCTGTGAGAAAATGATGTTGAAAAAAGAAAGAAAGTTGATAGCATAGGTATAGCAGGAAGTTGAAAAGGTCATTGATAAAATGATTCTAAAAACAAAATTATTTTATTCTTTGTTAATTGGCAAAAAACTAAAACCAAATGAAATTTAAAAGCCAGATGGAAAATATTATTCATTGGAAACTGTAAAAACCAAAGCTTACATCATTGTTACTGCCACATTTTAATATGTAATTGAACATTCCTGCAGTTATTGACACTGACATGAACACAAGAAGTATAGGTACATCTTTTTATTATAGTGTAATATTAAAAATTATTAATTGCTGGGAGTGTTGATTTAAACTATTAATTGCTGGGAGTGTTGATTTAAACTATTAATTTCTGGGAGTATTGCTTTCTTAATTATAATTGATGATGTACTACAATTACATCACTGTTCCATTAATAATTATTACTTATTGATTGTAATTACATATCATCATATACAATATTATTAACATTTACATGTTGATAAATTACATATCTGTGACACTTCACAGATGTATTCATTGCAATTGATCAAGACTGATGATTGATTAAAAGCAGATTAATTTCCTATGACTAAAGCAGCTGATTTATGCATATTTATTTGCCAAGATGCCACCCAGTATTATTACATTATAATGCTGCATATTAATATATCAAGCAGGCAGGCAGACATTGCCTACTTAAATAAGGGCAAATCCTACATTTTATATTAACTCTTAGAAGCCTAAA
The DNA here is from genome assembly GCF_044657685.1 of Stegodyphus dumicola. Classification (NCBI taxonomy): domain Eukaryota; kingdom Metazoa; phylum Arthropoda; class Arachnida; order Araneae; family Eresidae; genus Stegodyphus; species Stegodyphus dumicola. Next base: position 32,775,908 of record NC_140774.1, read on the forward strand.
ACTAAAAAGGCTAACTAAAAGATGAAAAATAAATTACTAGGGAAGGTAATATTTTTAGTAGTATTAGAATGTAAATTCATCATGTGTAATTTTATAATCTATTTGTAATAATTTTATTCCTTTTTTTATAGTTTTTGGGAAAATGAAGTGATAAATTAGTATATAAAAATGAAATGCATGCAATGCTTAATTTTAATATCTATTTCTGATGGTTATTTTTTAAATTATATATATATATACTCGCATGCATATGTACAAAACATTTAACAACAGTTGGGCACTGATGTCACATACAAAATTTTTAAATGGCTCTTTATATATACCAGCACTCAGCCAGTGTTATGAGATGTGTTGTCCTCAATTAATAAACATCTATAACTAATAGCACCTTTGCAAGACCTACCAGCATCCCAGTGGGATTATATAGGAACATTTGATTAGTGGCCTTTTACATAAAATAGTTGAACAGTCCTATCTCAGGTAGTAATATGCTTATCTGAAAGTGATGTTACATATTTCACTTTGATTGGTCAGAATAGGAGGCATAAGGCATAAAATGGAACACCTATGCATCAGACTTTGTCCTTCAAAAAGGGGATTAACACCAAATCATCATCTAGCAGTCAGCTTTGAAATTTATCCCATGTACTATTTAATGCCATAGTGTAAACACAGCCTTTTTATATATATGAATAGCTGAATGCTATTTGCAATCTCAGAGTCCAACAGTTTCTTTGCACAAATGCATCAGGCATACTTCATTTAGCATCTGTTTATGTAACACACATGTTTTAAGTCTGTGTCTGAAAATTTGTCCAAGATATCTTGCTATATGAGTGTTATGTTGCATGTTTGCTCTCCAAAGTTTTGCTGCATTCTGTTGACTTTCTTCTTTCTGGAAACCATATTTGTTCTAGTTTGAGGAATGGTGCTTCGAATGCAAGATGAAATATGATCGATAGTCCTAATGTTATCATCAATATTCCTAGAAATTCAGTTACCTGTCAAAGAAAAATAAATTAAAATTTGTGTTCCTCTAAGTTGAAATTTGATATCACTAATGTCTCAAAAGAAGAAATTTGAGATTATATTCAAGGGAATAATTATATGCTATAATAATTGAATAACTGTATCTTGAAAAGTAGTAAATTGTAAGCAATATCTTACTAGCATTAATTGCAGCATCTGAGGAAACAGGATTTCTTCAGAATTATATTAAAGAATTTTCATGTTTAGAGCAAACTCATTTTATAAAATGCTGAACTTATAAGATTAAAAACTTTCAAGCAAATACTTTGAAGGATCCAAAATAAATAAATCGATAGAATACAAACAAATTTTTAAGGGAGTAGAAGTTAAAAGAATGCATGATTATTTTAAAAATATCTGCTTAATCTGAAAAAATACATTTTCAATCTGAATTTATATTTATGCAAGATGAAAGTTTGAAGTTCCTGTTTGTCACTAGGAAGGGATGCAGTTTCAAAATTTTACTGAATACCATTTCTTTATAAACATGCTGATTCGTATGCCACTTTGTTTTAGCTCACTTATTATTTTAAGATGCTGTTTATTGTAATCTGCTTGGTTAGGTAGACTAACCAACCTTCATTGTAGATCTAGGTGGACTTCAACCTCCTTGTTTGAAGTTAGTCTAGCATAGATGTAGGTTAGCACAGACTATTCTAACTTCTTTGTTTTAAATTAAGATTTTAAGCATGTAATAGCAATTTGATGATAATTCATCAACAGCAATCTGGCATATGGTGCAATATTCTGCAATATTTTGTGTCTTTGAGTAAAATATTGTTGATTTGAAGTAGAATATTCTTCTTTTAATTAAATGGGTGCACAGAAAGTACATCTTAAAAATAAATGGATAAAATAAAATAAAGTTATTGTGAGATTTCAAATTGTGTACATTCATTTGAAACAGCATGCATAATTGTGTTAAATGATATTGGAATCAAATATCAGTGGTAGCTATGATGATTCATTAAGACATGCAGTTCCGTGTAACCTTCCCCTATAAATAGCAACAACAACAACAACAAAAAAAAAAAAAAAAAAAAAAAAAAAAAAACCTGCAATTAATTAATGATCAATTGAGTTAATAGGTAATTCTCTAAGCTTTCGTAAGTATACAGTTTCGAATATTTAACAAATGTAAGAGAATAAAGCATTAATTAATAAAGTATCTCAAATTGCTGTGTAACATAACATTAAGCAGAAATGGAAGCTAAGCAGAATAAAAAAACAATATTGCCACCTCTTTGGACATAAGAATAAAGGATTTTTATTGCTCAGGAAAATGCAGAAGGTTTTGAAACATTCAAAAAGTGAAAAAGTCTTCTTTTGATACTGTGAAAAGTAAAAAAGTCTTCTTTTGATACTGTGAATTGAAAAATGGGTGTGAATGACAACAGGCACCTTTGGGAAAAGTGTTAGTAGGGGATATGCCCACCGTAGTGCGATGCAACTTTCCACACGTCGTGTCATGCATCTGTCCGCCGGTCATGCATCGTAACATTATCCAGCAGCTGTTCAAGCATCTGACCCTACTCCTCTGTTAGTGCACGGATGAAGGTTTTTCTTTCGTTGGAGGATATTTTCGACTAGCAAATCGCCTTTTCAGAGCATCCCATCATTTTCAGTGGGTTTTAGATCTGATGAACGGCTGGCCATACGAGGCATTGAATATTCTCGTTGTCTACACACTGCTGAACAGCAAATTTTCGATGACATTGTCATCCATGAAAAGAAATTTATAACTGAAAGCACCATGGAAAAGGCAAACATGAGTCATTAGGAATTCATGAATGTATCGTTGGCCAGTCATAGTTCCAGCTGTAACCACATATAGGAGTGTGCGGCCGTTGATCACAATGCTAGTCCGTACCATGATATTGCATCTGAAATATCGGTACCTTTCCTGGATAATTTCTGATTAGCAGTACCACTCTCATCTCAGATCAGCTGGCGTCTACAATCTAATAATAGATTGAAGTTACTCTCATCCGAGAATATTACGCAAGTCCAGTCGTGTTCAGTTCAACTGCGATGCTCGCGACACCATTGCAAATGGACAAGGGACACGCACAACAGATCTATAATATAATGCTTCTTCTCCCAAACATCTGGCTACAGTGTTTCGAGAGATCCAGTTGTCCTGTGACAAGAAAAAACTCATCCAAAAGTTTTGATCTCCTAAGCTTTGGTGCGCTGGTTTCTTTTTGCCGACTGAGCTGTGTGCCTGTCTCCTGCAGGCGTCGTACATCCACCATGACCTCCACCGTTACATTGGCTATACGTTCCAGTTGTTTTAAATATTTACAGCCATGAAGCAACACTGTGGGCGATATTGAACTCCCTGGCAACATCTGTTATTTTTTGCCTTCAATGATGCAGCTACGTGTAAAATCATGTAAGTGATGTCGGGAATACATATCGAAACTTTCAAGGTCGTCAGTCAGATCTTTTCCGTAAAACTTTTACTTGGTACAATAATTGTCGGCACGCGTCAAATCCTTTTAAACCTTTTGTCAGCGCTATCACCTGATGAACTGGCGGGGAAAGGAAAATTTGCATGTAGAGACATTAGGTTAATTGGAAAAGCCGGAGAGATGAAAAATGAGCAAACGCCTTCGCCAAGAATCGAACCGTGGACGTCTGGAATACCAGCCCAATGTGCAGAACCACTACACCACGAAGGCACACTAGGAAAGCGGAGAAATACCTTATATACTCCCCTTTTTAAAGGGCGCGACTAGGGTTTTAGGGAACCTAGTCGCCAGATCTTGGGTGTGGAGAATCATCATCCACAATCCTTTTAGTTCGGGCGTCACTGCAGAGACATTAGGTTAATTGGAAAAGCCGGAGAGATGAAAAATGAGCAAAGGCCTTCGTCGGGAATCGAACCACGGACCTCTGAAATACCGGCCCAGTGTGCAGAACCACTACACCACGAAGGCACACTAGGAAAATGGGAGAAATACCTTATATGCATACGATACATCTTACTGTGTTCCTCACTCATTACAATTTGCGTACTTTCATGTTGTGGTTGCTGATGGTGATAACGTTGTTCGTCCTTAGCAGTTGTCCAACAGTGTATTTGCGTAATTCATAATTAAGTTTTACATTTGCTAGAAAGCGATAAGACAGTTTGGGGCACCATTATTTCATACAGAGTTATTCAGTTCTGTTAATTTGAAATAAGAATTTAATATTTTGTAGGTACTCACATTATCTGTCATACAGTTAATCAAAAATTCATTTCTGTGCTTCAGAAGTTATACTTACTATATCGTAGTGGTGGAAATTCAATAAGGATCTTCTCCAGCTGACTCTAACCCATAGAACTGGGAAATGTAACAAATACACTGAATAACTAAGGCGACTCAGAGGGGCAAAAATTTGCCAGGATAGGAACTTGTTCAAAATACCTGAAAGAAATAGTAATTAGATATTTCAAAATGTCTCTAAACAATTTATTTTATTTACTAAGTGGAATAATAAGTCAGTGGAGATTCTCTCTCTCTCTCTTTTTTTTTTTTTTTTCTTATCTTTTTTCTCTTTTTTTTCTAATGTTATACGAAATGTGACATGTAGTCTTATGCTACAGCTTTCAGGAAATGCTTCAAATTTCACTGCAATCATTTGTACTTCTTTATTTAAAGTCGTCGATCAGTTTCCTAAATTTATTTTGTGCTTAACTCTTGTCACTTTAAAGTTTAAAATGTTGATTTCATATTATTTATTTTAAATTACATCCACAAAATACTTGCTCCAATTATTATTTCGCTAGCCATTCTATATTGATAAGTTTGAATTTAACCTTAAGTAAATTCTGATAAATATTTTTTCATAATAATTTGCATGAACGTAAAAATTGATTAATGACGTGTTGTTCTGAAACCATTGCTTGAGCATAGTGAAATGAAGGTTAGCTTTCATTGTTTGAAATGAAGGTTAATCGCAATGTTTTTCTCGGATGCAAAAACTACGAATGAGGAAAGAAGATCTATTACTTCGGCCGAAACTTCTTCGAGAAAGCACTGGTGGAATTCAAAACTGGGAAGAAGAATATAGAGGAAGCAGTAGATATTTTTTCCAATTATATAGATGTGGGTTCTTTAGTTTCAAAATCACAATTCATGTTCAAACAAAACACATTTACTAAAATATTAATACATCTATAATATTCTGCATCTATTAATGCAACATATCGTATCTATTAATAAACAATATCTATATCATCTTACATCTATAAAACAATATCTATATCATCTTACATCTATTAATACATCTTACAGCTATAAAACAACATCTTACATCTATAAAACAACATCTTACATCTATATCATCGTATATCACTCTCTCATAAAACAAAGTGGTGAGAGTTCTATCAATTTCACTCGTGCTAACAGCTAAAATTCAGACAGCGCGCGAGGAAAAATATTAAGGATTTAAAATTATGGATTTAAAATCCCACATATATATGTAATGAAACTGTGGTTCGATGACACGACATGAATGATTTGATTATGGATGCGGCACAAACTTGGATTAAACTCTTCGGTGAAACAGGACTTTTCCCATGATTCACTGTGAACATAGCTTAACAAACTCGTGTAGAATTTTTCATAATTAGAACCTGTCGAAGAATGTAATGACAGAACAATATTGGAAGCACTGAAATAAGAACACTAAGATGTAAATGCGCAAAAATACTGATTGAGTAGATACTCGAAGCTTAGAGCGTCCATCCATTTTTGAAGAAGAAACAGTCGAGCCGGATTAAATTCCTTTTTTATTTAAATTCTCATTTTGTGGCCACAATTCACTTGGCACTCTACTCGGGCCTATTAAAGAACATTTACAATTTTGATATTATTGCCATAGAAACGAATATAGCAGCACACACATGATTGCAGAAAGACATCTGGCCAAGAGGAAAACACAAGCAAAAGTGACGCATCAGTTCATAGAAAGAAGGGAGGGAGTCAAAAGTTTCAGTTTTTAGTTTTGGTTTACAATTTGGTGATTGGTCAAGAGGCATTTGCATTAAGGGTTACGTAAGATCGCATGATTAATTTGAATGACGTAGTTTAGATTTACAGCACTACTTTTAGAACAGAGCGATGAAGTTTCCAGATGAAATAAAAAATAAAAGTGCTTATAGTGAATTAAATTTAGAAGTTTGCTTTCATATTTTTTTTTTATCTTACACATTAAAAAAATAAAAATAAAAAATAAAAGAGGTTATAGTGAATTAACTTTAGAAGTTTGCTTTCATATTTTTTATATTATAGTATCACAAATTTTTATTTTAAAACAAACAATCCCAATATTACTTTCGCGCAATATGCTGCTGAAAATTGATCAATTACAGACGAAAAGTAAGAAATTTAGAACCAAATCCACAAAGACGGGAAAGAAATGAAATTCAAAACCAATAAAATCCAAAATTCTCCCAAAATATGTAAAAAATTAAGCAATAGTCATCAAACCAGTAGAATTAAAGAGAAGGGAAATACAAAAATAACAACAACAACAACAAAAAAAAAAAAAAAAAATATTTAGGAAGAGGAATGCAATTAATATTTGATATATCTTTATCAAGAGGAGGTAGAGCAAATTTAATTGAACCCCTCACCCCTTACTTTGCTTTAAGCCCTATGCGTTTGAACCAATCTTGGGCTACAACAATGCACTTCATTTTCATCAAAGGTACATTTTTAAAGATCACCTTTGCATAGTTTATCTTCTCGCTGGAATTCTCAAAGCCGAATATTTAATTTAAAAAAAAAAAAAAAAAAAAAAAAATCTGAAATGTTTTAGATTTTAAATTACGTCCAAAGGGGCGTTTTTTAACGTTTTGAGTGTTACCTTTATTTATTAAATATCATGTTCTTTGCACTTAAACCATAAAATTCAGTTCAAGAGCAATATCGCAAAATAATGTTAAATTAAGCATATCTTTAGAATTTCCGATATACACAGTCTCGCGAGCTGGAGATAAAAGTATTTTTTTTTCTATATAACGTTGCCATTTCTCGCTTTTAAAGCATTGAGTTTGTAAATCAAAAATTCGTTAAAGTTTTACAAAATATAAAATCTATAATAAAACAAATTCCAAATTTGGGATTTCAGATGCCCATATTCGCAGTAGGATTTCGTCATTCAAAATTCGATGGCTCTATGTACCATTGTTTTATCACAATGCGAGAAATAGACAATCATTTATGCAGATTTTTCATTATTTAATTTCTTCAAATATAATGCAGGACTCTAACATTTTGTGGCAACAGTTTGAAAAGTGAACCGACGTTTATGAGTCCGATGCAAAATCGCAAAACGAAAACAATAGTCCTTCAGGGACAAAGCCCCTTTAGACTAAAAAAAAAAAAAAAACTAAATGAAAAAGAAGTCAGAATTCGTATACATTGAGCAATAATTTAAGCTAATAGGAATCATTCACAACTTACCGCCATGCCCAGTTGCGCATATAAATAAAACCCAGGCTACTCCGGCTGCCCACACTGTTCTGTGCAAGACGGCGTAAATGACTCCTTCAGCGGGATCAGCTCTGTTGCCCCTGCTCCAGGAATATGTGGCAAAAAGTACAGCAAGACAGCTTGCCGAAGAGACAGCCCAACCTGCACTTTGTGCAAGCTATGGAAAAAAACAACATCATATAAATCTTTAAAAATGTAAATATTTAGAAAGTGAATTAAATTTAAAATTAGATATTTAGTAATATTGTCTTTAAAATTATAGATATGTAGTAAAAGAAATTAAATTTTATTTCTGTATCACTTTTCCAGGCTCCAAATTTCGTACATTCCTGATTTTCAAATTATTAAAGACTTGTACAAAATCAGATTATACACTTTTTTGAAGTAACTCATTGCCGAATTTGTGTACACATATACACTATTTATATGCATAGGTTTATATATATGAATAGTGTATATAGGTTTAGTAGTCTATATATAGGTTTTTTTTTAATAAATTTCAAAGATATGACATTTTGCAAACTTTATTTTTCTTTTGATAGGGAAATAAGAGTAATAAAGATTTAAAGTGTCATATTCCTGAATAGTTTAAATGCTTTATGTACTTGTGGTAAGAGTTGGAGCGCTATCACGCATCCGTCTGTTCGGACAAAAAATTGTTTCAAATTATTTTTCTACTTATTTTATCACTGAAAAGCTTTCTTTACCGGAAAAGATTGTAGATTGTACGTTTTCACTCAATCAGCATACGAACTAGGAACTTTAATTGGAGTTCTTTGTTGGTAGTTTCTGTGTTTGTAAATGAAGACATAGTTTTCCCTTCGCATGTTAATCCCAAAGCAATCCATGGTGATTGGATGTTTTATATCATGTGACAAGACAGAAAAATTGTAATAAACAGTGGTTTTTCCGAAGCGTTTTGAATACGGCCTTTAAAAGAATAGAATACATTAGAATAGTTTTAAGAAACATAAATATTTTTGTTTGTTATTATTCTTTGGCACTTGTATAATTTTAAATGTCATGTTAATGTCCTTCTGAGAAATACTTTTAACACCATAATAAGCAGTTTCCATTACGGTAGACAACTTTTCTCTTTTGCTCTGCTTTCTTGTAGTAACTAGGTCAACGGGGGGGGGGGGCTGGAAAAAATTTTATTCTGTTGTAACTATTCGCATGCGTCAAAATAAACTGTCTCTCCTCTGATAACGCAATATCTAAGATGATCATTCTTCAGTTTTTAACGAAATATTGTAAAATATTTATAGGAGATTAATACCAAAATACGTATATGTATTTCATTTACACAATTAAAAATTGAGGGTATGTTTATTACTAGCTGTATTTTAATATTCGTTCATATTTTATTTCAAAAATTCAATAAGTTTAATATATGAAAAATTAAAATTACTAAGATCTTTTTTCCCCACTTACCTTGGAAAGAGTCCATTTATGATACTTCCAAAGCAGATAACCTAGTGCTAAGCCAACACAGTAAGCTCCAATGTGAGGATATGGTCTGAAGTAAATGAGATTTGCTGTCTTCTTCGTCAACCTAAATACATATTTTAATTTCACAGAATTTGCTTTTCATTGCTATGTTAGGTACACTATGGTTACTTATTTTTCACGCTGATTTAAAAATATGTTATACTGCTTTGGTATCTCAACCATGTCAGAACATTTTTTTAAGCTATTATTTTTACGATGTTATGATATTTACAGAATAGTAATGAATGCCCTAATGCAGGCATCTCAGTTTTTCATAAACTTATTTCCCAATTTTTCTTTTCAGATTTCATTATTTATTGGCAGCTTCAGATTTATAATCATTACGGGGTTGTATATATTGCAGAGATATTATTAAATAGTCGGAGGTATTGTATTCACATTTGCAATGTACGAGGAATGTAGAAATATAAAGAGGTATTTATAACATAAATATTATTTACTGAATGTATAATGAAACGACTTAACGCTATTTTCCTATGTAATCAGCTGCCATTGCAATATACTTGTTGCAGAACTCATGGGGTTTCTTAATGGTAGAAGAATAAAAGTCTTGATTGCATACTGAACCATTCTTTCAAAACTTCAATAACTTGCACATTACCCATGGATTTTTCTCCTCCTGAAAATTTTATAAGTAAATAGAAGAGGTATGGTTTATTTAATTACGGCAAACTATTCGAGGGACTATCTTCCTAAGGGTGGGATGCCTTCATGGAGGACTTTCTAAGGTAGATCGAAGATATCGAAGTCCAATGATGCTAAATTACCATCGAACTGATTTTTAAGTCTGTAATAAATCTGAGACGGAGTAACAATTTCCTTAGTCAAAAATAAAATGATGATTTTGCTTTGCAACTCTGTCGCAAATCTCTTCTCCTACATGCTGATTCCAAATAACAGGAGTTACGGAATGAGAAGCTATCATTGACGAAAATGTGTATAATTTTAAACGTATATGTGTTTGCCCAAAGAATGACATGTTGAACTTTACAAGAACGGAGTATAAAAATTCTTGTTTATATTTAAATGTCCGTTTATGCATACTACATATATGCGTTAAATAAGTTGAAGTGAGAAAATGTTTTGATAATATTTTGAAAATGGGAAAATGGCTTAGGTTACAAAAACATCAGTGTAGACTAGTAATAGCCAAAGAGTGACCTACAGGCTGTATATAGCTCGTGATATCTTCTTTTGCATCCTTGGCGTAGGCTACATTATTGGCCGATTTTGCAAATTTGTTTACATCTTCATACATCTAATATCTTAGGACTACTTTTATTCAAAGATTATTTAAAATTGGCATCTTGAAGTAACTGGAATTTATTATTTTAGTATATATTCTTATATATTTGCCAAACATAACGTACTGCGGGACCACAAATTAAACTGCCTTTTGAAGGTAGGGATGTTAGCTGCCAATGGTATAAATTAAATAAATACTCATGAAAAATAAAGTCAGTGAAAATAATTTTCCAAAATTTATTTATGACCGAAACTGTGTAATGCATGTAGTAGAATGCTTCGAAAATACCATATTTTGGAAAACAGTGATCAGTTACAAACAGCTGCACTTAAGGCTTTCGTAAAAATAAAGCAAAAACAATACAGTTAGCGTGATATGTACCAGAAGCATTTTAGGCACAAATGAACCTATATGTATCAACAGGTTGTCTTGTAATCAGTATTATAATGTTTAAGAGGTTCAATAAGAAACGTTTAGTAAAAAAAAGAAAAAAAAATGTTTATAAAATTTGTATTGCATCGGTAAGTGACTCATCCAGAAACAAAACAGAATATCGTATTTCACTGATACAAGTCTAAAAATTTAATCCATTTTTTTGTGCAATTTGTAAGAGTGCAGTAGAAATTTTCTAGCAAACTCGCATCATGAAAGCATTTATCTATACTGAACTTACAAGCATACACCTAATTTATGGGAAGTTACCTATAATGACCAAAACACGTGCGACTCTACATACAGAATGATTTCGTAGCATATACTAACTAAATCATACATGCTTCAGGAAACTGATCAGAGTTTACTTGATAGGAGATCTCTTAAGGGAAGAGACGGAGATGGATTAGTTGAAGGGCACGTATAGAGACGATGAAACTGTCATTTTAGAATTTGTGATTGACAATCAGTTGCAAACATCACGGCTGTCATAAATGGCGGGTCTGCAGACTCATGAAATGAACCCTTATAGATAGTGCAGAGATCGAGACTTCCCCTCATATTTAAATCTATGCTTTTGCTTTTAGGATAACTAATGCACATTTCGGATTTACAGTTTTCCCCATTATTGAATTTTACAAATGAGGAATGTTTTGACAAATGATTTTACAAATGGCTTATTTTACAAACAAAGCCATCTGCGGTATGAAATGAACTCTGACGGTACACGTGCAAAAGCTTTTCAAAAGCGTTTTTCAGCTAAAATTTATATTAGTATAATGCACTGACGAGGAAAGCTAAAAGAGCAACTATAAAAAAGTGTTTTATATTAATTCTATTAAGAAAGGTTCAATGACCGGTGGTTGGTAGCTCAATATCAACGTCATTTAATGCGATTCACATTCGCTACATAGATTTACCCAAATTGTTGTACCCATACTATCGACGCAGCGCAAAAGGTAGATTATAATTAGATTCTAATTTTTAGGATTATACTAGTTGTAAAATAAAATTTTCGCATGTAGAAGGTGGAAAATGTCATTTAGAAGGCATTTATTGTTTGGTTTACGAGAAATAGTTTGCCATTGGGAGAAGGGAAGCAGGACAGTTACTGTTACAGGTCTGTAAAGATCTAAAAGTAGCCAGAAACGTCATGTCAAGAATCTGACAATAGTTTAATGATATTGGAGATGTAATCAAATAATCAGATCAAGGCCGAAAATATAAGTCTTATGGCCGTTATTTGTCAATGATTGCCAAATGAAATATACAACTGATATCAGTTCATATTGCAAGGATGCAGCTACAGGAATTAAATTATCTAGACGTACCATGAGTGACAGGCTATATAAAATCAGGTTGTTTTCAAGGAAACCCATAATTTGTTTCCCATTAAATTGGGGTGCGAAGTGTACCTATTTGCAATGCTGCAGATATCATCTGATTGGAGTACCATGGATTGAAGCAAAGTTTTCGTTACTGATGAGTCTCGTTTTTGTTTGAAGTATGAGTCTAGATGTGTTAAAGACTGATGGGAGAAAAATACACAAAATAAGCCTGAAAAATCCGTTAAAGGTATGAATCAGTACAAAGGTATGAAATCATGGTATAAACGAGCATCATTTTGAATTGCCGTACTGACACTTTTTTTACTAGTGCAGCTATGAATGCTGAAAAAGCAAAAATAAAGTTACTGGCTCTTAGATCAAGTTGTTTAGGGGTACAATCGGTAATACAACTTCCGTCTAATGGACTATAATGCTCGTCTTCATTGCAATGCCCCAGTGATCGTTAAGTTAAAGGAATCCAGAAGATGGACTGGTCCGCATATTCTCTGGATTTAAATCAGACAGAGAATATGTGTTGGACGAATTAAGACACTGACTGACATTTGCTTAAATTAATATTTTTTTGAGAAATAGACAAATATTCATTTTGCATACAAGTTCAATGACAAAAATAAGATCTTTTGCAAGTTTTACATTTTTACTGTAAAATTGTTCAAGTTACATGAGTTTTTATTGTTGCTCTTTTAATTTTTCTCACCAAAGTAAATAACATAATATTAGGACCATATGCAGATTAGATGAGAAATCTTCATTTGCTAGGCTATAGATTGTTTTTCTGATCTTTTCCTAAAGGCTATAGAAAACATTTGAGCGCCGTGACTTATCTCACTTGCCTGACAGCAACATCAGATCAGGTATACGAGTTTCATTGTGCCCAATAGGCAAGGACTGCGCCTGTCGTTGTCTTGCGTCTAGGCACCTATACCAAGTGACAATACGAATTTGTCCATTTCTAGTCCACTTTTAAAGAAGAATCATCCAAGGGTGGGTACTGAAGATCTCCCACCCCTCTTAGCCTTCCTTCAACCTTGGGAGAAGACTTTATGCTCGTTAGTATTTTAAGCACCCCTTGCCGCAAAGGCACTGCACGCTTACATACATCTACGCTTTCTTCAGGATTAGAAACTGGGTGCCAGTGCATGGCAACCGGTTTCCATACTACCATGCCAACGGGTCGGAATATCAAAATTTTAATTGAAATGGACGGACAAATAGTAGATCCCAAAGAGGAACTACTAAGAGGTAGAGTGCAAGAAGCACATAATACTATCTGAAGAACTCCCTGATTCTTTCTTAAACAGCACTCTCTGATCAGATGAATTTTAACGTTTAACAACTGTCTGCTGAAATTTTTACCAGTTGTTATAATATTGTATTACTATTCAGTATTAATAAATGACAACATTGCAGATGTTTCATCTGAGAAACGTAAATTGTCTGCTGTGGCAAAATATTCGTCTGAAAGTAAGTGACCGTTATTTACATTATATGATAACTGAAATTACGGAAAAGGACAATTAGTTTGTTTTATAAGATTGACTTTTTCTTAAAGTTAAAATTTTAGCAGTGTTGCCTTAGATAAATATTTTGCACTGTCAAGTTTTGTATTTAAATTTTGTTTGGCAGTTATTCCAGATAAATTTTATACTTACTCAACATCTGGCGAAAAAAATATCACAGTTGGTGGTAGATTATGTATTATCGTTAGAAGTCCGGTAATGAAAGAGCAAGCTGCCGTTACTAAGAACAACAGGAAGAATCCAATTGTTGGCCATCTGTGGAATATATTGTAAAATTTCAACATGTTAAAAACAAATGCCAAAAGCTTAAATAGATGAATATCTACTTTTATGTACTTATGCACAATAATTTCCTCAAATCCATTTAAAAACACTAATACACATCTGAATTAACTTGCTTATTTTTGACATCGAATAACAACCTTCAGTCTCTGGTTATTTAAAACTCTCACATCAATTTATTATTTGTATTTATCAATTAATATTTGCGTTAAATTAGATATTAAAGATATAAGTGCTATTTGTGGCCCGAATATTATAAAATATCTTAATGCTTGCAATATTATTTCCTTCTGAAATTCTCTACCTTTATTCTCTCACGTTGCATTTAAATCTATTTAAAATTGGTATTTAAGATATATATTGCTTTAAGAAAAATACTGAAATTCAAGGGGTAGTAAAATTGCAATTTTTGTTTTGTGAAAGAGGAAGATAGGAGCTTCTGTAAATTGGAAAAAATTAATTTTAAGCTGGAGTAAAAGTTATTTCCTGAAAATGTCTACAATTTAATGAATATCCTCTAACTACATGTATTTTAAATATATTACAAATAGTGCGCTTAGTGGAATATTAGATTAAAAATAGTACTCAGTGGTATAATGGATTGTATGGTTGACGATATATTAAAATTCTCAGAAAGCCCTTCCCAAGTAGAGGTCCGTCACGTTCGTCCAAAATTAATAAACACAGTATTAAAATTTATTGAATAAAGCATCATTTCCGATTTTTGGAAATTATTTCTTTTCTAAGCCATCGAAAAATCAATTGTTTTATTGCTACCTGTACCTATACCAGAACAGATTGAGGAATGCTACCAGTATAAAATGTAGAAGATAAAATATTCTCTGTTGCTTTTATTCCAGTGTAACTAACTCTAATATATATATATATCTAATAATATATCTATAATATATCTAATATATATATATATAAGATATATAATAATATATCTAATATATATATATATATATATATATATATCTTACATTACTACTGCATTACTACTGCAATTACTACTGCTACTTACGTTAATCATTTAATTTGAAATTTCATTCCAAGATTCTATAACGTGAATAAGGAATCAAGTAACTTCGAGTCAGATTATTACTGCGTACATTGTACAATTTAAAATGAAATTTACTTACTTAAATAGAACAAATAATGCCAGTGGAGCCAGACAGTAGAAGTGCACGTCAGCTGCTACGTACCAGGTGTGCAAAAGGCACTATCAGAAATAATATTTATTATTGAGAAATATGAAATGAATTTATTATTGAGAATTCTGGAATGAATTTTAAATAATTTTCTTATACCTTTTATATTAAAGATATATAAAGACCGCATTTCTCTTTTATTATTATAAATAATATTTATTACTGAGAAAAAGTGGCTTGACAAATATTTATAACATTTACTTGAAACAATAATGGTTAGTAAATTTTTCTAGAGTAAAATCAACTTGGTGTGTTGTGTTTATTGCATAATATACCGTAATGTAAAAGTAATGTATCAGAACTTGAAAATAATGAAATTAATTTCTAATATCTGTTATGCTTTCCCCAGTAGAAAACTATAAAAGAACACTTCTTAAATCTCACATTCAGTTTATCATTTTTTCTTTATTTAAATGCATCAATATGTATCCTGCTTATCTATAGACGTCTGAAACATTCTGAGCATGTAAATGTCATTATTGTTTCCATCGAAAAGTTTCCCTCTGTGAGTGCTTTGTTCATGCGTTCATTTTTTCGCTGATAATGCAGATAGATCTGCTGAATGATCTATTAAAATTTTCGAAATTAATTTTCATGATATTCAACAAACGATAACTTGCTTAGGATCCAATGATGATCTGAAGATGAACTATCCTCGTATAATTATTGAAGTTGTAAAAATTTATTCCATGCTTTGGAACGGAAAAGTTTTTGCATTTAACGATTATTCGATAAAATGTTTGTATTTCAAGCAAGATGATTTCATTTGAATTCAGGGCAAAAGCCGTTTTGATCTCTATTGGGGGGAAAAGGAAAAGGTTTTGCAGAATGATTTTGAAGCTTAAAAATAGCAAATATTTTATGGAGTTTTGCATTGTGTTCCCATTCGCATTTTTAGATTGCATTGTAAGGAATTATCGCATTCCACTGTCCATGCTCTTATGGTGCAAGTGTTAACGCAACGAGCTACCTTCCTAGTTCTATTTCCACCGAGGAAACAGTCAATGTTTCATGTTTCACATTTCAAAACATTTAATAATGTCTCTAGTGGTGTCCGAACTGAAAGTGATGGACTATAACTCGTTACCACATGAATTTAACAAGTTGGATCTCACGCCTTTACTTACGAAAAGAAAAGGAATAAAAAGGAGAGATTGTAAGGAATTTTTGCATCTTCAGTGTGTGCCTTTAGGATAACGGGATAGCACACTCGTGTAATGAACTACACCCACTGGCCAATGAATCAAAAACCCAAGATCAATATTTTATTGGAAATCTGATTGGATTTGTTTGGGCATAGTATCTTTATGCTTCTGGGGGTGCATTTACGTCCAGAGAATACCATGCATTAGCTTTTCAATCTTGTAAATTAGACGGAAGATGAAAGTGCTGTCGGATGCGTCATTCCACTATATTCCACACATTATCTATGGGGTTAAGATCAGGGCTATGCCGTGGCCAGGGAAGGTGTTGAAAGTCAGACTGCAGTTCAGCGAACCAATTTTGAATACTTCTGGTGCGATACATAGTTGCATTGTCATCCAAGAAGTATCCGTCGCCATCAGGATAAAAATGCAGCATTGCAGGGTGCACTTGATCTACCAGTATGCACTTGATCTACCAGTATATCTAGGTATCTCATGGCTGTTTGTCTACTCTGGACGAATACCAGGGCACTACTTCCATGACAGCAGAACATGCCCCATATCATGATACTCCCACCAGATACTTGAACAAGGCGATTAAGGCAAGATGGATTCATGGCTTCATGGGGTTCTCGCCAAATTCGACGTCTTTCATCAGTGAAAAATAAAGTGTAGCGTGATATATCCGACCACATTTCCCATTTCCAATCCTCAGATTTCCAGTGTCTTCTTTCCCGACACCACTGCAAACTAGATCTTGCATGTCGGACAGAAATGAGTGGTTTTTCTCACAGGCACCCAACTATGCACTCCTGTCGTCTGCAATTCTCTGCGCATGGTTTGAACTGAAATCTGTTGGGAAGAGCCTTGGCTGACGATCTGTGTCAGTTGAAGCACAGTAGAGTCCCTCTTCTGCCGTACAATTCGTCGGAGACGACGCTGATCACTCTCTTGGAAAACTGTTCTCGAACAGCAGTCACGTCTTCTAGAGAAGGACTGTGGATTCTGATTTCAACTTTTGAAAAACTCTGATCTCGCTTCTTTCAAAAATCTTCGAAAACGAGGCTCCTGTTAAATGGGCACCAACAATAAGCCAAAATTTTCAAATGGTGAAAGTTCTGGCGTTTTTCCCATTTTACTTCATTCATCGTGAAAAGCACTCTTACAGCTTACTTATACTAGCATTCTAACCATGTGTAACCCACATCATAAAACTATTTGCATACTTCATCCCTCACACGCACGCAAATGAAAATCTCAAAGGTTTCTAATTTATTGGCTAGTATGTGTAGAAGATCCACGGTACGAATTCCGACAAGGGATCAATTAATTATTAAAATTTTCTCCCGAAAAACACATAGTCTCTAGAACGTGAACACAACATTTCTATTTATAATAATCACCTGAAATTTTATAAAATTACATAGGCAGAGCTTTACTTTC
The DNA here is from genome assembly GCF_044657685.1 of Stegodyphus dumicola. Taxonomy (NCBI): domain Eukaryota; kingdom Metazoa; phylum Arthropoda; class Arachnida; order Araneae; family Eresidae; genus Stegodyphus; species Stegodyphus dumicola. The sequence goes on from NC_140774.1 coordinate 32,793,568, forward strand.
TATAATGCAGAAAATTTCTTGTATTCTGCAGTTTTCCATATTTGGGTACATTAGTAAGGTCCAGATACTGCAATTAAAATTTATCGAATTTTAACGCTGGGAGCTGGATCCAATGTCTCACTTTTAAACTAAGACGTGGAATTTTCTGCATTGAAACTTCAATAATCTTGCTTTCAATGTCAAATTTTGCATCATTTCTATTCAATTAATCTACTATGAAACTTTTCGGCATTTGATTCGCCGTTTTTTTCTCCATATCCTCTTTCATTGCTGACATTTATTTCTTTGCAGTTCGAGAAGTGTTGGGCTAAGCCTACTAATATCTTCGTAACTACGAGGGCTATCCAGAAAGTAGATTACGTTTTGGAATAAAAAAATAAACAAAGTATAGGAAACAAATTTTATTATATACAGATGAAAGCCACACTCAAATACTACTTTTCTACATAGTCACCATACAAATTAAGGCATTTATCGTAGCGATGTACGAGCTTGGAAATTCCTTCGTCGAAAAATTCGGCCGCCTGCGCCTTCAACCACTTCGTTACCTCTTCTTGCAGCTGTGCGTCGTCATCAAAACGCTGCATAGCCAGCCACTTCTTCATTGCTGGGAATAGGTGGAAGTCGCTCGGTGCCAGGTCGGGACTGTACGGCGGATGAGGAAACAACTCCCACTTAAAAGATTCAAGAACTTTACGAGTGACATTTGCCGTGTGGGGCCGGGCGTTGTCGTGAATCAACAAGATCTTAGAGCTCAACATTCCTCTGCGCTTGTTTTGAATTGCTCTTCTGAGTTTTTGGAGAGTTTGGCAATACCTTTGAGAGTTTATTGTAGTGCCTCTTTCCAGGAAGTCCACCAAAATTACACCTTTTCTGTCCCAAAAAACAGTCGCCATCATCTTCCTTGCCGACATTGTTTGCATGCATTTCTTGGGTTTTTGGGGAGAACTTGTGTGCCCCCACTGCATTGATTGCAATTTCGTTTCACAGTTCACATGTTTCACCCATGTTTCGTCACCAGTAACGATGCGATTGAGTAAAGAGTCACCATCCTTATGGTAAGCGTCCAAAAAGTTCAACGCTGCAGCCATTCGCAGATTTTTGTGGTCCTCTGTCAAGATTTTTGGAATCCATCTTGCACAAAACTTGTGGTAACCAAGCTTTTCGCTGATGATTTCGTGCAACAAACTTCGCGAAATTTGTGGAAAACTCAAAGAAAGTTCCGTTATTGTGAAATTTCGATTTTCACGGACTTTAGCATCGACTTTTTCGAGAAGTTCGGCGGTCACTATGCTGGGTCTCCCACTTCGATCTTCGTCGTGAACATTGGTTCGGCCATTTTGAAATCTTATGACCCACTGACGCACTCCACCTTCAGTGATAATGTTGTCCCCATACACTTCACGAAGCTGCCGATAGATTTCTATCGGTTTACAGTTTTTTGCAGTCAGAAACCTTATTACTGAGCGCACCTCGCAGCTCGCGGGATTTTCAATTAACGCAGACATTTCAAACCGTCACAGTATCTGAACGGAGCACAGCACGAACCTCTCAATAGCACGGCTAGATGCAGACTGAGCTGCGCAACGCTCTGACCCCAAGATGGCCGCGCTAGCCCCGCCCCTAGCGGACACAGACGGAAACGTAATCTACTTCCTGGATGGCCCTCGTATGTGCTTCTTTTGAAGCAGAATATGCCGTTCGCTAGATTAGCGTGTTTTCGTTCATTAGCCAAAGAATCTGTTCACTTAAAGGAAAACTTTAATCTCCAAAGATGAAACCAGTTCTAAAGTTTTTCAGAAGTTATCTGTTTTCTAATTTTGTACAGATTTTAAAGTTTGTATTGATAACTGCGTTTAGTAGTTAGAAAACAGGTACATTAATTAGTAAATTATTGTCTGTGTAGTGCAGTTGTATCAATAGTAGTTATTTATTATGGTGTTATAAACAACTATGTGCGTAACAAACTAATATAAAAATTTATATATCTTTATTTTATTTTGCAATCACTTATGATAATGAAAATAAATTTCGTCATTCTGGGAAAAAAAAAATAAATAAATAAATAAAAAATAAATAAATAAATAAATAAAAAATAAGCCTATTTTTTTATCAATAATATGGCATCTTGAACGTGGCTTTCAAATTCGAATGTTATATTGTTATAATTTGAAGCATATTGTATATTAAAGATACCTTATGTTGCAAACAAAGCAACAGAGCCAGCTACTATACTTCTTAACCGCATTTTGATACCCTTCAAAAGCAAAGCGATTGTTAATAGAATATCTGTGTCTGAGAAGCAGTTTTACTTTTATTTCTAATTGTATTCTTGTCAATTAATGGTCGAGGTTTTGCATAGAAACAAAGATCATAATTTGGGTGCTAACAACATTGCTGTAAGTGTGCAAAATGTGAAGACCTCTTACTATATTGTAATTTTCAACTAAAATCCACTTACCATGGAACTAAAATCCACCCACGTGTTTATAGGTAAGAAAACTTGCCACCATCGTTTTTCACAGTTGGCAACTTTTTGACCAATCATATCTGCCCATAAAGGACCAGAACCAATCAGTGGTAAAAGGAACATAACACCTAAAGTGCCTGCTAAAGGAGGCGTTAACCTGAAATAAAAGCCATATATACATATATATACAAATAAATTTCAGATAGTAATATATTTTCCGTCTTAAAGCAATATACATTTAGATAAAACCACAATTTCTTAAAACTTAATGTTTATGAACTCTTTTTTTTTTTCATTTATATTTTCGCTTTAATAGATAAATTTGGTATATAAGCCTCTGAACGTGACTAGAGGCACAGTTTAGAAGAAAACAGAGCAACTCACTAATGACTGAATACATAACGACAATATATCTATATATCTATATGCTTAACATATATACCATAATGGTGAAAAGTAACTAAAATTGTATTGGATTAGCTGCTGTCGGTAATGTAGCATCTACATCATCAATTTCTTTAGAACTTAATTGTGAATCTGTCAGTTTGCATTACAGCTACGAGCACACTGAACTTGACAATGTCAGTACCTTTTCGGGAGTAACAGTAACTTTTCAATGCTCCAAAATAAGTGGTATTCAGAATTTTCTCCTTTTTCTTTCTGAACAGTCCCCACCATGCACTTTCTTTTCATATCCTGATCCTTCTTTCAGTTTTCTCACTTTACGTAGTCAATTCCTGGAGGATCCAGTACTAAGCTCTAGCCCCCCTTTTTTATTTTTTAAAAATATTCTATCGATCGGATTCAGGCTGAAGACCATCTAACCGATTGGGCCAGCTATTCTGTCGATGGCAAAAAGAAAGAAAAATACATAACGACACTAGTAGTTCTTCACAGGCTCTGTTCTGTACAAACGGAATACCGATGTATAACCTGAGAACATGCAAATTTTTTAAAGAAACGTTCTCCGTGGAAGCAGCTGTCCTAAAGCAAATAATTCTAGTGTGCTCTACTGTAATTAACTAATTAACTAATAGACCAGGAGAAAATTTTACCTTGGTGAAGCATTCTAACCTACTGATACCGAAATTTGTACAATTTATAAAGCCAGTCAGTTGCCAAATTCCAAAGGAATAAATTAAATGTAAATGAATTTATTTGTTATTTATCTTTCTGCGGAAAGAGTATAACTTTTAAATAAAACAGCAAAGTTTCATAAAGAAATTGAATTATAATTTTAGTTTATTAAAGACAATGCATAGGTCGGCGTATGGATACCAAACCTTCAATGTTTCTCTTCGAGGTATGAATCATTAAAAACTATAGTTTTAAACTTCGAAGACAAAGAAGAGTATCCTGAAAGAGATACAATACCTATTATAACATATCAAAGCGTATACTAAGCTTTATCTGTAAATATTGCAAGGTAGATGCTTAGATCACTTTTCATAAATGGTACCTGAACATACTAAAAGTATAACTTTAGTATATTAGAAGAAAATAAATAAAGTTTAGATTGCTTGTTTATATAATAATCAATTATATTCTTCGTTGGTTTGAGAATGGAACAAAAGTTTTCATACTGATAATAATATAGCAAAAAATTAGCCATTTACATAATTCGCGGATTATGGTCTATAATATCGCGAATAACTATCTACAAGATGATTTCTATTTTGTAGAAATTGGACCAGTGACACAAAATGATACATTTAGATACGGAAGTGGTACAAGCAATTCAGTCAACTTGACTTCAAGTAACACAAGCAGCTATAAGTTTTTCTTCCCAGTGGCTAGATATTTGTTTCTTAAGCATTCATCGGGAATAGCTGAACCCATCGGTCAAATTGGGATCACAGTGGATAAACCGAGGTTGCTTTTATATCTAATTATAAATATTACATTGGTTTGTTTCTCTTTCAATTTCAAATAAGGTGTTCTTTACATTTTTATTATATTGAATGTAATTTATTCTATCTAATTTGTTTTGATGAATTAAATGTGTTATGAATAATTCTAGAATTGGAGCATTTGCATTCTATAATGCTTGAATCCCATGAACCTTGACAAAGATTTGAAATTCCAAAACTTATATCTTTAAGCTTTTTTAATTTTTCGAATCCTTCGAATGCCAACTTAAAAAATCGTTAAAACTTTTAACTAAAATCTTTGGAAAGATTTGTTTTATTTACAAGTAGAAGCGTTATTATAAGTGATAAGTGACGGTGGACGTGGGCACTGTCCCTTTGCCGTAAAGATTAATCAGTACAGCACCACGTCCATCCTTATCTAAAATACGCGACTGCAGTAGTTTTAGTGGATCTGGATCACAAAAATCAACTCATGGTGACTCTAAACGAAACTGTTAAATTTTTAGCCAGAATTAAGCGCTGTATGTGGTATGGCATATTATGCATAGTATGAATGTGTTAAGTCTTGAAATAATCCTCTTTCTCTCTGATTTTTTTAATTTTAAAAGACTTGATATCGGAAAAATATAAAAAATGAATTGTTGCTCAAAAATTTTTGTCAAATTATTTCATTAAATTTTGAATTATTTTTTGTTGTCAAGTGATTTTCTTTTAAAGTAATATTTAGGATTCAAGAGTATTAATTATAAACTTAATAAATAAAGTTAATTTTGTATTGTTTTGAAATGCATTCTGAAGTTTGTTTTTCCTTTAACGGAAATTTCAGATCTTGCTTTAATTAATAACATTTAATGGCACGTAAAGTTTTTTCTCTTTCTTTTTTCCCTCTTTTTATTCTTACATGAAGAATTCGAAAAGTTCAAGATTCCAAAATTATTTAGGATTCAAATGTTGAGAAAGTTTAAGATTCGCCCATGCTAACTAATATTTATGTATTTCAGGATTTAGAAAAGTCTGCGTTAATCATGATTCTACATAAATCAATGAGTAGCTGAAAATAGGTTAAAACCATTTTATAAGTTTGACTTTGAAGAAATCTTGAATCATGCAAACTTGCAAAATGTTTTTCCCATATATTAGAATGTTTCGCCATCTTATCTTAAGAAGAATACACAATTCAATAGAGCGTGTTTACATGCAAAATTGTAAGAACATTACAACAATAGTTGATTGTTTTAGAAGACCCAGACAATGAAGTACACTACACTATGTATATTAGGTTTAGGATATCTGTTTGATTGTTCTGCAGCTACCGTTTCTTAATGCAAATGCAAAGAGGGCAGGATGTTTAAATACAATGCCAAGGTTTGTTTTCTTTTTCTGATGTCCAGTTATCACTGTACTAATACTTCTGTGCTTAGTGACTGTGACCTCGATATTTGATATCGGATTATACTAAAAAACTGCGAATTAAAGTAATGCTTCTTTGTGTATCGTCACTGTGGCATGACAACTATTTTGTCACTGACTCTTTCCTCATGCTGCTTATATCAATATAGTCCCCCCCCCCCAAGATTTAGTTTGGAAAATTGACTATGGCAGCTATTAAAAATGTTTCTTGCAAAAATTCTAAAGATACATACTTTTCTTCCATTCTCTTTAATAACAAGGCATGTGGTAACCGTGAACTATTTCCAAAACAAAGACATGGATACGAAATAGTCACAAATTGAAATCAAGGATGAGGAAAGTGCCTATATATCTGAACCTAAATCTCAAAACAAATATCTAAATTTTGCTTCGTATCCATTTTTTTATAAACAAAAGGAAGGAAATATAGATAAAACAAAAGGAAAGAAAAACTGTTTAAGAATCCTGCGTCTAGGTTTCAAAAATTAATTAAACATAATCAAATGAATGAAATGGGAACACTTCTATCAAAAATTAATATTAGGTAAAAATTAAGAATTACTATTTGAAGTCTACATTAATTCCAGTTTACTAAATCATAATTAGAAAATGAAGAAAGTAAAAATTTAAAATTTAAAATTAATTGCATAAAAACCAAAAGGTAAAAATATAAGTGCAAATTAAAAGAAAATTTTAGCAATGTTGCAGCAAAATTATTCTTCAGGAGGAATTAGCTTATTTCATCCTCTTCTCAACTGCTCAGACATTGTGTTTCGTCAAACCTTCTACACTTAAATTTTCAGTTCATCAAATTTAGCTAACCCATATAAGATTTGAGATTTTAATACAATAATGTATTTTATCATAGACAAATAATTTTTATTTTGAACTAAAGTTGTTGCAGTAAGAAACCTACAAATCTAAATTTAACTTCTGGAAACAAATAAAATTTATTTCTTAAAATAATTTTCCCTGGACTTGAAATAACTTTGTTGAACTTGCATACAAAATTATTTTGCTGAAACAATTTTATACACATGTTCTAAATACTTTTTTTATTTTAAATTTTACAAATGTAACATTAGAAGCAGAATTTTTTTAAAAATGTGTATATTTTAGTTTTTTCTTTCTTTAAAACTAAAATACCTGACTGTTGTGTTAACTCTCACTGATGATAATCTAACTTGCAGGGTGCTATTGTGTATGCATAGTGAAGTTGTGATATTATGTAACCATCACATTTGAAGCTCACGATGTCATGGTACTATGAGGGTCTTTTCATTAGCATAGGCTTAGGTTACTATTAAATTGATAAAATATTTATTGTAAAGATATTGCAATGTTTTGGTCTTAAATTATAAAGACATTGTATTACTTGGTCGAATTTTCCTCAGGAAAAATGAGATCGTGATAAAAAATATGTAAGTAAATAATTTTCTGTAATACATAATAATGGAAATTTTATGTAGCCCATAATAAATTGAAATCGGGAAAACAAACCATGTAGAAAGAGGAAATTTGTTTTTTATGTAAACAGTTTTAAATGGGAAAATAGTAAATAATTAGGTTATTTCACAAAATAATTTGTATAATTTTTATGAATGGAAGAGGAAAGCTCCATATTTGCCCAGGGTCTTCAGGTTTCTGTACTGTTCAGTTCTGATTGCATGAATAAAACAACATTTTTTAGTTTGCTGCGTCAAATGTAAAATTTAAAATTTCTCAAGATGATATGAAAATTGAAACTAGAGAAATGCATCAGAACAATTAACAGCTGTCAGCTAAGCTGCAAGGAAATGGATAAAAGATTGAAGAAGTTCACTTAGATTAATAGATTAACTGTAGAATGAAAATTTCAATTCAATCAGCGAAATTTTAATTGCAAAAGCATAAGGCAAAAATGAATGCAGTACCGTATCTGCTCCTGTTGCAATAAACAGAGGTAAAATGTCAAACAGGGGTAGGGTTGTCTTTTTATGTTGGAAGCATACTTCTTTTTGAGTTTTGCATGTCATCATACTGCCATTGATCTGAACTTCCATTAAAAAGACAGTAGTTGACATTTAGATTTCCTAAGATGATTTGCCTTCCAATCACTAATAGCTTGCATTTTTATTCAAGACACGGCAGATACTACAAGTGTTATGTTGCAGTTGTAGAAAATAATATAAATGCATTTAAAATATGCACCAGTATACTAAAAGTGTACCCTTACCTCCAAATTCTATGAAGGACGTGTGAGAAGAAGTTGATGGTTCCCCCTGAATTTTCCATGAGTTTTAAATTTGAAATAGCGACCAAAAGACCTCTAAAAGGAATACAGACATAACAATTATTACCGAGAAAATACAATAATAACTTGAGAATAAAATGTTTGTAGAAATTATTCATAGTTTAAATAAAGGTACTTCTCTCGAAAAGGATGATTCGTAATTATCTACACGAAGTTTGATGAGAAAAGAGATCACTTTAACTTGTCATTTCTGTTAATTAATAAATGTCCGCATGCATCCTCCTTTACGCGTTTTTGATTCATAAATGAAAAGAAAAAAAACCACTCTTATTCTTAAGAGGTTTACTAGCTGATTGATTAATTAATTAAGACAAAATACTTTAGAAGTATCTGCGGATGCTTTCATGGAGAACTTTCTAATAGAAACATTTACGTTATTAATCGTTACATGAAACGTTTGTATTTACTATTTACGTTACACATGAATAATATCTCAAAACACCCATGAAGCCAACCCATTCCACAAGATCAAACTACCAGTTCCAGTAATTTTGTCCATTGTACATTGTGGGCTATGACTGCATGGAATGCTCATAATTTACATAGATGCTGGGTGCAAACCAAAGAACTTTTGGTGGGTCGGCATGCTTTCCTTAACGAATCTTTTACGGTTACCGTGTGCAGAAATTCTTTTATTTCCATTGGCAATTTCAGACCCTAAGTTCATATCAGCCATATCAGCTTTCGGAAAATGTTCCATGCTGCAAATACGAAAGCCGCGTCACGAAAGATAATTAAAAAAAAAAAAAAAAAAAAAAAAAAAAAACGCTATTTATCCACCATCCATTGCTTGTTAGCATCAAAAGATAATGCTTGCGAATCTATGTAATCATCAATAAAAAAAAAGTGTTTTCGTACTCCTATAAAACGTCTACAGAGCTTCAAAGTTTACTCCATAGACTGATATTACTTTTCTTTCGTTAAAAGTAACGATATAAAATTAAGAGTACTTCAAATTCAACTAGAAGTTATGTGAGGTTAGATATTTTTAAACAATTGTGAAGACAACAACTCAGGCTTGTGAAAAGCCTGGCAAGAAGTTTATTTTGTAGAGTTTTCGATATGCAAAAACCAATTAATTTACAGGACTGATAATATTCATAATTTAATAAAACACTTTCAAATTTTGTCAGATTCGTATTGAACTTTTCATTAATTTCTTTCAATCACTAACTATTACAGGTAATCTTATGCCTGCTTGAGGGAATTTTAAATATGATTCACGTTTGATATTTAGAATTACTGAAAATTTAAATTATAAATATCTGACTAATTAAAAAAATTTGCAACGTGTAATTAAGAAATTATTTATGGCTGTTTCAATATATTTATGTTAAAAGGCATCTTTAATACATAATTTTGGAAAATTACTTTGAGATTCAAAGTAAAGTAATCCTGCTTAAAATATGTTTACTCATTTATATAAATATCTAAATAAATGCCATCAATTTGAAATATTTTAACATATATTTGGAATTTTTTCTGAATTTTGAAATGTAAAGTTTGAAGTAAAATTTATTCAAATACTGATGTTTGCATTAATACATAAGAACTCTTCATCTGAAATTTAAAAGTTGTTTTTAATTTTAACGATTTAGAATTTTTGGTACTATTCTGTTTTGAGGACCGTAAAAAAATCGCAGCGAAAATGTATGCGCAAAAGCGCTAAATCTATCAAACGCTCCATTTAAAAGCGCCCCAAATCCAGCGTACGCGCTGATTTCAAATTGCTTAAGTTTAGGTAGTTCTGTATTTTTTAAAACGCCATTAAAATACCAGTTTAATTTTTAAATCCTTTTTTGATTTTAAATCCTTTTTGATAACCTATGGATATAAAAAATTTGGGAATTGCCCATGACGAAAAGTCTGCAATAAAATTTGTTCAAAGAAAAGGCATCATTCATGATAGAAAATTATGTTTGAACAACCCACGAGATTAAATTATGCTTTAGCGACAACTCGGTAGCGAAATTATGCTTTAGCGATAACTCGGTAGCGAAATAGTGATGTAGGAATCCATTCAGTTATGTTTAGCCTTTTTTTATGTAAATTATAATAAGGATCTGAAATAGTTATTTACTGTTATGCTTCCATTCAGTTATGTATAGCTTTTCTTATATAAATTATAATAAAAAAGTATTATATGAAATTAACCTTTCATCTAAATTAAAACAATAATTTTAGTTATTTATTATTATACTTCTTTTTTTTTTTGCGTTAGGGTTGCCGCAATTATTTTTGGCAGCACTGGCATCAACAATAGTTTGGCGATTTTTTACGGTCCTCAAAACGGAATACTACCGAATTTGTTTACTGTAATAATTAGTGCATATTCTTAAATAGACAAAATGGTATTTTGGTTTGAATTTTAGCAATATCTTTCATGCCTTTTATTAGGCAATTTTGCCTTAGTAACATCATCTCAGGCCTACCAGCGTCAGAATGCTTAGGACTGCTGAACAACAATAGTTAAACCAGGCTAAAAATCCAGTGAATGGTTTGGTTTGTGTGATTAAGGCAAAGATTGGAGGGTTGTCTGCCTAAGGAGAGGAGTGCCTTCATAGAGGACTTTCTGAGGGAAACTGGCTTATATACACCCTTGAATGGGCTATCTACATTGGCGTTTTCCTTATGTGTAACATGGAAGAAAAGCCACAGTTTCTTAGAAGTCATCCCTTGTGTGTTTTTTCGTATTCAACTAACCAACCAACATCACATTAAAAAAAAAAAAAAAAAAAAAAAAAAAAAATCTGAAATGTTTCAGATTTTAAATTACGTCCAAAGGGGCGTTTTTTTTTTTTTTTATCGTTTTGAGTGTTACCTTTATTTATTAAATATCATGTTCTTTGCACTTAAACCATAAAATTCAGTTCAAGAGCAATATCGCAAAATAATGTTAAATTAAGCATATCTTTAGAATTTCCGATATACACAGTCTCGCGAGCTGGAGATAAAAGTATTTTTTTTTTCTATATAACGTTGCCATTTCTCGCTTTTAAAAAAGCATTGAGTTTGTAAATCAAAAATTCGTTAAAGTTTTACAAAATATAAAATCTATAATAAAACAAATTCCAAATTTGGGATTTCAGATGCCCATATTCGCAGTAGGATTTCGTTATTCAAGATTCGATGGCTCTATGTACCATTGTTTTATCACAATGCGAGAAATAGACAATCATTTATGCAGATTTTTCATTATTTAATTTCTTCAAATATAATGCAGGACTCTAACATTTTGTGGCAACAGTTTGAAAAGTGAACCGACGTTTATGAGTCCGACGCAAAATCGCAAAACGAAAACAATAGTCCTTCAGGGACAAAGCCCCTTTGGACTAAAAATTGCTAAACTGACTAGATTTTCCGATAATACTCGTTTAACATTAAAAGTACTCAGAACTTCATCTGGTAATTTTTCCGTGTTCAAGATAATCACATTTAAAAATGTATTAAGATATGACAAAACCTGAGATCTAAGAGACTTTCTGTGGTCGTGCTGCTAACGGAAAAGTACTCCTTTTTTTAAATACGCTTAAAATAATTTTTAAAAAATCCTTCTTTTTTGTCATTTTATTTAGAGAAAAATAAATTGCTTTAAGCATTTGTGGTTTAGAAACTTAGCAAAATTTCATTTATGTCTTAATTACTTAATTCATACTTACCCAAGCATGAAAAACGTGTCAACGGAAACCCATGCATTGGTTATAATTTGAAAAAGGATGTCGTCCATGTAAGTTTTAGCATGGCTCAAACGAGCTAGGAAATTTAAAAGGAAAAAAAAAAAGAAAGTTAATAATATGTATTTGGTTACAGGTAATAAATTCACACACATATTAGAGTTATTAAAATTTATAAATGAAAACGATTATACACTATTCATTTCTGTCTGAGAAGCTAAGTTCAGTTCAAGTTTTCAAGTTCAAGTTTTTCAGTTCAAGTTTTCAGGTTGAAGGTTTTCAGTTTAAGTAGATAAAGTATGGCTACAAATTCTTACGTCGAAGATCTAATTTGTTTGTTAGTTTGTTTCTTAACATTAGGCTTCAAAAGTGTGATGTCCACTTAAGTCTTTGTTAATAAATAAAATCAGAATGTTGCATGTTATTGATAACGAAATCATCACTAGTCAGATCGATTTGCGTGAAGGCAGAGAATCCTTTGGATTAAGGCATAGCTAAATGAGGTACACTAATTTTAGCGTTGTTTACGAAGATACCTTTTAGCTTGGACAAAATATTTTCAAACAAAATCATATTTTTAATAATACAAAATGCGGAACGGATACGTCCAATTACTGCTTCATTTATTTTGCATTCGTCGTATGTGATTTGCATTTTCCTTAAGGCTCATATTTTACAGACTTATTAGGGTTTTTGGAACTGGTAAGCGACAAAAATCAACATCACCATCACCAGGATTCGACTACTTATAAAGGACAGCAAGACATTAGAAATATGATAACTGCTTAAATTCTCCTCTGCTTAAAGGACGACTGGATAGAGACATGAAAGTCAGTCGACCAAATCCAAATGATGACGAGTTGTCGTTCACCGCATTTTAGTCTCTACAGTTCGGGCGCCACTGTAGAGACTACTAAATGTTTTGAAGCCCAGAAATACAGAAAATCAACTTAGAACTCCTCCGGAATACGAAAAAAAAAACCAGAATACGAACCACGAATCTTCCACTTACCAGTTAGACCTAGTAAGCTGAAGATTCATGCCACTTTAGACTGTAAGAGCAACGTATAGGGGACTGCGATAATTTCTTACAACACGAATCATGAGGCGCAGTTCAGTGAAATAATCAAAGTGTTATGCTCCCTGTACCTGAAAATAGTGATTATTCAGAGAATTAAATAATCGATGATATTTACAACTGTCAAGAGTTGTGAGTTGGTGTGAACGTAGCAGCGCTTAGAATATTTTAATAGGCTTTTATTGCTGTTAACTGTTTATTGTTATAACTTTTAAGTACCAGAAAATCTTGTGCTGATGTTGAAAATACAAGCCATTTACTTTAGATACTATTAGTCTTGTAGCTTCCCAATATTTCTGAAAACTGTTAAATGGGACATATAAATGCACTTCTCTTTCATGGGTTGTTCATAGAGTGTATGAAGTGCAGCTAGAAGAGTTCTTAAAATCTGTTATTGATTTTAATGCTTCTGATCTGAACCTACATCGAAATCAGGTCGACGAATTTGACCATAGATAAGAAGAAAAAGCTGTGTTTGTCGTTGGCTTAGGTCTTTGGAACCTTATACAAGTGAAAGCATGATTCATAAAATCAGATATGGTTACATCGTTTCTATACTCACATACAAATTTGGTGTAGGAGACATCTAAGTTTTATTATTGTGGCTGACAAGCAAATGCAAAACATATTTGACAACCGTTGCCTTAGTTGTATAGTATCCAATTTATCTTGTGCGATATTTATAACTGGACATAGCCGGTTACATAATTTGCAAACTTAGAAAAACACAATCAATTTGAGCTCTCTGATAAATTTAAGAGATCCGTAAGGTACAATAGTGTTACTTTTATTTGCTAGAAAGTAATCATATTGATTCGGTATTTTACTGTATTTTACTCTTAAAAATGATCATGATTATATTGTTACGGATTTTGTATTTATTTAGCTATTTGTAATTAAATTGTTTCATTTCCCCGTGCAATGCTGCGCGCGACCAGTTTTAAGAGAAAGCTACGCCATAAAAGTAAAAATACAGGAGCACACGCATTTAATATTTAGTAAATAGATATCTCGTAATTGTACTCTTTTGCTTTCCAGAAACCTCGAGAAAATACCGGAATATTCTCGTGCATGATTAAAAAGCTTATAAAAGCCGGAAGAAAACATCTCAGTTTAGTTGTTTACTTAGTTCTTGTTGTTGATTGTAGCGAATTCGTGGTGAGATCGGATTAGCTTTCTCTACACTTGAATTGTGTTCTAATTAACGTTTTCGTAGTTTAAAATATAATTGCTGTGAGATACTGTCATATTGTACGAATATCTCTGAGGACATTTATCATTTTGTTTAATTTCTTGGGATAAGAATAAATTTTATTAAATATTTATCGACTTGTGCATTCAATCCATTACGAACGCGTACGCACGCAACAGTATGATAGCCACGATAGTTATAACTATTTGGTTACTACAATATTTGTAACCAGTTAGAAAAGATTGTTTTTAAACATCGGATAGAAATAAAATGATTACTAAAAATACGTAATACACAGCAGACTGTAACTGCTTTTAGCTAAGCGAACTGTATTACAAAAATATATGTGTTAGACATTTAAAAGAGGAATTACGAAAGCTACGAAAACTGAATTATTTAAATTTGCTCACCATTATTTGTGAACTTATTTTTCTTCTACTACGCTTTCAATGGAAAGTTACATATTCCATAATTTTTCAGTTTGATATTAAATTAAGCCAAATTTATCTACAGCTTATCGTGAATTAAAAAAAATATTGTTCTATGCAGGGAGAATGTATCGCGGGTTTTTTTACTTTAAGCTACAAAAAATAATTTTAATATGCGAATGATTTATTTAAAATAAAAAAGTTGAACCTCGCATCTGCTTTGAACTTTCTTACTCTATTTTAATAATTTAAATGGGAAAACCAGGAATGGTTTTTTTTATACACCGCATAAGTTCTTAGAATGTCATTTATTTTTAAATAATTTTGCTTAAAACCATTAATGATCTTCTTCGTTAGAAATGAACACCCATTAAATGTCGAAATACATAGCATGAACTGGTAACGATTAGATGAATTGTGTACCATTACATACATACCAGATTTCTCTCACTCAAATATAAGAAGACAAGCAAATCTGTTATTATACTATTATTATAAGTAAACGTAATAACATATTAATCGTTAGTTACTCTGCTGAACAGACATAAATATTATACTTATATTTATCTATCTATGATTCAGTACTTATCGATTATAAATGTAAAAGTGCAATATATTTTTGTCTTATTGAAGTAGCTCTTTCAATATTTCATAAAAAAACTTTTATTTTTGAGAATTGCTTGTGTATGAATACTGCTTTTTGCTTACGTTTTGCATATAATTGAACTGAATAAGATCTTTGCTTTCATTGCATTGCAGATTTTCTGTAAAATATAAGGTGCATTTGCATTTACACTAGAACTATGCATGTTTTAACACCTTCGGGAAAAATCCAATACAGTCTTCAAAATAATAATAATTTAAAGATATTTCCGAGGACAGACTTTGAAAAACAGTTTAGTTGGAACAGTATTTAATACAGAGCAGCTGGAAAATTTTACTTCTCTTCTCTTTGCGATGTTTTCTCCCACGATGTTTTGTAGCACTACGTTTTCGCCTTGCGTTGTTTTCTTCGCAACGTTTTCGTCCGTGATGTTTTCGGCTGTAACCGATGTATACTGCTCAAAAAAAAAAAAAAAAAAAAAAAAAAAAAAAAAAAAAAAAAAGGACAGTTCTATATCTCCCGATCTACTGGGCCGATTGACAAAATTCAAATTGCGTTCTTCATGTCTCGAAAGCGCGACTTAGGATATATATTAGATTTATATATAGCACTATTCTAACATAGGTATTTTGACACAAAATCGGACTTTTTCTGAAATAACTTACCAATTTTTTTACATATTTCGATTCTACGACTCAAATTACGCCTAAATATGAAATTTTGTAAAATTTGGAGCGAAATTTACGGAGAAATTCACAAATTTATGTGGGCAATTTTTTGTCAGTTTGCGCCAAGAATACTTCACTTGGCGAACTTCTTAATATATGGCAACCTAGTTTCCTTTCCCGTGAGAGGAAAAAAAGTCACCATCGTTCCTTTTTTCCAAATAATATTCTTTATATTATATTTTTAATTATAACTTATTATTTTAAGTATTTTTTTCTTTTTCGAATTTCATTTTAATTGTTTAAGTTGCACGTTTTTTTTTTCGAATAACTGTTTTAAAAATTTCTATTTACCTATTCGAACTGCGTAAATAAAGGTGCAGCGTTTATTTTTTTTCAAATAGTTTTCTTTATATATATTTTTCGTCATAGTTATTATTTTAGGGAATTTTTAAATTTTTATACTTTTATTTTAATTGTTTGTGTTGCATTGTCTCTTCAGATAATTGTTTTAAAATTTTCTATTTATTCCTTCGAACTGAGCACTTTAAATATATTTGTTAATATCAATTTTCCAGAATTTGATTTTATTTATTTGAACTGCGTTTCTTTAGGAAGAATACTTTGTAACCCAGACTACGATGAGTTTGAAAACTGCATACTATATTAAAAGAGAAACTACAGTAAAGCACAGTTTTACACGCCTTTCAATGTTCCGTTCAGAAAAGATATATATAAATAAGAGAGATGTATAACCGACATTTTAACTTAGGATGACTTGCATACACTGCTTTAAACAGTTTTATCATTGTGCCCATTGCTTTACACAATTTTATCCTACATTTGGTTTCTTAAAATGTTATTCATATTTTAGTCAAATATTTTATTTTTGAAATCGCAAGAATCAAATATCATAACATTGAAAAGTTTTAAATTAAAAAAATACAAATACTAAATTTTACGAAAAAATTTATTTTTCTTCTCTCTTTCTTTAAGCATTCTGAAAGTATATTAAAAAGTATCCAACTTTTCGAAACATTTTGGTATTTCTGAAAATCATTTTAAATGAAGTTATCGCCTTCCATTTCATAAAGGCCCACAAACGGCCGAGCGGTAAAGACGCGAGCGGTAAAGACGCGAGCGGTAAAGACGCCGAGCGGCTGATGGTAAAGACGCTGATAGTTCTGTCCGAGGTTCGAATCCTCCGAACAGGCTGGTTGCATGGGTGTTTTCGTGGTTTTCCCGATGTGTAACGTGTATACGAGCCAGTTTCCCTTAGAAAGTCTTCCACGAAGGCATCCCTCCCTTTAGGCAGATAGCCCTCGTGTGCTTTGCCATAATTAAATAATCCAACCCAATCCTTAATTAAGTATAATTGATTTGTAACTTCTACTAAAACTGACGTTAAGAATTGAAGTGCAAATAAATAATATCGTGTGCAATCTTGATTAATATAAAATTAAAAATATTTGCACAGAAAAATATTTGCATTCAGACAGAAAGTTTTTTGAAATATTTGCAATTACTTTATAAAAAGGATTTATTAATAACCGTAATAATTTCTTATTATATTACTGATGATTAGGAATCAGTTCTTGACAATTACATTCTAAATTAGAATTTTAAGAATTATTAGAATTTTAAATTAGAATAATGAAAATACGCTACGCACAAAAATACATTTTTTGATAAAAAATGAGTTGATTTTTATGTTTTAAAACTTCTTGAATTCATTTAATAAACATCGTATCCTCGTTGTTAATTGAATTCAGAATGTTGGGTGTCGTTTATATAATTATTTTTACTTGTCCACGGAATCTGCTGACTTATCCAGCGATTAAGTAGCTGCAGATCATTTCTACATAACCATTGAACTTCCATTAATTCAGTCTCTAGAGGGTTGTATATTTATATCATAATTTGACTTTTATAAAAATGATTATTCTAAGTCTTATGTTTCTATAAAAATATGCTGTGCTTTAAAAATATGGATGATAGTACCAGCCGCTCTTTCAGCCACTTCAAAAGCATCAGTTTGTTTAGAAATAAATTGTGCAGTTAATGTCATAAAATTCAAATAAACATCAAACGAAAATTCTCAGTTTTAGACAATTCGATTTAAACGAAGTAAAGTAGCAGACGATAAAACGCCGAAATTTACTCTTACAAAAATGTACTCTTATTAAAAAAAAAAAAAAAAAAAAAAAAAAAAAAAAGATAGAGAGAAATTTAAAAAAAATATTAAAAAATTTATTTAAAAAAATAGCTTTTCATATAGTATTAATAAATATTTATTACGCATCATTGAAGGAAAAAATGTCATATAATTAATTCTCCCTAAAATTTTACTTAAAATTTAAGGTTAAAAATAGCTGCAATACAGTGTAACAAAAATCCATAGACCACATTTGGCGTTATTATCGCTCAAAAAAAAGATGCCAAATTTCAAAACGCGAAAATATGTAAATTTGTGTATATCTTAGAAAATTTTGAATAAAAAAGTCTAATTTTTTGCAGATATGCTTAAAAATACACCTACTTTAAGATGATGGTAAAAATTTTATAGGTTATAATTCAAAATTTTTTTCGAAAAATTTATAAAAATTATTTAAAAATAGAAATTTAAAAAATAAAACACAAAAAATGGGTAAATTTTATTTGGAATGAACCTAAATTTCGAAATATGAGAGAAAAAATCAAAAAAGTTTAATAAAAAAAGAGATATAAATAAATATTTGCCAAATTCAATTAACATTGAGGAGCTAAAATTTTGAGAGCTAATATTTCAAAAACTACTCGTACGATTTTTAGAAAACTTGGTATTCTGGCATAATTTGTATCGTAGAATCGAAATATGTAAAAAAATTGGTATGTTATTTCAGAAAAAGTCCGATTTTGTGTCAAAATACCTATGTTAGAATAGTGCTATATATAAATCTAATATATATCCTAAATCGCGCTTTCGAGACATGAAGAACGCAATTTGAATTTCGTGAATCGCTCCAGTAGAACGGGAGATATAGCACTGTCCCTTTTTTTTTTTTTTTTTTTTTTTTTTTGAGCAGTGTACCTGTTATCAAGACAGCAGATCAGATGTATCGAAAGCTACGGTATATTTGTAAACGTAAAGAGTTTCTTCCAAAGGGAGTAAATGCTGACATAAGGAAAAATTAACAATAATCGTATTCAAAAATAAAAATATTGACTGCAAAAATTGTTTATTGTATGATTCACATAGTTCATATTCAGGTTTGGGCAGTTGTAATAAAACCTTTGGAAGTTTGCACCAATACTAAACATCGTTTTCAATGACATTAGAATAGCAGAAATTGGAGAAAATCTAATGCCAAACATGTTCAGCGAAAGGGGGACAAGCAAGGAGAGTGACTAAAATGCTTTTAATGACTGCACGAGACTTGTATCCGTCATATTCACGAAGAATTGCTGCGTATCAGCCTCCAAAAGAGAGTCTACACCGCATTAATAAAATATTATTCGAATGGGTTTGTTTCATTTTCATTGTCTAGCCTCTGACTCAGAAATAAAATTAAGTTTGTATTAAATGTTAGAGATTTTTCAGCTCTTCGTGTTAGTCATCTAAATATTGGGCCAAAAGGTATTTTAATTCTTAGAAAATAATAATGTAATCAATACCATCTTGGACAGTTCAAAGATTGATTATTAGCTTAATAACGAGGGAGGTCAGACTGAAGTTTAGCCCACTTTTGAATGTTGAAGAATCTCTTCCAAATATATCTCCATTTAAGATGTTCCATTAAAGACTTTTCTGTTCGTTTGAAAATTCTACTTCCTCATGAGATTTAATAAATAATTCAATACTTTCAACAATAATCTAAGTTGCGTCAAAACTGCATTTGCTTTTTTATAACCTTCTTCTCTTTCTTAAGGACTTATTTGATATCATTACATTAAAATTTAAGGTAATTTACTATTCATAGAGAATTTCTGAGAAAGGAGGTTTTAGGGAATACCAAGGAATAGGTAAAAAAGCAATCTGAAAAGCAATTCTGTGGGAAGGATAGAGGTAGTATAAGAAAGAGGGGTAATCTTGCAAGAAATTCGGGCTGTAATTAGCTACCATTTTATGTTGGATCGCACTGAAAATTACCTAATCCTTGTCTATGTCCAAATCCATATGTATGAGCTAAGACGATCCACATCAAGCTAAGGCATCGGATACCATTTACCGCTCCAAGAGTAGAATTCCTTCGAGGAGATTTGAGGAGTTGCCGAATGTTGGCTGTTGCTGAGAAGGCAAGTAGACTTTGTGGAACACGGCCTATATGAAAGTAAAAGAAGAATTGTAAACAATATAGAACAACTTAATATAGCTTTGTTGATCGAAATAAATGCCTTTAATCTAAATATTAGTCGTCACTGCTTTATAGCCATTCATACTTAGCTCTAAAAAGCATAAATAAAACCTCTTATAATGGTTAAAGATTCGTTTAGTGTTTAGCTGTTTTTAGCTTATATATTTGCCTTTAGCTATTTTTAGCTTATATTTGGAGCTTGTTTGTAACATTTTGGAAATGACTGATTGTTACTGTTGTTATGAAATGTATTATAATTACAAATTCAAATTATATTTATTTGCCAAATATGTATTCTATTTCTTATGATATTTCCCAGATAGCTTGCTTTTTCCTCATGTGGAAACGAGACAGCTTTTCGCCAGTGAATTTAAAAAGATACAAGAAACCAAAATGACGAATTTAAAACTGTATAATTTTTGATACTGCAGAATTGTACAACTTTAAAACTGTAAACATTACACAGAATTAGCCAGAGAAGCTGCAACTAAATGTTATACATTCTGGGTGATTAGATTTCATTTACTCAATTCAATTATGTTAATGGAAGGATATAGCATCGATATAAAGATGGAACTGTTATTCTTTTAAACTATTTTTAAGGTTATTTTATTGGTGAGTATTATACAATCTGGCAGCTTTGCTACTATTAGTTAATTTTATATAATTACTCTTTTATTTTCTACATCTTTTATATTTGTAATACTTATTCAGAAATAACCAGGTCAGGATAAAAATTTAACCGGGCCCGATTAATAATAATAATAATAATTGTAAAAACAAGACCTTTGGCTTGTTATTAAAATAATTAAACATTTTTATGAAAGTATAATAGACTGACAGAATTAAATTACATTAATTGTCCAAATCAAAAAAAGTCATCACTCATTTAAAAATGCTTTTTTTTTATCATAACTATTTAAAAGGACTGGCCGTGAAAATAGTGAGAAAATAAATATATGAAAAAGGAAATAAATGCAAACGAAAATTGTAGATTAAATTATAACTATGAAACTCGTAATTAGCTAAATGTACACAAATTGCCCAAGAAAAAGCAAAAGGGGGAGGGAAGAGAAAACTGAATGTTAACTTGAAAAAAAGAGTTATCTCGGTTTTTCAATGCTGATCATTCTAACAAAATTGAAATAATAAATAAATAAACAAATATTTGGGTAAAAGCTTCGCATACGCTCAATTAAAAAAAAAATTGTATACGACTATATACTGCATACGCGTTAAAACTTGTATACAATATATTCGAATACATTCATCTCAGAGATATGCATCGCTTCAGCTCTTTTGCATTAGCAAAAGATAGAAAAACAAGATAGCAGATTCACACAAATGAAAGCAGTAAAAGAATGCTGAATCATGTTTACTAAAGAGCAATATTATTTAATTTAAAAATTTTCTTGTGCACTTTCTTGTGCCTAACACGTAAACTTATACTGGAAACAATGTTCTCAAAGTGAAAACGTGAAGGTAGTGGGAATAAACCTGGGAAAATAAAAAGAATGAGCAAAGCTAACTTATCTTAGGCAGTCAGTTCAGCTAAAACGCATTCTGAAATGAATTCTGTCTCTACTTTTTTCAATACTAGTAACTGCTAATAACGAACGAACACTTTTTTCATTTTGTTGCTAAAATTTCATAATTAAATCATTTGCTGATAGATAAAATATGATAAAGCAGTGCAATTGCACAGATAAGTCTAAAATTTTTATTTAAATTATCAAATTTTAAATCAAAAATTAAAAAAAAAAAAAAAAAAAAAAAAAAAAGGCTGAGTCCGACTGTCTTGATTAGGCTATCCACAGCTACCTATTCACTGGCGCTATCCCACTACTGCACTATGCGGGAACTTTTGCCTGCTGCGTTTCCGCCCTGGGCTGGTTCATTCCTCATTAGACGACCTGGTAGATCCGGGCTCCCCCAGTTCCACCATATCGACACAGTGCTTAGCACGGACGCCGGATCGACACAGAGCAACTGAGGATAGAACTCCCAACCTCAAGCCGTCCGACAGCCTCGACCTCCAAAGTAGCTGGATTACAGGAACACGCCACAGTTCCCGGTCGCTGAAGGTTCCTTTTTATACCTTATAAACTTAAAACTATCAGAAAACACGTTTGTGCTGCCATCTGTTAGTGGATTTTGTATCATCTTTTATACTATTGCGCAAACCAGAAAGAATCGAAACCTCTGAATTGATGTAGAAATACAAAAATATATAGCGAAAGCACAAAACGAAAATTGAATTCATTTTGCATTCTGACCGTAATTAGATTTTTGACTGATTAAAATACTTTACTTATAGTAGCTTTACGTAGAAGCTTATTTATATTGATGTGTGGGCAGAAGTAATCAATTTTTTTAAATAACATTTTAATTAATTTAACAGTCATTATATTCATCTAATTTATTTGGAAAATAATTCGATTCGAATGGCGTAAATCTTATTGTAGGTCGCAAGAGTTTTGGTTATTTAATAGTAAAATAGCGGTTTGCCATATAAATAATTATAATAATTTTTCTATCACACTCTTCAGAGAGAACCTGCGTTACAAAGCAGATTTTCATAGGACTATAGAAATACTATAATTATATCATAGTCTCTCTTTCCGTAAAAATAACTACACAGTTCTTGTCTCTATTAGTATTAAAGGATGAACAATTTACATGTATGTATGCATGCATGTATCTCGCTTTGGAAAAAAAATGGCGGCATCTAGAGTGACCAAATTCAAACACGAACATGTGCGTCTCGGAGTCCGATTTTTAATTTCAAATTAAAAAGAATTTTATGTTTCGGGAGGACTTAATGAAACTTTGGTTATCCTACTCAGCGGTTCAAAAGTAATGTGTTGTCACTCAGGTATGACGGAAGATATTTACCTTCCGAATTTAATCAACAAAACTGACGATTTAAAAGAAATGTAATAATGAAATGCAACGTAATAATTTGAAATAAAATATTTGATCCTCCATGTGTCGATTTCTTTCTTCGGCAAGGAATGATAGTCATTCATTCATTTATTTATTTTAAAAATTTGATCTGTCTGTTATTGATTAATAAACTATATTTATAAAAGCAGTCAACACAGGTCTTCATCAAGAGAGAAGAGGAACACGCCAAAAATAAAACTAGGCAAAGTAAAATCTTGGTTGGCTCAGAGTTTAGTCAAGTCTCTATCGATTTCGAGGGCAAACAAGTACAAGTCCCTCTTCATCAGGAGCAAAGAAACCCAGAAATTTCATCTCTACTGTAATTATTAATATACAGCTGGATCCGTGAAATTACTGTATCTTTACTTTAAAACTCTTTATACATATTTTCTTTTTTAATAATTATTTCAGGCGAAGAGGCTATTTAAAAAATAACAGAATGGCTTAAAAAATTAAACATGTTTCTAGTATTAAAAACTGCCTCTGTAATTAAGCTACTACATTCTTAATATTAAAATTTATTTACATTTGCCTTACTCACTTGTTGAATCTTCCTAGGACTTAAATGATTTTCGGATAGTTGAAGTACTAGTCTAAGTATTAATAATACAGTACAAAGTCCGTAATCCGTCCGGACTCGTCGGGACTTCGGCGATTCCGGATTTGGGATTTTTCCGGATATTAGATCATCAATTTAAATCTGGTAAGATGGCATGCAGAAATTATACAATTAAAAATATGAAACTGTAATTTATGAAATAAAGAGCAATTATGATCTAAAGGGTATCAAATTTTACAAAAAAAAAAGAGCTCAGTATTTATTTGTTTACTTTATCATCTTTCAACGCGCGCATGCGTAAAGCGCGTAATGTATGCGCATTCTTTACGCGCATGCGGAAAGTTTGTGTCTTTGAGGTCCGGATTACAGATCATTCCGGATAATGGACGTCCGGATTACGAACTTTGTACTGTAATATATGCTTAATAATAGCAGAAGTCAATGAATTCATTAATCGAAACCAGCCTGGATTACACGCTGGCAGAAATGTACAAAAGCACAGATTTCCTGGTAGCGTCGCAAAAACTTTCTCCATTCAAATTATATCTTCTCTCGCTTATCATATTATTATATATTCCTTAGAAAAACTTAGACCATTCTTCTACTGAAGGTGGCAGATTACGTAGAAGCACAGGACAGTTTTAACATAAAATAACCCCCTTTTTTTACTCTTAATCATTTTGAGCATTTCTATCGATTCAGTATGGATTAATAGAAGATGATTAATGAAATCTTAACTGACTACGGGAACATAAGCTTCTGTCTTTCAGATAAAGGATGATGTATTTCTACATATGGCCCAGAAAATTCACATTCGCAAGGTTCTCTTTCCCTTTGATACACTCTGCAGATGTTTTAAGTAAGTATTATGCAAAACATGAACACTCACCTGTCTCTTGAGGTTTAGAAGCATATTTTGTTACATAATTTTCGATCAAAGTTCCAGCAATGATCAACAAGCCTATTACTACAGCTGTAGATCTGAAAATACAAATTAGCTGCAATGAATTAATAATTAATAGGATATTACTTAATATTAATAATTATTAGGATATTTATCGAATAATATTATTTCAAAAAAAGTTTTCGAAAGTGTAAAATTGTTAACATGATGTCCATGCTCCTTTCTTTAGATATCGGTAAAAATGGTTAAATTTACTTATAGAACTTTGCTAATATTTAAACGTCTTCAAAAGATAACAGAAAGTTATGCTGTTTTAAAAATAACAATAGAAAAATCTTTGCAGCGTTACTTATGCTTAGATTTTATAGTTTTTCCAAACCGCCTAACTTAAAAACATTAAAAATATTACGGGGAAGTTAGATATGTCATGAATATGTAAGCTGTATTTAGACGGACTATTTTTCTGTTTACTATTGCGAAATATTCAAAGATTTACTAAATACTCTCACTTTTTACGTCTGATTAACTTCCGACTTTATTTGATGCGTTAGATATGTCATGAATATGTAAGCTGTATTTAGACGGACTATTTTTCTGTTTACTATTGCGAAATATTCAAAGATTTACTAAATACTCTCACTTTTTACGTCTGATTAACTTCCGACTTTATTTGATGCATGTAATATTTTTAAAGTGTTCTACATTATGAAAGGCGATATAAGTCTACATTCACAAAGACTTTTCATGTTGTAAACAGAATGTAAACTTAGACAATCATAAATATAGTGCAATATTGCAACCGAAATTTCCCACCTTATAATTAATTATCTTTGTAATATTTTGTTTTCTTTAAATTACTTTATCGTAAAAATACAATATCTAAAGCATAATAATAGACAAAATATTTGTTAATCGACCATTTTATATTCATTTATCATTAATAAGTTTATTATTAATAAGGCTTAGAGTATTGAAAAGTCACATATGATAACAGCACTGTGTGTCGCGACACACAACGCTGGATATATTCTTAGACATCACTGCGATGTCTAAAGATGAGCTGTGGGAGGGAAAAATATATTTGAAAAAGTTCTTAAATTTATTATTTGACTTTATATCTTAAGGGGAAAAAAAAAGAGCTATTTTTTCTTACCTAGAAAGGCAGAAAATTCAAATAATAATAAATCTATTGCGAGATGACGATATACCCCTAAAATTGTTGTTCCTTATGGCTTTATTCGGAAATCAATCCATTTACATTAGGCTTACTCGCCAAAAACATAACGTTAAATAAAAAATTACATTACCAAAACATTATAAAAGCTGATGTGTACACCAAATGACTCTCCTCAGTTTTTTTGTAACATATTGTAATATGTTTTCTAACATTTTGTAATACTTTTTGTTTTGGATAGGTTATCGACTGTGCTTTGTCGACTGTGCTTGTACGAAATATTAAATTCTACGCATTTTTTTCCAACTTATTTCCCAGAATTTCATTAGATATATATTTCTCATTTAATTAATTCTATTTCTCACATCGCGACAAGGCAAAAATACATGAAAACTCAAAATATGTATATAAATTGAAAGATATAGAAAAATATAAAACATCAAATATAGTTAAAACAAATTTACAATTAAAATTGCAATTTCTTCGCAAAAACAAGCCGTTCGAGCAGCGGACAAGAAAGCAGATTTTTCGGTGCACAAAACTGAAAGTTTTTCTTTTGGTCTCACCCGGAAAAAGACACTAATGGCACAAAAATTGACTTGTTGTGGATTTGTTGTGGACGCTATACTGAGTCAACATATGGGATAATTTAAAAACGTTAATGATAATTCTAAAATGGATTAAGATGATTTAATTTGCAATACTGAAAGAAGACGTTACTTTGTTGTTGCGAAGCTTAGTTTCTATAGATTGGCAACAAATCCACTGTTCTATTAAGTTTCAAATGTATACAAATATGTGCTGCTATGATAAACAAATTAGGCTTAACCGCACTTGAACAACTTTTAATTTGTTGATAATTCTACAACTATAGTATGCAGGTTAACTAAAGGCATAAAAAGTAACCGGAAGATAAGAACAAGATAATTCAATCATTTTTAAAGCAAAAAATGAACAACTACCAACATCTAAGAATAAAATCTTAGCTCACGGAGCCGAGTGGCAGAGTGAGTATACATATACGTATATTTATATACTTTTGGGGCGGCTGATTGCCGTCAAAAAAGGGAAGTGCGTAACTAAATGTTATAGCAGTCAAAATTTCAACGTTCTGAGGCTATTCCTTTTTGAGTTATGCGAGATATATACATACATACGTATACGTACGTGCAGACGTCACGAAAAAATCTCTTCTGAATCCATTTTAAATCAGTTTTAGAATTCGTTTGGAGAAAAAAGTGTCCTTCGCTCTATCCTTACGTACCAGATGTCACGGAAAACATCTTTAAATTGCATTCGATAGCTATAAAAATGGGTATTTTCTTTGAAATATGGTACCCGGAGTTTTTCGTGATTACAATACGTTCTTTACTTAGTAAAAGGAAGTAAAATCACTCAAAAATTAAAGTACTAAATTTCAAGTCTTTTCGATGCCAAAAAATTAAGACATAAAAATTTCACAATTAAAATATTAGAAATCTGATTTGAGGCGAAGCAACTATGTGATGAGGTGTGCATAAGTGCTCAACCATGTGCATAAGATCCCTGGCCATCCAATACAGCAGAAGAACATTACCACTATATTGTAACTTTTTAGGGTCAAGATAAAGTGGCTTACTACTAAAGGAAAATTGCACCAATAATAAGTTAAAAGCGCTCTTAAAAACGGAAGGATAATATAAAACTGCAAAAACATTAATTCAAATTTTAACTGCTAGAAAAACACTTGGTAAGGAATTAATTTTATTATACATTTCTTTTGAAATAGAATGTTTTGAGTGTAGAAAATTATATATCAACATTTTATATGCTTTCGATTATTGTTTTTTTTTTTTTTTTTTTTTTTTTTCAAATTCTTACTTAAGCAATATTCTCAATATCTAGGAAGGAGAATTTACATTTTATGTTCACAAAGTACAAGACTGTATTAAAAACTTTCATGTAATACACTACTTTCATTAAAGAACATCTTATAAAATAATTTTTATAACCAGCTCTGAAATCAAATTGATCTTATTCATTTGATCTTGAAACGTTTGTCTTCCGCCGAATGCAGTGAAATGCCGAATGCAGTCCATCCGAATGCAGTGAAATTATAACAAACGTTTATAATTACTTTTTGTCTGGAGGTAGGATTTATAATTTTTTTTCCATGACTTGCTGCATTGAAAATAACTTTGCTATGTTTTTCGACAATTATCTCAATTTACGAATGTTACCCGAAAGTTAATTAGTTTAATAGTATTTATAATTTTAATAATTTTTAATAATATTTCTAATTTTAATAATTTGTAATAATATTTCTGTTAATTTATTCTACGCACTGCACTGCAAGAATTATTTAAAACTTAACAATAACGCAAATCTTTTACCGCACCTCATTAAAGTATTGCTTTTCTTTTTGATATAATTGCATTCTATTTTAATATTCATAAATCTCATATGGAATTTGTAAATCGCACTCCTGCTTTGAATTAAATGGATATTGGCAGTTGATACTAATATCAGTTTTGCGACATTGATTAATTGGATGTGGCAATTTTACTAACAACTAAGTTAAACATTGTCCTGTCTTAGTTCTTATCACATTCATTCTCTCAGACTGGAATGTAAACACATTAGAGTGTATGTGTATGTGATTATGACAAAGCCTCGAGGGCTATCTGCCTAAAGGGAGGATGCCTTCGTGGAGTACTTTCTAAGAGAAACTGGCTCGTATACACGTTACACATGGGGAAAACCACGAAAATGCCCGTGCAGCCAGCCCGTTGGCGGAATTCGAACCTCGGACCGAACTACCAGTGTTCAGCGACTTTACCGCTCGGCCGCTGGCCCGTAAACACATTAGAAGTACACAAAAAGGGTTAATAAGTTAGAGAATTAGCTATTAGCTTCTGTTTATAGCAATGAACACTGCGTGCTACCTCAGAGGAGTTTAATGAAACTGTATTTGTAGAAGGTAGGATATTCTTCCTGCTTTCTGTGCGAGTTGGTAAAGACTAATCAGATGCGGAGTTTGGAAGGGGGAAAGAACTATTTATGTCGATTGTAATTTCGAATAAGGAAACTCTCCTCAGTTTTTTGTAACATATTGTAATATGTTTTCTAACATTTTGTAATACTTTTTGTTTTGGATAGGTTATCGACTGTGCTTTGTGTTATGCATTCTTATTACTTCCTTGTACGAAGTAAAAAGGAAGTATTGTAATCACTAAAATTTTCGGGTATCATATTTGAAAAAAATATCCATTTTGACCACTATCGAATGCAATTTAACAATGTTTTTGCGTGACATCTGTACGTAAGGACAGAATAAAGAACTCTTTTTTCCACAAAAAAAAAAAAAAAAAAAAAAAAAAAAAATTATAAAACTGATTTAAAATGAATTCTGAAAAGATTTTTTTCGTGGCGTCTGTACGTACGTATGTACGAACGTACGTACGAACGAACGAACGTACGTATAAGTACATATCTCGCATAACTCAAAAACGAGTAGCCTCAGAACTTTGAAATTTTGTATATAGGACTGCTATAACATGTAGATGTGCACCTTACATTTTGTTTGCAATCGGCCGCACCAAACGTATATATATATCCACTCTGTTATTCGGCGGGCCCACCAGCGGCCGAGCGGTAAAGTCGCTGAACACTGGTAGTTCGGTCCGAGGTTCGAATCCCCCGAACGGGCTGGCTGCATGGGCGTTTTCGTGGTTTTCCAAATGTGTAACGTGTATACGAGCCAGTTTCCCTTAGAAAGTCCTCCACGAAGGCATCCCTCCCCTTAGGCAAATAGCCCTCGAGGCTTTGCCATAATCACACACACACACACACACACACACACACACACACACACACTGTTATTCGGCTCAGCTCAATTGTTTTGTCTTAGAAACTGTAATTTTAATTGTAAAAATTGTTTTTTAAATATGTTTTAACTGTATTTGGTATTTTATGCGTTTCTATATATTTCAAATTTTAATGTAAATAATTTGAATTTTTATGTATTTTTCCCTTGCTGCGAAGTGAGAACTGAATTAATTAGTAGCGCAGGCGCGTTAGGTAAGCGGCGCTGAATTGTCTGCGAAAAACTGTTCCTTTTTTATTTGTTTAATATCTTTTGTATATCGTTTCCGATTTGTTATAATATTTGAATAGAACCTGTGGTAATTCTTCAGATGATATAATTTTTGTGCACTTTTGAGTTATAAAATGAATATTAATGCTGTTAAGTGAAAGTAGCGTTGAAGTGTCGCTATGGTAAATAAATATAGAGAACGTTAAAGAGTGCATTTATTCTATTGTTGTTTAATACACTATCGACGAAGTAGATTTAATTCAAAATTCGTTAACTATTAATTCAATATGTTTAAATGAAATGCAGCAAAATTGCGTATAATTTAGTATTGTGCACAAGGAAGTCATGGAGTATATACATCAGATTTTTTAAAGTGTAACTCAGTGACTAAATAAATCATCATTTAGTTTTAATTTGTGGGTATTTGAAACTGATTTGTCTGAGTCTCGATACCAACACTCAACTGTAGTGTTTGGTATAACTCTGCATCAGGTTACTGTTAGGCAGATTAATTTCTAAGACTAGTTTCATAGCAAAATTTAGATTTGAAATTTCTTAACTGTTGAGTTATATCTCTTATCCATATTCAGGTGGAATTGAACTGGTAGCGACATATGATTTATAAATCAAATATAACACTATTTTTCGTAATATAAATATTTTGTCTCTTTAAAGCCACTGCTTAATATTTTCTCTCTCTGTGCATCAAGGATTTTATTTTCAAATAGAATTGTAAATTTTGTCTAGTAATTCTGAATCAACACTTACTCTATCTTTTTAACTGTAATTGTCAATTATGCATTTGTGGGACAATAGGCAGTAGAAATTTCATTCCGTTCATTTAACATTCTGATAAGCTTATATGAAGTGATTTTTATAAGAAATATAGAATAACATAAAATTCTGAAGTGGTTTACTTACATTACGATAATCTGAGGTATAGTGATGCGTGAATTTTGTTTCGTTTCACAGTTTCTGACTGACACTTGCACTGGAACTTTCTTCAGCACTGCAAAAAAATAACAACATTAAAACTGAAGTTGAAAACTTCCGAAAAAGATAAAGATAATACTTGCTGTTCTTCAAATATCAACATAATATAGAAGTAATTTAGGATGTAAGTAATTTCAAAATGGTGTTCTAGATGAAGTGAAAAATAAGCTATTGATAATATCTGCCACTTTTTTACTTGAATTGTCTAAATGTTTATAGTTTCTTAAGGGTAAAAACATTTATAATGCACCTCTTAAAAAATAAGGTCTTTTAATATCATTACGAGAATTAATAATAGAAAGCATTCAATAACACGAAAGCAATGAAACTTTATACATGAAAAAATATCTTTCCTGAATGAAAATATTAAAGAAAAAGATGATACAAAATTGTAAGAATAAGTAGAGATAACTTGTAATATATCACTGACTTAGCAATTTATGGTTGCATCTTTTATTTGTATAAGGCTGAGCAATCATTTTAAAATGAGTTCTCTTAAGGGCTTCAAACCGCTTTCTCTCACAGAGGGTTTTTTCACATTCTTAGAACGATTTTGATAAAGAATTTAAAAAAAGCAAATGTTTCGGAATCAAAATTTCGGACTATTATTGGAATAAGAAATACCAGCTGCTACTTTTAAATTTACTCTTCTTTCAAATTGGCACTTGCAAACAAGCTGTGGATTTGAAGGATATGCTTTAGCGCTTTCCGAAGATACATATTCTTATTCCATAATTCAAAAATGTTGTGAAATGCATGGTACCAGAGCAAAATAAGCATCATTATAATCGGAAAGGGAAAAACTGTCAATCATTACCTTACATTTAAAGAAGAGTGTAAACGAACAAAAGGATATCTACTGTTTCCAATGTTTCTAAAGTTAAGTTCTTAGTAAGAAAAGAAAAATTCACCGAAGCTAAAATAAATTGTGTAGTCTTTATATGTAGCAACAATAAATAAAATAACAAACCAAGATTTACAACTTAAAAAAGCTAAAAAACATAATGTTCACAAATTGGCTCAACGCAGAACAATTTGTAGAACCCTTTATGGAAACTATTTAGTGGAAGATAAATGGTAATACATTGTGATCCCTTGATGAAGTATGGAAAAAAAGATCTATTTATTATCGAAAATAAAGAGGAAAAAATATACGAACCTGATATCGTCAAAGCAAAAAAAGCTTCAATAAAGGGTTTATGATTGTAGCAGGATTCTGTTATAAATGGAAATTAAGAATAAGAAGAGTGGTGGAAAATTCTAAAATCAACTCAACGTATTATCAAGAGAAAGTGTTAGGTTCGATATTTAGAGAATAAATTCCATTTCTTTATCCAAGTGGCTTTCAAAGAGTGAAACTTTATCAAGACATAGCAACAAAACATACATCCAAAAGTATCATTGCATTCCTTGATAAAATGAAGACTGATACAAGTATTGCATATATTCTCTTCAACGTATTTCTGTATAAAGTCCCCTGATATTCCACTTGTGGACTACTGTGCCTCTAAGCTCCCGAAAAGAACTCTTTCTCAGCGCAAATCTACCACGAATGATGACTCTGGGGAGCATTGGAAGAGGAATGGAAATCAATACCCCTGGAAATTTTACGAAAAGCCTTTTTATCATGTAAATAATGGGGCAGACATATAGTTAAAACAAACAGGCTATCAGCTCAGATATTAAAAAAACACACTCTCTACAATATAAGGTATTTCTCCCACCTTCTTAGCATGCCTTCGTTGTGTAGTGGTCATCACGATTGGCGCGTATTAAAGGGGTCCGTGGTTTGAGTCCCGGCCAGGGCATTGCTCATTTTTCTCTCCTGCTTCAAAATAATCTAATGACTCTACAACACTTTACATAGCAATTAAACGGCCTCGAAAGCGTTCTAAATATGTGTTAACATTCCCTATAGCTACTTTGAATTCTTAATTTACGTTATAATAGTAATTACTAGAATAAATGTTCCGAGCTCAAAACCCTATTCATTTTCAGGCGGATTAAGATTCTAACTTATCACAAATCATTTCATAACATCAGTGTTCTCCTTTTTGAAACCAAAATATAGTCATAGTTAATGTATGTAAGGTGTCATCCTCCTGCTAGAATTTTCAGTATAGTTCGTTAGAAGTGGCCAAATGAAATTAGTTGCTTAAGGAGGAGCTTTTGAAATTTTAAATACTTCAATTTAAATACTTGAAATTATCTTAAATATTTTTTATAATCTTTAGAAAATGCTGTATAATATATTTGTTGTTTTCGTATTATAATTTAATTTGCTGTAATTTAATTAAAATAGTACTATGAAAAATAATCTTGCCCGTCTATGATCTCCGTTTTCTCATTAGAGAATAGGATTTATTTTTGTCCTTTAGT
The DNA here is from genome assembly GCF_044657685.1 of Stegodyphus dumicola. Classification (NCBI taxonomy): domain Eukaryota; kingdom Metazoa; phylum Arthropoda; class Arachnida; order Araneae; family Eresidae; genus Stegodyphus; species Stegodyphus dumicola. The sequence goes on from NC_140774.1 coordinate 32,826,617, forward strand.
CCAATGCATGAAACAATTTCCCCAGTTTAAATGAATGCATTTGTCTTTATTCTAGTTTCACTGGGAACTATAGAAAATTGTTCACGATCGAAAATTAAAAAAAAATAAGCAGTCGAGTGTTATGAACTCAGCAGGACAAGACGAGGTGGACGGGACACTAGAACATCACCAAATGGTCTCACACATGTATAGTCACTGCGTATTAACTTCTATCCCAATTTTAATGGCCCAAGGCAGCCAGCATCACTAACCACTATACCGATCAAGACATCTATAAACTAAACAGAATAATAAAAAAATAGATAATACTCAACACTATAATCGATAAAAAAGTAAGCATTTACAAAATTATGAAGACTATTAAAATAATAAAACCAGTGGCGTAACAAAACGAATAAAGTTTTCATAAAACTAAATTAAGGAAGTCTTAGAGTAATAAAATAACGTAATAAAAGCTCATTAACATTTTTGTTTTTATTTTAAAATCATAAATTGGAGGTTGCTTCTTTTACTAATGGAGCACAAAATTGAGTTCAGTTAATGTATGTTTCCTATGTTATGAATACAAGGAAATTTGTTTCTAGCATTTGCATTTTGAATATCGATTAATACCATGTAAAATCTTAAATGAAAAGTAAATGATGCAAGAAGTTTAATCCTGAATTTTGCTGTTTTACTAAGATATTAGCTTCCAGCGTGAAGCTCATTAAAGTAGATACATATCTACTTAATTTATCTTTCGCCATTTTATGTCTTATCAATCGTTACAAGCGTGACTACAAAAAACCCGCGTCATTCTTGGTTAAGCCTCATATTAAAAAATTAAAGTATAGTTTAAATTCGAAGCGAAAAGGCTTCATTTATATCTATAAATTCAACTATATTATTAGTGAGCTATTTTATTTATCTGTCATATAAATGATGGATTTTAAAATAGCTTCTCCAGAATCTATATGTATATTCAATTTATTTAAAAAAGCAAAAATATGTTATTGCAAACATTAATTATTAATATTCTCCCACTTATATACACGTACGACACAAAAAGGAAGGAAAATGAAAATTCGTTTATAATTCAGGGAAAAAAAACTAATGATTAAATTATTGAGCGGTTAAATATTCGATTGTTGGAAAGAAGAATTAAGTATTACATTAAAAGTGTTAACTGAATTTATAAAGTTTATAGAAGTTAAATAGTATAAACATTTGCTTTCCTCGAATTAATTTACCGACGTTTTAATAACAGCTTAATCAAATTCATGAGATATTTTTTATAGATAATTTAGAAATCGTAGACTGAATGAGAAAAGGTTGAATACATATGCAATTTATAGCTAATCAATAATGGGAAAAACATGAAAGAGGTCTTGTGCCTAAAGACCCATTATCTGAGAGCATTGGCCTGTGTTTACGTTATACATGAAAGAAATCATAGAAATCCTGTGTAGAGACATTAGGTATTTTTTGAAAGCAGGAAAGATGAAAAATGAGCAGTGCCCTCACCGGGACTCGAACCTCCCGATTACGCGCCTAGTGTGCTGACCATTACACCAAGAAGACATGCTAAGAAGGCTGGAGAAATGCCTTATACCTGTACAGCAGAAAACCTTCATCGCCACAACCGAACCCGGGATTGAATTGCAATTATTTTGTAGCTTTAATCATTTAACCGCAGATGAGCATCTTTAAATGAATATCATGCAAAGAAGTTTTAGGTGTCATGTTTATTTAAAATATTTATATTAGTAGTTTTATTATAATTTGTCCTTTTTTTGTTTAACTGAAAGATCAATTAAATACATCTACATTCGATGCCCCAATATTCTATTTCAAAAATGTTTTTCTGGTGCAGTTTTTGTTTGACTTCTTAAAAAAAAAAAGTTCATTTTGCTTCCACACATATTTTATATTAATCAATCAATCAAAGACGGAACAAGCTTAAAAGGCTTTATTTCCGGCAAGGTGATAGAGAAATCAAAAAGTGAATATAACTGCTCCTGTTTACTATCAATCATTATGTTGGAGCCAGATTGGAAAACACGGAATAGAATGGAAATCAGGTTCATTTGTCAAGTAATTGTCCTGATAAAGTAGGAATCTATGAGCTGTACTTGTAAATTCCCTGACTGTCTTCTGTTTCAACATCCATCAGTCACTAATCATTGCCCATTCTGTGAAAGGAGCATGACCTATTATACAGACTAACAATGCAAGTACGTTTCTTCATGTTTCCCAAACGTTCTTTTCCTTATTTGGCATTACTGCAGAGTGGTTTGGATAGACCAATTTCAAAAAGAGGGTCACATTGACTAGTGCTCATACTGGTAAAGACATCAAAAACATATGCTTGGGCTTATTCATACGAAACGTATGAACAGTAATACTATTATATAATATTTCGAAGCATAAAAGATAGGTTTCCATTGATTCTGCGCCATTAATTTTAAAGGTATGTCATTGTTTATGGCCACATATACTTAATGACTTAACGTTATTTTTTGCATTTACGGAAAACATGTTCATGAGTCACGTCCAAAGGGGTGTTTATTCTCTTTAGAATTTCCGATACACAGTTCCGCGCTGGAGATAAAAAGGTCGCCCCCTCCTTTGTTAATCAAAAATTCGTTAAAGTTTTACAAAATATGAAATAGATAATGAAACAAATTCCAAATTTCAAATTAGGACTTTCAGATGCTCATATTCGCAGTAGGATTACGTCATTCAAAATTGGATGGCTCTAGGTACCGTTGTTTTATCACAATGCGAGAAACATACATACATTTATACAGATTCTTCATTATTTAATTTCTCCAAATATAATACAAGGCGATAGTATTAGGTGGCAACGATTTGAAAAGTGATACACCTTTTATAGGGTTCCGACGCAAAATCGCAAAGCAGAAACCATAATCCTTCAGGCACCCTTTGGACTAAAAACAAAAAAAAAAAAAAAAAAAAAAAAAAATCTGAAATGTTTTAGATTTTAAATTACGTCCAAAGGGGCGTTTTTTAACATTTTGTGTGTTACCTTTCCTTATTAAATATCATGTTCCTCGCACTTAAACCATAAGATCCAGTGCAACAGTAATTTCGCAAAATAGTTTTAAAACGAGCATATCTTTAGAATTTCCGATACAGAGACTCACGCGCTGGAGATAAAAATGTTTTTTCTGCACAACGTTGCCATTACTCGCTTTGAAATCCTTGAGTTTGTTAATCAAAAATTCGTCAAAGTTTTAAAAAATAGGAAATCGATCATAAAACAAATTTCAAATTTCAAATTTGGTCTTCCACATGTTCATATTCGTTGGAGGATTACGTTATTCAAAATTCGATGACTCTATGTACCGTTGTTTTATCACAATACGAGAAATATACATACATTTATGCAGATTTTTCATTATTTAATTTCTTCAAATATAATGCAGGACTCTAACATTTTGTGGCAACAGTTTGAAAAGTGAACCGACATTTATGAGCCCGACGCAAAATGCCAAAACGAAACTAATAGTCCTTCGGGATTCAAATCCCTTCGGACTAATAAAATAAAATAAAATTAAAAAAAAATGCGAGAAATATACATACATTTATGCAGATTTTTTCATTATTTAATTTCTTCAAATATAATGCAGAACTCTAACATTTGATGGCAACAGTTCGAAAAGTGCAACGAACATTTATAGAAAACCAAAGCAAAATCGCGGAACGAAAACAATAGTCCTTCAGGGACAAAGTCCCTTTGGTTTATAAAAAAAAAAAAAAAAAAAAAAAAAAAAAAAAAAAAAAATGGGCATGAAAGGAAATTTGATGTACTTGCGCAATAAATTAATTTATTTAAAATAGGAAAAACAAATTAAAAAGAATTTAAGGTTACAGAGTTTGACTTTTCTTTAGTAGCATAAATTAGCATCAAACTCCCAACAGAGTTGGAGCGAATTATCGCTTGGTTTGAAGTAACAACAGAGTATTGAAAAGGTCTAAAACAACCTTTTTATTAAATTAAAACGTGAACATAAAATGCACGGCTCGTACTTACAAATCAGCCAACATTTGTGGTGATGTAACTTAAAGAAACAATCTGATACAAATTGAAATTGAACCTAGGAGTCAAAGACTGCACAATTTATTTAAAGTGAAGTTGGCTCAAATATTTCTCCGGCGTAACATTTAATCGGCAGCAATAACCCAAAGCCAACCTTAACAGAGCTGGCGAAATCTAGTAACGTGGTCTCGAGAAGCAAAAACATGCTCCGTCTTACAGCCCAAAATGCTGGAATTAATACTCTCAAATTGGTGAGGAAACGGAAAGGAAAAGGCATAGTAAAGCGGAAATTATAAACAAATGATTAATCAAAATAACAACAACTCTACTAAGTTTAAAAATTATGCTAATGGTGTCAATTTTTCCTCAGAGGATTGGGATTGGAAAAAGCTGGTCATAAGCATTAAAAACAGGTGTGGTAACATATTCTATGATTGTTTGCTTATGATAAAGCAAGGGATATCTCTTTGAGGGGAAAGGTGCCTTTACAGAAAAATTTGGAGGAGAAACTGCCTCATTTTTCCGTTACACCAAGAAAAACCTGACCTGTTTTTGTAGGTATGAAAGCCTTCCTTTCCCTACTTGCTATGAAACTGGCCATGAGCTATGCAGGCGAAACCTTTATTTCTAAAATGTTCTTTTCGTTTGATAAATCTCGTTTGTGTAATATCAGAACGCGCTCCTGAAATTTCTCGTGACAAAGAGGCAAGATTGCGCCTGTTGTTGGCAAGAGCCTTGGACACCATACATGTGAAAGTATGACTTTGCTTAGTTCCGCCCCTAGTTTTTGATGGAGAGCACCCCCCGGGGGGGGGAAGGGTTCGAGGGTTTCTCACGCCGCTTTCCCTACCATCGACCTCTGGAGAGGACTTTAGTCTCGTCGCCTACTTTGAGTGCCGCCCATGCCGCACAGACCCTATACATTTACAAACATTTATGCCTTCTCCGGGATTCGAATCCAAGTCCTTCTGCATAGTAGTGAGAATCACTAGCCACTATTGCTGCACTATCCCTTTTACTTCAAATGTGACTTCCAAACTGGAAGACTTCCAAAAAAATTCAACAAAAACAAACAAAACTTTAAAAAATTTCTATTTTCGATATTTGAGCTTCTCATATTCATATAATAAATTTATTACATTTTGGACCAAACTGGACAACTGGAAGTGGTGCTTTACCTGAAATTCATAACAATTTTAATGAAAAATACATTAAAATATGATCAAAACTTTTCAGTTACAGTATATAAGACTTGTCAATGAGAACATTACATTAGATTTTGGCTAAAATATTTATGAAATAAAAAATAATATAAAAATAATATAAAATAATATAAAAAATTCTATGGCAATATTTAATACTCTGTCGGAAATTCTAAAGATTTATTGCTTTTAAACGTTTGATTGTTAAGTCCTTGATTCGTAAAACCGAAACAGTATATGATCAGAGGATATACGACCATCGATGTGATATTTTAAAAACAAAGCATAAGAACGATGTGTACATAAGCACGTGTAGTTATCATTATCCATTGTATAGCAGAAGAGAATAATAAAAAATGAGTAATTTTTATAATTAACATTGAGCCTTAAAATATTTAAACAAATTAGATTTTATTTACAAACAATCAACCGGAAGAGACAGTTAACTTAAAGCTCGTTACCATTCCTCCAATTCTGTATTTTAACATAGGATTGGAAAAAGATCATGTGCTGGCCACATCAGATTTTTTTTCTCTGCAGCTACTTTATTTCTTAAAATTATCAATCAATAAAAACATCCTAAAACTTACGTCCAGGGGAGGATATCTTCTTGGGAATTTGGCTAAAACTTATGTTACGTAATTAGCTGTTCTACCACTTGCGCTTTAGCTTGTTCTACCACTTGGGCCATGATGAGCAATGCAGGATTTACGTATAAGTTACACAAGCTATAACTTAGGGCTTCCCCAAAAATTCAAATATAAATATAGTATATCAGACTTATAAAGGGCCCTATATCTCAAATAGCTTAGGGCCTTATGGAATCTAAATTCGGCTGTGATGTTGAGACTTTATTTACACAATTTATACACACAGTCATGCAAGTATGTTTTCAAGTTAAATTCATTCATTATTAATAACATACGCTAAACAGCTAAGGCTAAATATCGTCCATCAAAACATTAAAATTAAATCTGCTGACGGGAATAAGAAACAATAACAGAGACAGACTGATTTACTTTGTTTCGTTTTTATACGACTGTAGGAAGTTTAACAGTGGCAACTTTTTATTCACAACTGACACAAAAAAGAAAACTCTGTGAAACATGTTTGTCTTTCTATTACCAGCGCTCTGTAGAACCCGTTTCTAGCTATGCCTTGGAAGTTACAATACATCAGTAGCAAATGTATCCTGTTGATGGCTCGAATAGAGCTGTGGGTTATGTGAAGTTTTTCTGGAATAGTGCGGAAACAGCCGAAATAAGTAAGAAAGGCAACGAAATGACTTCTTCGCTTTAGGAATCAAACCGCATTCATAGGGGCTTAATTTCCGGAAAATATCATGGATGGTAAAGTATTTCTCAGCCTCAATGAGCAAAGACTTCAACCACAGGTCGCACTGCGTGCTGCCGAGGTTTCGTCTGGCAAAATAATGACAGGTTTCTGCTGAAAGTGACGCTCTATCTTTTGTAATGTAGTCGCTGGTTCATCTCCAAAAACGAACAGTAATAATGCATGCTGATTGTTTATCCTTAATGTAATGCAGTAGGATAACGCTCGCATAGTCCTATATAAGAATTGTCATAAACCTCATATTGCTGGAATTCTGGGGTGGATTCTGCAGGTAATGTTGCCGGCAACGCTGGTCGCAGTTTAAGTTCCAAAATTGAAGAGTAATGTCACATGCTGGTAGTCTGTCCTTGAGGTTACGGTACAGATTTAAAAAAAATCCATCAAAGTCGTACATAAGGATCGTTATAATCTTCATATTGTTAGGGTTCTAATGAATGTTTGAAATTCTTGGTGATTCGCAATAATGCCACTTGTTCGATTGGCGCTTCTATTTTGTTTCGTACGATCTAGACCAAGTCTCATCCAGCCTGATGATATGGAATAAGAAAGCTTTTCCTTTCCTCTGGGAGCTCTAAATTGGTTTGAGAATGATCTTCTGGTAACTATTTCCTCATTTTAGATAACTCTGCTGTTTCTATTTCAAAAACATCGCTGTTGCAAGATGTTACGCCCCTAACTCATGCGAAGCTTTATTCGTTTTGACGCGGTAAGTACACGTAGCATTGGAAGAAAGAGTGGGTTTATTGCGAGATAGCTTAGGAATATAATTAACGGATAGTATAACGAAAGCAGTACTTTCGTTTTATGATATAAATAGCATTGTAGCTTCTATAAAAATACTATGAACAACATATAAATAACAATATGTTGATAAATAACAATACTATGAAAATCGTATAATAAATACGTTGTAAAATAACTACATCTTGATTTAGAACTTTGATTACCTCTGTTAGTAGAAACAGTTGCTATTAGAAATCGTATTATTTCTACCGATATTGATAAAATCATTTATCCTTGTTATCTATGGTATAAGAAAATATGTGGAGTCATAGGGGGTGAAAAAGATTAGGACCAGTGCTGAGCAGATGTGGCATTCATAGATTAAAAATATTCCAACCAAATTTTTAGATTTCCCTTTAAGAACGAAATGTTGACCCTATCTCATTTAATTATGTCCTGTCATTAAAATAACGAAATGTAATGTATGCGCTTTAAAACTGCTGAAGCATTTCTTAACTTCAAACTGCAAATTAGCGATTACACAATAAACCTAAATTTAAAAACTTACGTTTCCTGAAAGGAATAAAAGGGAAAGTTTTTCAGAAGAAGATTTGCGTTTTAAAGGCTTTTAACTTTTTTATAACAAAAAGATAGTTCCATTCAGTGCTCAAATATAACTGTCAATCTTTAACCTAATTTCAAAACCCAAAATATTATCGTGAAATGCTAAAATGTATTATTATTCCAAGAAAAAGTAAAAGGGCAATTAATAGCTACATTTTCTTATTCTATATAGGATTAGAAAAATAGAATTTAATAGTGTGTTTAAATTTAGACAGTTAAGATATAGTCATTTATTTTCATACAAATGGTTTTTAGAAATCTGAACAGGTTTATTTTTAGTCATATACTGAGAATGAAATCTGATAAAATCAGTTCGGAAAATGACTCTTATAGCTGATCGGCTGCAGATTCGAGATAAGAATATTCTGATGGGTTTGGTCGTTATCCAAAACGTGAGTTAAGAGAACAAACACATTAAGGGTATTGATTTTCTTTCATGTTCGAATAGAATATGGGCGAACGGATTTTTGAAATCTTTACCTTAGTTGAATCATCATGAGGAAAATAATACGAGAGCTTCCATCAAATTTTATAAAATTACAGCCTTTATTTCGGATTAATTCAAATAAAGAAAACCTTAACATAGTTTGAAAGACACAGCACTGTTTTAGTGTTTATATATATTTATTACTATCGCATTCATCAAAGAATATATCAATAATCATGACAATAATATATCTGTCAAAACACTGCAATTTAACCAAATTAATGATTTTCCTTAGCTTTATTTCTCTATTTGTTTTAAATAATCTTGAAATTATTTTTACTCCGTTCTTTAAGGCAACATTCTTAAAGCTCAGCACAGATACTATTTGTTCATACTTGCAACGATAATAAAAATTTAAATAAAATGCTTTTATTATTATTATATAAATGTTGTCTTTTTTACATAACCTTACATAATAATTATTGAAAGCTCTGATTTTTGCTCTATCTGATAAATCAAAAAATAATTTTCCAAATCAAATTTGTTGGGAATCAAGAATGTTGTGATAACTAAAAACATTATTTTCTACTTCATAGAACATTTAATAAAACCCATGTAATTAAAAATGTTTTGATACATTTTTTAAAGATAGTAATATTCATTCACGGCCGAAAATACACTTTTTACATTGGTATTTTTTTTTTTTTTTTTTTTTTTGAGATAGTAACATTTATAAATCGCTATTTGAAAGTTATACTGTTTCTCAAAATGGACTTTCTACAGAAGAGGTTTCGCAGTTTTTCCTCACTTAACATTAATGTGTACCATTTTTCTTCAGATAATAAAGCCACACGAATGCATCCAACCGGTTAGACAGAAAGCCCTCATAATATGTACATGTTTTGTACTAATAATTAATTACCAAACACTTTATTTCAGTATTTCATATTACTGGATAAAAAATAAATTAATATTAGAAATTTTAGACGGGTTGTTAAGACACCCTAAATACTTGGCATTAATTATAAAATGGAAATCTCGCAGCTAATTTATTAAACGTATTGGAATGGTATAAAAAATATTGAATGAAATTAAGTAATAATTTCGTTTTAATTAAACAAATGTAATATGAATAGATTAATCTGAATCTATAGAGGTAATTTTAATACAAGATGATCATTAAATTTCAAACATTTTCTTTGCTTTTTACGAGGAAAAAGATCAAAGCAGTCAATAAAAATTCGTCGACTAAAATTTTGAATAAGGGCTACATTGCCCTTTAAAATGCACTCATATAGTATTCATTAGAATTAATGTCATGTAAGAGTTAAATTTTAATGATTATTTAGATTCGTTTTCTTTCGCATTTATAACCAGCATTGTGACTAGCTTTAATTTGAATGCAACTTTATAGTTTTAAAATTATTTTCTTCTCCAAACCAAAATATATTTTGTATTTATTTATTCTCGCTTTTCAAAAATAAAACAAATATTGGGACTGTTGAAATCAAAAATAGTGTGGTAAATTGACATCATTTACGAAGTGTAATACGTTTTAAACATGGAAAAGTTTTTTAACTAATAATTTAACAAAAGAAGATCTGACAATTAAACATTTGCTTACTATTTATAACTAAAATTTATTAAAAAATGAATAGTTCAATAGTTCACGAGAATGGAATATCAAATTATTCCAATCTTGCTTTACCTTTTGCTTATATGCTGATGAGCAAAAGATGAAAGTTATGGATTTAATTGCATTTATTGCTTACGCTTTACATCATGACATATATCTCTTCATATAAGATGCAGTTAAATATCATAAAAAATGTGAGTTAATTTTGATAATGACGAGAACTTTGGTTTCAAGTGAATAGTTACCGCTACATACATAAGAAAATAATCAATCTGGAAGGAAAAAAAGAAAGTAAATAAGTGTCATGACGGAAGAAGTAACACATGTCACTTTTGTCGGATTAAGATAAAAAAGTTGAGATTGGAAACTCATAATTAGAAAATATCCTGATATAATTACTGATGTGATCGGAACACATATAAAAGACGCTTTAATTCTTCACAGTTCAATACACGTTCACAAATAGGAAAAAATCCGATGTGGACAACACATGACTTCCTTGTACGGCCTACTAAACTATACACATTTTTTTGCTGAACTTCATTTAAACTTTCTCTCTCGAATTATTCTAACGTAATTAATCGATCCTTCAAGGCAAGTTGAAAATGACTTCAAAAACTGAAAATATTGAAATTAAATATCCCCGTCAATTTTTGCCGTATGGGTGTCGAAATTCTTATAATTTTATTTTTTCATAACGAGTACAAGACTATATCCCAAATATACGAGAGATCGCATTAAAAATTACATTTCGTTTTTGTTGAAATTTAATTCTTTTTCAGATAAGACATTGCCAAAATATGAATATTTTCGTCATTTAAAAACTTCTGTAACTGGAAGTGTATGACTACGACAAATGATAGCGAAAATAAAGGCTGGATAGGAGGTGGGTAAATACATATATATGTTTGGTACTACCAATTGCAATGAAATCAGCAAGTGGACAACTATATGTTATAGCAGTCTCATATACAAAATTTCAAAGTTCTGAGACTACTCGATTTTGAGTTATACATTCAACGCACGTAGGTACAGACGTCACGAAAAAATGTCTTCTGGATCCATTTTAAATGCAATCCGTTTTGGGAAAAAGAGCCCTTTATTCTGTGGTAGGTACAGATGTCATGCAAAAATATCGTTTAAATGTATTCGAAAGACATACAATGCGGTCAAAATTGATATTTTCGTTGAAAAATGATGCCTTTGCTTCGCACTAGGAAGTGAAAAATGAAAAATAATAATAAATAAACCTTATTATTAAGTTCTAAAACTAAATTCATAGATTTTTTGTTTATACTGTACTAAAGTTAAATAAACATTTTTTATTTGAATAAAGCAAACATATAATTCATTTCCATTTAATTCGAATTAAATTAAAAAACTTTATTTCTCCTCTCAATATAAAATTATAATAATAAAGTTAATAATCCATTGCTCATATTTTTCCTTGCAATTAATAATAAATTTATGATTTAATGAAAAAAAAGTCAGAGGGATCGTACGTTTTGTTTGGAAGTTAATTTCTCAATGATTTTAAGTCTAAATAGGAATTTTCAGATGGATCGTTTTGTTAAGGAAGTTTCTATAGCAAAGGTATAAAAAGCTGTATTTATAACATTAGCTACTGTCAAAGGGTGAGGGCGAAATATCTAGGAGTCATTTTAGCCGTAATATCAGTTAGGATCATTATATTTAACAAATTATCAGTAAGGCTAACATGACTATTAGTCATCTAGTTATTAGATCATGGATCTGGTTTAGAACTCAAAAAGAAAAAAAGACTAATTTATACGGCAATAATAAAGCCAATTATCTGCTACGCCTTCCCAGCCTGGATGGCAGCCAATCCTGCAGATACTGAAAAATTCCCCAGTTATAAAGTTTTGCAAATCATCACAAAACGAACGTGAAAAATTATTTATTACACAGGGTCTTGAAAATCCTCCTTGCAGCTGAGCATCTTCCAAAGAGCAATGGAAACTTCTAAGGTCGCTCGCTAGCTGTTCGACGGTAAATTATTTGTCTGGTCTGAAATATGAGATGCTCCACGAAGATAGGTTCATTACTCTGCTGCACATTTTACTAGGGGATAAAAACTACGTCACTAATACATTTTCCGTTTTTCTGGGCATAATTTCAAATTACTTGTACATATGTATACAATCGCCTTTCACTTTATTGTGTTATTTCTTTTCTTATTCTTTCTTTCATGTACATTTATATGATTTTATAAACTTAAAGTTTATTTCTGTAATATGTTTTAAACTGTGCTCTGTAATTACTATCCTGTCGCGTACGTGGTGTTCTTAGTTTTCTTTAATTCCTAGGACTGCTCTTGGGTTTCTGAAAATCGCTCATATGTTCTTCACATAGGGTAAATGACTCCCGTTTCTTCTCGCAGTTTCGTCCTTAGAAGAATGCTCATACTATGACTTATGCACATGCTAAAACTTATGCTCATACTCCTAAAGAAGAATATGTTATGTTACATTGATGTTCTTTGTTTTAAGACAGAGAGAGATGCGTTCGCAGAGAAATTTCTAAGGGGTAATTGATTCTCCCATACAGCATCGAGATTTGTACATGGGTCGAACTATCAGTGTTCAGCGATTTTATCGCTTGGCTGTTCGTGGGCAGAAATTCCTCTCAAAACAGTATCATTTAATGAAGTAATTTAAGAATTTTGACTCCATGCGCTTTTTTATGAATTATTTCCGATATTTTCGTTGCAGTAGTTATCATGAGATTTTCTTTCATAATAAAGGACGTTTTACATTTTTACAATTAAATCAGAAGTTTAGTAAAATGGAAGTAAATACTTTCCGATGACCGCAACAAATTTCTCAAGCATTATTTTTCTGTATTTTAGGATTTTAGAAGTCAGTCAAAGTATTCCTTTGGGTTATTGCAACACGTGTCATGCCTTATATTAAGATGCATTTTAATCCGGACGATTTCCTGCTCTCAGCAGTTAATGTTTCACTATAAATTAAGAAAATAAATTGATCCACATCATTATGATTAATATAAGAAAATCCAGATGACAAAAACCGAATTGTCATATTTTTTTTCCTTGTCTGGTTAAGTCCCACTTGAGTACTGCAACTTACAAGCGAGGAATATGTTGAAGAGTCATTAAAAATTTTATTCTTTCTCTTTAACGTTAGCCACTTATATTTAAGAACAACCAAAAAACGCCTTTGATATACAACATAAACATCATAATTAAAAAATAAAATAATAATACAAAAATATCATTAGGCTTTTTTTTTAAATTAATTTTGTTTTACTTTATCCTTATCTTAGAAATTTTTAAGAATCTGAATTTGAAATGAGAGGATACCTTTCAAAAGCGAACTTAATTATTGAAAGAAAAACATTCTTGCAATAAATTACAGTACATCACTTGAAATATTTTCGTTAATATTTATATCTGGAAATTTAGATAAAAATAATATCCAAAAATGTAAATATTTAAAATTAAAAACAAATAAATAAATAATAAAAAATAGAAAGAACAATTGCATTATTAGAATTACTTACATTTTACTCTCTGAATAATAAAAGAACTCATATTTAGCTAAAAAAACACTCGATTTATTCTTCTGGAAATAAACACCAGCTTCAATCAATTAAATTATATTTGTTTGAAAAGAGTCGATTTTTAACTTTACCCTGTTATTATTTCCGTTTAAAAGAGCAAACATATAAAATAAAGCATTTCATATAGCTGAAAAATTGAAAAGACCTGTCACATTTATATTTATTCGCTAAGAGATAACTGTAGAACTACTCATCTGTGCAAACAGCATGATGTATAGATCAAACGGGATAACATTTTAAAATAATGAATAATGGATGCAGCTGATTCCTTACGGAAAACGTTATGTACATTCTTATAGATATGAAAAAATTTTTACTTTTCAGTTTTTTGTTTAATAGGAAATCCGAAAATAAATATTTGTTTTCATAGTTCTTTTTAATTCATATATAACTTCTTCACTTATAGCCACACAAATGCTTTAGTGTTGAAAATGGAAAGCCTGCTAATTTTAACTGTAAAAAGCTTGAACAATGAGAATTGTGGAAAAAAAAACAATTTCAGACATTGTGCGGCTAAAATAAGAGATCAGAATGAAATTAAAGAAGTAAATGGCATCAAACTTCAAGGCTGCGAAAGAAAAGGTTGTACTAAAATGTATGAAATTTTTGAAATGTTATAATTAGGAATTTTGAAAATTAATATGGCCAACTTAAAAGCTAAAAATATGCATTCTAACTTGAAAATAAAGTAATTAAAAAAATTTACATATCATAAAAATCAATATACGCAATAAAACTCTGAAAATGTTCTACCGCAAAATTATGCTTTCGATTTACAAATGCAGCCACCAGAACCAGGCGATGAAATCGCTGAACACTACTAACTCGACCTGTGTTTAAATCACAGCGAGCGAGCTAATTGCATCGAATTATGGTTTTTTCCCTACCTAACATGAATATGAGCTATTTTCCCCCCAAAATAATTCTTCAATAAAATATCCATTCTCTTTAGATAGATAGCAACTCGAGTGCTTTGCCATCAATTACGGAATTCAAATGCAGTTTAAAGCGTTGCGTTTTGCTTTAATAATTTTTCTGATAGCGCAAGCAAGATTTTTAAAGGAATTTGAATATAGCTCACTAGCTCTTTACATTTTCCCCCATCTGATAGTTAATAAGTTACTGCATGAGTTTGGACCCTAGACTAAATTGTAATCAAGTCCTATGTGTCAACAAATAAATGTAAAGAATTATTTAGATTAAGATATACAACTGAAGTTCAATTTATTATAAATTAAATACAGAATTCTCTAATTTACAAAATTACAAACTAATAAGATGCATTACCTCTTGAATACTGGTAAGTATTTGTATTACAAAACAAGAATAATGTTGTAGCAAATTGCATGAGCAAAGTAATGAAAAACAAAAATATTCTTTATACTCCTCGCTATAAAAAAGTAGAAGATACACTAATAATTCTGAAAAGAGCTTTTTTCGAATTAAACAAACGAACAATACAGTGAAAACATAATTAGTGAAAAGGGCTGAAGAGTTTTGAAAAGAAATTCTCACCCTTATCATAATAACAGACACAGATATGCTAATTCAAAACAAACCCTGGCGAGAAAATTCAGTAGGTTTATCCTCACTTGTTAGTAATTAAAAAAATCTGAAAGGTTTCAGATTTTAAATTACGTCCATTAGGGCCTTTTTTTTTCAACGTTTTGTATGTTACCTTTATTTATTAAATATCACGTTCTTTGCACTTATCGCTTTTAAATCGTTGTGTTTGTTAATCAAAAAATCGTTAAAGTTTTTGTAATATGAAATCGATAATAAAACAAATTGCAAATTTCAAATTTGCGCTTTCAGATGCTCATATTCGTAGTAGGATTTCGTCATTCAAAATTCGATGGCTCAAGGCACCGTTATTTTATCACAATGCGAGAAACATACATACATTTATGCAGATTCTTCATTACTTAATTTCTTCAAATATAATAGTTTTTGGTGGCAACGATTTGAAAAGTGATACGCCGTTTATGGGGTTCCGACGCAAAATCGCAAAACGAAAACAGTAGTTCTTCTAGGGACAAAGCCCCTTTGGACTAAGAAACATACACGGTTCACTAATTTTACTCATAGATAAACACCAATCTACCAAAGTGACAGTTACAGTATAGACAGAGCCAGAAGTATTTGTAAGTTAGCAAGTAGAATATATAATAGCAAAAGTCCTCAAAGGAGTCATGTGTTTCTTACTATTATGCTTTTCAGGTTTCTATTTGTATTTCAGAAATAAAAAACTCATTGATTCAAATGTCTCCAATTTCAAAATGTAAGTGTTTGATTTAATTAATATAAATTAAAAACGAGCAGGTGGTGTGGAATGACTCAAATAAACAAAGCCTATACGTAGCACATAAATATTTTTCCATTAAAGTTTATAAGCTACATGTTTTGCGAAGCGAATTCATCTGTTATAGACATTCGTTAAATTAAATTAATAGTTTTTTGAAAGCCAAATACAGCTATGAATTAAAGCAAACGAAAAGCAGTTTAACGTCAAAATTAGAGCAAATACAGAAGAAAATATCGCTGATTGTAATTTTTTTTGAACCAGTCCAACAGTAACAAAGCATTGTTTCTACGAGAAACGCCCTAATAGTAACAAATCTCAACTGCCGTTTATGTTTTTTACGATGCATACTGAAGCTTCCTACGCAAAAGAACAGCAGAAAAATGTAAAATTCTAATGCTGAAAACAGAAAATTAAAAAATCTGGGCTTCGCATGTCTCTCAGAGGAGAAAGTGGAGAAAAGGCAAACTCCATCTGAATCACGAATCTTTCGGTATGAAACTGCATAGAGGCTTAACTAGTATCTTTGGTTTATGCCTTAGGGCCAATTACAGTGACGTAAAGTAAGTTGCACTTGCATCATCAGACGAAGGCGAAGAGTTCGTTTGCCAAAGTTATGAGATGACTGAATATACAGTTATAAATCAGTGCGTCGGTAAATGATGAGAAAATTCGAAAAGGAGTTATTAACAGTACTAGAATGCGCTAGGTTCACTAACTTTATATAATCTCCACCAGGATTAGATCAGATGGTATATGAATGAACGGAGACGAAACTTCCTTTATTTAAAAAAAAGCTCACTTATTAATATTAAAATTTCAATATAAGAATATAATAAACTGTCAGTTATTTCTGTTCTATTTATTATTTTTCAAATTTCTTATTGTTTTTTGCCTTGATCTCAGAGATCAACTTTTCCATTACGTGCTAGACCTTTACCTGTAAATTTAAAGGAATGCGCGTTGTAAAACATAAAGACACACCGCCTTAAACACTGTACTGAAGCAATGCATAAGTTTCTTTTCTTTCAGGATTATTTTTCCAGTCATAAAAATATGCTTATATAAATTAACTGAACTGAAAAATTTAAACGAAATGTTCAGATGGAAGAAAATCCTACTTTCTTTACTACAGTGTATTTTTTACGCATTTCACAAAGTGAAATAAACTTCAGTTAATAATAGCGCTAAAGCATAAATTTCATTCCTAAATTTCCTAAACAAACTGGAAAGTTTTAATAAGTGTTATCAAACATTTGAATAATCAGTGCGATCCAAGAGCATTTAATGTCCAAATTGTAACCAGCATTTAAAAAATTATTCTTATGAATTTTTTGTAAACATTTTATTTTTGTGTATATATATACACAAAATTATAATGCCTTATTTTAGTAAAAGAATTTATGGATGTAATTGTTATCCTACAATCAGTTCTGGTAGAGCTAGAAATAGCGGATTTCATACATAGATGTATATGAAGATAGATCTGGAGATAGTTGCAAACTATCGCCATACCTAAATTTCTTCACGAAATTATATCTAATATATAATTATGTATCTATGCATTTAATAACTAATTTATAATTCTAATTAAAATTTTTTTAATACGTTCGCACTGGAAGGAATTTCAGTTTACCTGTCTGATGATATTAAAACCTATTTTACTTCCTTGTTCGAAGTAAAGAAAGTATCTTAATAGCGAAAAATTTCGGGTGCCATATTTAAAAGGAAATATCCAATCTGACCGAGTGAACGGGCTGTCAGCAGGGGCGTTTTCGTGGTTTTCACTTTGTGTAACGTGTATATAAGACAGTTTCCCTTAAAACGTCCTCCACGAAAGTATCCTTCCCCTTGGGCAGGTAGCCGTCGAGGCTTTGCCGCCGTTAATCATGTAAACCATACTATTTTAACCGTTCCCAAATCCATCTGAAGTCCGTCCGTCCGTATGTATATATCTCGCATAAGTCGAAACCAATTAACTGCAGAATGAAATTTTTTATATGGGACTGTTGTAACGTCTAGTTGTGTACCTTTCTTTTTTATTGCAATTGAAAGTATAAAACACACACACACACACATATATGTGTATATATGCAGGGCGACTGCTAATTCATACATATACAATGTGACGGCTAATTCATGGTATAAACTTTGGCTGGAGGCCTGGTACAGACACTATAACAATTACATTTTGTATAGGAATGTATGGTCAAAAGTGAAACGTCGAAACGCAAACACAGGAAAGAACAAATGATGAAGAAAGTGTTTTACTTTCATAACCTTGTTTACAAGTGGTAAAATTAATTAATTTACGAAATTAATTAAAAATTAATTACAATTAATTTACAAAATGTGATTGTTACAGTGTTCTATACCAGCCCTCAAAGTTTGTACCATGAATTAGCAGTCACACTGTATATATATATATATATATATATATATATATATATGTGTGTGTGTGTGTGTGTGTGTGTGTGTGTGTGCATTATTTTCGACAGAAAACGAAATCGAACTTTGAATGCTGTCTCCCGGTTCCTAACTTATATTTGGGAGAATTTTGAACTCGTCATGGGAAAATAAACTTATACGAAGTTAAGTTTGACTCCGTACTAGAGAAATTGACGGGGATTTTCCATTTCAAAGAATTTGCAGTTCTTCGTATTGTTTTCAACTTGCCTTGAAGGAACGTTTAAATAAGTCAGAAGAATTCGAGGAAATAAGTTTAAACGAAATGTAGCAAAAAAATGTGTCCGTACAAGGAAGTCATGTGGTGTCCACATCAGACGTATTTATATGTCAGTGGAGCTGCAATTCTTATATTTTCTCCGTGTTAAAAAGTGAACTCTTTGCTATAAATGCTAAATATCATTTCTTGCAGCAAATGCTAAGAATTCTGGAATTATTATGTTGCACCATATCACTTATGCATACCAGCATTAACACTGGGATGTTCGGGTAGCCAATACCTTGAAGAATTGAATAATCAATGCAAGCAGCGATATCAATTCTAGAGCTATTAATTTTTTTTTCATTGGTTTAATGGATTGCTTTACAATACACATTCTGCAAAGTACATTCGTTTCCCATAGCATATCCCAAGTGGTAACTCATATTCTGCATTACCCATACAATCACCGTCTGATGAGGCGATCGAATATATAAAGAAGAGAAAACGGCCGAAAGAGAAAGTAGTTATGGGGTGAATAAAACAAAAAAATGGCAGTCTAGCTTGCATAGCCGAACCATATCAATTTTTTTATCTAAATGCTAAAATTATGTAAATAATTAGAAATTTATATAGAGAATTGAGCGTAAATAAAAGATACATTAGCAAGAGTGTCACAAGTGAGTTAATGTAGAACTTGGCTACAAAACATTCTAAAAATCGATGCTTACCGATAGTTTCGAACGCTAGATGAGGGTTTCCGCATTTACGCTTTCCTTAAAAATGCGTGCATTGCGTAATAAAGTGTACACAGGTACAGGTAGAAACTAGGCCAACATCTCTGTAGTACCATAGGAGAGTAATTTGCTGTGATTTTAACTCGTAGTGCATTTTGAGTAACCCTTACCGCACAGACACCATATGCATACAAACATCCGTGCCTTCTCTAGTATTCGAAACAGGATTCTTCGGTACGGCAGTCAGCGTCCCTAAGCACAATCCCTTCTAAGCAGCAGTTAAAACGTTCATGATCACAGTTGTGTTCGCAGCCATGTTCAGATTCTTTAAGTGTAGCTGCCATAGAAATAATTTCGTTCATGGCATCAATTGCTGTTAAGTCTTCATCTCTGACGTCTCTGGTAAGTCATCATTCTCTATTTTCCAACATGAAATCATGGCCATGAAAAATGAGCCATTCCGTCAAATATGACTTGAATTATTTATTTATTTTAGGCAAATCTACTTTAAAAATTTTTCACATACTGAATGCTTTTATTGTTAATTCAATACTACATTACGAGCAGTAACTGTTGTAAACAAAATATTTTACTGAAAAGTATACTTTTAAGAATTCTTTACGAACGACGATTTAAAGGATTTAATGAACTATTTTAAAAACTTTACAAATGCGCTCTGTAAACCATTACATAACTTGAATTTAATGGAAGTCGAATTTGTATATAATTTAGGTGATACTTGGTAAAAAATTTAACATTTATTATTATCTATAATATAGCGAGGTAAGGATGTAGGTCATTTGTCATCTATAAGTCATCATTTGTCATCTTAGTGTTGCCACTTTGCAAAGTGTAAAATATTTATATTTCAAATTTAATCAGAAAACTCAGCGATTTAAAAGAAAAGTGTTGCCACAAGACGATTTTTATTTAATTTGGGGACTTCCTCTCTCTGTCTTAAAAATAGCTCTATAAGTCTAAACTGCGTCTTTCAAATTAATCATGCTAACCGACGTAACGCTTAATGCAGATACCTCTTGTCCAGTCAAAATAATTGTAAACTAAAACTTTTTTAACTATAGCTGCAACTTCTGAATCCCTCCCTTCTTCTTTTGAATTGCTGCGACACTTTTCGCTTACGCTTTCCTCCTGGCAAGACGCTCCTCATTCACGCTGCTGCTTACTTGCCTAAGATGACGTCGTACTTTGAAACTTGTTTACATGGAAATTATTATATTCAACTATGATTGAAAAATATCTTATCTACAGAAAGATAATCTGATATGAATTATTATGTAATAAAAATATGTTTCGAAACGGCCATATCTGGAATTTTTTGGTTTATATATTCCTCCTTCCAACTACGCAGTAAAGTTTCTTCGGATGCCAGAAATTAAAGTACCGGATTAATTCATCTACGCATTAAAACACAACATATATATAAACAAGAGTGTAATAAGTGTCCGCTTGTTTATTTATGTGTGCGTAGTTCATATGAATCTACTGTTATTTTTCGATCTTCATGAAATTTTGCCCACTTAACCATCAAAACAAGAGATTACTGTCTGCATTAGATTTCGGAAAACCACATTACGATGACTCTCAGGAATGTTTGTATTACAGCGTTGCACTCACATCACTCATGTTGTAGAGTCATAAGGTTTATTTCGGAAGTAGGAGAGATGAAAAATATGCAACACCTTCCCCTGGAATCGAATCACGGACCTCTGGAATACGCTCCCAGCGTACAGACCACCACACCACGAAGGCTGGCTAAGAAGGTAGAAGAAATACCTTATATACTCTCTCTTTTAAAGAGCGAATGGGGTTTTTAGGGAACCCAATCGCCAACTCCTGAGTGTGGAGAGTCATCCTCCACCACCCTTTTAGTTTGAGCGCCGCTTGTAGAGACATTAGGTTTATTTCGGAAGCAAGAGAGATGAAAAATATGCAACGCCTTCGCCGGGAATCGAACCACGGACCTCTGGAACACACGCCTAGCGTGCAGACCACCGCAACACGAAGGCTCGCTAAGAAGGAAAGGAGAAATACCTTATAATGTTAGGTTCATGTTGCCGTTCTTGTATTCCCTCTGTCAGTGAAAGTCACACATGCTAAGCAAGAAATTTACAATATTTTAATAAAAAATAAGTATTAGTGTTTTTGAATAGTTTTAATTTTGGAATCATATAACCCTTCTTAGGGTTCACAACGCTGTTGTTGTTGTCCTGGTCTCAGTTCTTATTCAAATCGTTAGATGGTGTTGTATTCACCCTTTAGAACAATGCAGAACTTTCCAAAAGAGTGCAGAACCCTTATAATAAAATTTAAATGTGTTCTGTAGCATCAAAGTGGATGGAGAATTTTTGCAAACTTATTACGAAAAGCTTATTACAATTAAAAAGGACGTACATGTGCTTGGCGAAGTTCTTACTAAACCCTAACATGGCATCGTATTAGCTCTACAGTTTCATTCAAACATGCTAAAATTTTGCACAGTTCATCTTGAACCAAAATAAGAGGAAAATCCCTCTGTTGAAATTTAAAAAAAAATCTACATCTTTCTTTCTAATAAAACCTAAAATAAAACCTAAAAATTCTTTCTAATAAAACATCTTTCTAATAAAATCTCCTTCTCTACATAAACCCGGACAACGCCGTATACCTACCTCCGCTAGGGTGGCGTACTAAACTCATGTCCAAAGTTATCTTTACATGCATGAAATCACATATTTCTTAGAAACTGTGAATTATAATTTTATAAATTTGTGGAAATGATACAAAACATCATTTCGCATAAATGCGAAGGAAAACATGCGAAGGAAAACATTTAAGAGTGTTGCATATGATATAAAATGGTAGCCTAAAACAACAAAAATGGTAATAATGTCTTACAAAGACAGTTAGTTTAGAAAGTAACTCAGGGAAAAAATTAAGGCTGATAAATTTAATATTGAATGTGATCATTCTTGACATGTACACACATAGTACAAAATATTTTCATGCTGGCAATAACGCTGTTAACCAAAATATGGAGAAGTTTCACTCCTCCAAGAATGCTGTTTTCAGGGAATCAGGAAAACGCAGTTGCCTCTGCGCAACTGCGTTTTCAAGGTAGTCCCGTATGTTCTGTATCGGGTTAAGATCAGGAGATTTTGCTGGCCACAGTATTCGCGCAGTGTCTTGACTTTCAAGGAATTTGTCAACAAAGTTCTGTTGACGGGGGGGGGGAAGCATTATCGTCCATTAAAAAAAAAGCCAAATATCTATAAGTACTTTTGAAAAGTATTACGTAAGGCTCTAAGATCTAATATTGATATTTCTGATTAATCACGGATTCGTTGTTGAAAACGTGTAGGATCATTATTGCTTCACGTACCATCACACCTGCATTAAGCGGTCACGTTCCGTAATGTTCGAAGTAGACTTCGCGTTTCTGGCTGCCTCCAGATGCAAACATGTTTATAGCCAGATATTAAACCAAACTTCGATTCATCAGGAACATGGAACCATGGGTATTCACTCAAGTTTTGATGTTCTTTGCACCAATTAAAACGATACCTCTTTTGTTGTGAAGGCATTGAAAGACATAGACCCTTGGCCTTCTGGTAAAGGCCTTTTCATCAAGCCTTCTGTATACAGCTTGCCTCAACACTACAGTTCCTGTGATGTCTACAAGCTCGAAACTTAATTGCCGAGCCGCAGACTTTTTGTTACGACGGGATTATTGCCAGATATCGACCTCGAGAAGTATTCGTTTACACATTGTCCTGCCCTCCTTACAATAGTTCCAGAGTTCTGAAATTGTGTTCATAACGTAAAAGCTGTCTGGAAATACTCACACATCTTACTGCTTCAATGATTGTCTACATTAATTCTTAACTGCCGATGATTCACTATTTTGCGGATTTTTCCAAGTCGGTTTGTTCGGAGCCATAACAAACCGTTTTGAGTCCTTAACGGACTGAAATCAAACACTGTATTTCAAAAACTCTCTCAGATACACACTTTGCGTAAAACGCTTGATTCCCCACCAAATGATGTAACGCCAGGAGTTTCATATCAGAAATCATTTGTTCATAGAGTTCCTGTCTTTTTGGAAGCATAAATTGTAGATTCTTCGTAGAAGACGAAGTAGCGAATTCTCGCTATGTCTTTGAAGAACAGGACTACAGCAGAAGGCTTAAATAGACCTTTTTATTTAAACTAAAGTAACAAGTTGCACGAATTCGGGGCTTAAATGCCCCACTTACCCACAAGTGACAGAAAATAAAAATGTAAACTATCACAATAAATTAGGATGGCTAACGACTGGCTCTAAACCACTAAATCGGCTGCATACAGCCTAGCCTAAAATATCAGTATAACCTGAAGTATGTCTAACACCAACTAGAGAGCGAATTTCAAACACGCAGTATAAACTCGGAACTAACTCCGCTACTCCTTCTCACGAACTCTTGAAACATAGCTTAAATACTGCTTCTGAACCACACTTAGATTTTGCATATACGTCATTAAAATTTACATTCCGGCAGGAAACTGAAGTCAGGAGGGAAAGGGAAGTTAAACTAAAAATATGGTTAGAATAAAATCAGGTCTTTGCAATTTTTAATTGGATAATGCTAATTAGGCGTGTCTTTCACAAATTCCCCTTAAATATGGATCACATGGATTGAATATTACATGGAATAACATTATTTTTGGGTATAATTTTAACATTAAGCATAATATAACGTAGTAGAGAAGTTGTGTTCTATGGTCATCAATATAGTAAGGAGAGTGAGGAGAAAAAATGACTGGAAGGAAGAGATGGTGGGAGTGCTCGAATGGGGCAACCGGAAAAACCAGTACGTCAGTCAATCTCTGTTTAGGTTATTCTTTTTGCGTTGACAATCAGCCTTTGCGTATTAAAAACAATTTATTCTTCCCTTCTGTTGTAGAACGGGTACTTCAGCAATTCATATATATGCATGTTACGTATTTAGGCAGTGTTATTTTATAAATGAAAAATCATGTAGCAGTATTTACTCAGACATAAACTAACAAAATATGAGAATTGTATGAAAGAATATAAAAACAAACTCTTCAAATGAAATGGTATCTTATAACAGCTTATTTAGATCGATGGCTACGAAGAAAAATTCTGCTTTCTTGAAATTCCTACTGTTCTCACGCTTTTTGTCATGACAATTAGACATATCGGAACAAATACAGTTTTCAGTATTCGGATTTATCGATTCTAATTTTGCTAACTATATCTGTTAGATTAAAATCTTCAACTAATCCTTTGTTGTAAAGTTCTTCACATATAGAGTAGGCTGTTTTATCGGTGCAGTACTTTCTTTGGAATTTTTAATGTAATAAGAATAAGAATGTTAAGGTTTTTGCTCGCTAACGCATTGTTGGCAGCCTTGGAATATAAAAAACTGCAAGATTCTTGCTCAAAAACTCATGGTTTCTGGGAGAGTTTGAAATGTGCAACGATACCATTTCATAAGAACTCCAAATGAATTTAAATTAACTTTATAAGATACGATTCATACTAGTGAACTATCTACGATATATATATGATGTTAATATTTTCATTGGATATCCAAATTTTTATGTTTTTGACTAATTTTATTTCACTATTTCCTTATATTTTTATTCTGAGAAAATCTTGAGTAGGAAGAAAGCCTGTATTTATCAAAATACTTTAAATACGATGAAAGTAAAATTAATAATTGATGTTCATAACTATTGTATGAATAAATTTAGTTACGTACTATATATAGAAGTAAAATAAAATTAAGTAGAAATATTAACTGCTTAAATATAAGTTAAATCTTTAAAAGTTCCACAAATGTCTACAGCATATTAAGACAATTCAGATATGTTAAAATTTAGTGAGAACATTTGTGCTAGAAATGACTAGGAGTGGAGGAATGGAGTTAGCACAGTTTATTAATTTAATACAATTAATTTATTTCTGAGAAAAATTTCCTGAAGTAAATGTAAAACTTCTAAACCTGTAGATTCGGTAATATACCGGCAGATATGATGAAAAATCGGAAGAGATGGCAACTATGTTTACGTAACTGAGAATTTGCGTAAGTCCGTGTTACATAAGTCGGAGAATTGCTGTACTCATTTTCTGAGCTTTTTACGTAAAGTTCAGAAATAATGGCTCAGTTATTATCAGCAAACTTGAAGTGTTTTATTCATAATAATGCGAAGATTTCATCGGATGTTTTTGTTTCCATTCTCACGTAACACCCATATTCTTAACTGATGCCATCCTACTTTACATGAGCAGACTTTTCTATTTCTACATATGAGAATGAGGCTAGGTAAGTTATTTGAAATTCACTTGCGAAAGTATGTAAAACACAAAATTGATTGTGTCGTAAAAGTTATCAACGTGCTACATTCTGGAAAATATGAATTCACACATTGATGATTACAATACAACTTAACGCTCACTAAAGAAATTTCAGAAATATTTCTGCACAATAGGCTATTCTGTACAAAAAGGGTAAAATGTTTTAAGAATTAAGTATGGGAACAATTTTTCCAGAAATAAAAGCTCAGCAAATAATTTATCTTCGATTCTGTATGCTACTTCTGTTAAAAAAGTGACTGACATCAAATGTTGAGCGAAATTAATATTTTTAAATAAAACTTTCTAAAAACGTAAAAGCTTACCTCGGTACATCACAAACAAGATTACAATTTTAAAAGGAATAGGCTTGTTAATTCTCTGTTTGTGTAAACACTCGCGCTTCTCTTTATTTTAAGCTGTTTAATCTATTCTACAAGTCGAAAGTGTTAAGTTTTAAAAGAAAAATATATACAGAATAAATAATAGAAAAAAATAGTAATATTTTAAACTTATACAAAGTAGAAAGCTGAACTTATAAGGTGTTTCTCTCGCGTTCTTGGCATGCCTTCGTAGTGTGGTGGTCTGCACACTGGGCGGGTATTCCAGAGGTCCGTGGTTCGATTCCCGGCGCAGGCTTTGCTCATTTTTCAAGTCTCCTGTTTCCAAAGATACCTAATGTCTCTACAAACGTATGTTTTGAGCATAACATAGCGCTATTAACATCCACAGAATTGAGAAAGTTTGACATTATACTTAAAAATTAGATAATAAAGAAGAAAAACAGTAGAAAAAAATTGACGTTTTATACAACGTTTTATACATACGTGCAGAAGTTAATTCTTTTATATCGTCTGCAACACATGGAGAAGGAACACAAACTCCAATACGCATGGCCATGATGTGGAACAGTGCGGACGAACGGGATATATCCGTCAATACCTACAATTCAGAAAATGAGATACTATTTTTTAACTTAATCGATGTATAATATTTAAATTGCTACTATACTGCGCGACGTTTTTAGCTGAATTTATTTGAAACAAAAAATATATGATTTTGCTTTTGATAATTTTCCACAAAGCGACAACAAAATACTAGATTAAATTCCTCAAACTCTGCATAACATCTGCTTACCACCTAAAACGTTTATTAGATCTAAATTTGAATGATACAATACGCAATGATTTATGAATGTTTTCAAAACCTGAAGATTCTTATTAAAAAGGAAAATTTAAGCTGAAAATATAACTCTATACTTCTTTAAACTACTAAATATATAAAAAAAAAATCGAGAAATATCCTCAGAAATTCTTTAACCGAAGTATTATTTTTCTCAAATCCTTTTAATATATAAAAAGGATTTCAATAAGAATTATCAAGAAATAAAATGATGCTACCAGAAAATTACAACACTGTTACGTTTATGACTTGAATGTTAAACAAATAACAAACGTACATTATTCTATTGAATAATATATTGAAATAGGTAAAGAAATTTAAGAAAACCCACCAATTCAAAATTTTTTTATTGTTTTTGAAGGTAGGGTAGGTTTTCCTAAAACAAGAACAAAAGATTATCGCTATAAGTAAAAATTTATGATATAAAATCCTGGATCCTTGAAGTTAAAGACACTTGAAAATGCTCCTTAACTAAGCAGAATACTTGATACTGCTATTTATATAGAATTCTTATTGAGCCTTGACAGATTCTGGCTAGCACCTCTTTGTCTTTTTATCAGAGTGAAATGGACCTAACTCAGACATATTCTATTAACATCATAGTATTTGTAAGGGCTATCTGCCTGTGTCTCAGTAATTTGTCCCAAAACTAGTGTGCTGCTGATTTCCCAACGAAGTCCATATCCGAGTATCGTCTAGAAATACTATAAAAATGTAGCCTAATGGATATGATTTGTCTTGTTATTGTACTGGAAATGAGGTTTTTCTGAAGGGACGTTGCAACAATAGTCATTCGTTCTTGCACTACTTATTGGTACCACTGTACCTATACCGCACAGTCAAGCAATAAGCGATACAGAATAGTGCTCTGCTGCAACAAATAATAACTCACCATAAAACAGGAAAATAGTTGTGCAGCAGACTGTATAGTTATTGAGGTTTAGTTACATGGTTGTATGTTAATTAATTGCATAAATACAAGATGTCTATCTTTTCACTCATTTGTGTGTCGAGGACCGCTGCAAATCTTTACCTTGACCTCAATAGGTTCTTTTCGCTTAAACCTTCCGAAATCTTATTTTTGTTACTATGATTTGATTCCAGAAATCGTAATTTCACAACTTTTACTGATAGTGGATCAACACTCTTACATTTCTGAAGGACGTTGCAATCACAAATGATTTTAAATGTGCTGCACTGTTAATCATTTATATGCCTTGGCACAGTGAAAAATTGGATCCAATCAGATATATCTTCAAAATTTTCAGACCATTTAAAATAAACGTTAATATAAATAAATGTCTGTAATACGTTAATTAAAAATAAGTTAAATGAAAGGATATTTTAGGGCTTATCGCTGTTTGAATTATTAATTAAATAATTTTTCAAGTGAGTAATAAAGTATTAACCAAGAAGTTCTTTTTTAAAGATATACAATTATATAGATGAATGTGGTCAGTATTTCATATTAATCCAGATTATTATACCAACTACTTGCAGTCGAAGGATATTGAGCAAACGGCATCAT
This sequence comes from Stegodyphus dumicola, assembly GCF_044657685.1. Classification (NCBI taxonomy): domain Eukaryota; kingdom Metazoa; phylum Arthropoda; class Arachnida; order Araneae; family Eresidae; genus Stegodyphus; species Stegodyphus dumicola. Next base: position 32,854,999 of record NC_140774.1, read on the forward strand.
GTTTGAGTAAACGGCTAATATTTCAATCAGCCCAAGGTCTGCTTAAAACTTGGATGTTGCAACATTTATGTGTAGAAAATACTCTAATTAAATTTGGGAAACTGCCCTGACCAATATAATGGTTAGTGAAGCTAGGCCTGAATTCAAATCCCGGAGAAGGTCTGAATGTTTATAAATGTATAACATCTGTGCGTCATGTGAGCACTTAAAATAATGGCTAGCCGAAAGTTCTCTTGACGGGCTTGGTTGTAGGCACGAAGGATGAAGACTTTCGAATCCGTACCTCGAGGTTTTGTGAATCAAATTGGGACAAAGCGCCCCCTCTCTTTTATTGAAGCAATTGCCTCTTGCGATGCATCTTCGGCAACGTTTTCGGTGATGAGACGAATGGGTTAATTCTTAATATTGCATCAAGTATCAGGCCATTTGGAAAAATAGAAACAGCTGGCGGAATACGTAAATATTTCTGCATGAACTCTTTTTTTTAATGGCAGATACTAACTATTTTAGGTTTTGTCCACACTTCTAAGGCCAGAAGCGGTGGTCTTTTAATTATGGACGCACCAAATAGGTGGCCATCATTACCTCCTATGAAGGAACAGATAACTTAATCCGTGCCTTCTCCAAGACTCAAACCCGAGTCCTTCGGTATTCTAGTGTGAAGCGAAATATTCAAATTATCTTCCGAAATATTCAAATCAAAATCGGTTAATACGTTTGAAATTTCTGTTGAGGTTTTCTAACAGCTATTGCGGATATGATCTAGGAGAAATACCAACTTCAAATTGCAGTTATACATTTAATTTTTGTTAGTCCGAAAGATATTATTGTTTGTAATTAAAAATACCGTTAAAAACTTCTTTTATTAAAATACAGATGTACGTTCTTTCAGAGTAATAATGTTCAAATGGTTCCCATATTGTATAACGTTTCTAATTACGTTTATTTGAAGCAAAAGAGATAAAAAATGAAAAGTTTTTTTAAAATTTCAACAATGTTTATTGATGTAATTAAGGAAATTAATTTTTTAATGGAAATATGCTTAAGATTCGCTTATATACGGAAGCTATAATGTATGAAAACTGTTATCATACACAGCATTTAAATGGTAAAATTCATATATACTATATACACATTTTTCCTATTAATACTCAAAATAATAACACTTATTTACCAAGTAATATAAAAAAGGGTTAATAACATTTTGTACCTTCACAAATAATTTTTGAAAATAAACACTTTTTAAAAAATATTATAAAGAAGTATATATAAAATAACTTTCTAAATAATTCTCCTTTCTATGCTGTTTAGCAACACATTTTTAAAATATTGAAAACAAACAAAAGAATTTACGTACTGTCTATCGACAACCATAATGTTCTCGTATTTCTTACTTTTTTTGGTAAAGGACATGATTTTATGGCTAAATGGAAACAATTATACTCCGAAAAGGTTTTAAAAGCATAAACCTTTTCCTTTATAATAGGTACATTTTTTTGAATTAGTTGAAAATGTGAAGGAAATGTCAAAAGAAATCTTGTAAAATCTTAACTTTAATTGAATTTAGAGGATGCATAGTGAATTCTTCAAGTCATGTTAAAATTCGTAAAGATATTGAAAATCTTTCATCATTCAAATAATTGAATGTATTCCCGAATTCTGATTGCGTGCAATCATTCTGCATCATTGACTCGGAATGCAGGAAATTTTAACAAATTGATAGATTACTGTTACTTGCAGCAAGAAAAAGCTTATTTGTGTTGACATCAAACAGTAATTTGATTTTAAGTACGTTTGAAGGTTAAACATTTGTCTTCTTACAGTGTAAAGAAGAGATTATTTATTATCATAACACACTCCAATTCTTTTATTTTTAGATGATTTTATAAAAAAAAACTACTGCTTCCGTTGAAATCCAACCAGGACGAAATTTCCTCAATTATTAAAGAACTTCTGTTTCATTTGAATCCGATGACTATTTTCAAAAGGAAACAAGAGAACCTTAAAAAAAAGTACGAAAACACTTACTTCCGCTCTTTACGCAAGAAATACGGTTTCAAATACTTTCTTTTCTTAAAGACAGGAAATAATTATTTTCAATTCCTTTCCGTTATGGTTAACCAGTCTATATGGAGATGAGAACTTAAGTTTAAAAAGGCAATCTTAGAAGGAAAATAATTTTATTAAAAACGTTATTAACGTCGATTTATTTTCTGAGAAGAAACCAAAGACGTTTTTCTTCATCTTAATGAGGTCTTAATTGGCAAAAAAAATGAGAACTATTTTTGCTTTAAATGTCAGGAATAACTAGAACGTACCCCTTTTTAGTTAAACATAGAAATACAATGTATTGCTTCTGAATATAATTTTTACCCAAAAAATGCCTTCTTCCAAGCTTATATCTGTAATTTAAAGTTAAAAATACGTGTATTAACAATGTAACACTTAGACCAAGACTTAAATAGCAAAACGGAAGCCTATTTACTTTGTTCTCTTATTTTGACCATTTAATTACCTTTCTTGTTAAACATCTTCACCCTATCAAGCTCATATAGTATAATGGTATATATATATATATATATATATATATATAATATATTTCATATATATAATTATGAAATATATAAATATACTTCTTCTATGTCTTCATATATATATATGAAGTATGTAAATTAAATAATGAGACTGAAATGTGGCTTATATAAATATATAAATATAAAATATAAAAATCTGAAAGCTTTCACATTTTATATTACGGCATACGGTTAAGGGGCATTTTTGTCATTTACACATACATAAACGTTTCCCGAGTATTTGGACTAACGCGTTTTTGGGCTAGAAATATTTAAAAACAACATATCTTTAGAATTTTTGATAGACAATTGATTGAAATCTTTGAATTTCTTATTCAAAAATTCGTTCAAATTTTACGAAATATGAAATAGACAATAAAACAAATTCGAAATTCAAAATTCGGACTTCCAAGTCCCCATATTCGGGTGGAGGACTACGCTATTCAAATTCTGATGTCTTTAGGTACCGTTGTTTTTCCACAATAGAGAAACATACATACATTCATGCAGATTCTTCATTATTTATTTTTTTTAAATATAATACAGGGCGATAGTATTTGGTGGCAACAGTTTGAAAAGTGATACAACGTTTTATAGTGATTCGACGGAAAATGCCGTTGATTAATAGCCCTTCGGGCCTAATTCCCCTTTGGGATAATAATAGATTTTGATTTTTTTTAATTAAAATATGTCTACTTCCCAATTTGTTTTGAGTGTCGAAATTCACAAAAAATTCTGAAATAAAAACTCGTGTCTTAACGATATCAGTTATTAATTCAGAAATTTCCGAACATCAAGAAAGGGAAACATTCGACAAAGTCCAATTACTTATTATCTTTACATTTCCCAAAATCAAGTAATGCTAAATCAGTATTAGTAAAGGAAAAATGTTATCTTTTAAGATATTATCACATTCTCTTGTGTTTGTCCATTCTAGTAGTTTATTCATTCTTATGAATTATCCATTATACTGGCAAAAAATGTTAAGACATGTAGCTAACAACTGGAAAACTTGTGGTTTGAAATTCGACAAGAGCAGAACTGATTTATTATGTTTTTTCTTTCCAAAGAAACCTAATAACTTCTTCAACCTTAAAAATAGAATTTAAGGCGTCATTGTTATCCAATTAAGTTGGACGGACAGAAAAAGATGAAATTACAGCTTTGGTAGAAATTTATGAAAGCAAAGAGGTGTATTTTTAAGAAAGAGTATATGGTGATTTGGGATCATATTACAATCTATAAAATAGAACTAAATAAAAGGATTTAAAAAAGAATAAGCATATAATTATTTGTCATTTTAAAACGTCTTATAAATCAATTATAACCCTTCACGTATCAATTAATAATACATATCCAATAATAGTTAAACTATTAAGTAATGTTAAGTAAAATTAAAGAGATAAGTGATTTGGATTAGTGTTGAGAAGAACTCATTGTTTCTGATATAACTTATTGTAACAGAAATTAAACATTAAGAAATACTTTAGAAATTCTTTTTCGGGAAACGGCCTCGTAAATTTATGATATGCGTTTTACATACTAGGGCATTTTGTGGTTAGTAAAATACAATAATATTGCTATAATTCAGAGAATGTCTGAAAACTGATTAAAAAAAGACAACAAGATTTGATTACACGATGGAGGACAGTATATATGTATTCTAAATTTGCGCTCTAATTTGCTAAAAAAATTCTTCTAAATTTGCTAAAAAAAAAGAACTGTTTGGTTGGTTCAGTCAATGAGAACCGAAAGCGTACTTTGAAATTGGTCAATGAGAACCGAAAGCGTACTTTGAAATGAGAACCGAAAGCGTACTTTGAAAAGGTCTGCTTTTCCTGAAGCTCTTGTAAGAAATGCCTCTCATTTATTTTATGCTTGAAGAGAACTACAAATTCTACTCACAATTAGTTTGTTTTTGACAGGAAGCAAATCTTGGAGGGAAGACTATAAAGAATTATCGCATTCCCCGTGCGTGCTTTTGTGGCATAAATACCGGGGAGGGTGTAATTGCTTTATCACATTTCCTGCTTTGGAAAACCTTAACATTCTCCCAACACTAATATTGTTTACAACTTTCATGACTAATTTCTTCTCTGTATGCAGTGGTATGATTTTCTCCGTGTTTTACATTTACAAGACACCAAAATATTTTATCTTCTCATACAATTTTTTTCTCATGAAGATGAAACACAATTAAGCTGAGAATATATCTTGCTGGTTAATTTTCGATGGCAAGACAGTGTTGCGGTGTTCATTGGTCTTTCCTTGGAAATCAAAACACTTAGAAAGAACGATTTACAACTTTCACCTCCTCAGGATATGAAAAAATACAGAACTACTCATTGGCGTTTCTCCTTTTAGTAGTCAATGAATTCTGAAGCTATGCAAATGAGAGTTCAGAACTTTACCTGCATATAAATTAGCCTTTGTACTTTTTTTTTACATTTATAAGCGTGTCGTAAGGGGACAGGAACTTTAGTCTTTATTCAGCAGTGAATATAGATGCCTCTATATAGTGTAACACAACCGTATAAGCGACTTGAACAGAGAACGTGATATTAACATGAAAGTGCGGTTGAATATGATCGAAAATTATCCGAAAGGGACAGAAGCCCATTCGAGATCATTGGCCTCTACAAATGAACCAGATAATCTTTGTAAAATAATAGAGTGAATTACTTGATGATACGGAAAAAATCAATCATCCACTGTTATAATAATTATATACTTCAAACAGACAACTGAGACAGAGGTTATAGTGATGCAAGTGGCTTTTTGTAGAGAGGCATAGAAATGTCTAACTGCTGTCGAACGGAAATCTGTGTTAGAAAGTACGGAGAAAGTATTTTGGTATTTTACGATGATTCAATTAATAAAACACTCAGATTACTAACCTCTCACCTATACCAAATTTTTCTGACAGAACAACAAATGAAGATGATTGCTAACGTGGATTGACGATCTCAGCTTCAAGGCTTAGATTCGATTAAGCAGACAAAAAATACTTGTAGCCTCAAATGAACGTTCTAAACCAGTGAATATCTTATTGTTGTTCTAAAGTAATAACTCATTTCATCCTGTTGAATGAATTGATACTATCATAAATAGATAAAAAAATACTGTTTCTCTTTCTTTTTTGTAAAAGTTGACTACTGAGGTACAATACACAGTGTATTATCGCACTAATGGTTTTTTATTGTCACACTTCATTGGTCGACACCGCAACATTTTCTTGGGCCATCATATAGCCTACTTTCTCGAAAACCTATATGAAAATGCACAGTTAATTTTTCCATATGGAAGGTATGTTCCTAGCATACCTTCCAGCATTCATTTGCTGGAATTTCAGCATTCATGTTCCTAGCGTACCTTCCAGCATACCTTCCAGCATTCATTTGTAGCTAAATAGAAAATTCTATAAGAACACAAAATAGTCTGAGGCCTATGAATATAATATTGCAGAGAAAATCATATTACAGTTTATGATGTTCGTTTTGCCCAGTTTAATGAACGGATATCAACATAAACAGTATAGAAGCATACTACTTCTCTTCCATTTTCGTAAAAGATGATAACTAAAGTATCCAGTTCATTGTCATAACTAATTTTCTGCCAAGTTTTTTAATAAATTATATTTTAGGAAAAAACATTTTCTCAAATAAAATATTGTAGCTCCCATTTTCTTCGAATTTCTTCAGAATTCTTTACGTAGACGTTTTATTTACCTGATTTTTTGGTTTATGGCTTTGATTTACGGAAACCAATTTACTTAGACATACCCTTAAAAGTATATACCAGCTCCAAATTAAATAATTACAAATATATCAGTTAATTACAATTACAGAATTCAAATTATAAATAAATTCTCTAAAAATAGATTCAATGGCAGTTTAAAAATAAATATTAAATTTTTAAAAACTTATATGGAATTTGATTTAATATTTCAGTACCGAATCTCTTGATGTATTCCCAAATTTTAAAACTTTGGTGTTGAGCGTGACACTGCTCTGCAATGCAGGAAGCATTGGCTTGAGTTCCAAAGTGCAGTACTGTCCTCTGATTTCACTGTGCTTGTGTTTTTTGGGTTGAACGACATCCAGACACTGATCATAGTCTCCCATATCCGTAAGTGTTCCTCCTAAGCTTCCAGATGGTAAACGGCCACTGGCGTCAACCACTGAAAAGAAAATTGACTTATTAAAATATGTAAAACAGCTAGTCTCGAATACTAGTAAAAGTCATATGAATAATTATAACGTAATTAATATACTATTTAGCTTTCCGTAATTACCTGTTTTATCACACAAAACTATACAGTACACCATTTGTGCTAAGCTACATTGTTTAATTTTATTGAACAATCGCTTTTGTGGCTAAAAATGAAATATTTTTCGGATTCAAAATTGGTGGAAAAATAATTCAATCTTAGGCACAGTACTTATTTCTGTAAAACTTCTAAAATTTATGAGAAATATGCTAATTGAAAAACTCAGTCAAAAGCTCAACTTTGAGCATTCGACTTGATTATGATTAAATTTGATTCAGTACATGTTTAATATAATTACGGCCCAACCACTGGCATAGTTACCCTCAAAAGCATTTAAGAAAACATTTTGATCCATCCAGAAGAGCATCAGAAACAAGGGGGCCTTTGGCTAGTTGATTTAGATGCTTCAAAGTTTTATTTTAATATTTTAATACGCAAAATCTTATTCCTTCCTTTATTTTCTGCTACTTGAAAATTGTGTAAAATCAAAAGAAATACAAATAAGCAAGAATGTGTAGTAAGTAGTATTTCTAAGAAGTCATTAGACATTTTTCGAAGCATGTGACATAAAAAATATGCAGTATCATCGGAGGGACTCGAACCTGGACCTCTCGAATATGCTTCGAATACGCTTCCAATTAGAACACGAAAGAATGAGGAAAGGAGGGAGAAAATACCTTATAGTAATTAATAAGATTCTATAAGTAAGTATTATTTTAATAATAAGTAAGTATTATTTTAATAAGATTCTATAGTAATAGGAAGATTCTATACCAGTCTATCATATTTGGCAAAATACAGCTCTCCAGACAACGGATGGATTTTTTGCTCATAGTGTATTGTCATGGGAAGAAAATAATTATAAATTAACTATTAAAATTATTTAATTAATAACACTGAGAAGTAAAATTTATAGTTGAAAATATTTTGCGTGTTACTAATATCGACAACAGTATATTATCATTTTTGTTATACTTGCAGTCTTAAGGGCACGTGGAACATTTCGACTAATGAAATGGAACAGTTTTAATAGTTCATTTACAAAAAAAAATTCCCTTTCAGAAAAAAGGGCATGATTACGTATAATAGTTCTCATACCTATAACAATATATACAAGAGTTGGCCAAAGTGCGGCTCGCGAGCCTGATATGGCTTTCGCAGGCAATTTGTGTGGCTTATGCATATAAAATATGTGTGTGAAATATAGTAAACTAAAACTATTGTCCAAAAGAAAGTAATTAATTAGTTTAGACTTATTTTACAAATTTATCATGGATTTCTTTCTATTTAAAATCTCCCCCACTACTTCTATAATGATGTAAATATGAACTTGTGACTTTTAGAAAATCTAGATGCGGCTCTCGAACATTCCTGAATTCAAACGTGCGGCTCTTACTGACATGAAGTTTGGCCAACACTGATATATACATTAGCTTCACAAACTTAAACTAAGCTACTTTTGCAAAGTATCTAATTTTAAACTTATATAGCTTCAAATTCAAAATCAGAACTATTTAATATTTTTTTTTCATTTTGTAAAAATAGTTGGTGGTGTGTCTTTTTGATACACTTCTCCAAAATAATATTTTTTTATAAAAATTGTTACAATTTCAGAAAATACGGCATTTAACAATAATAAAATGGATTTCATTTTTTGGTCCAGAGGAAATAAAATTATCATTTTTTTTTAAATAGAACTTTCAGAAATTATAAAAATAAATCATAAAAATTTTATATTATTAATTTGCTAGCTGTTTTCAGTTTTTCTGTACACAATTTAGATGTCATGAAAGCAACAAAGGGATTATATATCAGAGAAAATTTTGAGTTTTTATCATCTCAAATAGAATTTAAGCAAAGTGTTATTAAAAACGGAAAAAAACACATTTTGAATAAAAATGAAAAAAAAAAAAAAAACTCTATTAAATAAATTAATGCTTAAAAATGCATTATAATAAAGCTTCCTATCACCATAATTGTCATCATTCAACACTTTTGTATCATACTTGCTCAGGTTTAGTGTTTTTCCCCCTATTTGTTCCCCCTTTTTTTTTTTTTTTTTAAATTGAATTCTCGCACTTAAAAATGTTAACTAACACCGAAAGAACATCCAAAATAATCCAGTGGCGAAATGATTAACACCATATAATATTCTAGTTTGACATATAAAGAGTATAACACTTTAACACGACTGTGTTGCTGTGTGGCTTATCTCATTTGTCTGATAAGCAAAAATATTCCACGAATATTATTGTGGCAAGGAGCGTAGGACTACGTCTGTTGTTTGTATGAGCTTTGAGCTCCATATAATTAGCAATACCTCTTTTCCCAGCTTCGCCTTAATTTTGATTTAGAACACCTGGGGAAAATGCGTATTTTGATTGTCCCCATGCCGCACAGATATCGGCGCCTTCGAGATTCGAACTCGAACCTAAAAAATGATGTAGCAGGTAGAGGCACTAACGTTACATCGATTAAGGCGGTAATGCGGGTGTAAGCACCATCATTAAAATAGATTAGTGCATTTAATATACTTAACAATGAAATCGTTAAATAACGAAAATCCTTTTGGTTCCCAGAGAAAATGATCAAAATTTATTTAGAATTCAGCCATGAGCACATTTTTCTAAAATTTTTCTGTCTGAGAGTGAATAAAATGCTGATTTTATAGTTGTACATACAGCTTTTCAGATAACGAGAGTTTGCTTTTATGTGTTTTTCTAGTCTTTGTTTGTCTAGAGCTTTGTTCTCACGTATCGAGCACATGTTAAAATGCCATACATAATAAACCATGCTCTGGATTTTAAGCGTTGACAATTTGTGAAAATAGATTGCCTATATGCATTTAACCGTATTAGATGTTGATAAACTTAGGTTACGAGGAATTAATAAGAAATAATAAGATCGAATTTGAGCATCAGTCAAACGAACACCTCCAGATATTTTTTTCCATCACTAAGTTTTTAACTGCAGTCACTTTATTAGTAAATATGTACAGGAAAATATAAGTTGAATTCTTGAAATTAATAAAATCTGCAATAAGTATTAGGTCAGTAAATAATAAAATTTCTGTACAGGCGTGTCCCATGAGACGAAGAGGCGTGACACTCTTTGTTTACATATTTAAATGGAGCATTTTGTGCCTTCATTTCTTACCATCCCATACAAATATCACATTTTTTGGAATCGTCTCAGACTGAGCTATTTTTTAAGCTTAAAATGGAACGTCCAAAAATCTGAACCATTATTCAATCCATGTAAACGAACCAAAATTAAAATCGTCTTTTATGCATATAAAATCTGAGAGTTCTGGCATAACTATTGTCTAATATATATTTGAATTGAAAAAAAAAACCTGAAAAGTTTCAGATTTTAAATTACGTCGAAAGGGACGATTTTTTTAACGTTTTGCGTGTTAAATTTATTTATTAAATATCATGTTCTACATACTCAAACTATTAAATTCAGTTCGACAGCAATATCGCAAATTAATTTTAAAATGAGCATATCTTTAGAATTTCCGATACAGAGTCTCGCACGCTGGAAATAAAAAAAATTTTTTTTTTTTTTTTTTTTTGGTTCAGTGTTGCCATTGCTCGTTTTGAAATCGTTGAGCTTTTTTCAATAAACAATTCGTTGAAGTGTTACAAAATCTGAAATCGATAATAAAACAAATTTCAAATTCAAATTAGGGTTTCCACATGCCCATATTCTATAGAAGATTACGTTATTCAAATTTTGATGGCTCTAGGTACCGTTGTTTTATCACAAAGCGAGAAACATACATACATTTATGCAGATTCTTCATCATTTAATTTCTTTAAATATAAGAGAGGGCGATAATATATGATGGCAACGATTTAGAAAGTGATACAGTCTTTTAAAGTTTTCGACGCGAAATGCCAAAACGAAATTAATAGCTTTTCAGGCCAAATTGTCCCTTTGGACTAATAAAGAAATGTATGTACGTAGCATCTAATTTTATTCATATGTTCAAGTCGTTCAAGGAAACGAATTCATACATATTCTAAAATTCAAATGTTAATCTAAGATCTTTGAAAAGGAAGAATTTCAACAGACTTATATGAAGAATATAATAATTTTTATAAGTTAACCATTCAGTTTAAGAACATCTTACTGAAGCGAGAATATTCCTTTGTCTAAAGCATTCAGAAAAAATGTTTGCAAGACAAATGGTTTTAAACATAATATATTATTATTTAATAAGTTGCGAAGTGACATCCATCAGAAAGCACACACTTTCTACGGTGCTTCTGACTTCCTATACGCATTATAATCATACGTTTCATCATCTTCCTATACGTTTTGGTATCGATCAATCCGCTTGCTGTAGCATAATTTTCTGTAGCTTCTATTATATCAAAACGGGTGGACAGAAAACGAGGAATCTGGCAAATAAGACAACTGTTGAAAGATAGGAATCTGTTCACAATAAAATAATAAAATGAAGTTTATTTGTTCTAACCCACTTTGATCAAAATGCGACTTCGCGCTGAATGGATAAAAGATTCTTTAATTGCATTTGCACTACAACACGCATTGTGCGTCCCAAATGAATATCACTACATTTTTTCTATCAAGATTGCCCTTGTATTCTCACAGAGATAAATTCAAATAATGAAATTTTCACGTACGTGATAGAATTTTTTCGCTAGCTTTTCGAACAGATTATGCTAATTAGGATTCCTGTAATTCATACATAATTTGTTGAAGTAAATCTGAGTAGTTTTGTTGAGTATACTTCTTAAGTTTGAAGAACTGTTTTTCTAATAACATTATTTCACTTTTCGTAGCCGTAATACTGTTATCACATTGAAGCGATCAAAAGTATAGCTATAGTTCTGATTCACGTTGTGTAATACTAGTGACAATGTAGCCGTTAGAGAACTACCAGGGTCTCGTATTAAAATGCATGAAATATAGGAACATTTTAATAACATATTTTATAGAAATAATATATTTTGCAATAAGCACGGTATTAGTCACATAATAATCAGAGATAGCACTCGTAGTTTAACTTAATTTATGTATAACAACAAAGGAATAAATTAAAATTTTGTAGTAAGTACTGGAATGACACACAGAAACGCATATGGGTAAATACGGTGCCGATCATGGATGCCCAGTTCACGTATTAGGAGTAAATCTCTTTTTGGAAGTACGTCAAGAGAGTTCGATTCCTATTTTAGTGAAGGAAGGAATGTTTCTAAGATTTTCTCTCGCATATAAATATCGACATTCTTTAAGCGGTCTGAAAGTTTATTTTGTGCTTTTGTGTCACTTGTGTGCTATGAAATATTAAAAAAACAAATGTGTTCAACATATGACTTTCTTGTTCGGCCTTTTAAATTATGCACATTTTTTTGCTGCCCTTCATTTAAAAACTTCTTTCCTCGAATTATTCTAACTCAATTAACCGATTCCTCAAGTAAGTTGAAAATGATATCAAAATTGGAAATTTTGAAATTAAACATCCCATCAGTTTTTTGTCGTACTGGAGTCAAACATTTTATAATTTGTTTTTTTCATAACAAGTACAAAACTTTTCCAAACATATGAATAGGAAAGAAATCGGAAAACCGCCTTAAAAGTTAGATTTCGTGACTTGTCCAAAATTAATTTTTAAAAAAAATTGACGTTGGAAAACATGAATATTTTCGTCATATAAAACTAACTTTCGTAACTGGAAGTATATGTCTACGACCAACGATTGCAAAAATAGGTGCTGGGTAAAGACTTTTAATCCCGGTATGCGGTGGGTATGTATCTATATCTATATTTTATGTGTATTTACTTATCTCTCTCTTTCTTTTTCTTTCTATCTCTCTCTCTCTTTCTATATATATGCCCGTGTGTATGTGTGTTTACATACTTTTTGTACTCTTGATTGTCCAAAACTAATTATTTTTTTAAAACTGACGTTGCTAAACATGAATATTTTCGTCATATAAAACACTTCCGTAACTGGAAGTATATGTCTATGACCAACGATTGCAAAAATAGGGGCTGGGTAAGGACTTTTAAAATCCTGGTAAGTAGTGGGTATGTATCTATATCAAAATTTATATATATATCTACCTATCTCTCTCTTTCTCTCTATTTTCTATATATATATGTATATATATGTGTGTGTCTTTACATACCTTTCGTAAACCTGATTTGAATAAAAAAGAGAGGTTGCATAATTAGATGTTACATAAGTCTCATATGCAGAATTTCAATTTTCTAAGGCTAATCATTTTTGTGTTATGCGAAGCATATTTAGACGTCACAAAAAATCCTTTTTGAATCTATTTAAATCCATTTTACAATATATTTTGAAAAAAGGGTTCTTTATTCTGTACATATGTACAGAAGTCAAGCAAAAAGTTTAGGGAACGGTCAAAATAGATATTTCAGTTGAAATATGATACTTGAAATTTTTTGCAATCAGACTTCCTTTGGGTAGATAATAATACAGGAAATTTTTCTTTTTATTTGCCTTCTTTACCGATGCGATGTTGCCATATCATCGGTTTACAGAAAAACGTAACAATAGATACGAAACAAAGTGAAACGAAATGTGATTAAATAAGGTGTATACGTGTTCTCTCTTTTACCTCTTGTTTGGCATTTTACTATTAAATTAGTAATTAAACCTTATATTAATATACGGTACGATTTTTTAAGCAGCCAAAAGAAAGATGCAACTCTTTTTTGTAAGTTACAGGAAAATATTCAGTTCAGCATATACGAATGCGAAAGAGAATATTAAAGATGCTTTCTATCTAATTTCTGTGAAAGTATTTCAATAGGAAGTCAGTTTGACCCACATTTTTCGGCAGATTACACAATCGTGGGGTCCTCTAGGATAAAAATCCCAAGAATTTTTGCTTTGTCCTAATTTCATTTTTTACATGTGTACATATGTGTATTTTTCCTTACCTGATAATTTTAGAATTGTTGCAAAGTAGATAAATTTAATCATGGACTATCTAAAAAGATAATCGCTTCCAAAGCAATTATAATTTTGATAACAAATTCTGTTTCTGATTTGCTTATCTATTTCGTGTTTAGTTTTGCTTTTTTTTTAGAATTATGTAAATGAAGGCCTAAACTGTAGAACTTAAAAATATACACATGTAAATGATTAGCTCTGTGCTTAGTAAAATAAGCTTTCTCCTTTAACTGCTTTCCGACGACAATGAGGCTGAAAAGATTGTAGAATCACTGCTGAAGAATTTCCTGGGGATATTTAGATTAATATATTAAAATTTATTAGGATGAAAGTTATCCCTCAAAATCTAGACTAAATTTCTGTTGTTGTCATGAATAATTACGTGGAGTTATCTAACGTGTCTCTGGAATGAAGTCGCAGTAATTTAGTAAGCTTGTAAAATAGAATTGAGGTTTAAATATCTTTTATATGGGTTGATCCATAATCAAGTCACTATAGCGATAATGTATTACCATTACAATGTAGTTCTATTAAAAATAATGTTAGGTCAATGCTTTCAAATTACATTACGCATGTCATTGCATAACTTTTAGATATTACTTTTCATTTACATGGTTAATCAAATACAGTCAAGATTTGTTTCTGAATATTGTAACTAAGGATAGAAGTATTGCAGTCACCAAAGTAAGAATAGAATGAAAATGGTGGAAATAAATGAAGGTATGGCAGTGCCAATCATATCCGCCATGTAGAAATAATGGAGGTGCATGCTGGGTAGAGATGGTGGAAGGAAGTATTACACTGTAATCTCTTTTCACGTCTTCAGACATGTAAAGTTTTTAAATTTCTGATTTTATCTACTAGTCAGTCAATTTCAAAGGAAACAATTTTATGTAATACCACAGGATGACACTTCTGAGAACTGACTGACTGTTACGCAGTGTAGATGATAAGCGAAAGATCTTACGGCTTGCAAAATAGCAGCACGAATGATTAATGCACTAAATTTGGTTGCGAATGATTAATGGTTTGGTAACGTAGCTGTAGCTTACTCTCCCAAGGAAATGAAATATTAATATTCAGCCTAAAACGCATTTAGCTGTTTTTCATATTCAGGCAAATTTTATCTGTTAAAAAAAAAAAAAAAAAAAGCTATTTGTGAGCCGAAGGAAAGGGTTGTCCGCGGCAGACTTTCTAAGTTCTATTCATATGATAGGTGAGGACACCATGAAATTACTTATGCTGCCAGCCATACACCAGGATTCGAAACAGAGTTGAGCAATCGCGGTTCAGTGATCTGATCTGCTAAACTACAGATAAAGTAACTTGAGAAAAAATATAATTCTAGTTAAAGAACAATTTTAGTTTTCACAGGAGTTTCCATAGGTGTTTGCATAGAAGTCACAGAAGTTTTATATTAAATGCCATTGGAAATCGGAAACATGAAGAATTTTTATATTTTCATAAAGATAAAATTTAAATTTCTGTCATTTTTAGTGGCTGCAGCAGACCCGATCAACCGTAAAAGCGGAAAGTGTTCATCTATCTTATGTTTCACGCTGAGATATCCGAATAACTATAAATTGCTGAAAAGTATATTCCTCCAGATCATGGTATTCGCCCTTGACGTACGATAAAGGAATATCAGATACGACCTCCGGATAACAGAAAACATTTGATACTCACAGATAGAGAACGCTTTATTTACCACCATAAGCGGCACTCTTCTCAGAACTCGAACTCTTTGAGCTTTTCAGTTTGAGGCTATGTTCGCTTCATGCGTTTTCTTAGGAGGTAAAAAATTATCAGTAAAGATTTCATTTGGAACGAGCGTTTATTCTTCCACTTTTATTGAAGCTCTTCATGTTTTAGAAGACATTGAGCAGCTAAATTGCTAAGTAACAGAAATGGCTTGTTTAGTTTATTAGATTATTGCAAAACACTCTAGGGCTATGTGCTTAAGGGAGAAATACCTTAGTGGAGGACTTTCTAAGGAAAAAAGAATCGTATACATATTACATATGGGGAAAATCACGAAAACAACCATTTAGCGGAGATTCGAACTCCGGACCGAACTACCAGTGTTCAGCGATTTTACTTTTCGGCAGCTGATGGGCTGTGACAGAGAATGTCTATGTATTTTTTATACAAGTAAATAAATTGTGAACATAAGTATAAGGTAATTAAAAAGACTAATAATATTCGAAGTGCTATCCCTCTTCTTTCAAACTTGCTACAGGATACTTCTAATATAAAATATCTGTTGCGGAAACCACATGGCTTCCTTGTACGTCCTATTAAATTATACGCAATTTTTGACACACTTCATTTAAACTTATTTCCTCAAATGATTCTAACTTAATCAACAGAACCCTCACGGCAAGTTGAAAATGACATCGAAAACTGGAAATTTGAAATTAAATATCGCGGTCAATTTTTGCCTTACAGATGTCAAACTTCTTGGAAGTATACGCCTAAGACAGCAATTGGGAAAATATAGACCAGGTAAGGACTTTTAAGTCGGGTAAGAGGGTAGGTGTATATGTATATACGTTGGTACTGCCGATTCCAATAAAAAATGGCAATCTCATGTAGAAAATTTCAAAGTTCTACGGCTAATCATTTTTGAGTTATGTGATATACATGCACATATAGGTACAGATGCCACGAAAAATTCCTTTTGAATTCATTTTACAATCCTTTTTGGAAAGAAGAGTCTTTTATTCTGTCCGTATGTACAGATATCACTCAAAAATGCCTCCAAATGGATTCGAGAATGGTGAAAAGGGAATATGATACCCAAAATTTTGAAACCTTTGAAATATGATACCCAAAATTTTCATGATTACAGTACTTCCTTTATTTCGTAAGTGAAAAGAAAAAAATATTACACTGCGGCAAAACGCAAGTACCAAATCAGCGAATAAATAAAGGGACGACTACAGTTTGAAAATGTAAAAAGAGGCTTAAAGACAAAGGGTTTCTGCATGATCTTAGAAGGTTTAGAATACCTTGTATAGCCCTATAAACACAGAAACATCTTTTATAATTACAGTATTGTAAAAATATGTTAATAAAATTATCATATATTATTATAAATTATTAATTTATAATTGTATTTTGAACTACATTAATCAGATGCATTTTTAAGAAAAAATAAAGATTTAATTCATTAGAAAATACGTTTTTCGCTTTACAGCGATAAATTAGCTAAGCAATACAGTTACCGTACTCAAGATAAACTAAACATGACATGTTAAGTCCAGTAATAGCACCCTGAAAATTGATTCTTTACGAAGCTACTTGAAAGAAAGGATCTTAGATATCGTGGAAGACAACCTTTGTTAAATCGCGTGTATGATCAATGGCATGTAACATAACAGCACAAAGCACTTGGGAAGATTCCATCAAAGACATTTTTAACTTCAAAAGGAGAAGGTTCTTCCAAGATTTCAGTTCAGGTCTGTGGATTTGAAGCCCATTTTAGTAAACGTTTCATTCAAAATATCTAGAATCCTAACCACTGATCACATGGATCGTAAACGTAACCGTTAAACATATTTCGATCACGGAGTGTAACGCAGGAAACCACTAGATAAAAATAATAAAATTTCTGTCTTTTCGTCAGGTAACATAACATTCTTTCCCCCTTTTACGAAACTAAAGTGATTAAGAGTTTTTTAATATGTATTCAACATCTTTTTCTCGGTAACGTAAAATATTGATTGAATACTGCTTTTTGTCTTAGTTAATGTTTCATTTTATTAATTTTAAACTGTGAATTTTCAATGAAATCTAGCTTTGTGATAAGGTCACGGAATAATATTGCATAAATCTTCGATCAAAAATGGATATTTCAATATAATAAATGTGAGTAAAATTTGCAAATTTTTCCTGTTGACGAAATTTATTACTACATTCTACATCAGTAACCACAAAAACAATTCGATACTCTCTTTCTGCGTAAAGTGCAAGAATACTTTTCTTTCCTGTGTCGAAAATTCAATAAACAAACGGCAATACGCTTGAATTCTTTTCTTACTTTCATTTTGGCAACAACGTCATTTTGTATCGAACTAGGTCAGTGACCATGGCGACCGAAATTTCGACGTTGGCGAAGAGAAAGCCTCACGTTTGCCTCTCGTGGTCTTGAAAATAAAATAGCTCAGCAGGATTACATCCTGCCCTCAGGCTTATTTCACATAGCGGAAGTGAAGAGATAAATCGAACTCTGAGATGATCGTGATGCAATTTCGGCGTAAGTGTTTATGCTGAAAACTTGGTTACTTGTTCATTAGACATTTGACATATTTAGGTTTCAGAAAATGCTGTAATCCTATCATTAATTTAACCGCAAAAAGCTCAAAGAAGGGTAAAAAAAAACCACGGAATATGGAAAAATGCATTTCATTAGACTTTTCCCCCACTTTTTGTACCGCATCATGTTAGTTGATACAGTAAAATCTGTTTGCTCTGCACTGGGTTGATGAGATTTCTTTTGCTAGAATATATTTATATCTAAGAAAACTAAACTGATCTTAAAATAAAACAGTAATTTTTATGAGGTTATTATCCATCTTTTTTATTATTGACGTTAGAAAAGCCTAAAGTGCATTTGTTCATGTTTTTTACTTTATGTTATATTACATTATCCTACTATGGTATTATTACCCTATAAGGTATTTCTCCGACCTTCTTGGCATGCCTTCGTGGTGTAGTGGTCTGCCCGCTGGGCACGTATTCCAGAGGTCCACGGTTCGATTCCCGGCGAAGGCGTTGCTCATTTTTCACTTTACCTTCCTTCCCCAAAAAACAATCTAATGTCTCTACAGTGGAGCCCGAACTAAAAGGGTGGTGGATGATGATTCTTCGCACCCAGGATTTGGCGAATGAGTGCCTAGAAAACCCCAGTCGCCCTTTAAAAGGGGAAGTATATAAGGTATTTCTCCCACCTTCTTGACATGCCTTCGTGGCGTGGTGGTCTCTACGCTGAGCACGTATTCCAGAGGTCCGCGGTTCGATTCTCGGCTAATTTTTCAATTTCTCTTGCCTGTCTGAAAAAAAAAAAAAAAAAATACCTAATAACTCTACAACCCAACTCAGATTCTTAAATTGCCAGTTCTTAGAACTTGCCATTATCTTTCAAACTATAACATTACACTACTTTCCACTACAATTGAACATTCTTAGAAAATAGGTAACTGTTTATTAACATCTTTAATTAAAGTTATTTATGGCATTAAAATTCTTTTATTAACTAAAGTAAGGCTACAAAAGTTTAAAAAATTATAAATTGTACATCTCATAAATAAAACATATTAAGTTAATTAGATAAATTATTAAAAGTAAAAAAGGAAGATTTAAATTATTAAGGACTGCTTTTATTAATTTTTTAATTCGTCGAATTTCTAAACAGTTATAATTTGATACGTAAATTAAAGATTTTATGCTTCGACGAACGGCAATTCTGGAAACTATCTATCTGCCACGGTCACGGAGAAGAAAGATAAGAGATCATATATTTTTCATAATGCAGTCACTTACTCTATCACATGAATAATAAATGAGACATTAGGGTAATGTAACATAACAACCCAAATTAAATTGGAAGGACCGCTAACATGACGAAGTCAAAGCATTATGCTTGTGAATAATTTACATCAGTATCTGTAACTATCTGTAGCAAAAGTACCTAGAAATAATCTTGATACATTTCACAATTTCCTTTGAAAAAGAAGTTTCTTGATTAATTTGCCTTGCAAGATCGTATCGCATACATCTGCTTTATATAGCTCTTACTACAGGAATTTTAAATGATATGTGGCAAAACTCTTTTATTATTACTTTGATTACGAAAGGAATATATACATGGTATTTAAAAACTATCAATCATTGTTTGTTTGTTTAAAGTAGATGAAATTGGTTTTCTTGCTTGTGAAATAAATCGTACTGATAACTGATGAAAGAACTGCTGTTGTTTGTGCAAGACTGAAGATTATAAGCTACGCCGAGATTTAGAATGGATTTCAGCGGACACTTACGCAAACCAGATCCAACAAGAAAACTAACATAAAACTATTGGTTAAAATATTTCAAAGAACACGTTGCGTGCAATATGTCTACCGTTCTGGCAGACCGTCAATTCAGATTCTAGACGTAGTTGGAAGAAGCTCTAAATCACCTGTACACAAACTGCATGGAGAGTTTGGGCATAGCGTGTTAGATTTTTAACACAAGTGATTGCAGAACTCTGTTTTATTCCAAAGTGCGTACCATATACAGGATTCTACTCACTTTCTGAATAAGATGTAGCACTTCGTTCTTCTGCGTATGTTGATCACCTAAAGGCTGTTGTAAAAGAAAGCCTCACATGCTTTGTTTACTGATGAGATAACATTTCACATGCATGGCATAGTTAATCGCTGCAGCAACAAGACAGAAGCAGAGGAATAATCTCATGCAACATTTCATGGGTTGAAATTTACCTAGTCTGGCATGAAATGATAAAACAAATGTCTAGCATGAAATGATAAAACAAATTTCTGTGTGCCTTCTCCGAGGCTACAGTGACTGGTAACTGCTGTCTTGACATGCTTCAGTTTGCATACTGTCACTGCTAATTTCAAACTGTATTTACTATACAGTTTTGATTTAGTAAGTTGGGGCACCACTGCATTTTGATAGGACTGTAGATAACTATCTTGGTAGTGCATTTCATAATTATTAGATTAGAAGGGACTTATAAAAAGTGCGTTTCTTTTTTTACAAAACGTGATATTTCGTACTACAAAACCTGACACCAAAATTATAAGTAATGAATATTAAAATCTCGTATTTCAAATGGAGTGAATAAAATTACACTTCCCATGTTAAAAACGATTTTCAAAGCAGCTTAAGAACTGGAAGGACAAAACCCTGAAATATACTGAGATTAGTTGGTATTTATGTGTTATCTTCTTCCGAAATTTTATTTCCATCACTATGGAAGATTTTTTCATGAAATCGGTTGAGAGTTTTAGAGCACTTGTATACTAAACTCTCATTAATTCCAAATTAAATAATTAGAAAGCTAAAATTCTTAAAATGTTAGTTAAGAAAAATATTAACTAATTTCGTTAACTCGAACTAAATTGTCTTTTGATCTTGGATAATTAAAAAATACATATATACTCTTCCTGTAAAAAAATTGTTATTCTTATCATATATGAAATAAAATCTGCCGAAGACGATGCCGTTAGAAAGGTATATTTATTAGACACTATCGAATATTTATTATGTAGCGGAAACGTCTTATTGCTTAAAAATTGAGTATTGCTAATTAAATACGGCAATCAGCAACGCTCAGCTTTACTGTTTAAAAAAGATTCATTTTTTAAATGCATATGTTATTTCTACACGCACATCATCATAATGGTGTACATTTCTTTTACGAGCTGCAGTATAACCGATTAAATTTTTAAAACTGTAGAAAACAAAGGCTTAAATGACAATAAAGTTCTGATGTTAAGAGAAGTAATTTGTTGCGTAATTAATGGGCAGAGGAAATCTTGGAAGTGTTTATTATTTTCAGTAAGCGATATTGAAGTCTTAGGAAATAAAAAGTATTGCCACTTAAAAACTAAATTGCTGCAAGGAATCAAGCGAAATAAATGCACAGATACATCTTGAATAATTAAACTTTTTCTTGATAAAGTAAGCCTACCAATCTTCACGAGGCGATAATTTGTAATGAAATGATATCATAGCAAGGTGTTCTTTTACTGTTTGGTGTTGCTATTTTCACAGCTCGTTTTAAATATATAATGATATAAGATTTATAGTTTGAAATCTTGAGAGATTAATTGATTACATACTATAAGTCTTAACTACATAAAATTTAGCGCTAAATTTCTATAGTGGTTAAAGTAAAGTCAGCATATGAAAGTTACATTAAAAACTTTATGGGTTTTATATTTTTTAAATTATTAAATTTCTTTTAAACTTTGTTGGTAAATTTTTCATTGTGTTAGACAGTAATCTGAAATTTTTCAGACTACGCTGTTTTAAAAAAATGATATTTTCCACATTAAAAATATAGCTACAGTACTGCAAGAAATTCTGAGCATTCATGGCAGCCTAGCTCAAAAATCAAATGGCTGAATCTCGAAGCAATTTCTTTTCTTTTACTTCATTTGCAGCCATTGTTTTGGATAAAGTATTTCTCCTGCTTTCTTAGTGTGCCTACATAGTGTAGTGGTCAGCACGCTCGGTGCGTATTCGAGAAGCTCGTTGTTCGAGTCCCGGCTAAGGCGTTGCTCATTTTTCATTTCTGCTGCTTCCAAAAAATACCTAATGTCTCTACAATGTTATTTTACGTTACAAAACATAAATATTTCACATTATTTAGTAATTAATTATAGAAAGTAAAAATGGGAAATAACCTGCATTTTTTTCTTCAAAAATATTATGTACGTTACTTTCGTTATGGTATTTTGTTTTTGATGCAGATTAGCAATATACTGATTTTGGTTAAAATATTAGATTTGCTTTTTAGGTAAAAATAAATTGTTCAAATATAGTTTTTCGTCTTTAACAGCACAGTGGAGCCTGAAAAATCTTTGTCGAGAAACACCGAAAAAGGGCAAGGAAGAACCTTCATTTTTTACATAACATACATTACAAACTACACACGAAGATCTGTAAAACGTTTTATCTCAAATCATTTGCCTAAAAGCCCTTTAATTCTTTCATTTTTCTCGCAAACAGTTTGATCATATCACATACTTGCGTTGAAATGTTCTTAAACTAATTCTCTTCGGTGCTTGCGCATTTCTATCACATAAAAACGGTTTCTGCACAACTTCTGCTCACAAGTCATGATCTTAAATCTTTTTGGACTAATTAAATATTATAATAAGTAATAATAATTAAATATTTCATGGAGAAAATTACTTTCATTTCATTACAGAACTTATCTCCAAATAGAAAATGCAGAACTTTAGCGTTCAAATTAAGATTTTGACCTTAACTCTTTTGTTCAAAATTCTGAACCTCAACTTTGCTAGAGATGAAATTGTTATAAAGAAAGGTTATGTGGTGGATCCAAGTCCGGAAATCCAAGATTGCAGCACTGGCAGTTAAAGCAAATGGATTTACGTAGCTTGTAGAAGTACTATTTTCAGTACATCCCCTTAAAGATAATTTTACCGAACACTTCCAATAATTCGAACAGGTTAAGCTAAACAGATTAAGTTATCAGTCGCTAGTAATTCGAATTAACAAGAATCCACTACATGATTTCAAAAAGTTGCTGAGTATTCAAAGATGGCATACGCTATCTCTCTGCCATTAAATGTATATAAAGGGTTTACGCCTATAGCAGTAAATTTTGGATAGCGCAACATATATGATCTGCGCTACGTCAAAACTGCTAATGGGCAAAGTCCATGTTTCGAAAGAAAATAAACTTTTGTTCCTTCTTGGTTTTTAGAAGAATTGATTAATGACATTGCTCAAAAATTTTATATATTGGTCTCGCATAATAGGCATTTTTCTCATTTATAATAATGTAAAAAATCGAAAGTAGCGTATAAAAATACGTGACAGTGAAAGTGCTTATTTCTTGTTTTTATAATTGATTACTGTTATAAGAAATTATCTTTTCCTGTTCATGCTCAGGTAATGTAACTTGTAGCATGTCCAACCAGAAGTCAGAAGATCAGTGATTCGAATCCCCGCAAGAGCATAGTTGTTTCTCCGCATTTCAAATTAACTAATAGCTCTCTCCTCAACTTGATTTGGTTAATAGATCTCGTTCCTCTCTCCTCAGTCGCTGTTTAAATTAGAGAGAATATAAAGAGTTATCGCCTTTCCTCCTGAATGTTCTTGTGATGTAACTGACAGCACGTCCACTTAATAATCAGGAGGTAAGAAGTTCGAATCCCGGAGAAAATGTAGATGATTTCTAAAAATTCTCAATAACTTTTACTTATAAATGAAGGAGTTGAAATAGTCACGCTGAGTGATTTAATTATCTAGCCAAATGTACGAGTAGAATACGTATATTTAAACAAGTTATAATGAAGATGAACCTTTACAAACTAAATTCAACACAGCTCAAAATATCTGGATCAACTGGTACCACAGTTCATCTAGATATACAAAATATCTGAATAATTAAATCCCTTTTTAGGTATTTATAGTACGTGTGATTAAATTCTCATTTTATAATACAAATGAAGCAGTTTTACTTTTTCGTTTATCCTACTTCATTCCTTCAAAGAAATAAAATTCAGTTGAGAAATAAAATGTTTTTTGTTTCTTTAAAATAAAATCAAAAATCTTTCTCAACGAAATTAAGCAATGCAATCATGCCTTTATCTAAAGGATAATAAAATATGATAAGATCTAGTTACACTATATATTGTTAGATAAAAATTCCTTGCTTCAGGGGAAATTGATATAATGTCATCTCCTTCGTTAAGTCTATATTTAGGAAAGTAGAATTATTTATGGCTGTATAGAGACTCACGGATATAAAAAAACCCTATTGAAACAGTATATAATTGCTTTTACATTAACGTTTATAGATTATACTCGTATATTTGCTCATTTGATTGTTCATTGTAAACTAATTTTTTTCTGTCATAGATATGTATATGTGACTAAACTTTGAATCTGAGATAAGTGATGATGACAGCGGGATGGTTACAAAGAGGATGCAATTGAATCTAATTGATAAAATTCTTTTTTATTTATAGCTCAGCATTATCGACAAATATTACGCAAGTGGCGCGCTCATTATTCCAAAATTATAATTATAAGAGTACTTTTGCACTTTCCTAGCATGATAACTAATGATGACGAGACACAGCAGGTTACGTGTTAGATGAACACAAACAGTCGCGAAAAGAGGTAAGATTTCAGGTTGAAGTATTGCAAGCGAATAAATAGTTTTAATTTTCTTAACAAATGATGTTATTACAGAACTATACTGTTGACTATTAATAATGTCAGTCTGCAAGGGATTGGAGGAAATCCGGCATTTCTTACTTCTTCAAACATTTTAGAGCTTAAACACTTTCCCAAAGAGGCTGCCAATTAATGATTGAGCTTTAAATTGTAGTAAAAATAAAACAGGATGTAGTATGTGTTAAAACTGAAGGGAGAATTTCCGCATTAAGAATGAGATTAAACAAATCTAAAATTGAAATTGCTTTTTATACTTGTAAATTAGTTTACCAGTTCTTTAAAATATGTTTTGTATTATTATTGCTTTTATAAAAATTATATTCAATCAATGAAAACTTTAAAACACATCAATACATTAATAATAAACTCAGGTTTATTTGATCTCAAAAGAACAACACGAGACCCGGATAACTGGATTTCCAGGTACCTGAAGTCCGGATATCTGGAATTATATCATTGCAGTTTCTTTATCTGAAGGAGAGAATGCCGTTAGAACTTAAGAAAATTGTTTTCTCACTTATCAAGTTCCGATTCGTAATCTGAAAAAAGAGATATCAAGATATTTTGAATGTATCATTTAAGTCGCAAGTATCTCATAAGCAAAAAAACAACAGCCAGTCTGGTATGGAAACTAATTTGTTTTCCCTCGTGGAGGTCTTTCTAGGGAAAACTGGCTTGTATTTAAACCAGTTTCCCTTAAAAAGATCTCCAAGAAGGCGTCTCCTTTTTTGTAAGATAGGCCTCTTATGCTTTGCCGTATAGAAATAACCAACTAACCAACCATTTGCTCAATAAGCAAGCGCCTTGCAACAGCGGATAGTCTTTTGAGTTGGTCTTAGGAGTCAAAGGGTATAACAGAGGCTATATGCCCCAAATAATCTTCCTTCTTCTTCGCACTAGATTTATCTTCTGATGTTCACACCTACTTCATGACATAAATAAGCTTTTGTAAGGACTAAATTTCAGGAAATTTGTCTTTAGCTTTTTCTCCCTTTTTTTTTTCTTTTCCCATTAAATAAAAACGTAAGTTTCAGTTAAACTTTTCCTGCACAGGCTCCGATCTGTCCGGAAACCAGTTATTCTAACCATGTGAGAGTTTGAATGCCATCGGAACCTGACAACAAACGGAAGTGGACTTCTACGTGACATGGTTTTTTACCCACTTCCGAAGAGATGAAACAGTGCAATCGGAAGTGTAGAGTGGTTTAGGTTTCCTTGTCCACTAGTTTCACCGGTTAATGGTCTAGTGCGGCGGCTTTTGTTTTTCAACTTCAATTTTGAAATTGTTGTGGCATTCTCTACGAAGATTGAAGAAAAGTTGGCGGAAGGGAAAAATATTTAAAAACTTTAATTGAGAACATTAAGAACACGAAAATCTGAATGGTTATATAATAATATTTAAAGATTGCAAATAATCACGAAACTTTAGCGATAAAAATCAAAACACTTGAAAATGTTTATTTTGAAATATACTAGCATTAGAAAAGTCTGTATTTTTTGTTTCAAGCTATGAAAGGTTATGCTTTAGTATAACAGTATCAATCTGCATCGCGAAGCTGCAGGGAGTCAACTGTGACAATTGCTTACAGCCTTAAGCAGATGATCTTTAATTTATACTTCAGATTATGATAGCATATTACATACACACATGCAACAAAGTGAACGATTTTAAAAGTTAATATTATATTAATTTGATATAATTGAAAATATACCTAACCGTGTGGTGTGGTGGTGCATTTAATTATGGCAAAGCACACTAGGGCTATCTGCTTAAGTGAAGGGATGCCTTCGTGGAGGACGTTCTAAGGGAAACTGGCTCGTATAAACGTTACACATGGGGAAAACCACGAAAACACCCATGTAGCCAGCCCGTTCGCGGGATTCGAACCTCGAACCGAACTACCAGTGTTCAGCAACTTTACCGCTCGGCCACTGATGGGCCTGTACCTAATCGGGAATCTTTAATAAAAATATTTTTCATGATTATTCTGTCAACTCAAAGATGTTTCTAACGCTATGCTAGGTTAAAAAATAATCGTTTACCTGTTGTCTAGTAATAATTTGCTATAACGTTTTTTTAAAAATAAATTCCTGCATGTTCATTTTCCTACTGTCTTTTGAGCTACGAGTTAAATGACATAATGCCTACAGTTTAAGTAAAATAACAATAAAATAATCTGAAATCATTTATGTTGTACACTATTACTCAGCCTCTGAAATTTTCTTTTTATGGCTGGAATAATACAAATGATGCCATAAATTACAGACAACTTCTTTAATGGCATAGAATTTTTATAAAAGACAGGTTTACAATCGATGATTTTACAAAGAAATGAAATGAAAATTATAAAATTATAGAGCAAAATGTTGGTTACGAAAAGAAGGCTGTTTATCGGTTTGTTTGTTTTAAAATAATTTTTTGAAATTGGGATAATTTTAATACTGAAATGAATGACATTTTTAAATAATTAATTTGGATTTATGAGTCTACATCTCACAACAAAAATTCAAAAATTGGCAAAGACCACTGAAACAGTATATGAGCAGAAATTCCTGCTAAGCGACGCTTAAAAAATCACTGTTCAACATAATTCTTTAATCGAGAGTACTTAACATAGTGCCCATAAGTTTCTTAGTAAATAAAAATATTGAACACTGAATCAGACTGGATCGGATTACCTGATTATGGCAAGGCACTCTGACCAGAATAAATTTAATAGTGAAATAAGTGGCATTTTTAAATGATTAATTTTGATTTATGAAGCTAATTCTTATTAAAAAACTGAAAAGGAAGCAAAAACTACTGATATGCATAGAAATTCCTTGCTAAGCAATGCGTAAAAAATTAGTTGTCAACATAATTCTTTAATCGAGCGTACTTAATATAATGCCCATAAGTTGCTCAGTAAATAAGAATATGGATTTAATTGGATCGGATTACTTGACTATGGCAAAGCATTCGGATCAGAAATTTTTTTCCCACGTAAAATTACGATATCTCTTATAAACAAATTTGTCATTTGGAGAAGGATCAATTTTTTCTTCTTCAATTCCTTATTTACTAGAGTAATAACGGAGATGCCCGTCCATGGTTAATCCAAAGGTTAACTCCTCACGGTTAATCTTAAAGCAGTTAAAAAAATTAATAAATCTGAAGGGTTTAGATTTTGACGATCATCCTAAAGGAGTTTTTGAGGTTTTTTACGCTCTCGCTGAACTCGCAGTCTACCAGTGCGTTGGTAGACTGCTACCAGCTACCAGCGCACTGGTAGACTCCTGCTAATCCATTTCTTTTTTGTCCTTCTAGCTTTATTATGAAGCATAACTTTCTCCGAATTTACGCTATATACAATTAAACAGGAAAATTACAAAATTTTAAGAGCAGCACAGAAGCGTATGTTTAGAATTCCCGATGCAGTGTTAAATGTTGGCATACATTTCTGTACCTTTTTTAGTCTTTTCTCAGTTCATCATATCAGTATTCAGTTTTCTTAGAACGATAGCTTGCAAAACTCTTTTTCCTTTTTTATTATTAACGTTATATTAACTTTATTTATTAAATATCATGTTCTCTGCGCCGCTGAACCGGGATAGTGGTTAGCGACCCTGACTGTCGTACCGAAGGCCCCGGTTCAAATCCCGTAAAAGGCATGGATGTTTGTAAATGTACAGTGTCTGTGGGCATGGGGTCTCTCTAAATATGCGGCGAGCCGAAAGTCCTGTGGAGAGGTTGATGTTAGGGAAAGAGGTTTAGGAAACTTTCGGACTCGTCCCCGCGGGGTGCTTTGCATCAAAATTGAGGTTGGAAGTCGTACTGTCACCTGTATAGAGCTCAAGGCTCTTGTCAACGACAGGCGCAATCTTGGACTCCTTGCCACGATGAGGATGGGTTTTTGCTGATGTTACTTTCAGACAAGTGAGATAAGTCACAACAACAACAGCAACATGTTCTGCATTCTTATGCCACATAAAATTCGATTCAACGGCAAAATCACAAAATATTTAAAAACAGCATAGCTTTTAGAATTTTCGATATACAGTCTCGTCGATTGGAGATAAAAATACCGTGCAGTATTGTCACTGCTCACTTTTAAATCCTTAAGTTTGTTAACGAAAATTTCATTAAAGTTTTATAAAATATGAAATATAAAATTCAGAGTTCGGGCTTCCAGGTACACATATTCGGGTGGCATTCAAGAGCTGATGGTACTAGGTACCGTCGTTTTTTCACGATTCGAAGAACATACATACCATACATGCAAATTCTTCATTATTTAATTTATTTAAGAATAATATTTTAATTTATTTAAAAATAATTGGGTGGCAATAATTTGAAAAGTGATATAGCCGCTTATAAGAGACGAAGCGATACCCTGTTTCAAGACTGATAGCCCATTCGGGCTAAATATACAAAATAGAGAAATAACCGATAATCTTATTAACAGAAGAATACTCTTAATAAGTTACCAGAATTATTAAACAGTTTAATCTCGAGAACAAAAAATCTTTAGCTTTGAAACTAAAATCAATATTCAAAATAAAAGAATACGAAATAAATTATAGAAAAATAAATATAACTAGAAATGAAAAAATAGGTTATAAAGGCCATTAAAGAATAATATTTATGAGGGAATTTGAAAAACGTAACTAACGTTGCGTTTTGGCAGATTTTTTTTAACCGTCAGTCTTGCGGATGATTTATATATTTCTGATAACATGCAATTAGACTACTATTGTGGATAAAAACAATTCCCAAACATTATAATATCATCTGTTATAATTGTTGTTATCTAACACAATTTCTTTTCCTTTTGGCGTTTTGCAAAGACAGTTAGTTTTGTTTTACGCTGATGGGGTGGGATAATACCTTTTTCTATCGGTTCACAATAAACCAACTTTATTCAAACACGAGGTAGTTAATCGAGATTTCATTAAACTTAAGTAAATTAAAAATAAATAATTTAATAATAATAATTAACTTAATTATTAATAAATGCAAATAGTATTACTTATTCTAAAATGTTTGAGAACACACCATACCTCATATTCTTTAGAACAAACAATTCCAATAATTCCTGGATAAGTCTATTAAAATACCAATAATTCATTTCATGCTTTATGAGGGATGATGGGTTTCATGCTCTTTGCCACATGTAATCATTTTACACAAGAATGACGTCGAGTGCTTTGCTTTAATAAATAATCTAACCTAATAATATCGCGATTAGATACAGCTCGGTTATTTTGTTTTAAAATACTTTTTACTAGTTAATATTACTGGAAATTGAGTGCATTCCCAAATTAACTTTTAGGATTATTAATTAACTTATTATTAACTTAATTGAAAATGAATCGAAATTAAATTATATTAAATAATAATAAATTTTCTAAAAAAATGCCACTTTTTTGAAAAAGACAAAATGTATTAGAATTATTGTAAAATGATTCTTATTTCTAACATTTTAATCGGTTCAGAAATTTTTTAAATTAATCCTAATTTCTGGGAACATCATCTGTTCTTAATGCTCAAAATAAATTTTATTTTTGAAATGAAATTAATCACTTTATTTTGAAAGCCTTTTCTAAGGATAAGAGATCTTGATGATTTTTCGATTTCGTGATTTATCGTTCGTGTTGAGACGGAGATTCGAAGTTAAAAACTTTAAGAAATGCTGCACCTTAAGATTTGGTTCTGTTTGGTTGATTCGATTACAGAAAAGCACTCTACGGCTATCTGCCTAAGGGAAGGGATACCTTCGTGGAAGACGTTCCAAGGAAAACTGGCTCATATGCACGTTACACGTCGGGAAGCTCTAATGCAGCCAGCCCGTTCACGGGATTCGAACTTCGGACAGAACTACCAGCATTCAGCGACTTTGCCGTTAGGCCGCTGGTGCGCTCCGCCCCTTAAGAATCATACATTTGACTGACTCCTGTAATTATACATGGTTTAGATAAAAAGCAATCGTTTAAAAATTACACCGGTATCGTCAGCACAGAAATATAAGAAATTTTACTCTCTTATTTACCTGTCTTGTTTAAGGCAAGCGTTATTAGATGCAATGAATGAGATAATCTCGCATAATCTTTCTGTAAAACTTCAGAAAGTTTCTGTTAAATTTTTGGCAGATTATGAGGTTGAAGGAGACAGGGATCTAATTTTCAGAAAGGGAATTTTCGGGATATCAGTATATTTAGTGCCGCCTATCAGGTAAAGAGGTTAGGTTAACCAACTCGAATAGCAAAGGGCCCGGGTTCGAATCCCGGAGAAGGTATGGTTTTAACTATCTGTTATTTCATAGGAGGCTTCATAATAAAACGATCACCACTTCTGGCCTTAAGTGTGGATAATGTCGAATAGGGAAGTGCCCACAGTTAGAAAAAAATGTATGTTTACTAACAAAATGTTTAATTCTTCATTACAGATTTTAATATGCTTTCTTTGTTTAAATGATATTTAAAAAATTTTAATTGACTTTATACAGGTATTTTGCAACAGAAAATCAAAACTTTCTTGAAGAAGTCTTTTATTTTTATAAGCTGAAGAAAGTGGTATTATAGATGAAACAATTAATCTAGTTACATTACATCTTACTGAGAAATAATTTAATATTTTAGTTCATACAAAATAATAATTTTTGTATTTTCAAAGTCTTAAATATATCTATCTGAGATTGCTTTAATACTAATTTGCTTTTTTTGGAGTCATTCGTACAAAGTTTATCGATATAAGTGATAAGAGTTTTAATATGATATTTGTTTATTTTATACATGTGAATCTGCTTTTTACATTCTTCAAATTTATTTTATAATGCTATCGACCCATAGAATAATAGATTATTGACATCTTTCGCATTATAAATGATTATTTCATAGCACTACAGAAGTCAGACAAACCTAATAAATTAATAAAATATTTCGTTGTCTTTCCTATTCTTAGTTTAATAATAATAACATCGTACGACCATTTTATATAATCTTACAAATAAAATATGATATTTTTAAAACACTCGTTCGAAAGCCGCCATATTATGTACGAAACTGAAGAGTAAAATATAGATTAAAGTAACTGTACACTTTTTCCTTAAATATCTCTTTAAAGAAAACATATTTACATAATTTATCTGAAATTATTTTTATTGTGTACGGTTTAATTTCTTTCACTTTTGAAATACCAAATTGATATAAATGAAACCGTATTATAAATATTAAAGCTTCTACATTTTTCGTTTCTACTACTTTCAAAAATGGAGATTCTCTTTTATGAGATTATCTTAATTTTTGGCTGGTGAAGTGGTATAAATGTCAGAATAATGAACATTTAAGTAATCGTCTGCCAATAAATGGCAATACTATATACATCTTTAAAAATGCCTTTTTAAAATTGGCAACGAGGAGAGTGAGAATTTTAAAGATGAGTAAGTTGTGCTTGTATTTATTTATACAAAGTATTTGCAGCATTTAAATGTAAAATTGTTGTATGAATGCGCTTATTAATTTTATTAGTTAAAATAGAAGTTGAATCTATATAAATAATTCATAACATTAAAAACTTTTGTGGTATTTCTACATATATCAAGAATAAAGAACCGAAATTGAAAATGATATTTCTTTTCAACACCATATGTCTGCTTATAAGGTGTTTCGATCAGTATAGATCAGGATAACCTTACTTTTGCTTTATGGCAGCGTAAAATAAAAATTAAATGTTTAAAAAATTGATACATTTACTTACTTTTTATCGCCCAGCTTTTGAAACTTCTCAGTCCAGACATCAACTGTAATAAAGCTGCATTACACTGGGAAGAGATATTTAATTGACTGTGAATCCTTAAAATTTTGGGAAGAGCTTTTTTCATGACAGAATCTGTATACATTCGAAAGGCTTTCTCGAAGTCTCTCCATTTACTTTCAATACTAATTTCTTCATTTATTTTCGATTTTTCGTAATTATTGTTCACAATATTTTCATTCGTATTCGAAGTTTCAGTAGGGGGTGTTTTACCCAGTCCTGAACTCACTTCGAAATTAGTTCCATCTTTATTAGTCACTGGCGTTACATTGCTAGTTTCTTTAGTTTTTGCTGTTACCTTTTCCATAAATATTGAATTATTTTCCAGCATGTTGTTCGAATCTGAGTAATTATTTAGCACTTTGCCAATCGACATATCACTCCGAACGCTTTCGGACGTCAATGTCGGATCACTGGGTTCATTTTCAAGGTCAGCTGGATCAGCTGTCAAATGCCCCCTTTCGTTTGTGCTTGGATAAGTAGAATTTAGCACCAAGCTATCATTTTTTGCAGTTCGGTTTTCCAACTTGAGATAGGGTTCGTTCTGAATAGGTGCACTATACACACTCTCCGATGAATATTTTTGTCCGGATGTTGCCGGATGACTAGCTCCAACACCATCTTCGTGTGTCACAGAAGTATTATTTTTATGAGTATTTTTCGTGACAGAAATAATTGGACTGTCCGGCAGTTCAAATTCTTTATTCGCGTTAATTCCTACAATTCCCAGTCTTGTTTCAGGAAATATCCGTGCTGCCAAAACAGTTTCAAATAACAATAAACCTAAAAAGATCACGTGCTTTGGAAGAGGCATGTTGTCAGATTGGCATGTTACATTCTATCTGAAAGAAAGTTAACGGCGGAAACTGGGACACCAATAACCTGGCGAAGAAAGTTGCTAACGCAGGTTTATAAAGGTGGGATTAAGTTTCTTCCGCCAATATCCGTCGCCAACTGAAGTTTAAACTCATTCAAGAGTATAGACTATAGATCTTAAGTACTTTACTTTACTCTCCTCACGAAAAGAGAGTGCATTTAAAAAGAGCGCCTAATTAAAGCGTTGATGTATTTTCGTAGTGTTAACTCGCAATCAACCAGCTGCATGAAAAAAATGCTCTTTTTATCATACAGATGTTCAGTTTTTTGATAAAAATGTGAAAAACTATTTATTAAATATGCTGATAATATTGCTTATTCGTTGCTGTACATATAATTAAAATTATTTTAAAACTTAATCACGAATAATTTAAGTATGAGCTTTTAATAATATTTGTCTTATATAATGAAAATATTTGTCGATTATTAACATTTTATTAGAGTACAGCAACATTCGAAAAATGATTAATATTCAAATGAGTAGCGAAAAACAAGCTAATAGCTTATTATTTTTTTTTTTTTTTTATGTTACGCTTTGCATCAGTTTTCAATTGCAGTCACATAAGGTAATTTATATTCTTTTTTTTATTATTATTAATCTTGAACTTGATAATAATGATGCGTGTTAGATTCTTTAATGCTATACGCATGAAAGTTTTTCCGATAAATAAATGATATCGTCTTATACTTAAAATTTTGGTTACACTCTTAAGCTTCCAAGTAATTGGGTATCAACCTTAATCAAACAATATCACACACTTAGTACTATCATCATCATTGTTTTCTGAAACACTGAGTTATTTACTGTCATAAAACTGTGGAATACTCAAATATATTGAAAGGAATATTTCCTTCTTTATCACGTGCCTTTATGATGTAACTGGAATGCAGTCCGTTTAGAAGTCGGAAATTTCGGAGTTCGAACTCCTGAGAGAGCAAAGCTTGCTTATCTAATACTATTTCTTGCTTCAAAAATTTGAGAAGACTCTACAAGTAGCGGCCGAACTAAAATATGGTTAACAGTAATTTATCATCACCAGGATTTGGCTATCGAGTTCCAGCTTTCCCAGTCACACTTTAATTGGGAGAGAATGTAAAGAATTTTCTAATTCCTTCCCGCAAACCTTTGTGGTGTAGTTGAAAGCGCATCCGGTTACCTATTCGGTCTTCAAATCCCAGCAAGGCGTAGATGAATTTTTATGTTTGTTTCTCCTCAATAAACTTAATGCTTCTACAACATTAGCTGAAGCAAATTCTTTATTTTTACTATCAGCATTAATTTTAAACCAAAAAATTCAAATAATTTTGGTCGAACTCGCGAAATTCAGTACAGTTCAAATACAACAAAATAATTAATGAGAATTCTTTTGGTAATTTCTAAGAAATACCGATTAATTAAGGTTATGCAAAGTAAGTAGTACAATAAATACTTGCTGATCCTTAAAGATTTTCTGTTTCTTCATAACTTATAAAAGTAGCATACTAAACGGATATTCGATTCTAAATGATAAAGAAAAAAATTTGAAAAATCTAAATAATAAAATTGCACACAGTAACATCAGAACAAGTCCGCGAAATTCATTGTGGCAAAGAGTGCAAGATTGCGCCTATCGTTGGCAAGAGCCTTGAGCACCATACAGATGACAGTACGACTTTGCTCAGTTCCGTCCGCAATTTTGATGAAGAGCAAGCACTCTGGGAGGACGGGTACGAGGGTCTCCATTCCCCTATTCCCCTGCCATCAACCTTTCGAGATAACTTTCGGCTCGCCGCATATTTTGTGTGCCCCCCCTGCCGCACAGATACTATACATTTAGAAACATCCAATGTCTTCTCTAGGATACGAACCTGGGCTCTTCGGTACGTCAGTCAGCTTCGCTAACCACTGTACCGGTTGGGACGTTGTTTGGATAAATGTGAATTATAATGAACAATTCGGATAAACATAAATTATAAATTATAGCTCACAAAGAACACGTAGTAACTAATGATTACCAGCGGTTATTAAATATGATAATGATATGGTATTTCTCCCGCCTTCGTAGTGTAGTGGTCAGCACGCTGGTCGTGTATTCCAGAAGTCCGTGCTTTGATTCCCGGCGAAGGCGTTGCTCATTTTTCATCTTTCCTGCTTCCAATTAACCTAATGTCCCTACAGTGGCGCCCGAACGAAAAGGGTGATGGATGATGATTCTCCACACCCAGGATTTGGCGATTGGGTCCCCTTAAACTACAGTCGCCCTTTAAAAAGGGGGTATTATAAGGTATTTCTCCCGCATTCCTAGCATGCCTTCGTAGTGTAGTGGTTAGCACGCTGGACGCGTATTCCAGAGGTCCGCGGTTCGATTCCGGTGAATGCATTGCTCATTACCTCCTTCCAAAAAAAATTCTATGTTTTTGTTCTATGTGTTCTATGTTAAAATTCTATGTGTTCTTTTCAAATTTATAGCGAAACTAAGAATTTAAATTGAAATAACAAAACATAGCACTATATATCAGCAGATATTAAAAAGAAACCGGAATTATTTTTATAACATTCTGGAAAATCTAATTTTAATCCATTTGAGATAGTGACTTTAGGAAATTTTTATGTGCTCAACTGCATGTAACGTCAAAGTTGCTGTGGAGAAATTTGACTCAGTGACGTTACATATTTTTTAAAGTTCAATGGCTAAGCCAACTGAAATATTTTAGCTTTTTTACATATTTGCAGTAAAGCAGAGAAATCGGGTGTGAATCGACAGCACGGAAAGTGAACTTTGAAGCAGAGGCAATGCATTACACTGCTGATGAATCAGTATCGAATTTTCAAACTTATTTTCATCTTCCCAGAACAGACAGAGAATATTATTGTCCTCTTAACGTTACGAAATGCGACCAATAAGGAAGATGGTATTTTTTTATCACGACGAAGCATGATGGAACCTTATTAGTATTATGAGCATATACTGAATGAAAGCGCAGAGCTGCACATCATCGACGAAGGCTGTATTCTTGGTAAGAGGTAAAGAGTCCTTACGTTTAACTTTCTTAACACGTTGTGAATTTACAACTCATATTTTCACGGAAGACAGCACGCACACTCACTAATCGTAGCTGGTCATTAATATTCCTAAAAATGGAAATATCCAGCAAAGTCAGGGTTCATTAAGGTGTTTGAATGTGAATCTCCTTGAACTTGCAGTGAAAACTTTAAGGAGGCGACATCTCTCACTGAGTATCACTCTTCGCAGCTGAAAACAGCTCTAGCTCAGGAACAGGAGTTGTTGACTACATAGCTTTGCAGAAGGCCTGAAAATTAAAAGATTCCGTGGTCGCAAGAGGTAAAAAGAACCTTTATTATGCCTTGTAGCGTTTTTTAAATTTTACCCTGTGAAATTAATATTTTGGTTTGCTTTAAATGGATATTTACTAAATGAGTTTTTTTTCTCCTAGATTATATTCTAGTGTTTACATTGTGTTATTACCTAAACTTAGCAAATTTAATTTTAATTCGACTTTTAATACGTGAAATATTTGCAAGTGTAAAGAAGATGCTTAATTGCTGGACATCGGCGTGCACTGAAAGACTTGTAAAACGCGTTTATTAGATACAGGATAAAGCTATTCGTTTTAGAGTCTATAATTAAGCTGTGCAATCTACCACTGAAAAGAGTTCACTGTAAATTGTTTCATGCAATAACTTTAAAAACTTCGACTTTTCAACCCACTTTTCTTTTTCTGTTAAAGAAAAAAGGTAAATAATTAAAACATTTAATGAAGTAAAACCTTTGCTATATAACACATAAATATTATAGAGAAATTAAAAACGAAGCGAGCAAGCCAGTTTTTTAAAAGGAGTAAGTAAGTGAACCATATTCGATCCTGACTTCAGAGATCATTATGGCAAGCTTAGAAAATATCCAGGGATTGGGAGGGGGTAGAGAAAGAAAAAGACACCTTGACATACTGCTCATTCGTTTCCGCCTATTATAATAAAGATAATGTTATAGTAAAACTTAATTTAATTTATTGACTTTTCAGAACAGAATAAAATTTATATTTACATTACTCGTACTGCAGTTTATAAAGCAAAAAGGTTAATTTGCTTTCCTATCATTCCTGTCTTCGTATTTAAAAAATATTTCCCTTGTATTCACAAATACATGAAGATTCGTCAGAAAAAGAAAAGATTTTTATTCATATAGGAAAATGAAATTATTTTTAGTTTGGGATTTGCGTTTGTTTTGTTTAGTTGACTGTGACGAAGCTCATGAGGGCTTTACGTGTAAGGATTAAGTTTCTTCGTGAACGATTTTCTAGTAGAAACTGGCTGGTATCCATGCTACAGATAGAGAAAATTACAAAAGTGTCCACAAAAGCCAGCCAGTTAGGGAAACGAAATACCAGTGATCAGTGATTTTATCCACTCGGCTACGGTGGACAACTTTTGATTTACAATTAGAAAATGCACATAAAAAATTGGCTGTATTTTATACTTATTCACACGTGTTGAACAATTATTAACTATCTCAGTTTCGATATTGTACTCATGAAAAAAGTTGAATTGTGGGGAAAGTTAATATGTGAAATGCAGAATGAGTCCAAAACTTTTAATCGCATTGTTTGATGACAAATTATGCGTTTGTCCATTGACAAAACATGTGTTTTACCAGATTGTGTAATGACAACATTACGGCTATGGAAAAGCATGTATTGCAACTGGAAAATTAAGTCTTGAGAATGGCCCGAATTACCAACCAGATTCATTTTATTGCCCCAAATTACTTTCCATTTTGAACGTTACCAGCGCTTACTAATGTTACACCATCAGTGCTACTTCAGGTCCTTTCAGGACACATATTTACCCTATGTTTCTCGCTATAAGCATTCATTTTCTCCACATTCTCACAACTTGAGGGCATCAATATTGCGTTAACCCACTACCTGCCGCGATCCTTATTTGGGGATTTTCTGCGCACACCTAGCTAACGAGGTTATGTTTGTTCACAGTTGATTCATTTGCAATATGAAATGCTTACTTGAATTTAATTTCACTCTGGTGGTTTTAATATAGTGTTTTTTCTTTCTTGAATAAATGGAACTGACAATTCATTTATTTGTTCACGATTTTTTAGGTTTTTATAAAAGAAAGGGAACAAAAAATAAAAACTCTGTATATTTAAAAAAATACGAATTAAGAAATTATTGCGGTTAATGCAGTGTTAAATTCACTTTCAAAATACTTTATATAATGTGTGAGTGATTACGGGAAAGCCTCGAGGGCTATCTGCCGGGGGGATGTCTTTGTAGAGGACTTTCCATGCAGCTCACGAGATTCGAACCTCCCTCAAGCAGAACTACCAGTGTTCAGCGACTTTACCGCTCGGCCGCTGGTTGTCCCTTTATGTAATGACATAAAGCTTTTCTTGATTGTTATAATTGACATATAGAAAACTTTGCATAAATGACTAAAAATAAGTTGTGCTACTAGTGTCGCTGTGCACGACAGGCGTGTTGCCATTCAGTAAAGCCTAAGCTATTTAAATTCCAGAGTTAATCTGGAAGGCTACTGAATAACAAACTAAGCGATTTGAAACCAATAAACAAAGCTCTTAAGAACATTTTTTCCTAATTTTTAATACGACTGATTAAATTGAGTCATTAAAATCGTAAGATATCTAATCAGAAATATTAACTATTTTTATGAAATTGCACGGAAATCATTATGTACATTTTTCTTTCTTTTTTTACAAAAGCTATATTAGAGGCATCGGGCAGCTCGAGTGACTAATTTTTAAGAAAAGTATAAGAGATTTACTCTCTCCTTTAGACATGCCTTCGTGGTGTAGCTGGAAGGACACTCGACACGTATTCGGGAGGTCCGGAATTCGAGTCCCGGCTAGGGCATTGCACATTTTTCGGCATCAAAAAATTTAATGACACTTCAAAATAATACAGTGAATTTGGAAAATATGTACTGCAAATCCAAGCACTCTATCGGAAAATATAAGATATGCTGTTTTTAAGTATCTTATAATTTTGCTGTTGAATTTTACTTGGCGTAATTGCTGAAACTATGATACTTAAGAAGTAAAGTTAGACACGCAGAAAAGTTATTAACAAAAAGATAAAAATACGTTTTGTAAATCATCTTACTAAGAAAACTGATGAACTGAGAAAATGATGATATGATGAACTGAGAAAAAGTAAAAAAATTGTATGCTAGCACTAACAACTTATGAATTCTAAACATAGACTGCTCGGCTGCTTTTAAAAAAATTGGGATTTTGTATGTAGTTGTATGTAGCATTACTGAAAAGAAAGCCGCGCTTAATAATAAGGCTAAAAGACAAAAATAATCGTTTTAGCAGTATTGTCTAATACTAAATAATAGTTTTAGCAGTCAGTCTAAGAGCACATTGGTAACCTGCGATGCTTAGCGAGAGCTTAAACAACCTTAACAAATTCGCAGGTGCGACGATAAAATCCTAATCCTTTCGAAATATCTTTCATTTATTTACTTACTTTAAAAGAGAAGTCAGCATAAAATGGGCTTTTAGTCTCGAAATCGGATTTTTTGTTGAATCACTATAAACCAGGAAGATTAGAATAAATGGAGTGAGCCTCCATCATACCTACGTGCAATGAAAATGAAGCCATGACACGTCAGCGTATGACGTGTTGAATTATCATGGCTGCTGTCATAAGCGGAATTCTCATTATTTTTGTTTACAATCCAATCGATGTTATCTCCATGCTATTATAATACCATTGAACATTTATAAGCCTCCAGTTCTAATTTCAATGCTTAACATAATTCATTTTCTAGTTGGTATATAGAAAAATCACAAAGATTGCAAATAACCATTTTAAACTGAATAATATCTAGGTACAAGAAAATGTGTAAAGGGTAACTATAACACAAATGTATACATGGTAATACCTGGAAGATCAGTAGAAGTTTCAATGGTATTTTATGCAAATTATGCTTAAAGACACATTTCTGAGTCTGCGGATGTTGATATTTCCTCTCAAAGTCGGTATAATTGTATTTAATAATATATTTCGTAGTCTTACCCGTACGATGTATGGCAGCCATGATAAGTCTGACGTCCCGTTGCTGATATTTTCTTAGCTTTACTTTTATGACGTCAGGCTTACTCCATTTATTCTAACCTCTTGCTATAAACGGCGTATCATTTTTTGAATTTGTTGCCACCAAACATTTTTGACCTGCATTGTTCTTTAAAATAGTAACTAATGAGAAATCTGCATGAATGTATGCATGTTCCTCGCATTGTGAAAAAACTACTTTACCTAGAGCTATCAGATTTTGAATAGCGTAGTCCTCAACCCGAACATGTGCACCTCGCAGTCCGAATTTAAATTTCGTATTTACTTTACTCAATTTTTACTTACTATTTCGTATTTTATAAAACTTTAATGAATTTTTAATTAACAAAATGAAAGATTCAAAGCCAGCAGTGGCAACAGTGTACGAAATAAAACAATTTTATCTCTAGCGCCGAAACACTTTCTGTAGGAAATTCTAAAGATAGGCTGTTTTTAAATATTTTGTGATTTTGCTGCTGAATTGAATTTTATGTGGTTTAAGTGCGAAGAACGTGAGATTTAATGAACAAAGTTAACACACAAAACGTTAATAATAGGAAGACAAAAAAAGTTTTGTAAGCCATCTTACTAAGAAAACTGAACATTGATTATATGAACTAAGGAAAGACTGAAAAAGAAAATGTATGCCGACACTTAACACTCTATCGGGAATTCTAAACATATGATGCTGCTTTTAAAATTCTTATAATTTTGCCGTTGAATTGTGCATGGTGTAAGGGCATGGTTGAATTGTGCATGGTGCATGGTGTAAGGGCGAAGAAAATTATGCTTAATAATAATGCTAAAAAGAGAAAAAAAAGGGATTACAAGGAATGAGTGCAGTAGCCGACTGGTAGACTGCGAATTTTTTAAACACATGCGCATATGCTGCTATGCTGCCCTTAAAACTTTTGAGATTTTGCTGTTGAATTGCATGTGGCATAAGGGCAAAGAAAACGATGCTTTATAATAAGGTTTCTAAAAAGACAACAAAAGATAAAAAGAGAGTAACTAGGAATAAGTGCAGCAGCAGACTGAAAAATTTCTCTTTCAGCCAGGGATTAAGAACTCTTTAACAAATCTTTTTGGACAACCTTTAAAATCTGAAACCTTTCAGATTTATTTATTTATCTTTTATTGGTTCAAAATATTCCAGTCATGGCTTTATGACGTAAATGGAACATATTTTTAAGACAAAATTTTAAAAAGAACAGCTAAAGGGACAAAATTCTGTCTGTGTAATCTCATTGTCTCACAATTAGTTTGGGCAATGACTAGTTGCAACTTTGGCGAACTCAAACTTCCGTGTTGCAAATACACTTTACTTTTGTGTGCTCAATACCAGCTTGAGTAAAGATGGTATTGAGGTACGTGACTTTTATTTGAAATGAAAGAAATAAAGCTTCAGATTTAATGCACTATACATCGTTTTCTTTCAAGCTTTGCAGTAACACCCTACATTAACTTCTCACGTACGTTTGTGGCTTACCCTATATATAAAATTTATATGATTATTAAATGGTCCTATGAAAGAAAAAAATCACACGATGAACAACTTTACAAAAAGAAAAACTCAAAAATTAATATCTCAAAATTTTTAATAACAAACACAGTAATAAACTGAATATAGAGGAGACATAAGGAGGGCAATTTGACAACCTAATTTTGATGTATGCATAAAGAAAATGTATTTTGATGTGTTTTGTGTATAAGTAAATACTTTTGGTCACATTATTTGTAAAACGCAGTATATCCTGTATAATGTAACATGAAATGCCTCGAAAGGGAAACTTAGTTGGAAAAATAAGATTACAGGTACAGGTCCATTGATAGTGAGGTAAACGATTTTTGGCGAGATAACGCCAAGCTAGGGATGGTCTTGGTGACTAATTTTTGCCACCAAATTTGGCGACAAATCTCTAAAAGTTTCCAAACTTAGCGACATTTTGGTCCGTTTCATATATGGTTGTAATTGGTCTGATCCCTATAAGTAACTGTAACCATATCCGGCTCTACGTAACTGCAACTGTGTACGATTTCTAACAATTTCGAGAAATCGAAGGTACTACAAATTTCTCGGCGGCCAGGGTAAAACTACATTGGACGAGAGTAAACATTACTTCTCTGTTTTTAGTTTAGAATTGAGTTTAGAGTGTTGAGAGATACTCGCGTAAGCTTCACTGTTTAGATGCGCTTAGCATTGAAGTGTGTTTAATGTTATTAGTAGTTTGCAGTGGTAGCAACTGACTGTGCTTTGTCAAACTGAGAAGAGTTGTCCTATAGTACTTTTGTGGAAAGTTCCAGAACATGACATAAAGATTAAAAACCGATTACCGCGGTTTGTAGAACGAATCTAATCTGCTTATTCATCACATGTTTGGGGGCCTTGTGTTTTGTTTGATTATGATAACTTACAGAAGGGCTATTAGAGGGTGGCGTTCATGAAGAATTTCTTAAAGTTAGTTAGTTCATTTTCATGCTACACGTAAAAGTAAACATGAAAATGTCCGTGCAGCCATTTCGTTAATCGGAGTTAGAACCTGAGTGAAGCTAGTAGTGTTTAGCGGCGTTAGACACTAGGAAATTGATGGACATATAGGACTCAAACAGACACAATATATTACTTCAACCTGTTCACCTTTTATTGTTTACTGATCAACACTGTTTAATGATCAACATTAAATCATAAAGAGTAAGAGCAACATTAAAAATAAATCAGGGGCAAAAGTAATGTAGAATTTTGGCACAAAAATGTGCTTATTAATATCTTGCCATTACTTTTGTGATATTCAGTGTTCCATGCTGATGAATATCTAAGCTATCGAGTTGCTAAATTAATAACTTGATTGTTCTAATTTTATCATTACAAAAAGTGCCTGCCCATTCTTTTAGTAATAATCGTTCTACCGTTAAATTGCTACAGGGGCAATTTAAGGAGCATTTCTCAAAGAAAGGTTTTCAAACGCTCCTTATATTTTTTTTTAATTTTATAACTGTGATTGAGTTGTTCTTATTTTAAAATATGATACTCCCAAACCTCTAAATTAAAGTATTCAGCCATTTGGATTTAAAAATTAATTTTACTTTAGATATAGGTAATACCCCTCACAGTATTTTTGATTTACATTTGCCTAAGTCTCTGAGTTCAGATTATTTATTAAAAAAGCATTACATAAATTAGTTCTCCCCCTCAGATTTTACGTTATAGGTCATTTATTTCATTTACTTTGAATGTTAATGATTTTTAAAATAATACTTCAGCGGAAAAATACAACATCTTTTAAAAATTTTAGATAATGGGGAAGGACCGGGGAAATGGAAAGATATCTTCGTAAAGGGACTTTAAGAGAAACAGACTCGTATTCATATTACACACGCAAAAAACCACGAAACTTTCCATACAGTCAGCTCATTTGCTAGAATCTGAACAGTGGTCGAGCAACCAATATTTAATTTACCCTCGAATGCTGATGGGCCTAATATACCTCATTGAAATAAATTCAGATATTGTTATTTCTGTAAAATGCTGAGTGTTTACGTTCCTCGTATTAGAATGGCGCCGACAGGAATGACGCAGTTTCGTTTTTAAATATACTTAATAAATTCCACGACTCTTGATCTATTTAAATCAAACTGTATACATTTAATAATATAACATTCACACGTAAACATTTAGTAATAATTCAGGAGTACAGATAAGCATTAAAATAAGAATTATAACAGTTACAGGCCAGCTACGCTTTTAGCGACAGAATTCTACGAACGATAAATCTCAAAAGCGTGTTGCCAACGCAAGGCAACGAAAAGGTAGAAATTAATTCGATAGTCGTGGAAGTGAACACTGAGTCTTGAGTCATTTAGAAACTTTTAAAGTCTTAGATCTTAAAAACTTTGAGATGTTCAACTTCAAGTTACTGTTTCGACCATAGTTACGAAATTTTCAGTCGCCAGTGCATTACTGCTCATTT
Source organism: Stegodyphus dumicola (assembly GCF_044657685.1). NCBI lineage: Eukaryota > Metazoa > Arthropoda > Arachnida > Araneae > Eresidae > Stegodyphus > Stegodyphus dumicola. Next base: position 32,899,481 of record NC_140774.1, read on the forward strand.
AGATAGTAAGTGTTACTTAGATGCCAAGTATCAATCTCTATTACATATAAGCTTCGAGAGTATTTCATCAGAAATAAGAAGTCTCAATTACTTTATTTTTCGGTGAGTAAAATTCACTTTTTACTTCCTTGTAGGAAGTAAAGGAGGTATTGTAATCACAAAAAATTCCGGGTATCATATTTCAACGAAAATATGTTTTTTGACGGCTATTGAATGCAATTTAAAGATATTTTTGCTTGACATCAGTACTTAAGGACAGAATAAAGGACTTTTTTCCCAAACGGAAATTATAAAACTGATTTAAAATAGATTCAAAAGAGATCTTTTCGTACCGTCTATACGTACATATGTATGTATGTATCTCGCATAACTTAGAAACGAGTAGCCTCAGAGCGTTAAAATTTGGTATATATGACTGCTATAACATGTAGTTGTGCACCTTCCCTTTTGGTTGCAATCGGCCGCACCAAAAGTATATAAATATACATATTACTCGTATTACACCATAACCAAACATACATATTACACCAACAGTATATAAATATACATATTACATACCCGCTCCGTAAGCTCAGTTTTTTTATATTTATATGTTGGTAAATTGCGCATTTTTTGCTTTAAAAATGATTGAATTACTTTGTTCTTCTCTTTTAGTTAAGGTTTTTATGCCTTTAGTTAATATACATGTGATAGTTGCAGAAATATCAACAATTTAAAAGTTATTTAAGTGCGGCTAAGCCTAATTTTTCTTACCATAGCAGCCATATTTGTTTACACTCGAAACTTAGGAGAATAGTGATGCACCTTACAGTGTCTTTTTGCCGAGTGGGACTAAAAGTAAACTTTTAGTTTTGTGCAGCGAAAAATCTGCCTTATTGCCTGCTGGCCGAATTGCTTGATTTTTGCAGAAACTCTGATTTAAATTGTAAATTTTTTTTATCGTTTTAACTTTTTTAAAGTTTTTCTATATTTTTAATGAAGCTATTTTGAATTTTTATGTATTTTTGCCTTGCCGCGAAGTGAGAACTGAATTATTGAATGAATATATCGCTAATGAAACTCGTAGAAATGAGTATTTCGTATTAGCAACAACTATTGTCGCCAGTCTGTCTCGGACAGAGCAGAATGTATACGAATAGCGCATGCGCATTGGGTAAGAAGCGCTGAATCGTCTGTGAAAAATTGTTTCTTTTTTATTTGCTTAATTTCTTTTATACATCGTTTTAAATTTATTATAGTATTTGAATAGAACATGTGGCAACGATTAGATAACTCTTCAGATGATATAATTTTTGTGCATTCTGAGTTATAAAATGAATGAGATATGACGCTGTTAAGTGAACCAAGCGCCAGAGTGTTCGCTATGGTAAATAAATATAGTGAATTTTAAAGAGTGCATTTATTCTATTGTGGTTTATGCGCTCCCGACGAAGTAGATTTATTTCAATTCAATAAGTTTAACTGAAATGCAGGGGAAAATGCGTATAATTTAATGTTTCGTACAAGGAAGTCCTGTGATGTATATATCAGATAAAAAAAAATCGAGTCTAGAAACAGGGTGAGTCATACAACGGAGACGCGGGTGCCAATGGTGATGTTGAGGCCAACAAAACCAAAGGTGAAAGATTGTCGAAGACTCTTGCGGGTGTGAGTGTTCACTTAGAATATCAAGGCCTTTTTCCATATGTTTCTTTAAAACACCGAAGCATTTGAAATTCCATTTGAGATTCACTACAATTTCTCCCCCCCCCCCGCGTTTATTAAAGAGCAAAGTGGTGTGAAGTTTTCAAACATCGTTTTCTAGTTCTTAGCAAAGAAGCTTCCCTTCTGAGTATACACATTTGAATAAAAGACACTTCTGAGTGCGAACATTTGAATAAATTTTAATTTCAATAACTTTATATAATATATTTCTCTTATTAAATTGTAATCCAGCAGAGTAATAAAAACCATTCCGGCAACCAAACAATTATTTATTTCTTTTCAATTTTCGGGTCCCCAAAACAAGGTGCGTCTTATACAAGCAGAAATATAGTAAATACCGGATCACATAGTCTATAACTTTCAAGTTTTAAAAAACGTTACTTAATTTTATTTCAAAATATAGCACTCAGATAATTACTTTTTTTATGTAGAACAATTTAAACATATGAGTTTCATATATGTAAGGATTCTTTATACACAGATGTTTTATTTTCAGATTAGTTAACAGCTTCGGTTTCCACAAATAATAGTTTTAAAAAAATATTTCTAATGAGCATTTTGAAACTTTTATATAATTTGGATATTTAAGCTATACGTTGCTTCTTTTAAATTATTTAAATCTTATGACTTTAATTTTCACCAATTAGAAACTGAAAATCGAAAGATATCTCATTAGGTTTTCATGATGCCATTTTGTTTGTGAGGTTAAAATATTTATAATTTCTTTCACTTTTAAAATGAAGAAATAATTTCTGAAAAATCAGCTCTATAACTTAGTTTCTTTATTACTTGCTTCTTGATTATCTGACTTATAAATCTCTCGTTTTATTATTCTTCAAGCGGTCTTGATATGTATTGCTCTTTTAAAAAGCTTAATTTTCACATTTCGCAAGTACATAATCAGACGTATTTTCTGTCATTCATTGCAATGAAAGTATTCATTTCTCCATTATATTTGTTTATTTAATTGGATACCGCAAAGCATACGAGCATACCGAAAATCATACCTTCGTGGAGGAACTGTCCTATCCTCATATCTTTGTTGTTAGCATAAAAGGTTAAAATAACAAAAATATAAAATTAAATATGAGGAAAACCGCAAAAGCATCCATGCAGTCAGCGTGTTCACCAAAAGTAAACTCGTGATAATCATTCAGCTAAGAATGGAATTTTATATACAGTTACAGTTTTTATTGCGGAGTTTTATTTGCATTTTCTATTCCTTGCAACATTAAATTCAATTCAATTAATATACCTAAAGTTTTATATTGATATATTTCAAGATATTGTTATTTTTAGATCTCTGCGCCGACTAACCATTTGATGAATTTTTATAAACTTAATGCATTAATATAAATACCAAGCAATAATAAAAAGCTGAAAAATATACAAGATAAAAGACATTGATTCTTCTGACTCACTTTAAATGCTGAATAATTTTAAATCTTTAATAATTAAGTAATTTTAGTTTTTTTAAGGTAAAGCAGGTCGAAGGTTATCTGCCTACCGAAGAAATTACTTCTCTGAATGACTTTATAAAGAAAATTGACTCCTTTTTCACGTTAAAGATGGAGAAAAATTCGAAATTTGCATGCAATCGCCCGTAAGCTTGGATTCGAGCGAGGTCAAACTACAGTGTTCAATAAGCTTATATTCTTGGACAGTGGTCGATAAATAAGTCTGGTTACAATTGCTTCCTTAAAACCTTAGCTATTATGAAGTATCACCAACTATGCTGTGCAGCTTAATTTCTATTTTAATAAAAATATAAATTTTAAAATACTACTTGTATCTTTTTCCTTACTCTATAAAGGCGCGTCTAAAATTATTATAAGACTTAAAATTGTTATTTTTGACTAATTTGAGAGTGTACAAACGGTTAAATCGAATGTTTATATGGACGCACATTTAAGTCTTTATCTCAAGTGAAAAAATATTTAGGTACAGTTCTGCTTGTTCTAACATACAATTTAAGTATAATTTTATATTACGTTTACCAACAAAACTATGAAAAATCAATTGTTTATATTTCAGAAACAATTCGCCTATTATTCAGTGTGAGAGATATACGAAAGCGTTCATTCCCTTTTTTGACAACAACAAGAACAAAAAAGAAGATTTCGAAATTACCGCCTCTGCTCACTTTTGAAAGAAAGGCTGTGTTCTCAAAATGTTTTTGGGTTCATTCTTTTCCTACACGCGCCCTGTAGAACAAAAGACAGCAATAATGTCATAGAACTGATTGGCGATGATTGTTCTAAGCATGTGTAATCATACATCTGCATTGAAAACAAAGTGGAAAAACTCCATTATACATAGTACCTGCATATTTTTAGCACTTAAATAAATTGATAAATAGTTTGTATCAAAAGATTGAAACTTCAAATCGCTTACTGAAATTCATTCCAACCCCAAAATTAGAAATGACCTTTAGATTTATTCAGTTAATTTCTAAATTAATATTATCCGTATTTTAGACATGATGACTTCAAATATTGGTGATTAGTTTATAAGGTATTTCTCCCGCCTTCTTAGCGTGCCTTCGTGGTGTAGTGGTCTACACGCTAGGCGCGTATTCCAGAGGTCTGTGGTTCGATTTCCGGCGAAGGCGTTGCTCATTTTTTACATCTTCTGCTTCCCAAATTACCTAATGTCTCTACAAGTTAATTGCTTATTGAAAAACATGAAACAGATATCTGCCTTAGAAATCATTCCTTCGTGGAGGATTTCTGTTAGAAATATGCTAGTATAGAGAAAAGCAGAAAATCTTCATGTAGCCCACTTGGTCTCAAATAATTATCAGTGTTTAAACATTTCCATTAAGCTGTTAAAATGTGTAATTTAAAAGGTTTAACTGAAGCTGAAAAGCCCACAATACTTATCCGTGGGACAAAGAAGCCTTTGCAGATGTAGCTCTTTAGCAGAGCGCCTCGTCCTCGTTTACACATAAGGCGAAAATTTCAGCCAACCAGTTTCCATAAATTTAATTAACGACAAATTACCAGTTTAGAGGGCGTCCTCCACTCTATCACTGGGATAGGGTTATTTCAAGAGTTTTTTCTTTAACTGCAAAGATGAAGCACGCAGGTGTTACCTGTCATCGTGGGTTCATGAAGGACTAAATGAAACTGGCTTTATTTATATTTTACTTTAGAAAAGCCATGAAAATACACGCGCAGTCAGTTCATTGGCCGATATTCGAACTTCAGCATATAATATGAAGATATTTGGCTCAGCGACACCTGAAATGATGAATACGTTAAAAGAACTGAGTAAGCAACTGAGTAAGTGAACAAAAGATAGCAATAATGTCATAGGATTGAGAGCATCTGATACGAACATGTGGAACTCTTGTTTGCTTGGCTAAATGATTATGACAAAAAAAGACTGGGCTATTCGCTTAAGGGTTGAGATGCCTTCGTGGAAGACTCGATGGTAAAACCGGTGCTATTCGTGTTACACTTGCGAAAAAAACAATAAAAACATTCATGTAATCGATCCCTTTCGTACTATTCGTGCGAACTGAGTTCGAATTACTTAGTTTTCAACTAAACACGTACGAATTTCTCTGAATGAATGAAAATGAAATGTATGAATTTCCTAAAGTGGACTCATCAAATGAGTTTATAAATTTTGCGGTGGTAATTATACTGCGTATTTGACCCAAAGACTAACTACAGAGTTCTCTTAACTTACTGCCCAAATGGGTAAGACCGCTGAACACTGACTGGTGGACCATAGTTCGATTCCTATATAAACGGGCTGACTTCATGGTTTGGTTTCTTGGTTTTCCCAATATGTAACGAGAATACGAGTAAGTCTCCGTTAGAAAGTCCTTCATGAAGACTTCCTTCAAGCTGGGAAGATAGCCGTCGTGTGCTTTGCTGTTTTTAAATAACCTCACCAATCCTAAACTCTTAATTTACTTACGAATTATCTCCCACGAGTATTGAATTTACTCTTGCTAAATTTCAACGCACCCTATTTAACTCACCATGGTCAATGTCATCAGTGTACTCATTATCTTCCAAATTTTGGAAGGTGAAATCTCAAAATGCACATGTTGTTTTCGTTCATATGCACCATATATTTAACATATTTTTGCGCTTTTAATATTATCTTAGATTTTCTACGGTACTTTGTATGATAAGTTAAGTTTTGAAAGGAAAAACTAAGAATGGTGGGAACGGTTATGATAGAAATAAATTGTGATTTCTCATTTGCTTTACACCAGTTCGGTTTGTGAAATACATAAGAGGGACACTGCGTTTTCATAAAGAGAGAGCAACTATCCAGTCTTGATCATTTGTCTTTATCTTGTCATTAGTCTTGATCACTATCAACATTTGAAACAGGTAATTCACCGATATTCTAGTCCTAACAATATTTGGTTTATGTTTTCACGCAAAGTATGTGAGCATCATTTCCTTGAAGGAAGTATTTCCAATATGGAAGTTTTTTTCTAAAGAACATTAGCTCGTATTTACGTGTATGACAAGAAAGAAGAAAAAATAGCTTTAACAATACTATTTGCTGCCTCTAAGCGAAGTCATCTCTCATCTGTTAAGTCAAACCAGGGTTCTTTCATTTGTTTCTGAAAAATTGTTCTTAGAAAACAAAGCTGCTCAGCAGTATCTCACTAAAATGCAAATTTCTAATTCACTACTGCTACTTCTCCATTGTTTTACATACATTTAAAATTTTTATCGACTAGTTACTTGTTATAAGTTTGTTTTTAGTCAATATTATTAAGTCTGGGTATAAAAGTATCCATTTCGTATATTAATTGCAAAATTACAAGTAACTCGGTCAGAATTATATTAAGAGGACTATGTCAGAAAGTTTTTCAGGATATAGATGTACACATAAGATAAAATTTTAACTTTAATTTGCAATAGACCCGCAATTATCTTTCCCGGTTTTGTCATTTCTCTTTTCAATCTTAAAAATAGTAATTCTGTGAATAAATTTATTATAGAATAAATCTTTTCCCAGGTGCGTTATTTCGAAATTAATTCTTGTAATGTGATTGTAACATAAGAATAATGACGCATGTTTTTATATAACAGAAAAAGTGAAATTGAAGTTTTTATCCAATCATAATGGAACATTTAACAAAGGCAGAGAGTTATCCGCTAGCTCAGATATGTAAATTTGATTAATATTATACCAAGAATAAAGAAATACATCTATTAGCCGCTATTGCTTCCTACGTATAACGTGCAGATTTCAACAACGACAAGCTGAACATTTTATCACATATATAAATGGAATAAATAATATTGTACGATTAATATATACTTACAGATTTTGAAAATTATCAATTAACCTTCTTCACGAGAAAAGAAAAAGGGTTTAACACATATAACCATTTATGAGAGGAAAATGTTGAAATGTACTCAAAAGGCACAATTTATTTCCTGTTTTAAGAGAAAAAAATTATCTCTGATTTTAAAAATTTTAGATGAACACCAAAATTCGGTTTAAAATGTAGGCTTATCATAAGCTAATTTAAAATTTGTACGTATCTCAGTTAAAAAATAATTGAATTCTCATTGAGCGAAAGTGAAAAACATCATTTCCTTCTACTCTTGAAAACGGATTTAACCGCTTATAAATAAAGGAATTCAGATTTATAGCTGAAAAAAGCATCATAATTAAAAGCTCGGGATCAAACCAAGCATGCATATATTAATCAATAAATTTCCTGATGAATTCAAGGATGAGCGATTAAATCTTTAAAAACAAATCATTATTAATAACTAAAGTTATTTTTACCAGGAAATAAGCTAATAAATGAATCAAAGCTTATAATAATTGTCAAAATATTAAGTGTGTTTTCCGTCCTTATTGTTTTTCAGATGACTAGAAATACTTAACAGTCATGTTCTTTGCTTCTTTTTCAGTAATCCAAGAAAACAAAATATGTTTTAACATTTTTACAGAAAAACATTGAAGTTGCTAAGCAAGTGCTAATTTAATACAATAATTAAGTTCAACGGATTGAAAACATTTTAATTCCGAGCATTACACATTTAATATCGTTTAGAAATTGGTTGTCTAACCAATTGTTCTTGAGATTGTAAACATCTCACGATTTTACTTATCCTAGTATTTTACTAGTGTTGTTTATTTTTATTCTTCTTTGCTTATAACTATAATAATTATTTATGCACTGAATTTAATTTACAAAACGTACGTAAAATATCTATGAATATTTATATTACTAACATAATTTACCTTATTTAGTAATATTATTGCTTTCATTCAGCGAAATATTGTCAGTTTGCAAGGTAATATTTATCAAGTTTTTATTTCTAAGCATGTTCTAAGCATGTGTAATCATACATATGAAAAGAAAACAGAGCGAAAAAAATCCATTATTCTTAGTACCTGCATATTTTCAGCACCTAAATAAATTGATAAGTAGTTTGTACCAAAAGACTGAAACTTCAAAGCGCTTATAGGTATTTATTCCAACCCCAAAATTAGAAATGATCTTTAGATTATTCAAAGATGATACAAAAAGGATTTATTGAGTTATCAGGAAAGTTCCTCGATTGTTCCCCAATATCATTTGAACTAAAACGAAGAGCATTTTTACAAAGTGTTATGTATATATACATATATATAATTAAGTTAAATACACACACACATATGAAAACACAACACATATGTGTATATTTAACTTGAAGTTTCTTCTTCTACAGCCTTTGTTCATCGTTTATGAAGCATTAGAAATGATTTACAGTTTCTCCTTTTAGTCACTACAATAAATAGGTTACCAAGTAGATAAATGTGAGAATTTTCAATATTTTCTTTTCATCGCATTCAAGCAAGAATTCCAAAGTTAATAAAGCTGTGCACGATGTCACAGCTGATACAGTCGGTGCTGCATACAAAAAAAGGTTCTCTTCCTGAAAGAATTGCGCAGAAAAAGCTTTCGTGCTTCAAGAAAGCGAAATTTGACCCCATAGTCTCATTCATGAGTATCTGCTGTAATCCACTAGTAAACTGGCCCACTAATTGAAAGATGTGCATCAAAATACCGTTTTCCATCATCTTCATTCTACGGGTAAAATCCAGTAACTCGATGCATGGATGCCACAGGATCTGAATGAAAGAGAAATTCTAGGACATCTTGAATCTCACAAGTTTGCTCTTTTAATACAGGCTACTAATGCACATAAAGAGAGATTTCTTCTTTACGTTTATACAAAGCAGAGAAAGACATGCCTGAATATTGGCAAACAAGGAAAAGCTCGAGCAAGACTTAACTATAACAAACCAAGAGTATATGTTTTTGATGGGAGTAGAAAGATGAAGTTTAAAACGAAATGCTTTAAAAAACAGCAATGTTGTCAATGTAGAACAATGCCATGAACGAGGCAATTCAGCTGAAATTACCCGAGTCGTTGTTTCTTCAACATGACAGCTTTCACCTGCGGCGTCACTGACCATTTCAAAAGTGCTATTCATGCGCTTGGTTGGGACATTCCATAGGACCTTATTATTCTCCTGATTACCATCTTTATATTAACATATTTTTCGATCCCTATGTAATAAACTGCTAGATATTTAATTCAACAATCAACTTGTAAAGACATTAGGTATTTTTTGGAAGCTGCAAGATGAAAAATGAGTAATCACCTTCGTCGGGGATCGAACCACGGACCTCTGGAATGCCGGCCCAGCGTGCAGAACTACTACACCACGAGGGCAAGCTAGGAAGGCGGGAGAAATACATTATACATTCCCCCTTTTTAAAGGGCGACTGGGGTTTTTAGGGTACCCAATCGCCAAATCCTGGGTGAGGAGAATCATCATCCACCACCCTTTTTAGTTCAGGCGCCACTGTAGAGACATTAGGTATTTTTTGGAAGCAGGCAAGATGAAAATAGAGCAATCAATCGCCTTCGCCGGGGATCGAACCACAGACCTCTGGAATACCAGTCCAGCGAGCAGAACCATTACACTACGAAGACACGCTAGGAAGGCGAGAGAAATACCTTGTAAACTGGCACTGAAAATGTGGCTCGATGAAATCTTCTGGTCAATACTTCACGATTACTATCATCAAGACACTGATATACTCGTAGAATGTTAGCAAGAAGTCATAAAAAATAAAGAATACATTTCTGAATTATTCAATAAAAAGGGTTTTGAAAACTTAAGATAGAACCAGAGAAGAAACGGAAAGAACTAATGTATCTTACCTAAATATTAGACGTAAAAACGTAATGATGTTCTTGAAATGAAGTTAATTTTGATCAAATAAATAAATGCCATAATAATTTTTTCTCAATAAACGGCAACAATTACGTTCTTCTGTATTAAATTATTCTCGGTACCTAGGAAAACTTAAAAATCCAAGACATATGTCAACCTTCCTTGACCCAGAATTTTGAAGAAGTTTGTCAACATCTTGATATTGAATGAAGACCTAAAGGTCTTAAGACATGGAAATGACATTCGAACTCATAGGCATTACTGCAGCAAAATCATAGCAAAGTGATTCTTGTGCTATCTCACAGCGAACATGCATCAGCTACTTGAGAGTAATCAAACTGTGCACGCAAGCATTGCTCGAAGTTTGTAGCGAAGGGCAAGATTATCCTACAGATGTTTGTTATATCAAGGATACTGTAATTTAGGAGCTTAATTCTGGATCCATAAGTCATGGATAGTATTTTGTAAAATTAATTTCGACAACAAGGCTCTCCCAGTTCTCAAATTCGCTCGAAATAGGAAATCCTATCATTCCACATTCCTCCTATTCTCCTAACCTCTACAATGTAATTTCATATTTCCTTATGGTCAGTGATTTTTTAATGCGAAGAAAAGTAAAGAATTGCTAAATAAATTGAAAAAAACGATTCGAAAAAAAGCTTTCCAAACAAGAAGCACAAGCAGAAATTGTGATATTCTCATCACGTAAATATTCGGAGAAAAAGTGTTTGTTCGGATATCTAGAAGAATGGTTTTCAGATAAATTCTGAATATCTCTAGACGCGCTAATAGTAAAAGCTGGAATAATTTCAAATGCGTTTCATCATTAAAATTTAAGAACCATGGATTCAAACTTCAGATTTTTGGATTCTGTTACTTATAATATTCTTTTCAGATCGCTTTTTAAAAAGAGTAGGATAGACAAGATTTTTGACATTGGATTATTATTTTGATTCTGGATAACGTAACTTGTTATTATTAAAAATTTCTTACTATACTTCTCATACTACTGATACGCGATGAAAAACAAATCGTACAAGAATCGATTACTCATCTAGTTTTCACTACATTACTTATTTCATGAACTGTTATGTTTTACAATTTTTCTTTATTTAATAATAATCTAGCTCTCAAGTCAAAAATTAAAACTTAATCTACTTGATTTGAAATATTCTAAATACATATAAATTACAGTCGTAACTGTTGTTAACTGATTCGTTAGAATGTTACGACCTAGAAAAGAAGATATACCGGGTGGCCATAATTAAACTGACAGTGCTCACAACGTTCTGTAGCGCGATCTATTTGCGAGAATGACGCCACACTTTGTAGGAAGATTAAACAAGACGGAAACGAAGGATTCCGAAAAAAAAAAAAAAAGTTCCAAAAGTCACCGCTAGGGGAATATTTGGCGCTGTGTAATAGAAAATAGAGTGTTAACAAACGCAAATTAGTACGGAATAAAATTACCTTTTATTGTGGATATGCCTTATGGAATATGGATATGCCTTACAGTACGGTACGGAAAATCTTACGAAAGATTATCAACTTCTATCCATACAAGATCAGCCGTTTACAGGAGTTACTGTACCCCGACCATGATAAGCGATTGACTTTTGCTCTCACCTTTCTTGCCCGAATCGAGGTAGATGATCTTCAGCAAAGACAATGCCTGGGGGATATCATTTTCATACAAGATGGAGCCCCTTTCCACGTTGCTGTACGGGTGCAACAGATGCTACGACAGAAATTCACAACAGAAAGAGTCATTAGTCGCTGCTTTCCAACTGCATGGCCACCTCGGTCGCCTGATCTTACCCCATGCGACTTTTGGCTATGGGGTTACCTTAAGTCCAAGGTCTATCAAGGAGTGGTCCAGGACCTGGCTACGTTGAAGGAAAACATATCACGGACTGTACGGGAGATTCCTGCAGACATGTTACTTTCTGCTGTTGTGCATACTGTGCACAGAGTGAAATATGTGGTCCACAACAACGGCAGCCACATTGAACCTCATTTGAATGCAAAATAAAAGGTAACTTCCCTATTGATTTGCATTTATTAACACTCTATTTTCCATTACACAGCGCCAAATATTCCCCTAGCGGTGTCTTTTGGAACTAATTTTTTTTTCGCGGAATCCTTCGTCCCCCGTTTTGTTTAATCTTCCTACAAAATGTGGCGTCATTCTCGCAAATAGATCGCGCTACAGAACACTGTGAGCACTGTCAGTTTAATTATGGCCACCCGGTATATATAATTTTTAAATCATGCATTGAAATCTTTTATTCTTTTATTATTATTTATGTATTTATTTATTTATAAATGTCTATGTATCAATAAAATATCTGATTATTAAAATGTTAATAAATTGTAAATTTTTATCTGTTGTAGCTGTTATGTATAGTGGCTTTGGTGTCGTACTTTCATGGATCCGAGGAGTTGACGATGAAGTCAATACCATTGCTGCAGGTACAGCGACTGGTTTACTGTACAAATCTTCAGGTGAGAATCATGCTTTCCGAAAACTTTTTAATTCATTGAAAATTGTTTGTGATATATTGGTGCAAAGAAGCAGTAGAATTCTTAATAATTATTTTAAATTCAGTGTGAATTGTTGCCTTTCTGATACAAGTGGGAAACTTCCAGTTTTTATGGCCACCCGTTACTTATTAAAAGATGCAAGTAAATTAAATTTTGAATCATGTGATTAATTTTAGTGCCGAAGTTTTACTTAGAAATTGGCCTTGAATGGCATCTGCACCGTTCATAAAACAACGTCATTTTTCTAATATTAATAAAAAATAGTACACGTCATTAATATTTTATGAATAAAATATTGGAAAGCCCTAGAATAATAAATAATAGATTTTAAAGTAGTCATAAATTGTCATGATAAAACGATAAAATGGCTTAAGAATAACAAATATAATCATTAATTTTATTCAAATAATACTAGAATTTCAGCTCTTTAGATGTAAGTAATTTTAAATGTGAAATGAATAAAAACGATTTGAAGTTTACACTGGAATTAAATTTTAAATTTAAAAACGAAGGAAATCCTTGTGTTTTGATAGTGTATTTTTTGCCCCAGAAATGTTTAAAATACCAAACATTCTGTTAAGAACATAAATCGTTGCAAAAGGCTGCGAAATAAATTACAATTTGATTTGCATAAACAATAGCCTACAAATAGTTTTCAATAGGATATTCCAGATATAGTAAATTTAATTCACAGTTTAAATAGTTTTCTTAGCTAGTTTTCTTCTTTAGAACATTTTAATGTCCTGCCTGCAAATATCTTCTTATTCTTGAATATAGGTCAACGATCAAATGGGTAAAAGATCATGGCCATCTTTGTTGAGTATCCTAAACATTCCTCAGAACTGCTGAAGTTTCAAGAGCATTGCTGCTTTAGAATATGACGCAAGTTTTTCCAAATGATTGCTCCAGTAGGTGATTTGAAAGAAACGTTTGCAGTTATTTTACTGTCCTCGATCTGAAGGTTGACTCTTTAGAGTTGTATGTGGTAACAGAAAATACAGTATTTCACCATTTGAGGGATTTATTTTATTCAGCATCAATAAAAATATCTATATTTCTTTGCATTTTAATTAGCTATGTGCTTTTGAGTTAAAATATTAAAAAAAACCTTTTTGAATATTTTTACATTCATTTAACCTTTTTCTTTTTGTAATCCAAACTATTGGAAAAGCATTCTTGTATACGTTTTTTATTGCATGAAGATTAAGAGCTCTTTGCTCTCGATCATGTTTCATCAGTAAACTATTGAAGCAGAACTAGATGTACGAAATGATCTTCAATGTAATACAAAGGGAGTTCTTAAATTCTTAAAGTTAATATTCTCTTGAACAATCTTTTCTATAACAATCCTCTTTCATTGTCATTTGAAAATTCGATAAAATGAACAGGCAAACCATTCAAAAGGAAGATATGTCAAACTTAAAATTTTCAGTAATTTTGAGGATTAAAAAAATATGTACGAATTCAATCATCTGAAGTCAGTCATTCAGTCATCTGAAGGAACACGATCCTAAAAAAATAGTTGCTATAATGCTTCAAAAATACTGAAAAATTTGTAAATAATGCAATTCTTCGCGATGTAGCAATAACTGGTGATTTTTCAGAATTCAAAATACTGTTTGCCATGTCTCCAACTGATCAATTATTAGGGTGAAACTATAAAACAATAAACGAATGGATTTTAATTTGCACGCATTTATTCAAGTACGAGTTTCATACGTGCATGTTTTATTTATAAGTTATGATTAGAAACTTATTTGTTTTCAATCAGTGTGCATTGCAAACAATGTATAGGAGAAAAACCGTTTTCTGCATTCCGCCCCCCCCCTTTGCCAATACAAACAAATTTAAGAAGACGGTACTTACATATTATCGCATTACAATGGTCAAGGAACATCATCATTCGCATGGTTCTTTCTGCTGTATTCAGTTCCCAGTTGTTTTTAATATTTTTTGTTAACTTAAACTTAGTTTTAAAATATGCGCTTATGGACTTTACCAGCAATGGAAGAAACTGTGGTGAAATTTCTGCTTAAACGTACCACAAAAGGAAAAATGTGTGTATTACAGTGGTGCATTGAGCTGATTTAACTGTGCATAAGACTGAATGTTCTATAAGTAAAGATTAGATGCATTTGGTAGATAGCCAATACGCAATGCCGAGGTTATGCAAATTTGTGGACTCTGTAATATCGAAGACTTTCAAGTTAATTCCATACAAAAGAAGCTATTTTCAGGACTGCTCACGCTTGGAAATATATGCGAAACGAAACGTTGTAAAAGGCTTGGCGAAATTTGTGGCCAAATGCCACGAACCTAAATTTGACCAAAAAAGGCAAACGTATTGATAATCCAATGATCAACAACAATAAATTACTGAAAAGAGGGAGAAAGGTAAAAACTCTTTAACGTTTGCCACTCTTTCGGAAAATGAAATTAGTGAATGGATCGAAAGCACTAAAATGAACCATCTGTGGAAGAGTTAAGTGATGATGCTCTAATTCAAAGGGTGTTAAATCCTCGGGTAGCAAAAGAAGTGAAGAGTGACGAAGCAGAACAATATTAAAACAAGATTACGTGATGTGAGGCTGGTAAAACTAAGGTGAAATTAACCGAAAAATCTGAAAAATGTATTATTGGAGAAATAATGAATTTTGATATTCTAGTGAAAAATCGCTTTTAAAGTGCGGAATCTCTGAAGCAAGTAGACATTAGACGTTTATTTGAGAAGATTTCATGCACTGGCAATTATGATGACTTCCAGAGCTGTGTCTGGAGTTCCTTCGCCTGAGGCAAAAACGTAAATGAACAAACATGTCTGTCTATACATTGAAAATTAGCTATATCTATGCATTTTAAAAGTCAACAAAAACCGTTCTTTTAGGTTCACCACAATTTATATAGTAGATTTTAATCATACCTTTTATACCCAACATCACAATTTCAAAATGAAAAACATTAAAAATTATGTTTCTTTTTTCATATACGAGTCACAATAACGAATATTATTGAAAGAGAAGAATTATGTTTTATGGATGGGAATGACCATGTCTCACATTTTCTCTTGATTAGATAAAATTCTTGTACAATTTTATTATTTTAATGTTACAAAAGCTAATTTTGCCTTTAGTTTAACTAGAAAACGTTAAAGATATTTTTCAAAACAATGTTTTGAAAATTCGAATCGAATTTTGATTACATTTGTTAGATTATGGCAAGGCATACAGACCTGTCTGTCTAATGTGGGCATGCCTTCAAAGAGAATCTGAGGGAAATTGGTTCATATTTACGTTACACTTTACGTTACGCATGCATTACACATGATAATTAAAACGTCCATAAAGCTAATTCGTCTGTTAAGAACCAAATTTGAATGGATATTGACATGAATTAAACTACGTTCATAAACTTTTTAATTTAATCATCGAATTCTTTAAATTATTCATTTAATAAATCATAAATTCTTCTGCTTGGGATTATTCTAACTACACGGTGGCTATTAAAATCTATGCGGCATTATTTGCATGTTTAATGCTAAGTCATAAAGTGCTCATTTTATATCATGTAAATCCAATGACATTAATTTTGACCACGCTGGAAATTGAAATTGGAAGCTATACCGTTTAATTTTTAATAATATGACCAAAAAACTATTATTATTTTCATTTCTAATTTTAAAAAGTATTTTACCTAAAAATTAGTCCTTTCTTCAGTTTGTTCTTGGCAGTTTGATTTATTAATCTTTCCTTCGGTGTAGTTCATATATTTAATTTTTATATTTACCAAAAATATTTTCTCTCATCTACTTCAGAGAAAGAATTAATGTTTCTATTAGCCCATGCAAGTAGTTTGATAATAGTTAAGCATACTTTGCATAGTTTTCTATATTTTCATTTTTAATGCATTTCAGCAAATTTCTTCCTTTCTATCAGTATGTAAAATAAAACTTGCAGCTTTTTTTTTAAGATGTTATTGATTTTGTAAATTTTTCCTAGCTATATAGTAATACGTTCCGTGCTTCTGTTTTTCTTCCATTAATATTTGTTCCCATTAAGATTCGAAAGGATAATGGCTGAACACTTCTAGTCTCCCTCCGATTCAGTTTTCATTCATAAATTTCGGAAAAATCACAAACATCACGATTACTGAAAAAGTTACATGTAGAATTTTATGAAACTTACCCACAATATACAACATATAGTAAGGTATCAAATAACATAAAAATAAATTACCAGACAATTATGGTAGTATAGAAATTAGCACATGTATAAAATGAACATATCGAAGGTGTCAGTTTGCTATAGGAAAAGTACCTTCAATAAGGAATATGGTCGCCTGTAGAAGCTATGCATATAGCGATGCGTGATGCTTTCAATTATGCGGTCTATCAGTTCCATAGGAAGCGAGAGCCATTGCTCTTGCAAAGCAGTTGCAAGCGCAGCAAGGGTCTGAGGGGGCGGATTGAGAGCAGCTAGACGTCTCCCTAAAGCATCCCAAACGTGCTCGATAGAATTCAAGTTCGGAGATCGAGCTGGCCACTCCATGCGCATAATTGTTTCCTGTTGAAGATAATCATCTACGATGTGAGCCCTGTGTGGTCTTGCGTTATCGTCCTGTAACAGGAAAGCATCACCTATTGCCCCGGCACATGGGCGCACATAAGCATCAAGGATGTCATCTCTATAAACCGGAGCATTCACGGTTTCCGTTGGAAAGACATGGAGGTCTGTGCGTCCACCCAAAGAGATGCCACCCCAAACACAGACACTGCCTCTTCCGTATACATCTCTTTAACGGATGTTTGACGGATGATAACGGGTTCCAGGTTCTCTCCATATCAAATAACGCCTACTATCGCTTTCTAGACTAAACCTGGACTCATCCGTAAAGAGAACAGCCCTCCAGTGGACATGTTGTTGTGCTTACTGCAAACGGTCCCTCCTATGGCTTGACGTGAGCGGCACACAAATGGCTGGTCGTCTCGCATACAGACCATCTTCGTGAAGCCTTCTACGTACAGTTGACGTTGACACCAACCTTCCGGTGGCTGCAGCAAGGGAAGATTTAAGAAGAGTCGGAGTAGCGGTTCTATTCCTGCGTGCACATAATGTCAAATATCAGTCAGTTCGTCGTAGCAGTTGGCCGTCCTTTCCTGAACCTCTTAGATGCCGAATCTGTGGTTTAAAATCGCTTCCAAAGTCTATGAACCACAGAAGGACTCACATTTAGCCATCTGGCCACTTCTGTTTGACTTTATCCTGCCTCTAGTCTCCCAATGGCTTTCCATCGTAGTTCTGCAGGCAAACGATGTCTGGAGGTCATTGTTACGAATTGGCTATCTCACATTTCTGATGTCACTATCACAGTAAAATATGTGTGCTTGCTATCAAACATGGACTTTTATTCTCCTCGCAGATGACGTATTCCGAGTGCAGCGCCACTAATTTGCATATTGCAGTTTTACTCAGCTACTCTTACTTGGCAACATATTCAAATTTTACACGGTTTGGCTTATTTTTGAGGGAGTTATCGCTATTTTTGTGATTTTCCTTAATTTATGATATCCAGTGTATATGGTTTTTCCCATACTTAATGTGAGCGCTATATATTTTCCTTTAGAAAGACCTTCACGAAAGCAACCATTCTAAGCTTGCGGGTGTTCTTCTATAATCACTCAACCAGTTATTAATATTCACCTCCTCGTTAATGCTTTTATCATTTCAAGTAATTTTTCATTTTCGATTGACTTTTGGCTTGTTTGATCGTTAATAGAAAATTTCATGCGAGCTAACTGCAGTTGAAATGTGAACAACAGACTGATATCGACAGTCAGGTAATACGTTTTGAGCACAGATCATATCCATAATAACTTTAACTTGAGAAGCTTAATTGTATTAAATTTTACTAATTTGATAAGCATAGTACGAACAATAGATCGCTTGTAAAGACTTTATTTTATTCTAACCATTTATTTTTAGTTTGTAAAACTTTCCTTTCGCTTCTCATTTCAGTTTCCTGCCAGAATGTAAATTTTAATGACGTAGTATGCAAATCTCATCTCGGAATCAGTATTTAAGCAGTGATTTTAAGAGTAGTAAGTAGGAGGGCAGTTCCGAATTGATGCAGCATGTTTGAAGTAGCTTTGTACGTGAATAGTTGGTGCTTATCCACTCCCTTTAGATTATATTGATACTCTAGGTTCGGTTTTGCTGCGTGTAGCCGATTTAGCGGTTTAGATAATTAAGGATCTGGTCGAATAGCCTATCCTTACTTATTGTGATTTTACATTTTTTTATTTTTTGTTCGAGTTACCAGAAGCAAGTTAGCCAGAAGTGGTGGTAATTGTGAGCACCGAGTGAGTGCAACCTTTGTTAAGTTTAATTCAAATAAAAAGATTATTTAAACCTTCAATTAATTCAAATAAAAAGATTATTTAGTGCAGCATCTGTTCTTCAAAGACATAACGAGAATTCGCTACTCAGTCTTTGCAGTAGAGTCTACCTTTGAATGATCCCGAAAAGAACAAAGAGACTTTACATGCTCATTGTACAATAAAACCTGATTCCAGCCAGAAAGTTGGCAACACCCATGACAGCGAAAAAAAAAAAAAGAATAGCAATTATTGTAATCATTAGTTTTGAATTCAGAATATATATTGTTTGAAATTTGAGTATCAGTAACACCATAAGTGTTTCTAAGGACAGTTCCCATGTTACATTGTTAAAATTACCGAAACTTGGGAAAGATAATCAATAATAATAATAATTTAAGAAATTCTGAATAAATAAATTTAATCTGCCCCTAACATATGAGTTACTTATTCCACTATGCAGTATAACATGCGTATTGAAACAAAATAATTTTAAGCAAAATTCCAGCTTTAGAAAAGTTTACATGACTGTGATATTTTTTTCTAATTATTCGCTCCCACACGAAAAGTTTCCAATTGATTAGCGACGTTATGAATTGGCAAGAAAAGTTTGTTTGGCTAACTTTATGTCTTATTAGTTCTATTCTGTTCATAAATAGTAGAATAGAAGTATTTTATGACAGAAAAGAAATTTTAATCAAAAAATAGAAATATATGTGGCAATTATTTATATTTTTACAGCAGGTACTGTTTAGATAACTGTAAATCGTGCAAATCCATGTGTGCTTACCATAAATATGGTATTTGTGCATCACACATACAAATATATTTATGGTAAGAACACATACAAAATTTCAACGCTCTGAGGCTACTCGTTTTTGAGTTATGCGAGATACGTATGTACGTACATACGTTCGTACAGACGCAACGAAAAATTCTTTTCAGAATTCATTTTAAAGCAGTTTCATAATTTTTTCGGAGGAAAAGAGTCTTTTATTCTGTCTTTACGTACAGATGTCACGCAAAAACATCGTTAAATTGCATTCGATAGTGGTCAAAATGGATATTTTCGTTGAAATACGCTGCCTGAAACTTTTCGCGATTACAATACTTCCTTTTTACTTCGTACAAGAAGTAAAAATGTATTAAAATCTTGCGATATATAAATATCAAATGTCTTTTGAAATTACACTAGCTAGACTCATTAAAATCATTACCTACTGTTTTCGATTTTGCTATAACTATTTTAGGCTGCTGGTAACGCGAGCGGCTAGTTTTCACAAAAAAAGAATGTAGCAAACCTGTACTAAAAAAGAAAGCTTGACAACCTTTAATACGTATCGGGAATTCTAAAGATAAGCATTTTAAAAATATTTTGGGATTTTGCTGTTGAATTTTATGAGGCATAACGTGATATTTAATAAATAAACACACAAAAGTTTAATAATAAAAAAGACAAAAGGTTTTTTAAATCATCTTAGTAAGAAAACTGAACATTGAGATAATGAATTGAGAAAACACTGGAAAAATAGAAAATGTATGTCAACATTTTTAACACTGTTTCGGGAGTTTCAATATACGGTACTTTTAAAAACTGTATGATTTTGCACTTGAACTGTATGTGGTGCAAGTGCGAAGATAAAAATAAAAGCTAAAAATACAAAAAAAAAAAAAAAAAAAAGTTAGCAGACTGGTATAAAAAACCTTAGCAAACTCTCCGTTTCGATGTTAGATCTGAAACCTTTCAGGTTTTAATTTCTTTTCTTTTTTTTTTTTTTTTTTTCTGTTCTATTTCTTTTTTGTCACTTCAGTGGTTCTTAAGGAGGAGCCTAGCATCTCGTGCTTAATGTGCAAATTGACACTCTGGGCTAGGAATCGACACGTAATCGCCATTCAAAAACCGCCTTTTAAACAATTTGAATGAGAGTGATAAGAAAAATAATGCCAATAAGCCAATAATTTTGCAAATACGGCAACCATTCTTGATCTCGAAGCGCCGGAAGTAAACCAAGAAAAACACGTGTTTGGGGAAGCGGCGCGGGCGGGAACGTGAAAAGCACGTGTTGCTCGAGCAATCAAGTGAGGAAGTGAACCAGTCGGTCAGTTAAACAATAATAAGCAATAAAAAAAGCAAAACAGATCGCCTCTGGAAAAATCTTGGGTGTAAACATATCCAAACAAATAAAAATTAAATCGCTCGTCCCGTTTCCTAAGTCACATATTTTTTTTTTTTTTCATTCACCTACGCTGAGAGAAGGAGTCTAGGTCATCAATGATGAAAGTGACATTCAAGGAAGTCATGAAAGCCTAGACGTATTTGTGGTCAGCAGTGCTTAATTTTTATTCTTTAATCCATTGAAGTTTGGCTCTCTCTCATTTACTCTGGAGATAAATTGTAAGTTTAGATAAAACGTGTGTGTATGCATGTGCGTGTAAGATAAAAATATGTAAATAAAAGTTATAAATGTAAATTAGCAATAGCCCTTAATTCCTTATTTTAATTTTGGGTGCTTCTAATCTCTATTCTAAAAATAGCAATAACTTTTTCTGGATTTCCAGTTTAATCCTATCATATGGGTCTTATATAAGATGATCACGTAGCTAATTCGGAGCTTGAACTGAAACCTTTCTTTTAATAAGCCTCCATATTGGCTAACTGCGCACTTGCTTTCTACACCTCGGCCTAAATAGATTGCTGCTTCCCCTCTTCTACAAAGTTATCAAAAATGTAAATATTTTGAAATGAGCGCTAGTAGAGTGTCAAGTCAATTGCGCCCACAAATGTTAATTGAAACAAAAATGAATATTTAATCTACCTTGGCTGCCAAAATTGTTCTTCGTTACGGATCTCAACAACGCAACCAAAACATCTAACACAGGGTAAGGCACTTTCAGACTGTTGTATCCTTTGTAGATGAAATAAGCAAACTTGAGCTAACCGCCGTGTTCTCCAAAACTTGGCAATGTAAGGCGAGGAATACTGAAAGAAGGAACAGAACATGGAGTGAAATAACATGGTAGGGACGCAGCTGTTGAGACTGTGGAAAATGAGCTTATCGTGATGTAGAGACATTAGATACTTTTTGGAAGCAGGAGAGACCAAAAATGAGCAACGCCTTCGCCGAGAATCGAACCACGGATTTCTGGAATACACGCCCAGCGTGCTGATCACTGCACTACGAAAGCATGCTAAGAAGGCGGAAGAAATACCTTATAGTGAGTATAGATAAGTTGCACTTTTCTGCAGGGAAAGGGGCACTGGCTATTGAAAACGTCATGTCACACGCAGTGATTTTGTATGATACAGCATACACACAGCTATGTACTCGTATTTAAATTTGCAAATCCACAGTGATACAGTGAAATTTTTAAAATAATGTAGATGTTAAGCTACAAGAAACTTTGTAGATTTGCAATATGTTACATAATTGAGTTCTAGCATCTCGCATTATCTTCTTTGGTATTGGAGTCGGCAACTAAACAAATGCTTGCTTCACATTCTCCCTTTAAAATGAAATGAAAATATAATGTGGAGTGAATTACAAAAAATACTTGTGTCATATTGCCTTGCATGAAAGTGGAAGACCTTTGAGCATGTTGATGAACTAGCTTATCTAAGTTTCCTATTAAACTAGTTTATTTAAGCTTCCTATTTGCGTTAACTGCTTTGAAAAGACTGATAGAAAAAAAAAAGAGTCCCATTTA
Source organism: Stegodyphus dumicola (assembly GCF_044657685.1). NCBI lineage: Eukaryota > Metazoa > Arthropoda > Arachnida > Araneae > Eresidae > Stegodyphus > Stegodyphus dumicola. The sequence continues at coordinate 32,922,033 of NC_140774.1, forward strand.
GTTTAGCTCATTAAAGAAAGCTTTTTTCTGTTCTGATCAACTCACTCCAAATATCCAGATGATTTATTGCAAAAGTTTTTTACAACTTGTTCATTTGCGTATGATTCAGGCCAAGATATACATTTATCGTGGAATACTGTTTCAAAAGGTAAGTAAGTACTATATTAAAAACCATACCGAAAAACCTTTCTTACACAAGTATAAATAAAGTCAAACACGTATGAATGGAGTTAGACCATCGTTCAAATGCTTTAGAAGGCATCATGCCATTTCATTGTCAATATTTCAGGAAGAAGTATAACAAAATGCTTCCTAGAGCATGTATATTTATTTAGATTAATAGCGCTAACAGTCTTTGCAAAATGACATCAAAGCAGTAAGTCGAGTAAAAATAAGGAGATGCTGCTGACAAGTCGAGCACAAAATCCTTGAACTTATCAATAATTTTTGCTTTTTAATTTGTCTTCGCATTTTACTGTTTATTTTGCTGTTCTTCATTCTATTTTATTAACTCTAACGGATGAATGGAAGATTTTTGCTGATTCACATTGAGGAATGGAGGATATTGCCAACGTTTTTACTTTAAAGAATAGAAAAATTTTGTTGTTGAATACACATAACGGCTTAAAATCTTGATTTTAAAATGCTAAGTAATAATGTTTCTGGAATGAAAGCTTGACTTTAGTTATGAGTGTAAGTAATACTTGCTTACTTTCATTATTTATTAAAGAAAATAAATCTTCCTTATTTCTATCGGTATTAAAAACATGCATTTTTTCTTACTTTCACTAAAGGCTCTAAATTCTTACTGCGATAAGCAACGTTATAGTTTAGCCACTTTTTTTTTATTCCACAGTTCTATTTTTTCTAATACGTGAAATTTACAAGCGAAAAAATATCATTCTGAACAAAAAATGAATGAAAAGAGCTGAAACATTTTTTTATATTTTTTGAATTGCGAACACATGACCCAATGGGAGGTATATTACAATTCTTCGTGAACGAGAAACGAGTTTCTGTTTTTATTTTTATTTTATCTTGACTTCACAGTGAAAAAAGTTAATAAGTTAATTTTCTGAAGATCATGAAAGTAAAAATGCATTACATCACTTTCAGTAAACAAGGAACTTCAGTTGTTACTTAGTGCAAATGCTTCGTTTGAAAACATGAATAAACGTTTATCATTCTACGGTACAATTTTTGGTAGTGTATATGGGGTTTTCATCTTCTGCTGCATGGTTATCGGATGCGTCGGGTGATTTTCGAAAGAGAGCAGTGGATTTATCATCTGTATTTGCTTATTTAATAGTTCCTTCAAAATAAATCCTTCAATTTAAATCGTTTTGTGTGTATGCAGTCGTTATCGAATTAAAGATTTATCGCAGAGCGATACATCGCTGAGCGGGTGCCGTAAGCTTCGCATTTTGTTTTTTGTGACATTTTTTATTTATTTGTTTAGTTGAATATAGAAAAGCACATGAAGTTTATTTGCCTAAGAGTAGGCATGTCTTTCTTAAAGACTTTCTAAGGAAAACTACACTCATTCATTGCAGGCACAGAGAAAAGCACGGAAACGTCTCTACAGACTGACCACATATCAGTACTCGGCCAAGCTGAATTACCAGCGATCTTCTCTTCTGGAACACTGGGTCATTTGATTTCTGTGAGATTTTCTCTATATTTCTGTGTAATTATAATAAACCTGGGAACCTGCTTCGAACTCTGTGACCAAATAATGCCTCTGAAGACGAAATGTGGCTTGAGATGAGTACTGACCACATTGTCTCTTTCTTTCAGTGTTTTGTTTGAAGAATCCTACTCTTCATAATCTCCTGGCCTGCCACTGAGCTACTGCAGAATTGCTTGATTTTTTTTAACGAAAGACTCAACATTTGGTTGATCCAGAAAGACAGATATTTTGGATTTTTAGAGGATTGTTTGCAAAGTTCATCAATCTGCTTGTATTGCGTTTTCATTCTGTTTCTAGAATTGCAGCTTTTATTTAGCAGAATAATATGCGACTTATTGAAGCTTTTACCTTAACTACACATTTTTAAACTGCGAAAAAAATTATTTTTAGTCGTCAGTATTTCCTAGTAGAATCATTGGCAAATATTTTCTTTTCCAATAAAGCATATTTAGAAAATGATTCTATTTGTTTTATTTTTTTATGGAACAGCACTTATTATTTCTGTATTATTAAAAATGACGTCTTTCTGTTTTAGGAAATCATTGATTCAAGAATTCAAGATTAATTTGATTCAAATTTATAAAGGAAATATCATTAACTGATCTTTTTCACTTACTCCTTCTTTTCACGTATTTATTGAACAATAGATGGCGTCCACTACCGGAAAAACATCCAAATTCGGGAATATGGCAGCTATCCAGTGCCTATCCAATATTTAATATAAGGCAGTTATCCAATATCTTCAGTTACTTTAATCAAACTTCCTTACCTTTCAATATTTTTGCGTTTTCTCGCATTTCTAAAACAAAAATAATTTTTCTTTCTTCAACTTAAATGCTTTCTTGTCTCTCACTGGTTTTATAAACTTGAAAATTTGTTGATCAAAGCTGCGAATGCACCACAAGCAATAAACATTTATTACAGTATTTTCTTTTATGTTTCTGCGGGGAAACACACGTTAAAAATTAACAGCTGCTCTAATATCATCTTGCCAGATGCCGAATTAGACGTAAAATACAACAGAAAAACTTAAAGGCCCGCTTGACCAGTTCAGCCTGAAATATATACCAGGCAGAGTAAAGACAGAAAAACAATGGAATTCCCTTAAATTATCTACTACAGAGACTCTTAACAAAAACTATGCTTCGCACAATGAAAAAATTTAACTATATTTATCTATGAAAGCTAATTAAAGACTGCTTCTGTGAGTTAATATTTTATTGCTAATTGGTTGCTGATATTGTTAGTAATGTTATGATATACTTTTCGTACATTAGAGTCTAATAGTGCCCTCACTCATAAGCAAGCAAAACGCAATTAAACCACTATTCCCTCTAATGAAGTCACTCCACCTCTAAAGAAGGTTCATACAGAATTCATTCTCTGAAATTGGTTGTGAATTAGTCAATACTGAAATTGAAAAAGCCATGTAAAACTATTATTTTTTAATGTAGCAATATTAGTAGTAGTTAAAGATATTCAGCTAATTTGTAGATTATATTTAGCTAATTAGTAAATTACATTCAGCTAATTTGTATATTATATTTAGCTAATTTGTAAATTAAGAGGTAGATAGGTACGGATGATTTTTGACTACTCTTAGGAAGTTAAACATAACGGCAAGAACCCCTGAAAGAATCATTACTACAAATACAACAGAGTATTAAAGAAAAGCGTTTACATTTTCAAAGGAAAGTGTTCAGCTTTACAAATTTATTTCCTAAAATTTTAATATCTTAATTTCTTTTTTCTAGAAATTGGTATATTCTTGACTAATAGCTCGGTTTATTTGATTTAGTAACCTCATACGTAATATTATCAAGGTATTTAGAACTTCCATACTTTTTTATAATAATTTTTTATAATAATAGAAGAGCATTATCTATACCGAATTACAAAAAAGGAATAAATACTAAAATAACCCTTGTTTACTTTAATAATGCATTCTGCGAAATATAACACACATAAATGAATAAACTAAGGGTTGGGTATTGAATGTTTGTAGCAGATCAGATAGCATAAAAAATTTAAAAAGAAGCGAAGTTTTTTTTTTTTTTTTTTTTTTTTTTTTTTTTTTTTTTTTTTTGTTTACATGAAGAACTCTAATTGTTTTCGGTGAGTTACAGCATATTCTATTTTCTATATTCCGAAGTTACTTCATTTCTCGAAAGCACAGTCCATCAATTCTGCAGGGAAAGTTAGTAGTTTTAGCTAAATATCTGCTAACAGCATTATAACTGAACTTAGGTCACTCTTACGCTCCTGAACAGAAAAGGTTAGAAATGAAGAAAGGAGAGGTTTTGTGAATTCAGATAATGGAGTTACGTTACATAACTCCACAGTGAACTCTCCTAAAAGACGGAGAAGGTTTAGTTTGCCAATCATTTCCAGTCATATGTGAGGGCGTCGCGTTAGGCAGTTCTTCAAGTGTAGCATTCAGCCTCACACCATGTTGCGAAAAACCAAACACATTCGAACCCTATCGATCCAAACTATATCAGCTTATAAGTAATTATTGCATTCTTATATTATGTAAGTGGTAACACGTCTAGCTAGCAGTTGGAAGATGCGAGATTTGAATCTCGGCAAGAATTTAGTTGATTTTTTACGATATCTGCTCCCCAAAACTTAAGTTCTCTACAGTGGCATCTGAATTAAAATATAATGAATGATAATTCCTTGGTACCTAGATTTAGCTGACTGGATCTCCTGCCTTTGCCGAGCTCTCTTTTAAGTAAGGCAAGATATAAGGAATTATTACATTTCCCCAAGCGTGCTTTCATGATGTAAGTGGTAATTCATTCAGCTGGAAAGGGCATTGTTGCTTTTCATATTTTTAAAAAAACATAAACCTCTCTACAAATCTGGTTTCAAATTCGAAATGCATAGTTAAAAATGATGATTATTATACATAACTTATTATACGAAAAGATTAATTCCAAAGCAGACAGACAAAGACAATTTTCCTCTTACTATCTAAAGATAATAACCTTGCCATACACTGCATACTTACTTTGTTAATGTAAAGGATTATGCGATAAAGTCGTACTTATCTGGACAGGAGTATTCAGAATATGTCCAACAAAGCACCTCCGGCTTATTTGCTTATTCCAGATAAGGGGATATTAAAAAGTGCGTATCTAGGGCAGAAATTTTGATTTTCATCTGAATTTGACTTGCGTGGTTATTATCTATGAATAGGGAGTCATTTATACACAATAACTAACGATAAGGAGTTTTCCTCATTGTGATTTAAATCTTAAGCAGAATGAATTCTCGATTCTCTTTAGATTACTTTTACGCCGATAACTTTTGAGGCTTATTAATTAACTCGAAGAGGAAGTTTAGTGCTTAGCCTGTCAGGATTTTAATCTCAGAAACCATTGTCACTAATTAACTACGCGTTTCCTTAAAATTAAAAAGACCCAATGAATAACTGCCTGAATAAGAAATTTTTACAGGTGTTTAGTCGTTTAAATTTTATTATGCAATTTAAAAAAGAAAAAAATGCTGATTATGTGAGTAATTAATCAAAAAATCGAGAAATTTTTTGAATACTTTTTTTTAGTCTTTTAGCAATTCAAAGTGCTGAATTTCCTGGAAATGAATATTTGAAGCTTAAATAATTTTGCTTCACAGCAGCTGAATGGGAAATGAATCAAAGTTAAAAACGAAGGCTTGCGATTATTATTCTGGGAAAGAAAATGTATGGAATCACGGATCAGTAACATTAGAATGATTTCAATCGTATCCTATAGCGATATACATGTTATAGAGGGTTTCTAAAATGGCAAGAGATAGATTTTTTTATTTTTTTAAATATTGATTGTACCCGTGTACTGTCGATTTTAAAATTTCCAAATAAGGTAAGCAAATTTGCCTAAGCAATTTCAACTCTGCAGATGAAAAGAACTTAAAACACTAGCTGTCTATATGGTAACCTTGAAGAGAAAATTCCATTCATTATTCTTTAATTCATTAAAAACATAGTTTTCTACCTTTAAGTTCGAAATACTCCAGCATGCAAGAATAAAAACGTACTGACCTAAATCCTTTTTATTACCTATTACTACAGTAGTCAAATTTTGTGATTATATCTGCAAATTTTTGAGAATTTTTTTTAATTTCACTAATATCAGGTCTTAACGAGATTCTTTCCATTTATTTTTCATTTTTTTTTTAATTGACATTAATTCCAAAGCAGACAGACAAATTTGCGACATGTTTAATTGTTCAATTATTTTTATAGTTAAATAATTTTTACTTTTTGTTGACAAAAATATACCATATATAATATGTAGTTTCATTCCAAATTCCAAATTATAGCCTATTACTTTAAAATAGGTACTTCAAGACTTTCTGCCTCTCGTCGTCATCATCACACAGAGGAAATTAGGGGATTTTAGCAAATCAGACTATTCGACCTTTTTTTCGCGGTGCTCTTTGCCTTGATTATGAGTCTTTGGAAGTACGAAAGGGCATTGAAGTACCTATTTAGAAGTTAACGGTAAGGTTTCCTTTTTTTAGACGTGTGTTTTAGTAGTTTTCAAAAGTCAAAGTCCAGAGACATGTTGAACGAATGGTCCTTGAATGGTCCAGAGATGGAAGAAGAGTGCAATACGGTTGAGGAAAACAAATTCAATTTCCGCATGTGTATAGAGCTAGAGATGAATGGATGCAACTTAAATACTGTTAAATGGACTTCCGAAGAGTGAACGAATAATGAGTTCTGTAAATATTTACAATACTGGTATATTAAAAATCAAAAGTAAAAAAGAGAAAATAAAAATAAAAGAACAGGAAACGTTTACTTAAATGAAATACATTAAAGGCAAGTACAGAATATAGCAGCTCCACTAGCCACGAGGATGGTAGCTACTCCAGCCTGTTGGAGATATTATGTTATTGCTATTGTGTTACTACATCCTTCAATGTAAATCACAGACTGTGAATGTTTCGTGAATTTTCATTTCTTATCTCACGATAGCCCCACGAGTTTTTCTTTTTCTCTGGCTATAAAACTGATTCGTTACATTTCACCTATCAAAATACACAATTTTGTCCCAATTAATTACTGCTCACGTTGGTCAAGATCCAGTTAATTATATGAGAATCTTCAATCTATGATTAAAAAAGTCACAAAGAGCGACATGTTGAACTTAATGGCCTCCACTCACCAGTGGTTGAGATCATAGGTATCTTGTTTAAATTGCTGTTAAATATTGTACAATTCCATCAAGTACCCTGTATCAGGAAATCGGGTGTGTTGCATAGTACTGTGTATCCACGCGTATGAAGAAATGACATCTGCAATACAAAGGATTGTCAGCAAGATGACCATTGCTTTGCTCGACGCTACAACGCAGGAATCAGCACCTACAGTTCTGTATGATATGCGTTCTATGACGAACTGAATATGTTTGTGGAGGCAATGAGCGGAATGAGAGTGTTGGAAGCCTGCATTCTTCATCGTCGTACCGATCGAGCACCTAGACTGATGGTATGAGATTCTACTATATGCATAAATCTTGTTCGACATCCAAATTATTTCGGTAATTGTTTTTTTATGCATGTAAGTCAAGTTTTCTGGAATAATATATTTTACGAAAAGGACTAATTACTTAATACATTTTTCCTACCAGTCATAAACATATATTTATATTGCGTATATTTCTCGCATATATTAAATTATTATTATTTTATGTATTGCATATGTATATATTTCTCGCTCCCAATATAAAGCCAGAAAGGTTATTCTGATTAAGAGAAAGTTTCTTGTAACCATACATCATTAATCGCGGCTGATCTAGTTTTAAAAAACTGAGATTTTGAATTCATTAACCTCTGACAATGAAATTGTGTTTAGTTAAATTAAAAAACTTTATAATAAAATAAAGTAGAAAAATATCTCTTTCTTTTCCTCTAATACTTGAGTATTAACTCGAGGAAAAAAATTTGAGAGGACCACATGTTAAAAATCTTTAAAAATGAGGAATTATGAAACAGATTACTTTCTAAAACAATGATATCTTATGAAGGACGTTTATGTTACGAAATGAAAGTCAAAGCTATGAGAAAATCAGAACTATGTTAGAGGCGAAATTGGGAAGTTGCTGTCGTAAGAGGTAAAAATAGGACTTGTTCTTTATACTATCAGCAAGGTCAGCAAACGAAATCATCAAGTATAATCACCATTCCGTGAAGATGGGAAGATAATATTAAATAAACTTAATTCATAAAGCGAACAATTGAATTCTAAACTCAAAATATTTGGCGTTCACTGCAATGGCATCAAAAATATGCTCTGAAAAACTTAATAATAATTTTTACAGAAATACCACATAAAACTAATTATTGCATGACAATTGTTAGAGCTACATTTTGTTTAAATATTCAGTTATTAAAAATAAAATTAAAATTATAAAAAATAGGCACACAGTATTCACTCAAATCTAATCCTTAAAATTAATAATAACTGTTATTGTTATATATTAACCTATATATGTCTAGAGCAACTTATTGTTTTAAGGATTTTAGCCCATGATTAAGTAAAGTAATGTCCATGTCTTGCTTTGTTGAAGAGGCCGTTGTATTCTAGCAGATCATTTTGCGGTAGCAAACGCAATTGAAGAATGAACTGGTTAAACAGATTTCTAATACTAAACTTTGATAATATATTTTGCACTGAAGCAACAAATTTTTCCTATTGAACATTAGTTTTTATTATTCTGTTTATTATAATTTACGACTCTTATTTTACATGTATAAGCATGTTCAACTTGTGATTATTTCCTTTGAATAAACTTCTTATCGATTTTAGTCAATATTTTACTTGGAAAATATCGGGTAAATTATGTAAATTATGTTGTATAGTCCAATTTTAATTGGTTACCATTTTAGGGTTCCGTTTTCGTTTACATCAATTTTCCAAAATACGTAGTCGACCAGTAGTCAAGCGAGACGATTGCTGATCATTGGTAGTTCGAATTCCATTCTACTCTCAGCACAAGGGTTGGCTGCATAGAATATTTTCGTAGTTTTTTCCATGGGTAATGTGAATATCGGGTAATTTCTCTTAGAAAGATCTCGATGAAAGATATCCTTTTCATTAGGCATGTAGCCACCTCTTGCTCATCAGTTAGGGCTTTTAGTACCCTGTAGGAAAAAATTGAAATTGAGCCCAAAAATATGTTACATAGTTGTAATTTTTAGTTTCTTAGAAGCTCATTTAATTCCCAATAATTTTATAGGTTTCGTTACTTTAAAGCTCATCACCGCACTTTTTAATGATGTTCTTTTATCGCGTTCAATCTCATTCAGTATGAATTTAAGCTCGCGACCGAATTAGTTTCCTAGCTTCAATAGTTTCGGAGAATTTTGGTTTTGAAAAATAAAACTATTTTCCTTTTCTGTTAATTGTCTTAACTGACAAACTCGTAAACCTAGTTTTATGTGAAGAAATAATGAGTACCTTTTCTGAGGACTCGATGTTAGGAATTCACAGAAACTGCATTTTTAATCGCTGAGATTTTGTATTATTTTAACTCTATCATTTTTTATTGTGATATTTCTATTTGCTTTACTATTCTACTTAAGCAAGAAGCAAGATCAATTCATGTATTCATAGTGTACTCTAACGAATACAACTATTCTGTTCAGATTTCTACTGATACGCCATGAATGGTTATTCGTCATTTATAGTGCATCATTTATATTTTTTCACATTTCCTTGTGAATCTTCCCTATACACAGCATACGCAAGTGATATTAATGACTTCTATTATGAAACAGGATTTACTTTTCAACATATTTTTTCAAAAAATCTATGATTAGTCTTCAGTCTTCAAGATACTCGAGACTTTCAATAAGGAGTTTAAGTCATTGAAATATATAAACTATCCTTTATAGAAAACGGGTGTTTTAAAATTAAATGCCGATCTCTGATGAAAACTGCACATTTCTATGTGTTTTTCCGAACTTCTTTCCTTTAATTTTAAATGAATAAATCAGTCTGATGTTTTCATCGATAAAGATCTCTGCTGCTAATTTAAACCAGACTATCTGTAATGAACGTAAATCGGAATCAATAATGAGCTAAAATTGATCTCTGGCATAAAAGAGGATCGTTTTGTTGCAAAAAAAGAACCAGGTAGAGGTGAATGTAATAAAAAGTATATTTTCACTCGGGTTTGAAATTTGAATTCCAAGTCCCGTAGATAAAAATTATCAATGAAACAAAACTGGTAAAACGGACATAGTTATATTCACATGATCAGGATTATCCAAGATATCAATAATTAAAATTTTATAGTTTTGATGCAAATATTAGATGCATCAAAGTTTGTGAAATGGATGTCTAGTTTATTGTGCATCAAAGTGTTATGTTATGCAAGTTTGTGAAACTGGATATCTAGAAGATGCATTTAATTTTTTAAAACATACTACTGTTTATAAGCAATGACCCGCTGTGTATCAGAGGGCAATATTGATCTCTGATATACAGCGGGAGTTTAACACAAATTTCTGTTGAAAAAAGTGCTCGATAGCATGATAGCATGTATTTACTGAAACTTAATTCAACGTCATTCTAAATAGACAATTTTCCTGCAAAGGAACTTTTAAATGACATAATTTTGACAATTGTTTCAGAACTAGTTTTTGATATTAGATAGCAGTTTTTTCCTCCGTGTAAAGCAGATGAAGCTATCTGTTAATCGAAACTTCTGTTAATCGAAACAATCGAAACATGCGTAAAGGCGTGTGTTAAAATAAAAGTTATTTCTAATTTGCTTCAGATAATCGAAAATACTATAGTTTAAAAACAAGTTTTATTTGACTCACTTCTGTAGGAGCGATTAAGAAACAGTCTTGGAATCATTTTGAAACATCCTGTATATACTTCATTTTATTAGACTGTACCTTTGGGAATCCAGTTTAAAAGTAGAAAATGAATTGGAGCATTCGGCAACGCTGGTTTATTAAAAACCAAGTTAATCTATGGCTGCAATTTAAAAGCACTTAAACTTCCTTTCCCTTTTACGTGACATTTCGCTGATGGAACTGGAATATTGCTTAAATATGCCTTTTCTTTTATCCATTAAGTAGAAAATTGCGTACATACCAATAGAGGAGTTATGCAAAGATTATGCAAGGTGAAAGTGTTTACTGAAGAACAAGAGTGCACGTTAAAATATGCAAAATGAAAAGCAAAACTGAAAGTTATTTCCACAAGAATCATTTTACAGGCGGTCACATTTAAAGAAAATTATAAGCTGTGCAATTACAGCGCCCTGCTTCGTTTTTAAATAAGTCCATTTACAGAAACCAGATTTATAGGGTAATAACTTCGAAACCGTGCTTAACATACCAACAGTAGGGCTTGCAAAATATCTCTAATCAGAATTATGCGACCAGAGCGTATGCCAGAGAATGTCTGCGCTTTGCAGTACTTGATTAGTAACTCTTTCATGCAAATCCTCTGCAATGGATTAGTTACACTTCGCTTGGTAATTTTAATCAGTTTGCATCGGGTTTTGTTATAGATTTGTAACAGTGCGGAAGTCGTTAATTTAATTGCACGTAGGTGTAAAACAATTGTTGTGAAACAGTGGAATTTTGAGAAAAAAGCAAGTAAAAGACTAGAGTTAAAAATTAATTAAATGTCAATTAAGTGTTGAAAACCAAAGTAATTTGGGAACTTTTGCCTACAGGAAGCTTCTCGAATACGAATTACGCATGTAAACCTAAAATAAACTATATTCAACTATCAAAATATAATAATAATAATAATAATAATAAGGCAAGTAAATAGTTAGTTTTAATTTATCTTAACCTAGATCTATATATTTGAATTTCTGGGTTGTACTAGCATTTGCTAAACTAGGTGAAGTTGAGTAGTTTGTTACTGCTAACTGTATAAATAGAGGGCGATAATACAATATAAAGTTGAGTGTACTATGTAAAGCTGCTACCTATGAGAGCTATTGTAAAAACCTATGCTGTAAATTTTAATAATGTAAAATGCTTGTTTTGTGTGCAAAAATGTTGCTAACTTAGAGGCATTAAAAGTAAAAATTGTGAACTGCTACTGTTTGTGAAAATAGATGTTGCAAATGACTAAAGATGTAAAAATTTTGTGAAAAAAAATGTTTAGTAAAATTAAAATTAAATTAAAAGTTCGAATATGTTATTGAATTTGAATTAGAAAATAATAGAGAGAATAATAGAGAATTATTGTAAGAATATTTTGTACTAGATTTCATTATATAAACTGAAGTTACGAGTTCAATCAAAACTTTAACTAAATACTGGCCAAAGGTAAGGAAATTAGAAAAATAAGATAAAAATCTTCACTCAAATCGGGCTATAATTGATACTTTTGAAAAGAGTTGGCCCTTCGTTAGTAAAAGGAAAGATTCCAGTATTGATAAAATATACATTTTTACAAAATTATATTTACAAGTAATTCCTTAACTCTTCAAAATCCTCCATTACCCTCCAGTTAAGGTTTAAGGTAATATTACCATAAAGAGTGAAAAAATTTTAAAAAAAAGTTAATTCTAATAAGTTAAATTAAGTTAATAATTAAAAGTTAATAATTAAAAAAGAATTTAATAAAATGTTTTGGGACCTGGTTATTAACTTGAACATTAATTAGTTTTATTATTTCTTCCTTTAAATCTTCTATTTCAGTACATATATTTTTAATTCTAATTATTTGGCTATAAAAAGTGTTACGATTACTTTTTTAGAGATATTAGAGTTCCAATTAATTAGTTTAATAGTTTCAAACTGGAAAGTCCTCCTTTTATCATATAATTTAATTTTGTTGTGTTTAATTATGAGCTGGTCTAGGTATTCAATATTATCTTGATACATATTAGTTCTATTAAGTGTTAAACTATCTGAGTAAATTTTGAATCGTGCAAAAGCAGAATATATCAATTTCGACGTAAAGTAACTGATAGGTCAGTTATTGGATTCCAGAGAAAATACTGAGATCAATTTGTGGCGCAGTTTGCATTATTTTTCTTTTCTAGATAAATATTAAATAAGCTGCTTAAATAATATAATGGTTCTAACTATTTCAAATTATATTTAATATAATGATTTTAACTATTTCAAATTTACGATTTCATGTAAATAGATCTCATTTAATTACTAAAATTTACTTTATTAAACCTAAAATTTCAATTAAGCAGTTCTAAATTCATATCAATATTGTTGTAAGAAATGTCTTAAGCTGTTTTAAACTTTTCCATTTTTTATTTTGAGGTTATTTTATTATTATTTAACTTTATTTGTACTCTATGTTTAAATATTAGAAACGTTGAAGTGATTATTTGACTATTAAATTCCTTCTTTAACTGACGTAATTTGAAATACTTTAAATTTGTAAGTCATCCAGCTGATATTATGAATGTTTGCAACATTTTCGTAAAAAAATTCTAACTTCTTGTATTACATATACCGGGACTTTAAAGTACTTGTTCAGCCATTTCTTTTTAAACCCACTTTATATATTTGTTTTTTACTGCATGCCCGTTTGTACATATTTGTATATTGTTGGGTCGTATTCATGCAATTTAAATTTATATGATGTGTCTTAAGAGCGAATAATCGTTACTATGCAGCTTAAAACCTTGAGTTTCTAATCTAGTTTCAGGCTTCAATGAAATTATTCGCAAAGAAAGATAGTCCTTAAGTCATATTAATAATATCTCTAATTGATGTAATTTATTGCAAAGAATTCATGTGATTTAAAAATATACCTCATACATAATTTTTGCCAGTATTGTAATTAATAATAGATGCTTCTTGTGCCATATAATTATGTTAAAATGCTTATTTTCATTTTCTTCTTTACTGTTGTTTTTATGACATAACTATAAAATTTACATTGACAATTTAACTCACTTACCAAAAATGTAAATCTATAATTTAGCATATTTTTATGTTTACTATTATACTTTCTATTTTCTTTAATAATATTCTTCAACACATAGGATAAAGCTTGTTTTTTGACTTGATATTGTAATAAACACACTTTTTAAGAACCGTTTGCGCATGGAAATCAATGACTACATAGAAAACAGATTGAAGAGAAAATTAGTACAGAGACTTTGACAAAGTTTTATGGAAAAGAAGTGTTCATTTAAGAAGAGTTGTGTTGCTAGACCTTAGATATTAGGATCAATGGTTTTACAAGAAATGCATTTGTCTTTTGGATCAAAAAATTAATATAAGATCTGTCTTATTTTCGGAAAAATAAGGTAGAAGACGGAAAAATTAAATAAGACAAATAAAAAATGACTCGAAAAGGAAATCTAAAAGCTCACTGGTTTCTTGCTTCGTAGTACGCTCCTTCTCGCCAAAAACAAGACTAAACGCCGGGTCAGGAGACAGTACCCAGTCCATTCCTTCTTGCAGGCGGCAAAAAATGCAAAAGAGATTCATTGGAAGCACAACAATATAAAAACACACCTAATATTGAAATATTGGCAAATGAAAAGCGGTACTCATGCATCATATAGACTCAGAGCCTGATAAGAAACATTAATCTGTAGTTAACTTGCTTATTATCAATTTTTTGAAGGCAAATAATATTTTTTATGCATTAAATATTTTGGAATTTTGTGTATTACTGGAACGTCAATATTATCAGTTAACATCAAGTTACAAGATTTACTTGAGGAATAATGGAAATCCTCTTTACTAATAGAATAAAAAGAGTCGAATTGCAGACGAATAAAATAAATTGAAAGAAATAAATTAATTAAAATAAACGCAACAAATTTAAGATCCAAGTACACGAACTTCTTTGATTTTGTAGTGCTGCCATCTAGTGAGGATCTTTTTATTTTAAAATGCTTTACTTTTAAAAGAGAATTTTTGGATTATTTTTTTTTTTTTTTTTTTTTTTTTTTTTTTTAAACTAGACTTGAAGGAATATCGGACTATGTAATTGAAAAAAATAGCTCCAAATGCAAAATTATAAATTTTTAATATAATTTGAAAACTATAATTAAAATTAATAAAATCAATCCTAATAATTTAAATACCTTATTTACGCTTTATTTAGAAAAGGTCTCTTAGCTAACCTTTATTGGAAAGTCAAATGAGATGCACTGCAGATAAATAAATTCATCATCAGTGAGAAATTCGATTGGAATCTTTACAATTTTAAGAATTTTTTCTGACATTAAGGCTGTCGTGTAATAAGATGATAGGTGCCAATTTAACAGGTCAGACTAATTTTCACATGAATCCTACTCTCGTAAAACATATTTATATCTATATTCGTCATTACGTATTTTATTTTACTACTATATAATAGTTAAAATATTTGTATTCTGTATGTAATTTACTAATGAACTAGACATCCTAAAATACGAGCCTAATGTAATAATAAAATAGTAAAGTTTTGATAGTAGTAAAGTAGTAAAAAAAGCAGTATTATTCGCTAAATCCAAAGTTATTTTGATATTTTTTTTTCTGTAGGTTCACACATATTTAATCGAAAGAGTAACATTGTTGTACGGCAACAAAGTTAGATGAAAACTAAAACATAATAAAGATAACAATACAATGCTCAGAATTCATTTTAAACAAATACAATTTTTTCTAATTTTTATATTTGTAATTTTCTATTTGCATTAATTAAAGAATTATTATTAAAAATATATTCAAATTAGACTCATGTTTATATCAACGGAAAGGAAAGGAACGACAGTATCTGAAACATAATACGCAGAGACATTTTATTCAAAGAAAAACCACCTTTTCCTTGTTTAAAATTTTTTGCTTTTTCAAATATTATTACTTTTGTTTTTCAAATTTCATGAATAAATATGTCCTAAAAAACTAATACAACTAAATAGCAAATAAGTTTCGGATACGTAGTTAAAAGATGTTTCAAAATTCAGTATTTATTACATTCCTCTTATTGTTTTCTGATCACACGTTTCCCAGAAAATTAACGAAATCGTACAACTAATCACTTTCATATACAGCTTGTAATAATTGCAGTTTCTCAACATTTACTTTTTTTTTTTTTTTTTTTTTTTTTTTGTGCTATTTCATGACTACACATGTCCTAGAAAACAGAAAATTAAAAAAATAAACCATTTTCGGACAGAAGGCCCCCAAAATGTTCCACTTTCCAAAAATTACTATTTTTTTAATTTCCGTTTTGTGCTTGTTAATGTCCTAGAAATGTAAAGAAATCGGTAAGCGAGACTTACTTGGACAGACCTTTCAGTCTTTCAGAGTTTCACATTTTACTCTCTTTTTCACGTTTAATGAGAAGTCATGTTCTGCAAAATAAGAAAATCGGTTTCGATTCCGGTTCCAATATTGATTTAGCTTTCGAATGTTACTCTTTACTTTTTATGATGACATATGTCTTAAAAAACTTAAAAATAATAAATACCATTTTATGATGACATATGTCCTAAAAAACTTTTTAAAAAAAATCGGAGAAAAGTTCATTTTCGTATACAGGCTCTAATGAAGTTTCAGTTTGTTTCTAATTATATTATTTTCTTCTTTCCATTTTAATATTTCGCATGTCTTAGAAACCAAAAACCAAAGAGTAAAAATTTTCTGATTAGAGGCTCCAGTGTTGTTTCCTGTTTTCAACTTTTTCTATTTTCTTCTTCCCGTTAAATGATTACACGTATCCTACAATTTTAACAAAATTGAAGATCAAGTTATTTTCGATTAGAGGTTGCAATGACGTTTCAGATTTTCAGTTTTTACTTTTTCTTTTCTCCATTTTGTTATTACGTATAGCCTAAAACGAAAAAAAAAAAAAAAAAAAAAGTGGGAGAATGCGATCTTTCTTGAGTACCGGTTGGAAATTTTCTTTCAGCTTTTCAAGTTTTATTCTTTTCTTCTTCCCATTTAATGACTGCATTTGTTTACAAATTTAAAAAGTTGAAAAACAAAATATTTTCGGATACAAATTCCAATGTTGTTTCAACTAATCATATTGTTACGTTATTATCATCCTTCACGTTCTTGCGGGGTTCGTGTATGGATTTGGAGTGAATAACGACGACTTTTGATGAAGTATCGCAACATACTTTATTGGTCAGTATTATCAGGACAACTCTAAAACTCGTTTACAGTCGTCGAGGAACTACTATAAACACGCTGACAAAATCAGCATTGCTTTCATATTATCAAGCTATCACGGTGGAGACAGCTTCACTGCAAGCACCAGAGTACAGCTCCCGACTCTGCTCGGTCGTTCTAGGAACTCCACGTACTCTCGAAACTCTCCACGCGACAACTCGCGATGCACTCGACGGCACACATCTCGACTCTTCGGTTTAGTCGTTCCCGGAGCTCAACACGCTCTCTCGACGATGCACTAACCGCGATACACTAAGGGACTCTTCGGTGCACTCGACAACACACTCGGCACTTGCTGCCCGGCTGTCAACTCGATCGACTCCGCAGGGATTGACTCGCTAGACGAGACACTAACTCGATACTAACTAACTCGCACTCTTGAGGCACACACTCACTCGCACTCTTGATGAGGCCCTGTGACTCGCCCTCTCGATGAAGCACACTCTCTCGACAATGCACTAACCGCGATGCACTAAGAGATTCCTTTGGTGCACTCGACGACCCACTCGGCACTTGCTGCCTGCTGTCAAGTCGATCGTCTCTGAACGGACTAACTAGATGAGTCATACTAACTCGCACTCTAGACAAGACACACACACTGACTGCGAGCCAGTTATATAGCTTTCGACTTGTGTTCGAGAACATTCTGGGCTAAATCGGTAAGAATTCGTTCCAGAAGGTTCTCCAACCGTCCATGGTATACAGCCAATTTTGTCGCCAAATGTGGCAATCCTGCTTTCCTTGCTATTTTATGGCAACCCTAAAACTGCTTTGCGGGAAAGCCATCTTACCGCGCCTGCGCATTTCGTAATAATATTTTAGTACATATTTTCTTCTGCCTGTTTTATGATTACAGATGGCCTAATAAACAAATAAAGAGTAAGAACAAACTGATTTTAATTGCAGGTTATGATGTTGTTTCAACCCTTCAAATTTTACTATTTGTTCTTCTTGTTTCGTGATATTTTCTTCTTGTTCTATTCATGATTACCCTAGTATGTCGTGAGTAACAAACAGATACTGAAAAATAAATCATTTTTGATGCAACTTCCAATGTTGCTTCAGCTTTTCAAATTTGCTTATTTAATTCTTTCCTTTAACGATTGTATATGTCGAAAGAAAAAAATAAAGAACAAATCATTTCCGGATACACGTTTCAATATTCTTTCAGCTTCACAAATTTTACTATTTTATCTATTTAATAATTACTGAAATAAATCGAAAAATGAGTCAAGCAAACAAACTGATGAACAAATTTTCAGATACAGGTTCCAGTGATGTATCTAACGCACATACTTTGTAAAACTAGAGTAAAAGAATATAGATAGATGATCACGAAGTTTTCCACCTTCAGCTTTTTTAATGGTTGCATTTTCCATTATGAAAGTATTTTCATTATCCCTTCTGTTGAACTTCTGACTTCTTTAGTATAATTCCTTTGCATCGTATTTCACGTACCCATTCAAAATGTCAGTCGGATGAGCAGAGATCTCTTTTATAGAAATGTCGCTTTTGCAACATAGTATGGTCGGAGGCTTGTAATGCACTTGGCATTTTCAGACTGACGTTTTCTTTGGTTATATCTGATTCCGCTTGAATACTGCTGACATCCAAGAAACATTTTATTGTCTATCCACTGGTGGATTAGTTTGATAATTTGACAGTTTATTGAGTACTATTGACAAATGTGAGTAAATTGCTAAGGGCAATGAGCCTTTAAAAAAGTTTCAAAAATGTATCATGGTGCATGAAAGTAACGACTTTTTGGTAAAGAAAAAATATCTAGCGATGGTACAAACGTTTTCAGCCCTTCTTGGTGGAATGTGTAATGAGTCATATAAGGAGCAAGTTTCTTTTTAAATCAAGTCTATTTTAATTAAGGGGTGAGGGACAGTAACATCGGATGAGCAGCTTAATTGTGTCCGTTTTCAGTTGTGATTTTACAGTCTTCTACAGGATGAGCATTTCCATCCGGAGTAAGACCAACTATTTTTAACAAAAATTCCAGTTATGGCCTGGGCAAAGGATTTGTGAACATGTCTTCATTCAGCACTTAGATGCTGCGCTATTGTAATTTAGGGATTCCTTTGTTTTATAAAGAACAGAAATACTGATATTTTACATTGATATGTTTGGTGTAATTGTTTCCTAGTTCTTTTCTGGTAAGGTTTATGTAGGATATATTGTCCTTCAATATAATGTTAGCTTCCTGTTGAATGAAACCTGTGTCTTCCATCTGTTCTCTCATCCATTGTAACTGCAAAGTTATAGCGATGTATTCAGCTTCTGTTGAAGACAAGAGAACACAATTTTGTTTCTTGCTTGTCTATGATACTGTACTCTTTCCTATTTTGAATATGTATATCCCGATGTGGATTTTCTATCAGAGGTATCTCCTGCCCAATCAGCGTTGCTGTAAGCTTTGGCGACTGATTCACCATTAGATTTTAGATATAATTTGTAATTGATTGTAACTCGTATGACTATAGCATGATTTTAACTATAGCGTTCCAGTCCGATATTGATGGATTTGCTACTTTTCTCCTAATTATTTCGACAGAATTTGCTCCGTCGGTTCTTAATACTATTGCTAAATATAAAAGTGCTCCCATTGCTTTTCTGAATTTCTGGTTACCGGAAAAACTATTCTGTTGCTTGTTTTTGTTCTTCATGAAATTCGTAGTCTTCCGATTATACTCTTAATCTTGTCAGCTTAATGAAGTTTAAAATTTTCATCTTTTCTCTTTCAATTTCGATTCTTGATACGTAAATACTTCTCCAAGATTTCGAATATCAAAATATTCTTTGAGAATTAGTTCAGCTTCTTGAACTGATTTACGCTTATCTCTCACGACTAATAAGTCATCAATAAATAAGATTATACAAGTTTTTTGTATTTTTCTTGTTTAATGTGAAGGAACATTGATCAGCTCTTCTTTGAATATATCCTTATTTGCACAGGATTTCAGCTGTTTGTGACTTCAGTTTCTGGCTACCTGTTTTAGTCAGTAGATACTTTTGCTAAGTTATAGACTTTGTTCGCTTTTCACAAGGCGTAACTTCTGGTTGCTTCATTTATATTTCTTCTTTCTGTTCTCCCTACAGAAAAGCTGTTTTACGTCGAAATGGTTTGCATGCATGTGCTTTTGGGCGGCTATTGTCAAGATAGTCCTGATCGCAATATATTTTTCATCATAGTCACACGCAAATTTTTGGTAATATCCTCTAGCCACTAGACGAGTTTCACATCAGATAAAATTTCCTGAAACATTGGATTTTTTTTTGAACATCCATTTATTTCTCCCTCAGTCGTTCTTTGACATCTTCTCGATAATACGGGATTTTCTTCAATTTTATTCCTCCTTTTGCTATACCATCTGGACAGAATTCTCTGGATATGTTTTCTTTAAAAAAAGCATTATATTCCCTCATTATGATAACTGAATTGATGAGATATTGTTTCTTTTTCGTTTTCATCGATTATTCCCCTTCTTTTGAGTAAACCGCTTTTGTTTGTATGTGATAAATTCTATATTCTTTTAGTACTGCCACTGTAACCAAAGAAAATTCCTTTTTCTGCTCTTTCATTCAATTTACTTCTTTTCTACCTTGGAACTAGGCAATAAGCTGTGCTACAGAAAACATTGATATGGCTTAAGCTCGACTTTTTATTATTCTAGAGCTCGTACGTCGTTGTTTCGACTGATCTTGAGGGCAGTCTGTATTGTAGATAGGTGTCTGTCACGATGGTTTCATCCCAACATTCTATTTTGAGTCTTGAATTGCGTAGTAGATATGTTGTCATTTTCATAATGTATCCATTTTTTCTTTCTGCTCGACCATTCTATTATGGTGAATATGCTAAGGAAGTCTGACGTTCAATTTCTTTTTCTTTTAGATATTCCTCAATTTCTTTGTGTAATCTCCTTTATTATCTATTCTTAAGACTTTTGGCTTTTTTTTCAAATGTTTCTTTGTCATGGTTACAAATTGCTTTAATTTGTAGCTAGCTTCATATTTTTGTTGCTGGCAAATATACATTATATATCTCGAATAATGGTCGATGAATATTATGAAGTATTCCTTTCCTCCTAGTGATGGTATGCCAATCGGTCCACAAATGTTCGAAAGTATCAAGTCTAGAACAGATTTTTATCTGTAGTTGTTTATCTTTGGATATGGCAAATCAGACATTTTGCTTTTAACCCTTTCCGGCACGCTACTCTTTAAAGTTGGAATTTTACAAAAAAAAAAAAAAAAAAAAAAAAAAAAAAAAAAAAAAAATTGTACGCAGTCTATTTAGGCCTAGAAGGGTATGCAGGTATAATTTTACAAAGATTGCAAAAACCGTTTCCATTTTGTGAGTGTGTTCGAAGCGAACACACTGAGCCGCACGAGCTGTGATAGGTGAGCATTGCTGTGAAGCACGTATTACAGTAAAATACTTTGCCTATGATTTAAAAACAGTGAAATCTGATCTCTGTAGCAGATTTAGCATAAGCCAAGGTACACCACCGGGAGGCCTGCTACTCTACACCCCCCAAAAGAAACCTGGAAGAAAAAGGAAAATCTCATTGCTTCGGCAATGCTGAGGCCTCTCCTAGCCATTTACACAATTTAAAAATTTACAAGAAAAAGAATTAAAATGTTATAATATTTACAATTAATTATTGACTAGAAAAAATAATTATTAAATATATATACAAATAAAAATCTACAGAAATCAAAACTAAGCAAACTACGAAAGATGAAAGCAAGAGAAAAAAATGGTCTGCTCTCGCTGAAAATCAAATAGCTAAGTGAAAACAAAGTACCGGAGTCTTTAAAACCAAAAACAGAAAAAATTAAAAAGAATATAAATAAATCTGCGCTCTCAGGTTCCCCGTGTTTGAAGCACGAGACCAGATTCTGTGACTCACTCCCACGTGACAGGCGCTACCAGAACAGTGTGTTCAGTCCGAACACACCATACACTGAAGGCTTCACTTTACGCAATATTTCAAAGATAAAAATTAAAAGTAATACAGAATAGGCAGATTAGCGTACGAACAACAAAATTATATAAAGATTTTTTTTCCATTGATGTTCTTTATATTTAAAAAAAAATCTGAAACATTTCTTTGAAAAATCAGTATCTTTAAAAACAGAATATATCTCAACGTTAATGATTTGCTTGTGTGGTGCTGCCGTCTATTATTCATAAAAGAGATTAAAAGTAACCATTAATGTAGTTTTCGTGATATTTATCGATTATTTTCAGTGTCTAAAGAGTGTCTTTTGGTGTGTTCACACCGAACACACTGCGCCGGAAAAGGTTAAAGCAGCATTCGCGTTATTTACCTTTTTATAATTTCTCGGTTGATTCTTATTCCAGTTGCCAAGTCAACATTTTTCAGTCTCTTGATGGCTTCATAATTTCCCTGTCCTTGTCTTCTACGCCAAAGTTCTATGTTTTTTTCACTTCTTTTTTTAACTGCAATTTAGGTTTTTTCTTTTGCGATTCGATTATATTATATAAATTTTCTTGCTCTTTAACAACTCTTATGGCTTTATTCTCCATTTTTTGTTTTGCAAGTATCTTCTTCAGATTCATCTGTAAGTTCCCTGATAGTGATTTTTCGTACGGATATTAATCCTCCTTCGAGGTCAGAAACGTATAAAACGTTTATGAGTTTTATTTCTATTTCGTAATCTTCGTCGTCTATAGGTAGTATAAGTATCTTTCTCTGACGTCTTCGGACTTCATTTGAGTACCATTAACAATTGTTTATTTGCTCAGTTTTGCTTCTATTTCATTTCGTGCAAAAGTTTATATTATTAGTCATATGACATGTTGCTCCTGAATGAACTGACCAATTTCAGTAACTGCGAATGTATAATTATCAGTCTTCTCAAGTTTCTTTTTACTTCCTTGTACGAAGTAAAAAGAAGTATTGTAATCGCGAAAATTTTCAAGCATCATATTTCATTGAAAATATCTATTTTGACCACTATCGAATGCAATTTAACGATGTTTAAATAAAGAGTTTATTTCAAATTTCCAATCAGTCCAGTTGGATAAACCTTCAATTTGGTAAACTGAACAAAATTTTTAGCTTCCATATTACGTCGTTATTAACCAGGAAATATGCAGCAAAATTAAAAAGCTATCGGTACACTGTAGTGTCTGAACAGGTGGAACACACTGAAAGTGTTGAAATCGAAAACGAAAGTAAAAAAAAAAAAATCCGTTATTCAAACACGTCAACATAGCCATCGTTAATTTATTTACGCAATTAAACGTCGCTAAAACCCATAACCTGTTATGAAATTAACAGACAGAGTGATGGCTAATTGAATTTTGGACTTTATTAACAAAAAAAGTAGAGAGAACTTACATACGGCTTACTGTTTACATGAAAAATTTTAGAATGACGAAAATAATAATGATGCCAGATGCATAAAACATAATAAAACAATAAAACAATGATGCCACTGAAACTGCACATAATATTAATTAAATGCTTTATTCTCAACAAATACTATTCTCCAGATGAGGTATAAGCTGAGACGGAAAAAACTTTGAAGCCTATTGCTTCCTACGAGAAAATGCCAAGACTGGATGGAGCTGTAGAAGGGGCTATGGTCATGGCACTTACGGTAGCTTGTGCTTGTTCATGATAGTTTTATCCACTCAAGCGGTGATTTATTTTGGTTTAACGGTCACGATTAAATCCCATAAATTTTCCTTTTTAAGAATCATTTCAAGTTTATATTTCTATAGCCGATAGCTGTTATTGTCTAATTTCACTACTTTTCGAACTAGTACTTTTTCGAAACTAGTAGCCATTCTTACATTTGTTTTTCCAAATGCGTATACAGCTATATTAGTTTCGTTTCACTTTCTGAAGACAGGCTTGGCTTTCCCTTTTTCGATTATCTAGCGGTAATTTATGACAGAATTTCGTTTCTGTTTTTATTCTTAAATGCCTATCTCGATATATTTTATGGGTTTGGATGAAGTAAATATGCACTCAATTGGGATAGGGCAGTTCAGATACTTTACTTCTGATCTTGAAGAAATGCCCAATTCATTTCTATTTATCTAAACGCAGATTACTGACTGTAAGCAAATATTAAAATGAAAGAAAGTCTCTTATCTTATTAATGGATAATCCACGCTACAATGATTAAGGAACAGATTAGAAAGTAGAAACATATTTACAGTTATGAAAAAAAGAAAAACAAATTATAGAGACAGTACAAAACTTAGCAGCTCTCTATGGCAGAATACATAATGAGTCTCGTAAGGAGAAAGTTTGTTTATAGATCATCTTCGAGTTAAGGGCTCGAGTTTATCTTCGAGTTAAGGGGGTGAGGGTAAATAACTTTCGGATGAGCAGTTTATTTGCGATTTTACGGTCTTCACATGCCTTGATGTGTCGGATTGAGGACTGCAAAGAGATTTTTTTCAGTTCCGTGTGGTCACGTTTTAGCAAATCTGTTCGCCTCGCCTCATTTGGAGTCGAGCCAAAAGAGGAGAGCCGTGTAATGCATAATTTAGTTTTCAGAACATATATACAAATATCACTATTATTATTTTTCTTTATTCCTAATTTCTTGTCTATTCGCTCATCTAGAGGATTATGCACATCTTGTAGCAAGCGGCGTAGTTGAATTGAGGAAACAAATGGTAATCGGCATGAATTGTAACAGAGACTGTTATTGCTGCCGCTGTCTGCTTTTGCTTGCCTAGCGGATGCTGCTATTCGTAATAAACTAGTAAACCTTACGAGTGAGCATCTGACATTCGGCAAAATTTGGGCAAGTCTTAACTTTCAGCAGAGTTTAAAATTGTGCAGCCCATCTGATAGTGTAGCTTCTAGACCACTGTTGCTGTAGCCCGTTAATTTATTATGTAAAGTTCCAGCCAATAGCTGAAGTCTATGAGACATAAAAGTTTTGTGTTGCACAATTTTCTAAATTAAATTCACTAGCTGAGAAGAAATAAAATTTAAGGTAAATTTTACATATTTATATTATCTGTTGTTCCCACGGGTAGCTAAGCAGAGGACGATAACTAGCTCTCGCAATAAAGGTAACATCTGAAACTGAATAATTGATAGATGGAATTAAATAGGTAGTAAGACCCCTCTCAAACGCTGTAACTTAACATTTATTTTGTGAAATAGTTAAAAAATTATAAAACTTATGAACAATGTATTTTTAGAGATAAATATGAATTCAATGTTCTTACCTCTTCGTATTCCTCCATGACTTCCGACGTAGTGTTACTTTATAGGTAAACCTCTAATAATAATACTATTTTATGAATGTTATTCAATTGAATCCTGAAAATGCATGCCTTCGATGTTATCATCATGCGATGATTTGTAGGTGCTTTGGTTTTTACCACAATATTTTGCACGGCGATGTTTCTAATCTGTGAAATTTTTTAACTGCTTTATTTTTTATGATGATATATTGTACCACGATGTTTTCCCCGTGCTTTATTTTTTCAAACGATGTTTTTGTACGATGACGTTTTCGTCCTCGATGTACATGCCGCGATGTTTTCGGCGGACACCGTAAAAAACATAGGATCATGTTAATGCTAGAACCTCATATGCTTTACACAGCTTAACTATCTCCGTTTGTGTTTTACAGGCTTTGAAGCAAAATTTTATTTTTATTCTTTGCTGAAACGTTCACTGCATCAAATCGAACTATTAATTCTAAATAAATTTTATTCATAAGCAGTGGCGTAGCCAAAGGTTTCGTAACCCGCAGCGATCTAAAAATTTGCCTCTTTTTTCGATACTCAAGCGAATAGCTCAAAAAGTCAAAACATATAGGAAAACATGTGTCATTGGAGTAAAACTTAAATTCCATCATTTTAAAATTATATTATTATTTTGTTAGTTTTTCTATTTGACAAACCATCGATGATAATGTAAAGTTCCACTTCTTTTCTCTACTTGCTGTTATTTACATAGTATAGAAGTATTTCTTGAATGCTTAAATGTAAAATTGTAAGTCTTAAATTCTTATTTAAAAAACGCTTCTCACAAGTGATTGAAGTTTGTAGTAGCATTGTAATATCTAGACCTTTTTCTGGAGATTATACTTTAGAATAAACTTCAAAAGTTCTTAAGGACCGCCCTTCCACGTTTTTATTTCTAAATAATAATAAATAATTCTAAATAATAACAAATAAAATTCTGAAATGTTTCTTTCTTAAAAAGGAATTATTACTCATTAATATCATTGTAATGATATTTATTCAATATTCGTATTTTTCATTTAAAAGTTAAAGGAATATAGAAGGTACAAAAAGAAAATGTAGCTCCGAAAGCTTGTTGTGATTTCCTTGAATATATAATACGGGGTAAAATCCATTTTTCTTCTCAATTTAATTTCATATGGCAACTCAGGATCTTGTTACTTTTCCCTTGCCTCAATGATCCATGTTAGTAACCCCTATAAAATAATGCTTTGTATCGAAAAATGCTGCACTAGAAATGTGTCATCCGGTGCAGATCTCTGTTTTCTCCTTCCTGTAGCTATGCCGCTGTCTATAAGCAGGCAGTATTTTAGAAACGTAAGCAGTTAAATCATACTCTTAATCAATTACCTTTTGGCAGATTTGCTGGAAATGTTTTCGTAAAATTATTCTTAAATTCTGTGACATACCATGTATTTATAGTCACTATATACATATAATAAATATACGTGCTTATTAATACTAAATTTCGTATCTTTCTATTTTTTGTTTGGAAAGATGTTTCGACAAATAAATCTCTGTTCCTTACATCTTAATACTTTTTCTTTCTGCTAGAAGAAACTTTTCATCAGAATTTTTATCTCTTTTTCATTTGTTTACCAATTGTAAGACATATACGTTCTCTATTTCCGCCTCATTTCTCTGGATTTTCTGTCTTCCTGTAAACGCGATTTTGTTCTTGCAGATTATACTTTCGATCAAGCTTGCGATGATTTCTTGTTTTCCAATATTTTGATTCACTTTAGGTCTGATGCTATGTCAAAACCTGTCAACTGTAACGCGTGAAATTTATCTAGCACCTAAAGGGGGGGGGGGAATCAAGCTTGCGATGATTTCTTGTTTTCCAATATTTTGATTCACTTTAGGTCTGATGCTATGTCAAAACCTGTCAACTGTAACGCGTGAAATTTATCTAGCACCTAAAGGGGGGGGGGAAGTGCCTTTAATTTCATACACAATCAGTCATAAAAATCAGCATAACGCGAAATACAAATATAAAAATCTTTTCGAAGCGTAATAAAACATCTGTTAAAACAATAACGATAAAATAACAATCTGTAAGTTTCGAGAAATATTCAAGTATTGTAAAATTGAATGGCATAAGACATATATAAATTGAACATCCGCGAGAGATACACAACAAGTAATGAAATCTCAGCGTTTAAAGACGACTTTTATTTTAATTTCCTTATTTAAATATGAGAGTTATATTTGTCAAAAACCTTTAATAATAAGATTTCGAAGAAAGGAAGGAGTTTAGAAATTCGATGTTTGACTAGAAAGTTTCAGGAAGACTTACGGAAATCATCCCAGATAGCTTGGAAATGTAGCCAAGGATGCAGATAGTTTTACAGGATTATAAATCTTCAAAAACTCCGATTTTGAGATCGAGATCAAAGTACAAAAACAGAAAAGTTCATACCTTCAAAAATGCAGGTCAGTCGATAAATAAGAGCCCCAAATTTATTCAAGATAATTCGACAAGTTACATGAAATTCTTAACCAAAAATAAGATCATTGAAACCTTCTGGATATCAAGAGAACTACTGAAAAGAGAACGATTATACCGCCTTTGAACTAACTAAGGAGACATAAAAACTTGACTGTAGAAATCAAAAGAACGTACCATAAAAAACTCAAATTTTGAAGAACAGTGCTTTTCCCCGTGAAAGCAAATTTAATACATTTGGTTTCGATGGTTATGATATGATGAAAAAAGAACAAATAAACAAAGAAATGAAAGAATGAGAACATAGAAATGGAAATTTTGTTTCAGTTCCTTTTCCATTATCTTGGATAAGCTCAAACTCTTTTCTCTGCTCCGCTACTAGTGCTGAGTGCATACTAAGGGTAATAAAATGCATACCATTTAGATGATCATGGATTAAAAATTCATTTCTGCTAAAAATGTAACGCGTCATTAATAACCATTCCCAAACATTTTTGAATTCTTCACACACATCACGAGCATCACTTAATGCTCGATAAAAATTTCACACCATTTCGAATAAAGAATATCAAAGTGGTTTATTTATAATAATACCTGTTTCAAAATCCAGAGGATCATTTTTGAGCTACGGAAAAGCAATTTCAAGTTATTATTTAGACCTTATGTCTCAAGTTGACAGTCCGTACGCCGCATGCAACCCACTAAGCAGTTTTACCTTACATACTGGCCTGAAAATGCATCTTCCGTAAATTAACTAACATTATTATGATACTCATTTTTATGAAAAAAATATTGAAGAAAATTAAGATTTTAATAATTTGTAGTCCAGTTTTACATTTATTTCGTGACCAAAAACTAATGTGAGTAACGCCTCAGATAATCTTGAGATGGAATTATTAAATTAACACTATGACATAAATCTTATTCAAAAGTTTGATAAACTTTTATTCGTACTTTTCAATAGATAAATACTCGCAGTTACGAG
Source organism: Stegodyphus dumicola (assembly GCF_044657685.1). NCBI lineage: Eukaryota > Metazoa > Arthropoda > Arachnida > Araneae > Eresidae > Stegodyphus > Stegodyphus dumicola. Next base: position 32,950,558 of record NC_140774.1, read on the forward strand.
TTTATGCAATAAGTATAATCGCTTTGTTTGAGAGTACATTTATATGTAAATAGTTTTTCTATCGTAGTTGAAAATTATTATATAACATTAAAAATTAAAAATTTTTAAGTCTCAGAAAAAGAACCAAATTGACCAGTGAACATCTGCCCTTCATGAAGAAGGCAGTTTCTAATAATTTTTCTGTATGATTACAAACTTTGTCAAAATCGAAATGCCATGACATACTGCAGCTGAAAGTTGTAGTGAGAAATAAAGAAATTTATTTATATGCAAATATATGTATTATTTCTGTATACATTAAAGAAACATTTAGTAAATAAAAGATTAAAAATAGTTTGTCATTACTTGTTCTCACGTTTTGATCCACTTGGGAAGCTTACGCAATATGTTTATTTTTAATATAAGTGAAATTTACGCTATTGAATGATAATTGAATGTATTACAATATTTGAAATAAATCTTAGTCTGAAACTTTAATATTTTGTTATCAATACGTTTGAACTGCAATATGTAATTAACAGAAATTTCTTGAAGAGAACAATTTTTAGGTTTCCGACAGAAACTATTTAGACTCAGACAGACGTATAAATTCAAATTTTTTCTTTGAGTCGTCATTATTACTCTTTCGTAAATAAATTTTTAAATTTAGTTAAGGTTTTATTTTTCTAAAAAAAAATTCTTTTCCATTTTGCTAAAAACATTCGTCCCGACAGCTGCTTTCAGATCGTACATTCGGTTCGCGTGATGTTTGAGTTTGGAACAACTGATTTAGACAGTTTGCTCTTAATGTGAGGTTAAAAGTAAATTGGGTTGTAAAAGTTTTGACAATCATATAATGGAATGCAAAGTATTTTGTTCATTTATTTAGGTCTATAAACCAAATTAATTGAAAGTGTCTTACGAAAGCCCTAGTATGACAGTATATATTAAGAGAACTTTTAATCCATTTCTTCAGCATATTCTCTTAAATCAGTAAAGCCTGGAAGGGTAAAGATTTGGCGAGTGATTTTGCAGTGATTTCAAGGATACAAGCGTTTCTTCTATATTAGAGGTGTTTCTTCTGAGGTATATATATTCGAAAGGCACATATGAAAGAAAATGTAATATATATTAACTACCATTTTAAGCGATATTAATGAACGTAATTACTACTGAAATTAATGATGTTGAAAATTATTTAGGCTAAAACTAATAATTTTAGCTAAATAACGTTTTGATGTGCGAGTTTTATATATCTCTAAACAGACATAAATGAGTTAAAGTTCGTTTTTACTCTCTGTCAACGACATGTTAGAATCTGAAACTAGGCCCATAAAACTAAGACCCTGTATTCTTTAGGAAAAGATTTATTGGTGATGCAGGGCATATTTATATGGTCTATGATAAGTAATCCATAAACCAGGGCAAACCATAACTAAGGCCTTAGCTCTAAAAATTGATAACCAAAAGACCAAGGCTCTGAATACAATTAAGTAACTTGGGTTCACTATGGACAAGCAATTCTCATCTACAAAATAATAAACTTCGTACAACATCAGTAGCTAACTACCTACGACGCATGCATGAAATATAGTAGTAACTAGGGCTTAAATCCCCATAATAAGACTGATTCTTCTAAAAACAGTTACATCAAAAATGGTAAATTACGGATCTGGAATTTGGGCACAACCAATGGCAGTGAGAAAGATTAAATATTTAAATTCAATTTCAAAGGCCTTTTAGTCTTTGCATTACTCGAGCATATCGCAGAACTTCAAATGTAGCTCTTAATAATTAAGCTAGCTCTCTTCTACTGTCAGTCAGTGCAAAAATGCGAAGCACCTACATGAAATTCCTTCAACTTAACCAAGCTGTAGAATTTAACAACCAAACAATTTCTGTTATCCAACAATGAAAATCTATTTCTGCTAACCAACTACGAAAAGAAAAATAATCCCAATTTTTTTCATTCAGCGTTTCGCTTCAACAAAATAAAATTCCCCATGTCTGACGAAAATTTAAATAGTTGATCTCCAGTTGCATATAATGATGGGTAAAAGATTAAACGAGAAGTTGGTTCATTAGTCTATTTTCAAATTACCGCTACAATTATCATAAAATGGAAAGGTCATTTCTGTAATAATAATAGTGTTTTCCAAGCTGAATGGTCAGCCATAAAAGCAGGGGTTAAAATAGCCATTCTCAAAAATCTCAACGATTTACCATAAATTCTGGCTCCCAAGCATCTATTTTAGCGATTAGGATTTCCTTACATTCCTCTCCACTGGTTTCTGACATAAATTCTCTTCTAGCTTTAATTCCAAACTCAAAATTCAAATTTCATAGATCGAAAGATATTGAGCCAAAGGACGTGGCCATTTTAGTAATGATCAGACTGATGAATTAGCCAAAGAAGCAGCTCTTAATTATGATGGTATTTAAATCACCCTTCCATGAACTCGTTCAAATTTCAAATACCAATTAAAATGACTTGCTTCAAAATATTGGCAAAATTTGTGGAAATAATGCTTCATAGAGAAGACGCACATATAACCTGATCCCCGATGTAAGCTTCGCATCTCTGTACTCGAATTCTACATTAAATTATTATATAACAGGACACAGATCCTTCTCCATATATTTCTACGCAAGAAATATGACGAACTCCGACATCTGCATATGTAAGAAACAAGGACCTCCTGATCATTACACTTTCTCATGCCTCTTAACTGTGGATAATAACATAAAATCCCCACAAACAGGTCTCCTGGCATTCCAAAGATTTCTAATGAAAGATAAACATCAGTATTCGAAGTTAGTTTCAAAAAATTATGCAGCGACTGCTTTCCTACGGCCTAGATCTTTGTCGAGTATAAATTCTTATACTGCATAAACTTAGGGAAATTTTACATCCTGTGAATATTTTATGTTTACCTGTTACTTACATCATTTATGTCCTAAATTATTATATTTAATAAATACTGGATGGGGAGTGTACGGTGGGATTGCACGTTGCAACATAATAGGTAAACTCTAGATCCTTTGAAAAGCTTCAGTAGCTCATTTCTCACCCTTTCTTTGTAAACTATCATAAAACTTGCAAAAAAAAAGGGGGGGTTATTTAGCATGGGAAGGCATTACCAGTTGACCCGTGGTACATCGCTGGTGTTCCCCATACTTTTTTACATGTTTTACTTGTATTTAAAAGCACATTTTGGGTCTTATGCAGATTCCTTGAAATGAATGTTTGGTACATTTTATGAAACACAATTCAAACAAACCTACGATCGATAAATTCAGCGCCATCCAATAGCAATATCGACACTGCAGAATTTGTGGGCATTACTAAAATATGAATATTTTCGTTGTTTAAAACACTTCTGTATTTGGATTTTTTTAATGGTAGGCACTAGCCATTTTTAGGCTTTCACCACTGCTAAGGTCAGAAGTGGTGGTCATTTTATTATGGAGGCAACAAATAGGCGGCCACCTTTACCTCCTATGAGAGACAGACAACGTAGATCCATATCTTCTTCGGCATTCGAACTCAGGCCCTTCGGTATGGTAGTCGGCTCCCTTAACCACTACCATCTGGGCGGCAGGTTTGGAAATACGTGATTAAGATCAACGATTGCGAAAATAAAAGCCGGGTAAGGAATTTTAAGCCGGGCTTAGAAGTGGGTACGTTTGGTATTTCCAATTGCAATAAAAATGGGTGAGGCACAGTTAAATGTTATCGAAGTCCCATATGCAAAATTTCTATGTTCTATGATTAATCATTCTTGAGTATGCGAGATACATACGTACTTCGTACATAAAGACATCACGAAAAAAACCCTTTTGAAACTATTTAAAATCTAGTTTACAATCCGTTTTGGAAAACGGAGTTATTTATTCTGCACGTAAGAACGCACGTGACGCAAAAAGGCTCATCGAAATTGTTTCGGGAACGGTCAAAATGGATATTTCCATTAAAATATGGTACTCAAAATTTTTCGCTACTAGAGTACTTGCTTTTTTTTTGTACAAGGAAGTAAAAAATGTACAACTACCTTAGATGCCGGTCGATTTTAAAGAGTTAACCAACATGTACAAATCTAATTATATCTCTTGCTATTGCCTTATTATTTTTGACCACACATTGTTCGGTTCTGGTTTATTACTTTGTAGAGATATTAGGTTAGTTCGAAGCAGGAGACGTGAAAAATGAGCAACGCCTTCGCCGGGAATCGAACCACGGACCTCTGGAAAACGCGCCCAGCGTGCAGACCACTACACCACGAAGGCATGCTAAGAAGACGGGAGAAATACCTTATATACTACCCCTTTTATAGGGCGACTGGGGATTAAGGGACCCAATCGCCAAATCCTGTTGGCGGTGAATCATCATCCACTACTTTTTTTTAGTTCGGGCGCCAGTGTTCAGTCATTAGGTTATTTTTAAAGCAAGAGTGAGGAAAAATGAGTAACGCCTTCTCCGGGAATCGAACCACGGACCTTTGGAATACGCGCTTACCGTGCTGACCACTACACCACGAAGGCACGAAAGACAGGAGGAATACCTTCTAATTTTCTGAGAAAATCGGGAGGAAAAACTGTTTATTTTCTTAATTTCGAACAGTGCATATAAAACACTTTCCAATTAAATGATAATCTTGATCTAAAGTAACGATGTTGAATATAGTTCCGAAATTTGATCGGTTTGTAAATACGACTTTGAAAATAAAATGTATTGGTAAATCTTTTATTCAAGTTTACATGATCATTATTTCTCTTTTTGTTTTGTTTCTGGTAAAAATGCCTGCCTCCAAATATCAATGTAAATCTTCGACCGGAGGTTTTTCACGAAGTTATTAATTCAAATCCTACTTCACGAAAATGTCAATATTTACTCCACGATCACGTCGCTTCAAAATTACTTTGCTAATAATATTTGATTTCAGTTGTTGAGAATACATTTTTCGATAAGTAAATAAATATATCCAAGAGAAGAACTGAGAGAATAATATATAATTATGCATATTCCGTGAAAAGAGCTTGTTAAAATGCAACTATTCGGCGTTTTTCGCAACCAATAAAAAACAGATTATGAAATAATCGAAAAGCTACATCCTGGTTTAAACCAAGAATCACGAAAGCGTTATGTATTTGCGCTATTTCGGGCTATTTATATTACATACTTATTGGAGGTTATGTCTTTAAAAGCATTCTTATTCGCGTGCGCATACTCTTCGCCAGGTCATCCTGTTTCTCCCGCTTTATCACATGTGTAAACCATTCGTAATGTGTTCGCTATGTTTCACGGTTTGTTGGCATAGCGTAACCATCGGCGTTCATGCTGCTTGATTTCTTTATTCCGGGTTAATTACACGTTCTGAGCCATTTAAGTCTGTGCTTCTTTTGTTGTGGATATGCGTTGTGGCTTTACTCGAGTAATGTTTTTCGATTCGAGAAAATTTCAGGTATAGATACTAAATAGACGAAATGACCTGAAAATAGCTAGAGAATATATTTTGATATTAAAATGTGTTGGGAATTGTGTTTAATTTTTGTCAAATTATTGAGAAATTATAAAATTAATTTTCTAAAATATCTGCGGGCGATATGATTCAGTCTGTGGCGATATGATTTAATCTGTGGTGATAAGTTTCAATCTGCGTTAATCCTCCGTTTGCGGGCGATATGGTTCAAAACCAAACGTTAATATCAGTGGTTTTTCAAGTTATGGTACGCAATGAAGTTTTTGAAAAGAGCACTTGCGTTGACACGTCATACAAAAGTTATGCTGGAAACATTGCAGCTGAATAATTTTTAAGAATTGAGTGACAAAGTAGCTCGTGTCTGTTTATCTCAACTCTTCCTCCGCTGCTGTACACGAGAATTTAGTATTTTCTTTCTTAGACTAATCAATAAAATGATTATTAATTTATAAGTTTTGTTAAGTTGTTTAAGTCATTTTTATAAGTTTATCAATATAATAGTTTATAAACAACGACATTTCGATACCTGAACTTCGATTAACTGAAATAAATGTCGAGATATAAAATTCTTAGTTAATAATGGGAAACGTAATAATTTCTGACGGTGGAGAATGCTGCATCGCCTTTAAGACATTCAGCTTTTATGCTCAATTGATTAGAATCTTCCACCAACTGCTATGCCCAGCCTCGGGAGTAGCTCGGCGATTAGCGGCGTTTATTAAACTAGTATATAGAATTTACATATTGATAAATATAATAATAGTGCCGATGTTACAATAGTAATTCAGATTATGTGTTTTTAAAAATTTTACTAAATTTCTAAATACAAATATAAATGTTGCTATATATAAAATTCAGTCGAGTTTTAGAACTTTGATAATTACATAATAAAAACTAAATATCAAGAAATAAATATATAATTACATAAATAGATACAATAAGTAAAAATTAAAAATTTAGAAATTAGATAAAGGCCTAAATACCATAATGAATGTTGTTATACTTGTATATGAAAAAATTACAGTATTAGAATTTTGAGAATTATATAATAAAAATTAAATAAAAAATTAAATATACCATAAATACATAAAACCTAAATAAATATGTGAGTAAATGAAACATAAATACATAATACCTAAATAAATATGTGAGTAAATGAAACATAAATACATAGGTAAATATTTAAGAAGATCATTACAAATTGTGAAAATGACCTACATAATATATGAGAATAGTGGGGGCTGAGAATATAAGTAATTGTAAAGAGTTTAGAATAAGAGTTTAGTTTTTTATTAGAGAGTTCTTGAATGACGAGTGAAGAGTAGTTCTTGAATGAAGAGTGAAGAGTAGTTCTTGAATGAAGAGTGAAGAGTAGTTCTTGAATGAAGAGTGAAGAGTAGTTATTGAATAAAAGATGATGAAAATTAGTTATTGAATGAATTAGGATGATTTGAAGGAAAAGTTCTTGAAAGTTCTTAATAGAGAGTAATTCTTGAGTAAAAATCTTGACTAATAATCTTGAGTTGAGAATTCATTAATATATTTAAGATTAATATATTAAGGAGATAGAATTAGAAAATTTTCTTAAATTTTTGAACTTTATAAATTATGTGAATTATTAGGCTTCTCTTGAATTTATTAACATTATTGTTTTTAATGATTTTTAGATGTTCTTCAAATATGATGATGATCTATAATAAAAATCTTGACTAGGGATGAGAATGGAGATGAGCTTGGGAGATCCTGAAGATTAAGTACATCACTTAAATACGGACGGCCTTGAGTGAAAGCCTTGAGGAAATATATTTTTAAGAAGTAAGTAATAAAAATGAGATAGCAAAAAGGATAGCGTATTAAGTAAGGTAAATGAACATAGATAATATGATTTCAAGTTCCCTTTAAGATTATCGATGTTTGCGAAGATATAATTTGTTATATTTTGAAGCTTATTATTTTTTAATAATTGTTGAAACCATAACTGAGCAGAAGTTAAACTGTATGCTTTAAGGTGATCATCTTTAGTAAGGTTTCAGTGAAAGAGATAATGGTCTATTGTGCCTTCATTCACACAGGTACAGAGATTTGTATGGTGAAGTCCGAATCTATGAAGGTATTCTGCAACGGTACAGGTCAGATCGACGCCAACGGTTCGACACCAGCGTTTCGACGCGTGGTCAATTCGACACGAGGTCGTTTCGACGCGGGGTCAGTTCGACGCTATACTTTTTTTGCTTTTGTTTGACGCCATACTTTTCGTATTTTTATTTATTTTTAGAATAAGTTTGCATCATCATTCAAATCAATTAGGTGTCATCATCATTTGGTGTTTCATACCCCACATTATGGGAATTCATAGATGGTCTCAGGCGCGTTCAAAAATCAATTGATGAATGTTATGAACAATTTGTACGTGGAAATGAACCACCGCACAAGCGGAATAGGTATCTGCGAGCTGATATGAGAATTAAAATAATAGTTGAAGATTTTTAAAATCGAGAAATAATCAATACCTGAAAGGTGTGGCGCATAATTTTGCAATGGATTAGTACAATAACTGTTCTGTGATGTAATCTTATTTATCTCTAATCTTATTTAGCCCACCAGCGGCCGAGTGGTAAAGTCGCTGAACACTGGTAGTTCGGTCCGAGGTTCGAATCCCGCGAACGGGCTGGCTGCATGGGCGTTTTCGTGGTTTTCCCCATGTGTAACGTGTATACGAGCCAGTTTCCCTTAGAAAGTCCTCCACGAAGGCATCCCTCCTCTTAGGCAGATAGCCCTCGAGGCTTTGCCATAATTACACACACACACACACTAATCTTATTTATGTGTAATCTTATTTATCTGTAATTATATTTGTCTGCAATGTAATATAACTACTTTGTAACCATATGTTTATTTTCCATTTGTGTATTTTGCCTTTTTGATGCTGTTTTGTGAAATAAATAAATAAAAAAAAAAAAACCTCCCTCATGTCCCGGAACCTTGACGTTGGCGAGGGGGCTTCTCACTAATCTGGGACACAAACAAAAATCTAGAACACTTTCACACATATACACACCATGCAAACAATCGCTATTTCAATAAGTAAAAATCAGTCATATTATTTATTTATATATCACTTCATATTTATTCTAAAAATAAATAAAAATACGAAAAAAAAAAAAAAAATATGGCGTCGAACTGCCCCTGCGTCGAAACGTACGGCGTCGAACTGCCCCGGCGTCGAAACGTTGGCGTCGCACCGTTGGCATCGAACCGTCGGCGTCGAAACGACCTGCTTCGTTCTGTAAATGAACCATGAGCTGTTAGAGAAAATATAATTGAACGTTTGGTAGATATGAATGATCTGGAAGGATTTGATATGAAAGTAAAAGTTCTTCTGCCGGTTGTCGCTTGAGTCCAATTTTGTTTCCATAATTGCATTAGGTCTGTTTCTAATTTTGCTTGTAGTAATGACATTGGATATAGAATTGAGTAAATTGGAAGGAAAGAATTGTTAGCTGTCTCTTTTGCTAGTTCACCTGCTAACTCGTTGCCGTTGTTATAACTCCTAATAAACACACCGGAGTTTTTCTGGAGTTATTATAACTCCTAAAAAATAAAGAATAAATAGCAAAGAGAAAAGATTCCCAGCTTCTCGCAAGAACTCGACAAAAGCCTCACGCTTCATAGCTTCATAAGTAGGGTTTCTTAACAGTTTTGGACAACATAATATTTATTATATTTGGGACGCTTCATTTCTTTGCTTTCCTTGAGGGCATCCTTTCCCTAAGGCAGAAAGCCCGCGAGAGCTTTTGCGATTAATTAACCAATAAACCTTCACATGTTTTTCTGAAAGCGTAAAAATATTTACAGTTGAACTTGCTCCAGATGAGAATATAGAATACTGTCCTCAAAATTTATTCCTTCCTGAAGGAGCTAACCGTTGATTATGTATAGTAATTAACTAGCATAATATGTACCGTTTTGCAAGAGCAACTTATAAATACGTACCATGTTCAGTTAACACAGATATAGGAAGTTATATTAATGAAAATTACGGTGTGATGTCATTGCTATTCTCTTCGCTTTAGTTATATCACTTTTATGTGCTTCATTTCAATATAACGTTAGTATCATATCTGATAATTTTCCGAATTGACTTGTTCCACCATATCCTTCCATATCTGTGGAAATTTAATAATATTTGTAGGCCTCATCTGGCAAATTTTCTTTGAATGGCACAAATAAAATATTACGATTATTTTTAGAAAAGAAATCGTTCTTTGCTCCTAAAAAAACAAAATATATTTATGTTTTAATTCATTCTAAAACCAAAGTATCACAAATCATTCTACATGAGAATAAAAAAACATTCGTAAGAAAACTGTGAAGCGCATTGACAGATCTATCCTTTGAAACATAGATGCTATAAATCTCTCAATAACAAATATAATTACTGATTAACGTGGAGCGTATTAAGAGCTCTGTCTAGAATATTATTAATAATTTAATAATAGAATTTTGTTAATATGCTTCATTATTTTGGGACAATGATAAAACTATTATTACAAATCGTCAGCGTAAAAAAAATGTAAGAAAATAAAATCTGAAAGCCTTCAGATTTTATATTACGCCCAAAGGGGCGTTTTTTAATGTTGTGTGTGATACCTTTATTTATTAAATATCATGTTCTTCGCACTTAAACCATAAAATTCAATTCAACAGCAATATAGCAAAATAATTTTAAAATGAGCATATCTTTAGAATTTCTGATATACAGCCTCGCGCGCTGGAGATAAAAATGTTCTTTTTTTATCGAACAGTGTTGCAATTGCTCGCTTTGAAATCGCTGAGTTTCGTAATCAAAAATTCGTTAAAGTTTTACAAAATATGAAATAGATAATAAAAGAAATTCCAAGTTCGAGCTTCCAGAAGCCCATATTCTAGTGGAGGACAAAGGATTTCTCTCAATACTGAACTTCTGTCTTCATTCTGCTAAACTTGAAATTAATAGGATTTATTAAAAATCCTTTCATAATGCTGCTGCTAGTCCTACTGAAAATAAGTTATGGAGGGTGCTTTTAAAAGCCGACTGTGTCTCGGACTCTCCTTGTGCTACTGCTATGGCTGAGTTTAGACTATTAACTGGACATGACTGCCTTGGTGTTCATTTGTTTCGTTTTAATCTGACTGCCTCACCTTTATGTGCTTTGTGTGATTCTGGTTAAGTCATCGACGCTGCTCATCTGGAGGTGTGGTCTGCATTTGAGAGTTTGGACTGTATTGCAAAAAATTATTGTACAGCTCGTTGCCTAATGACCTGATGGTCAAAGGCAAGGCATTTGATAAATAAATACTAAATTTCTTATTTTAGCTGACAGCCTGCAATATTTCCCGGAAGGCCTACTGAGTAGATAACTGTTCCTTCGTAGAAAGAATTAACCCCATACAGGGAGATAACCCATGCTGAGTTCCTGCAGCTACCTCCCGAATATTACAACGAAAAGGCAAGCGCTGAATCTACGCACGCTTGAAGATCACGCAACGTAATCTAACATTAAACGTCCAAGAAGCCTGCCGCCTGAGTACAACATTTGTGTACCAAATTCATATGACAGCATCTCGTTAGATGAAGAAGTCCGAAGCAAAAAGTCCAGGAAAGGACAACTATTCACGTAGACATAAAAGTCGAACTCAAACGCAGCAATTAGCTAGAGAGATCCCATCCCCTTGTTCTGTCGAACAAATTGATGAAGCTTCCTCGCCAATTAGCTACAATGTTGATGTAAATGCTAATGAGAATGTTTCATAACCTCCAACGAAAATAAATCAAGAAAATGGTATTACAAATAATGCAGAATTTCAACACCTGAAACCGACTGCTAGAGCACCTTCTATTGTAGTAAAGGCCTCCGCGTATAAGTGTTAGGACTTCATAAAATTGATCAAAGGCACCAATAACACGGATATTAAAGAAAATAATGTGTCTAACAAGCACATTAAGTGACTGTGAGAAATGTTCAGACACACAGAGCGATGACTGCCCTTTTGCCTCAAGGGGTGTTAAATATCAGTCCTTTAGCTTACCTGAAGAACGCAACTTGAAAGTAATTATCCGAGGGCTTACCAGAGACGCCGGAACAGAAGATATCCAACAGGAAATAATTTCCCTAGGATAACCAACCACTGAAGTTTAAGCAAGTGATTCAAATTTCGCATCTCGAAGAACTCGAGTTCAAATCTCGAAGAACTAGATGACAGTACAGATGTTTACGTAGATTTCTTATGTTGAACGTAGTTCGGCTGTGGTTCTACTCAAAACGTCTTTCAAAAAGGCATTCTTTTTCTTAGCCTCTGCGTGTTTAAACTTGTTCAAGCAAACCCTTTTAGTATATTTCGGTAAACTTGAAATTAAGGAAAGAAAGTTACTTGTTGTTTATGGGATATTACTGAAGGAAAATAACGTTCTACAGTTTATTAGTAAATAAATTAATCAGTTCGACGTAAAAATTAGCAACAACGAAAAAGGTTTGAAATTTTTTCCCTGTTTGTGCTAATTTTTATATAGAGCCTCTTTATTTCTTAACTTATTTATGGGATGTTATGATCTTTTTTAATTTCATGCATATTGTATAATCCATAATTTTAATAATCATAAAGAAAGGTATTATAATTTCAACCATGCGTTTTGCAAGTTTCATTAGGTTTAAAAATGTTTTTAAATCTAGCGTCGTTCAAAAAAACCATAAAATTAAAAAAAAAACATAAATTTTAATGTTTTGAAATAAAACATAAATTTAACATAAATTTAAATTTTATATTTAATTAAAATAATTTTAAACATAAATTTAATTAATTTAAAAATTAATTAAATTTTTTAAACATAAATTAAAATTTTTTTTGTAATTACAGATGCATATAATGTTCTTTAAGTATCTTCGATGAGAAAATTTATATTTACGTATTATCTTCTTATTTCGGCAATGATCGCCAATCGCTAATCGTTACTGAGGGATTCTGAAGGAAGTGGTTATCCATAATTGGCATTAAATCTCGGTACTGAGCTGGGTGACGAGTTTGGTTTGGTTTATTTAATGAAGGCCTATTTGACTAAAGCAAGGGATGCCTTCTTGGAGGACTTTCTGAGAGAAATTGGCTCGTATACACGTTACACAAGGGGACAACTACGAAAACGCCCGTGCAGTCAGCCCATTCGCCGGCATTCGAACTCCAGACCAAACTGCCAGTGCTGGTCGACGGGATAATAAGTAAATACCAAAATTTTTAATGGAAATATTAAAGTTAATTTTATGCAAAATGTGTTCGTAAACAACGTAATTGCAAAAAAATGATATAACTGAAATAAACTATCTCCATTTTTATGTAAAACTGAGTGCAATCTTGCGTAATCGTGAAAAAACGTTTTCTCCATAATAATAGTTCCGCTTTAATTAAATTGGAAAACTGGGTTCCATTGAATCATGTGTAATATTTCACATGAACTGCGAGATCAATGACCTTGAATTTAAGAGCATTTAACTTCAGTCGTTTAGCAACCCCCCCCAAAAAAAACTTGATAGTAAAATAAATAAAAGAAACATTTATTTACATATACATGACGTAAGTGTCATAACAGTTGAGAAACCTTTGATACTGTAAAGTTAGCATTAAGTATTTTAGACGCCATTCTTTGACAAATGATATTCATTAGCAGTGCTTTTACGAGTTCTATGATAGGTAAATGCAGAATCATTATTTAGTTTTAGTTCGCTTGGATTTGAAAGCACATGTAATCTTCCATGATTCAAAGATAAAACAGGCTTGATAGCACCCATTTATGACATTTTTTTGAAGGAAGAACATACCTTAAGTTCCAAATATCCCTTAATCCGCGATTAGGATTCAGCACTGCGTAACGACAGCTTTGGAATTCTTTTCGTTCATAAGCATAAACTTTCATAAAAGTAAACATCGAAAGGAGTAAAAATTCGAAAACCTTCCTTGAGGTTTGAATTTTTATTATACGTTAATATTACGCATTGAATAAACTATATGAAGTGGCCTCGACTTTAAAAGACATACTGCTGTTATCAGATTAGCATAAGCTGAAATAATCCATTAAAATTACGGTTCTCTTTACAATATTTTGGACTATAAGTTGGTAATGTATGCAAAATCGTTGTGGCTCATGTTTTTCTGAAGGCATGCAAAATCTTTATATTCCAGTATTACCTTGCCATCAAAGATATAGAATAGGACAGTCATTTGAATGCGAAAATAAATTGAATATTGGCAGGAAAAGACAAATATGTTTTCAATAAGGCAAGTAAGTCAAAAGCTGTGCAATTATTTGAATGTTTGAAGATTGCGATCGCGCTTTCTTTCTTTATTAAGATTAGAACTACCACCCAGTAAAAACTAACATTCTTCTTCTTGGTTGAAAATACGTACACTGCGGGGGGGAAAAAAAGAAAAAAAAAAGGACTATTATATATCTCCCGTTCTTACTGGGCCGATTGACGAAATTTAAATTGCGTTTTTCAAGTCTCGAAAGCTCGACTTAGGATATACGTTAGATTTATACATATCATTGCTCTAATATAGGTATTTTGATACAAAGGTATGCGATCCGTTTGATTTTACAAAGGAAGAGTTAGACATGCGACATGCGACGGAGGACGTGGGCACCACCCCTCTACCAATACGGTTAATCGGTATAGCGCCACGTCCACCTTTATCTAGATAACCATACGTGTTCATTGTGCTAATATACTAATATATAAACATACATACAAATTTGGTACTTCATACAGTGGCGTTAAAGCTAATTAATGTTAGACACTGGATAATACATTGCCATGTTACAAGGTGTATGCAAAAGCATGGATACGGTAGCATATATACATAACGTGTGTACTCATATGTTGAGTACACTATGATCCTTTGAAGCATTATCATTAGATTACAGAAGACATGTACATACTGAAATATTAGGTGCGCAATGTTATGCTGGAATAAGTAATTAGTACAGTGAATTAAAAGTTAGACCCTAGATTAGTACTGTGTGGTACAGTGTCTTGCTACTGAATTATTTGTACTGTTTTCTAAGTACATTAACCAATGTACAAAGATATTAAAACATGTGTATTAGGTACACAGTAATTAGTGGATACCCAAGCGTTAGGTAAGTGCTACTTTAACATACATTAACAATAGGTACTTAATACAGTGCTGAACAGATAATTGGTGCAATTAATTTTAGAGTGGGGCTCTAGTTAGTTCTTTGCGATACAGTGCCGTGTTACAGGATAAAATGCGCAGATGCATAGTTACATTATCATATATACAGAACATAAATTCATATACATATATACAGACATTTTGTATACAGAACATAAATTCATATACATATACACAGACATTTTGTATACAGAACATAAATTCATATACATATATACAGACATTTTGTATACAGAACATAAATTCATATACATATATACAGACATTTTGTATACAGAACATAAATTCATATACATATATACAGACATTTTGTATACAGAACATAAATTCATATACATATATACAGACATTTTGTGTACAGACACATTAGGTACATGATTATTCAGTGCGTAATAGATGTATATTAACTATACAGTGCCAAGATATGTGATAACATTAGTAGATATATGGGTACAATTACATATAAACAAGGACATACACAATTACATATAGACAAAAGCGTATATACGCTTATATTTGGTACATAATAGTCATTGGTGACATAAACAGTTGGTACTTACTTCATATACTTAAACTCTTGATCCATAAAATAATGTTATAACTAGTAATAGGTGCTTATTAATTTCATAATAGGACACTAGGTTGATATTTTGCCTTACTGTGTCACGTTACGTAGAAATGTATGCGGGTGCATGGGTACAGCTTCCTATTTACAATGCTATACCGTTTTCCTATTTACAATGCTATACCTATTTACAATGCTTATATCATTCGATTTCATAATCAATAGGTACATGGCACAATTATATACATGAGCAGATGGTACATTGTAGAGTGCCGTTGAGGATAATTGATGCAATTAATTTTATAGTATTTTAAAAATAATAATTTATAAGCAATTATAAGGTGCATAATTGTCATTGGGTACATATACATTAGGCGCATAATACATATACATATTCATATATTAGTTTCTTAATACAATACTAGGGCAAATAATTGGTGATGTTATTTTTACGTGTAACATGATGCTGTAGGCGATTGGATGGATAAACTAATATATATATACTAATATACATATACACAACTTTTAGGCACATAATAATCACTAGATCTCAGACATTAGGTACATGGTATACATATACATATATAAACAGATGGTTCATAATAAAGTGCTATAGAAAGTAATAAATGCAGTTAATTTTATAGTAAGATTCTAGTTTAACACTATGCGAAACGGCTTCATGTTACACAGTGTTAAATATTGACGCATAAATCGCATAAATACAGTAATATTTCATTTTTGTTAATACTATATATATAAAAATATACAAATATTAGGTGCATAATTAACATAGGATACATAATTATTAGATGCACTATGCATATACGTACATAATACATAAGATTAGTACAATGCTGGAACAATTCATTGGTGCTGTTAGTTTTAGTGTAAGATCCTAGTTTAACGCTGTGTGGTACAGTGCCATGCTACAGGATGATATGCGCGGAGCCATGGATTCAGTTATATACATACTAAAACACGTATACACAATTATTAGGCACGCAGTAATCATTGGATTTATAAGCATTATATACATGGTACTTATACAGACGATACATAATATATAAACAAATATATATATAATATATATAATAATAATGCTATAGAAGTTAGTTAATGCAATGGATTTTTTAGAATTAAGACTTTAGATTAACACTATGCGATAAAGTGTCATGTTGCGCGATGTTATATTCGGATGCATGGTTACATTATCATACATACGAGGATATATATACATAGTATTAGGCATATAGTAATCATTGGGGCTCACAATCTTAATGCACATAGTACCTTAGTCTCGTAGACTTGAAAGTACGTAATAAGGTTCAATTGGTGCTATTAATTTGATGATGCTAAATAATATTAATACAATAATATAGCAATGATTAATATAGTTAATGATCAATACAGTAACATTTATACTAGAACGTATATATACAAATACAAGGCGCATAATTACATTGAGTATAGAATCATTGGGTGCATTATACATATACATACATAAAACATAACTACATGGTGATGGTACTTAAGATACATTTATAAACAGGTACAGATGGTCCTTATTTACATATTGCGGTACAGATAATAGACATAATTCGTTTGGTTGGCATAATGCAAATTGATTAAATAGTTGATTCTTGCTATATTACTAAGAGTGTTGGATACTCCTTATGATAATTCACAGTTATTTTGTGGTGTTGGTACTTGGTGCTAGACTCTGTATTACTATTCGTCTATATGGCTGACTAAGTATGGCACAGGTCTGTGTCAAGGTCGGCCAGTTTATCCATTAAAAGCCCTATTTTTCTAACCAAGTGCCTCTGTTTTATCGAAAACTTACAGAAAGCTTGTCGATTGGTCGACGGAAGATTGATGTGTAGCCCTTCTGTAAGGGGACAGGAGGTCAGATAATGCTCCGGAGAGCCAGTCTGTCCACAGGCGCACTGGCTAGTGTTACTTATCCCGCGTTTGTTAAAGTACTCGGGAAATGGTCCGTGACCCGTAATGTATCTTACCAATTGCATGTTTGCAAAATTTTTGGTAGTGTCCACGTAGCTGACATGGTAATAAGTCCGTCGGCCGGTATCGCTGTTATCCCATGTCTGCTGCCATTTCCCGATTGCCTTTAAGCGCAATGTTCTTTTCAGATAAGACACTGGCCATGGGATGTTGATTTGTTGAGATGTTGCTCCTGTGGCAGCTTCTTTGGCTAGATGGTCAGCCAACTCATTGCCGTGGTGACTGGCATGCGCTTTGATCCATTCAAGTCTTGTATGGAGTTGGGAATATTTTCGCAGATCTTCCTGTATTCCCTGAATAATATCGGATGGGTGGTCAGGGTTTCCTATTGCGTATAGCGAAGAAAGACTGTCTGTCTTTATTGTAGCGTTGCGGGAGTGGTGGGATTGCAGGTAGCGGATTGCTTGGAGGAGTTAAACAATAGACAAGAAAAGTTTGACAATAAACAGAATTGAGACAGAATAAGAATCTGGTGATAAAAAAGAAGAATTTCAACCTAGGATGGGCCGTTGGGACCCAACAATAGTCGAATGATTAAAGCTACTGAACATGGCAGGTCGACTGAAGTTCGATTTCTTGTGAAAGGGCAAGATGAGTTTCTTGTTTTTCCCTATATAACATGAATATGAACCAATGTCGCTTAGGTAGATTTTCCTGCCTCAGCAAACAGCTCTCTTGCGCTTTGACATAATTTATTAAACGATATTAACAACTGAATAGCGATTGCAAGTAGCTTGTATATAAACTCTTACAGACTCAACACAAAACTTAGAAGATACAAGTGCGTTAGATTTCGTTGAGGAATCAGAAGTGCTGTCACCCATGTTAATGAAAAGGAAAGACTACATCTATAAGAAGAATTTGGTAGACATTATTCTTTTTGGTCAGAGTTCAATAAACAAGCTGAAGCTTTAGGCACAGCATTTCTATAAGAATTTTCATTGTCTACATTTTCCGAGGGAAAAACAACATTTAAATGACTAATTTAGGAGGTGGAGAATCCGAAGGAAAACAAACTCAGAAAAGTATCTATATACGGTTCTTTATACAGCTTATGTAACACAGCTGAGATAGCACAAGACAAATTTTATATAAAACTGATCAATAATGATTTCAATATAGAAACCCCGCATGGTCTTTCTTGCTGAGAGACTAGAAATTTCTTAAATGAATCTCTGATGTAAGATGAAATTACCTGATTTTAAATTTCAAACGGAGCTGCTTCTCACTTAGCGAAATGAAATGATAACAATAACTGTCAACAGATAGCACCACCAAACACAGTCTCCATTTATGAATATATCACTTATCTAACAGATAAAAGAGAGTTCAGTGACTGGCACCGGTGGCGCGGTGCTGTAATCCAGCCAACTTGGAAGTCGGGGCTCTGGATGGCGCTACGCTGCGGGTTCTGTTCCCGTAAGCATTCGCTCGAAGATGCGAGAGTCCTACAGATCAAGCTCACCCTGGCCAGCACGGGGGTGGCCAGGGTGAGCTTGATCTGTACATCGCTGAAGCAAGAGCATTTGAAATTGTGCAAGCGACTAGACAGAGTCCTTTTTTCCTTCCCCCTTGCTTTATTTATATTTTCCCGTTCAGTTTTAAGTTTCTAGAGATTTAAATAACATAATGAAGGAAATCAAATAGCTTCGTAAGTAAAATAAATTATATATTTTAGTACGATTAAGTAATAAAAAAATCAACTGCACAGAGTCTGTGGTGTCATACTCAAACTGAATGCCAGCCTCATAAAAATCTGAAAACAACTGAGGGGCCAGGTTTTTTTTTTTTTTTTTAACAAAATGAGAATTTTATTAACAAAAAAGAATTTACTTGAATTTTAAATTTTTATTTCTAAATATTCATGAAAACGTGACATATACAGTAGTAATATCATAAAAGAAAAAACTCAAATTTATATTTATTTTCTTTTTGTAAAGTTAAGTTTGGTACTTGCAAGCAGGGTTGGCGCTAAACGTTTTGACGCTCAATGCAAACTCCGAGAATCCAAAATTCTATCGCACTAGTTGTACGAGCTCTATAACCGGCCCTGATTCCAGTAGATATTTCTTTATTATATTTTGTAATTCAAATATACTAACAGTTAAATATTAAATTCTTAGACTAACAGTCCTTTCAAATCATTCTAGCATGTTTAATTAATCATTAAATCAATTACTTAGATTTTTAACTAAAAATAAACAAATTACAAAAAAATTTCAATCAAAAATCAAAATATGAAAACGTTTTAGTTAAAAGTTCCAAGCGAGACAAAATTTGAGAATAAATAATGACAGCTTAAATTCTTTTTTTTATTCGTTAAATTCTTCTTTGACGCATAAATACTTACTTATTTGCAATCTTTGGTGCATAAATTTATTTGCTCTTGTCAGTTGTTTGACAACAAAAGTTTAAGAAAATGCGGAAAAAGAATTTTCATTATGTTGGCGCATTTGCAAAAGCTTATCTTTCCCAACTTATCTAAAACGAGTAAGAATAATAATTAAAAATGAAAAAAAAATTCTTAAGGGTTTCAGATCTTAACAACCGCTTAAAAGGGTTTGTTAATGTAAAAACTTTAACAAGTCTACATCCCCGTTGAACTCGCAGTCTACCAATCCATCTTGCACTTCTTATTCCTGCTAATCTCTCTCTCTCTCTGTCCCGTCTTTTTTAGCTTCAGTATTAATCATCATCTTTTTGACACTTACGCCACATACTATTCAACAGAAAAATTAGAAAAATTTTAAAAGCAACATATGTTTAGAATTCTCGATGCAGTCTTAAGTGGCATTCATTTTCTATTTTTTTTCCACTCTTTTGTCAGTTTATCATATCAATGTTCAGTAAGCTGGCTTGCAAAACTACTTTTTAGCTTTTTTAGAGTTAGCCCAGAAGGGCTATTACACTCGAAATGGCATTTTGCGTCGAATCACTATAACGGCTGTATCACTTTTCAGATTGTTGCCACTAAATATTATCGCCTATATTTGAAGAAATTAAATATTGAAGATCCTGTATAAATATATGTATTCTCTCATTATAAAAAAACAACAGTACCTACAGCCATTAAAGTTTGAACAATGTAGTCCTCCAATACGGGCATTTGGAAACCTCGAATTTCGAATTTGTTTAATTATCAATTTCGTATTTTTTAAACTTAACGAATTAGAAATAAAGAAACTCAAGGATTTTAAAGCGAGAAGCGACAGCACACTGTACTGATTAAAATATTGTTGCGTGCGTACAGATTCGTAAGAGATTGAATTCACACAGGTCCGATGATAGGTTGATAAAATTTACTTTATCAACATAAACACATCAGAATTCTGGAACATTCCACAGTAATTTTCGTATAGGCTTTCACAGTGTCACAGAGTACAAACAGTAGTAATACTTCAAACCACTAAGAATGTTAAACACAACACAATGCAAAGCGTAGCCAAAGAGCGAAGCTAAGCTGGAGATAGTTAATGGGTCTCGGTCAGCCAATGTTGAAATTGTAACTCGACGCACGACCGGATTAAGCATCTCGTGTTTAGTCCGGTCGTGAACTAAGCATCTTGTGGCTCTCTTCGACCCTGGAACAATATTGGCAGCTTTCTGAGTGGGGTCTTCTAGATAAGGCATCGGCCTTTTCTAGGTGAAGATCCCTTCAGATGGCGGATAGTTTATGTCCTCAAATGCTGATTGTACTTCATTATTTTTAAAGTCCAAGGAAAAATTGTATTTACTTAGAAAGTCCAATCCGAGTAAGTAAGGATCTGTAATATGTGCTACATATGTCATGTTATGGTATGCGGCACTTCCAAACGTGATGTTTAACTTCCCATCGATTTCGATTTTGTCACCGGGTGCAGTCTTAAGGGTAACGCAAATGAGTTTATCTTTAATGAGTACAAATGAGTTTATCTTTAAACTGTTGAAGTAAGTCTCTTCGAATGGTGGTAACATTGGCTCCTGAATCGATGGTCATATTTCAAGCAACTCAATTGATATTTCCCATGATAAAAAAGTCCATTACTGCCGCCACTCACTGCAGAAATGTGAAGCACTTTAAAATGGAGCTTCTCATTATCTTCCAGACTCAGCTCCTCGAGATAGCTATTAATTTGTTTCCACCATCGTTGCTGGGGAGCGGTCTTATTTTCTATGCACTGGAGTGTTCTGAAGTTCCCTCGTATGTGGCCTTCAGCACCACTATTCCTGTGGCCTCTGGGAGTTGCTTGCTTGGCTACCTCAAATTTCATGGTGTGCACTAGAGGGCTTTTTAAATCCTTGACATCCGTCATTCTGTATTTCAAGATCCCAAATGACATCGATAAAGTACTGCGGGGAAAGGATTTCCTTTGTTTCCATCGGGGGTCCGAAAAGGCCAAATGAAACAGCCTTTCAACATTCGGGGCAAGTTCCTGGCATGTTTCGTGGGCTTCTGTTGATGGCATTTTAATTGAAGCCTTTTATAATCTTTTAAACATTTCTCTCAATACCGCAACTCTAACGCGTCGGATAGAGCTTCGAAGTGTAGCTTTTGGTTTTCGGGAAGTGTTTGAAGAATATCCGCTGCGTCTGCTCTCACAGAAGCTGCGATATGACAGGCTTAACTTTGGGAGTCCCGTAAATTCACATCCGCCACTATAGAAAATTGTATCTCATACACTTGCCAGTGTGTCTACCTGTCTTATGTGGAGAGCTCCATCGTATAGCTTCAGAGAGGGTGAGAAGGCATGGATAAAAATTTAAAACCATCAGAATTGCTTCCTGCTATCGATATGCATTTCTTTAAGGTATCACTTCTTTGGCGATAGCAGTAGAAACTGTGTCTTCAATTAGTTTTTCGATTTGTCCTTGGACGGCAGAACTTTTTTTTTCAATTTGTTATTCAACCTCAGAAAATCTTTCTTGAATTTCTCCGATTTTGTCTTCAACTGTGTCTATTTTGCCTTCCATAGCCTAGAATTTGTTTTCTATTATTTCATTTCCTCTTGACCTGTTTCACTCATTCGTTAAACAGCTTTAATCTTTTTACGAACGGATTTTTAAACAGCTTCCAGTTTTTCTTGACCAGATACCTTCTTTTCTTGAAGGGATGTCATCTCCTCTTTAATGGATTCTTGACCAACTTCCATATTTTCTTGGAATGCAGAAAAGGCAATAACAAGCTGCCTTAGTTTTTTCTCTATCGCTCTTGTTACCAACATTCAATCCTATTTCTGACACCGCAAAATATTGCTTGCGTACGGGTTCATAATAGATTGAATACACACTGGTCTGATGATAGGTTAATACAATTTATTTAATCAAAATAAACAAGTCAGAGTTCTGAAACATTCCGAAGAAATACTCGTACAGGTGTTCACAGTATCACAGAGTACAATCAGTTAAACTATTAAGAACATTAAACGAAATTCAATGCGAAGCTCAGCTAAATAGCGAAGCTAAACAGGAAATAGTATTCGGAACTCGCTCTGAACGAATAGTTAAAAAGAACAATTGAAAGCAGATGCTCTCTCCGGACATATATAGTTTTCACCCGGCCGTCGAGATAGTTCTAGTACTTTCTGCTTTCCATGAAAAGGGTAGATTCTTATCTCTAACAGGTTTGCAGCCCACCAGCGGCCGAGCGGTAAAAGCCGCTGAACACTGGTAGTTCGCTCCGGGGTTCGAGTCCCGGCGAACAGGCTGCCTGCACGGGCGTTTTCGTGGTTTTCCCTATGTGTAAGGTGGATATGAGCCAGTTTCCCTTAAAAAGACCTCCACGGGACGTCCCTCCCTTTCCATATAGTGTCTAAGGGCGGAGTGCGTAATAAGCAATAATAATAATAATAATAAATAAATAAATAAATAACAGGTTTGCAAAAGATACCAATCTTTTGTCAATACTTCGCCAAAGGTGATTTTGAGCGTGCCGCTACTATAGAGGGGAGGTTGAATAAATTAACAGAATTCTATTTCTCCTAATGTTGCAATTAGTTGTCAAAGGGAACGGTGATCGTAAACATCCTGTGTTATGTGGTGATAGCAGATTTTCTACAGTTGATTTTAAGCTAGATTACTCACGCTCATTCCACATTCTAAAATTCAGAAGCATTTATGGTCTTTGAATGAGTACACATTGGCAAGCCGTGATAACAAATAGAGAAAAGTTGAAGGAATAGTGCGATTTTTTCAAGAAAAGTGGGTCAGATCTTTATCTTTTTGTTGTGCATAAGGGTAAGGCAGTTTGCCTTATTTGCAACTACAGTGTAGCTGTGATGAAGAAATACAACATTAAGGGACATTATGATACTAAGCATAGTGAGAAATATTCTGCATTAGAAGATCATTTTCAAAGTGATAAGATGAATGAATTAAAATCAAAACTAAATTTTCAGCAGTGTTTCTTCACCGCAGTGTATAAAGATAGTTACATGTTAGTTACATGATAGCAGAAAAAATTGCTAAGCGTGGAAAACCCTTTGCTGATGAAGATTTTATAAAAGAATGTCTTCAGAGTGCAGAAGATGTGATTTGTCCATCACAGGCTCAAGTCACATCGAATATTAGATTGTCTGGTGTGACAGTAGCGAGACGCATAGAAGATCTGGCAACAGTTATATTCAGTATCTTCAAATCCAAATGCAAAAATTTTGAATTTTATTCTGTAGCGATGGATCAATCAACAGATGCAATAAATACTGGACAAATAGTCATTTTTATTCGTGGCGTTGATAGAGCCTGCACAATTATAGGGGAATTAGCCAGAATTAGCTCCTGTTGTACCTTTAAGCTCCTGTACTTAAAGGTACAACACGAGGAACAGTTTTGCATTCGAATCTGACGCAAACTTTGGATAAACGTGAGTTAGACTTCAGTAATATATCTGCTATAACAACGGATAGTGCAAAATCTATGACTGGAGAGAAAATAGGAGTAACAACATTACTCAAATCTGATTTGAAGACAAGTGGAAATAATACTATGATGTTTCTTCACTGCACCATCCACCAAGAAATTGTGCAAGAAGTCCTTCTCAAACTTTGAACATGTGATGAATGTTGTTGTAAAAGTGGTTAATTTTATTCGGTCTGAAGGACTTAATCACAGGCAATTTCAACAGTTCTTGAGCGATTTGGAAGCTGAATATGGTGTGATGTTGTGTATTATGCGAAAGTATGTTGGTTAAGCCGAGGAAAGCCTTCAGCGCCTGTTTTCTTTGAAGAGCGAAATTCACAATTCATGCAATCTAAAGTAAGAATTCCCCTCTCTTTCCAAAATTGATGGAGTGTGTGATGAACTCTACAACATGAAATTTAAATAATTAAGTACAATGCATTTCAAATTTCAAAGAGAAATTCCAAAGCAAATTTTCTGATTTTCGTGAAAATGGGATTTTTATGAGAATGTTCTCCTTTCCATTTTCAATAGAAGTTGGAAGTGTTCCACCTGAACTTCAATTAGAATTTATAGATTTCGTGTGATTTCGTATGTGAATTGATTTTTATTCGAAGTACGTGAGCGAAGACTAGTATCCAGGAATTCGTAAACATGCATTCTTCATGTCTTCTACTTTGGACCGTACCTACATAGGAGAACAGCTTATTAGTAAAATGAGAATCCTAAAATCAAAAACAAGAGCACGGCTGACAGACAGACATTTGGAGAAAACTTTACGAATTGCAACAACACAGATTAAACCGGATATTGAAGCTTTAATCGCTTTAATTAAGCAAAAAAATTGTCAAATATCACATTCAAGCTAAAGTAACTACCACCTCTCGCCAGTAATGTAATGTTTTTTTCTTTTTTTTTTATTGTAAACGCATTTTTGTAACATCGTTCTGTACAATCATCTTTATACTTTATTTCATAGTTAAAAAAGTTGCAAAACATTTTAATTCGATTCCCATTTGACTTTTTCGAACCAATGTATATACAGGGTGTTCGGGATAAATTTGACAGTTTCGTAAGGAAAAAGAAAATCCGCTTGTATGAATAGTAGCGAAGGTCTTCGTTGAGTGCAAGCTTCATAGTAGAGGCTGCAATATTCATTTCACTTGACAAAGCCCGAATTCCAATGCCAGGATTCTTCAACACCTGTTCCTACAGATTTGCGAGGAATTCTGCTGTGCGAACGCAATCAGATCGTCTGCTAGGGATCTTTCTTCTTGCTACCTCCTCGTAGTCAACATTTCAAGTCTCTAGTTCATGTCTGATTGTTTTTACTGTGTTCAGAGAGCATTGGGCAGCAGTCATAATATCTTTATTTTGATGGCCGCCACGAATCATCATGATGAAAGTTATTCTCTTCCATGATTCAGGTGGGTTCCAGTCATCCATCCTTTCTGACATCTTGTATATGAATGAAGAAAGGTCCAAACTTTTAAATGACGAGTAGTGTGTGTCAATACCTCCAACCTACGGAAAAATATAATCAATTAGAAATATGTCAAATTTATCCCGAACACCCTGTATATATATAAATCTGTAACACTATCTCTTCGCTTAGAATCAGTTGTAGTCTTGCAAACCAAACCTCCCTTTTTATATAAATTTTCTGACTACACTATATTTTTGACAGAATTTGACCCGCGGATCTTTGTGAATTTATTGATGTGGCTCTCGCACGTGAAAGGTTGAAGATCCCTACTATAAGGCAATATGAGAGTCGAATTACGGTTACAGATAATATAGCGATCAATTACATTTATTCAATTACAATACCTATTGCGGTGATACAGGGGCCGGACCAAAATTTTGCCAAGCTTGTCGACTTTTGAAGATTTTACGCCAAATTTGGCGACAAAAATTAGTCGCCAAAACAGTTGACATCTTGACGATACCTCACCAAATTACCGAGTACCCATTTACTTAACGGTCAACAGACTTGTTCCCCGTATGCTTACTTTTTTGGCAAGCTTCGCTCCTTTAGATTTTCATAGTGCACTATACAAGAGAAATACAGCATTTCCACATGCAGTTTCACTAAAATTATCTATCTATGTACAACATTAGTAACAATATTTTTATCTCCAGCACACGAGACTGTCTTCCAGAAATTCTAAAGATATGCTGTTTTTATACATTTTTAGCTCAAAGGTGCGTTAGCCCAAATGCTCTCAAAACGAGTAAATATGCATGTGTAAATGGAAAAAAAAAGCCCCCTGGGCTTAATATAAAATCCGACAACTTTCAGATTTTTTCATTATAATTTTAAATAAAAATTTTATCGTATATGCTTTGTTCCTAAGAAATCCAAATTTCAAACAATTCTAAGAATGAATGTTCTCAGGAGCGTATTTAGATTGATTGATTAAGGAACTTTTTGCATTTGATATCAGTTTTGAAAGAATAACGACTTTGGAAATAAATCACATTTCAAGTTTTTAAAAGCGTTTACCGAATATTTGGCAAACAGAATGACGTAAACCAATTGTTAAAACGCTAAATTCTAAGAAGAAAGCTCTGTTGAAACACAAAGGAATTAGGATTGCTTCTATTTTAAACAAAAGTAATTTCAAAATGTTAGGAGAGCTAAGAGGAAAACAAGTTTTTAAGTATAGCTTGTTTTCCTTCGGTCTCAACGTTTGAAATTACTTTAAATAAAGTATAAAAAGAACCATTTTGATGGTTAGTCTATACTTTGATGTAGAATTTTATTATTACTAAAAAGTTTCATTTTAGCGCAATCGAAAATCTACGCAATATACTGAAATACTATTATACTATGTAGTCTTAGACATTAATTGATAGTTCTGTAACATGGCATCATAGTCTTCTTTTACTAAGTAAGATTTTGATCTTTTAGGACTACACCAATTTTCTGTAAAAATGCGTCTGCGTAGCCTGTTGATGACAAAAATTATGATTTTTAGGCTTTGGTTTATTTGATTTCGGAAAAGCTTTGGAGGGCTATTTGCATAAGAGAATGGATGCCTTTATGGAGAACTATCTAAGTTACACTTGAGAAAAACCTCGAAAATGCCCATGCAACCAGCCCGTTCGCCGAGATTCGAACCTCGGTTGATCTATCATTGTTCAACGACTTTAGCGCTCGGCCGCTGTTGAATATTGGCTGATTTGAAATTTAAAATGTTATGCTTAAACTTTAGCACAATGATCTTGTTTTCAAAGCAAACATTGTCAATATTTTTTGAAGTATGCAATTTAATTTTTTTCTTTGTATAATTAACTAAAATATATATTTCTTACGTTCAGAAAACGTTTACCATGTTTAAAATAAGCTGATGATAATAATATGTTTTTTCACTGGAAGTATGAAATTGGCGTTAAGAAGTATTCATTTCTATGTGGCGTTAAGAAGTATTCATTTCTATGTGGCGTTAAGAAGTATTCATTTCTATGTGGCGTTAAGAAGTATTCATATCTACCACCAGAAAGTATCAAAATTGTGTTTGCAGATACTAATATCCGGTTATTGGATAATTGGATTTTCGTTCAGATAATTGGGTTTCCACTATTTTTCCCCAATACTAATGGAATATAAAGGTTAAAATAATTAAATTCAACTTTAAATATTGTTTGCAAATGCGTTCCCGTCTACCTGATTCTCAATAATAAATCAGTTTTGAAACAGTTACTGTAAAATTTATTTTTTTAAATGACGTTTCAGGATATTTATGTTAATACTGCAAAGCGAATATTTTTCTTCAGCATGCAAAACTCGTTGAGTTTCCTATCAACCAGAAATTTTAAATGTTCAAAAATAAAAATTAAAAAATAATAAAAGCATTTCAGAAAAAATAATTTTATCATAAAATGAGTTTTATATCACGAAACTCACTCTTATACAAAACTGCATTGATTTATAAAGGTTTACGCAAAAATTTATCCATGAACTTTTGTGTCATAAAACTCCACGGACAGATTTACAAAAAATAATAAAAAGAAGTAAATCTAAATAGTAAACTAAGCAAAAAAAATTACACTTTTATAAAATTTCAGTTCCGCTTCCAGTTCTTTCTTTTCTTTTCTTTTTTTTTACTTTAACTGCAAGCAGGAAATTAAAGTTAAACATCGTATCCTGTTCCGGAACACTTTCCTTGGGCACTAACTTTGGTCTTTTTTAATCAGTACATGCACGACGACAAATTATGCCTAGTTCTTTTATTTCTTTTCTTCGTTGACATTTCACAATTTCTTCTTCGCATATTTCTTCGCTGACAGAAAACTGAAGCTCATACCTATACATTTTCGCACAATAATAAAAGTATGTTTTCAAACATATAAACTGCAACAGAAATAGATATATTCAAATTAACTAAGTCTATATTAATACAATTATTCACAAAACCCCAAAAATAGATGATAATTTTTTCTACAGTCCAAACAACGTTAACAGTTTTACATATAAATTAAAATTTCGCTCATACGTCTTATTTCTTTATAATTGTATATGAATAAGTAATAGACCCAGGCTTGTGGATATGTATTGTTTGCTCAGTAGTGAATTGTTTGCTCAGTAGTACGGGTTAAATAAAGTTTCTAGAATTTAAAAATAATGTAAATAAAATAGCATTATAAACTGTACATAAATAGTGTAATGTTCATGAGAAAATATGTGTTGTAATTAAAAAGTTAATATTAAAATGAATATAAAAATTCACTCAAGATTTGCCTGTTTTATTTACTTTATTAAAAATAGCTGATATTTTTTTTAAAATATTAAAAGCATGTTTAACATAAATTACTTCTGATATGCATATCCCAGTATTCTGTTTCATTTACAAAATGAAGTTTATAAGAAGATTTATTACTAAAATTCTTTGCATAATTTAAATTTTTTAAAGTAAGAGTATCTCATAAATTTAAAACGAATTTAAGAAGACAATTTTAAACTTGCTTACGAATATTCTGTGTACTTACAACTGTGCAGATTTTAGCAGGTGATATACTGATCACGGAAGCCAGCTTTTTCATTATTTGGTGCTCCACGTATGTCATATTAATACCGGCCAGTTTCAGTAAGAAAGTTTCACCATGAACGCATCCCTCTTCTTAGGTGATTATCCTTAGAACAAGTTCCAATAATTTAACAAATACAATCCAATTCGAACGTGAAAACACGGAGACATTTCGAAAATGCTCAGAAGGCTAACGAATACCTCACTTATAAGTCTTCCAATGGAAGTTTGAAAGTTACTGCTTTCTCTACGACACATGTATGAAAAACTGCGTTGAAAATTCGGTGCAAGTAGAGAAGCATTGTTGCTGTTGACTAATACTCACTTGTCTGGCCAATGACAGTGAGACTTAGCTCAGTTCCACTCCCCCCCCCAATTTTAATGGAGAGCACCCCAGGAGACCGATCCTAGGGACTCCCATCCTCTTCCCGTACTTACAACTTCTCGACAGGACTTTCGGTTCGCCGCATATTTAAAGTGCCCTCATGCCGCAAGGGCGCTATACATTTACAAACATACATGCCTTCTCCGGCATTGGAACCCGGTCCTTTCGTCACGGCAGTCAGTGACTCTAATCACTATATCGGTTGGGCGGCAGAAAAGCGTACAACCAAAGTAAAACTCCTATAAATAAATAATTTTGTGCTTTTTTTTTATTTATATATTAGCAACACTGGCTGATTCCAAATAACGAAATCTATGGATTTTGTTTTAAATTTACTAAAGAAAAACGTTAATTTTAGGCGGTGTCTAAAATAAGACAGAAGATTAAGTTGTCTAAAATAACACAGAGATTTTAGGCGGTATCTAAAATTCACACAGAAAACTTGGAATCCTTCTGCGTGTATAAACACACACCTACCATATATTCTGATTATAATTAAAATATTTTTAAATTTATTTCTGGGCTTACATACAGGTTCAAAATTCAGTTAAACTCCACTACTATATTCTCCATTACCCATACAATATTCCAATTCCATGCGCAGACTTTCTTTAATGGTTACCATTTCTCACTGAAGTTAATACAGAAAATTTTGAATCTTCTTGTATATATGTACTATACACACACCAACTATAAATATGTTATGATTATAATTAAAGCATTTCTCTTTGTTTATTTGTGGGGTTAGTATATCCAGCAGTTAAAATTCGGTCAGACTTTCCTGGAATAAATGTGAAAATTTGCTTTAGTTATCATAATCTCTTATTAAAATGTATATAAAAAATTTCACATCTCCCTGTCTATATGTACACTGCGCAAAAAAGGGGGGACAGTTCTATATATCCCGTTTCACTCAGTCGATTGACGAAATTCAGCTTGCATTTTTCATGTCTCGAAAGCGCGACATAGAATATGTATTAGATTTATATATAGTATTGTTCTAATATAGGTATTTTGACACAAAATCGGACTTTTTCTGAAATAACATACCAATTTTTTTTTTCTATATTTCAATTCTACGACTCAAATGATGCCAAACTGCCAAGTTTTGTAAAAATCGCATGAGTAGTTTGTAAAAAATAGCTCTAAAAATTTTAGCTCCTCAATGTTAATTGAGTTTCGTATATATTTATTAATCTCTCTTTTTTTATTAAATTTATCTGATTCTTCCTTTAATATTTCGAAATTCAGTTTCATACCAAATAAAATTCACACATTTTTTATGATTTATTTTTTAAATTTTTATAAATTTTTCGAAAAACGTTTTGAATTATAGTCTATAAAAATTTTACCATCATCTTAAAGTAGACATATTTCTTAGCATACCTGCTAAAAATTACACTTTTTTATTCAAAATTTCCGAGGATATACGTGAACTTATATATTGGCTCGTTTTGAAATTTGGTATATTTATTGAAAGCGATAAAACATCAAATGTGGTTTAGACACTTGGCTAAAACTATTAGAAATTAAGAACGATGTGACCTTTTTCCCTCTCATGCACCATGTAAAAAGATAGGAACGAAGTACCTTTTTTTCTGCTCCGGCATAATGGAAGGGAAAGGAAAATTGGTTGCCATATATTAAAATGTACGCCAAGTGAATTATTCTTGGCGTAAACTGAAACAAAATTGTGCCAAGATAAATTTTTGAATTTCTCCGTAAATTTCGAACTAAATTTTACAAAGTTTAATATCTAGGCATAATTTGAGTCGTAGAATTGAAATATGTAAAGCAATTGGTATGTTATTTTAGAAAAAAGTCCGATTTTTGTGTCAAAATACCCATGTTAGAACAATGCTATATATAAATCTAATATATATCTTAAGTCGTGCTTTCGAGACATGAAAAACGCAGTTTGAATTTTGTCAATCGGCCCAGTAGAACTGCCCCCCCTTTTTTTGCACAGTGTACACACTATACATGCACTAATTATAAGTACTCAATGATTATAATTAAAATAGTATTTTGATTCGTTTTCATGTGGGGTTGCATCCCTGCAGTCAAAATTCAATCAAGCTACATTGGTGGAACTGTATATTTTAATAATTATTATAACCCCTGCAATAATTTAAGGTATTCGTTTACGATTTTCAGATGATGCAAAATTAATTCTAAACATAACTAGACGGATAAATATGGAAGCGTAAGGAATTAAGCTTAGAAAAGTAAATTAGAAATAAAGCTTAGAAAACTTAGAAAAGTAATGTTAGATTATAGTTAAGAAGAATAATGTTAGATTATGATACACAATATCTTAAGATGCTAATGAATTCGGTTTCACACGTCGAGAACTGCATTCATTGACCTTCTTGTTCAACGATACAAAGCTGACGATTTCCGCTTGCAGTACTAACGTGTTTTATCAGATTTGCCATGTTAAAAGATAGACAAGATAAACCATGTCTTTGAAGTATCTATAAAGCAAGCTCTCAAAATTAAGACAGATAAACATGGACCCGTGCCGCGGGAAATCAGTAGCAGATTGTTATCTTTTGAGAATGCCTTAGGAAATGCTGTCTAAGCTGTTCGATGTAAAGATTTTTCAACTTTTGCAAAAGATAATTATCTCTAGGCACATTCCTGTCTTGTAAAAATTAGACTATCAAAATCGCTCAAAAGTGCACTAGACCTTTGGGCAGCTATAGGAAAATCTCTATACAGATCCCCTCTTAGAAGAGTTCATTGACTTCCAATTAGAGGAAACTAGTCTCTCAAAGATGAGTTCAAATTATTTTTCTTGTATTACCAATCAACCAAATGATGTAGTATAATAAATAATTTTACATAAATAACACGTATTAAATTATTTAAATTTTAGTACTAAAATCCTTTGTGGTAATAAATAATACCTTTCAGTGTCTAAGTAAGTTGCATAAATAATGCTTATTATTTATACAACTTATTATTATTGATTAGTTTCATTTATTAAACAATAACGAATAATGTCGCATAAGTGATAATTTTTTAGTATTGAATCATTAAATATTGCATTATAATTATTCAATATTGTTATTTAAATAGTTTAAAATATAACACGGCAATATGCAGATTGCCTAGGAAGTCTACATTCCATGAAAGTTTGGAAATCTGTGAGAATTTTCTCTTCTGCTGTCCAAGTCGAGGGGGGATAGTGGAGCAAATTTCAGATCTAGTTCTATCATTTTCATTCATCTAATTACCCATTTATTTATTTAATTTTTAAATTAACTAGAATAAATACTGCATAAATCCATTTATCAATAACATAAAGTAAATGGAAAGGAACATTCTAGTTCGCACGGGGATTTTACTTAACCCATATTCAGTTGCTCATGTTCTTTATACACCCATTCAAATAAAAATTAACCTCACAGTTTCCACGGCTATGCACCATCTAACTCTGTTCCAGCAACAAAGAATAGTTGAGATTTCTTCATTATTTGAACTTAAATGCTAAGCCAGGCTCATTTTCTAAGGCTGAAAGCACAATATATTTTACGATTTTTCTATGTTTAAGATACATTCAGCTAGGTGACGCGTCATGCACTTTTGGAGCCAGTTGCTTTCTTTATCCGTGAAAGCAGCAAATGTTATTTGGAACCACCCACGATAACATTATCAACCAGTTGTGGGCAAATCAGTTTACCGTGTCATCGAGGTCTCACTTCTTAAATGCTAGGTATCCTCATATAGAGGAATGATTCTGAAAGCAGTTGCCGTTAGTGGACTTCTTAACACTACTTAATGTTTATTGAAATGCCAAAGCATAACTGCAACTTTACCTATATTATAATAATAGCTTTTCGCAAGAAAAATACATTTGGATAACCGATTAGTATAATGTTGTTGTTGACAGATGTTCACTTGTCTGACCTAGAGTCAGTCTAAATACACGAAATTCCTCGTAGCAAGGAGCGCAAGATTACGCCTGCCGTTGGCAACAGCCCTGAGCACCTTACAGGTGACAGTGCGACTTATCTCAGTTCCGCCTCCTATTTTGAGGGAGAGCACCCCGGCATGGAGGTAAGAAAGTTCCTACCTCCATGCATCCTGGGCGGGGGACGGGTTCGAGGGTCTCCCATCCCCTCTTCTCCTACCATAATCTCTCAATCTCGAGAGGACTTTTGACTCACCGCATATTTGGAGTGCTCCCAAAGCCGGACAGATACTATACTTTTACAAACATGCATGCCTTCTCCGGGATTCGAACTTGGGCCATTCGGCACGGCAGTCAGCGACGCTAACGATTATACCGGTTGGGTGGCTTAGTATAATGTATCATGTTCCAGTTTTACGCGCACAGCCTAAAACATTTTGCCTAATGTAAATATAATAGCTTGTTGTCTATATTCCATTTAAAAATCAAAGTAATATCCTTTCATTTTAAAACCAAGTTTCTTTTCACAAAAATGAATACATACAGACAACATGTTTCACCTGGAAAAGCGAGCAATTTCGCACTTGTTTCCCAGTGTTCTGCATTTTACATTAAAATATAATAGTATGTAATATGTGATACCATTGCTATTCAAACATACTGTTATATAATTACATAAGAGTAGTCATTCTTTTGCTGACTAATTCCTTTCACCGCCCAGTGTGTAAAGTAATTTCTGACTTTTCTTCTGCCTTTTTATATTCATTGAAGTAACTTCTAAAATGTGTTGTCAAATTGACAGATGATTTCTTGCTGATGTCAAAATAGCTGCTATAATATTTCGTCAGCTTCTTTCTATTAAATTCCTAAAAACTGCTGATCTTTCGAGAAAATAATAATGCCTCAAATGTTTCACTGTTATTTCTCAACAATTTCATTATTGTATATTATAAAATCATACTAAAACTCCAAACTGAATAACTTATGATTATTTGTGCGATACCTGAGGTGGGTATGAATATTATACATTTTTAGCGCATTAATCTTACTTTTCTGTCTGTTTTTCTACACCTATTTCACTCTTTTGATTCAGAGATACGCAAATAAGACACTGAGGTGAAGCCACGAAAGGTAGCATTGATGTGACTAGAATGAGAGCGCATCAGTGTTTACATTCTAATAATGAATTGAACTGCCAGTTGTAGTTATTATTATTTCCGTTTTCCGCCCAAAGACACTACACGGAAGGGAGAAAAATCTTTGTGGAGAACTTTATAAGGGAATTTGTCTCGTATTAACACGTTACATATGGGGAAAACAACGAAAACGTCCACGCAGCGAGCCCGTTCGCGCGATTCGAACCGCGGACCGAACTACCAGTGTTCAGGGACTTTATAGCTCGGCCGCTGGTGGACCTGCCAACTTGTAGAGTCATTAGGTTTATTGGAAGCAGAAAAGATGAAAAATATGCAACCGGCTTTCCCCGGGAATAGAACCACGGACCTCTGGAATACCGACCGAGCGTGCTACCGTTACACCACGAAGGCACGCTAAGGAAGTGGGAGAAATACCTTATGTACTCCCCTTTTTAAAGGGCAACTAGGGTTTTAGGGGACAGAGTCGCCAAATCCTGGATGCAGAGAATCCTCAACCACAACCCTTTTAGTTCGGGCGCCACTTGTAGAGTCATTAGGTTAATTAGAAGCAGAAAAGGTGAAAAATATGCAACCGCCTTCGCCAGGAATCGAACCACGGACCTCTGGAATACGGCCCAGCGTGCTACCGTTACACCACGAAGGCACGCTAGGGAAGTGGGAGAAATACCTTATAAGTTGTACTTAGTTGCCTTTAAATCTGATTTCACTCTCCTATGCTTTTACATCTATTGAATTTAGTTTATTGGAAACAGAGTGTAAAAGTGAGTGAAAATAATAAGAATGGATGGGACTGCAAAATAGAAAGATTCGTTAGTGTACCCTCCAAATCTAATATTTACTTTTTCCAGTTAGTCTAAATTCCCTCCTCTTCAAAATGATTTGATAATTGCGTTAGATAAAATGAATCGTCGAGTAGATCCAATAGCTTGTCTGGTCGAATAAGTTTTGCCGTCAAGCATTTTACTCATTTTTTTTTTTTTTATTTAAAAAGTATTCTTTCTAATGTGGATATTTTCATATCATTGTCTCGAATGAAGGATATGGAAAAATTCTTTAAAACACTTTTATGCTTGGTACAGAACTGCAATAGATAGATAAAAAGCTTCATATATAAGGGTTTCCTACGCCTTATAAGACTGAGTATTTTCTCCCCAACATTTGCAGATTTTCGAAACGGGTATGCCAGTTTCCCTCATATTACATCAAAATCTTACTTATGACCCTTTCCAATTAAAGCAAGCAGTACCTTCATACCATATTTTTTTTTTATGTCACAGGATGGATCAAGCTAATCTAAAATTTGCAGGAATTATCAGGAAGAAATGTTTTTTATAATTTTTCATTTTAAAGTACGAGTACATTGGAGATCTAGAAATAAAAAGTAATTCTCTTTAGCTAGCTACGGCTAGCGAGCCTTTTGAATATGTCTAAGAAATTAAGGCAGTATATTAAAAGAAAAAGAATCCAGGTGTAGGATGCCGGGAATACTTCATTATTATAATCAATAAAATACCTCTTTCTCATGGCAGTTTTGAGAATTTGGTGTTTCGGAGGCAAATCTTTGATCATTCGGAGGGTCACGTGAGCGATGACGTAATTAACCTTATAATTGCATTGAGGTTACGCATCGTCTAACTCTGTCCTAGCAACAAACAACAACTGAGGTTACTTCATTATTCAAATTTAAATGCCGAGCCAGAAGTGCGTCCATCTAGATGACTCGTCATGCACTTTTGCAGGCAGTTGCTTCCTTTGTCCATTAAAGGTGTAAATATTGTTCGAAACCAGCTACGATAACATTATTACCAACTGTGGTTAATTTTGGCTAAATTAGACAACTGTGGCCTCGGAATGCGAGTACTTATTAAGGAATTGAGAAAATTTTCTTCAATTAATGATGTTAATTTACTGTTTATTACCTTTTTTCATATATCATCCAGACTATTTCAAACTGGCTATTGTTGATGTCCTGCCAAACTGAAAAGAATGCTTGTGAGATTTAGTGTGTTGTGCAAGCATGAAAGGGTAACTAGATCTACTTGGATGTTAGCCTTCCGACTTTTCGCAGAGAGGTGAAGAGGAACACAACAGGGAAAGGGTACAAAAGCCCTTTTATTTTATCACAAATAAGTAACAAATGGCACGGTCTTACGTGCGTGCAACTAAAACACCGTCGATTTGCGGTGAGAACTTAAACGATAACAATAAATTTAAAAGTTAGAGATTTAGTCTAGCAGACTGGATCAGAAACCTACACCGGCAATACACTAACTAGACGACCTGCTACTAAGATTAACAGCTGTAGAACAACTAGCAAAAGTTCGCTTTCACTACGAAATCACGCTCTGTCTAACCTTTTCCTTTCAAGAATTTAAATATTCTCATCTACCTACTTAATTCGCATCCTGGCGAGGAAATGCGAGGGCAAATAAGAAAATTCAGGAAAGGCTCAAAAGTTAAAATAACTGTTAATAAAACTAAACAGGACTCTATATGCTCGTCTAA
The DNA here is from genome assembly GCF_044657685.1 of Stegodyphus dumicola. Taxonomy (NCBI): domain Eukaryota; kingdom Metazoa; phylum Arthropoda; class Arachnida; order Araneae; family Eresidae; genus Stegodyphus; species Stegodyphus dumicola. The sequence continues at coordinate 32,987,695 of NC_140774.1, forward strand.
AAGCATATTATATATGTATTTAATTATAACTTTTAATCCCTTAGTTTATTTCCTTGGCGAGGTACATTCATAGAATGGATTATTTATTTTTATAATAATACTTATACAAAAGATACTCATTTACTGCAAGAAAGAAAAAAAATGTCACAACCTGAGAACAATAAGTTTAATGTAGAAATAATGGCAAAGTAAATTCATTTGCTCTTTACTTTTGCTTGCACTGTTAAAATATTCTCAGTAGATCTTTTACAGCAAAATTGTCTAAATTAATTTTCAACCTCAATTATATGGACCCAATTCTTTTTCAAAAGACTTATTTTTTCTTTATTATTGAAATCTTGGAATAGAACTGATTCATACTTTGAAGGTTGCTATTTCGGTCATTATTTTATCGATTATCATGTCTTTGGATTCCGAGTCCCGGATGAGACATGGACATTTTAAATGTTGTAATTTCAAGGGTGAAGGACACTTAAAATCCATCGATTTGAAAGTATTTAACAATAGTCGAAGAAGAAGGTGTGAGACCCTTGAGCTTTATCTATAAGAATATTCTCATTCGGAGTTCTGATGCAACTGGCAATGCCTTAAGGTCACCATTAGCACCTAAAATCTATGACCGACAACTGGAGTACTCCTAACTCAGAGCTAATTAATCATTGATAAGGCTTTTCTCAGCCTGGACATATAATTAGCAGTAATAATATACACTCATGTCCATAAATTAAGGATAATTCGGAGTCACGCGGAAATCGACTTCTAAAATAAATATATCACCTGTAAAATCAATACACACATCTTCAAGAATCATATGCAAATTTCGGGAAGTAACCAGATGACACCGATGGTACACGATGACGAGAGAGTAAGAGAGTGATATACAGTCAAAAGTCGTTAATTCGGACACCCGTAATCCGGAATGATCTATAATCCGGACCTCAAAGCTAAAATCTTTCTGCGCATGCGCCGCATCGACGCATGCGCATAGGCGTTTTACTCGTGCGCGCAAGACATTTACGACTGCGCATATGCATCTGCGCAAGTGCAGAATACGTTTTCGCGTGCGCGTTTAATGTATAACGGACGGTATAAGCTAAAATTATCTAATTATCTATTTCAGTTAATGTTGATAATTGCGTTGTTCCTTAATCTTCAAATTGGATCCGGCTTATTATTTTTTGCAGACTGTAAGAGCAATTTTCTAAAAGTAAGCTTGAACTTTCGATTATGTCAAATAGAATTTCCGATGCTGGAGCTCCCAAAGGATCTAGAAAACGAAAGTATGTTTCGATGTCCATCAAACAAAAAACGAATTGCTACAAAAAATGGATAAAAGCATATCCTTTGTTTATCTAACCGTTCCGAAATCTGTTTATCAATTTCACGCTGCTCTGCGCGGGGGGGGGGGCACGTCGCGGCGCGCAATGAACTGGAAGTTGATCTGTCAACACTGTCCGTGACCTGCTTCTCCGGCATTTGGCCCTAAAAATCGAGAGTATACTGTAATTGCAGAATTTGTTTTACCGTGGACGATTAGTTTTGTCTGTACGTGCTTCTATTTAATATTTCGTACGAGAACTCTGTTTTATTCTAACAACCGATTCATATTTACCGACTTAATCTTGTGCTCAGTAGTGAGTGCTACAGTTACCTTATTAGTGACATCTACTAGTTAATTTAAATTTGCATGATAAAATCAATTATGAATGTAAACTTATAAAGATTCTTTATGCATACATTTTTTATATATGTCTACCATGCATCCGTTTACTTATAATCGTAAATTTTCGAAATCATAAGGGGAATTATGAACCATCCAATATTTTAACTTTCGTACTTTATTTATTATTTTTGGTTATATAACTCTTTGACTGAAATCCATAAGAATGATTTTTGAGTTAACTATTAAACATATAATTACAGTTATTTTATTTTATGAAATATTATTCTTTATGAAAACAGTTATTTTTACAGTTATTTTATTTTAGGAAAACTTTATTTGTTTTTTATTTTAAATCCTTACCTTTCAGTACATATAATACAGAGGGCCTTATGATGTTTTCGTACAGCTACTTTGTAAATAGAAAGCACTGTATTATTTTTATTAATTTCTAAAACTGCCTAGCTTTCTTCTTAATATAATTAAATTCTGAGCGAAAAATGTAAATCCTACTTGCTGAAGGCCCAGCACTGAAGAAGATTGTTAAACACTGGTACTTGAGTACAAAACCCGAAGGGCTGTGTGATTTTTCTCTTTCGTATGCTCATAAAGCTTAGTAATTTTCTTAGCTATCATGAACTGGGACAAAACAACTTTAGATTGACCGACAGCAAATTATCGCTGAGTCTAAAAGCTAACGACAGAGACTGAAGAAAGTTTTAAAACAAACCTTTTTATTCAATCACAATCAAAACTGGAACATAAATTTACGACTCATGCTTACAATTCAGCCAACTACTAGTAGTGATGTAATTTAAACTAACAGTAAGTTCAAATTTAAAATAAGTTAGTAGTAGCAATTATACAATTCAATTTAACGCGAAGCTGGTTAAAAACTCTAACCGGCGTAGATATTCAAATATCGGCAATTATAATGCAAGGCCCAAGACTTCAAATCTTATCTAGCGGGAAGCTAGTAAAGTGCTCTCAAGAGGCAGAACACGTTCTGCCTCTTGAGAACAATATGAAAGCCTCAGCTTAATTTTATGCGAGCTAATTTGCATTCTGCCGAGAAACCGAAAGGAGAAGTGACAGTAAAAATATAAAACATAAAATAAATACTTAGATTAAGACAATAGACCGTTACATGCTACAGTTTCTCTTAAAACGTCCTGCATGAAATTATAAGATATTTCTCCCGCCTTCTTAGCATGCCTTCGTATTGTAGTGGTCAGCACGCTCGGCGTGTATTCGAGAGGTCCGTGGTTCGATTCCCGGCAAAGGCATTGTTCATTTTTCAAGTCTCCTGTTTCCAAAAAATACCTAATGCCTCTACAGCGGCGCCCCAAGTCAAAAGTTGGTAAATGATAATTCTCCATCCCCAGGATTTGGCGATTGGATCCCCTAATCCCCTAATCCCCAGTCGCCCTTTAAAAGGGGGAATATATAAGATATTTCTCCTGCCTTCTTAGCATGCTTTCGTAGTGTAGTGGTCAGCACTCTCGGTGCGTATTCGAAAGGCTCGTGGTTCGAGTCCCAGCGAAAGCGTTGCTCATTTATCATCTCTCCTGCTTCAAAATACCTAATTTCTCTACAAAATCTCCATGAATTTTCCAGAGGGTATCATCCGCGTGGCGGGGAAGGGCGTTAATTCGGTGGACTTACATCTTAGTTGCTAAAATTTTCAGCATTTCGACTACTGAAATAAATTGAAAGAAGGGGAAAAAAGTCAACATAAAAATAAATAAAATATAAATTTTAAATTGCTAACCACTATGCTGATTAAATTCAAGATAAATACTTCTTACAAAAAGTATTTATCTTGAATAAAGTTGCAAAATTTAATTCAGCTTTTCAACGTTTTTCATAAAAGAAATAATAACATTTAGCTGAAATGATGTAGGATAAATCACATCTTACCAGATCATGGTGACAGCCATAGTCACGAAATTAAATAACATACTACCTGGGACATGAAACAGAACAATAAGAAGCTTATAATCTACTTTTACGAGATGGTAACTCAGTGCAAAAATACAAGGTCAGTAATTCAAAATTGCATGCTGTCTATGAAATTCAAGGTAATCCGAAAAAAGCGAGCGTGTTGAATTATAAAGACTGTTTTTACAAATAACATTTTCCAAAGCATTTCGTGTATACGATGAGGATATATAGAAATTTTCCTCCTTTTTCAGATAACATTAATTTACTGACACGCAGTTGATTTTGAAACAGCTCTAGAAAATGCTACAAAATATCACAGAATTATTCACACCCTGCTGTCATTAAATCAAAACAGGTGCAATCCTAAAATTTTTATTACATTAAAGCATATATATTTCTTATATATATATCCTTTCATGTATTTTATTTTAATTTGCAACGTTTCTTTATTGGCCCTTACCTTAAAGATTAAACTTTAAACACTTAAAAATCAAAAATAAAGCTACATTGAAAACTCATTTTTGATCTCTAAATTTGATAAAAGGTCATTTGTCTTTCTCGATAATATTAAAAAACTTTACATATCATTTACAAAAATTTTACATATCATTAAAATGAAATTTTTAACGTAAAACGTTTATATGTATGTCTGATATTGCAATACATGCGCTAAACAAATTTATGCAAGTAATTTATCTTGATCAGAAAATTATTCAATTCACAGTGTCAGGTATGATTATATTAGGAACTGAATGCTGTTTATAATGCATTTTAATATCAAATGAGCTCCATAGTAAACTTCCTTCTTCATAGAATATCAATTTCTTCGTCTGTTTTCTTTGTTCCTGTCGTCTGATTAGCAATACAGTGAATTCTGAATATATATTAGAAAGTATCAAAATATGAATCTTTCTTATTAATTTAGATGTACAATCTACTTGGACTATGAGGTCACTGTACATAGAGAAGCTAAATATATATTTTATAGTTTATAAAGTGAGCAGCATATTTGAGAGAAAGAAGCGTTTTATATATTTCTTTCGTCATCTGCTTTAGTTATATATATTACCTTCTTGAGTTATATTAGTGAATTAATTATATTTATCTTCAGGGCAGATGTTTTTATTTTAGTCGGCTTATAATTCCTTACTAAATGTAGTATTTAATTTCGATGTACTCCGTCTTTGATATGATTTAAATGAAATTCCTCGTCATTATAAATATCACGAATACAAATCACATAGTTTTCTGGTTGCAATTTTCTAATTTCGGCTATGAGTAAGGTATGCTTTACGCATCCGCGCGTTAAAAGAAATGTTTAATAAAGTAAACAAATAAATATTAGGCTTCTTTTTTGGTAAATTTGGATACCCTTTAGATCATAATTGCTCATTATTTTATAAATTACGGTTTCATATTTTTAGTTTTATAATTTCTGCATGCCATCTTACCAGATTTAAACTGATGATCTATAATCAGGAAAAATCGATAATCCGGAATCGCCGAAGTCCCGACGAGTCCGGATTAAAGACTTTTGACTGTATAAGGAATACAGGCAAAGAAGTAAAATTGTTCGCAGGCGCTTTATAAGTTATGACATATAACCGAATAGTTATGACACAAAGGACGCATTTGGATGATTTTTTACTTGGTAGAATTATCGGCCGTCTGGAATGTGGGCGTACCCAACTGGATGTATCAGACGAACTTGGAATTTCCCAGAGTGCCATCTCCAGGCTTTGGCAACGATTCCAAGATGATGGTAATGTGAGTAGACGTTACAGTACAGGTCGCACCAGAGTTACAACGCCGAATGAGGACCGGTATTTGACAGTTACCGCCAAAAGAAACAGGCGAAGCACAGCCTCAGACCTGTCTCGTCAGCTCTCTTCAGCCACTGGTACGACAATTTCAAGGCAGACCGTGTACAGACGCTTAGAGCAGATTGGTCTATATGCTCGTAGACCTGTCAGATGCGTTCCACTTACTGCAACTCACTGTCCCCTGCGGTTAGCCTGGAGTAGAGAGCATGCATTGTGGACACCGCAACGGTGGGCTTGTGTGATTTTTTTCAGACGAGTCCAGGTTTAGCTTGCAGTCTGATTCTCACCGGACTTTCATATGGAGAGCTCCAGGTACCCGTTACCACCAAGAAAACATCATTGAACGACACCGTTACGGTGGTGCAAGAGTGCTCGTTTGGGGTGGAATTATTCTGGGTTCCAGAACTGACCTTCATGTTCAAATTGGAACCATGACAAGCCAAATCTATCGGGACGTCATTCTGGAACAACATGTACGTTTGTTTCGGGGCGCCATGGGCGCACAATTTGTGTTTATGGATGACAACGCCCGTCCTCACCGTGCAAACGTCGTAAGCGAATGCCTTCAATCGGAGGATATCACCCGTATGGACTGGCCAGCATTCTCACCAGACTTGAATCCAGTAGAGCACGTGTGGGATATGCTTCGCCGACGAGTTGCAGCCCGTCAACCTCCTCCTACATGTCTACTGGAACTTCGGAGAGCATTGCTTTTTGAGTGGTGTAATATCTCCCAAGATCAGATCGATAATTTGATACTCAGCATGCCTAGGCGTTGTACAGACTGTATTGCATCATCTGGGAGACATACAATGTATTAACAATCATACCAAGCATGTAATATTGGTTTTTTTGTAAATAGGTTTTTTTTTTTTTTTTTTTTTTTTTTGTAATTTGCTCCAGGGAGAAAAAATCGCTAATTTTTTTAATAATATCAAACATATAGTATCTTTTTTTGCTCTTTACGTATTGTTTAATAAATAAGCTTTACAAATAAGTCAAATTTGTTTTGGTTCTAACTCTTCCTTTGCCTGATTTTGCATTATCCTTAATTTATGGACATGAGTGTAGATGGCCCAATACAGGATGATAAAATTATTAAGAAATGGAGTTTGGTATAATTAAAATGCAAAATTTCTAATTTTCTGTACTATAAAAAACTTAAAAATATAAAAAGTCTCGTTCTAGAGTAAAATATAATGATAACAAAATGTGACGTATGTAAAACCAACAATGTAAAACAAAAAAAAGCATAAACAAACATACTGAATTATTCTGTCTCAAACATAGATGCTTTTAAAAAGTTGATTGAAAAGGAAAGTTAATTGGAAGTTAGTAACTGCAATTAATATTAAATTTCGGAATCTCACTGCGTTTCGGCGAAGCAAAGTCTACATTTCTAGTTTTCTTCTTCCCTTTCTAAGATACATTTAAGTTCGACGCCATAGAGCTCGATTGTAAATGAAAGAAAGCCGAACAAAAACGTTCTTTGTAGTCATCTTAATAAGCAGAAGATATCATTTTTTAGAAGTACTTAAGAAACACTCAGCACAATAAATGTATTATGATCTAAAAAAAGAGGGGAAAGATACATTCTTTGGCAATGAGTAAAAAATAATGATCTTTCATTGCAACTTCTATGTCAGCAGTTCTCAGCTTTCTGTGTTAATTTTCTTTTTTGTAAAAGAAGCGACGAAGCTAAATTGGTTTTCTTTTTTTTCTGAACTTTTCCGAAGCTTTCCGCTTCTGACTACGATGACATTCTTTTCCGCTTCGAGTAGTACTAAGTCATCGTCGCTGAGTAGATCACAGTAAGATGAATGAGGCATTAAAACCTCGCGGCGCAACGTAGTTTTATCTGCTTCATCAATTCGGGAAGAATTAGATTAGGGAAAAAAGCAATGTACTATTTTACATAGATGCAGTTTATATTCTTGACTTCTTTTATTACCGTCAAAATAAATTTACACTTATTATAGTGAAATATATTTGGTTCTAGCCTATATTTTCTTCTCTGTGTCTTTTCTAACATTCTAATGGCTGCTTGTTATTTTGAAATACAGTAATCACATATCTTAAGTAGTTTTCGTAATTCTTAACGAATTTAAAAACTGTTTACATCATTTTCTTATAAGCTATTTCCACTCTGCTATACAATATAAATTATTATACTACATAATTATAATTACATTAGACAGAAGCTAGTGCACAGGATGTACTGCATATAGCAACAGTAACGTAATTATTATTATAATGCGTTGATTATGGAAAATGACACCATCTAAGTATTTAGTATTGCAAATCATTAGTACTACATATTCATAATGAAATAGCTGCATAAATATAATAAACATATTGAAGTGTACTAAACACCAACAATTTTATCCTCCAACCACTACTGAAGAATATAGCACTGATGGAATATGAACCAAATTAAAGTACCTTTCACAAATTATACGCGAAATAAATCTACTCATTGGTCGTCAAATTTTATCTGGTCAAACTAGCATTATTTTTAAAGCCTGGTGTATTTAAAATGGTAATATTTAAATCCACTTGTGTTCAAAGAAAACTATTTAAAGCCATATAAATGCAATTCATCTACAGTAGTTTGATCCAAACATCAAGATTCGCATTAACAAAAGAATGAGAGGCAAAATTTTCTTTTCACTCTATGTTCTTTTCACTCTATGTTCTTTTCACTCTATGTTTATCATTGAACTCTATGTTTTAAAAGCCAAGACTAATAGCAGATCAGCAGATAAAATTCACTGAACATAGATAATTTTTTAAGCTCGATTAGTGTAGCTTAACGAGCTATCTATAGGATTTTAGAAATCAGGTAGTTTTGATGATTCCAACGCGGGCCCTTTGGTATCGCAGTCAGGCTACCCTAACCTATATGCCGCTCGGAGACTATACATTTAATAAGCATCCATGCCTTCTCCGGGATTCGAACCCGAACCTTTGCCGACGGCAATCAGCGACGCTATCCACTATACCGGTTGGACGACATAACGTCCATACTGAAGATTAAGAAAATTAACTGATTGGAAAACTTTGTTCAGAAATATATGAACAATATCGAAATAACATATCACTAATAAATATATTCTAGAATGAAATAAAAGTTTTTAAAGTTATATTAATCAATAACAATGATGAACTGATATATTCAATAACTTCTGACCTTTAAGTAGAATCTACGATTCTAAATGCAAACTGAAAATTAATACCATAATTCTGAAATTTCTAATTTATGATCCTCTGAAAAAAAGGAAGGTAACAGAATTTCAAATATTGGTACTTTTCCGTTTCGCCGCCGCAAATCTCGCCAAGCAGACTTTGTCGGCGACAACATACACTATACAACATAAAAAATGTTAACAAATGTTAGTTCTAAGAATTTTTTATTTTGATAAGGTTTGATTTTAATATGGTTTAAAATTTTGTAAAAAACCAATAAATAAAGACAATAAATTTGTAAAAAGACATTAATTTAATAATTTACTATGCTTTCATGGTTCAACATCCTGATTCGCCGGTTCTTATCACGTGACCCCCAAATGATTTCATCTCTAATTCTCTCAGTAATTATCTACATTAATTTGAAGTTAAATCTTAATTTGGAATACTAGTTTAAATGCAAGAATTATTTCATTCGTACGAATAGCTTACTCAGAAATTATGTAAAACCGCAATACTTTACTTCGCTAGTACATTCTCATTAGAATTGATGAATTTAATCCTTGATTTGGCCTTTCTATATTTTCGCTTTCCGGTGAGCGGTGTGATTGCATCCTAATTGACTTAATTACCGCGAATGGTCTTAGGGCATAAAATTTAACTATCTTGTAAAACTTCTATGTAATTTATGCCAGCATTGAAAGAAACAATCACTCTGATAAGAAATGGCTGCGAATTGTTTTGAAAATGAAGCGTAAAAGGTTACCAGCGAAGATATTCCGTTTGGCATCAGTTTTACCATTATTGGCGACTTTATCTTTTGCGCCGGCAAAACGGAAAAGTACCCAAATATTCTTTCATAGCCGCAAATAATATTTTCTCTTGTGATGTAAATGCTTCGAAATAGCTTTTTGAGATTTTCTATGTCTAACAGGCATTCAGGAAGAACGAAAGATATTCAAATAATGGCTAATTAACTAGCACTTCTAATTACTGCTCTTTCAGAGTTGATTTATTTAATTACGGCAAAACATGTGAGGGCTATATGCCTAAAGGGAATAATGTCTTCTTGGAGGACTTTCTATAGAACACTGGCTCGTTTCCTCTTTATACATGGTAAAAAAACCCCCAAAACATCCATGCACTCAACTCATCCGCCTGGAATCGATACCAAGTCGAAACAATCAACATTCAGCGATTTTACCTCTCGGTCGCTAGTGGGCCCTCCTGTTTATGGATTATCTCTCTGTATCTTGATGTGGATTCATGACTGTTTCAACAAAATCAAATTAATACTTTGATCAGTTCTTTATTTAGATTTCTATTATAAACTTAAGCAGAACGCCGGTCTTAATTGTCACTTCGCACAATCTAATTAAGATAATATTTAATGGTTATGTTTAATGTATGCTTAATTAAGAAAATGTGTTATGGCTTATGTTAAACATATTACTTTAATTGACATACGTTTTTCTTTGGCATTAGGATGGCAATTTCTAACCTCAATTTGTGTTTTTTCTAATGAATTGTATTCAAAATACCGTTGCTATTAATTTCGTTTGGCTTTATAGAAATAAAAAATCACAGCAGCTGTAAGAAACATGCAGATGGACATTGTGCAGTTCTGGCAGGAAAAAAGTATTATGAAATTCCATACAGGCACAAAGAACACCTGCTCATAATCGGATTTTTGAAATAATTAATCTGAATTTTTTTTAAAAATGTAACAATGCAAATTTCTACGTTCGAGAAAATGGATTAAAAATAACGATAACACATATATTCTCATTTATGCAATTCCGGCTACAGTTACTACGATATTGCTAAGCAAAATGTTTGCAACCAGTGCTTAATTTTTTGCTTTACTGCTGCAAAACTTATAATACCGTAAATCCTGCAAAAGGTATAGTATATACGTATTTTTGATATGGTACATTAATTGATTGGATACAAAAGTTAGAAAAATTTGCTGCTATTAAAAAGTCGTATTAAAATTAACATTAACGTTAAAAGGTTACTTGTAGATCCAAATAATCATGACTTTACATTGGGACGCTAAACAAAAATTCTCTAACGGAGTTGTACGTCATATGGCGTTCTGACAATCTTTCATTAATCATATTATATAAAAGTTAATCATATAATTAAGCAAAGATATTGTTATAGCCCGCTAAGTTTGCTTCAAATGTACAGACTTAAATTTTAAAGGAAAATTTCAAAACTTTTGTCACCGACAATGGCAAAATCCTGCAGACAGCCAGATTTGAAGAAATGTATAGTCACCAAAAATTACTTGCATTTTCTATATAATTATGATAAAAAAAAACTGATGTTATGGAAATTGTTAACTATGTGAAATTGCTAAGCATAACATCCATGTACACAATGTTCTAAGCACATTATTTTTTTGCTTCCATTACGAATGCCTCCCTACGAAAAATGTGCTCAGACGAAAAACAGAAAGACAACTGATGACTTAACCATCAATTAAATTTTCATCTTCCGGTTTATTTGAAAAATTAAAAAAGTCAGCGGTTATGGGAAAAGACTGCTTGTGCTGGAGGTGATGATAAGAAAAACTGTGCGCACTTTCAAGAGAATCCCACTTTGAAGAAAATGTGAATATCCCTTTAATAATAATATGGTAGAGTATTTAAGTATACTTTAGAATCTTAGATTTGTTCTAACATGTCCTGGAAAATGAATGCATCTTAACAGATGGAAGTTAAGAAATTTTCATCTTATTAAAAAAGGGAAAATTTTAATTTCATTAGAGAATGTAAAAATTTGAAATTACGAATTGTACTTTAAATGCCTGAAATCCGTATTACGCGAATTTACTAGTAAAAATGCGAGGGTGCCGTTTCTATTAATAATTAATTCCTCATTAATGTACATGTAGATTAATCTAATGACAGTTGTAAGTTACTGGATGAAAATATAATAGTTGTTACTTTCAGCCAGCAAATGCATAGAAAGGGGCTTGATTAAATTACGTAAACGTTAAAAACAGCATTATGTATGATTAAAAAGTGTTACTATATAATAATCGTTAAATATTTCTGTTTTTATTTTCCACTTCTAAACAATGATGATTGAGAAATTTTCATTATCTTCAACATATCATTCTGTTTCATTTGAATAATAATGAAGTGAGAATAATTTTGACAAAAAATTTGAACAAGCAGCCAGTTTTAGCGTTTTCACTTGGGAATTTAGTAAGAATTATTAGTGCTAATGAAACTTCACATATTTATTAATAAGGTTGTGTTCTAGTCGATTTTAAATCGTTACGGTAACATATGTAAAGCAGGGAAATGTTTATAGTAAAGTTATTTGTAGATCCATGTTTTTCTAATTTATGTTCTAGTGATATTCAAATAAACTGTTATTTCTAAGCATACATCATTCACACAGCTAGCCAAAAATGGAAATCTAAGCAAATATCGATCGTAGAAGGGATCTAAAAATGGGTAGCGGTCTTTTCGAATGTACCAGGTATTTTGCGAGCTCTCAAAAGATCGGTCTTTTTTTAGATACCGCGAAAGCGAAGACTAGTTTTAATAAAAGTAAGAATGTTAGAGCACCAGACAATCACAGGCGACAGATGAAATGACGTATACTAGTAAAAAAATGAATTTCAAAATAAAAAATAAGCTTCGTTAATTTACTTCTAATGTAGAAAGATAATATAATAAAATGCAATAAAAGCATTTATGTGGATATTGTGCGCAAGCATAATGCGTACCCTTTTTCTCCAAAACTTTCAGTACAAGTTTTCAGGTGCGGATATTACACGGAGCAATTTCTATTTCGGATTTCTATAACTAGTATGTATTCTTTCCTTCTGAAGCGCATAATAACTTTTGAAGTAAAAAAACAAGTGTAAATATAGGAGAAATATATGTACCAGTAATTAAAAGCTATTTTCATCAACGATTTGTAACTACGAGACTCTTAGCGTGTTTAAGACCCATCAGCAGCCGAGCGTTAAGTCACTGAACAATGCTAGCTCTGTCCAGGGTTCGAGTAACTATGAAGAGGCTGGCTGCATATTTTTTGTCGGCGTCCCCATGTTTAACGTGTATACGATCCAAGTTTGCCTTAGAAAGTCTTCCTGCCCTAATATGTTTTGCCATAATTAAATAAACCAAACCTTGAGTGCGTTTAACTCCCCCTCCCTCCCAAAAGGGCGGAAAACATTTGCATTCAGAATATATTTTTAATAATTATTTTTAAATGCGTAATCTACAGCGAATTTTAGTTTTTGCATCATCAAGAAGCACATGAGTACACATGTAGGAAATATACGTGCGTGCTTTTGCTCTTTCTGTTAAAAAAAAAAAAAAAAAAAAAAAAAAAAAGACTGCACAAATCACAAACCAAAAATTATGCGGAGATTATTTTATTAGTCAATATTTTCCTTCTATTCCTTCCTGAAAAATCAAGATGACGAGTATATATGTTATTATATTTTTATGCTGTGCTTTAATATATTCGTTTGTTGTTTGTACGTCTACGTAATGAAGGCTTTGCCTAGTATGATTCGCATTTGAGAAATCTAAGGCGAGTTCACGTCCCCCCCCCCCAAAAAAAAACCAAATTGTGAAAAATAACACTTGTTTATAGATGATATATTGCAGTACAAATCGTTTAGTTAAATTTATTTTCCTTCTGTTTTGATGATCTTAATGCACTGTTTCTTTTTTCCTTTGCAGAAGCAACTAAGAAGTTCACTCAATGTTTTACGTTTGTCTTATACGTACTTTTTGGTTTTTACGTCTGCAGTGTCTTAATGTTTCTACTGAAGTCTTATGAAGAAAAGCATAGAAAATATGCAGTGTACAAAGTAAAAGTTTAAAAACAATGCGATAAATGCAGTGCCGGACTTCCTAAAAGGTTTTGTGGAATAGCATATAAATAATATATACTACTGTTATGCTAAATGTTATGATTTCCTAAATAAGGATCTGCCCCAAAAATGCCATAATTATTACCAATTGTTAATATTATTACTAAAACTTATTCCAGTCATACATTTGTGATCTAAAAGAAAGCCATTTTTATGACAAAAATTTATTTTAAAAATGTGGCTGTTAACAATTTTTTTACGGGATTTGCTTCACAAAAAATAAATGAAGATGCACTTTTTACAATAATAAAATATTCTTCATTTAATTGGACTGCAGACACTCAGGCATTCTATTCATAATAGAACACCGAGAACTTCAGATTCGCACACATAAAAAAAAATAAAAAATAAAAAAAAAATCCATATATAACAATATTAATATAACTAATATATCTGCGAAGAAAATTCGAAACGTTTTGTCTCGCTGCCATTTTGGGATTCAAATTTACACTGGTGTCTAGGCATTTTATAGAATATGCGCTAGGTGTTTCCAGACACAGATCAAAAGAGAAATCATGTCTACCGGTTGGCCTTAATTTTATGTATACACCTCTGTTTTATTCATGCAAAAATAACACATTCCACATGCACACATTAATACATACATACAAGAAAAAAAAAATACAAGTTAAATATATCAAAATAGCTTTCACTGATAAATCTGTTTGTGGTATAGAAGAGTCCAATAAATCCGAATTAAATTCGCCTAAAAAGGGCAGTGTATTTTGCAAGTTTCTTTGATTAAGTTACCGTCAGTAATTTGACCTCAATTTAAAAAGAGTAGGTGAAAACGCTAATTAATTAATGCCTTCAGCATCACTGAGTTTTGAGTTTTATATGCCCCACGAACTATTTTTGTGGCAATCATGGGAATTTTAATGCACTATATAGAAGTACTTTTATATCATCCGAATAGAAATATATTCTCTTGGAAAACTGCTTTGAAATGTTTTGAGTGCATTATTTTCTTAAAACTATTAAGTAGATAGATATGCTAATAAATCAATTTTTTTTATCATGTTAAACTATAGATTTGAAATAAACCGTATACCCAAGCATTATAAATAAAGTTCAGGGATTTTAATACCAGAAATTTGTTAAAATGCAAATGTAACCAAACCATCTGGCTTTTTAAATGACAGAAGCTTAGAAACTCACAGCTCTGATTCCAGAGCTAATTTTTACATGAGGTCTGTTTAAAATGCTTGAAAAAGAATCGAATTTTAATATAAAATCATAAAAAATTTCGATTTTTGATTTCTTTAAAGTTACTCGACGCCTTAAGAGGAGAAAATTAAATATGGACCAAACTTTTTATTTTTGTTTTAGTTAATCTATGCACAATACATATCATTAATTAAGGAAAAAATCACAAAAATGACGATAACTCGAAAAATTACAAGTAAAATTTAATGAAACTGATCTATAGTATACAACACATAGTAAAGTAAAAAATAACATAAAAAGAAATTACCAAACAATTATGGTGTTACAGAAACTAGCATAAGCGGTTTGACATTTTGTATGAAGGGGAGCTATTGATCTTGCAAAGCATTTGAAAGTGCGGCATGGGTACGAAGAGGAAGATTGAGAGTAGCTATACGTCTTCCTAGAGCACTTCAGACATGCTCCGATGGAATTCAAGTCCGGTGATCGAGCAGGCCACTCTTCGCGCTGAATTGGTTGCTGCTGAACATAATCATCCACAATGCGAGTCCTGTGCGGTCTAGCGTCGTCATCCTGCATCAAGAAATCATCACATATTGCTCCGGCATAAGGGCGCACACAAGCATCAAGGATGTTATCTCATATAGGCCTGAGCATTCAGAGTTCCACGTAGAAAGACATGGAAGACTGTGCGTCCACCCAAAGAAATACCACCTCAGACACAGACACTGCTTCCTCTGTATGCATGTCTTTGACGGATGTTTGATGAATAGTAGCGGGTTCCAGGTTCTATCCAAATTAAATAACCCCTACGATTGCTTTGGACGCTAAACCTAAACTCATTCGTAAAGAGAACAGCTCTCCATTGATCAATCGTCAGTAAAATATTGACATGCCCACCTCAAACGTTCCTTTCTATGATGCGATGTGAGCGCCATGAAAATGGCAGGTCACTTCATGTGCAGACCTCCTTCTTGAAGCCTTCTACGTACGGTTGACGCCAACACCAACCATCTGGTAGCTGCAACAAGGGAGCATCTGAGATGAGTCGGTGTTGCGGTTCTATTCTTTTATGCCCATAACAACAAATATCGGTCATCGCTGAGCATCGTAGCGGTCGGCTGTCCTTAGCTGAACCTCCTCGATGCCGAATTTGTGGTTACAAATTGTTACCAAAGTCTATGAACCACAGATAGATTCTCATTTAACCATCTGGCCACTTCTGTCTGACTTTGTCTTGCCTCTAGTCTTCCAATAGCTCTCAATCACAGTTCTTCAGGCAAATGATGCCTGGAGGTCATTATTACAAATTGTCTACCCCACATTTTTTGTCTCAGTATTACAGTAATTTGCATATTGCAGTTACTCAGCAACTCTTACTTGACAACATATTCCAATTTTATACGGATTGACTTATTTTTGAATGAGTTATTGCTATTTACGTAATTTTCCTTTATATTTGGAAACCATTGTGTTTTATTTTCAGAGCAAATACATGTGTTGATTAATTTAATATATGATTCAAAAAAATAGCTCAACTGTTAATAGATTCATATTTTCATTATTATCATTTTCGTTCTTAATTGTATCTATAAATTATTCGATAACAACCACATACATTACTTTTGTAGTAAAATCGTCTTTTCTGTATATATCAGTGCAATGAAATCTGATATAAGATATCATAATGTCTAGTATAAAGCAGCTGGATTATACATAACAAAGATCGAAGAATTTCCCTGCAAATTATTCACTCAGTGCAGCTAGTTTACTTAAATTTCTCTTTGGCGCATTTGATTTAAATATCAGTTACTGTCAGTAGCTCCAATATCATTGTTGACAGTCACGAGATTTAGTAACCTATTAGTTGATTTTGGGTTAATCTCCAAAAATCGCTAAATTATATTAGATTTCAAGGAAATTTCATTTGAAAGATAATTCAAGACCAAGATTGCAAAGACTAAGAATCTGTTATGATTAGCTTGTCATCAGAAAAGGATGTAAGTGAAATCCATAAGAAATTTGTTCGATATTAAGTAAAAAGATTCTGCATCGAATTTTGAAAAAGGGCACTATGAAATATTGTACTTTCTCAAAAATGCAAATATCAAGTGTATATATTTGATAGAAGGAAATTAAAACTTCATTTCAAAATTTAATCCAAGCAAATAAAATACATAAGCAAACCTAAATAAAATTTTACAATAAAAATTAGTGTTAATCATTATCCAATTGGAAAGGCAACAGACTTAAGAAATGAGCGAAAATAAATGAATAAATAAAAAGCATACGCAAAACAGAAATGCCACGATTCCTAAACTTTACAATGGAGGTCTTCCATTCAAAATCTTCTCAGATGCCATATTCTTTAATTCAATTCCACAGAATTTTATTTCTAATTATAGTTTAAATTTACTAAAGTACGTGTGACATTTAATATGGCATTTTTGCTGATTTATTTGTAGATCCATTTTGTAGCAATTAGACTGTAATACTCATACTCCCGTATCCATTGACTGCATACATGCGGCTTCGGTCACGTGCGGTTTGCAGCAATTCTTAAAGCTTACAAGAAGACCTAAACGTCACTGACATTTTCATCTTTTAATTCACATAAAAATAAATCACATTTCAGAGTGAAATAGACCTTAATTAAAGGCATTCATCATAGTTTTAAATAGTCACTTGCACAAAAAAACTATACCTATGGTAATTATTCGCAAAATAAAATCCAGCTTAAAAAGAATAAAAACTTTATTATCACAAAACCAAAGTCGCTATTAATGTTCTTCAACTTAACAATACATAACTATTACCAATTACAAGTTACTTAACTATACTAACAAAAATTTAGTGAGGCTTGCTTATAAGCAAGGAAACATAAAATACAAAAAATAAACATTCAAATAATTACGTATTCTCAACAGCAGTCTAAAAGTTTTTCTGAATTTAAGGTATAAATAATTCATGTCACAAAAGGCGCGTGAAGGAAGAACAAAAGTAACATAAGGAAACGCAACTCAGGCATTTAAAAATGTCTTTCCACGATAATTTTGACCGCAAACATAAATACATATGTGAGATTTGAACCACAAATATAGTATAAAACTAGAATTAGCTTCGAGGATGACTGATATAGAACTATCTTCTTTGACAGCAAAAAACAGCTTATACAGAATTCAGTATCTACATACTGGTATTTTTAATTTTTATTCCGTTCTCTCGAGAGAATGATGGTAGGGAAAAAAGGATTGAAAACATTTAATCCCTTCCCCCCTCGGGAGCTCTCCATCAAAATTAGGGGTGAAACTGAGCAAAGTCGTACTGTCATCTATATAGTGGCCAAGGCTATTGCCAACGACAGGCGCAATCTTGCACGCCTTTCCCCGATGAATTTCGTGGGCCATCCTCTGATGTTACTGTGAGTGAGATAAGTTACAACACACACAATTCTTTATTCCTACTAAAATTATGTGCATATTACAATAAAATTTATCTTGTTTTATTCTCACAAGAATGTCATTGCTTACCTTTTTTCAGATTTTTT
This sequence comes from Stegodyphus dumicola, assembly GCF_044657685.1. Taxonomy (NCBI): domain Eukaryota; kingdom Metazoa; phylum Arthropoda; class Arachnida; order Araneae; family Eresidae; genus Stegodyphus; species Stegodyphus dumicola. Next base: position 33,005,934 of record NC_140774.1, read on the forward strand.
AACTGCCTTTGAAGCAGCAGAAACGGAGGTAGAATGAGCATTGAGGAGGAACCAAAATTACAGCAAAATATGAAGTATGGCAGTCCGTAATTAAAGTGATGGAGATCTTAACATTGGTGCGCTGTTTTCTAGATGCTAAAACAGTAAAAAATTGACACAAAATTACTGACTACCAAAAGTGTCGTGGACCAGGCAAGCTTTCGACTACAGCATCAGTGGAAAAGGTTAACACAAGGAATGAGATGTTCAAGCGAAACCCTTCAAAATCAACAAGGTACGCTTCAAAAAAGGGAGATTTTACAGGTTACCTTGTGTATGTTGTTCTCCATAAACAGTTGTATTACAGACCATGGAAGCCTCATTACGCCCAATAATTATTTCCAGATGATTGTGAAAGGTATATTTAATTTTGGGAAATTATGTTCGCGTGGTAAGAAGATAATTCAACCTTGAACAAATTTTTGGAGTGATGGAACTATTCATGTAAGCGGCTTCGTTTACTGTCACAATAGCCATTACTGGGCAGATCTTGAACTCAAAATAGACTGTTGAAAGTATGCAGAGTAGACCAAAATTGACAGTATGGTATAGATTAATATTTTCTTATGTTATTTGACTTTATTTGTTGAATGCTGAACGTTGTCTGGAAATGTTAGATAATTTAGTATGGAATATAACAGCTTTCAGCAGCCTTTTTTTGGTGCGTGTCAAAACCAACCAAAATGCGTGTATTAATAAGACGTTTCAGGCCAGTTGGAATTTTAATTTTAGAACAGTCTTTCTTGGTGATTGATAAGTTAAATTTTATTGAAAAATAACTATAATACTCTTTAAAACTAAAACTAAAAATTACAATTATTATAAAAACAAACATAACTGAATGAACTTTATTTTTCTCTTCAATATCAGTGGCTCTCCTGATACTGAACTTTTTATATCAATTTAGTCAAGTCTTGCTCACAGACTTTCTTTTTAAAAGGAATACGAGCACTTGAGTTTTTGGTAGTTAAGTTGCTCCTGCTCTTACTTAAATTTCATGTGTTAAAATATTCGCTCGCATTTATAAGTTGAACCGGATGCTGACAAAATGGCAAAGGCAGTTTTTTGGAATTATATATCACGGATCGGTGTTTCCAAATTTATCAATGTCTACTTGAAATTAATGTCCAGTTTTAAAAATACATGTTCCTGACTGCCACCACGAAGTCCAGACATCATCCCATGTAATTTGTTTTATGGGGATGGGCTAAGGAAGAAGTATATAAAAGAAAACCACAAAAAATACTCTTGATGAACTTGAGACAAAGATCCGTGAAGTCACAAACTGTGTTTCTGCTGAGTTCTTTAAGAAGCTCATTGATACCAGTTCATTTACGAAAATGCATAGCAAATTCTGAAGGCACATCGAGTTGTAGCATTAGGGAAGGTAATGGCATACAGTAAACCATATGCGTATAAAACATTCTGCCTTCAATATTTTAGGAGCAACAACTCTTTAAAAATTTGGGAGCTACTTGACCCACCTAGCTTGCCTCTTAATTTTGGCTTAAGTAGTCAACCTCGAAATATATAGTGTTTTATGATTTACTCAGCTACCCCGAATTTTACTTTTCCGGATGCAATAAAATTATTCTTGCATATACTGCTCCACTGGTTCTCCCCCTTTAATTGATTTTTTCTGGTTAATTGTGGTTCATGTTAGTAGAATCTGTCAATAGTAGTTCTAGTAGAATAAGAACTATCCAGAGCAATAGTAACGACCAACTCTAATTTGCACATTCAGATACAGCGGGTCATCAGTTTAAGGCAAATCTGGTGGACTCCTTATATGTAATAATTTCTGCATTGAATATAATATGGAAAACTTTCATTTCATGAAAATATGTTTGGCATTGATTAAAGAGCTTCCCTTATCCTTGAAACACATTAAAACGTCTTTTCCAATTAAATGTTAGCTCAAAGAAGTATTCACTATCTTTCCGAATTAATCGCTGCAGCCTATAAATCGCATGAAATTTACGACAGAGCAAAATGACTGCATTCTTCGTTTCACAGCATAAATTTATGTAGCCTCACGGGCATTCCGACATTTAATGGGTGCATTTTATTGATTGAATTTTGACCTTCGAAAGTAATATTGCTGGAAGTATTCCAGATAAGACATACAGCGAGGCTCATTGCATAATTTAAACTACGCATACGTATGTGTATGATGTATTAAATAATTTATTTTTTATTGCAAATTGTAATACCATACTTTTTGAATCTGAAATGTTGTCGATTAAAGAAGCACTCCTTAATTTAAGTCGTTGATTCTATTAAAAAGAAAAAAAAAAAAAAAAAAAAAAACCTGAATGTTTTCAGATATTATATTATGCTCGAAGAAGCATTCATTTTTTTTCATTCACATACACGTTTCGTGAGTGTTTAAGCTAACATTTCGAGAGCATTTTGCATAAAAATATTTAAAAATCTTTAGCCTATCTTTTGAATTTCCGATGTACAGTCTGGCACGCTAGAGATAATTTATTTATTTATTTATTTATTTTACAGTGTTGCTTTTGCTCGCTTTGAAATCGTTGAGTTTGTTAATCAAAAATTCGTTAAAGTTTTATGAAATATGAGATGCACAATAAAACAAATTCAAAATTGGGGCCTTTCAGGTGTCCATATTGGGGTGGAGGACTGCGTTATTCAAAATTTTATGGCTCTAAGTACCTTTGTTTTTCACATTGCGAAAAACATGCATACATTCATGCAGATTCCTCATTATTTAAATTTATTTTAAACTAATACAGGGCGATAATGTTTGGTACCAACAATTTGAAAAGTTATTCCGCCTTTTACAGTGATTCAACGCAAAATTCCTTTTCGAGATTAATAGCCCATCTGAGATAACACTCGATTGGGCTAAAAAACATATGAGGTAAATAATTTTTTATTAATCAATTTAGATTTGTTAGTAGTAATAATATTTATATTTAAATTAATAGTTTTAAGAAATTTATTGATTCAGAATAATTAACAATTCGAAAAATAATCTGTATTTCTAAAAAGCATCTTACGGTTTATACTTGTACATTGTATTTTGAACTTAACATTGTTATATTTTGACATATATCTGCAAATACTTGAGTTTTATCTCATCTGGTAAACATTTGATTTCTTAAATAATTTTCATCTGATAGACAGTAACATTGCTTTCAATTTTTAATTGTTTAATTTCCTATTTAATAACTGGAAAATATCAAAAATGAAAATTTTGGAGCTTTTAGTAGAAATAGTCATATTTTGAAAGCCTACTCTTTCTTTGGTTCAACTCTTAAACTGGAACTATGGATCTACAATCAGTGTTTGAGAAGTATTTAATCTTGCCTTTTTTAACAATTTTCTACCACACTTGAAAATAAAACAGTAACAGTGACAACACAGTAACTGTAGTAAACAGTGATTACACTATTAGTTAGTTAAACTTTAAGTTCAACACGAAATTCGAAATTTTTAACAATTTGTCTTAAAATTCTTAAAAACCGTTGAATCAGATATACCAACGCTGAAAATTTACAAGAATAACAGAGTTACTTGTTAAATTTATTTATATTTGGATTTGGTATTTGATCTCGAAGAAGAAATAAATCCCGAGAATGCAATTTTTTTTTCCCTTTCAGGCCTACTATATACTGGACAGTTCGGAACGAGCTAACAATGAAGAAATTAATCAGACGTGTGATTATTTTAGGTAGAACATATTACCCCTAAATTACATTAATTACTAAGGACTCCATCTCAAGGACTTTTCACACATCATCCGCCTCTTGAGATAATAGACGCACTTATACTTGGCCTTTAACTGCGCCAAATCTCACATCCGCTTATGTTTTAAGTACTTCATACAAGGTGCGGAAGTTCCTTTTAAACAAGGAATGACGAAATCTGGCAATACAAAGTAAATTCTTTCGGATAAATTACAGAAAGCAGTAAATAATAATATTAATAATGGAATTACAGAATTATGAGCTCTTGCGTCAAATTATTGGTTCAGATTTTTTCAAAATTATCGTTAAAGCGATTATTTATGTTGGATTCGGGATTCCATAACTGTATGATTTACATGGATAGCAGGATGGAAATAATATTCACAGCAGTAAAATTAAAACAGATGCATAAACACAAGAAACCAAAAATTACATAAATTCCGTGCTGTAGCCATCTTTGAAAACGTTTTGCTATGGATAAGTTCCCAGAAACTTTAAAAAGTAAAGCACACCTTATTATAGCTAAACAACAGTAAGTAAACGTAAAATCCATGAAAATGTTGCTGAAATCTATAATAATTTGGTAAATAAAATAAGCTTTATGTTTATAAAATTAAAAGTATATGCCGACATTTTTTTTTGATGTGAATTTTACCTTGATAAATTTTTAAATAAATAAATGCAGGAAGAAAGAATTCTGCGAATGAGAGGAAATTCGTTAGATGTTATGTATACCTATAGAAAAATAAAGATTAAAATTTTAGGGGAATTGACTGTTAACATAAAAGGCATATGGCTACATATAAATTGATAAGGCGCTAGCCCAAATCTAGCCCTTATGCAAGCTGTTATCTGACTTTGAATTGACCCGTAGTGTAGCAGATGCTCTCCTGTAGGATTTCTTACCAAATTCTTCAATACGAAGTGAGATAACGGAGTGTCTAGGAGCGTAGATTCAAATCCACTTACTGGCAGCAATCGCTACAAAACGCCGCAGTTGCTTTCAGTAGCAGGAGCGGTTATAAGAGTTTGTTGTTACGAAATTCTTTCTAACTGTGGAGTTAGGTGTTCTAATCAACAACCTGGAATGGTCAGAGACGCTTGCTAAGAGACTGCCCAACCATAACTATCGGTTGTCTGGTTTGCGTGAAAGGTGACAGTCAGGTCATATAGGATCCACCGTTGCTCTGTGCATCTCCAAGCATGCGTTAGTCATAGCGGCTCAGTTCAGAGCGGGGTTTATTGCTGAAAACTATTCTATACGATTCCGGGTCGAATGGGCCCGGCACATCTGCAAACGAGCTTGTGAGTGTACTTGAGTGAGTAGTAGTAGCAATGACTTCTGAATTAGTATTTGTTCGGCGTGTTATTGTGTCTTAATATTATGTTATTTAAACCACTGCTTTTCAGATGACTATTTCAGAAAGCTTTATTCAATATAAGCTGTTATCAGTACGAGATTTTTATCTTAATGTGCTATTAATAATTCAAGATTATTTATTATTACTAAGAAAGTTATGAGGCTTATTAGTAATTAATAGAGAAAATTCCTTTTCTTTAAAGAGATCTCTAACATAATGGAATGAGGTAACAATAAATGATATGTTACATGTCCTGTTTTCAACTTTTACGCCAGGTCTGAGCACACTATCTGATATAAACAGGTATTTGTCATGCAAGCCTTACGAATTTATTTTCCATTTCCTGAAAGTTTCAATTCAAATTTAAAGAAAAGTATTTATGAGACTTATTAATTTTTAAGTTTATTAAACAAATAAGGCTGTAGTAAAAACTAAATTTCTCTGTTTGCAATTGCTTTTCGTGTTTATGTAAAAGTTGCAAAGAAAGATAGAGCGGAGAAAACAATGAATGAAATATTAATCTTGTAAATTGAGTTGCTAAAATTTGCCACATTATTAGAATTATAGCATGAGCCCTATTTAGCATAATACGTTAACAATGAGACCAGTTATGACTTCTGACGCTTATCCTAAAATGGATGGGGTTACTCTTTTTGCTATACATTGAAACAATTATAGTTGTTTCAGCATTTCATAAAATAGAACTGTTAAATAAAAACTCATACAGAAACGTTTAGGACAACAGAATAAATTGTAAACTCATAATAGGCAGGGGCCCACCAGCGGCCGAGCGGTAAAGTCGCTGAACACTGGTAGTGCGGTCCGAGGTTCGAATCCCGCGAACGGGCATGGCTGCATGGGCGTTTTTGTGGTTTTCCCCATATGTAACGTGTATATGAGCCAGTTTCCCTTAGAAAGTCCTCCACGAAGGCATCCCTCCCTTTAGGCAGATAGCTCTAGTGTGCTTTACCGTAATTAAATACACCAAACACAATAGGCAACTTATTTTCTCTGTTTTTTAGTGCAAAGGCATAGGTATTTTTCGTTGCAGAAAAATTTTTAGTGGAACTGTTTTAAGAAATTTATGCATGGATTTAAAAACAGATTAATTTTTGCAAATTGTTCTTAAATAGTCAGCATGCTTGAGTTAGTCATTTAACTCCCAATTTACTCATTGAAAGTGGAAGTTTTTTTTTTTTCAGCTTTTTGTAGTGTTTTCTTGCGGTTTTAATTTCTTCGAATTTATGCTTGCTTACCCTTATAGAAGGTCTAAACTGCTTTTTTTTTTTTTTTTTTTTTTTTTTTTTTTTTTTTTTTGTCCTTCTCTAGTAATGCTTGCAATTCGCTTGCCGAAATTAAAAAAAAAAAATTACCATCTTTTACAACGTTCATTACCAAATTAATCATGCTTAAGCGTATTATTTCACATGAAGTCCGGATGAAATTACTACCAATACCGTTGATATAAATAAAGAATAAAAGTATATTTTGAACATATCCCTATAATTATCCATCTACAAAATCAGCCCAATCAGAAAACTACTAATTAATTGTCACTATTTGTTTCCTGCTCTTTAGAGCTAATATGTAACTATAAGCTAAACATTTTCTGCGGAATGAAATATGAACAACGGTTATATTATTCCCCCATTCGTCATTACCATTGCCTTACTCTTCCCGAGCATTCAACATAGATTAAAATAGATGGAAATTTGATAATACGAGATTTGCTTTTCTGAAATTCCTGTGCGGTTAACTAAGACATACACTTTATTTTTAGATCGATAGATTTCTTTTCACGACAATTACACATATTATTCTTCAGTTTATTTTCTTACAACAAACCTTTTAGTGAGACTTACTTTATTATAGCAAACTCTTACGGCATAAGGTAATGTTGCATTAAAATGCCTTCACAAAATTTCATTATTAGATCCGATTTAAGTTAATTAGTTATTATCAAAAATTAAAGTTCCAAGTTTGAAATTCAAGTTCGAAATTTGAGCTTTTAATTTGTTGATGATGGAATCAAATACAGATTATAACTTTTTAGCTACTTCTCCGCAAGATGTAAGATATAACAAAATACGATGGCTGCTTTAAGAAAAATTGACGATATCAAAATTAACTAGTCTAGATTTGGTGCTTGCTCCCTAAATTCCTCTGTTCTCCCAAATTCGAGATCCTTCCGTGTTATATAAAAACCTAAAATTAACCAATCATAGCTTGTCTCTATAATAGCATCTACATTGGTATAAATACCACTGCGAGTTAATTACGGCATTTCTTTCCCTAGCTTCCACCTTGCAAAGAGCTCTACGCCGCTTATAATGTCTACGTCTTATTTTTAAAATCAGTGGACATAAAAATTATCGTATTGAAATATGATTGGATAAATCTGCCAAACTGTCTACAAAATTGATCTGATATGAAATACAAAATTGTGTTTTTAAATGGCTACATCTGGAAGTTTGGGGTTTATGCATCCATCTGTCTAACTGTGTAGACTTCAAGCTGCAGCACATCAAAATATCCCTCCCCGGCCATGAAGACTGAGAGCTGTTAAAGTATCGGATTCTTCTATGCATTTAAACATGACATATATAAAATTTTGCTTCCTATTATTTGGAATAAAAATTATGAAAAATTTTTAAATTCCACACAAAGATGCATAATTTGGCTCCATAAGATTCAGTTTAAGTTATTATTATTGATTAAGTCACACTAAATTTTGCATTTGTATGTGTTAGTATTATTATGTGGCAATTTTTAAAAATTTTTACAGAAAGCTATAGAAAGCTATAAATTTCTTCACAGACAGCTTTTGTTGTAGAGTTTAGAATTTAAAGTGTATTCATGATCTGAAAATAATTTTAATCTTTAAAAGCTCTTTTAAGCACTTTTAATTCAACAATGTAGAAAAGAAAGTTTTCCTTCTGAAAACTTTAAAATAATGTTTCCTACGTGGAGTTGAGATAGTTGAGGATATAAAAATCAAAACTACACAAAATGTCAAACAGAAGCACATTGATTTCAGATTTAAAATTAAGAGAAATTAAACCATAGTTTGTCATTTGTTTCGTATAAATCCAATTGCATGTGTGATTGAGTTTTCTATAAAACCCCAGCGGCAACCTTAGGTTGAATTTTAAACAAATGCATGAATACAAGAATGACTATTTCTTACCATAGTTTGAAATTCGATGCTATGAAAGATAAGAAGGTAAACCTTTCAAAGCAATTTCTTTATTTGAAAATTCCTATAAATGATTATTTGATAAAAAAATATATAAATGAGATAATATAAAAAATCTATACATATAACCTATAAATGAGTGCGAAATTTGTACCTAATTGTACATAAGAGCGTCTGGTTTGCAGTTTTGGTGTGAATATAGGTTACAGATGAATAACACAGAGTACGGAACATTTCTTTTTACGAAACAAAATCATTCCATTAATTATCTACGTAGTCCTATCAGAGTGGCAGAAAATACACTATTAATTTGACTTTGGGTTTGTTCAGCAGGCGCTGAAGGTGATGGTTGCATGGATCTTTGGATGTTCGTGGCTTTCTCATTTTAACCTAAATACCAGCCAGTTTTATTTCCCGGAAGGCTATTTTTGGGCATGTAGTCCTAGACTGCATTGCGATGACTCAATAATTTCTATTATTTTATTGTTAATGTATAAATTAAGTATTCTCAATTAAACATTCATGTAATATTACATAACTTTTTATTGTTGCTCAAGTTAGATATCAGTTACATTAATACTGATTATCAAACGCCTTTTTCTTAATACCATGCATCTCAAATCAAAAGAAGAATCAAATTCATCTCGGAAACAGAACAGTGAAAAGGCTCATACATTTTAAACTATTAGCAACAAAAATCGTACACCGATCAAGAGCGATGATCAAAATAAATAAATATAATATAATAAACAAAGCGAATAGCTAGTAATTAGCGAACTACTGATAATGAATAGTTAAAATTATATTAAAAAAATCTGAAAGCTTTCGGATTTTATATTACTCCCAAGGGAGAGTTTTTTAATGTTTAGTATGTTACCTTTATTCATTAAATATCATGTTCTTACATCTCTTAAACCACATAAAATTCAATTCAATAGCAATATCACCAAATATTTTAAAACCGCATATCTTTAGAATTTCTAATAGGCAGTCTCGCGCGTTGGAAATTAAAAATGGATTTTTCTGTACAGTGTTGCCCTTATTTGCCTTGAAATCGTTGAGTTTGTTAATGAAAAATTCGGTAAAGATTTACAAAATATGAAGTAGATAATAAAACAAATTCGAAATTCAAAATTGGGGTCTCCAGGTGTCCATGTTCGAGTGGAGGATTACTTTATTCAAAATTTGATGGCTATAGGTACGTCGTTTTTCACAATTCGCGAAACATGCATATATTCATGCAGATTCTTCATTATTTATTTATTTATTTGTTTTTTAAGATAGGTCGATAATATTTGGTGGCAAGCATTTGAAAAGGGATACAGTCGTTTATAGTGATTCTCCGCAAAATGCCGTTTCGAGACGAATCGCTCTTATTAACTACCGTCCCTTTGGGCTAAATATAACATATAAACAATAAATAAATAATAAACAATTTTTTTTAAATATGAAAGCTTTCAGATTTTACATTACGCCCAAAGAAGCTTTTTTAAGCGTTTTGTGTGTTATCTTTATTTATTAAATATCCTGTTCTTCGCACTTAAACCATAAAATTCAGTTCAACAGCAATACCGTAAAATAATTTTAAAATGTGCATATCTTTAGAATTTCCGATACACAATCTCGTGCGCTGGAGATAAAAATGTTTCTTTTTCCGTAAAAAGTGCTGCCATTGCTCGCTTTGAAATCGTTGAGTTTATTAATCAAAAATTCGTTAAAGTTTTATAATATATGAAACAGATAATAAAACAAATTCCAGATTCAAATTTGGGGTTCCAGATGCTCATATTCGGGTGGAGACGTACGTTATTCAAAATTTGATGGCTCTACGTACGTTGTGTTATCACAGTTCGAGAAACATACATACGTTTATGCAAGTTCTTCTTTATTTAATTTCTTTAAATATAATACAGGGCTCTAATATTTAGTGGCAACAATTTAAAAAGTGATTTGCTGTTTACAGTGAATCAACACAAAATGTCAAAACGAAAGTAATAGCACTTCTGGGCTAATAAAATGTGCGGTAAGTAAATAAATTAATTAAACTCTAGATTTATGTTAATTGTTTTCTTTAAAATTAAAGTAATTTGAGACAAATTCAACCTAAAATTATTATTAATATTAAGAATTAAAATTAGAGAAAAGTAAATCTTTAAATAGCCTTCAGTTCCTCTAAGTCCACAAAGCACATTTAACTTTTACTCTAACATTTTATGAAAAAATATGCTTCCATTCCTATAAATGAAAAGATTTATCTTGTAGAATTTTAATACAGGAACATAAAATGCATATTCTGACAGGTGCAAAGTGACTGAACAGGAGCATAAAATCAAGTATTCACTCTGTTAACTGCAACTGTAAAAATACTCAGTAAACTTCGCATCAAGTAAGCCTTGAACTTATAAATTTAATTTAAACCTCCTTTCTTAACATTGAATTTCCTTTGGGTGACAGTTCAGTAATTTTTTCATAGTTTTGTGTAATGATCAATACTCCTTACGATGCAAACGACTGCATAAAGATCTAAGTTCCTCGTTTAGCAATATTTATGGAAAATATTTACTATTTCAGCGCACATCAGAGAGTTAATTTCTTTAATATGCAATTTTTAGCAAGTGTCTTTAAGTGAGTTCTGAATTTATCCACAGAAAAAAACTGTTCTCTCTTAATTCCAAAAATTTTGAGTATGTCTACTTTACTTATTTAGACATGAAATTTCTCAGTTACTGGGTTTCGAATTAAATACATTACTTCTCATTTGAGAGAGTTTACCCATTCATAAATAAAAAAAATCTGATGACCACATGACTTCCTTAGACGGAATATTAAATTAAACACATTTTTTCTTGCATTTTATTTAAACTTATTGGATTGAATTAAATCTACTTAGCCGACAGCGCATAAACCACAATAGAATAAATGCATTCTTTAAAATTCACTCTAGTATTTGTTTACCATAGCGACAGTCTGGCGCTAGATTCACTTAACAGTATTATATTTCGTTCATATTATAACTCATAATGCACAAAATTTATATCATTTAAAGAATAGAATTATCTAATCGTTGACACGTGTTCTATTCAAATACTATAATAAAGCTAGAATGATGTATAAAAGAAACTAAGCAAACAAAACAAAAAAGAAACAGTTTTTTACAGACGATTGAGTATTTCTCATTCAATTAATTCAGTTCTCACTTCGCGAGAAGGCAAAAATACATTAAAACTCAAAATATCTATATTAAAAATTACGAAGTAAATCTTAAACACTTATTTCCTCGAAAAAATTCCAGAAAGGATTAAGAATGATTTAATTGGCAATAATAAAGGAAGGCGTTATCTTTGTTGTTGCGAAGCTAAGTTTCTCTAGCAAATCCACTAGTTTGCTGTTTCAAATGTAAACAATCAATGGCTGCCATAAAAAAAAAGGCTTAGAGGCACTTAAACAACTTTAAAATTGTTGATATTTCTAAAAATATTGCATACAGATTTACTAAAGGCATAAAAACCTTAACCGGAAGATAAAAACAGCATAATTCAATCATTTTTAAAGCAAAAAATGTACAATTTACAATTATATACGAGTAAAGAAACTGAGATCACTGAGCCGGGTAACAGAGTGGATATATATATAAATATATTTATATACGTTTGGTGCGGCCGATTGCAACAAAAATACGAGGTGCACATCTACATGTTATAGCAGTCCTATGTACAAAATTTCAATGTTCTGGGGCTAATCGTTTTTGAGTTATGCGAGATACGTACTTTCGCACGTACGTACATACGTTCGTACAGACGCCAAGAAAAATTCTCTTCAGAATTCATTTTAAAGCAGTTTTATAATATTTTTGGAGGAAACGAGTCTTTTATTCTGTCCTTACGTACAGATATCACGCAAAAACATCGTTAAATTGCATTCGATAGCGGTCAAAATGAATATTTTCGTTGAAATATGCTGCCTAAAACTTTTCACGATTACAATACTTCCTTTTTACTTCGCACAAGGAAGTAAAAAAGGGTGAATACCTAAAAGCTTTATGTTTACATCATCGACTGGAATCAGCTGGAATTATTTTAGTTACAGTATACTGTTACCGTAGAACATACTGTTCCATACTACAGTATACTGTTACCGTAGAACATACTGTTCCATACAACAGTATACTGTTCTCATAGAACTTCTAAAATAAGAAACTTTACCTGCGTTTTCATTTGGAATGATGATGATAATAATAATAATAACATACATAATGTAATTCAGTCGATTATATTCATATGCAATATTTCATTTATGCATGCATGTTTTCCTCTATATGTATCGAAGCCTCGAAATCTTGATTGATAAAGTGGCAAAGTTGTGCACATTTGATGAAAATGGCAATAATAATCTACCGTTTGTGTTAAAGAATATGATTACATAAATAAATCTTATATTATGAGACAAAATTGCGTTTTCTCTTGACCTCTAAATGTTTCGCAACTGGACTGGAAATGGAAACGTTCGTAAATATTCTGTAACGGAGACAATCCAATGTGTGGCGGATATAAAGCTTACATTGTCATTTCGTTTAATTTTTTTCATGTCACCTGTGAAGGAATGTCCTTTCTCAAATTTCCCTCACTGATTATTAACAGTCATGTAAATACATTTAATGATGCGATTTATTTATGCTGCATTTTTATGTTAAATATTTTGTGCGAAAAAGTAAGAAAAGTAGAAAGCATCTTAACGTCCCTCAGAAAAACACGGAGCAATCTTCATAAGGAGGAGGAAACGGATGCTATTGGAAGAATGACCCATCTGTTGAGGAGAGAAGTTAGAAATGATATGGACGAAGGGCTATCAGATGGGGAGAGAGGACCATCAAAGGGAGGTCAAATTATAACCAGTAGACGAGGAAAGGAATTTTTGAGCTAAACATCAGTTAGGACGAAAGAGCAGGGACATGATTAGAAGAGGGGGGTTGCTATCTCAACTGAAATACATGGGACGTTCTTTTTAAGGCATGAAGTGTCTTTTATAATTTCTTTGGATTCAAAAAATGTTTCGGAGTTCCTTACGAATGTGATATACGCGATTCCGAAAACACATCTCTCATTAAGACCAATATATATGTTTTTACTAATCATTAAAAGAAATACTGCATTCATAAAAAGTAAATGCGGTCCATCTCATTTGTTGATTTTAAGACTTAGTTTAATAAATCTCAAATCGTCTGTTTAAAATTTTTACTTATCTTCTGATAAGCTGCTAATAATAAAAAAAACTTTTTTAAATTCCAAATATGATCAAGTTAAGAAAATTATGTAATTAAAACGTTTTGTATGTATGTAGTTTTGAACTGTTTTTTTAATGTGGGATGAATACATGTCAACTTAGGAATTAGCTGCATCAAATGTACTTTAAGGCTTTACTAATTTTTAACTTTCCCTTTCTTTTTAATCTATAATATGTGTTATATATATATATATATATATATATATAATAGGTAGAAATATTGCAGCGAGCTTGCTAAAAAGTTACCAGGAGCTATAGCTCCACGAAATAGTTCAACGCAGTATTACTAAAATATTAACATAGAAGAAATTTAAAAAAAAAAATTATTAACATGGAAAAAAGAAAAAACTGCTTACGCGAAATAAAACTGTTTAAAATCAATGTTGGAAAACATGTGAATGCACGAAAAAACTAATCTGACCGTATCAATATTATTTAGTAAATAAATTATTATATATATATATTATATACAATTTTCTTGATTATAACTGAATTTTTTATTCCAAGGACTCATCTCTTTTTTTTTTTTTTTCCTGTATAAGCATGCCCAAAAAAAAAAAAAAAAAAAAAAAAGGTGTATCTAATAATTTTTTTTAAACTGTTAATTTAAAAAGAAATACTACTGTCGTTGATGAACTGAAGTTGATTATTAAAAATATATTTATTGAGGGAATTTTTTAATTTTATTTTCTTAGAATGAAAATTATTTTTATCTGTTCGTGGTTGGTATTAAAATTAAGGCGTGCATCTAATAACTGATGGCGTCTTAGAATCGACGAAATGTATGCAGAGTATTCGTTTTAAAAGTACACCGTTCATCTAACCAATTGTTATCATACTTATAAAATTACTATATTTTCTCATAAACACGTCTTAAGTTGAACACTTACATATTGAAACAAAACTTTTAATACTAATAATTATTTTTTCGGCAGCTAATAAAAATTCTTCCCCTTCCGAGTTTTGAACATATTATTTAAAATTAAGGAAATTATTTAAGTGAAGAAACTTTCATCTAAACCTGATAGTATAAATATTTGAAAAGAACTACACGCGTTTTTTTACTCAGAACTGGCTCCAAAGTGCGCCGCAACGGGCGGCAGAATTCAGCAGAAGCAACATTTTTAGAATTTTGGGAAGACACTAGGCTCAAAATTTAGGTAGGAGGGCCAAGTGAGAGCAATTTTTGCTGAGAAGTGCACTGGGTGGCAAACGGCCTCGCACTGACCGTGCTTCTACTACATTCACTGTTGCCTCAGAGTCTTGAAAGCGAAACAAGATGCTAGATTTCTGGGGAAAAAATGAAATTCGAATCTAAACCGGCATTCAACATCCTTTCCTTGTAGGCGGAGTCCTCGATCATGACGTCATACCAGATAGCAACTGCCATAGCCATCTTGATTTCAAAGAACCCTCGCTTGTTAGAGGGATGTACACACAAACGAACTTGAGTTCTGTATTTTAAGTTTTGACTGTGAACATATCGATGAATCACATAGGCAGTTTTTTTAACAAAGTGTGATATTATAACACTTAGCAATATTATTACTTGGTGTGGAACATCCTGACAACAGATTTGGTACGTAAACATCTGTCTTATGCGTAACGGTTTTTCTTTTCTGTTTGTTGTATTTAAGAGAAAAATTTTGAAATTCTGCGACACTAAATTTGATTTTTGTGCATATTAACAATAAGTTTTTATGCGTGGATGCACTGCTTTGTGTTAGAAATATTGAACTCGTAGTGAATATCTAGAAATGAATCGGACGTTTTACATTATTTTATCATTAACATTTTTAACATAGAGAATGATATTTTTGGTTAAATATACGATTTTGCATGCCACATATAATCTCACGTAGGTAACATTAATATTAGCCTGCGGATTAAAATTTTCTGTATTTTGTAATCTCTAATTTCATGTATTTGTGAAATTTTAATTTCCTTAATGTTAACCACTCAGTTTCACTTCAGGCTTTAAATATATTTTAATGATTTCTTTATGTAAGCAACAGTTTAATTTTTTTAAATGTTTCTTAACAGTTGACAGAGGAATGTTATATTACTTCGCAAGTACTTTATTTATTTTCTTGTTTATATAATTTTTATGAATTCCTGATTGAATGTCATTATTTTCATCTTGCTTGTTTTTTTTTTTTTTTTAATATTTGGCAATGTTTATATGAATTTATTGAGTACCGTCTTTTTTAATAATTATTTGTGCTGATATATGTATCATTTTGCTGGTATAAAGAAAAAAAAAAAAAAAAAAGTGTTTTTTATCATAATGAAGTGAATTCTAAGTTTTATCCCCCTACAATAAATTTTTAAATTTTAATATTGGTTTTCTTTTAATGACAAAAATTGAATGATTGTAAACATGCTGACGAATGCATTGGTACATTTTTATTGATAATATGTATGTGAGCTGATTCTTTAAATAAATTTGAAAATTTTCTTATCATGAGACTCTTAGCAAACATATTAAATAATCTAAACTAATATTTTGCATTTGTCAAACATTAATATAAATGTATAAATTTTATTGATGATTATAACTTATTAACAAGAAATTATGTGATCTCCCCCTCCCCTGTAACTAATAAACCAGTTAAAAATTTAATCTATCATTATCTATTCTCACTTAAAAGTAAACTGGTTATCATAAATTAAGGAAAAATCACAAAAATAGTGATAACTCCCTCAAACATAAGCCAAACTGTGTAAAATTTGAATATGTTGCTAAGTAAGAGTAGCTGAATAAAAGTGCAATATGCAAATTAGTGGCGCTGCACTCAGAATATGTCATCTGCGAGGAGAATAAAAGTCCATGTTTGAGAGCAAGCCCACATATTTCACTGCGATGGTGACATCAGAAATCTGAGATAGCCAATTCGTAACAATGACCTCCATCATTTGCCTGCAGAACTACGATGGAGAGCCATTGGGAGACTAGAGGTGGGATAAAGTCAAACAGAAGTGGCCAGATGGCTAAATGTGAATCCTTCTGTGGTTCATAGACTTTGGAGGCGATTTCAAACCACAGATTCGGCATGTAGGAGGTTAAGCCAAGGATAGCCAACTGCTACAACGAGCGCCGATGACCGATATTTGACATTATGTGCACGCAGGAATAGAACCGCTATTCCGACTGTTCTTAGATCCTCTCTTGCTGCAGCCATTGGAAGGTTGGTGTCAACGTCAACTGTGCTTGAAGGCTTCAGGAGCCACCAGCCATTTGCGTGCCGCTCACGTCACTCCATAGGAGGGACTGCTTGCAGTAGGCACAACAACATGTCTACTGGATGCCTGATCAGTGGAGGGTTGTTTTCTTTACGGATGAGTCTAGATTTAGTTTAGAAAGCGATAATAGGTGTTATTTGATATGGAGAGAACCTGGAACCCATTACCATCCGTCAAACATCTGTTAAAGAGATGCGTACGGAAGAGGCAGTTTCTGTGTTTGGGGTGCCATCTCTTTGGGTGGATGCACAGATCTCCATGTCTTTCCAACGGAAATCGTGAATGCTCCGGTTTATAGAGATGACATCCTTGATGCTTATGTGCATCCATGTGCCGGGGTAATAGGTGATGCTTTCCTGTTACAGGACGATAATGCAAGACCATACAGGGCTCGCATCGTAAATTATCTTCAACAGGAAACATTTATGTGCATGGAGTGGCCAGCTCGATCCCCGGACTTGAATCTTATCAAGCACATTTGGGATGCTTTAGAGAGACGTCTTAACTGCTCTCAATCCGTCCCCTCAGACCCTTGCCGCGCTTGTAACTGCTTTGCAAGAGCAATGGCTCTCATTTCCATTGGAACTGATAGACCGCATAATTGAAAGCATCATGCATCGCTGTATGTGCTGTATTGCTTCTAGAGCTGACCATATTCCATATTGAAAGTACTTTTCCTATAGCAAACCGACACCTTCGATATCTTCATTTTATAATGTGCTAATTTCTATACTACTATAATTGTCTGGTAATTTATTTTTATGTTATTTGATACCTTACTATGTGTTGTATATTGTGGAGAAGTTTCATAAAATTCTACATGTAACTTTTTCAGTAATCTTGATTTTTGTGATTTTTCCTTAATTTATGATAACCAGTGTATTTTGTGGGAATGATCTGAAGTATTTGCATTGTATGCTGCATTCTCATTTTTGTATGTAGTAAAATTAAAAACTAAATAATAATAATAAATAAAATAAAAATCAGTTACAATAAAAGTAATAAACTGAAGAATAGCTATTAAAGGTACTGTAGCAACATGAATATTTATATTGCTCTAATTCCTTTAACATTTGTTCTACATTTCCTTTGGCATGATTACATTATTCACTCATATAATTAAAGAAAAGTTTTCAAAGGTTGATATTTGCAGGACTACAGTTTTGAATATTATTAATTACAGTTTTGAGAGTTATTAACCTTCAAAACAGACAGTCCTGTAAGACAGACAGTTCTACAGATTTACGCAATTTCCTCTGTTTCTCATATCTATAGTATCTTAAACATAAAAATCACTGTTGAATGAATAAATGCTTATATGTTTTTTTGTTGATTAGGAATAATGGAGCGAAATGCTTGTTTGGAGTTAGCTTTGGAAGGTGAGAGATTGTGTAAAAATGGAGATTTTGCTGGTGGAGTTGCATTTTTCGAAGCAGCTATTCGAGTTGGAACAGATGACTTAAAAACACTCAGTGCTATATATAGTCAGTTAGGAAATGCTTATTTCTATCTTGGAGATTACAATAAAGCCATGGACTATCATAGATGTGATCTGACAGTTGCCAGGTGCTTAGTAGAATTTTTTAAATTATCTTAGAAATATAGTTTTAAGTTAATAACTTTAGATTTTGTATTTAATTAATTATATTATAGGGTTTTCCTATATTGATGGAGCTGTTCATGCCATCCTCTCAAAAGAATTATGTTTAAATGTTATATATATATATTTTTTTTTCCTATCGAATACCATTGTTTGAGCAATTCTTAAATTTTCAGAGCTATGAATGATGAATTGGGAGAAGGAAAAGCTAGTGGAAATCTTGGGAATACTTTAAAAGTAATGGGCAAGTTTGATGAAGCTGTAACATGTTGTGAAAGGCATTTAAATATATCACGAAAATTGGAAGACAAGGTAATTTTATGTAAAAAAAATTGCTTTCAGAAATATAATCATAGCATTTATATAGTTATCTGATAATTCTTGTATTTTTTTTATTATGTTTACTGCTAATATATAGTATCATACAGTGGTTCTCAACCTGTTTTGTCCCTTTCACCATTGCTAGATCTTCCCCCCTCCCTTTCCCAAACTGGAAAAATACATATTTACATTCAGGTAGAGTTAGACTGTTTTTTGACGTATTTTGTAAATTAAAACAACAAAAAGTATAGAAAATGTAGATAAATACTGCAACTTGAATCAAATCAAAGTGGTTTTTTTTTACATTTGTGAATTAAAACCAAATACTTAACATTAAAAGGGTTGATTGCATACCCCCAGCTGAGAATCCCTTCTATATTACATTTATAGGGGAAGGTTTTGTTTTTATAGGAATTTTAAGACATTAGTATCTTAACAGTCAAAAAGCTTTATTCATTAAAAATTTTTGAAATTTGGAAGTTGCCCATTTAATTGGCTTCAACTGTGTGCATCTGCTTTATGAAGAAAATTTGAGTTTAAATTAAAAATCATTCTACTTTCTTCTTTATCTGACTACAGACTGATTGACATAATAAATTTAGTAATGTCAATTTATAAGTATTTCATATATTAGCAATATTATAATTTGCAGTTTATTGTTAATGTTAATGTTTAAAATATAAGTTGGCAATACATGGTTTTGAATTTATCAAAAGGAAATAATTAAGATTTCATTCGTAATGTGAATAAAGAGTTGTTAAAACTGCAATTGTTTGAAAAATCTTTTAAGTTTTAATTCTATATTCTGATTTGATGTTAATTCTTTTTTTTTTTTTTGGTACACAGTTTTTTATAAATAAAATTTAAAAATCATATTAAATAAAAGAATAAATAGAATTTTAGAGTATGTTTTATAATAGTATGTAGGATTTTCCATCATGTTTTTATGTTATTTCTTTAAAGGAGGTGATATACAAGTTGAATCATTTTTTAAATTTCTACTATTAGCTCACACTTTCCCTGTATCTTCAAATTTTCAATTGTGAATAAAATACTTTTTATTCATCCACTCAAAGTTCAAATATATTTTTTTAAACTTGTAGTAGATGACATTTGATGTTAATACAATTTTTTCACATATTAAAGTCAATTCCTACTTATTTATTCTTGTTTATAGAAACTAAAGATATGCTGTTTTTATTAAATAGTGTATTATAAAACTTACAAATAAGGACAATTTATTGGGAATTCTCACATGTTTTAAAAATTAATTTTATAACAACTTATAAATAATAGTACATGACTGCGATAAATGGAATTGTAATATTTAACAAAAATAACTGGCAACACTAAGAGTTCTAAAGATTTTTAAAGTGCATGAAATTAAAGAATTGTAGTTTTATAGAGTTGGATGAAGCAGATGTAATGTCCCATTATGTAGCAAAAATTCTCCCCATATTTCTATGTTAATGTGATACAGTTAATAGCCGTTAATTCGGACACCCATAATCCGGAATGATTATAATTCGGACCTCAAAGCTACAAACTTTCTGTGCATGCGTCGCGTTGACGGCGCATAGACGTTTACGCATGTGCATAGACATTTACACGTGTGCGTAAGACCTTTACGGCTGCGCATATGCGTGTGCGCAAGCGCGTAATATGTTTACGCACGTTCGCTTAATGTATAACGGACGGTATAAACTAAAATTATCTATTTCAGTTAATGTTGCAGATTGCGTTGTTCCTTAATCTTCTAATTGGATCCGGCTTATTATTTTTTGCAGACTGTTAGAGCAATTTCATGAACATAACAAAGCGAAAACACAGGGTTATCCAAATTAAACTTCCCCAACTCAGAGGCCTGTGCAGAGTGTTGTATGGGTCATAATGTGATGAAATTTTAAAAACAGACACTTCAGATCATGCACTCGAGATTTATTACACAAAAAAAGTTAGTACAAGAAGTTTCCGATAGGTGGCGCTGCAACACTAGTAATGTGCATATTGCAACAATGTGATTTGCAGAAATAAAGCTTCTGCGCAACGTATCCAAAAGATGAGCCCTACAAAAGTGGAAGACAGGCCTTGCACAGGCAGTTGTTTCCAGCTCGCTGATGCACAATGACGACTTTGAAAGACAAAGCTTTGTTAGTGAAACTTTCCTACCAGAATGACGAGAACTCCTTTGCTGCGATAAGAGCATTCCGTCGGCTGAAGATCTTACGGCGAGGACCAATGACACCACACGCTCTACGAGACATGACAAAGAAGTTCAAAAGAACGGGACAGATGGGAATTTTACCAGGTAGAGGACGACATGTTGTGGAATCTGCATGCGTAGGAATGCTCAAGTGAATATGCACAACTGCCGCATTTGGGCATGTGAAAACCCGCGTGCAATCCATCAAGTGCCCTTGAACCCTTTCGTTACTGTATGGTGCAGTTTCACTGCAACATTCGTCATTGGGCCTTATTTTTTTGAAGAGGTGACTCCAACAGGGTTCAAAACTTGCTCTGTCACAGGAAAACGGTATCAGGACATGTTGACAACGTTTGTGATCCCTGAACTGCAACAACGTGGCCGCCTCCAGGACACGATATTTATGCAGGATGGTGCACCTGCCCATATTCTTCGTGGCATTCAATGGGTGTTATGGGCAACTTTTACCAATACACGTGTGATCACCCGCTGTTTCCCTACAGCTTGGCCTACCCACTCGCCTGATCTCATGCCATGGGACTTTTGGTTATGGGGATTCTTAAAGGATCAGGTCTACCTAGAACAACCCAGCAACCTTGGCACATCTGAAAGATGCAATTATTCGACATGTTCGTGGAGTTAATGTGGACTTACTGCGTTGCGCTGTGGAACACACTGCTTTGCAAATGGAAAGAGTTGTGGAGAACCACGGCACACATATAGAACATCTGGTAGAATGTCTTGTTGATCTGCAGCGCCACCTATCGGCAGCTTCTTGTACTAATTTTTTTGTTTAATAAATCTTGCGCGCATGATCTGAAGTGTCTGTTTTTAAAATTTCATCACATTATGACCCATACAACACTCTGCACAGGCCTCTGAGTTGGGGAAGTTTAATTTGGATAACCCCTGTATATTTCGATGTCCATCAAACAATAAGTGGAATTGTTGCAAAAAATGGATAAAGGCATGAAGAAAGTGACAGAGAGGTTAGTGAAAACGAAAAAATTTCGATTGACAAGTTAGTCAGTATTCTCGGCACAGCAATTACAGGACTTGAACAGCGGAACTTTGTAACTGAACAAGAAATTATGTCTGTTTATATAGAATTAAAGATAAAGTATTAGCACATAAAACAAAGCAACTTAAACAACTTACATTGAAAGAAATGTTTAATAAAGTAAACAAATAAATATTAAGCTTTTTTTTTTTTTTTGTAAATTTTTATACCCTTTAGATCATAATTGTTCTTTATTTCATAAATTATGGTTTCATATTTTTAATTTTATAATTTCTGTATGCCATCTTACCAGATTTAAATTGATGATCTATAATCCGGAATCGCCGAAGTCCCGACGAGTCCGGATTAACGACTTTTGACTGTATATGTTTAAAATGTCCCTTGCTTGTTTCACAAACAGAGAATGCGAAAAGAAACTACAACACAAGCAATTATTAATAATCCATTAGTATTATACTCTTCGCAGTAGGTCAAGCATATATCACCTTCAGTCGTGTGAAATCATTAGATGGAATATTAATTGAAGAACTGAACTGCTCGAAACTCTGTGGAAAGGTTCCTTGCAATAATGAAGCCTTACAAGAAATGGATAGAATGAGAAATTATAGACCACCATCAACTTCAAAAATTAGAAATGAAAAAATGATAATATGTTAATAGAAAGTAACTAAAATAAAATTTTTCTTTGTTGACCTAAGTTGGAATTGACTTTATTTTGTTTTATGTTACTTGTTAATTATGCATTTTCAACCATGCTAAACTAATAGTAAGAGCATATGGAAGACATTAAATTTTACATAATTTGAATATGATTATAATAAATTTATGAAAGTATATGTAGTTTTAAGAGAAGTACCCCGTGTATTTTTTTTAACTGACCTAAAAAGATGTTAAATATGTATTCATGTAGTCTGGAAATTTGGCTAAAATGTCTAGATTTATAATCTTCATTATTTAATATTATTTCATAATATTTGTTTGTGATATATTGTAGCTTGTATTTTATCTCATATAAATCAGATATCTTTTATTCTAGTACTTAAATTTCTGAAACATTATTCATTAATAACTTTTTAATTTAATTTCAAATAATTTAGTGAGGTAATTTTAACTCAGCACATCACAAGAGCATCTTTATGTTATAACAGAATGTTACCAAGACCTGAGCTATAACATTAGTCCGTACTTGCCCTCTGAAGTGGCCTTGATGAGAATGTTGATTTTGCAAATTTTTTCATTGGTGAGAAACAAACTGTTGCTGATTTGCACATGTGTGAGAAACAAACAATTACTAATCTGTGCATATGTGAGAAATATATGGCGAACAATCAGAGTTGTTTTTTTTTTTATTGTATAAAATATAGGTGTTTTTCGCTGTAAAATATTCATTTTGATCTTCCCTCAGCGGAAAAGACACTATATTTGATCTTTTAGGCATTATTAGCAGTATTTCCTAAACTGTGTGCAAAAAAAAAAAAAAAAAAAATTTTTTTTTCAGTATGTTTATGCTTTTTAAAAATAAATTGTTAACAAAATTGGGTGCTACTTTGGTAGATGGTTCCACAGATTTTTGGCGATTTACTTTGGTGCAATTATTGGCGAGGTTTTTACAATCATCAGCCATCTTGAAAAACGCTGTTTTTACGCATTTTGCGCATAATTAAAGTATTCGAAACTTTAAAAAACTAAATATCGTTAAAAATAATAAATTAATTTTTTGTTGAAAACGTTGTTTTTTAAGATTGAAGGAAAATGTAAATAAATACATTTACTACGAGTATAAAATACTAAAATAAGGTTAAATTATTACTTTCATTACTTTCACATAGCAATGAAATAGAATAAAACACCACTATAAAAACATTGCACCAAATTTTAATTGGATTAAAATATTACTTGAACTGAATATCAAGTTAAAAACCCTCATACCAACATTTAAAAGAATTAAAATATTACTTGAATTCAAATACTTTAAAATAAGTAAATAAGAACACTTCGCACACTAGAGCTAAAATGACAGCAATTAGAAGTTTACTGCTGGTAAAAAAGGAGGAATGTCTAATACTTTTTTTATCATTACAGCGGTTATTTCTTCCACCGTGACCACAATGCCATCCTCAGAATCGGCTTTTTTAATGATCTTCATCTGTGATCCACATTTCTCACACTGCATTGAAGAAGCAATTACCGAGGTTTCCTCCAAAAATTTAAAATAAATTTCCTCTGACCCTTGTAGCAATTTATAAATAAATCTTTGATTAGGAAAGCCAGGTTGGCCAAAATAAGGTCTCAAAGGGCAGTTTTTTTGATTCCGATACCAATAATTCTTGGCACTTACAAATAACAATATTAATCTTTGAAAGAGACCTAAGGAATTCGAAGAGATGAATAATAAAATTTTAAAATGGCGTGGTAATGCACAAATATTCAATAACCAATCAGGGAGCTGATTACATCACGCATAGAATTAAAATTATTTAAATAATCATAAATAATAAAATCATTTTTCAAAAAAAAATTGAAAAATTAAATTGTATTTTAATATTTAACAGCCATAAGTAATGTTTAAAACATTAGATTAAATTTATAGATATTAAAACCAATTACTTTCAAAGCAAGGTGATGTCATTGATATTGATTACATCATCCACAACATAAAATATAAACAAAAAAATTTTTACTTCAAATAAAAATGCAAAATGAAATTGATTTTTAATATTTAGAAGCCGTAAATAATATTTAAAACACGGAATTTATGCATAATAAAACACATTATTTTTAAAATAAAATGACAACAAAGTACCGGTTACCATAAATAACAATGGGTTTACTATAAATCGTATCGCTCACAAAAAAAAAAAAAAAAAAAAAAATAATCGCCAAAATCCGTGCAACTGTCTATTAAAGTAGCACCCAAAACTGTATTAAAAGAAAAAATGGAAATTTCCAATATGTTTAATAATAAGTGGAATTTTCCAGCATGTTTTTGTCTTGAAATAAATTACTTAAATAATTGTATTAACTATGATAATTAATGTATATATTAAATAAGTGCTGTTAATTTATCTAAACTGCTGACAAAATTTATGAAATGATATAATAAATACAAATTAAAATTCTATATGTATACATCAGTTGTTCTCATCTTTTTCTATCTCACATACCCCTTTCATTGCTAAACAGTCATTCCCCTCCTGTCCTTCCAAGACTTGAAAATAAATATACATTTATTTAAGTTTAAACTATTAACATGTAGTATTATAGATTCAACAAGAAAAGGTATAGAAAATATTGATAAATACCAGAACTTGAATAAAAAGTTTTTTATATTCGTAAACTAAAAGTAAATGATCAGCAGGTAAATAAACTGCCGACTGAATTTCCTCCCTTGTTGAGATGAGAACCCCATGGTATGTATTAAATAACATATATTATATAGATATTGAATGAATTACCATTTACTGCTGTCAATTTTGTTTTGAGTCATGCATATAACATTTAGGCAACGAATACCCTTTCTTAAGCCAAATTACACCAATACTGTTTTCTCTTAAAAAGGCTGCTACAGAAGACAAGTATTTTATAAATTAAATGTACTTAATTATGTCACTTTTTTGTGTTAAAAAATTGGCTTGCAGTCAATTATTTAAAAAAGCTACCTTTTATTTAATTTTTTATCTTAACTATTGACAATATTTGTCTCTTTTCTTTTTGTTTCTCTTTATCATTTTTCTCCCAAATAAAAAAATAATGAATTCCTCTAACGTTTCATTTCTCCTGATTTTCAGGTCATTTTCCTTCAACAAAGCTGATCTTATTTTTTACTCATTGAATTTTATAGTTTTGAATTTCTCCTAGTTCAGAGATATAAAGTTTGTATGGCTTCTCTGTTCATGCTGTTTATTTTCATAATTCCCCAGCTAAGCTTTTAAATCCATCTTTCCATATTTTTTGCCTCAGATTTACTTTTTCACCTCAGATTCATGCTTTTTTCAAATCATTTATGTCAACATTTTGGTTACATCTGAATATTTCATATGGTTGTTAATTTATATTTCATAGGACTTCTGTTATTCACATGAACAGTTGCTTTTATGCATTCAGTTCAAAATTTCATATGTAATTTTTTATTAGTTTACGTAGTTCTAGCAATCTCCATGATGATATGATTAAAATATCCAGCTTTTTCATTTTCTTTGCATTGCTGCCAACTTTTCCAGTAAATTTAGGTGACTCCTGGTTTTTCATTGCATTTCCTTGTTCCCAGCAGATGTAGAATTCTCTTGGTTTTTATAACTTTTAGTAAGGAAAATTTTTTCCCAGCACTAAATGAAATTTGTTAAATTTATTAAACGTTTTTCGTGTAAATTTCATTTATCGAATTCCTAAGATTTTAAGCATAATTTTTTTATTAAATTTGATTTGATCTCAATTGTCTCAATCTACTGTAATTTGTAGAACAAAGATTCAACTAATATTTAATCATTATTTGTATTTAATTTTTATTGCATCAATAAATAGTACATTTCTAAGTTTATCCATGCAACAGTATATATATTAATTATTAATTTTATTTTTGGTACATTTAAAAATACTTTGATAAGTGAAAGATTTTTTTTTTCCTCTACTCAGGATTTTCTCAGAAAACAAAATCAATCAAATCATCATTTAGAATAATATGTTTTACATCAGAATTGTATTTTAAACATTTCATTGCATCATTCATAATAAAGGTAGTTTAAGTCAATTTGGATTTCTTTTCAAATGACATTCATTACATGATACAAAAAATGTCCTGAAAAGTTTTTTGTATGTCAAGGTTGATAACTAGCTGTTTGAGGTATCTAACTAGTACTATGATTCTAGCTGTATCATAAATTCATATTTTATTCCTGCTTTCTCAAGTAAATTCTTTAAATGGATTAAAAATTCTTCAGTGTTAACACATGTCTTTTTCCTGTTTGTCTTTCATCTAAAATGATAAATTTTATCTGATATTTTCTTCAGTTGTAGTAACAAACGTGAAGTTGTTATAATCATTTTCAGATATTAGCAAATATAATCTTACGTTAAATGAGCTTTTAAGTGGTCCAACTAATTATATCTCTTAGCTCTATCATGTTTTTTGATTGATTGAATTTTACACTTCTGTAAAAACTTTGTATTGTTGCTTCTGTGCTTATCTGTGATAGGTTACATGTTTTAGTTTTTTTTATGCAGTAGTGCATCATTAAAAGTACCTATTTTTTAGTTTCATATTTCCTGTTTTGTTAATCACATATAAAGTTTTTCCACGTTCATAAGAAATTTTGGCTTTACTGTTGATAAAAATTACATTTAAATTTTGATTGACTGACTTTTACAAATTTTGTTGAATTGTTTTTGTTTCAGTTTTGGGCTAATCTTTGGAATATGGTAACAGGTAGTTTGGCGACATTTTGGTAAGGCGATAAAGTCAAGAGTGTGCACAATACCATTTTTGTGCAATTCTTTTTTTAAGTGAAAATAGGTCGATGTGTACATGGATGATACCGTGTATGTGCAATTCTTAAAAACGCGGCAAGCAATTTGCAATTCTGCACTTTTTCCCAATTTCACCTCTAATCTTTGTCATGATTAAGCATTTTTGTTCCATAAAAGTTCTAGTATAAGCGTAATTCGGCTAGCAGATTGTTGGAAAAAAATGTTGAGTAAAAAAAAAAAAAAAAACATGCCTTTACTTCGTGAAAACAAAATGGCGTACAAAACAAAACTAGCAGGTTGCTGTAGCAGGGTTGTTTGCCAAATTTTCGCCAAAAAATCACCAAGTTACCATAATCCAAAGATTAACCCAGTTTTGTTATGTATATTTCTTGTTAGAAGGTTGTTCATCTTTCATGGTCTCATTTTGATTTACTTGCTATCTTTTGATTTAATAATTTTACTGTAAATCATGCTGTAAAGTTTTACATAAATATGATACTTATTGCAAATTTTTACTTAAAACTTGACACTTATAGTGGTTAAAAAAATAGTTTACCTCTTTGAAATGATTGAAGTTCTTGTTTCTGTTTTGTTTTAAAATCACACATCTCCATTTTAAAATTCATGACCATTGTAATTAAATCATTTCGTATGTGGTTGTTGCAGATTTTATAATACCTAAGTTTCTAAAATATTAATGAATATTTTTCTGGATTGAAAGTAGAACAATTTTTGAAAATTTTATGTGAACAAGAATGCATCATTGCATGATATAACAGTTAGTAGTTGCCGAAATCTAATATATATATAAATAGAAGATAAAAAATATATAAATCTCAAAATTATAGTTTAAATTAGCGATGACCCCTCAATTTCCCTTCTCTGTTCTAAAAATAGTAATGTATTTTTTCTGGTCTGCATCATTTCTAGATCAATCCATATCATATGACTTGCATTATGCTTATAACATAGCTAATTAGAAACCTGAACTAAGAATTTTGAGAAATGAAAACCTTGGTGAGTTCCATCATGGATAACTGCACACTTTTGCTTCTATCTCTTTTGTCGTTAAGATACTGGTGTGCTGCTTTTTTTCATATTGCAATAGTATCAAATATGTAAATGTTCTTGAACAGGTACGGTTAGAGTATACTTTATGAGTATATAGGCATGGTTAGAGTGTCAAGTAAATTGTGGCCATGAATGTCAATTGAAAATAAAGATGAATATTTAATTCGTCTTGTCCGCCAAGTTTCCTTTTCAATGTTTCAGTTTTCTATGTCATTTCATTGCTTTCGTTATTATTTGTAATTTTATTTTGTATCAATTAAGTGAAATTGATATTCTTTCAAATTTACATGTTTAGGTTGGTGAAGGTCGAGCATTGTATAATTTAGGAAATGTGTATCATGCAAAAGGCAAAAGATTTGCATGTATAGGGCATCAGGATAATGGTGAATTTCCTGAAGAAGTAAAATCATGCCTTCAAAAAGCAGTTGAATATTATGAGTATGTATAACTTTTTGCTTTTACAACTGTTATTTATATGTTCATTAGTTCTAATATTTTATCTTATGTAAAATAGCAGCTTGAATGTAAGATTTTTTAAGTAGTTACATATGTTTTCTTTTGTTTTGTGTGAATTAAAATTATTTTACTTTTTGCATATGTATATTATAACAACAGTTCTTTTTATTATTATTTTTTAATAGTATGTTATAAATCTGTGATCCCAAACTGGCAGCCTGCAAAACAATTTTATATGGCCTGCAAATGCATTTAAAATATGTATTAGTTGTAAATATGATGCTTCTAATTTTAGAGAGTGCCATTGACTACTGTTGGAAAAAAAAGGGGGAATGGATAAGTTGATGCATTGCCTTTGTCACTGTATGCTTATATGCCAGGCCGTAGATTGAGATAAGTAGAAGAGCATTGCACATAGATACAGTCTTGAAATTTAATTTCGAGATGACAGTTGATAGTGCTTTAGTATTCTAATATATTTTTTTATAGAATTGGTATTTCTAATACTTCACTTATTGTTAGATCAGTGCCTATCATTTAGAGTTGTGTATAAATTTTGAATATTCCTTTTAGTACTTTCTGATTATTACAGATTAAAGTGCAAAGGCAAGAGCCATTTTTGAAATGGCAGCATACTAAGAATTTCATAAAAGAGCAATGAATTAATAAAATTTAGAAGGCAACAAACACTGATAAATTAAATGCTTACTTCTTCAAGAAATTCTGTGTTTTTTTTTTTTTTTTTTTTTTTCACTTTTGTTCACCCTATGTACAAAGCGATCTGCTGTCTCATTAAAAAAAAAGGGGGGGAAGCAGAATTGTATAACTTGTCACAGCACTCACCTTGGGCAAAATGTCATATTTCTGCTAAAATACAATGCTTTCTTTTCATCAGCTGGAAAATTCCACTCTTTCGTTATGATTCATTGTAAGAAAAATATCCTCAATGCATAAGAAATACTAATCAGTAAAATGATGGTTGAGTTTTGAAAGTGCAGATAAATAGACTTGCACTGTATATGCACACTTGGATTGCTATATGAATATTTTTTTATACGCAGATTGCCACATAACTATTCTGAAGACATACTGCATGGTTTATGAATATTTTTCCAGGACTTTTTGATATTGGGAGGACAGATAAAAAGAGCAGTGGTTTAATATAAAAATTCACCTTCTTGAATTAAAAATATAAAGCTATAATAGTGATTAAGATATTAAACTGCAAACCATGTTTTTAGCATAAGGTAAAAAAAGAAAGTGGATGAAAAAGTATATGTTTTCATACAGTTATGAAACAAATTGTTAAAACATCTTTTTTTTTTTTTTTTTTTTTTTTTTTTTATGTTGAAAAGCAAGTAGAGAGACCACTTGGTTTTTTATATCTGATTGAAATAACACTAAAATTCTAATTTGAAGCAAATGAATCCAGTGGAAAAACTGTTAAGACCAGTTTTGTTCTCTCACAAGGTATTACTGATGAATTTGAAACTAAATGATTTAGTAATTAAAGGATTATCAAAAATAATTCCTATGAAAGGAAAAACTGTTGTACAGAATAAATATATATATATATATATATATTTCAAAAAATCTGTAACAGGTATAAATTAGGTTGAAATGATTTTAATTGATGCTGCAGTTGCTATGGTTGGTTAAAAAAAGGAATAGTGATAAAATAAAGAAATATCGTGAAAGAAGAAAAATTTGAGAATAATTTTTGCATTATTCATCACCATTATCACTTCATCGTTTCATGCCAATGTTTTCAGATTGATAATGTTATGGAAAATGTAAACAAGACAGTGAACTTTATTTGTGGATAAGTTCTGAATCATCAAAAAAGACTTGCATTGTTTAAAGAAATTAAAAGTAAGCTTGGATAAATAATTTATTATAATCATAGTGATTAAGTCCAGAAGCTTGCGGCTATTTTGATTTAATAAATGATATCAAAATTTGTATAATACATGAAAAATTGAACCTTAAGCAAGTTGCGTAATATTACATGGATAAACAATTTAGCATTTCTTGTTGACTTAGCAGGTTATTTAATTAGAACTACAAGGAGAGAATAACCTTATCAACAACACCTATTAAAGCTTTTAAATTTAAATTGCAGTTATGAGAAACACTATTGGAATAAAAAGATTTTCATGCTGTATTTCCTTCATCTGGCATCCAGCTATGTTGTATCATTTGAAAAAATTCACTAACTTGCCCCAAAAAAGAAAAACGTTATTACAGAAAAAAAGATTTGAAGTCATCTTTTACCTTATTTTTGTTAGTATAAAAGAATGTGAATGATGTATCAAAAATCTTACAAATAGGACTAAATTATTTAGAGCGTTATTTAAGTCATGAAGGATCTGAAGGTACAGATTTGATTAAATTTTACTTATACTTGTTGAAAGGTAAATAACCTCATTTACTAATTTTTGAAATAAGGATAATCACTTTTTTGTGAGTACAATTCTATGTTAAGTTTTTTTTTTTTTTTTTTTTTTTTTTTTAATAGTTGAAAATGTATATGTTTGAGGAAAAACGAGAGTAACTGATGAAATCCACAATCTGTGAAGAAAATAAATTGTAGTAATTTTTCTTGGAGGCTATGGACTTTATCGCAATTAAAATGCTTTCAGGGTGTATTAAGAAGTAAAGAAATTATGTTTATTTACATGCAAACGAAAACATACGCGTATTTACCATATATATACATGTTTTGAAGAAAAATTTAATAAATGAAAGAAAGAGTATTAGTTATCATTTTTTTTCTTGTGTTTTGTCAAAATTGGAAAGTTTTCATAATTTATTTTTAGTTTAAGTTGAAAGTAAGTTATTTGGGGGTTAATTCAACATATAAGAATTATTTGAAATAAACATTAATTTGAAAATTTAATATTTAGTTATGAATCTGAATATTTAGTAAGTGAAAATTTAGTTAAAAAAATTTTGGCATGTCAGCTGCTTTCACGTCTTTTATTTGGCCTGCATGCGATTAAGTTTGAGACCACTGTTATGAGTAATTATTATTTTTTTTTTTTTTGTAATTTTTTTTAATCTGCCATGCTAGCTTTTTTTTATTCACTGAAAGGCAATTTCTTTTTTCTTAAAGTTTAAAAGGACTGTCTTTTCTTCTCACAGGCAGAGCTTAAGAATAATGGTAGAACTTAATGACAGAAATGCCCAAGGAAGAGCTTGTGGAAATTTAGGAAATACACATTATCTTCTTGGAAGTTTTGATGAAGCTGTTTCATACCATCAGGAGGTAAAAAAATGAAACTGCATGTTTTTTTTTTTGGGGGGGGGGTATCAAGCTCTTCAGACGTCTGTTTCTAAGCTGTGCTTTTAACTATTTGGCTTTAGTTTATATCCTTGAAATAATCTGTTCAATTTAATTTTATAATATTCAGTAACAAATATTGCTCCAGAAATGTGTGGTTTTATGGTAATTACTTAACAATAGGATTTGTATATGTTTATTATAAATTTGTGCAATAAGCATTTCATAGGCTTAGTTATTCTCTAATCAGTTCAGATTGAAGTGATACTCAATAATGTAATTTATTATTATTATATCTATTGCAACACAGTGCTGTGTTTATTTGTATCAAAACAACAATTTAACTCATGGCAGATTTATGATTGCCCCAAAATTACGAAACAAAAATTTTTGCCGTCTGTTTAACTGTGCAACTTGCTCTTTCCCCGTTCAAGATTTCCTTTCAGCTTTTCTGTGATGTTTAATTTTTTATTTAGATGGTGGGCTAACAGATGGCATTAGTTGTCTTGTATATTTCTGCCAAATATACAAGAATACGTAATGTTGCATTTTGTGCGTGCTTTTCTCTTACGACGATAGCCAAATAAAGTTCCTTTACCAAAAGTTCTAGATAAAGTATACTGTCATTTTAATTCTTGCATTTTGCTGAAAGATAAATTATCTGAAATATAATATATAGAGTATTATGCTTATTTGTTAAATTCCATTGTTCCAAATAAAATTGTTAAAGGGTTTTATTATGATCAAGTATCCATCCTTTTGAATTACAGCATAAATCATGATAATCTGAAATTCAACTAAGGAAACCTGTAATAAATTTTTCAAAACAGTTTCTATTTTATTATGAATTTGAGATAATAAATTGATGTCAAATTTCTGTTGCTTATAGTTAATGTCTTATTCCTTAAAATGTTGTTGCCAGCTAAAATATTTTAATAGGAGCTAAGATAGCAGTTATGTGTAGTTTTAGTGGCTAGTATTTCTAACTAGATAGGGACTGATAATTAGGGAGTATGGCTGATAATTCTTGGAACCAGTTTCATCTTAACACAATGGTAAAGGAAATTTTGATCCCTTTAACTGTGTACTCTTTCAAATAAACACTCTTCTCTTACAATTAAAAATATTGCAATACCATTGCTTATATAATTTCAGCTACATGCTGTGTTATGAATACTTTTGCATTGGTTTCTGAGTGGTATAATTTTATATTATTGAAAATAATATATATTATCTTCTGTTGATAGAAAATTCCAGTTGGAAGTTGATCTGTCAGCACTATCCTTATCTTCAGCGCAGATGTTTTTATTTTATTTGGCTTATAATTCCTTACCAAATGTAGTATTTCATCTCGATATGCTCCGTCTTTGATATGATTTAAAACAAGTTCTCGTCATTATAATTCGCTTTCGATAGCGAAGAAAGTGACAGAAGTTATTGAAAACGAAAAAATTTCGATTGACAAATTAGTCGGTGTTCTCGACATAGCAATTATAGGACTTGAACAGCGGAACTTTGTAACTGAACAAGAAATTATGTCTGTTTAATACAATTAAAGAGAAAGTATTATCACATGAAACGAAGCAAAACTTAAACTACTTACATTGAAAGAAATGTTTAACAAAGCAAACAAATAAATATTAAGCTTTTTCTATTTGCAAATTTTGATACCCTTTAGATCATAATTGTTCTTTATTTCATAAATTACGGTTTCATATCTTTAATTTTAGAATTTCTGCATGCCATCTTACGAGATTTAAACTGATGATCTATAATTCGGAAAAATCGATAATCCGGAATCGCCGAAGTCCCGACGAGTCCGGATTAATGACTTTTGACTGTACTACATACTAATATTTTTGAAGCACAACTTACTGTTTTATTGAGAATATTGCTTAACCCTCTCACTGCGCATCTCAGGATTTCCACAGGCAACGTAAAAGTAGCTAAATTTGCGCAACCCGCGATTTCCACGGGGATGAATTTTTGCCATCTATTTAACTGTGCAACTCGCTGTTCAAGGTTTCCTTTCGGCTTTTCTGTGATGCTTAATTTTTTATTTAGATGATGCAAGAATACATAATGTAGCATTTCGCGCACGCTTTTCAGAGCTCAAAGATATCTGGCAGGAAGCGTTTCGCGAGTGATATAACCTAATTCCCTGATGATGTTTCCAACACTGATAGTAGTTCTGACTCTGATTTCAAGTATATTGAAGATAGTTATAGCTAAACTGATGAGAATTTCTCGGATTCCTCTGCAGATAGTGATGAATCTGAAAATTCAGTTTCTATTGAAAACGTTCGACAGTGGTGCAAAATTGACATGCAAAATATTACATTATGCAAATATTTTCATTAGTATATATGTTTTACCTTTGTATTTTATAAAATAAATCATAATTTAACCAATATTAATTTTCAAAATTTTCCTTTTATATCATTATTCAATTTATATATATATGCATATATTCAATTATATATGCAGTGAGAGGGTTAAAGCATGCCATGAAAATATTTATCCTACAGTTTTTGTCAGAAAGTCTGTGTAGTTTATGGGCTGAACCTTGCAGGCCTGGTACAAAGATCTTCATTAAATTATTAAATAAAATTCTGAAGCACATAATTTAAGGATTTTCTTGCTTGCATTGTTAACACTAAACACGTGGCAGTTTAGAAGTGTAAAATGTAATGAGTATGACATCAAAATGTGGTAATGTGGGATATATTTGAATAGTGTCTAATTTACGTGAAATCAATATGTGTAGTATATTTGTTATCATAAATGTGGCATATTTGTTGATCTGATTTGAGTCGCATATCTAAATTTTAGCCTTCAGAATATTATTCCTTCATCTCAGGAAAGCTTTTGCTTTGTTGTGTATCCAGAATTAATTTTTTCCTGAAAATAACCAGTTATATATGAAACCTTGCATAATTTTTTAGAATATTTAAGACATTTTTCATTTTCAGAGAAATGCAAAGCCATTCTGGCCATTATTGTTTAAAATACTAGGATTTTGATTAAAAGATTTAATGACTGATAATAAGCAAGTTTTCAGTGTCTTAATGTAACCCATTATTATAGTGTTGTTAATACAGCTGTAATATCTTGCACAGTGGTCTACACCCATTTATGTGCTTTCACCATATGTTTATAGTTTTTGTGATTTTCATTATAATATTTATTGATTTTGACAGAAATAAATTGAAATACTCTCAGTATTCAAAGTAGATTAAGTAGAGAAAGCAGTGTAAACACAACGTATTAATTTTATTTAAAATGTATTATCCCGATTGGCAACAACAGTTTTTTTCAGAACGATAATATTTTTGAACTGTAAGTTTTTGAGCAGTAATGTTGACGGTAATGTTTCTGAATAAAGCAAGTATTTAACAGTTAATGTTTGACGGAATGTGTTTTTAATAAAGGAACTAATTAAATGCTAACATTTCAGAAGTGGGATAAACTAGAATTATTATCTAGATTTAACAATGTATTGCCTTAACGTACGCTAAGCCTAAACTGAATGCGGAAGCTCGCCAAAACTGAAAGTAGAAAGGTACGTGAATTTATAAACTGTTTATGTTATGTCTAAGTATTAAACGGAAAGAACTTGAGTATAATTATTGTATTAGTATTTGAAAATTGAAGTCTAAGATGGATTATTTGGCAAGAGGCAAAAAATGTGATTTAAAAGAACTTGCTTTGGAACTTGATGTAGATGTCCCTTCTGATCTTAAAATTGTAGGCTTAAGAGATATGATTTTGAATAGTAAGAATTATAATGAAGACTTTACTAAACAAATGCTAGATAGAATTATAAATGATCGTTTAGACAGGGAAAAGTTTGAAATTTTAGAAAAAGATAAGCAAAGAGCATTTGAAATGGAAATTATAGAAAGAGATAAGCAAAGAACTTTTGAACTTGAAAAATTGAAAATAGAAGCGGAAATCAGAAGTAGTAATGTAAATGATTCTGTTTCTTCTAATGTTAGTAGAAGTAATATTTGTGATATGAGTAAATTAATGCATAAGTATGATTTGAATGAAGGTGATATAAGTTTTTATTTAGTTTTATTTGAGAGACAGGCACAACGTATTGGGTTAGAAGAACAAAACTGGGTTTCTCAGCTGTTCGGTCTATTGCCTTATGAAATAACTCAATTAATTGCCCGTGAATCAGAAGAGAAAGCTAACGACAATAAGCACGTTAAACAACTGCTACTGAGAAAATTTAAGTTAAGACCTGAACAGTTTCGGCAAAAGTTCGTTGATCATATTAAAACGTTGCATAATACGTGGAAGGACTTCACGTTTGAATTAAAAAATTATTTTGAAGAGTGGCTTGCTGGATTAAATGTAACAGATTTTGACTCTTTAAAACAACTTATTATTACTGATCAATTAAAGAAGAGGGTCCCCGCTGGTATCCGAGACCATTTCATTGATGATTGGTCTAAATTCATTAATCCTGAAGAGTTGGCTGAAAAACTAGATGAATATGAAAATATTCGGGCAGGGATAAAAGTACTTCAAGTAGAAAATAAAACTTTTAGGCATAATTTTAAGTCCAAATCTGGTTCTAAATTTTATGAAGGATCCTATAATCAGTATTCAAGACAAAGAAATGTTAAAGATTCCATGCAGACAGATGGTAATTTCAAAGTGGGTTTTAAAAACAGTTTTGATAATAAATATAATCTGAGAGATAAATTTTATAAAACAGACGAAAGAAAAAGGGAATATAATCCTGGCATCCGCAATGAAAAGGGTGAGCCGAAATGCTTCAATTGTAATGATTATGGACATATAGCGACGGATTGTCCACAGCCTAAAAAAGAAATTATTTGCAGGAAATGTAATGAAAAGGGTCAACTTTTAAAAAGTGTACGTCTAAGAATCCAGACTTGACAAATGTTAAAAATAATTTATCCGTGAACCAGAATTCAGGTGTTTCACCAGCTGTATATTTAAAGTATGCTCGCATCAATAATGGAGAAAAAATTACTGCAATCATAGATACGGGTTCTAGTTCGTGTTTATTGAAACAGTCTGCGGCTAAGAGACTGAATCTTATTGTAAAACCTGATGTGGAGGAATTGTTTGGCTTTGGAAACCAGAATAAACCAGCCGCTAGAACATTGGGAAAAGTAACTGTTAACTTAGAGATTGATAATGTGGAAGGAAAAGACATTACAGTTCTAATTGTAGGGGATGAAACGCAACCATGCGACTTATTAGTTGGTCGAACATGGATTGATTTACCGCATATTGCATATGCCAAGATAGGTAATACCTTGCATATATGCTATGCTAATGACTGCCCATTTTCACTGTTGCAAAATGATAGCAACACTCCGCGAATTAAACTGAAGGCTTCCCAAGAAACTCAAATCGAAAGTAATACAGTTTATTTCGTGAAAGTTAAAACTGATGACATAAATAACGGTTATGTTTTAATAAATGGATCGGAAGATGAGTTGGGCTCATTATTGGAAGTAATACAGGGAGAAACAGTGATACCAGTCACTAACTACAGCGATCGAAAACTAATTTTGAAAGAGAATCAATGTATCGGTAGAGCGGAAGTAGCAGAATTAGTTGAACCAAGTTCAGATCAGAAAACTGAAAATTCAAGTCAAAAGGAAATACTGATAATAAATGAAATTAAGAAGTTTAGGAGACCGATTACTTTAGAAGAAATTAAAGTTAATACTACGCCAGAAGGAAAACAGGAAGTTTTACATTTGGAGGAATTAGGGTGTACAAACTTAACAGAAATGGATATTAAAGAAATTGAAGGGAGTAAGCCTATTTGCATGAAGTCGTATAAAATCAATGCCGAAGAGCGTGCTTCTATAAAGAAGATAATAAATGAATGGAAGAAATATGGAATTGTTACTGAAACAAGATCTCCGTATGCTAGTCCAGTTTTACTCGTAAAGAAAAAAACAGGTGAATTACGATTAGTGATAGATTATAGAAAGTTGAATTCGCAAACTGTTAAAGATAAATTTCCACTTTCTAGGTAGATGATCTCCTTGAATGTCTTAGTGAGTGTAAAGTTTTCACTACATTGGACTTAGCTCATGGATATTTGCAGATTCCTTTAACTGAAGAAGCGAAACTGAAAACAGCTTTCATCACTCCAGATGATACTGGTCAATTTGAACGTATGATCTTTGGGTTAGCTAATGCACCTGCAGAATTTCAGAGACTTATGAATCAAGTTTTAGGTCCATTGCTTAATAAAGAAGTATTGTGCTATTTGGACGACATATTAATTCCGGCTAAATCTTGGAAAGAAATGATGGAAAAACTTAGGAAAGTGTTTGATAGATTGAGAGAAGCAATGCTGACATTGAAACTGACAAAATGCGAATTTGGAAAAGATGAAGTTGAGTATTTGGGATTTCTAATGAAATCAAATGGTATGCAACCTGGACTAAGAAAAGTACGAGCCATATTAAACTTTCCTAAACCAACCAATGAACATGAAGTTAAACAATTTTTAGGTCTTACAAGTTTCTTTAGAAGGTTTGTACCGAAATACGCAGAGAAAGCTGAGCCGCTAACGAGACTGACAAGGAAGAATGAAACATTTCGTTGGAATGAAGATCAGCAAGAAGCATTCAGTACTTTAAAGGATCATTTAACTAATGAACCAATACTAGCATTATATAATCCCGAAGCAGAGACTGAAATGCACACAGACGCGAGCAACAAAGGGCTGGCAGGAATGCTGTTGCAAACAGGTGAAGATAGAAAGTGGCATTTAGTTTATTGTGTAAGTAAAGGGACAACAGAAACAGAAAAGAATTATCATTCAAGCAAATTAGAATTAATGGCTATAGTTTGGACTTTGACACGACTTCGACAATTTTTAATTGGACTCCGATTTACGGTAATTATAGACTGCCAAGCTTTAGTTTATTTAAACGCGAAGAAAACTTCAAATCCTCAGATAGCAAGGTGGAGTAATCTGATCCAGGAATACAATCTTGAAATAAAGCACAGACAATGTAAAAAAATGAGTCGCATAGATGCATTGAACCGATCGCCAGTTGATCAGCCAGAAGAAACTTTAGACTCTATAATTGAAAACAACTTGGAAGTTTGTTTAACGCTAACGATACATGAACAAATTCTTATGATTCAGCATTTAGATCCAGAATTATGCAAATTAATAGACATTTTAAAGAAAAAGATAAATGATAGAACGAATGCAGAGAAATATGTAACTGAAAATTATGTCTTGAAGAATAATCGATTGTTTCGTAAAGTGAAAGATCAGGAAAAGGAGAAATTGTTATATGTCATACCTAAATCGATGAGAAAAGGTATTGTAGTAAAATTTCACGATCTTTTGGGACATTTTTCAGCAGACAGAACTGTTGCCAAAATCAAGGAATCATACTGGTTTTAAGGAATGAAACAATATGTTATGCGTCACATTTCGATGTGTTTCGAATGCCTAGTAAATAAAATGCCTAGTGGTAAGAAACAAGGAGTACTGCATCCAGTTAGACCTGGTAGAAGACCTTTTGCAATTATACATATAGATCATTTAGGACCATTCGTAAAAAGTTCAAGAGGAAATACAGAATTATTTGTAATAATTGATAATTTTACGAGATTTACACGCTTATATCCTATGAAAAGTACTGCAACCAAGTATGTGTTAGTTGCATTGAAGAGTTTTGTAGATGATTTTGGGTTACCAGAAAAAATTATCAGCGATAGAGGAACATGTTTCACAGCGAAGGAATTTCGAGAGTACTGTCAAAATAATGGAATCAGTCATACACTCAATTCAACTCAACATCCAAGTGGTAATGGAATGGTGGAAAGAGCAAATCGAACAATTTTGGCTACGATTAAAACGAGTATGGAAAATCCGAATCAGAGAGACTGGGACAAAAAGATTAAGGAATGCGAAAGAAATTTAAACAATATGATAAATAAGACTACAAATAAAACTCCTTTCGAAATGCTTCACGGTTATTCACCAAAATTTAACTACGGATTGATGAGGATGATTACAGATGAAGACGCAGATGAATGGGAGAATCCAGTAATCTTACAGAATGAAGCTAGAAAGAGAATTGAAGATATGCAGATGAAAATGAAAGCAAATTATGACAAGAAGAAAAGCAATTCTTTAACATTCGAACGAGGAGAAATAGTAGTTATGAGAAGAGTACCTAAATCAACTGGAGAATCAACCAAAACACAACAAAAGTATCGAGGACCTTTGGTAGAAGTTTTACCAAATGATACCTATAGAGTGACTCAATTAGAAGAGAAGGTGACAGGACATTTCTTTAGTACGACAGCTCATGTGAGGCTATTAAATTCATGGCAGTGTCAAGCTGAATCAGAAGAAGACGATGATGATGGTGATGACATTAGTGTTACTGAGGATAATGATAACAACACGCCACATATTACTAAAACTAGGACACGGAAAAAGAATAGAAAACGACGGTGAATCTATATGACAGCTAAAGACTTTCGAACTATAAACATTAATATTACAGATTTAATTTTTTTAAATATAAGTTCTTAATGTTCCGAGGTCGTAACTAAGTCAGGATGCCCGAATGTAAACGCAACGTATTAATTTTATTTAAAATGTATTTTCCCGATTGGCAACAACAGTTTTTTTCAGAACGATAATATTTTTGAACTGCAAGGTTTTGAGCAGTAATGTTGACGGTAATGTTTCTGAATAAAGCAAGTATTTAACAATTAATGTTTGACGGAATGTGTTTTTAATAAAGGAACTAATTAAATGCTAACAGCAGTATGTGCAGAACACCCCTGAAGTGGGTGTACATATGTAGGATACTCCTGAGATACTAGCCAAAATAGGATTTAGCTACGAGAAAGAGTAGAAAAATCTTACAAAGAATATTAGGCTTGCTGCTGATGTGATGTCTAATCATCTTGAAAAGCAGCATATGCTAGATATTGTCAAAATCTTTGGTTGTAACTAGTGGCTTTGAATGGCAATGCTAAAAATTTCAGTCATTTTCACGAGCTCGATGTTGGTACAGAGCCCATTTCAAAATCTAAATTATTCTTTAATAAGGATATATATCACTTCTATGCAATGCAACATTTGCTCATCAGAGAAGATATCAAAAGTTGCATGTCGCAATCAACCTTTTAAATACCACACTTCTTCTATGGTGGAATCTTCTGCGCACTCTTACAGTTATGCCTTTTGGTAGCTGTTATTTTATTTTCTTGCTATTCATCATAGACCTCCACTATATTAGAATGGGTGCATCTGATAATTATTAAGACTCCTATACTTTGGCACCCGCATCATGACCTTTCAAAAGGCCATTAAATGATTACTGCTTAATTATTTTTGCTTACACTATAAGACTGAAACACAACCTTGTATCTTGCTGGATTGGCTATCATTATTGTAATCGTATGATAAGTTTAACTTTGAAAATAATCTGTTAGATTTTTAAAGTGGTTTCAGTTCAATGAATATTGGAAATATATCATCAGGTAAAAGTTATAACAATTTTTTCTTTCATATAATAATTTGATAGACTTGATGAATGGAAATGAAATTTAACCTCAGGACCTCTAGGAACTTAATTTTGATCATTAGATAAGTGAATTTGCATTACATACAACTCTCTTCATCACTGAAATCTTTTTCTATGGGAGTGCCTTTGTATTTACTAACATGGTCTTTAACATATTGTGGTCTATTTTGAACTTTTCTTGAACACAGAATAATAGGAAGATACTGATTATTGCATTCAGCCTCTTTCATATATTTATTATAGGCATTAATTTTATATTTGTATTAGGAAAAACTAATTTTTGCTGTCTTTCTCATATACTATCAATCTTATTTTACTTGGTGGGAAAAGAGTAGCTGTGTTGGAAATACTAAATGTTTAGAAATCAAATGAATTTAAAAAAGAAAATTAGCTTGCGACAATTTGAATTGCCAATTGTAAATCTTGCTGAATTGCACATCAATTTTATTGTTGTTTATAACACTTTAATATAATGCTTAACTTCAGAAATAGAACATGTACTAATATATGTTTTTATTTATTTATTTTGTAACCTTAGTACAGTATCTACGTATTAAGATGTCATTATGTTGCTAGGCACTATTAATATTGGGCTGGAGGTTTAAATGTTAACCATGGTTTTCCAGTTGTTGTGCTGTATATGTCATATACATATCATAAACAGTGAAATGCTTGCAAGTCCCCCCTTGAAATAAAAATCTATTTAATTTGTCTTTCTAGAGGTTGAAAATTGCCAAGGAATTTGGGGATTTGGCAGCTGAAAGAAGAGCTCACAATAACTTAGGCAATGCACATATATTTTTGGGTAAATTTCAGGTTGCTGCTGAACATTATAAGTATGTTTGTGTTAATTTTTTTGGTGTTGTTTTTCTATTTATTGTATATTTTTAATTGTAATTCATGGAAACAATATGTGGTATTTGTGCTTTAGTCATGCCAAAAATTATTTCTTGATGCATATGAGTAAAGCATGTGATAAATTGCCAACTGATTTATCATTGTTGAAAAGTTTTTTTTTTGGGGGGGGAAGCAATATTTATTTTCAGTGTGTAATAGATTTAATTTGTGTAAATATTACTTATTGCTTTTGAATTTTAAAGGTTATTTATTACTTTTAAATAAATGTATTTGCATTTCTAAACTATGGTGTAACATTTTAAACCTTATAGAATATAGATATAAATAGTAAATGAATAGCAAGAAGGAAATATGATTTAAGACATATCCTTCTCTATCTTGAATTCTTTGATATGAAGAATATAAAAACATTGGTGAATTATATTTCTTGTCATATTTACAGAAATAGGCAAACCAATTTACTTTTTAAACTTTACTGATGATATTTATTATAAGCTACAAGTATAAACCAAAACAGCATGGCCATTTGAATGTATATTTGTCTCTTTTTGAGGTTTCAGGTTTGGTTACTGTTACTGCTATGCTTTATCCTTCTTTCATTGAATTGCATATTATTTTTTGTAATGAGTTGTTATGACATTCTGATATATAAGTTGGTCTAGCATACAAAGAATGGGGTTTAAAATATGCTCACGCTGAGTAAGATAAACTCGCCAAGTTTTTAAAAAAAATTTACATTATAGAAATTGCAAGTAAAAAAGAAAATTCTTCAGATGTTTCCTTTCATTTTTAATGTAATCCACACCCTTATAGGGACCTATCATCTGAACCAATTTTTCTCTGCATTTGTGCGTCAGTATTACCAGATGTTGTCTCTTGTCCACAGTGTTTATCATTCAACTTGTGTTAAAGGAGCTTATCCAGCTGAGTGGTGAAAACTATACCCTGGCGTAGTAAACAGTGGTTGTTTGTCCTTGGCTCAGTTTTTGATTAAACAAGTTGGATGTCTGGCATTTTTTACTTTTTTATATTCATTAAATTGTATTCATTTTTATGGATAAAGTTTTTAAATATTAATGTTACCATAAACTGCTGTGGTCAAAAATCAGGTTTGGGAAGAAATATAATTTTTTGGCATTCTGATGTTAACAAACAATTTAAACTCAAAAGAGTTTAAGCTAAATTTTATTATTTCTAGAATATTTCCTTTTATTTCTTCATAATATAGAAACTTTATCTATAATTAAGCAGATATTTCCAAAGAATTAAAATTAGTAGCAACAATAGCTGAAAATTTTTATGAAATGAAAGTAGTATGGAAAAATGTAGTAAGAATTATGAATTTTTGATAGTCAATTAAAAACATTTATATAAATTAGTTTTAATTTTAGTAAAGGAAAATTGATATCTTTAGCAGGTAAATAATAACCCCTTCACATTTGTCATTTCATATCAAATGAATTAATTACTCTCACTTATTTACATTTGGCCATCATTTCTTGTGTTTTTTTCTTTCTTTAATTAAACTAAATTTTTAATTTGTAAAGTCTAATAAAATGTCAGAATCACAGCATTATTATAAGCAATTTGTGGTTAAATATTCATTGTTAGCTAAAGGGTGTATAAAAGAATTTTCTTGTGTATTGTAGTTTCCTTCCGATTCCCCCCCCCCCTTTTTTTGCGATTGATTATAAAACTTAATGTTATTATAATCAATTCTGGAATTGTGTGTACTTCATATTATTGCTTATGATTATCGCATATTCATTTCTGAAATAAATGAAAATAATTTTAATAGTAGGCAAAATTTATTTATTTATCTAATGTTGGTGGGAGAAGCGTTATAAATTTTAAGAGACAGTGAGCAGTCACATTTCTTCAGAAGCTAATTCTGACCGTAGTTATTTGCTACAAGAGAATGGTCATTTATGTGTTGTAAAATGTAAGGAGACACTTCTTTTTAAATCAAAACCAAATTAATATAGATTTTTACTGGTTAGTAATATTCAAGTTTTCATGCAACTCTTGTATCTGTTGTCATATAATATTTCAATTA
Organism: Stegodyphus dumicola; assembly: GCF_044657685.1. Taxonomy (NCBI): domain Eukaryota; kingdom Metazoa; phylum Arthropoda; class Arachnida; order Araneae; family Eresidae; genus Stegodyphus; species Stegodyphus dumicola. The sequence continues at coordinate 33,050,676 of NC_140774.1, forward strand.
TCATTTGATTTGATATAGCATTTATTGTTTTTATTTCCTTGTACGATGTCAAAAAGAAGTATTCTAATTACGAAAAGTTACAGGCAGCATATTTCAATGGAAATATCCATTTTGACCGCTATCAGATGCATTTTAACGATGTTTTTGCGTGATATCTCTAGGTAAGGACAGAATAAGACTATTTTCCTCCAAAAAAATTATAAAAGTGCTTTAAAATGAAATCTGAAGAGAATTTTTTGTGGCGTCTGTATGAACGTACGTACGTATCTCGCATAACTCAAAAACGAGTAGCCTCAGAATGTTGAAATTTTGTATATATGACTGCTATAACATGGAGATGTGCACCTCGTATTTTTGTTGCAATCGGCCGCACCAAAAGTATATAAATATATGTATATACGTATCCACTCTCTTACTCGGCTTGGTGATCTCTTCTTTATTCTTAAATGTTTGTGAATTGTGCATTTTTTTGCTTTAAAAATGATTGAATTATGTTGTTCTTATCTTCTGTTTAAGGTTTTTATGCCTTTAGTAAATCTGTATGCAATATTTTTAGAATTATCAAAATTTTAAAAGTTGTTTCAGTGCTGCTAAGCCTAATAATTTTTTTGATGGCGGCCATTGCTTGTTTACATTTGAAAGAGCAGAATAGTGGATTTGTTGCCAATCTAGAGAAACTTAGCTTCGCAACAACAAAGATAACGCCTTCATTTATTATTGCGAATTAAATCATGCTTAATCTGTTCTGGAATGTTTTCGAGGAAATAAGTGTTTAAGATTTACTTCGTAATTTTGAATATACAGATATTTTGAGTTTTTATGTATTTTTACTTTGTCGTGAAGTAAGAACTGAATTAATTGAATGAGAAATACTCAATCGTCTGTTAAATACTGTTTCTTTTTTGTTTTGTTTGCTTAATTTCTTTTATACATCGTTCGAGCTTTATTATAGTATTTGAATAGAACATGTGGCAATGATTAGATAATTCTTTAAAGGATATAAATTTTATGCATTCTGAATCATAATGTATGAATGTTAAGGACATTACTGATTACTTGAACGCAGACTTAAACTGTTTTCCTATCCAGTGACAAAATGCTCTTAATTCAGAATGCTTCTTCTTAAATAACTCCGAATTAATATCTAGCAGAGACTGAATGCGACTATTTGTAAAAGATTGCTTTACAACTTAAGATCTATGGAAACTTTTGCTTCCCCACGACCAGATTACTCCAAACCTTAGAGTTTTTTAATGCATTCTACGCCTCTGGGTGATAGATGTACCAATAGTACATCTTCTCTTTGATACAAATGTGAAAGGCCTAAGGCATACTTGATCTATTGGTGATAACTCACAGTAGTTGGTACCAAATGCGAGTGAAGGTAAAGGTTCAAATATAATACTGTTAATTAAACCTAACGCCAGAGTGTCACTATGGTAAAACAAATAGAGTGAATTTTAAAGAATGCATTTATTCTATTGTGGTTTATGTGCTTTCGGCGAAGTAGATTTAATTCAATCCAATAAGTTTAAATGAAATGTGTATAATTTAATATTCCGTACAAGGAAGTCATGTGGTGTACACATCAGATTTTTTTAAAAATGTATTCATTGTATTAATGTTAGAATATAAAACTTGATAGCTTTAATAATAATGTATTAAATAATATGCAATATTAAAATCTTTTGAAGTTATTTACTGGTCAACAAAATCATATGCTTTTTGTTAATTACTTAAAAAGAAATGTGTGCTTAGATTATTTTTGTCAACTCTGTGGACTTTCTTTTTTTAAGGAAAACATTATCCTTAGCTATTGAATTGCGTGACAAAGCTGTGGAAGCGCAAGCTTACTACAGTTTAGGCAATACTTATACGTTACTTCATGATTATCCTACTGCCATTGATTACCATTTACGCCATTTAAGAATTGCTCAGGATCTTCAAGATCGAATTGGAGAAGGTAGAGCTTATTGGAGTTTGGGAAATGCACATTCTGCCATTGGAAATCACGAGCAAGCATTGCATTATGCTAATAGGCATCTTGAAATATCTAAACAGGTGAGATGTTGTTGTATACTTATTTTGTTATTTGCAGAAATTCTCATATTTGTATCTGTATTTAACCAGCAATGCTGGTTTGATTGATTTCTAGCCATTAAGAGAAAAAACAGTTATTAGCTAGCTGGCATTAAGTAATTTGTCTTTTCTTGAGTATTTTGAGAAATGTTTTTGAATACTTTACTGTGAATCGTATTTTTGCCTTGATATGGCCATGTTATATATTTGAACATTAAACATAACATACTTTTGTTATTCTGGGTTAATCTATCTTATTCTCGTTTTATTTTATTAATCTTATTCCTATTCTAGAAAGAATGATCAACAGCCAATGTAAACATTAATGTTAATATATAACATTTATATAATATAGAATTGTTAATTGAGAATAATTGAAGACTGTTTTTTAGCTTAATTTAGCATTAGATAAAGATTGCTATCATTTTTAAAACAATCTTTTGTACTTTCAGTTACAGCTAATAGTAATATTTAGTTACAGTTAATAGTTAATTTTTAATTGTTTAAATCCCCTCGGGTACAATTTTTTTTTAACCTTGTGTTTGTTTCTTAATTTTTCTGAGCTTAGCTTTTTGACAAAAGTTAGAACCTATTAATTTCATATTTAGATTATTATGTGTCATTTTATGTAGGTATAGCTAAATGTCTTTAAATAAAAGTTTTGGTTTACGTTCATGCTTAGAATTCACTTTGCTGTCTTTTTTCTGACTTAAGATCAGGATTATTCATAATTATTAGACCTCTTATTTTTAGTTTCCAGTAACTATCTATTGGAAATACCAAAGATAATTTTAATTAAGTAACATTTAAAGTCATTAAAATCAAAGGCATGATGTATGAATTTTATCTGGGCATAAAATAAATGTATCATGGTCCTTCAAAAGTTCTAATTTTTATTTTTGCAGAACACTTTTAGCATATTAAACTCCTAGAAATTTCAAAATGACATAATTCACAGTTTGATCTGATGGTATACTTTAATTCAAATTTCAAGGTAACAGTAAGATAAAATAAACAATATTTTAAGTTTTAGGACAAAGATAATACATAGTTCAAATATTTTTTTCCCTCTGTACTTAAATCTTTCAACATAATTTATTACAATATTTGTTTAATTCTGAGAAACAATGAGATGTTTTCAGGAGAATAAAAGGCTTATTCTAAGCAAGTAAATGATACAAAATGCTCAAATACTACTTCACAATCAATTTTGATTTCTTAGTAACAGTAACATATGTTTGAATTAATAATTTGATAAAGTATGCAATCCTAAGATTTCCCTCATTTTTAATGACATTTGTATTTAAAAAAAAGGTGTATCTTAGAATAAAATATATGTAATATGCGTGTGTGTAGTTTATGTTATTTATGTCACTAGTTTAATGAAATATTGGAATATCATGTATATAAAGTATCATCATTGTGAAAATTAAAAACATGCAATATATTTAATGATTTGGATAATGAGTATGCTTTAGCCTTAATTTTTTTAAAGATGTAAGTATAAAACAGACCTTATTGTTTATGAAGAATAATAATGATTTCTTGATGCCATACATTAAAGATATTTTATTCTATACATATCATGTAGATAATTTACAAAATTAAGTTTGATAATTTAATGTTTTATTCTTCTTTAATGTCATCATAATATTAGAACTTGAAAGGTTTTTAATAAAAAAAAATCTTTCTACTCTGAAAGTATATAGATTTATGTCTCTATATCTTAAATGTTAAACAAGATGTTTTACGTGCATATTATGATAAAGAAGTGTTTGGATTGATTCAATAAAACACAAGATTTTCAATTTATAAGTCAGTAATTATTAAGTTTCAAAATTCTGCAATTTATTTATGCTAGAGATTTTATCTAGTTCTCCAAACATGTGAAACCAAAAATTTTAATAAGAAATGTTTTTTTTTTTCCCCTTCAAGATTGGTGATGAGTCAGGAGAAGTTACAGCCCAACACAGTATATTAGATTTACAGAAAGCTCTAGAATCTCAGGATGCTGCATCGTGCAGTCAAAGCAGTACTTCAATTAGTAAGTATCTGTCCTGAATTTTTTTTCTCTAGAAAGAGAGAAGTGCATACACATTGAAAAGGCAGTGTAGTTAATCAAAATATGTGAAAATAATATGAAACCTCAAAAAATTGTTTGGATTTTCTCTCATTTGGAATTAGAAGCTGGAAAAATAGTCCTTCAGGTGTGTAAGATAAAAACGTTTCAGTAATTTCAAAAACCATTATTCATACCTTCAACTTTAGTATATGGAGTCATTAAAGTAATAATTTTTCTTTGTGTATTGTAAAGAGTTCACACACTGTGATTCTTGCTCACTAACATACTGTTTCATCCATCTTTGAATACTAGACCATATTTTAGCATTTTCCTAGCCTAAATAGATGTATTCAAAATAATATTCTTAATTGTTATCAGTATTCAGATCATTCTTTATAATTTTAGTAGTGGTTTAACCCTTTCCAGACATCCGTACCCTATACACACTCCCGAGGAATGTCTCTCACAGCTGGACGTCCCACCCACGCATCACTGGAGAATACACGTACGGGATGGCTGATGCATGTATGCATTTTAGGCTGAAACATTTTTCAAAGACCTCTAGATGGTGTGTGTCCATTACTTTTTAACTTAATAAAGTTTTAGGATCCCTATCTTCAACTGATCACTTTTTAAGCAATATTGGTGTCAGCTGTTGTGGGAGAAGGAAGAGAAGCGATATGTAAACAAACAGAACTCGTAACTGACCAGGAGATACAAACATTTGCGTTTCTAATATAACTTTCACTTTCAATCTTTTTTTTTTAATGCTACTACCTAGGGCCTTTTAGGGTTACTATGTGGGATTCTGTTATGCTTTGCATTGCTTTTATTGCCACCCAAACTGTATAGTGGTTAGGAGAACCTACTGCCAAACCGAAGGGTCTGGATTCTAATCCTAGAGAAGGCATGAATGTTTCTAAATGTATTATGTCTTTGCAGCATGGGGACATTCTGAATATATGGCGAGTCCTCACATGTGGTTTGGTGGTAGGGGAGATCAGTGCGAGACCCTCATACTATCCCTCGGGATGCTTTCTCTCAAAATTGGGCTGAAAAGTACAAGTCCACCTCCTTGAAACTCTAGCAACCATTCTTCCATGAAATACATGGATAAGATAACAACAACATTTCTTTTAACATTTATTTTTTGCATACTTCCCTTTTTATTTCAGAAAGCCTTGACTTTAATTTATTATGGTGAGCAATCATTATTTATCAAAGGAAAGATACACTCACTTGGTAAGTGAGTCAACTAGTGATGTGGATGAGAGTGATGAATCATTTTCTAAAGAGTTAGCAATATTTCGAGTGATTCTCGTCCTGACATTTTGTCAGAGACTTAACTCATTGAGTGTCTGCCTTCCGCTTCCCATGAACGATATTGTTACTTCTCGTAAATAGTCTTTCTTGAATTTTTTTATTAATTTAAAGTTTATTAATGTATTGTATCAATTAAAATTCTGGAATAATTTGAATAACACTTCTGAAAGTTATTTCTCAAAATAAACAATTTTTTATATTTTTTCATCTAAAGTTAAAGGAAAAAGATTATTAAATGTTGATTTTAACATATATTATAGCTTAAGTAATAATTTAAAATGGTATCAAAAATTAATGATGTTAGGACATAAACTTTTTTTATTCTCACCCTTTAAAGTTAGGCTTCTGTTTTTGATGCCTGAGCTCAGTAGCAGTTTCTAAAGATGTAATTTCTTATTGTTAAAAACATTTGAAATTAGTAATATGCTTTAAAAAAAAATCTGATGCGGACACTAAAACTTTCTTGTAATGCTTCACTTCATTGAAACTTATTTCCTCAAATTATTCTAACTTAATTAACCAATTCCTCAAGACAAGTTGAAAAACACATTAACAAAATTTTGAAATTAAATATCACGATCAAGTTTTTGTCGTATGGGAGTCAAACTTTTATAATTTTACTTCTTCATAATGAATGTAGAACTTTCCAAATTACAAGAATAAGAACCAGGAGACCGCATTAAAAGTTATATTTCATTATTTGCTAAAAATGATTTTTTTTTTTTTTTTTTTTTTTTTTTTTAATTTCACATTGCCAAAACATGAATATTTTTGTCATTTAAATACTTCTGTAATTGGAAATGTATGACTACAACTGGTGATCGCAAAAATAAAGTCCAGGTAAGAAGTAAGCTGGGTAAAGGTGTGTGTGTGTAAATATACATATGTGTTTGGTACTGCCAATTGCAAAAGAAAAGGGAAGTGCACAGCTATATGTTATAACAGTCCCGTGTACTAAATTTCAGTGTGCTACTCCTACTTGTTTTCGAGTTATGCAATATATGCACATATCTACTTCAAAAGAGTCAAAAAGAGATCTTCGCTCTTTCCACATGTAGAGACACTGAGGGGAGGGAAATCCAAATGAATACGAGAATGGGCAAAATGGATATTTCCATTAAAATCTGATACTTGTAATTTTTCGATACTTCTGATACTTGATTTCACGGTACTTCTGATACTTGAAATTTTTCACTGTATTTTTTTACAGTACTTCCTTTAACTTTGTATAAAGAAGTAAAAAGCAGTTTACAAAAGATGTTGAGTACACATTTGGTACAGTCAAAAGTTATTAATTCGGACACCCATAATGCGGACCTCAAAGCTAAAAACTTTCTGCGCATGCGCCACGTTGACACATGCGCGTAGGCATTTACGCGTGCTCGTAAGACCTTTATGACTGCGCATATGCGTGCACGCAAGCGCAGAATACGTTTTCGCGTGCGCGTTTTATGTATAACAGACGGTATAAGCTAAATTTATCTAATTATCTATTTCAGTTAATGTTGATGATTGCGTTGTTCCTTAATCTTTGATTGGATCCGGCTTATTGCTTTTTGCAGACTGTAAGAGCAATTTTATAAAAGTAAACTTGAACTTTCGATTATGTCAAATAAAATTTCCGATTCTGGAGCTGCCAAAGGATCTACAAAACGAAAGTACGTTTCGATGTCCATGAAACAAAAAGTGGAATTGCTGCAAAAAATGGATAAGGACATGAAGAAGGTGACAGAGAGGTTAGTGAAAACGAAAAAATTTCGATTGACAAGTTAGTCGTTATTCTCGGCACAGCAATTACGGGACCTTGAACAGCGGAACTTTGTAACTGAACAAGAAATTATGTCTGTTTATAGAATTAAAGAGAAAGTATTATCACATAAAACGAAGCAACTTAAACAACTGACATTGAAAGAAATGTTTAATAAAGTTAACAAATAAATATTAAGCTTTTTTTTTTTTTTGTAAATTTTGATACCCTTTAGATCATAATTGTTCTTTATTTCATAAATTACGGTTTCATATTTTTAATTTTAGAATTTCTGCATGCCATCTTACGAGATTTAAACTGATGATCTATAATCCGGATTCGCCAAAGTCTCGACGAGTCCGGATTAACGACTTTTGACTGTATTTTGAATTTTTTTTTTTTTATTTAAATTTACCATTTAAGTATACTTTATATCTAGTTTTATTTTTCCGTGCCCTGTTCTATTTTCTGTTGCATTTTAGAAGTTATCTCGTTTAAAAATATATATAACTGACAGTAAGAAGTTGATTTTGTGTGCTGTTGGTTCTTTTTTATATTTAAGATTTTAATATATTTTTCCAGATTCCAGTGGAAGAATGCGTCGTACAAGTATGGAGCAAATGGATCTTTTGAAACTCACTCCAGATGCTAAAGTGGCAAAGGTTTATTATGTTTACCTTTTTCTAACAATAGTTATCCCAAGATGTTAACTGTCATAGGGTGTTAAAAAATAAATAAATATGAAAAATATTTTTTAAATTTAAATTTGATTTTTTTTATTTGAATCGGATTTTCCCTTTTTCATCAAGTGAATATAATCAGCATAATTTTTCTTATTAACTTTAATTCATAAGAAAATTTTAATTGCTGTGATCTAGTGCACAGGTTTCTAGAGCCTTTTATTATAAAATCAAATGAGCCAAGAAATATAAAATTTAGTACAGTTCAACTCTATGTAGTGAATTTAAGTCAATTTGGAATTCTTTTGAAAATAGCTTTGGTGCTCAGCAAGAAATTCTCCCATTTTTTCCTATTTCAAATTTGGCAGTTATGCATTATAAGTAGTTCAGTAACCTGAATCATGCATTGAAAGCAAATTGAAGTCAGTTTGGCTTTCTTTGAAATTGCATACCTTGCAGCACGAATGCCTTCTGCTTTCTCCTTGTTTTTGCACAAAAAAAAAATCTCCTGGTTTTTCTAAATTTAAGCATAATGTAATGTTTAATGTAGCTATGCACATTTTGGCAAAACAACAGCAATAAAAGAAAGAAAAATCTGCTCTTTTAGCTGCAGTTTTTATGTAATTACAAATAAGCAAGGTGGTAATTTAAAAAAGAAAAAATTCACTTCCATAACATTCTTACTAACATTTGATTTGTTTATATCATTACCTAGTAAATTAATTATATGGGCCTAACAACAGTAAATTAAAAGCTGAAAATTGTTTTCTCATTTTTGTTATATTTGCTGCATTATGGAGTTATAAAACTATTACATTTACATTTAAATTCACTTTTAAAATTTTAATGGCAGTAAAAGGAAGAAAATTTTACTTTATTAAGTTAACTCTCTCTGACCGGCAAGGTCGTATGCATATATGTGGCCTAGAATATTTTTTTATACCTTTAAGAAAGTATGTATATATATAGTGGTGGCCAAAATTGTGGACACTTTTGGAAATTTGTATGTTTTTGAACTTTGTATGCTTATAGAAAATGTTACGTTTCACAAAATGCAAACTTGTATATATCATTTTAAAGAGAATTTATTACTGAATTCAATACAAAACACAAAATTCAATTATTTGCAATACAAGAAAAGTTATATTTACTTTAATATAAATAAAAAACACAGTTATGAAGTGGTTTGTAAAGTCTAGCTTTCCTTGCCAATCACTGTTCTTGTTCTGAGAACCAATCAAATGTTAGTAACTGCCAGTAGAAGCTGACATCTTGTTTACAGTTGAAACAATTCATTATTTTGCTTTGTTCTGTAGATGGAGGACCTGTTTCTTATACACTGCAATTACAAGTAGGAATTTTTGTAAAAATTTTTAATATTTAGTCAAGAAAAAATGACATCAAATTAAAGAGTAGATTGGACACCTAGAAAGAGATGTAATATTATTGTGTTACGAGAAAGTGGTCTTTCCTATGCTGGAATTTGAAGACAGATGGGTGGTTCATTGACTACATCTGGAGTCCGAAAATTTTGTTTACGATATCAGGAGACAAACTCAATAAAAAAACAAAGAAAGAAAAGGCTGAAAAAGGTGCACCACATCCATTGATGACAGAAGAATAAAAAGACTATGTTTCCAAGATAGAAAAATGTCATCAGCGGCCATCAGAAGTGGTCTGAATGATGCTGGTGTTTCTGTCAGTTCAAGAACAATCAGGAGAAGATTAACAGATGTTGGACTGAAAGGTAGAATTCCACGAAAAAAGCCTTATCTTAATTTTCAGCAACGAAAAAAAAGACTACAGTGGGCAAAGTAACACATTAATTGGGCAGATGATCAGTGGTCACAAGTTATATGGAGTGATGAAACTAAGATATCGTTATTCGGTAGTGATGGGCGAAAATATGTAAGACGTAGAATAGGAGAAGAGCTACATCCTGACTGCATTCAAGCAACTGTGAAGAACCCAGTTAGTGTTATGATTTGGCCATGCATGTCAGCAGATGGTATTGGTCACCTTCATGTCATCGATGGGACACTGAATGCCAGAAAATACATTGACACTATTCTAGAACCAAAACTTCTACCTTCCATCAGAGATCTCTTTCCCAACAATGCTTCGTTTATTTTTCAGCAGGATTCTGCTCCTTGCCACACGGCCAAAATATCGAAAGAGTGATTTCATACAAAGAGCATTAAATTGTTGTCATGGTCAGGAAACAGTCCTTCCTTACCTCAATCCTATCGAAAATTTGTGGCACCGTTTGAAAACTCTTGTCCGAATGAGGTGCCCATCAAATAAAAGGGAACTAATTGAGGCTATAATTGTTTCCTGGCATTATGTAATAACGAAAGAAGAGCTTAAAACTCTTGTCAGCTCAATGAAACATCGATGTGAAGCTGTAATAAAAAAAAGGGTACCCTACTAAGTATTGTTAACTCACTGCAATCATCACTATCTAATGTATATCGATAACTATTATCGTTTAACTTTTTTTGTATTGCAAATAATTGAATTTTTGTTTTGTATTGAATTCAGTAATAAATTCTCTTTAAAATGATATATACAAGTTTGCATTTTGTGAAACGTAACGTTTTCTATAAGCATGCAAAGTTCAAAAAATTTCCAAAAGTGTCCACAATTTTGGCCATCACTGTAATACATGCATCTTGAAATCTGTCAAAAAAATTAAGGCAGTATATTAAAAGCACATAAATCCAGGTATGAAGTAGCGACATTTCGGCATTAAAATCGAGAAAATACACCTTTTTTCATAGCTTTTTGGGGAAATTGGATTTCCTTAACGCAGTTCCACTAATGTTCAGTTTCATCTATTTTACAGATATATATGCTGATTATTGGTTGAATATAGTTATCAGAGCAACCACCTTATATACTGTTTGATTTTCTAAAATGTTACTGCATTTCTTTGTTCTTCATATATAATTTTATTATTTTAGTCTATCGTTTATAATATAATTTTATTATTTTAGTCTATCGTTTATAATATAATTTATCATTGAAGTCATTTTCAGGTGGAAACTTATACCCATCACCTCTATTAATTTTATGAAATGAGAGTTCTGTACACTACAAAAGGATGCATTTGTAGCAAATAAATTTTACAATATTGAAGGGTCTAGTTTAGGTTTTTGAGAAAATAATGTTTTTACAACGTATTTACATAGATGATGCACTATGTACTTTGAATTAGTGCACTCGTCAAATAACAGTTCAGATTATATTTATGCTTGAGGCTAGACAGACCTTGAAAGTGACTCAGGTTCTTTTATTGCAATGACATGGCTTGTTTAAAATATTTTAAACAATTTTATGATTAAAAAACTGTATTTTTTCTATTTAGTAATTAAAAACTTTTAAATTAAGATGAAATTAACTGTGTGTATGTAACTGTATGTGTGTATGAATCATTCTGAAAGGTTTTCATGAAAATTAATTTCATAGGCTTCATCTGGGGAAGATGAAAAGGCTAAATTTACTTCTGTAACAGAAAAGGTGACACCAAAAGTTATAGATGAACCTGAAAGAAAGACTGTAAGCCAATCTGGGACTGCAGCAGCTGTAAAAGAAAATAAAGTCACTATAATGAAAGAAAATGATGTAATTATCAAATTGATTCTGAATTTTAATTCAGTGGTTTCTGCTTGATTTTTCGATTTATTATACCATTTGTAAATACTTCTTAATTGCTTATGAGTAATGATCATATATATTCTCATGCTATTAAAATATATCTTTTCTTTTGCATTAATTTTTATTTAAATTGTTGCATACTGATAGTTTTTTAGTTCTTTCAATTTTACTATATTTATAAACTGATGTTGATGAGTAAATTAATTTTTTTTAATATTGAAATTTGCAGGAATTGGAAGGCTCAATGGATGAAGATTCCTTTTTCGATTTACTTAGCCGATTTCAAAGCAAAAGAATGGATGATCAGAGATGCTCTCTTGTACTTTCAGAAAATAAGGAAAATAATCAGCTACTTGGAAATTGCCAAGACAATTTCCAAGCTTCTACGAGTTACAGTAATAATGTTGTTAATGTCGACAAAGGTGTGAAAAACTTTCATTGTAATAATTTATTTTTTAAATCATAAATGTATGTATAATGCATATGAAAGATGTTCGAATTGTGACTATTAACTTTTATTTCTTAAGATACTGATCCTAGATACAGATGCTTCACACATTATGAATGAAGTTACATTCCAAATAATTGCTCATACCATAAATTTGTTGATAAAATGTTGCTAGGATTACTAGTGATGTTTGTGAAATAAGAGCTATAAATACTGTCAAATAAACAAAAATGCAAAACAAATGATGCATTTTAAAATTTAAATATAGATGTATATAGATGTAAATAAAAAGTTCTAGATAAATAACTATTTTACTGTATAGTACATATTTTCGATTTTCATCTTTGTCGCATGTATGGATGGAAAGTAAGGGACATTTGTGATGAGGATGTGGAAGGAGTTGTTGGATGTGTGTGAAATATCATTTTCTGAAGAAACTTAGTGTCTCAACTTGTTAGAACAGTTTGTTTTCTTTTAGTTGTATAAAAGATAATATTGCAGAATGGCAGACATCATGCATCAACATTTACTGTAGAAAACCTTTCAGAATTTAGGTTTTGGTTTTCGAAAAAAGTTGAGCCTTCTTCAGAGTTGGAAAACACTACTGCCATTGACTCTGTATGAAACTTTTTTAATTGGGCCAGGCTTTTCTTCCTCCTCCTCCTCTCTCTGTTGCTCTTCAAGATGCATCAGGTTTTGATTGCATTGGCATTACACCTTTTGATATGTTCAAGTATATGTTCCCCCCCCTGAGAATTATTCTAATTGTCAAATGATTTATACTATTTGAATGCACAATATTCTCAATTTTTATTAAAGTGATTTTTGTTTCAAATGAAATGGATTGTCACTTATTTATAGTCATTTGATTTTCTCTTTTTGTCAATCATCTTTAATATAATTTCTTTTTTTAACTCCAAACAAATTTCACTCTTTAAGAGCAAATTCGATTATATCTGCTCTCAAGTTCATAAAATGGTGATCATCTGTATACACTCGCAGCTACATAGTTTCGCTTCCTAATTTCTTTCTTTACTTTTGTCCAACTAGCATTCCTGTGGTGTTGGAAACTGCATTATTGCTTGCTCACTGACTGTGGACGGATTCTAAATCATGCTGGGTTTTTATCAATAGCCCAAATATGCAAGGGTAATAAGTGAGTGCTGGCCTGCTCTTTGGGTTGTGACACCATGATATTACCTATCCACTAATCCATGTGATGTGACACAAATAAATCATTTGATCACACATTGTATGTCTTCTAACTCACCAAGTTCATGTGATAAAGACCACTAGGAATTTGACCTGCCTTTGATCTCAGGCAAATGTACTGGCTGCATTGTTGGTTATAATGGTTTTCATCATGTGCAATATGAATATGAGCCAGTTTCTGTTAAAAAATTCTCCATAAAAGCATGCCTTCCCTTAGGCGGTTGCTGTCGAGAGCTTTACCTTATTCAGTAACTTAATACAGTACAAAGTCTTTAATCCTGACGTCCATAATCCAGAATGATCTATAATCCGGGCCTCAAAGCTACAAACTTTCTGTGCATGCGTAGTATTTATGCATACGCATAATACGTTTAACGGATGCACATTTATAACGGACGGTATAAGCTAGACTAAAATTATTTCAGTTAATGTTGCAGATTTCGTTGTTCCTTAATCTTCTAATTGGATCCGGCTTATTATTTTTTGCAGACTGTTAGAGCAATTTTATAAAAAGTAAGCTTGAACCTTCTGTTATAGCAAAAAGAGTTTCTGATTCTGGATCTGCCAAAGGATATACAAAGCGAAAGTATGTTTCGATGTCCATCAACCAAAAAGTGGAATTGCTGCAAAAAATGGATAAAGGCATGAAGAAAGTGACAGAGAGGTTAGTGAAAATGAAAAAATTTCGATTGACAAATAAGTAAGTATTCTCGGCACAGCAATTACAGGACTTGAACAGCGGAACTTTGTAACTGAACAAGAAATTATGTCTGTTTATAGAATTAAAGAGAAAGTATTAGCACAAGAAACGAAGCAACTTAAACAACTTGCTTTGAAAGAAATGTTTAATAAAGTAAACAAATAAATATTAAGCTTTTTTTTTTTTTGTTTTTGTAAATTTTAATACCCTTTAGATCATAATTGCTCTTTATTTTCTAAATTACGGATTCATATATATATATATTTTTTATAATTTCTGCATGCCATATTACCAGATTTAAATTGATGATCTATAATCCGGAAAAACCCCTAATCTGGAATCCCTGAAGTCCCGACGAGTCCGGATTAAAGACTTTGTACTGTATGTATGTCATGTATCAGTGTTTAAGTAATAAATGTGAACGCATTCCCCCTTATGTGTATATATGTGTGTTTTATTTCCTTCATTTATCCTTTGACTGTCATGAACGAGCATAACTAGCTCTCTTTCATGTATGTGGTGTTATATATTTAAATGAACTAAGTTTATCCTAACCATTTACGCTTAAAGTGACAAATGCATTCTACTCACAAAGTAGATTTTCGTCTAGGTGCATGACTCATTCGTGAAAGTAACCCAGTATTCTTGAATAATAGTTGAGAGTTAACCTCCGCAGACAAATTAAATTTAGTGAATATAAATGTTACTACATGTATTGCATGATTTTCTACATAAATTAGAAGAATATTGTTTTACATCCAGTTCATCTCATTAATTTGTCAAAGATTTTATTGCTAAAATGATAGCACAAAGAGGAAAATTTGATAAATTGTGTTAACTAATAACTAGTATTTAGGAAAGATTATAGTGATTATGAGATACTTAAGTTTTGAAAAAATTAAAAATCTGATGTTAAAAAAAAAAAAACCTAGACAGATTATTTCAGTAGTAATTCGCAACTTACAAAATTATTAACCATTCTGTAGCTCTAATTCAATTTTACAGGTGTTGCTAGTATGAAAGAATGAGTATTTTCATTAGAAATCAAGTACATAACTCTCCTTTAAAAAAAATTGACTTTTAGCTTTTATAACATTGTCAAAAATGAGTGTCATTTATTAAGACAAGTTGGAAAAAATAAGTTGCATTCCTAGTTATTTCCGCTGTAGGATACTGTGCATGGTAAAAAAGTAATGTCTAAATGATGTGGTAGCCACCAAATGGTTAGATCTAATATTTATTTCTGTGACTAACTGTTTAAAACTGGTAGCATATTTTACTGTAAACATATAAACCACTGAAATCACTTTCACTTTGTGTTTCTTGAGTTAAGAAAAGTTTCTTTCTAATTTTTAGTTGCTCATAACCATTTATTAAAATTCATTTTGTAGTTTGAGTCTGAATTTTGACAAAAGTATATGAAGGGTCCACATTTACACCATTTCAGTAACAATGCCAAAATAATGAATGAAAACTAATTCTTTCTTATATAATAGAAAATTATTTGGTAATGGCATACGCATTAAAAAAATTCATTTTGTTTCCATTTGTAAGTTGGTTTTCATTCGTAAATTGAAGAACACTGACTAGATAAAAACTGACTAGTTATGCACAGTAGATAAAAATCTACTATGTGCGTAAAATTAGCTTGTGTTTCCAGGAGGCACAAATTATTCAGGTAAAGCTGAACTAGTTTGTGTGCTTTGTAATACTGCATACTTCAGCTGTCAGTTAGGCTCATTTATTACCATTAAAGGATTAAAACATCTTTGTAACTTTTATTTTAAAGTTATTTGTAACTTATAAATGATGATTACTATGCTTCTTTAATTGACTGACTGTCTAATATAGTAGTTCTCATCCTTTCCCATTAATTATTGTTAAAAGATCACCCCCTTTTCCCACGCTCAAAAAACACATATAAGCATTAATTTAGATTTAAATTATTTGTAATGTATTTCATAAATTAAACAATGAAAAGTGTAAAAAGCATTAACAAAAGCCAAAGCTTGAATAAAAGTAGTATTTTTATATTCAGGAACTAAAACAAAATATTTAACAGCTAAGTAAAAGCTGTTGACATCCCCCCCCCCAGAAACTAAGAAATTTTTACTGATTAAGAATCGGCAAGGTTAATCAGCCAGTTTCTCTCTCTTATTTTGTTTATTTATTTTTTAAAACTCAAAAGGGCTGTTAATCTCGAAACAGTTTTTCGTTGCTTCATTTTACATGTTGTTCACTGGAAGTTAATTGTTTTGCTTTTCATTCAAATCTGTTGCCATTTAGCAAAATATGAGATCTTTCAAATATAATGTGTCTTTCATCATTTAGCAAACTAAGCTATTTAAGAGCAATAGTTTTAGCTCTTAAGAATATTATTTTTTGACTTTTTAATCTAATTTAAATAAAAATGCATTTAATTCATGAAGTATCTAATTATAAATATTAAATATTTTTATAGAGTTACATATATATTTTTTCACTTTTCAAATAGACAGAAGATATATACCATCTCCATTTTTAGTGTAAATGCATGTTCATCGAGTATCATATAAACTATTTTGCTATTTCACCTGATTCAAGTGTGAAAGAGCCAATTTTAGCAAAAGCAACTGTTAAAATTGTTAAAATTCCTTTTAGATTTTTTTAAACCATAAAGCATGTTTTATTACTTTTATAATCTTCATTTCTTCTTTTAATTGACATGATGACAGTATTTCTTATCCTTTAACTGCCAGCTCTCCCAGTTTTACCAGGAGATATTTGATTTTTTTTAACACATCATCCAGTTTTTAATTTTTAGCTTTTACTAAATAAAGTATACTTCTTCTTTTGCAGAATATAATTCCAGTGTATCCTTTGTTACTGTTACTTTATGCAATCAAGTGTGTGGTTGATTGTGGATGTTTTCAGAGCATCTTCTTATATCTAAACATTTGAGTAAACTATTAAAAACAAAAATTTTGATAACTATTTATTTCCCAAGGTGTTTAATTAGAAATAAAATCTAAATAGAAGTCTAGTTACTTGGCATTTTGTTATGCAGTACATATTTCCAAAAAATTTATTTGAAATTGTGTTTCTTTTAAAGTCTAGATGTTAAAACATATTCATATTGCCCCCCCACACACACACACAACACACTTGTGCATAAAATTTGCAACACTAGTATATATTATAACGGGTCCCAAATGGGTTTAGATCTTCACTTAAGCAAAACTTAAAAAAAAAAAAAAAAAAAACTCTATGAACTTAATTGAAAAACGATTGTGTACAGGTCCTTTTTACATAAGATAACTGGGCTGTCTGTGTTATTTAAAGGCAATTTCTTTTTGTAAAATTTACGAGAAACTGCTCTAAAGCAAAAATTTAAATGTAGGGTAAGATCTGAACTTATTAGGGACTCGTTTTAATATATATTAGTGTTACGAATTTTGTTCAAAATGGTTTTAAGTCTCAAATAGTCCAGAGGGACAAAACATGTATTCGAAACTCATTTTAATGAATCAAATTTAAAGCTTAAAATATTTTTAATTAAAAATTTTAAGTTGAAACACTCCCCTTGACAAGTTCTCTTTGAAACATTAAATAAGAAATATTTTGTAGGTGTCGACTGTAACTTTCTCTATTCTTTGATGAATTTCCTTATTAATTTTAGTACATCTTTAAGTGAATATGATTCATGATTATCCATACAATAAGGTTTATAATATTACTTCACCATGTCATTCCTTAGATATGGTAATAAGGATTACCTATGCTTATATATATGTACGCATGTGTGTGTTTGTGTTTATGATTACAATATTATATTTTACATTATCTGTTTACTATGATGGTTAAGTAGATAATACTGAGTAATGAAAAGGCATGCTATTTAAATATATATCTTTCAAATAAAATTTTCATAATGTGGTATTTGTTTTAACAGAGAATAATCGTGTAAGAGATGATTTGTTTGACTTAATTGCTGGTATGCAGAGTCGTAGACTGGATGAACAAAGAGCAAGCTTACCACGACTGCCTGGCTTGAATTATTGTGCGAATGAAATCTACATGGAAAGAGTTCCACGTAGACATTATACCAATAATAATACAATACCTCCAGGCCAATCACTTCATCGTACTGTTGGAGATGCAGGTGATCTAACTGATGATGAGTTCTTTGAGTTGCTGATGAGAAGTCAAGTATGTATCGCTAGTTTTTAGCTAATAGAATGTTTTATTCTTTAATATAAATATTTAAACAGAATTAAAATTTTTCTTCAGAGTAATAATATTTTCTTACCAGTCATGTTACTTAATTTATCAGTTTCATTTTTATTGAAGTCTTATTAAATTTTTGTCATTGGATAACATTTATTTTGAAAATTGTGTAATTATGATTTTGACAATATTATTGGAATCTTCTGCATAATTTCTTTATGTATCAATCTTGGAATTGTAGAGTCATGCTTGATGAATACTAATTGCTTATCTTTGTCAAAATAATCATCTTCATAAAAAAAAGTATAACAGATTTTTTAAAATTATTATTATTATTATTATTTTAATAAATGGGTGGTAACACTAGTATTGTAAAATTGTAGTCCTATAGCTTTAATGCTTTAACATATTCATTGCATAAAAATATGATATATATGAAACAACTGTTATTGCCATAATCACTTTCTCATAACTAAGGTGATTAGATTTGGCAGGTGAAGATAGGAAATGTAAAGGATGCTGTTAAATTGAATATCAAAATATTTATTCGTAGTTGCTGATTTTCCCAGATTTTCAATATATTTCCCGGGCCTTCTGACAGCTCATTGAATCTCCCAATTTATAGCCTTTGCTAAGAAAAATTTTTCACTTCAATAAATTAAATAAATGAACTGGTGAAATTAAATTATGCATATGCCGAATAGAATTTTCTTATTAAATTTCATTTGATTTGAATTGTCTTAATCTATTGAATCTCTTTTAAAAGTAGATAAAATGTCTTTTTAGTTTTCAATGGTGTCAGTATTGTAAATCAGAAAACAGTCTATATTTTCTATATACTGCAGAATTTTTATCTCCATATTATAACTAATTGAATGTTTTAGTACTTTTCATTATGAGTTTGTGGAAGCTAGCTTTATTTATTTAGCATCCAAATGAAGAACTAGAGCCAGCTATAGTGTGCCATAAAAAATTTAATAATATTTGCAAAGTACTCTACTACTTTGATTGCTACAATCCAGATAAAAGGGCCTTTATTAGACTGAGTTTCTTAAACTGTGGGTTGCCAAAAATTTTAGTAGTTTTGATATTTCTTTAACTTATAATAATTTTACAATTATCAAATATTTTTACACAGTGTATCTGAAAACAGATGAAGATAAAAAAAAATACAGACAAAGAAAAAAACGAAAACTTTTTGACGCATTCTTTTTATAAAATAAAAGTTGATTTTCCTTGCTTTGCACGTAATGCTCTCATTTCATCTGTGGCATGGCTATAACAAAGTGTATTTGAATTTTTCTCTATAAATTAAGCATTGAAATTTTGATTGAAAATTTGTCTGTCCTTTCAGTATGTTTTGAAATATCTTTTCTTCTATGAATTTAAAATATTGCAGAAGTTTAAAGTCAAGCAGGAGTGTCCAAACTTCAGGTCAGTAAAAGCCACTTGTTGGAATTCTTTAAAAGTTGATAGCAACAACTAGATTTTCCGAAAGTCACAAGTCTATATTTACGTTATTTTCAAAGTAGTAAAACCTGTTCCAAATGGAAAGTACCTTCTAATTCTAAATGACATTCAATAGCAGTTTGCCTTCAGCATGTGATGTTTCAAGTTTTGTGGTATCTTTGTTTTCTCTAATTATATCTTGATGTGGTAAAAATACCCTTTTTCAGTTTTTAAATACCTCTCTTCTTCCACAATACTTTCTTATAAATGTTGATCTATCAAAGCTTTGTAATGCTCTTGAAACTGGATTCTTAAATCATTGCCACAGCGATTCAAGTCATTTTTCTGCTGCCTCAAAATTATCCCATGCACAGCATATATACATCTGCATGCATGGCAAGCAAGCTGTTTATAAGTTTTCCTCATATTTTACAGATTCTGAAAAATTTCATCATCTAAGACGTAATTGTCATCAGATTTATTAGAAATTCCAAAAGCTTCCAGTTGTCATAAATTTCTCATATCTTGAAATGTTGAATCAACTTCCAAATTATTTTTAACTTGTATCAAAATCTCGATGATATTAAATGTTACTGATATTTTACATGTGTTTTCTGTTCCGCTCATAAACCATCCCAGTTTAGTTTCTACTACTGATGATCCAGGAGTTCAGCAGCCCTTTGCTGTAATAATTATTCTATACATATCTGGCTCAAGAAGTAATGAAATTCATCTGCAATTATTGTGCGAATAAATACTACATGGAAAGAAGTCCAATGTACTACTACAATGAAATGTATCTCCTAATTGAAATTCTTTATTTCTACATAGATTTGCAGTTATTTTGTTGTGTATTGATACTGTGGTGTAACTATTTATTTCTGTTTCTAAGGCTTGTATATTTTTTTATTCTCATTTTCAGAAATTCTTCTTTTGATGAAATTTATCAAAGGTCCAAGGTTGAGTAATATATGTATTTCAGAAATGGATTGTTTACCCTTGTTTTTAATATTTGCTCGAACTGTCTGTAAGAGCAAGCCTTTCCTGAAGATTTGATTGACAGAATTCATAACAATTTTCAATATCTGTTTATCATCCATCAATGTTATATGGCTCTTAGTCCGACATGGAAGGTTTTGGTATCACAATTCAGGCTGGATTGTTTATGTTTGCATGTTAAGCATTGCTCTTTTGATTTATTTACCTGACCGAAAGTGGGAAGTGAATTTGTTGAAAAAAATGGGAAACCATTTTTTTTCAACAAATGTTTTTTTTCAAATAATATTGTCACAGTTCAAGGCCTGTAATTTTAAGTGGCGTTATGAATCGCATAACTATCCTTTCAGCCAACAAGTTCCTGCTGGTTGCGAGCTAAGATGAAATAAAATATTTTCTTTAAAAGCACAATTAAATAACCAGGCCATGGTTATGTTAATTTTTATTAAAGAAGCAGATCTAACAACCAACTATGGGTATGTTAAGGCGTTTAATACTTATTGCTCGATCAAAGCACCCTTACACTGAAGGAGATTTCACAAGAAGAAATCTTGCGGAAGTAATTTCTGCTTTAGACCCAGGGGGAAGGATTGCTGAAATTAATTGAACAAATAGGTGCATCTAAATGTACTATGGAAAGGCGAATTTGTGTTATTTCCGATGACATCATTTATAACTTGGAAAAGGATTTAACAAGCTGCTTAACTGAATCTGGACTTTGACAAATCTAAAGGCATTGAACATAAATCATAGCTAGTTGTATTTGCTCATTATGTAGCGAATAAGCTAGGACAGAAGGGGGAACTATTGGACTAGTGTTACATTAAAAGGATACAATTCTCGGTGTAGTTATAAAAAAACAGCCTTGACGCTGTACTTGGAAAACATTATATACTCATGAAAAGTTAGTCAATCTTGCAACCTACAGCAATCCAGCTTGAGAGGTCTTATTTTAAGGGCTTTAGGCAATTTTAAATACCAGTGCATTGTATACCCTAATTTTATCCCTGTCCATTGCATTGTTCATAAGGAACACCTAGTAGCTAAATATCTAAAATCTGATCATATTGGGATGTTAATTTTAAAAAACATTAGCTACATATGCTGAAACACCAAAACTCGTCAACAGTTCAAAAAAGTCTGTGTACAGAAAAAGTAATACCTGGTTGTAACAAAAGTTTTCCGCCAAAAAATGTTCTTAAATAAAGTTTGGGAAAAAAAAAAAAAAAACATGAAAATAGTACCTATAGTGCAGGTAGTAATCACTCCCCAAATCTATGATTTTCTGCCAACGTTTTGGTAGATTTCTAAGCCTTCAGCCCATATGCTTGATGGCTGCGAGTCCAAAAACAGATCAACCTCATTTCGGATGTCCTCTGCTGAATGAAGGATAGCACCAGTAAGGTAGCTGCAGGTGTGAAATGTCATATTAAAGAAGCATATGTAGCTGCAGATGTGGAAAAAAGGAAAAGTCCGAAGGAGCAATGTCGGGCTATATGTTGGTTGTGGCAAAAGATCCCATTCGAGTCCATACAGAGAATGCAGACACATGTGATCTTGCATTATCTTGATGGAATGTCACCTTTTCGCGTCAAAACTCAGTTCGAAGTTTTTCCTTGATAGCAGTATCAGCATGGACTAGCATTTCACTGTACACCTTACGGATGAGGGTTTTACCTTTTCCCAAATACTCTCGTGCTAATGCGGCACCTGATTGAACTTGTATGTCAAGTTTATGCGATGCATAAGGCATCTAATGGACATGGTATAACATCTAATGCCTTAGCAAGCTCTCAAATGGTTGCATACTGATCTTCTTCCACAAGTTCTCGCAGGTGGACCTCATCAACATCGGTAGGCCGGCCAATGCTCTGTACTTCTTGAATGTTATAATCCTTGTTTTTGAATTTTCGGTATTCACATTGTCATATAATACAACATTAGTACCTAAAGCTGTACACATAATTTGGTGATATTCTCTTGCTGACTTTTTGCAATAGAACTGGAAGTAAATGATGGTTATAATCTGGTAGTGTGATAGTTCCCTTTCAGACACCTTGTACATAACGATAACAATATTTTTTTACAAATTTCACGACGCAGTATTCTAAAGCCTCTTTTTTTCAACTGCTAAAAATCGTTTGACAAAATATGATTAAACCCGTTAACGTGAAATGTTTGCGCAGACGGTATTTGTGGTGCGGGAAACTTTCGTTACAACCCAGTATAAGATGATGAACTTCCAGATGATTTTTGTGGTTTTGTTTAGTAAGGTGGCTTTCACTAAGCAGTGGGCTAACAAAATTCTTTTATTTGCTAGAAACATTCAAACAATTTATCATCGGAAAAGGGTTTATCTTTCCTAGAAAGTGAAGATGCCAACTGGTTAATAGATTGGGCATTTTTCGCAGGTATAGTGTTTTTAAAATCTTTACTTACATCTCATGTTCTCATGTCTTACTAAAGTGTTGGAAACTTTACCTGGGTGTGACATTATAGTTACAGATTATGCATGCAAGCTGCACACACTGGCTGAAAACGTTACTGATAAATTGAGTGATGTAAGAGTACTGAAGTCTCATTTACAGTTTTAGGAAACCTTTTTCCTATTGACAATTTGAAGAATTTCCTTCCTGTCTTACTGCTAATTGCGGGGGTTATTATGGCTGTAAAGCTACTGGAGCATCAAGAATTAAAGCAAGTAAAACAAAACAATAGCTCAGCTATTGAGCTTTGGAAACAGGTTCTGGAACAAAAATATTGTAAAACCGAAGAGTGTGTGCTCAGAACAATCTCACTTTTTGATATTTTGTATTGCTGTGAGTCTTTCTATTCAATACATAGATTTATTAAACATAAGACATGTCTGTGTTACAACAACTAATCAATATTTAACTGAGCTTGTGCAAATTGCCATTAACAAAGCATCAACTTAACTTTTGGTAGCTAATTGCTAAAATGGCCACCATTCTAAATCTACCACATGCAAATCTATCTTTTAAAGCTTTTCTTATGAAATTGTTTGATAGAATTATTGCAATTTTTTTAAGTATTTCTGAATGATATTAAATATCTTAACTATCAATAAATGAAATAATTACTTTTTGTACATTGATCAGTTACTAATAACTTTCTAAAAAAATTAAATAAATTTCTTACTTTCTTTTGGACATTGTAATTTTAGTTTAAGATATTTCATAAATATACAAAGGTCACTCTGAAATTTTTTAGATACGTGTAGACGATAAGTGGCAGAGAAAAATTAATG
Source organism: Stegodyphus dumicola (assembly GCF_044657685.1). Classification (NCBI taxonomy): domain Eukaryota; kingdom Metazoa; phylum Arthropoda; class Arachnida; order Araneae; family Eresidae; genus Stegodyphus; species Stegodyphus dumicola. The sequence continues at coordinate 33,074,503 of NC_140774.1, forward strand.
GTTAGATTTGAAAATATGAACTATTTTAGCCTAGCAGATGATTTTTTATTGGCCATTTGCAAGTAGTTTAGTGTGGAATATATTTTAAAAAGAAGGAAAAATGGAGTTGATGTGAGAACATGATCGCAGTATGATTTTAAAGTAGGATTAAATCGAGAATAATGCGTTCAACGTTTACAATTAGCATTTTGAAATGAAAGGCCATCTCATGCTGCTGTATTCAGATGGTTTACAGAATTTCACAGTGGTCACAACACTTTTCTTGATGAAGAACACACAGGAAGGTCATTGCTCCCGGATAATGGCCCTCTGGAAAATGATAATCGCTGCACCTACCAAATGATGCAGAAGGAATGTAACATTGGATCTGCCACCAAACATAAAATTATTCACGAGGAATTGCATATGAAAAAAATAGTTTGCCATTGGCTTCCCCATAATTTAACTGAGCACCAAAAAGAGGAGCGTGTCAGAATCAGTAAAGAACCCCTTAAATTACTTAAAGATGGTGGCCACTGCATTATTCCTAAAATCAGAATTGAAGATGAAATGTACATCCATGTTTTGACATTCAAACATGTCAAAAAAGTAAAGTATGTGTCTTCAGAGATGATCCAATGCTCACAATGGTGAAATGAAGCATCTTATCTTTGGGAAATTCACTTCTAGAAGTATGTGCACTGATGCTGGACAAGAGTACTTTGAACTCGTAAAATTTCATAACTTAAAAAAACTATGTGTACCTCAAAAATTTCAGAGTGACCATCATATTTTAACTACATAAGAGCTGGTGCATAAAGTGGATGGAATACCACATCTTGGCCTATGAATTTATAGGTTTTGCTCTGTTGTACTACTGTTTTAGTGCAACCATCATGAAACATAAAGTTTCTGAAAAATTTGGTATATTTCAATGATGTGAACTTTACATTTAGTTGTCAGATAGTTGGACTTTTACTGTATATCAAGTTTAAAGTTTTTTGTCATAGTGCTTAATTTGGATCAAATTGATGAATAAAAGACAAAAGATCATGTGTTTCTCTTTTTATTTTTTATGTTTTTAGTGATCCTTAGTAAGAGTATACTCATATAATACAAATGTGAAATATTACTTATAGTTTGTAATTTTTCAAAAGTCCTCCATTCTTCAAATGTGGTAACTTTTTTTAACCTTTTTCCTGTAGTATGCAAATTGTTAAATTGACAATTGAAAGCATTTATTTGCAACCATCAAAAGCATGCTTTTTCAGCGTTGAAATTTGGAACATGCTTTTAAAAGAAAATTCCCTCTATATCATTCTCATATTGGTCAGTTAAGATGTGGAATTGCAGATGGGTTTATATATTTCTAAGATCAATTTTTAGTAATTATGAATTTTTTGAAGTAATAAAGTTTTGAATAGGGAGGGAAAAAATCTTATTAAAATCTTTGTATATTATTTTAAAGAATGAGGAATTAAGTACATTTTATTTTCTTAGTCTAGTAGGATAGAAGATCAACGGAGCAGTATGCCAGAAATTGATCCGGGTCCAATGTTTTCAATGGCAAATTGTAATGGCAGCAATGCTCATGCTGCTCCAACAATGCCAGATGAAGATTTTTTCAGTTTGATCATACGGGTGCAGGCCGGACGTATTGAAGATCAACGTTCAGAATTGCCTCCACTTGAAAGAATACCACCTCCACCTGAAAAAACAGCCCCTGTTGTTCCAAGCACTAGTCAGGGTAAGGCTTCAGGAAGCTCTTCAAAAACTAGCTCTTTAAGGTCTAGTTTAAAAGCTGTATCAGCTAAAGGGTCTTTTAAACGCTGATCCATAAAGTAGTACAATGTACATACTGGACCAAAATTTTTGTGCCAGTTTGAATTCTGTGCGTAAGATGTATTTTAAAGGCTGTTTGTGTTTTCTGTGGAAAAGTATGCTGAAAGTGCTAAATGTGTGTGAAATAATGGAATCTTGTGCTGGAGGGTTGTTTATTTTATGTGAAAAAGAATGCTGAGGGAAATGTTAAATGCACATGAAAGAGTGAAATCTTAAAGTGCGTAAAAATATTCAGAAGAGCATAACCAAAGAACTTTTGCATCTTCATACACATTTTAAATGTGAAAGGATTTTAAAGTCATTTTTTTTAACATAATAACCAAAGCTATTTTTTGTTGAGCTGGATAATTTTCCTGTATAGACTTTACAAATCTGATTATTAGAAGTGTTTTTTCATAATAACTTTCTAAGTACATTCCCTTTAAGCTTTCTTCTTTAAAACTTCTGAGACAGTATTCCTTATTGTCTTAAATCATATTTTATCTTCTTTTGATGCATTTATAGAACATGTAGCAGTGTTTACAATGTAGATATTGCTGAAAAAAGTATAAATTTAATGAGGAGTTAACTTATTTCTCTAGTAAGTGAAGAATATGGCTATATATTTCTGTTGTATCTATGCATCTTTGCTGTATGTGTGCTTTTTGTGGAATTGTCAGAAGTGGATCATTTTATATTCACTATATTCAACTAGTCTTATGAATTAATGCATTAATTTGTGTAGCAAGTATATCGAGAAATGTGTAATTTTTGTTCTTATATTTTTTATCATTTTGCAAATTTCAGTTATTTCCATATCTTTAGTGCAGTTTTTTAAAATTTATTTAATTCAGATTTGTATATTTCTGTTGTCTTGTGGAAGATGTGTCCATGTATATTTAAAAAAAGGTATATATTTTCTTATACAAATTTATCGTGCCATACATTTTACCTTGAAATGAATTTCTGATATTAACCATTTTATAAATTGAGATTCTGAATTGATGTATTGAGTAAAGCAGTTGTTTTATTGTAATAAAGTCGTACTTGTTTCTAATGAAATAATTTACATCTTCTATTTGTCATTCATGATTATATTCTATTATTCAATTTCCTTGAGATTTGATTAATTTTTTAATTTTAGGAATTTATTGCAAAGAGTTAAATGGTACTTTTAAATGTAAAATTAATGTTTGTTTTACTTATATAAAATTGCAAAGAGTTAATTCACTTGATCCAGAATTGAAAGACAAACATTCTTTTCATCTTCTTAATCAGATATGAACAAATACAGTGTAGTGTTCTTCCATTTTACTTTCTTGTAGAAACTGCATTTTTTGCCTCTGAAAACCTGTATAAAATAGAGATAAAGTTTTCCCCCCATTGTTTATTATTTCATAATTTTGCTGACATAATTTTAAAATAACAAAATAAGTAGTAAATAAATAAATTGTAATATTAGAATCAGCCACTTGCAAAGTCCATTAATCTTACATTAAACAAAATTCATAAATATAGTTAAGAATAATCGTTTTCCGATGAATATGCCTTCCCTGTTCATTTGCTATGTATTTGTGTAACAATTTACATTCCAAGCAGTTTTATTTTTTTGTATGATTTAGAACATTCTTTATTTAAATCTTGCTCTGAAGTGCATTGTCTGGGATACATTATTTTAATTACCATCAAATAATTATCTTGTGGAGAGTGTGCATGAGGACTTTCGTTTCTAGAAATGCTTTCATGGAGGACTTGCTAAAAGAAATTGAATCAAATCTTTATACACATAAGAAAGGGGTATTGTATCACTGTGTAGTATCTTCTACTAAGAGTAGACAGAAGGATGAGGATAAAGAATGGGGGACGTGGGCACTATCCCTTTACCATAATAGTTAATCAGTATAGCATCACGTCCACCATTATTTAAAAAAAAAAAAAACTTGAGATGATAACGGGGTCACATAGTTGAATGCTCCACGCTGTTCCTACACCTCAAGTGGCCACAGCAGTGTTTACATTTTGCAGATTGTTGTCTTTGCACAAGATTATAAGGTTCCGTATATTAGCAAAAGTTAAGAGTTCAGTAGTCAATATTATAATATAATACTCATGATTCTGGTAATAGTTCCAAGAGTAGACAGAAGTATTGCAATAAAATAAATACTTTTTTATCTGGCCTTTTTTTTTTTTTTTTTTTTTTTAAATGGTGGACACTAGCCATTTTAGGCTTTGGCCACTATTAAGGGCAGAAGTGTGACCATTTTATTATTTTATTATGGAGGCACCTTACAAGTGGCCACTGTTACCTCCTTTGAAAGGACAGACAATTTACATATATGCCTTTTCTGGGATTTGAACTTGGGACATTTGATCTGGCACTCAGAGTCACTAACCACTTTCCCGTTTGGGCAGCATCTGTCCTAAAACTTGTCATGTAAAACCTGTTATTTAATGCATAATGAATACAGAATATGATTAAACTTGTAAATTTTATGGGTTTTTTTTTTTTTTTTTTTAAAGGAGATCATTGATTTATGTTAGCATAGTGATTGATGTTAATATTGACTTACATTAACATAGTCTTGTTATTGTGGTATTGAAGTAGCTACTAGTTTGAGTTTTGAATTTCAGCTAAACTTTAGTTTAATTCTAATCAAAAATTGAATTGGATATATTAACTTCTCGTTTTGCATACTAAGCTTAACATTCAGTTTGATCGTATATTGGCTAAGCATTTTTCTAATATTTCAAGTAGTTCCTAGTGTGAATCTCTGTCATTTGCTTTGTGCAAAGTGATATTTTGACTTAAAGCAGTTTTTGCTATTTATATTACATAGTATTATTTGAAAATTTCAAATTTTTGTGATGTTTGTTTGTTAAATAGTGGTTATGATGGTACTTAAATATATCTTTTATGTGTAGTTTTAAATCTGAAATATATTTTACTATTAAGTGTTAAATAGTTTGAAAATTTAAAAAGCTCATTAAAAATTCACAATATATGAATGAATTAAGTGAGTTATACAGTAATCTTAAATATGCAGAATGTGGTTAATTCTGATAGTTGCCATTATACATTGTTACTCGTATTTACAGGTCTTAGACTATTTTGCTTCTCGAATAACTCCCCATTTTTTCCAGTGTTTACTTATTTTTGTATTTTATATTTGAAATGTGGTTTCAATTTTTTGGTCCACAATATTTTATCATTTCATTTTTGCATCACTGTAATGTGTTAATAATAAAAAATAAAAAATAAAAAAAAAAAAATTCAGCATTAACTTTGTGTTGAAAGATATTGTTGAACTGAATTATTGAATATACTAAATTTGGGGAAATTACTATTAAGTAAATTTTTATTATGTAATCTGGGAAGAGGGAGGCAAAAATATGTGGAATTATCAAGAAAACACCAAATAAATTTCCTTTCAGCAATTCAAAATAATTAACCCAAGGGAGGTCACGGATAAAACTGTATCGTAGATTTCCCTTTTTATTCATGCCAAATTAATAAACTCTTAACAGTAGAAAATTATGGTCATTTGTAATCTGACCAGGCATTTTGAATAAATCTGTGTATGAGGATATGATGCCTCACTTAACAGTTGGTGCTTGTATTATTCAAGAATTATTTTAAGGAGGGTGCTTTAGGATATATAAATTAAATATTTAAAATGATAGCAAAATCAAAGTTACTTCCTTCATTTTAGTTTCATAAAGTGCTGACCAATATAATGACATAGAAATAATTCATACAATGGGAGGCTTAAGCTGTTGTTTTCTACCTTCTGTTACACAATGTGAACTTGTTTGAATGAGCAAAAAAATTCTTTATCATTCTTTTTAATACTATGAAAGTTTTTGCATGTAGTATGACATTTTCTCAATTTTATGACTTAGCTAATGTCATTTTCAGGGATTTGACTGCATATGTTTTATTTTTATTAAAGTGCTTATTGTAAAACTTTTTTTTTGGCTAGAAAGTAATAAATTTCTATTGTTATAGAAAGCAAGAGCATTATATTTAAAGCAATGACTTTTAGACTTGTTGTTCATGACAATGTGCTGCTTTCTCTTGTTGCTTGCAGTCTTTATAAAATTTTCAGTCTTCTTGAAGCTTATATTGTAGAAAATTTTAATAGTGAAAGCTTTTAAATTGTTGAAATTATATTATCTACACTTGAAAAAATATTAGTATTGAAAGTTATTACTGTTTTATGTTTGACAGAGCTGTCTTTATATAAAAAGTTAGTTACTTTTTATAAAATTTATGAAATCTTGAAAATCTCTGAAGTATTAGTAGTTAATGTATTAAGTCATAAGAAATGAGTATGCAGCAAAAATGTGCCAAAAAGTAAAATCGGTGTTTAATTGTGTAGATTGAAACTCGTTTTCATCAATTTATTATTTGGAGATTTTTGGAAAGCCTAAAAGAAAAATGAAAAGGAGAGGTGGATTGCTTAAGTAGCTTCTTATGGACATGATTATTTTATTCACAATGTAATAAATAGACATGCTTAAAAATTAATATTATATTGTGCATAAATATGCTGCATTTATGACCTGATTCAGATATGCATTTAATTATGTGCAGCTGGATGTTTAGTAATTGTAGCTATTTTTGAATAATTAATGACATTTATCATGACAATGAAATTGTTTGTATTTTGTTTCATTACAAAGCAAGGCTCTCTGAATTTAATGATCTTAACTGCCAGTTATCAACACATCGCATTGGCATGTTGAGCATACTTTGTTAATTTATCCTGTATGAACAGTAACATTTTTGTGTCTAGTTTTTTTTTAATTTAAATTTAGTTGTAATAATTTTATATAGCTTTTATACACGAGGCAGATGTTTTATGAGTCTTGTTGACATCACAGAATTTTTATGTACTTAATTTTTTTAATGTTTAACTATAATCAAAACAAAGCATATGAGGGTTCTCTGCTAAATGAGTGATGCCTTCATAGAGGACTTTTTAAAGAAACTGTCACATATTCATGTTACATTTTGGGAAAACTATGAAAACACCCATTCAAATAGCCTATTCACTAGGATTTGAACTCAGATTGATTTACCTGTGTTAAGGAGTATTTACCATTTGGTTTGAATAATTGGCTTAATTTAATAAGAACTTTTAGTGAGAAAACTGCATATGAATTCTTGACCTATTTGTTTAATCCTTCACTCAGTGTAAGTATGTGATAAATATTTTCTGCATTTGACTAAATGGGGGGGGGATATCACGGATAAATGCACCGGTTGAAGAATTAACATGCAGCTTTGTATTATAACTTCATTTTCTGCTTAATAAAATTGGCAGTTGCATATCAATTTCTGAATGATGTATGTTGAAATATTTTTCATTATACCAAAAGATCACATTTATCAGTATTTCGTGTTTAATTTTCATTTGTCATTACAAAACTGATATATTTTTTTGTAAACAAAGTGCTGTCATGATTAATTTGAAAGTAAATTGTTTGTATATAATGTTCTAGTTTCGTATATAGAGAAAGTGTATATATAATGTTCTAGTTTCGTATAGTACAAGTTGCATTCTTAAAATTGTGTACACATAATTTTATTTTTTATTGGAATTAGCTTGACTGTGATGTGGTTCTTTGTCAAAATGAATATGCAAGCATTCCTTCTGTATATATATTCTTTCAACTTATGAAACAAGAGGTTTTTGATAATAAAGAAACTGATCTTATTTTTTTATTCATTATCAAGGTAAAGGTTTTAAAATTGCTGTGCTCCTACCTTTTTTTTTATGTAATTATGCTCACTGGCTCAATGAAGAATTACAAATGTTTATTTCTTGTAGTCTGTGTATAATAAAGCAGAATGAATTGGTTTTTACTATGTAGAAATTTTAATGTTCCTGCAAAGCAAATGTAACCAACTGTTAAGAGGTTTAGCCAAAATGAAGAGGATATTGAATTGTTAAAACTAAATATTTTGCTGAAATGACTGATATCAAATTGCTTTCTTTAATCATTGACAAAAAAACAGTTATTTTCTACCTTTTTAAATTAAATATGTTAGATGACCAGTATAACTTAAGACATAGCTAGAGGCAGGAATGAAATAAATATCAAAATATAAAGGGGGGATACATTTTTTTAAGGGAAATGTTTACTATTTAGTGTTAGGAAGTCCCTCCCCCAATTTATAGTAACAAATTATTTTTAAAAACATTTGTGATACCTGTAATATCTGTCCCCTTTAGTTTACATAAATATTAAGGAGAGTTTTATATAAGGCAATTGAAAGGATGTCCTTTTGTACTCAAGCAGCAACTGTGATATAATATTTTAACTTGTTAATAATATCACATTCTAGCTAAATATTGCAGAAAGAGAAATAAAACTAAAGCTGATTTTTTTTTTTTTTTTTTTAAATTTGTGAAAGAAAACACAAATTAAACTTATACAACCAGAAAATACTGTGAAGCATCTCACTTATGATGGAAATTGTTAAACGAAATATTGTTAAATCTTGAGCTGCTTTAAAGACTCGGTGGGTTTCTTTTCAATTGAAAGGAAATATTCACATTAACGTGTTTCGCATTCTGTGCTCTAATTTGAAAAACAACTGAAATAATATAATGTGTAAATATAAATTATATTAATATATATATATTTCAAAATGCATTGTTTATATAACTCCTTAATTAGTATTTTGAACCAGTTTTAAAAAGTAGTAATAAAACATGAGAGAAAAATTTTAAAAACCTCTAAGTAATGTTAATAAGTAGTTTCCAGTAAATCTACATAATTTGTGAATGTATTTTCCTTTACTTCATTATATGAAGAGGATTTTCCTGAACAGTGATATAATAGTGCAAGTGTTTGTATAGTGCTTGCACAAAATTTAGAAACATTCCAATTTTACTGAGATTGTCTGATTTTAAAAGTTGGTTGATTTAAATTTGTTCTCAAAATTAATGGTCATTTAATGGTGGAAGTGTTTCTGTAAGAGTCAAAAATAATTTTATTTTATTTTTTATATTATTATTATTATTATTTTTTTAATTTTAAAAGCTGATAAATCTGTGAAATTTTATCCTTTTTTCGAATTTTAAAAGTCTGAATACAATTTGTTTCCTTATAAAAACTGTTTTAATTAAATTTGTGACTTTCTAAGTTTAATTTTTCAGGTTTTTGCTTGTGTACTAAGTTACTGAAAGCAATTAAGTTTTTTAATTAAAAAATAATTTCAATGAGGGAGAGAATAAAATTTGAAAATTTAGTTATTAATATACTTAGTAATTTAAATGTTTCTGTTATATTTGGCATTAAAGTTTTAACACTAATATCCTCTTTCGTCTTTATTTTACAATCACTTTTAATATACTTGCTCTTTAAAAAAAGAAAAAAAAAAATACATTTTTTATACTCATTTCAACTTTTATCATTTCTGCTTAAAAAATTGGTGTTTGCATATATATTGGTTAAGGAAGTAATTTTGAGTATGAAATGTGTATCCTTGAAATTGAAGTGTTTTATACTGCTTTGTCAAAAAAGTGTTGAATGTTTCTTTAATATTTTATGGGACCATCTGCTACACATTTGCTAATTCATGTCATAGATGAAGTGATGTAATATTCCCATTTGTATTCAAGTCCATTTTCTGCACTTTCAGTTATGTGGCTCAAATGTACATTTCAGAGCAGTAGGTCCCATCCATGCTTATGATTGATAGTTTAGGAATTTAATTCATTGAAAGATATTTAATGCTTTTATGATGGTCCTCAAACTATGTATATTTGAGCTTGATGGGCCCTAATACTGTCATGTTGGAAGTATTCATCACTGCCAGCGAAGTGCATCAAATATAGTATAGTGCACATGATTTCCAGGGACAACCACTATGCCACAAATGCCATGTAATTATAACAAAAAATATGCTAATCTATCCATCCATGTATATCCCAAACCCTCCAGACCTTGCACTGTAGTGATGGTACAAAGAAGGTCAACGACGGTCTTTCTTCAAATAATTTCACCACCAATCACCCTACTTTTTCCTTGCCATGCGATTTTCTGTCATTGAACTACTGCCGATACTATCTTCTTCACTATAGTCAGTTTTCTTGTGTTTGTAGGTCAGCAATGGAATGCAAGTTGGTCATTGACTTCTAATTTCGATTTGATGCAAGTCACTGTGATGACTTTTGTGTGACTATATGAATAGTTTCTTATTAACATTGAATTCAACTAAGTTTTTATATAGAGACTTAGCTTTTCTCTGAATAAGTCAAGCCAAAGGTCTTGTAACCCTTATCTTGCAATATTATTTTGAAACCTGATTAGGATATTCTTATTGCTCATATTCCGAGTCCTTTTCCATTGTAAATGTATCATAAATATAGTGTTATTATATTGATCTTTGCCACAGAACATCAGACTGTTGTGGCTGGGGTGTTTAATGAAGTCCCAATTTTTCAAGGTTTACAAGTGCAACTTCACTTAAAGTCACAAATGTTATTACATGTAGCCATATTAAATTGCTATTGCACTCTATACTCTTAGTATTGGTAGTCCAGTTGGACTGAAATACCATTACAAATTCTTGTCTGGCAGAGTTAAATCTGTTTCGAGGGGTAGGACATTCTAATTTAAAAGCTTCATACTTTTTTGACAGGACAGTGTGAATGTTTTTTCTTATATGTAATTCTTTCTATCGCAAAAATTCCACGGAAGGAAATTAAACCTTGTTCAGTTGATTATACCTATATTGTCTTGGAATAAGGATGCTAAATTTTTCTGTGTGTGCACATAGATGTGTGTGCATCATTTAACTGCTTATTATTCATTTTAATTGCAGCTTTTAGTCATTTGTTTTCCACTTTAAAAATATTCATTCTTTTTTTTAGCACAATTTTATTGGATAGTTTTTTAATAAAAATTGCTGTGTATAATTTATTGTACTCTTCATTTTAATGTACATGTGTTGCAACAATAATAAATCTTTGGTTTGTACATGCAAGTTTATTTTTTATATATTTAAAAACCACCACATATTATAAATTATATTTGTTCTAGTACCTATTATTTACTCTGTAGAATTATATTGAAAGATAAAATTTTCATTTCATTTCTGAATTGAAACACGTCCTATGAACTTGCTCTGATGTGATGGTCAAAGAAGTGAATCAAGTCTGATAACAATAACAAAATTATATATATATATATATATATATATATATATTACATTTGGCCTTTCATGTATTTGTACTGTTATTTACGATCGTTTTGCTATTTAAATTTTGATTTAATCAACAGACAATGATAAGCTTTCTAGCAAAAAGCTTAGTGGACCTGTAAGTTTGATACCAGTAAGATGGAAGTGTATTTGATGTAAGCTCTTTATTATAGAGATTTGATTGTTAATAAATTTTAAGTTTATTTTAGCTAAAATTTAGTTCTGATTTTAAAATTAATAGCATTTAAAGAATTTTGAAATATAATTTTACATTTACAATATTTTATATTAACAGTAGAAACTAAATTATCAAAAAATTGCCTGTATTGAATAATAGTTGACAAATATAAAGATCGAAAACAGCTATGATGAATAAGAGAGCTAGATATAGCTTTCACATAATATCGTCTAGAACAGCGTTTTAAACATAAAGCGGGCATTATCATCCATAAACACAATTGTGTGACCGTGGCGCCCCGAAACAAACGTACATGTTGTTCCAGAATGACGTCCCGATAGATTTGGCTTGTCATGGTTCCAATTTGAACATGCAGGTCAATTCTGGAACCCAGAATAATTCCACCCCAAACGAGCACTCCTGCACCACCATAACGGTGTCTTTCAATGATGTTTTCTTGGTGGGAACGGGTACCTGGACTCGTCGGAAAACATCACACAAGCCCACTGTTGCGGTGTCCACAATGCATGCTCTCTACTCCAGGCTAACCGCAGCCCACAGTGAGTTGCAGTTAAGTGGAACGCATCTGACAGGTCTACGAGCATATAGACCGATCTGCCCTAAGTGTTTGTACACGGTCTGCCTTGAAATTGTCGTACCAGTGGCTGAAGAGAGCTGACGAGACAGGTCCGAGGCTCTGCCAAATACCGGTCCTCATTCGGCGTTGTAACTCTGGGACGACCTGTGCTGTAACGTCTATTCACATTACCATCATCTTGGAATCGTTGCCAAAGCCTGGAGATGACACTCTGGGCAATTCCAAGTTCGTCTGATACATCTAGTTGGGTACGCCCCCATTCCAGACGGCCGATAATTCTACCACGTAAAAAATCATCCACATGCGTCCTTTGTGTCATAACTATTCGGTTATTGCACTGAAATGCTTATAAAGCGCCTGCGAACAATTTTACTTCTTTGCCTCTATTCCTTATATCACTCTCTTACACTCTTGTCATTGTGACGTACCATCGGTGTCATCTGGTTACTTCCTGAAATTTGCATATGATTCTTGAAGATGTGTGTAGTGATTTTACAGGTGATATATTTATTTTAGAGTTTGATTTCTGTGTGACTCCGAATTATCCTTAACTTATGGACATGAGTGTACTTGTTAGTATTGGAGATTTTTAATTCATGCTTCTAAAATTGACATTAAACTTATTATACATTTTAATTGCATTCACATATATTATATCAGTTAGCACATTGAATGACTGAGCTATGACGTTCCTACAGATTTTATTATGGGCTATATTTAACATTCATATAGATTACATTGGTGAGCACACTATATTTTGATATGTACACTGTGCAAAAAAAGGGGAGGCAGTTCTATATCTCTCGTTCTATTGAGCCAATTGACAAAATTCAAATTGCGTTTTTCATATCTTGAAAGCGCGACTTAGGATATATATTAAATTTATATATAGCGCTGTTCTAACATAGGTATTTTGGTACCAGATCTTTTTTTTTTCATATTTTGATTTTACGACTCAAATTATGCCTCGATACTAAATTTTGTAAAATTTAGCGCAAAATTTCCGGAGAAATTCAAAAATATATCTTGGTGCAGTTTCTTCAGTTTACACCAAAAGTAATGCACTTGGCAAACTTCTTAATAAATGGCAACCTATTTTCCTTTCCCTTCCATTATACCAGAGCAGAAAAAAGGCACCTCATTCCTACCTTTTTACATTGTGCATTAGCGGAGAAAAAGTCACATCGTTCCTACTTTCAAATAATTTTAACAAAGTGTCTAAAACACATTTGATGCTTTATCGCTTTCAACAACATGTTAGATGCGAAACTTCAAAACGCGCCAATATATAAATTCATACTTTGAAAATTTTGATTAAAAAAACTAATTTTTTGCAGGTATGCTTAAATGCTTTCAGATGATGGTAAAAATTTTGCAGATTAGAATTCTGATTTTTTTTTGAAAAATTGTAAAAATTATTTTTAAATAAATCATAAAAAATGGGTTAATTGAATGATGAATTTATTTGGAATGAACCTGTATTTCAAAATGTAAAAAAGAAAGAATCAAATAAATTTAATTAAAAAAAAGAGAGATTAATAAATATATACCAGACTCAATTAACATCGAGGAGCTAAAATTTTGAGAGCTAATTTTTTAAAAACTACTCATGCAATTTTTACAAAACTTGATAGTTTGGCGTAATTTTAGTCCTAGAATTGAAATATGGAAAAAAAATTGGCATATCATTTCAGAAAAAGTCAGATTTTGTGTCAAAATTCCTATATTAGAACAGTGCTGTATATAAATCTAATACATATCCTAAGTCATGCTTTATAGACAGACAAAAAAAAAAAAAAAAAAACACAATTTTAATTTCGTCAATCGGCCCAGTTGGAACAAGAGATATAGAACTGTCCTCTCCCTTTTTTTTATAATCCCCGCAGTGTACCAATGAAATCTGTGTAAAAATCATGAACACATTTTAACATACATATTATAAAACGAATAAGGTAACTTTTCAAAAAGTTAGAATTTGTATACCTCGTATTTCCTGGGAACGGGGTAGAGTCGTTATGATGCTTTGTAAGCAAAAGCAGGATTCATTAGAAAAGACGCCATGTAATTAATGGAACCATGAACGTCGTCATATGCACCATAGCAAGTTCTGATTCCAGTTCTTGTAGGACCCAGCAAAAAGTAAAGCAATGGACCTTGCTTATAATCCTTAGCACCATACATTAGAGACCAAGATTATGGAAGCATTTTGGAAAATGTGTATTTTTGAAGTGGGATGATCCATAACACCACTTCTTTTTGGAGTTATACTATAAAATTATATGTCAATAAAAAAATAATTTAATCAAGAATTTAATGTAGTAGCATTTATGAGGGACTGTTTATGAGAGCAAAGTTATAAAGAAGAAAAGTGATTATTGATTAAATGGTTTTGGAATGATGGATGATTTTTTTCCAAAATCATATGCGTCAAGTGCAAAATGCTTTAAAAAACAATAGAATTTTTACTCTACAAAATTTCTGTGGAAGAATGGCAATTTATAAATAAAGTGAAGTGTTAATGTTCTATAAAAAGAATATGTTCTGTTACTATAATAATGCAAAGAGGAGTCATAATGTAGCCTTGGCATGAACAGCTAATAACTATCCGAGGATGATGAAAATTAAACCTTTGAGACACCATCAAATTTTTAAGGTGCTTTAAAATCACTGAAAATCATTTAGAATTATGTATTGCTTGCGAAAATCAGAAAACTTTCGAACAAAATTTTTAACATAAAATTTACTTCATTCGTCATGCATATCATAATCAAATAATTAACGGTAATAATATCAAGTTCTAAATTTAATTATTTTTGTACAAGATTGAAAACTAAATATGCAAATGTCTTTCGCAGTCGAGCATGCCACCCGTGGATCACTGGAGAATGAATGAACTTAGGGGGCGGGTGATGTATTATGTATTTTAAGCGGACCGATTTTTAAAGACCAATAGATGGCGCCTTGTGTCCATTACTTTCGAAATGAACATAGTTTTAGGATCCTGACCTCCAGTTTGATAACATTCTGCCTAACATTGATGTCAAGTTATTGCTAGGGGAGAAATGAAAGCGTAATGTAAACAAACAGAGCTGGGCTCTTAACTCGCCACTTGATATAAACATTCGCGTTTCTGATATCTCTTTGAGTCCTTTTTACTTCCTTGTACGAAGTAAAAAGGAAGCTTTGTAATCGCGAAAAGTTTCGGGCAACATATTTCAACGATTGACCGTTATCGAATGCAATTTAACGATGTTTTTGCGTGACATCTGTATGTAAGAACAGAATAAAAAGACTTTTCCTCCAAAAATATTATAAAATTGCTTTAAAATGAATTCTGAAGAGAGTTTTTCGGAGCGTCTGTACGTACGTATATACGTATCTCGCATAACTCAAAAACGAGAAACCTCAGAAATTTTGTATATAGGACTGCTATAACATGTTAGATGTGCGCCTCGTATTTTTGTTGCAATCGGCCGCACCAAACCTATATAAATATATTGATATATATATATATCAGTGATCTCAATTTCTTTACTCTTGTATGTTTGCAAATAGTGCATTTTTTGCTTTAAAAATTATTGAATTATGTTTTCTTATCTTCCGGTTAAGGTTTTCATGCCTTTAGTAAATCTGCAAGCAATATTTGTACAATTATTAACAATTTAAAAGCTGTTTAAGTGCACTTAAGCCTAATTTTTAAATAACATGGCGGACATATTTGTTTACAGCAGAATTGTAGAAATCTAGATAGACTAAGCTTCGCAACATCAGAGATAACGCCTTCTTTATTATTGCGAATTAAATCATGCTTAATTATTTCTGGAATTTTTCGAGGAAATAAGTGAAGATTTATTTCGTAATTTTTAATATAGATATTTTGAGTTTTTATGTATTTTTGCCTTGTCGCGAAGTAAGACTGAATTAATTAAACGAGAAATACTAAATTGGCTGTAAAAACTGTTTCTTTTTGCTTAATTTCTTTTATACGTCGTTCTAGATTTATTATAATATTTGAATAGAACATGTGGCAACGATTAGATAATTCTAAAAATGATATAAATTTTGTGCATTTTGAGTTACAATATGAACGAAATATAACGCTGTTAAGTGAGCCTAGCGCCAGAGTGTCGCTATGGTAAACAAATATAGTGAATTTTAAAGAGTACATTTATTCTGTTTTGGTTTATGTGCTATTGACGAAGTAGATTTAATTCAATCCAATAAGTTTAAATGAAATGCAAGAAAAAATGCGTACAATTTAATATTCTGTACACGGAAGTCATGTAGACATCAGATATTTTTATTCTTTTCTTCGCTACTATTTGGGGTTCTGTTACACTTGGGATTGCTTTTATCCCTTACATTTCGCGTACTTTCTTTTTTATTTCGGAAAGCCATGACTTCAGTTTATTATGGCAAGCAGGTACAGTTTATCAGAGGAAGGATATACACGCATAGTAAATGAGACTATTAGTGATATGAATGAATGAGATAAATAATTTTCTAAGGAGTTAGAGAGCGATATTTCTAGTGATTCTGATACGGACGCTTTGCCAAAGACTGAGCTCATGATGCTTTAATTATTTTTATATATTTATTTTATTTCCTCCTTGAAGTTAGGCTTAGCAACGCAAAAACCCGCCCTTAGGGACGATTCCTTTCAATTCCAATTCGTCTTGAAAGTAACATCTTAAACAAAGGCGCGTCGTGTCGTCTCGAAAGGCTCTGTAATATCGCATTCAGTTTTTTTTCACATGCTATCTCAATGTGATCATAATGTGCAATGTATTCTAAAAATGAATCTTCATAACTTTCCTCAATGAAGTTTGGAACGTTAGTATGAGGATTCTCTTAAAAATCATATTTTTTGGAAGCAATATTTAATTGTGGCTTGAGAGACTGCTCTTCATGCGTTGACTAATTAATATGCATGGCTTTTGTCAAAGATATCGACTTTAACCTTCTTCGAAGTGCTGACGTTTTCACAAAAATCATTTTTTGAACGTCATCTCTGGTAAATGACACTTAGCTTTAATATTACCCTTGTATAAAGGTTAAATGATAGAAGTTTTTGCAGAAAGTAACGTAAATTTCATATTGTTTCGAATTTTGTTTATATGTAAATAATTTTAGTTAAATTATGTTTAAAACTGTAGTATCTCATGTATAATGTAACATGATAGCTCTGAAGAGCGAAGTTTCGCCGGAAAATTAAGGTTACAGGGGTAATTCCATTTAACATTGAGGTAAATAAATATATGTTTCGCCAAACTGACAAGATAGCATCAAGCTGGCGATGATTCTGGCAACTAATTTTTGTCGCCAAACGTGGCGACGTTTTGTTCCGGTCGCTGATTGGCCCAAATGCCTGTGTAACTGTAACTGTAACTGTATATGCCTTCCAGGAAGTTCGAGAAATCAAAGATACTAGAAATTTCTCTTCGGCCCAATTCGGACTGCCACACTGATGAATTCGTGTGAATGATTCTGATGATTTCGCATGAGACAAGAATACGCATATCTGTCCCGTGAGGGAAAATGACGAACGAAGACTCTCATGCCATACCTCACGTTGCAAGCAAGGATTCACTTAGTTACATCCACAAAGTGGGGTTGCAGCCCACTAACACAACGATCAATGACATCAATCCACAGAGCTAGCAACCAGGCCTACAGCAAGGATTCAATCACGAAGGCTGATACGTTGATACTAGTTATACAGGGGTTCTACTGCATTCGCAGTACTTCCCTGTAAATCTGAAGGAAATCCACAATGGGCATGGTGTTGAAATGTTCCTGGATGAATCCCATGGAGGGAACAGGGAGAGGGAGGAAAAAGAAGAAAAATATCTCAAGTGAGTCCTCTTGAAAACTGGCGAGGGAGATATCACGAAGGCCAGTCGTGTGTGATTTATTTATTATAAAAATGCTTGAGGGGGAGTGTATAGTGGTCACGAGGGACAATCAAATGCCTGCAGTACGAAACAGTTAAAACATCGAGGCTATCTCATAGGTTCACGTTTGCGATGGTGATAAGTTACTTGGCTGGTATGGAGCAGACCCAAGTTCGACTCTAAAGACCATTTACCCCTTCAAAGGCAGTGGGACCTTTCAGCGCTGCACTTTCTATGTGTGGTAATAGATGACGATGCGAGCAAAGTGGAGCAAGCGAGCTAGCACCCGAAATCACCACAGATTCAGAAAGATAATTAAGAATAAGTATACTTAATTAATTGTAATAAAAAGCATGCCGGAATGCGTTTTAAGCTCGTTTGAGTGAGTCATTTTGACTTCTGAATTTCTGCAATGAATATCACGATGATTATTTTTTCACTTTTTGGACTTAATTTCATAAAATATAAATCTCATTGAAAAATACGTATTTTCATGCGCATTTAGCATTTTAAAACATGGATTCCGATAGAATCGTGAAACCTAGCTTTCACTGTGTGTGTGTGTGGGACATAAATCACATGTTTAATTAATTTTTTTAGACTCTTTTTATATAAGAGATTCCACATCTAGATCTCCCAAACAGCCTAATGCGTCACAATGGCGTTAGTTTTGTCTTTGAAAGCTTAGTTTTGTTAAAATAGGTTGCTTTAGTGCTCTAAAATTAAATATGTTGTTAGAAAAGGTGGACTACATTTAAAATGGCTAACAATATGAATCATTAACAGAAGCAGAACTTTCCAAACTATAATTAACAGGTCATTTATGTGCCTTTCTTTTAATTTTTGGATGAACTAAAACCTTTGTCTCACAGCAGTACATGCTATAATTTTTCCTGTAATTGGCAACGGTAATTTGATTTGCGAGAGGAAGACGCGATGAAAATATTTTCGATTAAAATAGCGAGTTTGGGTAAGAGGGAGTCGATTGTTTATTAGAATTTTATTATGACGGAAAGGGCCAAGGACTGCATAAAATATGAACGAATAGTAACAATCGGTCATCATTGAGATTTACTTCTTGAATTTGTCTTACTCGAAGGATCATCGATTCGCTTACTTCTATAGCAATTGAAAAATTTAACGTGCAAAAATTTTGTTTCTCCAGCCATTTAAGAGTGTAAATAGCAGTTCTTTCCATTCTCTTTACTTTCAACACACTTCCGATCGTTGCGCCCCCTGGCCAGTAAACGTCTCCCCAAAGAGTACTCCGCTATAAATCTGCTTAACCTTCTGCACTAAAATCACCCGTTGTGTCTTCTCCATGTGGTAATAGCTGTCTCTGTTGGGTCATTGCGACTAAAAAAGATTGCCGCCATTATGGCGTCAGCCTAAAAGAAGTTAGGCGGCCACGTTCCAAACGATCGCTTTTTGGAACAGGCTGTTTTCGTAATGATGCTGTAACGAGGTTTGTCCGCCATAACGAGAGAATGGTTTTCGTAGCTGCAGCCGAAGTCGAAGTGTTGATTTTTATTTATTTATTTATTTTTTCAGCCAATCTGTTTCCAGAGTAGCCGGAAATTGTTTCGTTAAGCTGCGTTAGTTTTGATGTAATAAGGTAGCTGTGAATAAACCTGCTTCATTGATTTTTACGTGACTGTATTGTCTAAACCAGTGTTTGTGAAATTAAGTTGTCTGCGTAATACTTTTAGGGCTGAATTACGCGGTGGAATACGTTGCATGTAGCTGTAAAGGAATTAAGAAAAGGAAATGTCCTGTAAAGTGCATATTAGTTGTTTAGCCTTTTATAGCAATTTTTTTCTCTTCTACATTTGAAAATTCAGTTGAGAGTTGATGTGATGATAATAATTGCCATTAATTTTAACGATCTATACTGATTGATTCATTTTTCGAAATTAAAAATTTATTTTGGCGTTAAAAGGAAGAGCATTCATTCAGTCCCTTAGCTCAAAGTAGTGATAACCAACATTTCAAATTTTCTCAGTTTTTGAAAATATAAGCTCTATTTATGGCAGTATTAAACCACAATGACTAAAATTGATTAGCCTTATAACAGTTATCTGCGGTTTTCTAATGTGCTTAATATTTAAAAACCTAAATTTAAAATTCCTTTTTATTTTTAAAACCCCTTTAAAAATTTTACTCTGTCTCTCCTTTCTTTCCTCCCCCCTTTTGCGTGTGTGTGCGCGTGTTTATTTTGTGCAAATCGTAGTATGTTTCCGTGCAAGAAACACAGATAACTTTGAAACTTGAAAATTTCCTGTTATTAATTTTTGTTTCAGGCAGAAGTTCTGACTTGTTCAAATGGCAGCTAGAAGTGCTGCATAATTTCTGAGTTGGCAGCGCATAGGTCGCTTTTCTATCAATCGATCTTGCTTCTGTTTTGAAAATTTTGAACGAAACTTAAACAAATTGCATGACTTTTGGAAAGGGAACTCTTCGTATGGCTTTTTAACATGGAAATGCATTATTAAAATCAATACGTATAATTTCGTTCAGCATTATATCGTTCCCTAGAACAGAATCAATAGTAATTTTTCTATGGTCATTTTATTACTTAAATATAGGGAAAATTCCATATAGATTATCGATTTTAAAATTTCGTGTATCCACTCCTTCGAGATAATTATATGTTTCAGTCTTTCAAAACCAACATAATTCAATCGTAACAGAATATATATTAGAAGATGCGTTAGGAGTAGTTTGGGCATTAATATTTATTATAAGTTAGAGCTAGAAAATGCTTCAAGAAATTTAAACGCCAAGAAAAATTATTAACCACAGTTATTCTACGTAGAGAACACGAATTAATAAATTGTGTAAATTTTGAAAACATTATTGTTAATTCTCCTTATTAAAACAGAAGGCCAGAAAATTAATGTATTAGAGCACTGGTTCTCAACTTGTTTTGCCCCGTGCACCTCTTCGACTACTGCTAGAAGATCATATCCCTCTTTTTGCAAAACTCGAAAAGTACGTAAACATTTGTTTAGATTGTTTTTTAGCCGCACAGCAGGAACAAGTGGAGTCAGGATGACCGCATTACCCTGGCAACTATGAAATCTCTCCCCACCCCCCGATTGAGAACTTCTGTATAAGAATATTTTTTACATAATTTTTCCTACATCCTTGTTATTTTGATTAAATTAAAACGCTTTTCTTGTTTCCATTTTTTTTAGACAAAAGTCATTGCATACATTATTTTCCTTAATATAGAAATTCATTATTAGAAATGTTTTAACAGTTGTAATAATATGATTAAAGATATTCATTTATTGAAATTTATGAACTACAAAAATACACATCTCTTTTTTTTTTCCGCATTTATCTGCAATTTTTTTTTCATGTGTTTATCTTTTTGTCTCATGTGAAGAAATATCTGTGTACGGCTCTTTATCACTACCAATAATTCTTTTAAAGTTTTCACATCAAGAAACATTAATTATTGCGAAAGGTATTGCGAATACAAATGGTAATAGCTTTTCTCACCAAAGATTATTCATTCGATTAAATCTAGATGAGTTAAAAAATAACGTCTAAAAATGTAGAAGTACGTACGAAGAGATATTTTGCTCACGTTGAAATTTTCTTTGAAATGAGCTTTGAATGAGATGTGTTATTAATACAGACGACGAAATGAATCAAAAATATTTTATATTTTTTTAATTGACACATGTAACACATCGCCATGTCTGTAACACAAGGCGATACATTCTCTACTCAAAATTTCTTGGGTCTGGGGACTGCGTGAGATAGTCGCACATTTTGATGGAGAAGTACGAACGGTGCTGCACCTAAGAGTGGTGAAAAAGAATCACACAAAATCTGTGACTTCTGGAGGATTCAAAACTCAGGTTGGTTGGATGCTATCTCGGCTAAAGAGCATACCGACGACTGACAGGCATGTGGACATGCTGAAGTCGATCAAATATATATATATATATATATATGTGTGTGTGTGTGTGTGTTAAATATTGGTTATCTGTTCATAGATGTAACGTCAAAAGGATTGAGAACTGCATAGCAACCTATGACCGCAAACGTTATCGTACAGCACTAGGTGATTCTGTTCACGTGAAGAAATATTTGATTTTTCATCATACGAGCAGTAGTCAGGAAGAGCATGAAAGGTTATACGAGTAGAGAACTGGTAGAGCTGTTAAGGGCCAACCCACTGGGGTTTATCTGAGCTAACGGAGTCAGTTCCACGTGTCGACTATCTCCGCTGTGCATGCAGTTCCGATTTTTCAACTTGCTGCCGTACGGGAAAAAACTGTTTTTGGAGATGAGTCGGCTACTTCAGTTATGTTTGTTAGCTCAGATAAACCCCAGTGGTACGTCCCTTTAAAACATTTAGTGTACGGATTGGCTGATGGTAATGCGCGAGCAGCTCGAAGATTGTATCGAGAGCAGTTCTCACGAAGAGATATACCGGACCTCCTTTTGTTTTCGAATGCGCATCAAAAATGGTATGAATATGGGTCTTTAAGAGGTAGTAGAGTGGGCGTAGTGAGGATAGGCCTAAAGTAACTCTTACGCCCTCTGTGAAACATAATATGCTGGATGCGCCGTAAAGAGGAATTCCAGTACATGTCGTCTCTGCTGCATTAGGAGGATTACGGAATAGCGTACATCGTGTGTTTTGCAAGCTGAATCATTTGTTTCCTACAGATCGTCTAGGATGTGTGCGTTTTGCGCAGAGGTATCGCCATCAGTGTCCTAAAATGCTCATTTCCCATATCATGTTTTGTTTACTTGATGAGGCGTATTTCACTCAAGATGGTGGTTTTAACGAATACAGTGCGTATTTATATGTTCACACGAAACCCTGCGGAATGAAACCGCATGAAGCCCAACATCGTAATTCAATGAATGATTGGGTTAGTTTGGTTGGTGAGTGCTTAGTCGGGCTTTACCTGCGACATCAGCAAGTTATCTCATTGTTTTGGATCATATTCTACCAAGCTTACTTCCCCCTGTTCCACAAAATGTGAGATACAACGTGTTGTTTCAAGAAGATAGGACTTTTTTCCCAACAAGATGGAAGATGTGTTGGAAGACATCTGAATGTGTCGATGAATCCAGGGATAAATAGAAGGGCTAGCTCATTTCTTTGTTCGACTCCTCGCCGACGCGAGCCTAATGGGGGGACGTAACAGGCAATAATCTGACGTCACTGTCATGCCACCTGTCCTGATTTCCCGAGTTTAAAACAGTAGTTTCATTGAGCTGCGAGACGATTTTCTAGAGGTTACATATCCAAAATTAATTTTAATAATATATATATCTTTTTTCTAATTATGTACATATTTAAAATAATTTATATATATGTAATTTTAGTCAGTTTTTATTTTAAATTCTATATTGTAAAGTATTGTTTACGTAATATGGCTTTTTGCGCTGCAGTCCGAATGAGAGTTTGCTTTTGACGAAAGAATTGATACACAAATGTCAAAGAGAAGATTCTATTAATGTGAAGAGCGGAAAAATCTGCAGCGAACATTTTCTATGCAGTGTTTATGAAGATGATATGAAAAATCGCTTGTTTGGATAGCCACAAAAAGAAACTGTTGCAATGGAATGCTGTGCCGAAAGTAAATTACGATGACAATAATAAATCGAAATTGATGATGACAATAATAAATCAAATTTTAATGATTTTGAAATAAAACTCACAAATGAAAATGTAGATCATGCTGAATGTTTAAGGATAAACAAGAATGAATTGATAATTTGAAGAACAAAATAATATCCTTAGAAAATTGTATTAAATTGTATTAAAGTATTGAAAAATAGAGAAAAGAAAAATTTTAGAATGTTTGTTCAGCGACAAAGAAGGTGGACGACATCTAGACAGAAATTGGTATCAGAAATTAAAATCTCAAATAGCGAAATTTGGGGGGGGGAGCACAAATCGGAGGATTTGGAAAAATGTCTAAAGCCTATTTTTATAAAGACGCAGATTAATGCATTACTGAAAAGGAAGAAAAAAATCAGGTGGTCTAGTGAAAATATTCAACGTTGCATCGTCTTGAGAGCTCTGTCATCTTAAAGTTATGTTTTTTGGAAAGAAAAAAATTAAGAAAAAAATTGGAATATCTTTACCTAGTATTATCAAATTAAAGAAATGGTGTTTATTTTTTAGTGTTTTCTAAATTTTAGTGTAGTCCAAGAATTCAAAGTAATGTTCTTACTCTAAAGAAGGAAAGAGGCGAATATTTGTATTCTCTAGAAAAAATATGCGTTCTCAGTTTCGACGAAATGCATATAGATTGAAAATTCTGCTATGACTCTAAACTGGACTAAGTTGGTTCTTTTCAAAATGTGCAGTTTGTTTTAATCAGAGGTCTCATTTCGCGCTCTGCCTCAAATTACTGAGAAACCGCGTTTTAGATAGAGGATTTGTTTTAGAAGATGTGACTGTTTTAAATTTTGATATTATTAAAGCGGTTTTTAAATAGAGATTGAGAAGAAATCAAATTGTGTCGCAAACTAAAACCAAATTATTTAATGGTCAAGGGAAACGAGAAGACAAAACGTCGCTCCAGAGAAAACATTATTTTCAAAAAGTACCTCAAAAGGTATACTCTACCCCACAGGAAATCAGAAAGCATCTGTACCAACAAGAATAACAAGTATTTAACAAACTAATTTTTCTAAGTACTTGTTAAAGTTATTCTTATTGTATCTTTTGTAACTAATTATTGATTAGATTATGTGCTAGATTAGCATTCTAGATAAAATATAATAGTATAAAACATCAAAGTAATTGGCATAAAAAGACCTGCTTCCTTTACTCACACTTTTGAAAAATTAAATAACTGTTTTAGGTACTCTGAATAAAGCTATTTTGTCAAAATTAAGGTAACAATCTTATATACATTTATTTAATTGTAATATAGATATAAGTATAAATTACAAAATTATTTAAAAAATATCTATTATATTGAATCGGAAGAGAATTATAACAATGTAAAATTTACAATTAGGCAAAAAATCAAAAGTAGGTTAACAGAAATGTTGCCATATACTATGTCATATATGTTTAAACCTATGTCAATGTAAAGTTGTTTTTTGAGTAAATTTAAATAGCTGCTATTAGAAGTTATCTTAGAAGCAGTATAAAAATTCTCTCAGTTAGCATGCAAATAAAGAAATGATTAGAAATAAACGTGCATTAAATAAAAAAAACATGCAAATAAAAATAAAAAAACCCACGGAACTTTATGTTAAAAGAGTAGCACATTTTATCTATTATTTTAAAATTGAGTAAGCATTATTAAATTTTTTAATGGTTCAGTCTAAAATGCATAAAGCAATAACATTGCCTCTTCCAAATTATAGCTATCTTTCACACACAGCTCATTTTAAACGCTGGTTCAAAAACGCTAATTTCCAAGCTGGGAATTATATTGGCGCGCTCAGTGTCATCATGGCTACGTCATCACTTCTCACTTTCTGCTTCAGGGGGAAAAGCTCTATGAGCTAGCCCTTCTCTTCTAAGTTCTGGATGAATCGGGCATGGTGGTCCGGTTGCTCGACTCGCATGCTTTTCAGATTTGAGCAGATATTTTACTTTGTGGGAGCACGTAAAGCTGTTGTGTATAAAATACCTGTCCACTCTGAAAGGGAGCTCGTTGCAAGAATCGTCTGCGCTTATATAGATATCCAAGTAAATCCAGGTATTTTCAACCGTATCCACGAATCCTTGGTACATAGGTGTATTGCAGGCATCTCGTGTAATGGTGGAAACTTTGAACATCTTTCGTAACATTTTGAAGTAGTTTCGTGTACTACATCATATATAATATTTATGAGGAACAAATACTTCCAGTAATCTCTGTTTTGTGTCCCTTTAGTTCTTTTACGTCTGATACCAAATTTTCCGTGACGTTTCCGATCACGGGTTGCCGTGCAATTCTGAATCATCTTTCTGTGCTCTACCTCCTCTTAAAGTATGTACTAATATTTATGCGACACCTCAGTGTATATATATATATATATATATATGTGTGTGTGTGTGTGTGATGTACTAGCTTTTGTCCGAAATAAATAGATTGGTGAAGAATCATAGATGTAGTCGTAGCTTAAATTATCAGACGATAAGTTTAAAAAACAGGATCCATTTATTATTGGTCAGGAGAAATAGCAGTTACAAAATCAGATATCCGGAGTAAATAAAAAAGAACTACTAATAACTTTTTGTATGAAGTTTACTGCATCGTTCATTAAAAAAAAGCCCCCGATATTCCTTTGCGAGGCCTTTTATAGTCTCTGGAAAGGCGGAGCTTCCAAGAAACGACGTCTGCCTCGTCAGCCATTCCAGTTCGCTTTAAATATTTCCAGAACATTCTAAAACTGTACGTGCAGAAAAGGCGGAAAAACAACTTGACTACGGGGCTCTGGATTTAATTCCACGTACTTTCAAATAAGAGACTGTCGCCATTAAAAAATGAAAAAAACATACAGTTAGAATTTTAAGTGTATTCTTGACTATGGAATTTTATTATTACAAATATATATGACAAAATCGTTTTTCAATATTAGGCCTCTTAATCTTTTTCTTAATCGGGAAATTCTACTTTTAAGTTACTTTAAACTTTTTAACATAACATATTTTGTTTTAGTTCAATCATTCATTAGCAACCCCTTTAGGGGAATGCTTAAACTAATGAAATTCCTAATTCCTATGTAATTACCTTTAGATATGGCCTTTCTTCGTGAAAAATGTCTGAAAATTCTTGATAGGTATATAAGAGGTTCCAGATTTCCATCTGCTTTCGTATACTATGCTAACGTCATTAATTGCCAATAATAGAATTCGATGATTGCACTCTCTAGTGAGAAAATTAAGAATTTTTTACTCGCTCGCAAAAATTCTAGCAGGTATCTACTTATAACGTTTGCTTATTTTCAGTAAATATGTAGCCTACCAACTTAAAAAAAAAAAATAATAAAATAAATAAAATAAAATAAAATAAATAAATAAATAAATAAATAAATAAATAAATAAATAAATAAATAAATAAATAATAATAATAATAATAATAATGATTGTGCCCGCCAGTTTCACTAGTTTAACTATATATTCTTTCTTTCAGTAATGCTATGGAGAACCAAGGCTAAAGTAAAAAATATATTAACCGGTTTTTAACGTTTGCTTTTTATATTCGCATCCAGACCGTCATTATTTTTAACTTCAGATACAAAATTTTCATTTTGTATATTACATATATACTCGCACAAGCACACGTAATACAAAAATAAAGAAAAACTGCTTTTCAGACTTTGTTTTTGAGAGAGTTTTGAAAATAATTCATCTGTAATGTTTCATGTCCTATTATTGCTAGGCCAGTAAGTTGTGTCGTAGAGGAGAGTCATCATAGAAGAAATGTGTTGTGAGTCAAGAGCCATCATAGAGGAAATGCGAGTTTTCATGAGTTATAATTTTGAAATACATGTTTTGTGCTTCCCAACGAATACCGGCAGTGTCGCGTAAATTCAGAGTAATAATTGGACACAGTACAATGTTTTCGTCCACATGCCTCTCGGTCGTTGGTATGTTTAGTCGAGATGCATCCTACCATCCTTGTTTTGAATCCTTCAGAAGGCATAGATATTTGCGTAACTGTGTCCTTGTGTATTTTACTGATACTTTAATTAAACAAGAAGCAAACGTATGTGAAAAAAAAATGTGCTAAGTTTTTAAATTATTATTTTCTTTTAATTTCATATTACTTACTTGCATAAAATATCATATTGAGAAATTTCTTACTGCATGTTGCGAACATTAGTCAAATTGCGTAATTATTGAATGCTTACATTGTTAGCCCAAAGGGGCAATTTGCCCAGAAGGGCGATTAATTCCGTTTTCTCATTTTTTGCGCTGGTTCACTATTAAACGGCGTTTTACTTTCAGATTGTTGACGCCAAATATTACAGCCCTGCATTATATTTGAAAAAATTAATAATGAAGAATCTGCATGAATGTACGTATGATTCTCGCACTGTGAAAAAACAACGGTACCTAGAGACATTAAATTTTGAATAACGTAGTCCTCCCCTCGAATATTTGCATCTGAAAGCCCAAATTTGGAATTAGTTTTGTTATCTATTTCATATTTTGTAAAACTTTAACGAATTTTTGATTAAAAAACTCAAAGATTTCAAACCGAGCATAATGGGAACACTGTACGGGAAAAAAATATCCTCAGCGCGCGAGACTGCATATCGGAAATTCTAAAGATATGTTCTTAAATTTTGAGTTGTTGCTGTTGAAATGAATTTTAGGTTTTAAATGCGAAGAACATGATATTTAATAAATAAAAGTAATACGCAAAACGTAAAAAAAGTACCTTTGGGCGTAATATAAAATCTGAAATCTTTCAGATATTTTTTTTTTTTTTTATAATTATAAGGGGCAAAATAAGCTATAGAATGTTTGCATTGTTTTTTATTTTAATGTTTGAAATTCATCTCTTCGCTGGGATCCTTAGAGATGTTAAGTATCTAAAATGTACCTTAATTTGTTTTGCTCAAGTTATTTAGTTAACTTTAAAAAGAAACACAAAGATATCACTTCATCCTATATGAATACGCAAGTTTAATTTCCTTCAGTTTTGATTAAGCAACCATTAATTTAAATCTGGTTTTTACTTTGAATCTCTGAAGACTTTTCAGGGTAATTCTAAGAAAGGGAATCGAATGCTAAACCGAGTACTAATATTTATACCCTATAAGTAAAACACAAGCATTAAAGAAAGTATAGCTTTAAAAAAAGGTGCATAATATTCTATTGTTTGGCTGGGCTTTATTCCTTTTAAAAAATGTAATATATTTTCGTTATACTTAATATTTTTTTTAGCAATTGCATCGTGAACGGATGAAAGGAAAAAAAGTTGCCACCACTCTTACTGTAGGTCAGAAAAGCTTGATTCAGCATTCAAACTCATTCAAAGCTTTCAAAATCCGTTGAATTTCAGTGAGCACTAAAATACCTTAAGGCTGTGTTTTGGTTCCTCCAATGGCGTCCACGGATTTCTCTCGACAAAACGCGTCAGTGTTCCAAAATCTCAACTCTAGACAAGCGGGTTGATTTACGATCTAGAAAATCTCTAAATTTTAAATTGAAATTCCGTGGGGATCAAAGTTCTTCGGCATACAAAGGGAATTTTTCTTCCCTCTGAATACAGGATAGGGACAAAAGCTGATTCAGTAAATACATCAGGAAGTTAAATTCTCCATCTCATGCAATATTTAGTACTTTTTCTTTAATAAAAAATATCGTGAATAGAAAGTCGGTCTTAAAAATAAGTATTTCGCTGAAGAATTGCTTCGAGAAGCAGAAAACGTGAGGATGCATTGTGTTCCTTTTTCTTTTTTTCTTTTTTGTCGTATCTTTTCGGAAACGACCTTCTATGCCTCTTAATTTAGTACTGAAATACTTAATATCGGGTGCAATTTTTTTAATTTTATCTCAGTTTCCTTGTCTGTAAATGGCTAGAATAATTTTTATAATTGGAAAGATCATAGTTCAAATTTTGACTCCGTTTTAGTCAAAAGGAGCAATTTGCCCTGAAGGCCTATTACTTTCATTTTGGCATTTTGCTTTGGTTCGCTATAAATGTCCGATTCACTTTTCAAATTGTTGCCACGAAATATTATCGCCCTGTATTATATTTAAAGAAATTAGATAATGAAGAATCTCCATAAATGTATGTATGTTTCTCGCATTGTGATAAAACAACGGTACCCAGAGCTATCCAGTTTTGAATAACGTACGTTTCCATCCGAATATGGGCATCTCGAGGCCCAAATTTGAAATTTGTTTTATTATCTATTTCATATTTTGTAAAACTTTAAAGAATTTTTGATTAACAAACTCAACGATTTAAAAGCGAGCCATGGCAACACTCTACGGGGGGGGGGGTAAACCTTTTTATCTCAAGCGCGCGGAACTGTGCCGGAAATTCTAAAGATATGCTCATTTTAAAATTATTTTGAGATATTACTGTTGAACTGAATTTTATACTTTAAGTTAAAAAAACATGATATTTAATAAATAAAGGCAACACTTTAAAAAGCGCCTCATTGTACGTAATTTAAAATCTGAAAGCTTTCAGATTTTTTTTTCTTTTTTCGATAATGCAGTAGAAGACCCATGCTACTAAATTTCTCAAGGTGCGTAAGAACTTAGAAAAGTGTTTAGTAACAAACTGTTTGCAAAAAAAACTTAAGAGTTAATAAATGGGAGGGAAACACACCTATTGGGATTTAAAATTAGACAAAATGTTACCTTAATTTTGACATTTATTAAATCAGATTATGTATTTTAATTGATAAACATTACGTATTTTAGCTTAAGTTATTTTATTTATTGTTGCTGTAGATATATTTAAAGAATTTCTGTTCTACTAATGATTTAACTTTAGAAACATTAGAAAGAGTGCGTACCTTTGTTAGGATTATGTTAATTTTATTCACAATTAAATTTTGAGTTAAAATTCCTTTCCTGTCGATTCTTAACTTCAATTTACTACTTCCGGCTAGAACGTTGTTTTAGAATCATGTCTGAATACATAATGACGAGGAGCTGTGTTTAGCCGCGAAGTTCTTCGGTCTTAGGGAAAGAGATACCAGGTATTTTGCCTGCAAGCGTCCGCCATTTTAGGCTACTCTCTCTAAGCTATTATTACGCTCCGCCGTACTTTAGGCCCTTGATAGCTTCGCAGTCTATTAGTGTTAAGGGGCCAACTCGGTTAGAATCTTGATAGCTTCGGCTATACCTCTTTAGTTTAGATTAGTTTAGTATTATTCTTAGTCTCTTAAGTTCAAAGCCCGAGTATCAGCTTTATTGTACACTCTAAGACAGAGTTTGTTAAACTTAAATTGGAATAATAAAGGGCTAGTTTACCCTTCTGTCTTGTTGTTTCTTGTCTCACGAATTCAAGTGATTATTCGCTTATCAGGTCTTAAGATTCTTCACGTTCAACAGTAACTCAGAATTTCAAAGTGAGTAACTTTGAAAAAAACATGATATTTAATAAATAAAGGCAACACTTTAAAAAGCGCCTCATTGTACGTAATTTAAAATCTGAAAGCTTTCAGATTTTTTTTTTTCTTTTTTCGATAATGCAGTAGAAGACCTTTTTTGGGTGTTCGTTTGGAGCCTTCTATCCATGTAGAGGTAACAACTGACGGTTTTTTTTATCCGATTAATAACGTTGCTTATTTTGCACTTATAAATTGTAATACCATGAATTTAACAACGTTTTTGAATTGTAGAACAGGAATATTTCTTTTCGGAAAGCGCAAAAACATATCCTTATATCCACAGCTTGTTTGGACAATTATATAGACATTTTAAAAAAAGAGTAAAGAGTACTTAAAAGTAGTGGACTATATTTCTTATTTCAAATAATAATCATTGGCTTCTTTTCAATTCTTTATCGAAACATTCTCTGTGTATTTATCTAGGAGCAAAAATAAAATATGTGATGTTACGGGGTTCGATTATCTCAAAAATAAGTTCAAAGCATTTGAGGGAATCACGAAGGAGATATCCTTTCATAAAGTGATGTTTGTTTTATATTAAAGGCTTTTTATGTTTTTAACTTCCACGATCATTTTCAAAGTAATAATAAGTAATTATTTTCTTCAGTGTATAATTCAGACCCACTGGAATTTAAAGCCGCTTAAAATTTCAGGAATTTAAAGAATTGCAGTTTAAATACCTGGAAGAAGTGTTAAGCTATAGGTGTACCTGAATGTAAAAATATATTCTGACTACCGTGCATGAAAGAAGCATATCCCATAAGCATGTCCTTAGTTTTGAATTTTAGTGAATGCACTTTATTTTATACAGCTCAACAAGAAGTTTCAGCCATTAATGCACTCATGTAAATTTTCGAAATCGATTTTTTCTCGAATCGAATTAAAGAATCCAATCTATGGTCAGAAGGATTCCTAGATTTGTCATTTTTTCATTTATTTTGCCATGCACAACTGCTGAGGTTGATTGTTTTGACATCGTTTTCTCAGGCTAAAACTAATTTTGATTTAACCCCATTGAGTTTTATGCAATTTTAAGAAGCTATTGGGATAGAAATTTTAAAATATTTTCACGATACTAGAGGACTTTTCGTGCAATTTGGGGCTTAAAAGGACAATTACAAATTTGGAAAGTTCGTCCAGTCACGAAGAAAATTGAATTTTACCAAGTAATACCGTTAAAAATTGTATCAATTTACAGATAAAAATGATCCACTATATTAATACAATTTGTTACAATAATAGTAACAATGATCATTGCTACTGTTAATTATTTACTGATTTATTATTTCCTGGTGCATTATTTTCATATACTTTTCATTGTCTTAAAACCACAAACATACTTAAAATACTAGGATGTTCTAATTATACTGTCATTGACTTATCCCTTCCATATGGTATAGTGGTTAAGGGAGCCTACTGCGGTACCGAAGGGTCCGGGTTCGAATCTCGGAGAAGGTATGGATGTTTTTAATGTATAGTGTCTTTGCGACATGGGGAGCCCTCTAAAGTCCTCTGGTGTGTATTAGTGGTAAAGGAGACGGGCGGGAGACTCTCGGACTACCCTCTGGGTGCTCTGCCTCAAAACTAGGTTGGAAAATAAAGTCCAACCTCCCTGAGGCTCTGGAAACCATTCGTCCATGAAATTCATGGACAAGACTACAACAACAACATTGACTTGCTAATAGTTGAGCTAATAGTTGTTTTACGCAGGCAAATCTGGATTACATCTTAAACGTTAGAATACTGAGGCATAAATATTTTATTTAAAAATATGTACAAAATGGTATTTATACTAATTAATTTTTGCATGCGTAATTAATCTTATTATTGCCTTAGCGGTTATTCAATGGATGTTTTGAAAGGTAATTATAATTAAAGGCAACTATTTGTTTGAAATATTTTATATTTATATTCCAGACAGATTCTTTAGCAAGGCTTTAAGGCATATTTCTAAAACCTGGTTAAAGAAAATATGCAGCGTGGCAGTCACATACGGTAAAAAGGGGCTCATAACAAAACTTAGCCACAAATGATACATATTTTAAACGAGTAAAGATTTTGGCTATGTTTCTGAAATTATTTTGCTGAAATATTTTTATTAATTTCAAGAATGTTTAAAAGAGTCTGAAGTTATCTACTTTTTACTGTAAAAATTACACTAATTTTTCTGTGTGCTGAGAGCTGTTCATGGAACCGACGCTGAAAATTCCATTGATGATTTAATGACATTAAAATTAATAATAATATAACACAAATCGATAAATTATCATTACTGTCAAGCTATAATATTTCCACGTAGAGGATTAGATATCCTGGTCTCGTTCCAAGTCCACCTTAACTCCTTAGAAAGATTCCTCCTTTCTTCTGGAGAAGAAACTTAGAGAGAAAAGGAGGTTATAAACTCAATGCAAATACTCTTAGAGTATCCAAAGACACGATAAATCTACAGCAGCGTCTTTCCATTACTTTACAAATCGGACCGTAAAACGTGGAGTCTTATGCACTAAAAGGACAAAAGCCGACCACCTTTTATTTTTTTATTTTCCTTTTGTGAGGAGGTACGTAATGTATATTTTATGGACGGATGCCATAGTGGGGGTTGAAAGTCCTTTCGCATAGTTTCAGTTCACGTTCCTTCTGCGCGTGTTAGCATGTGTATGTTTGAACGTATTTCATGGTCCAGTTGTGCTGAAGCAAGATGCTTTGTTGAATGGGGGATCCGGTGCAATAAGCTTGATGCGAAATAGAGGTCTGTTTTCTGAAGCCGTTTTTAAATCATCAATTTGAACGCTAACGTTTTACATCAGTCACATCAGTCAGTAACGCATCAATTTTACACAGCTTTGGGGGCTTTCCCTGAAAAGCGAAGGAATTATTAATCATACATGATTACATAATATGCGAACAGAATTAAGGCTCCTTTTTTCCAAAACTGATTGCAAAATGGACTTAAAATGGATTCAAAAGAAATGCTTTCGTGACATCTGTACATACATACGTACGTATCTTTCATAACTCAAAAACGATTAGGCGCAGAAAGCTGAATTTTGTATACGGGACTGCTATAACATATAGTTCTACGCTTCCCTCTTTTATTGCAACCGGAAATGCAAAATGTGTTCTTTACACAGCTTAAAAGTGCCGTCATATTTCGCAATCGTTGAATTGCAGCCATATATTTCCAATTACAGAAATGACCGAAATTTTCATATTTTGTAATATCAGATTTTCCACAAATAACGAAATTTTAATTTTAATGCGGTTCCTCCAGTTATATCTGGAAAAATTTCATACTCGTTATGAAAAAAGAAAATTATAAGAAGTTTGACTCCCGTAGAAAAATTCACAGAGACATTTAATTTCAAAATATCAAATTTTGATGACAGTTTCAACTTGCCTCGAGGGATCGGTTAATGCGAAGAGATAAGTTTAAATGAAGTGCAGCAAAAAATGTATAAATTTTAATAGGCTGTACAAGGAAGTCATGTGGTGATTTTATAGCTGGTGATTTATCAGATTTTGCAATGAGATGAATTAACTTGCGCAAATATATAAAGGAAGAAAACTGAAAGAATGTTCATGAGGTATTAAAAATTAACGACAGAAAATTTATTGATTATTCTTTCTAGCAAATAACTATTAGGATCTTAAACGTTCACGTTATTCACTCAGAACAGAGGTTTACGCAAATTTTACGGCAAGTGACATAGCTGAAAACTAAAATGTAATCTCAAACGTGACCTATTGGGACTTGTTTCATGATCCTGCTGCCATGATCTGAAAGCCACTCCGATATCAGCTATGGAGCTATTGAAATTTTGACGCTGTTCGGTATATAATAAGGATTTGGACCGGTTTTCGTCGCGACTAGTTAGCGCGTAGGGTTTGTTATTGGAAAATTGTCTTGCCTTAGCATATCGGCAATCATCTATTATTGTAAGTTGATGAGCAGTGTTTGAAGGCTAGTTTGTTTTCGTTTTGACTGTAACATCCACGAGTCGTGGCTAATAAATCTCATATTAAGTTTTATTATTTTAGTCCTGCGTTATGTGTTAGTAGTGTAAACAGTACCAGAGGCGGTACTTATTAATAAGTAAACGTAACTTCCGTAGGTAACCTTTAGGGGTCGATGATAAGGAATTCCAAGTATTTTACCACAGAAGTTATACCTTAATCCGCAGTTAATTTTTAAAAAACATTTTCCCTATTCGGAACAATAACGTTTTTAGACCGAAAGGGCTATTAATCTCGAAAAACGATTTTGCGTTGTTTCACTTTTCCTTCGAGTTTGTTCCCAATCAGAAAAAAAGTAAGGTATTATTCTTTCATGTTTAATCTATCTGTTATTAATTCAGAAACTAAACAAGTTAAAAGCAATAGATGCAGTTCTTAATTTTGAAATTAATTTAGTCTTAAAAAATTTTTTAAAATTTTATGATTAATTTTTGAATTATTAAATATTTTATCATGTTTTTAGATACTTGCACTTAATTTACATATGCTTTCTGAATTTAAGTGATATTGAAAATTAATTCGTAGCAATAATTTATTCTTTATTTGTATACAATTAAATTTTCATAGTTTAAAATTTAAATTAGCTTTATGTTATGAGAATATTTAAATGCTAAAAACCTGATATATCTAATTAAAAACATTAAATATTTTTTTAGAATTATATTACATAATTTTTCACCTTATATCTATAACTATATATATAGATATATCTATATATACAGATATCTATATATATAGATATAGATATATAGAAATATATCTATATAAACGATCTCACGTAATCCAAACGAATATTTATCTAATATCCTAAAAAATGTTTCATTATTCCATCTGGGCCATCTTTATCAATAGTCTCTACTGATAAATCATACTAAACTCTTAAAGAGCATTTTTAAGCGATCGTTAAAAATCGATTTAACGATCGATTAAATCGATTTCCGATTATTTTTAGACCCAAAAGTCGATATTAGTCTCGAAATGGGATTTTGTGTCCGTTCACAATAA
The DNA here is from genome assembly GCF_044657685.1 of Stegodyphus dumicola. Lineage (NCBI taxonomy): Eukaryota > Metazoa > Arthropoda > Arachnida > Araneae > Eresidae > Stegodyphus > Stegodyphus dumicola. The sequence goes on from NC_140774.1 coordinate 33,110,280, forward strand.
ATGGCGAATCATTTTTCAAATTGTTGCCACCAAATATTATTGCCGTATATTATCTTAAAGAAATTAAATAATGAAGAATCTGTAAGTATGTATGTATGTTCCTCGAACTGTGAAAAACCAACGGTACCTAGAACTATGAAATTATGAGCAGCGAGTCCTCTTCCCAAACATGTGCACCCGGAGTCCCGAATTTTGAATTTCTAATTTTATATTTCACATTTTGTAACACTTTAAGGAATTTTCAATTAACAGTTCAACGATTCGAAAGAGAAAAATGGCAATACCTTACGGAATGAGACATTTTTATCGCCAGGGTGCGAGATTGCGTACTGGAAATTCTATAGATATGCTGTTATTAATATTTTGGAATTTTGCTGTTAAATTGAATTTTATGTGTCGTAAGTACGAAGAACGTGATATTTAATAAACAAAGTTAACACAAAAAGTTACTCATAAAAAGACAAAAAAAAAAAAAAAAAAAAAAAGTTTTGGAAACCATCTGACTAAGAAAACTGAACACTGATATGATGAACTGAGAAAAGACTGAAAGAAAATTTTAAAATGTATGCCAACGTTTAACACTGCATCGAGAATATGCTTCGTCTAAAATTTTTACAATTTTGTTGTTGAATCGTATATGGCGGAAGTGCGAAGAAAATTATGCTTGATAATAAAGCTAACAAGACAAAAAAAAAAAAAAAAAAAAAAAAAAAAAATGTGTTAGCAGGAGTGAGTCCAATAGCAGACTGGTAGACTGCGAGTTCAACGAGAACGTAAATAACCTTAACAAATCATTTTAGGTTATCGTTATAAAATATGGAAGCTTTCAGATTTAACTTTTACTTCCTTGTACGAAGTCAAGGAAATATTGTAATCACGAAAAATTTCGTGTATCATATTTCAAAGAAAATATCCATTTTGACCACTATCGAATGAAATTTAATGATGTTTTTGCGTGACATCTGTAGGTGAAGACAATAAAGGACTCTTTTTCCCCAAACGGAACTAAAAAACTGACTTACAATGGATTCAGAAGAGATTTTTTTCATGGCATCTCTACGTAGGTACGTATGTATCTCGCATAACTCTAAATCGAGTAGTTCAACTCAGAAGTTGAAATTTAGTATATAGGACTGCTATAACATGTAGTTGTGCACCTCCCTTTTTGTTGCAATCGGTCGCGTTAAATGTATAAAAATACCCACGCTGTTACTCGGCTCAGTGAGCTCAAGTTTTTTATTCTTATATTTTGGTAAATTGTGAATTTTTTGCTTTAAAAATGATTGAATTATGCTGTTCTTATCTTCATGTTAAAGTTTTTATGCCTTTAGTTAATTTGAATGCAATATTTGTAGAATTATCGACAATTTAAATGTTGTTTAAATAAAATTTAAGCCTTTTTTTTACCATAGCAGCCATATTTGTTTACATTTGAAACTTAGCAAAACAGTGAATTAATTATTTCTGCACCTTCAGTGTCTTTTTGCCGAGTGTGACCAAAAGGAATCTTTCAGTTTCGTTCACCGAAAAATCTGCCTTCTTGCCGAATTGTTTGTTTTTGCGTAGAAACAGTAATTTTAATTGTAAAAAATGTTTTTAACTGTATTTGGTGTTTTATGTTTTGCTATATCTTTCAGTTTTTAGTGAAGATATTTTGAGTTTTTATGTATTTTTGCCTTACCGCGAAGTGAGAACTGAATTAATTGAAGGAGAAATGTATCTCTAATTAAATTCCAGGAAATAAGTTTAAATGAAATGCAGCAAAAAGTGCGTGTAATTTAGTATTCCTTACAAGGAAATCATGTGGTGACATAAAAGCTTATTTTTATTTTCATCGGCTTCAGAAAAGAACTAGTGCAGCACAGTTAGCAACAGATGGAGTCAACGAAATTGATTCATTTCAGCTAAAAGGACAAACGGTCATCTAACAACAAATTTGAAGTTTATCTTTAGAGTTATGGTTTTGTGAACTTTTATTTGAATATCATGATCTCGTTTGCGTATTTTTACTTCCTTGTACGAAGTAAAAAGGAAGCATTGTAATCGCGAAAAGTTTCAGGCAACATATTTCAACGAAAATATCCATTTTGACCGCTATCGAATGCAATTTAACGATGTTTTTGGGTGATATCTGTACGTATGGACAGAATAAAATGCTCTTTTCCTCCAAAAAATTTATAAAACTGCTTTAAAATGAATTCTGAACAGAATTTTTCCTGGCGTATGTATGAAAGTATGTACGTATCTCGCATAACTCAAAAACGAGTGGCCTCAGAACGTTGAAATTTTGTATATAGAACTGCTATAACATGCACATGTGCACCTCGTATTTTGGTTGAAATCGGCCGCTACAAACATATATAAATATTTTCCAGTTTTTTACAGACAAATTTCTTTTTATTTATGTAGTACCGTGTTACAATATTTCGTGTAGCTACAGCTCCTGGTGACTTTTTAACAAGTTCGCTGCTATGTTTCTACCTACTAAATATATTTATATATATATCCACTCTGTTACCCGGCTCAGTAATCTCAGTTTCTTTACTCTTATATGTTTGTAAATTGTACATTTTTTGCTTTAAAAGTGCTTGAATTATGTTGTTCTTATCTTCCGGTTAAGTTTTTTATGCCTTTAGTAAATCTGTATGTAACAGTTTTAGAATTATCAACAATTTTAAAGTTGTTTAAGTGCCGCTAAGCCTAATATTTTTTTTTTTTTTTTTTTTTTTGAGGGCGGCCATTGCTCTTGTTTATATTTGAAACAGCGGGATAGCGGATTTGTTGCCAATCTAAAGAAACTTAGCTTCGCAACAACAAAGATATCGCCTTCATTTATTATTGCGAATTAAATCATGCTTAATTCTTTCTGGAATTTTTTCAAGGAAATATGTGTTTAAGATTTACTTCATAATTTTTAATACAGATATTTTGAGTTTTTATGTATTTTTGCTCTGTTGCGAAGTGAGAACTGAATTAATTGAAAGAGAAATACTGAATCGTCTGTGAAAAACTCTTTCCTTTTTGTTTTGTTTGTTTAATTTCTTTTATAAATCTATATAGCTTTATTATAGTATTTGAATAGAACATGTGGCAACGATTAGATAATTCTTTAAATGATATAAATTTTGTGCATTCTGAGTTATAATATGAACGAAATATAATACTGTTAAGTGAACCTAGCGCCAGAGTGTCGCTATGGTAAACAAATAGAGTGAATTTTAAAGAATGCATTTATTCTATTGTGGTTTATGCGCTTTCGGCGAAGTAGATTTAATTCAATCCAATAAGTTTAAATGAAATGCAACAAAAAATGCGTATAATTTAATATTTCGTACAAGGAAGTCATGTGGTGTACACATCAGATTTTTATGATAAATTTTTCTAATTTTTCATGAGCTACGGATGATAGAATGAATTTACCTTCCTTTTCTTTTCTTCTGATTAAAATTTGAAGGTATATGAAATATGCATTATGCGAGATTAGAAGAAAAACTTTCTTTTATGTGAAAACATTCATTAAATTTAAACTCTGTTTTGCTAGGAATATTATTTATTGAAGTGAACGAGTCTTTTCGATCTTCAGTCAAATTAACATTGCAAGAACTGATTACCTTGAAATCAGTATTTGTTTCAGTAGAGCCCTGGATAAGCGGAAAAAACTTGTTCTTACCGACAAATAAATTAGGTCTTCTTTACCTATTTAAAATTTATAATTTCAGACTTTAAAAGGTTTTATTTTAAAAATTTGTTCGGTTATGTCTTAGTTTTGAATAACTTTCTTTGTGTAACGAACAAGCTTTTATTCAGAAGGAAGCTTATGCAATTTTGCAATGAAAATTACAAAATTTGAGATCAATTCATTGAATAAATCGTGAAACTACAAAAATTTTGCGCTCAAGTTTGTGGCTTAAAATTTAGACTCACAAGATCGCGAACACTTTGTAATTGACTTTTTAAAAAATTTCGGCAGTCGAAGTTCTAACATAAGTAAATAGTACGAAATGAATAACCAATATATTTCTAAAATTTATAATTATATTTAAAAATTTATCCAATTCTGGAAATGTTATTAGCTCAGGGACAAAGGTTCCAGTTCCAAAGCAATGCTTGTTTTCTCGTGACACATTTTTAAATTTTGAAAAAAAAAGAAAAAAGAAAAAATCGTTCTACATTGGAACTTTTTGAGGGCATTGAGGAACAACAGATGATGATTTTATGCAGCTTTGAAAAATGCAGTTTTGGGTGTTTTAGAAGTTTAGCAAACTTTCCCAAATACAATACTTTCTTACACTTTTTTTTTAATAAAATTAAAGTTTTTGTACTGGCATGACATCTTCTTTGAATATAAAAGGGCAGCTAAAATAAAAGCGATCTTCATGATCATTTAAAATGTCCGAGAACTTAAGCTCATTAAAATCAAACAAAGTAAAAGCTTAAAGGTCATAGCAGCTCCTCTTTTAATTTTCAAACAATAATACAGTATTTTTTCTACATGTAGAAACAACTAAATTAGTAATTGAAGTCCTGTGGGTCGACATTTAAAGTTTTGTTTTAAATTATGAAGCGATAATGTTTAACAATATATTTTTCGGATAAATTATAATGAAATATTAATATATCATCTATTTTAATTAAAGTAAATGTTAAAAATATTTAAATTTGAAAAAAGCATGGGAGAATTGTAATGAAAATTCAAAAATACGATAGAATATTGTTACGAATTTGGTATTTAAAAAGCTAATGTTAGTTCAATTATAAATTAAATGGTTTTATTTCTCGCGCAGTGCAGCGCGTGACGAATATTAAAAGAAAGCTAAGCCGGAAAAATTAAAAATACAAGAGCGCGTGCGTTAAATAAATAAATATCTCTTTTTGATTTCGAGAAAGTGCTGGAAAATTCTAGCGCGTGATTTTAAAATTTTATAAAAGGAGGAAAACATCTCAGTTTGTAGTAGTTGCTTAGTTTGTTGTTGTTTAGAAAACTGCTCTTGTTGATTGTAGCGAATTCGCGGATTAGCGTTCTTTAGCTATTTTGAATTACATTCTATTGGACATTTGAGTAGTTAAAAGATAACTACTGTGAAATATTGTAATACTGCATGATAATTTGAGAAAATTTAAGCATTTTTGTTGTGATAATAATAAATTTTTGTTCATTTTTCATCGGATTTGTGCATTCATTTCATAATGAACCCGTACGCACGCAACAGTTTTTGGTGTCAGAAGTGGGATTTGAATGCCAATCACAAGAGCGATGGAAGAACAATTGAGACAGCTCATTAGTGCTTTTGCTGCATTCCAAGAAAAGATGGAAGCTGGCCAAGCATCATTTAAAGAAGATATGAAAGACTCTGTTAAAGCAGAGATAAGATCCGTTAAAAAGGAAATGGAAGCCGTTCACGAAAAGTTGGAAGCTGGTCAAGTAACTTTTAAAGAAGACATAAAAGCTGTACAAGAAAAGATTGAAGCAGGTCAAGACGAAATGAAAAGAGAAATAACCTGCGTAATAGAAAGTAAATTTGAGGCTATGGAAGACAGAATAGGAGCTGTCGAAAATAAAGTCGGGCAAATTGAAGAAAAGGTTTCTTCTGTCAAAGATGAAATAGAAGATAGAGTGTCGGCTGTGGAGCAACGAGTCGAAGGAAGAGTTTCGGCCTTCCAACAACAAATTGAAGAAAGAGTTTCTGCCGTCGAACAACAAATTGATGATAGGGTTTCTGCTGCCGTCGCCAAAGAAGTTGACAGCCTAAAGAAGTGCATCGCGACGGTAGGAAACAATTCTGAAGGTTTCAAATTTTTATCGATGCCTGCTCGTTCCGTTCTGAAACTATCTACATATGATGGGAAGACCTCCTGGCAGGTGTATAGGACACAATTTTCTATCGTTGCGGATGCGAATGGATGGGATTCCCAAGCTAAGGCCTGTCATCTCGCCGCTTCTCTGAGAGCAGACGCAGCGGATATCCTGCAGACGCTTCCCGAAAATCAAAGGCTAGATTTCGAAGCTCTATCCGGCGCTTTGGAGCTGCGCTTCGGCGAGAAATGTTTAAAAGACTACAGCAGGCTCCAATTAAAATCTCGTCAACAGAAGCTCACCGAAACGCTTCAGGAGCTCGCCACGGATGTTGAAAGGCTGTCACATCACGCCTTTTCGGAGTGCCCGACAGAAACAAGGGAAATCCTGTCCCTGCAATATTTCATCGATGGCATCCGGGACCCTGAAATACAGAAAGCACTGCGAATGGCGGATGTTAAAGATCTGAAAAGCGCTTTAGTGTATGCCATGAAATTTGAGGCAGCCCAGCAAGCCACCCGTCGAGACCGCCATCCAGTCAGAGCTGCTCAAGTCCAAGAGCCAGGGGATCAAGTCACTGCTCGTCTAGACGATTTAACTAGACAACCTTGAGACAGAATATTAGTGAGAAGAAACCGACCGTAAAGTGCTGGAACTGCGGTGCTGAAGGACACATACGACGAAACTGCAGAACACCCCAGGGCACGGATGCTAAGACCGCTCCTAACAAACAGCAGGGAAACTAATTAGTGGCCATCTCGCGGGGCGGAGGTTGCCAGATCATGAAAAGCCCCAGTTTAAAGCGCTTCAGATTTCTGCAGTGAGAAGCGGCAGTAATGGACTTTTCATAATAGGACATATTAATGGAGTTCCCTGCAATATGACGATAGATACAGGAGCCAACGTTACCATCATCCGAAAAGATTTGGCTCAACAACTGGGAAGCAAACTTATCTGGACGCCGCCCTGCGTTACCCTACAGACTGTGTCCGGTGAGAAGATCAACATCGATGGAAAAGTAAATGCTAACATCGCGTTTGGAAGTGCCGCTTACCATCACACGGCATATATAGCAGAGATCACTGATTCTTGCATACTCGGATTGGACTTTCTAAGGAAATACAATTTTTCCTTGGACTTTAAAAATAACGAATTGCATTCTACATCTGAGGACATAGCGTTATTTGGAGTCAATGATGAAGTTAAATCTGTCCATAAAATCATAGCACAAGACAATATCACAATACCGGCAAGAACAGAAATTTTACTTCCTGGATCCATAGCCGAAAACAGAAATTTCCGCTACGGCATCATAGAATATCCCAATAACTGTAATAGCCAAAAAGGAGTACTAGTAGCCTCAACACTCGTCGACCTATCCAGAACGGTTATCCCGGTGAGAGTCGCCAATGTAACTGAGAAGGGGAGAATTATTAAGAAAGGTGAAGTGGTTGCAGCATGTACTCCACTTACCACCGTTGAAAGAAAGAGTAACATCCAAGAATCCGTGTCCTCAGAGAGAATTACATCGGAGTTATTGCAGAATGCGCTATTAAACGATAAAGAGAGGAATGCTGCCGATCGCGTCATTAAAGATCTTCAAGTTGTTTTCTCCCGCTCCTCTTCTGACGTGGGTCGAACTAGTTTGGCACAACATAGAATAGATACCGGCGATCATCCCCCAATCAAGCAACATCCAAGACGTCTACCGTATGCTAAACAGGAAGAGGTGCGAACACTGTTAAAAGATATGGAAGAAAGCGATGTCATCGAGCCTTCAGTAAGTCCATGGGCCTCTCCCATCGTCCTAGTCAGAAAGAAAGACGGCTCAACAAGATTTTGCGTCGACTATCGCTGGTTGAATGAGGTTACGAAGAAAGACAGTTACCCTCTTCCTAGAATTGACGACATTCTAGACACTCTTTCTGGAAGCAAGTGGTTCTCAACACTTGATTTAAAGAGTGGGTATTGGCAGGTAGAAATACAGCCTGAAGACCGAGAAAAGACGGCATTTACTACGGGACAAGGGCTTTGGCAATTCAAGGTGATGCCGTTTGGACTGTGTAATGCGCCGGCAACATTCGAACGTCTTATGGAAACTGTTTTGAAAGGCCTTTCCTACGAAGCCTGCCTCATATACCTGGACGACATCATCATCGTCGGAAAGAGTTTTGAAGAACATTTAGAAAATCTTAGGAAGGTGCTTCAGAAACTGGAAGAAGCCAATCTGAAGCTGAGTCCCGCTAAATGCAAATTGTTCCGAAAGGAAGTGACTTACCTGGGACATGTCATCTCTGCAGAAGGTGTGCGCACGGATCCTGAAAAGGTATCAGCCGTTAAATCCTGGAAACGTCCCGAAAATGTCCATCAGCTGGGAAGCTTCCTAGGGCTTTGCACCTACTATAGGAAATTCGTGAAGGACTTTTCTTCCATCGCAAGACCCCTACACAAGCTGACAGAGAGCAACCAGAAGTTCTTGTGGACAAAAGAATGCGAGGATGCATTTAACAACTTAAAGGAGGCTTTAACATCTGCTCCAATCCTGACGTATCCTCAGCTTGACCGACCATTTATTCTCGACACCGACGCGAGTAATGAAAGTGTTGGTGCTGTTTTGTCCCAAGAAATAGACGGCCAAGAACGTGTAGTGGCATACTGGAGCAAGTGCCTGTCTAAACTGGAGAGGAATTATTGTGTCACCAGGAAAGAGTTGCTCGCCATAGTGAAAGCTGTAGAACAGTTCCATCACTATCTATACGGCAGAAAATTCCTGCTCCGCACCGATCATGCATCATTGACCTGGCTTTTAAATTTCAAGAATCCTGAGGGTCAAATAGCCAGGTGGATACAGAGACTCCAAGAATATGACATCACTATCCGTCATCGTAAGGGATCATCACACGGAAACGCCGACGCCCTATCTAGAAGACCTTGCCAAGAAAGCTGCCGATATTGTTCCAGGGTGGAAGCGAAATACGAGCTGCTGATTCCGGTCGCAAGACAAATTACAACATCAACATCGGCTGATAGAGAACCGTGGAGTGATGATGAAGTCAGGAAAGACCAGCTGGAAGACCGCGACATTAAACCCATAATTGATTTAATGGAGTCGTCAAACAGAAAACCTACCTGGCAGGACATTTCTATCTGTAGTCCTACAACCAAACAATATTGGGCACTCTGGGATTCACTTCACATTCGAAACGGCGTCTTATACCGGAAATTTGAATCGGATGATGGGAAGACGTTTCGATGGCAGCTAATACTTCCAAGATCCCGGATTCCTGATGTCCTTAAAGAACTACATAGCAGCCCAACAGGAGGTCACTTTGGAATAATGAAGACCTTGCAGAGAGTTCGTGAGCGCTTTTACTGGAATAATGCGAAGGATGACGTGCAAAAGTGGTGCCGATCTTGCGATGCCTGTGCAGGTCGGAAAGGACCAAAGAGACGCAGCCGAGGCAAACTGAAACGTTACAACGTAGGCGCGCCTTTTGAACGTATCGCCTTTGATATCTTGGGACCTCTGCCACGAACTGCTGATGGCAACAAATACATACTCGTTGTCGTTGATTACTTCACCAAGTGGCCTGAAGCGTATCCTATTCCTGATCAAGAGGCTGTTACAGTAGCTGAGGTGATGATACAGCACTGGATTTCCAGGTTCGGAGTGCCTCTTCAGTTACATTCCGATCAGGGAAGGAATTTTACCTCGGTAGTAATCAAAGAACTATGCAAACTACTCGGCATTGACAAGACCCAAACGACGCCATTACATCCCCAGTCGGACGGCATGGTAGAGAGGTTCAATCGAACCATCCTTAATAACCTCTCATTAGTGGTTTCCAGAAACCAGCAGGACTGGGACAAGAAATTATCGCTGTTTTTACTGGCTTACCGCAGTGCTGCCCACGAGACTACCGGCTATTCTCCATCACAGATGCTCTTCGGTCGTGACCTTCGTCTGCCTTGTGATCTATTGTTTGGCCGCCCTCCGGATGCTCCTTCATCGTCTGAGGAATATATTCAAGATCTCCAGGCCCGGTTTGAAGTGATGCACAACTTTGCACGAGAGCGAGTCAACTTGGCGACGGAGAAGATGAAGACCCGATACGACACAAGAGCTACTGAACATCAGTTCCACGAAGGAGACAAGGTGTGGTTGTGGAATCCGACTCGACGGAAAGGACTTTGTCCGAAATTACAGTCACGTTGGGATGGCCCGTATACAGTCCTAAAAAGGCTGAATGACGTCGTGGTTCGGATTCGTAAGTCTTCGAACTCTAAACCTAAAGTCGTTCATTACGACAGGTTAGCTCATTACTATGGCCATAGTACGTAATGTAAATAATTGTAAATAGTATCAGACCATGGTCCTTTTTGTTTATAAATGTGTATTTGATTTGATTTGTATTTAGTATTTGATTTGCATTTAGTATTTGATTTGTATTTAGTATTTGATTTGTATTTAGTATTTGTTTTGTATTTAGTATTTGATAGCATTTGATTTGTTTAAGTTAGTTATTGCATTTATTGTTTATATTGTTTGATATTGTAATGTAATGTTTATGCCTCAGTTGCATTTATGCCACAGTTGTAAGTTTAGCTTCCTGTCCAGGGATTGTACTGCCCGGGACGTGCAGTCCTTGGGAAGGGGACAGTGTTACGAATTTGGTATTTAAAAAGCTAATGTTAGTTCAATTATAAATTAAATGGTTTTATTTCTCGCGCAGTGCAGCGCGTGACGAATATTAAAAGAAAGCTAAGCCGGAAAAATTAAAAATACAAGAGCGCGTGCGTTAAATAAATAAATGTCTCTTTTTGATTTCGAGAAAGTGCTGGAAAATTCTAGCGCGTGATTTTAAAATCTTATAAAAGGAGGAAAACATCTCAGTTTGTAGTAGTTGCTTAGTTTGTTGTTGTTTAGAAAACTGCTCTTGTTGATTGTAGCGAATTCGCGGATTAGCGTTCTTTAGCTGTTTTGAATTACGTTCTATTGGACATTTGAGTAGTTAAAAGATAACTACTGTGAGATATTGTAATACTGCATGATAATTTGAGAAAATTTAAGCATTTTTGTTGTGATAATAATAAATTTTTGTTCATTTTTCATCGGACTTGTGCATTCATTTCATAACGAACCCGCACGCACGCAACAATATGTTTGATAATAAAATCTGACAAAAACTTAATATTCGTGAAATTATAGAAATTCTCAAAATTATTCGCAGAATTTCTCTGGCTGATAAAATGACTAACCTAACTGTTATTACCATTAATGGAAAACTAGAATGATTGGAAACAATTCGCTGTTCTTATTTGCCAAAACGTTCCTCCCTCAAATTTTGCATTAAAGTTTATGATAACAGTTTGGAATAGATTAGAATACAAAGTGTCATTCAAATATTAAAAGGTAATGGAGCCCCAAAAGTAATTATAGCATTTGTATTATATGTAGTTTATTTTTACTTCCTTGTACGAAGTAAAGGAAGTATTGTAATCATGAAAAATTCCAGGTACCATATTTCAATGAAAATATCCATTTTGACCGCTATCGAATGCAATTTAACGATGCTTTTGCGTGACATCTGTACGTATGGGCAGAATAAAGGACTCTTTTTTTCCCCAAAATAGTAGTGAAAATGATTTAAAATGGATTCAGAAGAGATTTCTTTCGTGGCTTCTGTACGTACTTGCGTATGTAGGTATGCATGTATCTCGCATAACTCAAAAATCAGACCCTCAGAACATTGAAATTTTGTATATAGGGCAGCTATAGGATATAGTTATGCACCTTACTTTTTAGTGGCAATCGGCCGCACCAAAAGTAAATAAATATATATATACATATGCCCACTCTGCTACTCGGCTCCGTGAGCTCAGTTTGTTTCCTCAGTTTGTTCTTTTTGCTTTAAAAATGATTGCATTATGTTATCCTTATCTTCCGGTTAACATTTTTATGCTTTTAGTTAACCTGCATGCAATATTTGTAGGATTATCAACAATTTAAAAGTTGTTTAAGCGCGGCTAAGCCTAATTTTTTACCAAAGCGGCCATATTTATTTACATTTAAAACTTAAAAGAATAGTGTATTTGTTGCCAATCTAAAGAAACTAAGCTTCGCAACAACAACTGTTTCTTTTTTATTTGTCTAATTTCTTTTATACATCGTTTTAGATTTATTATAGTATTTGACTAGAACATGGGGCAACGATTAGATAATTCTTCAGATGGTATCATTTTTGCGCATTCTGAGATATAAAATGAATGAGATGTAACGCTGTTAAGTGGATGAGATGTTACACTGTTAAGTGAACCTAGCGCCAGAGTGTAGTTATTGTAAAAAAAAATATAGTGAATTTTAAAGAGTGCATTTATTCTATGGTTTACGCGCTATCGGCGAAGTGGATTCAATTCAGTTCAATAAGTTTCAATGAAATGCAGGAAAAAATGCGTATAATTTAATATTCCGTGCAAGAAAGCTATGTGGTGTACACATCAGATTTTTTTTATTTATGTTACAGGATACTTGTACTTTCTTTTTGTTTTCATTAATTGTTAAAACAGTTCCTATTTTTAACAAAAGAAATAATCAAAATATTTAAATAAAGTCGTTTTTCTTTAGATTAACCATAGTTTAAAGTTTATTTGGAAATATTTATTTTATTTACCTATTCATGTAGGTATTATGCACTTAGCTAGTAGTATATGTATGAAAATAATAATTTAGATATGTAAATATTCGAATACATTTTAATCTTCTTTGATATTCATTAAACCTTACGCGGGGGTTAGTTTCACACCTGGATTTTGAACTAGCAGTCAGCCTCCACTAATGTCTATACCGTTCAGGGTGAGGCTATATTCAGACTTGCCACAAAATTTTGACTTGTAGAAAGAAGCACATCTCTGAAACGCAAATATTAAAACTTGTGAAACAGGAAAACTTAGTTATTCGTTACATCAGCTTTTAGTTTTCATAGCGCTATGTCAGGTTTCTTTATTTTGAAAATGAGATTGCTAATTCAAAACCCCAAATTTTTCACTAATTATTTTATTTTACAGTTCAGAGGTTTTTAAATATTGCCACTCTGTCCCTATGAATTGCAACCAAAGAAAATAACAAACAACTAAAGCATTTATTTATAAATGTTTTAAAATGAAAGTCACTGATAGCTATATAAATTTATAGCTTTCAGGTTTTTCAAGCCTTTATGCTTTTCAAAATTGAAAACTTAATTCTTTAGCTCTGAAAAATAACGAATGCTAAATTAAAAAATCTCTCACACTAAAAAAAAGTTAATTAAATTAAAATTCATATAGTCTGTTGAAATATTGATTTAATGCGTGATTAAGGGTGATGCAGGTCACAGATATAAGATACTCTGATTGATGCTATTTCTCTATAACTGCATATTTTACTTCTAGAGTGAGTGATGCGTGGGAAAAATGAAAATGGAAGAGGTACGGAAAAAAGAAAATTCTAAACTATTTAGTTTAAATTATAACGGTGTTTTACAGAGTAAACCGAACGACATTAACTACTTTGTCTAGAAACTTGAAAAGTACTTTCTGCTATCAGAGCAGTATTTTTGATTACTTATTATTAAAGCGACAAATATATCTCTTTAACATCAAAATTTGATGTTAAAGAAGAATACAATTTATTAGAATTAATATAATTTGACATTATAACATGATGTTTTATGTTTCAAGCTATGATGTAGATATTTCTAATCACCGTTTTCAAGAGGTCAAAATAAGCAAGAATACGTTTAATTACATACTGGCATACTTCATTTTATTGCATTTCAGAGATGTGCTTCTTTCTACAAGTCAAAATTTTGTGGCAAGTCTGAATATAGCCTCACCCTGAACGGTATAGACATTAGTGGAGGCTGACTGCTAGTTCAAAATCCAGGTGTGAAACTAACCCCCGCATAAGGTTTAATGAATATGCCCTTCCCCTCCTTTCGCGGGTGCACTATCGGTCTATGCTTCATGGTTAATCCCGGGGTTCTATCAGTGATGAGATGGGTTTGGCCATCTCATCCATTGGTTTAGTAATGGTTTGAGTCTTAAGAAGTAAGCGTTTGCACATCTTTGTGTGGGAGAAGGATCTCTGAGTAGATAGTGTTTTCGATCGCAATTTGTTTTGTGTTTCAGTGATACGTTTGAGTAATTCTCAAAGTATCATATTTATTTTCATTATTCTGTTTACAATAAATGGGAAACCCGATAAATTAAAATAATTAACAACAGGAATCCTTATCGCTTTATCTATGTTCCATCAATTCTACTACCCTCTACTAAACTCCACTATTTATCTATATTCTCCCAATTCCACGATTTATCTCTCTCCTGCCAATTCCACTGCACGATTTGAGTTCATTACGTCAATTTTTGCAGCCAGGTTTTATAATCGTTTATATTTTTCAGTACTTTTTAAAGTTATTAAGATAATTAATAGTCGTACGATAGTCTCTAAATATTCATTGTTGAACATGGTATACATTATTCAAGTCGTCAGATGTTTATTACTTAATTCTGCCTATTTATCTTCCAACGTTTTTCGGCCATGCTATTGTAGCATGTCGTTTTTTTTTAATCTATATGTTTATTTTTTCATTAACATTTTCTTTTATCTCTAATTTATAAGATAAAGCACACTACTGTTGCTACACTACTGTAGAAAAGTGCTATTCTTCTGAGTAGAAAATTCCGCAACTTAATATTTTTCTCTCATAAAGAAGAAATGTTGATATATTTAAACGAAGCACCCTCATAAAACATTACGTTAGACTGGATATTTAGAAATCCTCAAGTGTTACGGGACTGTTGTTTCTCTGAATATTTTTATTGTGCAACGAAAAATTCCCATTTATTAAATTCGCTTTCTTTCACTTATGTTTTCACATTTTATCCTAAGGAGCAATTTGATTCACTACAAGCGTTGTTTCAATTTTCAAATTGTTGCCACCAAATATTATCGCCATTTACTATATTTAAAGAAATTAAATAATGTAGAATCTACATATATGTATGTATGTTTCTCGCATTGTGATAGACCAGCGGTACCTATAGCCTTAGTGAATTTTGAATAACGTAATCTTCCTGCGAATATGGGCATCTGGAAGCCCAAATTTGACATTTGGAATTTGTTTTATCATCGATTTCATATTTTGTAAAACTTTAACGAATTTTGATTAACAAACTCAAGGATTTGATTAACAAACTCAAGTGAGCAATGGCAATGCTATACAGAAGAAACATTTTTATCTCCAGCGAGCGAGACTCTGTATCGGAAATTCTAAAGATATGCTCATTTTAATTTGTAATATTTTGCGATATTGCTCTTTAATTAAATTTTATGGTTTAAGGGCGGAGAACATGATATTTAATAAATAAAGGTAACGCACAAAATGTAAAAAAAAAAAAAAAAAAAAAAAAAAAAAAAAAAAAAAAAAAAAACCGCCCTTTTCGACGTAATTTAAAATATGAAACCTTTCAGATTTTTTTTATCTGTCTTCTGTTAATGTAAAAAAAAGAAAAATCTTTTATGATTTCTTGCCAACCTCAAATCAATTTTGTCAGACGACATCTTCGCACAAAACGATTTGTACCCCGTCCCCAAAACTTAGAAACCACCCCTATCCTATAATTCCGTGGCCCATTTATTCGTCCACTTGTGTTACCAACCGGATGGAACGCAAACATCTGAGTGATAGGCCAGGAAGACACATAGCTCTTTCCGAACCGACTCCGCCCCTTCTCAAAGTCCCTTAAAGTACGTCCATTAAATAACTGCGCATGTAATAGGAAGGCAAATACCTACATAATGCACCCTCTGCGCTTTTCCTAGATACGGAAAGAGCGGATCCCAGCTTTCTGCTTATTGCTTAAGGGCTGAAGCGATTCTTTTTGCCATATACATATATATGTTATTTTGTGCTTTACTTTTCGGCTGGTTGGTATTTTTTTAGTATTGCTATTGGCAAAGATTCTGTAGAAGGCGTAGTAAAATTTACTTACCTACAATGGATTTTGGATTTGGTATGGATTTAAAGGGAATCATATTACGTGCTATATAACGTTTTCTTTCTATGTTTTATTTTTATCGTGATGTTTTTAGGGGGTATTTTTTAGCCTTGTTTTCGGGTTTTGATTCATGTAAGAGCGAGACCTTTAAAAGCAGTGCCATTGTGACTAAGTGAGTCGCTGTTTCTATTGATTTTTGATCGCTTTTATCTTAGATATCTCTAGTAGAGGATCATTCGTTTGGGGCATTTTTTTAGCTATTGCTGCTGTTGTTTTGGCGTCTCCTAAGCGATAAAACAAAAGCTAAGTTAATGGAAATTTTATTGAGCATTAAAAGATCTACGATTCTGAAATAATATCGCTTATAAATTGGATAAATTTTGCAGTTGCTGCTTGTTTATGTCAAAGGGATTACGAAGCTTTTAAATAAAAATTTTGATGTATGTAAAGATTAACTTAAATTTAGCCTGTTTGATCTTTACTTAGCAGCAAAATTCTCAGGAAATAAGATTCCGCATATCTAGACATATCTAGAATTCCAGCTACCTAGATTGTTTACCTTTCTTTCTAATTTCCATAATTAAAATTATTGTTGATTCACTTTCGTGTCTTTAATTTTCTCTTTGATTTCAATAATGTTAAAAAAATCTGAAAGTTTTCAAATTTTATATTTACGCCCGAAGGGTCGTTTTCTTCATTTACACACAGAGCCACGTTTCTAGAACATTTTAGCTAATGGTCCTTTGGGCTAAAAAAAACATTTATAAACAACATATCTTTAGAATTTCCGATAAACAGTCTTGGGGGCTGGAAGTAATTCCCTCCTCGGTACAGTGCTGCCATTGCTCGCTATGAAATCGTTAAATTTGTTAGTCAGACATTCGTTAAAGTTTTACAAAATATGAAACAGGCAATAGAAATTTCCAAACTCGGGCTTCCAGGTACCCAAATTCGAGTGGAGGATTACGTTATCCAAAATTTGATGGCTCTAAGTATTGTTGTTTCTTCGAAGTGTGAGAAATATATATACATTCATGCAGATTATTTATTATTTAAATTTCTTTAAATACAATACAGGGTGTTATATTTGGTGGCAACAATTTGCAAAGTGAAACGGACATTTATAGTGAACCGACGTAAAATGCCGTTTCGAGACTAATAGCCTTTCTGCGCTAAAACCCCCTTTGGGCTAATAATTGATTTAAACAAAGAGAAAAGATTTATCGTTGAAAATGTACATCCACAATAAAATAGAAGAAACCTTTATCAGTGTTTCAATGCATGAAAATTAATTTTCTTGTTTTATTTAATCTAACGCAAAAATTGATTGTATACTTACGCAAATTAAAATAATTATTTATTCAATTATGAAATAACGGTTTTTTTCTTTTTATTTTCAAACTGTATAAATATTGTTGAAGTAAAATAATATAAAACAAATCTCTCATTTATATTATAATGAATATTATTTACTCTGTATTCATTATGTTTGCTTACAGAATTAAGAATAAAGCTTTGCAGAAATAACGTTACACACCAGAAAGAAAATTCTATTGAAACTTAATCTATCGAGGCATAAATTCTATTTCCTTAGATATACAAAAATCTTTATTCTTATTTTAATACAAATCTTTTATTCTTTGCTTGTTAATTGTATATTTTTATTAACGCGTAGAAAGGACAATCAAAACTTCAGAATTGGCAAAATTCCAACCCATTCTTTTTTAATGTAATATCTTAACAAAAATTTACATAAAATTTCTAAAATATGAAGGAAAGCTTAATGAGGTAGTGGGATTTTAACGCACTTCTGATAGAAACAAAGTGCAACACGATTTTAATGTTTCATTTTTTGTACAAAATATTCAAACCAAACTTTTAGGAAATTTATATTTACATAGTCCTTAATATCGTGTATCATATTGATTAGAAGAAATTCAAATTTTTATGGGGAAATGAACTTGTATTCCTTTTTAAATATGATACATTCAATACACGAAAACGTTTTATACGATAAAGGCATACTAATGAAATTTTGACTATAACGAGAATTATTTGTAATATATAAAAACTCATTCTAACACTGAATTGCAAATCATCTTAATACTATTAACGATGCTCATTACTTTCTACTTCCTTGGGCGAAGTAAAGGGAGTATTGTTATAAGGTATTTCTCCCACTTCCCTAGCGTGCCTTCGTGGTGTAACGGTAGCATGCTGTGCCGATATTCCAGAGGTCCGTGGTTCGATTCCCGGCGAAGGCGGTTGCATATTTTTCATCTTTTCGGCTTCCAATTAACTTAATGACTCTACAAGTGGCGCCCGAACTAAAAGGGTTGTGGATGATGATTCTCCGCACACAGGACTTTTCGACTAGGTCCCCTAAAACCCTAGTCGCCCTTTAAAAAGGGGGTTATATAAGGTATTTCTCCCACTTCCCTAGCGTGCCTTCGTGGTGTAACAGTTGCATGCTGGGCCGGTATTCCAGAGGTCCGTGGTTCGATTCCCGGCGAAGGCGGTTGCATATTTTTCATCTTTTCGGCTTCCAATTAACCTAATGACTCTACATTGTAATCACGAAAAACTTCAGATACCATTTTCAACTAACCTTTTGCTTACGTTCGTATGTACGAATAGAATAAAGGAGTGTTTTTTCCTAAGCTGATTGTAAAATGGATTCCAGAAGGATTTTTTTTTTTTTTGGAAATCTGAACGTGTTTATTATATATAATATATTCCGGCTCCTATACTTACATTTGGGAAAGATTTATACTCGTTGTCAGAGAATAATAATATAAGAAGTTTGACTCCGACAAAAATTGACCTGGATATTTAATTTCAAAATTTAAAATTTTAATGTCATTTTCAGTTTACCTTAATTAATCGGTTAATTTAGAAAATTCGAGGAAATAAGTTTAAATGAAGCTTAGCAAAAAATGTGTATAATTTAATAGGCAGTATAAGGAAACATGTGGTATCGGCATCAAATTTTCTAAATATAAGAATATGTATAAAAATTTATGCATAATTGATATAATGTGAAGAAAAGTTTAAGGAGGCACAAGGAACTTTACCCACTTTGATAGTAAAAAACTGCAACCCAATTTAAATGCCTTATTTCTTGTCCAAAATATCCACCTCAAACTTGTGAATGATTTATAATTTATAAGATATTTATTATTTTAATATTGTGTACAGTAATTGAATTCTTAGATGAAATTAGTATTTTTATAGGGAAATAAACTTGCGTTCATTTTAAAATATTCTACATTCAGCGGACGATATTAAGAGCTTTAAATGTAAACAAAGACCCGCCACATTAGGCCCAGTGACACTTTCAAATTGTTGCTAATTCTAAAGCTATTGCATGCAGATTAAAAGCATAAAAACTTTAATCGGAGCATGAGAACAACATAATTCAATTACATTTGCAGTAAAAATGCCCTATTTACGAACATATAAGAATAAAAAAGTCTAAGCTCATCGAGCCGGGAAACAGTGCACAACTACATATTATATCAGCTCCATATACAAAATTTCAACATTGCACAGCTACTCGTTTTTGAGTTATGCGAGATACATACATACGTACGTACGTACAGATGTCACGAAAAAAATCTCTTCTGAATCCATTTCACGGTCCGTTTTGAAAAAAAAAAAAAAAAAAAGAGTCCTTTGTTCTGTCCGTACGTATAGACGTTACTTAAAAATCATTCAAATGAATTCGAGAACAGTCAAAATGGATATTTTCCATTGAAATATGATACCCGGAGTTTTTCGCGATGGCAGTTCTTCGTTTATTTCGTACAGCGAAGTAAAAATTCTAAAACTTCATAAACGTGCTTTGTATGCTGTGTATGATGTATGCATTATCGTATGTTTCAATGAGTTCTTGTAAATTTTGCTTCAGCATATAACAAACATGTCTTAAACGCACATGCAAGAATATTTTGCTGATTTACTTCTATATAAATCTAGCGAGAAGAGTCTATTATGTTGTAATTCTCCGATACAGATTCACATTTTGCATGTTATAATATAATTTTATTATCATAAAAACGGTTTGCTAGAAAGATCGTTTTCGAATATTTAATGGGAAAACACCTTTTTGAAAAATAAAGCCAATAGTATTATAACACAATACGAAAAAATATTTTATTAATATTATGATATAATACAAAAACACTTTTTATTAAAAAAAGATGTTATCGTGTTTCTTAATATTATAGGAAACATGAAATCGAAAAACCTTTCGTTCATCTCGAACCAGGTGCTTTTATGCCGATGTTCTAAAATTTCCCCCAAGGTGCAAATGAAACGTGATCCGTTTATTTATTTATTTATTTATTTATTTTGTCAGGAAATCCTCGTTTCTCCCGTCTAACAAATCCTCTATGGCTTACGCGTATAGATGCATAAAAGGAAAAAGGCAGGCTGGAAAAAAATTCTCCATAACCTGTAAGCAATCTAAAAGCAGGGGAGAAAGCAAACTTCCGACGTGCCTCCATTTTTCACCACAATTTCGTAAAAAAAACAAACTTTAATATTCAAATGAGCCGAAAATCCAACGTTCGACTCCTCTGTGAACAGAAGATAGTTTAGGAGCTGAAAAATTTCCATGCTAAAGTGCCCCAGAAATTGTTTCTTTTAACATCTTTTGAAGCTAATTTGAATATTTGCATGCAACATGTCTTCATGCATGTTGGTATAAGCGTACATAGTAACATGCAGCAGAGGAACGCCAGTTATGAAATTCCATATAATAATTTGTTAAGATTATTTTATTCTAGCCAACAGATGTTCTCCCTTTGAACAATGAAAAATCTTCAGTTTTGTAATTCTATTTATAATTAATTTAATTAAATTATCATATGCAGTAAATGCTATAAAAACCCGAAATTAACTGTAGGACTTGCCGTAGTATAAGTAAACATTCAGTATTGTAGTTTCGAAGCTAGAAAAACCGCCTTTTTCACATGCGCATGTGAAATTTTCAAAATTCTCTTTTATCACGTTCTTTTGCAGCCTCCTGTATGGTATTAAAAAATTACACAGACGATGGGTTTATTAATATCAGCGAAAGTACCCGATGCCAGTTAGATGGAGAGTAATGCATTTAACAACAGAGAGAACGATACCGCTGTAATCCTTCTCTAATAACGATGCAAAATAATACAATTTATTAGTCATACAGGTTTCAGTCTGATACGATACGGAACATACATAAAATATTTCGGTAGAAAAATAAACGAATTATCTCTCATAATATCAGCAACAATGGCACACAGTTTTTCATGATTTTCGTCTTTCTAATCAAATGATCGTAAAAGCTCAAGTTCCATCCAATATTTCCCCTATATTCAATTTTAGCCGATTATATGTGACAAAAAATCATATCTATAATAAAAATATTTCGGATGTAATAAATCTTAAAGGATCTTAATTCTTTTTAACTTAATCTTTCATTGGCATTAAACACGAGATCTTTATCTCCGCTTTAACCTGCCAAACATTCATATCTTAAAGTGTTGTTATTAAGGGGACCGTGGACTTTGAAAAAGCTAAAAATCGACCAAAATATTGAAATTTTTTTTTTACTCTCGTTGTATTACATATACTTAACTGCATCGTATGTAAAAAACCGAATTCAAATATTCTAATTTTTAACGAAGTTACAAGCATTTAAAATGTGTAAACAACATAAACTTTGCCCTTTAAATTTTGGCGAAAATGTAAACAAATATGTTTCAACAGTTATTTGCTGATATTTATATACTTACATATTTAATTCTTTATAAACCTGGCAATATAACGTTTTAACTGTAACTGCCATTTCACTGTTTACAGTTTAAAAGTGTTCCTCGCTATTTTCCTTAGTTCTTTTGCTAAAAGTGTTTTGCTGTGTTTTATACAACTACATTTTGCAGGACTGTTTATAACTGAGTTTCTTGGACTGGAAGAACTTCAGATTAATTTATAACCTCTTGCGTAAAAGTATATATATATATATTTATTTATTTATTGTAGTACATTATGCATGCCATAAGTCGTCGTTACCGTAAGCCTAAAGGGCGACCATCGAAGGAAAAACTTGCAGCTGTCAGCAAAATTGAAAAACGATGGGCAGCTCATTCGGAAAATGACGTGACATTGAACAGTGAAGAAGTTTCTTCCAAAAATAAACAAACAATTTTTTTCTGAAAGTTCTATAGTTGAAGCGAGTACTTCAATAAGTGCCAGTGTAAAGAAACTGAATGAAAGTTTATTACGAACGTCTGACTGTGGTGATAACCGAAATGATGATTCATATATTTTGATAAATCGTAAAATGTGGAATCCATTGCTATGTAATATAAAGTGTGACGAGTGCTCAACCAATTCTTTAGATATTGTTTCGAAAGGAATATATGGATATTCTACAAAACTTGAATTAGTTTGTAAAAACTGTGATAAAATATTTAGTTCAACATTTTCAAGTGAGCGGGTAAAACGGTCAAATACATTTGATGTGAATACGAAACTTGTCGAAGCATTTTTGAAAATAGGCAAAGGCCACGCCGCCTTAGAAGTGTTTTCCATGATTATGGGAATTCATGCTATGGACAAAAAGACATTTGCTAAATGTTTACACAGTTTGTCTGAAGAAAAGGGGAAACTAAAAGGTGATTTCCTTCAGTTTTCTCGAAATATTGTTCGAAACAAGCATAAAAAGTTAATTAATATAAATAATGATGAGTGTATAGATATCACAGTGTCGTATGATGGCACATGGCAAAAACGTGGGCATACGTCACTGTATGGAATAGGTATCGTCGTAGATGTCTTGACTGGGTTAGTTATCGACTAGGAAATTCTGTCAAAATATTGTCCTGAATGTGTATGCGCGAAAAGAGATATGGGTGCTGACAGTGCGGAATTTCATATATGGTTTGAAAGCCACAAACCAGAGTGTTCCAAAAATTTTTCTGGTTCGTCTAATGCTATGGAAATGAAAGCCGCAGAAATTTTATGGAAACGGTCCATCAGTACATGTAATATGCGATATGTTGGGATACTTTCTGATGGGGATGCGAAAACATATCAACATTTATTAACTCTGAATCTTTATGGTAATGACGTAAAAATTAGTAAAGAAGAATGTATCAATCATGTGGCAAAACGTTTAGGGGCAGGATTGCGCAATAAAGTTAAAGAGCTGCGTTCCAGAGGTATATGTATCGGTGGACGAAAAGAAGGTAATCTGAAGGAAACTACAATTTTAAAGTTAACAAACTATTACATAAAGGCCATAAAAGATAACATACCGGATATAGACAAAATGAAATCTGCAATTTATGCAAGCTTACTACACTGTTCATCTACTGATGTCTCACCAAAACATTCGAAATGTCCTACCGGTACGTTGTCATGGTGTTTTTATCAACGTGCAGTAGCAAATGAAGAGCAGCCGAAAGCACATAAAGCCATGAAAACTAAAGTATCTGAAAGTGTTCTTTCTCAAATCTTGCCAATTTATCAAAGGCTAGCTAGCACAGAATTGCTGTCCAGATGCATTTCTGGTAAAACACAAAATGCTAATGAAAGTATCCATAGTTTAATTTGGAACAATTGCCCTAAAGAAGTGTTTATTTCTAAAAAAAGGCTAGAAATGTCAGTATTATCAACAATTAATGAATTTAACTTTGGTTGTGTAAATGCCATAAGCGTAGAACAGGAAGAAGTGAACTCGTTTTCCTTACTCATTGCAAAAAAGCGTGATCAGCGTCGCTTGAACCAAAGTAAAAAGAGAAGTTTACCTGCATGGAAAAAACACAGAAATAGTAAAAAATATTGTAAATCACTAAACGATAATGCAATAGTAGCAAATGAAGGTAAAACATATGGTGCGGGTGATTTTTAAAAATTTCATTGGGCATACGGCATAAATTGTTTTTACCTGTATAACTTCGAATCACCTAGCAATTTGTCATATGTTTATTTTTGTCATATTTAATATTATGAGATTAAAAATAGTTAAATCTTACAAAAATGTTATCGAATGTTTACAAATTTATATTCAAAGTTAATTTGCTGTTTCTCATGACCATGTATTAAAGGTAAGTTTGAAGGAAAACTTTAAATTCATTTTTCTCAAAACAAATTTTTTCGCTATTTGTGTGTTTTGAAAATGCTCCATGCGTCTCATTTTTAGTTAAAAATGGATGATATTTGGAAGAAACTATATTGTTATATGTTACAGTAGATCTGTGTATGCATTTTTTGATATGAGGTTATTAAGAAGTTTAAACTTGTGAAAACCTTTAACAAAAGGTGAAATTTTTTCGAAAATTGGGTTTAAGTTCACAAAAATAGCCTTTAAAAATTTCTTATCCATCATATTCAATAACGGATACACAAATACTTTTACCAAGCCTTTATAAGTAACATAAAGCAAATATTAGGAAAAAATATTAAAAATTAGAGCGCATGGAGCATTTTAAATTTTTAATTAAAATAATTAATTAATTGCTTTAAAATTTTTTAATTTAAAATAAATTGAAATTCTGAGCATATATTTTGTTTACTGATGCTATAAGATGTACATGTATAAAATTTCTTGTTGAAAAAATGAAAACTTAAAAAAATAATTTTTAAAGTCCACCGTCCCCTTAACATTATATAAGTTTAACATCCTTTAAATTGTAACACTAATTACATACCGGTCTGATCAACTTAAAGAAAACATAGTCATTTTTGAATTTTTACTGATATATATGATTGACATAACTGTAATATATTTATTAAAAAATATATCCGGCTTATAATTTTATGAATATTTAAAGCATTATTGGGATTAATAACAGATGTAAAAACAGCTGTATATTATGAACTTCGGTATAAAAACTATCGTTCTATTTTAC
Source organism: Stegodyphus dumicola (assembly GCF_044657685.1). NCBI lineage: Eukaryota > Metazoa > Arthropoda > Arachnida > Araneae > Eresidae > Stegodyphus > Stegodyphus dumicola. The sequence continues at coordinate 33,135,012 of NC_140774.1, forward strand.
CTTTTAAATTCATTCTAAAGAATTCGTTTATGGAAAAATTATTTAAAGAATATGATTACAATAGCATCGCAATATCAGCAGCTCTTAAGAAGAATGGTGCAAAATGAATTTCGATGTATAACCTCTTTCTTAAAGAATTATTTCTTAATTGAAAATTTTAATACATATTTTGTTCATTATTGTGAAAGGGTTACTTCTAACAGCGGTTATACTTTTTGAAGAACAATATATTTATCAACATTAGCAATTGTATTAGTTTTGAGAATAGAATTTTTGTTAGCAGATAAAAGGTACACTTAAATGTTTTGCTTTGCATTTGTATTTGGGAATGCTTCAGGAGACTAGCCCTAAAATTTAACTTACTGCTTTCACAAATACACAGCTTCTGTTAATTTAATCAGTTTCTTAGCTGGTCCTATTTTATATAATATTCTATTGAATGGGTTGTTAAGATGTTAAATTGCTTCAAAATAATTATCATTTCTTCATAAATCATTTTCATTTTGGCAAACTGAGCGGTGTGTAACAGATTCAGCTTGAAGCACTGTTTCGGTGAAATTACTTCTGGATGAGATTTCTTTGGGTTAACGGAATACCAACGAATTAAATATTTATATATACAATGAAATTTAATAATTAAATTAACTACTTGCTTTTTTCACTTGTAATAATGAAAACTAATTCATGTTATAATAAATGATACTGAAATGAATCGGACTAGTTGCTTAATTTTACGTTTGAACAAATATCTTAAAACTTGATAACAAATATCTTACGAAGTTTAGAAACTGAAACAAGATATTCTTTAACAAATATGAATTTCAGAAAGTTAAATGAATATGACAAAACACACGATGGCTATCTGCCTGGGGAAAAGAATGCCTTCGTAGAGAACTTTCTGAGGCTAACTGGTTCGTAGTCACTCATAGTCAAAAGGAGAAACCACGAAAACTAGTCATGCAGCCAGCTCGAATTCACCGTGGATCGAACTCGGGTCGAACAACCAGTATTCAGTGGTTTTAACCACATGTCACTGTTGTGGCATGAATTTCATAATTATTAAATTAAAGTTACATTTTGGATTGCTGTCATACAATCTCTTTCATACTTCAGGCATAACCATCTCTATACAATTATTGTGACATTACTTTGTTAAATTACAAAAGGGTCATAGATATACATTTATCTTTAAGACATCTGAGCGCCCTTTCTGAAAAATAATTTTAAAAACCACAAATAACTTACACAGTAAAGTCGCAATAACAGCTTCTAACTCAGGTACAAGTTAATTAAATTTAAGCCAGATTTTCAAAAGATTATCTCACATTTGGAATAATTCCGTTTAGTACTAAGAGTAAAAGGTTTGGTGTTAATCATTTCTGTGTTGGATATGCGTCATCCTGCTTACAAAGACAACACCGGTAGCAGCCTAGCTGGGACGAGAAACATTCATTAAACGTCCAGAACAAATCTATATCTGTTAAGCGCATTTGATTACAGTGGCCTGATCCCATGAGATTGAGGAAAGTGCTGGTTAGGGGCAATGGATCATCATTTGAATTATTATCGGATTACTATACGAATACAATTATTCTGGATCTCTCAGTGGCTGCTGGCGGTTATTCTGAGATCACTAGACAATGTCCAATGATATTGTATTAAGATCTGGAAAACGTTGCTGTAGAAAACATGGATAAATAGCATGTTTAAAACTCACGATAGCTTAAAGGAAACGGATTCAAAGAAAATTTCTTTTACCTTAAAAAATGATTACTTTGCCATTAATTTTTAGTTACAAAAGTGGTTCAGAAAATAAGGATACGATAAGGTACCCGACGACGTTCTAATCGACAATTTTGATGAAATTAAAAAAAAAAAAAAAAAACTTTTATTACTTTCTTTAAAGCTTAAACACTAAATTTTCCAAAACTACTTTTATTTTTTTTTCTCTCCGGTCGTTAGAAGTAATATTATGGCTCCTTTTGTTCTGCGTCGAGAACCGGAAGTTTCCGTTTAAGAATCCGAATGTTGATGTCTTAAGGTACGTAGACTACTCTAAATAACTTTAAAATCAGAATTCTCATTTGAATACTTTTGATGATTGTTCAAAAGATAATTTTGAACCTTTCTATTTGTTATTAAGGGTTAGAAACGAGATTAGTTTTGCAATTTAATTTTCATACTTGGCAAAGTTTTTTTTTTTTTTTTTTGCTTCTTTTTGTGTTTGCATTACATTAAACCGATTTTTTGAAAAACTTAAATTTTCAACTTTTGTGTTATGAAAAAGAAATTAAACTATTACTATAGTAATTTTATGTAACTTTCTACAAATATTGGAAAGTAAATGGACAGAAATTTAAGATTTATGTACACTGCGCGAAAACAAAAGGGGCGGTTCTTTATCTTCCATTCTACTGGGTCGATTGACGAAATTTAAATTGCGTTTTTCGTGTCTCGAAAGCACGACATAGGATATGTATTAGATTTGTATATAGCGTTGTTCTACTGTAGGTATTTTGACACAAAATCTGAGTTTTTCTGAAGTGACATGCCAACGTTTTCCATATTTCAATTCTACGACTCAAATTATGCCTAAATATTCAATTTTGTAAAGTTTGGTGCAAAATTTATGGAGAAATTCAAAATTTATCTTTTTAATATATGGTAAAATATTTTTCTTTCCCTTTCTGCATTGGTCATGAGCGAAAAAAAGTCACACCGTTACTGCTTTTAAATAATTTCAAAAATATTTAAAAGCAGTAACGGTTTAGTGCCCTAAACCACATTTAATGTTATTATCGCTTTCAGCAAATACGCCAAATTTCAAAACGCGTCAATATATAAATTTCCGTATATCTTCGGAAATTTTGAATACAAAACTCTACATTTTTGCAGATATGCTTAGAAATCATCTGCTTTAAGATGATAAGTAAAAGTTTTATAGATCATAATTAAAATGTTTTTTCGAAAAATTTATAAAAGTTATTTAAAAATGCAAATTAAAAAAAAAATCATAAAAATGGGCGAATGGTGTTTGGAATGAACCTAACTTTCGAAATGTGAAGCGAAGTATCAAATTAGTTCAATAAAAAAGAGAGATTATAAATTATATATACCAAATTCAATTAACATTCAGGAGCCAAAGTTTTGAGAGCTAATACTTAAAAAACTACTCTATTTTTACAAAACTTAAACGTTTACATAATTTTAGTTGTAGAATCGAAATATGGAAAACCTTAGCATGTTATTTCAGAAAAAGTACTATTTTGTTTCAAAATACCTATATTAGAACAATGCTACATATACTTTTAATACAGATCCTAAGTCGGGCTTTCGAGATATGAAAAACGCAAGTGGAATTTCGTCAATCGACCCAGTTGAACGGAAGATACAGAAATGTCCCTTTTTTGTTTTTTTGCGCAGTGTCTATATTTTTTTCAGACAATTTTGTGAATGAGAAGAGAAAATTTTCTCGAAAAATAGATAGTGTATGCACTCACAGACGTATATTTTATAGACATTTTACTTCATGACTTAAATTTTAGTCTATTAATTTTTCATACTTTAATAAATATAAGGGCCAAAATTAAAAGTAAAATATTGAAAAATAATTTTCTGGGCGCACATCTAGTAATCCTGAAAATTGGCATACTTTTAAGGCAAAGAAAAAAACGAAAATTGGACTTTTCGTTTATTATTGTTTATCACTGTTTCTGCTATTTCTGACATTTTAAGTAGTATTCTGCTAAATAACACCAATAATAGATTTATTTATGCTATCTTTCCAAAATCTGAGTGTCGAACGTAGTCGGGTACCTTAACACAGCTTTTCTAATTAAACCTGCTTATGTCAAATATTATATTTCCAATAAATTCAAAATTACTTTTAACTATGATTTTATTTTAATGTTAAAATTAATATGCAAGTCTTATCTTTAAAGTTCAGCTATGTGAGGCAGGAGTAATATAGCTCGATTTGCTTAATCGCAGTCAATTTTAATGATATGTATTGAAAAGTTTTATATTTTTTGGCATTCTGAAAACATCTCAATTTTAGATTCGTCCATTACCCATTTGTTTTCATACTACAAAATCTTATGAACGTTCTATGATTTTAACTGTACTTTTTCTACTAAAGTAATAAGCGCTTTAATTTAGTTTTTAAATCAAATGTAGATATGTCTGCTTCTAATTAATGACATGTATATTTACAAAAAAAAAAAAGGCTTTCAAAGCTTGCTTTGGCAAAGTAAGTCAGTACTGATCATTGATAGGTTAATATAAAAGCACAGCATTTCTGAAACAGATTGAAATCAGAGAAGTCAATATTTTTCTCTTCCTTTTCCCTTCTGCCATAAATTTCGTTTTTCATTTTTCATTTTGTTTCTTCTTTTGCAGGGGAGAAATTATGCAGAGTTTACTTTAGAGGAAAAGGAATATTTAAAAGCATAATGTGAGTTAACCAAATATTATTAAGCTTTGAAGACAGGAACAGAAAGGACAGATTTATTCCGTATTAAAATTATAATATTGATATTATTAGATGCATTAGTGTAGAATCGGTACTTACTGTCTAGGAATATGATGTTCGTAAACTTACTTCCGATGTGGCTGTCTAGGGGCTAATAAACTAGTCCAATTTACAAATAACTTGAATATTTAATGAAACATGAATAGTTGCTACAAACTACAAAGTAATTACATACATAGAAGGAAATAGATGAGATTATTTACAAACAAAGAGAAGGAAACGCATTTTACAAGCAAACATCTTTGAATCGCGTCATCGTCTTAATGGCGGAATCCTCTGTTTTCGTCATCGAAAAAGTGCAAGATTTCCTCTCACAGCTTGTCGCGTCATCCGATTATAAATGAACGATGCCAACTCACATTAGTATATTACCTACTTTGGAAAAATGTCTTGAAACTCTCTTCATTAGTAGAACAGACCGATACTTGAAACAGAAATGATTCTCAAGTCGCGTTTATTCCTCGGAAGTCCGCTGAAGATACCCTTATTCGCTTTCTTTCCATCTTGCAATATGGGAAGAAAATGAAGTTTACAACAGTTCATATTTTTCAGGGATTTCAAAGGTGCTTTTGATAATGCTTGGGAGCCATTTAGCTTAAAAATTCTAAAAGATACTGGTATACCACATAATATCTGTTAACTTCCTTAAAAGCTTCTTAAACAGGAGGACTTCTGCGCTCCAACTTGGGTAGCTGAAGGTAAGGTTTATTATCTGGAAAAAGGCTGCTCTTAAAGCTCTGTGTCCGGACCTAAACTTCGAAATATAATAATAAATTATATTTTAAGTCGTCTTGAGAGTTGCTTAAAAATTGCATTTGCAGACGACTTTGAGAGTACAAGCAGGGCTGGATTTTGTCTCCACTTGGAAGATCTCTCCTAAACTCATTTTCAATCCTTCAAAAAGTAAGGCTATGTTTGTTTCCAAAAATTTTGATGAACAAAATATTGCTCATTTTTAGAATTTTTAGAAAGTGTTAGGTATCTTGGTGTCATATTTGGTCAAAAATTAATATGGAAAAGCACATCGAATTCCTTTCTACTAAATGTAATAAAATGTTTAATGGTTTCCACCGAATTGCTAAAAATGCTTTTGGAGTAAGCTATGACGTCAAGAAACTGATGTATAAGCAATATATTGTGCCTTTCATTTCGTACACCTCTCGTATTCGGGAACGTGTTCTTGCAGATAAAGTTAACGAAAGAAATCTGAGGAAGATTGAACGGAGAATTCTTCTTCGTATTATTAGTAGCTATAGAAACCTGAAGTTATGAGGCTGCTTTCGCTCTTGTAGGAGTTCCGCCTATTGATTTCGGAACTGAATATAAGAATATATATATTCAGTTATTATTATATATTCAGTCTAAAATATTATATATATAATATAATATTTTAGAGGCACTGGCAACTGATACTTTGGAAGACTGCATAAATGGAAATGCTCCTTTCTCCGATATTCCTTATCCAGGGATTTTAGGACACATAAATTTCTGCTATTGTAAAGAGATTATTGAATTGTATTTTCATATGGTTTTTATCACAGATGGCAGTAAAATGAACAATAAGGTTTGCCTTGCATTTGTCCTTTTTGGAGACCAATTTGTGGTTTACTATTTTAAGCACCGTATTAGGAATGAATGCACAGTTTCTGAGCAGAAATCTTCTGTATTTATCTCGCCGTCGAACGGATCAAAGATAACGGAACAGCATCCTCGAGGTACCTTATTTGTTATGACTTTTTTCTCTTCACCTTTTAAACAGTATTACCGGCAGAGACAAATAAATAATCGAAACCCTATTAAGTGTCAGTTCGCTTAGAATTAGAGGAATTGATATCCATTTTTCTTATGTGCATTCTCATTATGGATTCTATGGAAATGAAAGAGCTGGTTTCTAGCAAAAGATGTCTTAAATTTACCCGTAGATATCAATATTAACATTCCAAAGAGTTGTTAGAAGTCCTTTCATTATAAGAAGTTTTTAGCGAAGTGGAATGAGGAATACATTTCATCTTATATAATGCTGATAGCACCAAAACGTTTTTTCCTTCTACTTACTATAGAATGTATTACGAATCCTTCTCCTCTATTAGTTTTTAAGTATCTCTGTTTTCGTTTGGTCACGGTAAATTTGAATGTTGTCTGTTTCGTTTTAATCTAAGATCAAATAGTTCGTGTCAGTTTTCCAAAAAAAAGTACCTCAAAATGTGGAACATTTGTTTTTTTTCCTGTTCAACCTCGGATGGTCTTAGATTATGTTTCCAGAACGATTTGAAAAAAATTCGACGTCACTTGGCCATTGAACTTATCTGTTTTCGTGAAATCTAGGCGGCCGTTTTCTGTTTTTGTTCGCTTTATTTATGCATGTAAGGTTTAATGTATTAGTTAACTCACTTTTGTAAGCCCCTTGTTGTACATCTGTAGTACACGGGATGATTTTATGTGATCAAAATAAAAAAGAAATTACTTAAGTGTACAAGCATTTAGGCCGATATAAAATTTTCCATAGAATGTTGAAGGATTTTTTTTCAAAATAATCGGTATTGTTATATATCTTTAATACGAAACAATGTTTGCAAATTCTAAACCTTTTTCATGGGTAGCGTGTAATGTTATTGCAGGTAGTTTAGAAACTACTTTCATGCAGCGCAGTTTCTTCAAACATATTCTTCAGTTTATAAGGTATTTCTCCCGCCTTCTTAGCATGTATTCGTGTTGTAGTGGTCAGCACGCTCAGCGCGTATTCGAAAGGTCCGTGGTTCGAGTTCCGGCGAGGGCACTGCTCATTTTTCATCTTTCCTGCTTCGAAATAACCTAATACCTCTACAGTGACGCCCGAACTAAAAAAGGTGGTGGATGATGATTCTTCACCATCTGGATTTGGCGACTAAATCCCCTAATTCCCAGTCGCCCTTTAAAAGGGGAATATATACGGTATTTTTACCACCTTCTTAGCATGTCTTCGTGGTGTAGTTTTCAGCATGCTCGGCGCATATTCGAGACGTCCGTGGTTCAAATCCCGGCTAAAGCATTGCTCATTTTTCATCTCCCCTGCTTCGAAATAACCTAATATCTCTACAAGTTTCTTTTTCAGAACTTCACGCCTTCTCTTCATTACAAAGTTTACTAACACTGGCCACGAAACAATTGGGTACTTTAAAAATTAAATATGTGGAGAGATTAGATATTTTCTGAAAGAGCAGGGAACACGAAAAATCAACAATGCTTTCACTAGGATTCGAACAATGGATCTTTCAGTGCTAGCTGGGTTAATACTTCTGTACATATGTAAATAGAAATTTTCATTCTTCTACTTGTATTTCTCCTGACAAAGCAGGAAATGGATTTTGAGTTACCTGTTGAAGACTTACTTCCATTACTTACTTCAATTATTCAATCATCATTATTATTCAATGTTTTCATGTATTTAGAAAAATTATTACCAAAGTTTGAGCGTGAACTTTCGCCATTTGCCAAATCATAACATGCAACTTCAATCCTAAAAATGAATTTTCAAAATTATTTCTAAATTTACGCAAATTATGAAAGCTCACACTTTTTCATTAGCTGGTTCACGTCAAGACCAAGAAATCGCAAGTTTCAATATTCTGCATATTTAAAAGACTGTGTAAATAGTGTACATTTGAATTAGAGACTGAATTTTAAGACTTTAAGACCGCAGTATTTAATTCTGCTGCTGATAAGCTGATAAGAACTTCGTTAATTTACAAACTTAGCTTTAAAGGCTTTACTTTGCTCAAATAACAGTAGCTAATAACAGTAGCGTCTTATTTGCATTTTGAATTGATCATGTATGAGTATTAAATATAAAAAGTAGTATCGTTAATATATCTTATTATTAAAACCAATGAATATTAGTAATTAGTTAAGTATAATTTAACACCAGCATTAAAAATAATTAATATTTTTATAAATCAAAATTTTGATACGTTTAGTCAAATCCAAAATGTACTTAAAATTGTTTTTTGACTGCATCCACTCTGCATGTTACGTAGCATAAAATAATCGCATTGGAAATCGATTTTATATTTCAATAAATGTCATTTTATGTCTTGTTATATCTAATAAAAATTAATGCTTATTAAGAACATGAAAATTAGTTTTGTTATACTTTTTGCAACCAAAGATATCATTTATGAGATTTCCTTGTGTGATTGTTTTTGGATTCTATAGCAGAAATGTCAAATGCTAATCCCTGTTTAAGACTGTAGAGTCTAACTTTCTTCGGAAGCAGAAACTAATTCGAAATTTACTCTTAACGTAAGCGACTTGTCGCTGTGTCCAATAAGGAGACAGAGAACGTAAGAAGGCTGTAAAAGATCTTTTTTATTAAAACACAGAAATTTAACAGAAGTCATCCCTTGTGCTTACAAAACCAACCAGCATTTATGGCATAACTCAAAAAGTCACACCATTCAATCAGCCACTAATACTATACTAATACTGAATTCACTAATAGCACTAATACTCAATTCAAATCAGCCAGTCATTTCAACTAAGTCAACAATTAAGTCAATTCAACTAAGTTAAGTCGTAAGTTTAGCCAAAAGCTACACAGAAGGAATAGCGCGTACATTGGCTCAGACCTTGCCAGCATGTCATGCTGTAATGGCAGAACAGATTAAACTGGCAACTTGCCTCCAGCAAACGGAACATGCTCTGATTCAACAATCCTCATTAGGGCTGGTGAAGCAATTTATGGCAGATATAATAAGACTGACTAAATAAGGTTTTAGCCGAACTATTAAGCAAGTAAATTGAATTAAGTACAGATATCAGCAAAAAGTTTTAATGCAACTCAAGCGCACTTGATAATAGCCTTGATCTTCCTTTAACTACTATCTCCTTTCTGTCTCATTTGAATACGCTCGAATTAAAATTTGCATTCTGTCAGAAAAACGGAAAGCCAGAATGACACTAAACGTATTAAACATAAAATAACTGTTATATAAAAATAACTAAATCCTTACAAGATGCAGTAATACTCTGCCATCATTCATATATCTCATCTTTCTCAATAATTATTATGCTTAATAATTATCAATTCAATATAATTATTCTGATTATCATTACCTTTGCCCTGCTCCTCACATAAGTTGTTAAGATTTTATTGAGAGCAGCCTAGAGAATGACCTTGATGTGGTTATTACAGTTAAACAGGATGAAAAAATGAAACAGCATATTCTTTACCGGTTGTGAGTAATATTATAACCTATTTTCCAAAAAAGAGCTTGACAGTAAAAGCGAAGAAAATCCGAATTTGAGACTTGGTATTATTCATTGATTTTATAGAATTCTTGTAAGCTATTATCAAGTGCGCTTGAGTTGCATGAAAACTTCTTGCTGATATCTGTACTTAATTCAAGAAATTTACTTGCTGAATAGTTAGGCTAAAACCTTATTTAGTCAGTCTTATTATATCTGCCAAATTGCTTCCTCAGCCCTAATGAGGTATATTTTTTTGTGTCGAATAAAATGTCATTCAATTATATTTAATCTTCCTTTTTATGAAAGCAAGTCTTTACAAATCGATTGCCCAATTTTTCTCTCTTGTTTCAAGGACATAAAAGACGTATTAATAATTTGTCTGTCTACTTTGCTGACACGGGAGATAGTTCATAAATTTTATAATGCCGTCCACTAACTTCTTAAGGCCAGCTTTCTCTAGTATATTATGCCAAATTGTCCCATTTATTTCTTTCACAGTGATAGAATGACCCCTGGAAGCAGCCTAAGTTATTGTCATTGTCATTTAAACTCCTTGAAGTTACCTTTATGATATCATTTACATATATTAGCATCTAAGATAGCTATAAAATATTTCCAAGACTCAACCTTTTACAAATAAACTGAAGCCGTTTTAATGCTGAATGTTGAACATACATACAGGAATAGGTCTAATTCCTAAAACAACAGGAAGGTTTTATAAGATAGTGTAATCTTCGCATTCTTTGAATTAAAAAAGCAAGCCTGTTATCACGGAATTCTTTAAATACACATCAAGACTTTCGTCTTTGGAATAGGATTGTTTTAAATTATTTTTAAGTTGTTAAAATTTACTTTGTTGCTTTTAAAATTTTAATGTTTTTTCGACATGGTTTCGCACCAAACGGGGCGATCGAATTACATTCAAGAGAAAGAGAAAGCTTTATCTCAGTTTTGAAATAGAACACACCTAAAAAGGAATCCCATAATCTCTTCGCCTTCTTCCTCTACCATAAACTTGTCGACTTAACTTCTAAGTCCACAATATCGTAAGTGCTCGCATACCTTAAAGACATTTTACACTTACGGAACATCCGTGTCTTTTCCAAGATTCGAACACGGATCTAATGCTTTTGCAACCGGCTACCCTACTATTCATGACAACTGTTATCTTCTTCGTATGCCTTAAAAAGTTCAAATTAGTGAAAATACTTTTATCAAGAATTCTACTGCTTTAATAAATTTATAGAAACATTCCGCACGACTGAAATGAACTTTCGTTTTTCAAGCTAAGACTATGAAATTTTTATAATTTCTCCAAAAACAGAATCATTGGACATTTATAATAAAAACAGCATTTCTCTCGCATGATCATCAGCAATACCACGCTGAAACTCCTAACCATCAAACTCTTCCTCTCTCCTTGTTTTAGAAGTTTCCAGGTTCGAAAACTTAAGAGGTCAAGCTATATCTTTTTCAATGGAATTCAAATAATTATTTATTTTATGCCTCATAATGTAAATTACTGGAAAACAAGCTGAAATGCAGTTTGATAAAAATATAAAACAAATGTTGATTAATGCTGTGGGGTTCCGCCCTTTTATCTAACAGTTAAATGTGCAGGAAGTTCATAAACAGATACGCGAATAACTGCTTTAGTTCAGGAACAGAGCCGTAAACTCAAGAAGCGTTAATTAATGTTTATTTCTAAAAATAAGAATTTAACAGTTGGCTTCTTTCTCAGGGCGTACAGCAAAGCCTCCACTTAGGCTTGAACTTAATAAATAATAATAAGAAGAAAAGTAATAAGAAATAAAAGTTAACTAATGCTTAACTAAAAAGATATAGCCAAAGCTATCAAAAGTCTAATTAGTTGGCCCCTATATAGCTAGCAAGCTATCAAGGGCCTGAAATACAGCCGCTCGTAGTGCAACTTGGAGAGACGTAGCCAAAGGGCGAACGCGCGCTAGTCAGAAACTCTGAGGCTCTCTCTCGAAATCAGTGGAACTTAAATACCACTCTTACTCATTTGCTTTAACCGCGATTCTAAAAACACATTCTGGTAGGAAATTGTAAGCTGAAATTAGGAAGAACAGGAACGTAGCTTTAACTAAAGGTAACTGTTAAAAACTTAGGATACACCTTACAATGCTTTGGATGTGATTTCAGCGGTATATTTTTATTGCATGTACCGAATTATATTAGACAGAGTTATATTAGACAGAGAACTAAAATAAAGTTCTTTATAAGTATATATATTTATCTCAGAAATAAACACTTTTAATGACAAGTGATTAGTATAAGGAAAACAAAAAGCTTCAAATTAAACAAAACCGTCTCTTTTTAGAAATAAAAAAGTATATTTAGGAAACAATATTTAATACAGTGTTCTTCTGTTTCTTACAGATAAACAGGATGAAAATGTTAAACAGGATGAAAGTGATAAACAGGATGAAAGTGTTTCTTTTAAAGTGTTTAAAAATGACACTTTAAAAGAAATTTTTATTTTAAATTCTGTTTTGCTTAGTTTTCAATCAATATGCATCATTTCAAATGGAAAGTGACCGGTTTTCAATTGAGGATTTGAAATATCCTGCCCCTGAATGTTACCAAACATGGCGCACATCAGCTTAAGTTTGTCATCCCGTTTCAAATCTCATCCAATCTCCCGGTCATAACACAACACAATGGCATGCGTGGCACAACCTTAACAAACGCGCACCCAGACCAACTCCGAAAGCATAAACAAAACAGCTAAAAAAAGCGGAAAGATTCTTTTCTTAAACCCGCCGGTTTTAAGTTAAATTAAAGTGGAAATCCTCAATATATATATTTATCCAAAAACCGGTGGCCAATATATTCGAGGAAACTCTTGCAGAAAACTACATACCGCGCAAGCAGGCAAGGCCAGCACAGCAAATAGGAATCGACATTCCGAATCTTGGGGCTTAGGGTGCTCGGCGAGGAGAAGGGATATTCCTCCTGTCTCTTCAAACGCCCCTTCTTGGCTCCTCTTCCTCTTCCTTCCACCTTCCACCTCTTTCACGTGGCGCCCCATCCGTAACCCCCCCTTTCACTTAAGTCCGAATTTTCTTGGTTTGCTTCGGCGTCCAGTATTTAAAGCGAGACGAAACTTGCATGCCGACCATTTTGGTCCAATGCAGGTGGAAGATTGGTACGAGTGACAGATGTAGATGCTAGGCTTTGAAATTTGAGTCGCTACTGTTTTTCAACAAAAAAATCGAAGTTCATTAGTAGCAATTATAGTTATTGCTCAGCAAGAAGCGATTAAGAAGAATGATTAAAGATATGACTTAGTATGGTACGAGTGACAGATGTAGATGCTAGGCTTTGAAATTTGAGTCGCTACTGTTTTTCAACAAAAAAAAAATCGAAGTTCATTAGTAGCAATTATAGTTATTGCTCAGCAAGAAGCGATTAAGAAGAATGATTAAAGATATGACTTAGTGGTGGCAAGTAAGCAAATTTTGTAGTTGATGGTGTGGAGAGTGCATTCTGTTAACTGAGCTTTTGGTGAAAATATAAACAAAGATCAGCACCTTCTTCTGGAGGAGTTGCACGTATAGTAACAATTCTAAAATTAAAAATAGCAAGCCTAATACTTAAAAATTCATTTATAAATATAGTTTCCGCACTTGGTCTCGGCTAAGAATGAACTAATTCTGGAGGACTTGAATACAGCTTATAAGGATTAAATTCAATCATAATAACAGCTACCAGTTCGAGCTTTGATATTTTTTTACATGCCATCAAATTATGTTAATTTTAAATTTGTACATTAGTATTTACTTTTTTGTTTTATTATTAGTGGATTAAAGCTGCAAAAGTCTGAATGTACATTTTACTGCCAGATTGAGATCTGAGAGTGAAAACCAAAGACACATTGCCTTCACTAAAGGACTGTTTACATCACGTGATTGTGTCAGCCAATCCAGTGTCGATCTTTTTTTTCCGTACATTTACACCGGAATTGCTGCAAAACAAAAATTGTTTTGTACCGAGAGTGTTAACGTGAAAGTATTAGCCAATCTTTGCAAATATATGCAAAGCTATTGACAAAAAATTATTCAGTTTACTTATTCATTTTATGGAAATAAGTATTAAAAAATAATAACAGATTACACACATAAAGAACTATTTATCGTTTATTATTGCAATAAAATATTAGCTCGTAATGGAGTTGCTATTACCTTCTTTTTTAAATGTACTGAGAAAATAATGTGTTTAAAGGAAAACAATGCAAAATCTATATGTGACTGGCTACATATTAATGTAATAAACTGGAAGCATAGAATGTTCTTACAGTGTATTTTACACTAGATTCTTTGAATAGCTAATCATTCTTGCATTGATATTTTAAAAGTTTCAAATAGAAATGAAAATAAAAATGATTAGCGTTATATTCTAAGTATTATGCTTTAAAAAGTTAAAATAAATTCATAAATTAAAGTTGAGAGAAATTTGAACACATATATAACTAAAATAATTGTCTAATTGAAGCTGCAATATGATGATGTCACATATTAAAGTCATGATGCTAGGTAAGTTTATTTTCAATTATTTATTTCGAAGTAATATTTTTTGATAAATTCACATTGCTTTCATTTTAGCGTTATCTTTCTTAGAGTATAATTCCATGTAAAAGCTCCTGAATTTTTTTAAAGTTACTAAAAAGTAAAATAGATATTTGCAGATATTGCAGAAATTTATTATAAATATAACTGAATATTTGAATGAAATGAGGTAACGTATAAACAACGATCCTTTAAATTTGTTTTAAAACAATTGATTTACTGAACAATATTCGAAACTTCGGAAACTATTTAACTGATCACATTAATGTATAGCAATTTATTCATTTAACGAATTTGCATATTATTTAAATTTTACTCACAGTGGAAGTAGTTTAAAACTTAAAAGTCATAAATCAGGTTTATTCAATATTATTCATAATCAAATATTTATATGCACAAAAAATTATTTACATTGTTTTTGCTCAGATATTAATATGTAGTATTTAGATACCCTTTTCGAATTTTTTTGATAATATGTGTATATACTTTTCCATCAGTAAAATAGAAGGTTTTTTTATGAAAAAAAAGATAATATTGCAACTGCATGATTTTTATTAATTTTCCATAATAATCAGTTTTACTGTAATTCATTTAAATATGATATTATTTAATTAAATAATCATTTTTATCTGTGAGCAATCTACGTGCATTAAAATCAAACCGATCTTGCAAAATCTCTTCACAGATATGTATATTTCATAAAATAGGTATATCTGTATTTTGATAGAAAAAGGGCCAATGTTCAATTTGAAAGTTTCGAGAAAAAGCTATTTCAGTTTGAAAGTTTTCAGAGAAAACTATTTCCTTTTCTATAAACTTTTGAACTAAAGGAGAATTCAAAGAAATATTTTCCCAGGCATTATTTGCATTTTTATGCTTATAACTAAAATGGATCTAGTTACTTGTAATGCTAATATACACATATTTAACTAAAATATTTTTATAAAAAAGGATGTTATAAAAAGTATTTTTATAAATTATTTTTATAACAACCACTTTTTGTTAATATACTTATCATATTAGCCCCTTTAGAAAGGGCGTAGCTCAGAAGGACAATGGTTTTTTCTGTTGTGATGATATTAAATATTCTTGATACAATTTAAAGCAAAAATCTCAAAATCGAATATTTTCACTATGCAAAACCTTCATTTATTTTTATAAAATATTAGACTCCATATTTGTAAGCGTATAAATATCAGTAAAACAAATGAACTCAGAAGAAGTCAGACAATTATGAATACTATTAAGAAAACGTTTATACGATCAAAAAAGTGAAGCATTTTTATTTCCAAATTTAAATAACTTAAATTTAATTTCTATTTCCGATTCATATTTTGGAATGAAAATGAATTATGTTTAGTCAAACACGAACGTACCAAAGTTATGTTTCCTATAAACTAATTTTTAACTTATCTATACATTTATTACATATTTAATAAATACGTAAATCTTTTAAAAATGATAGCAAAATTACTTCAGCATTTGAATTATGTCTTACTGTGTTTTTAAATTGTTTACTGTGTTTTTTAAATTTTTTACTTTGTTTTTAAAGATATTCATCAACATAAGACTACAACAAGATCCTGTAGTTTACAATAAATTTGATGGGTAGCCCTGAATTGTTTTAACAGGAGCATTAAACAAAGATCACTGTAATAGTCTGTACATATATATTAAAAACAAAGAGGTTAAAAACTCCAAAAGTAGGCATCTGAAATTATTAATATTGCATTTATTAGTCTATAAATGTACAATTTCTTGATTTTAAGTTTCTTGATTGCATGCAAAAAGAAATTAATTTTAATTTTTGAGACTTTTTCATATCATGTTCTTGAAAATTTCAAAATCATTCCCTAGAAAAATTTATTTCATTAATTTTTATGATAAACAAACTTTTAAATTTCGTAAAGGATTTGCAAAATTGTTTCTTTCAACTTTAGTAAGAAAAACATTATAGGAATATTACCTCTCGATTTTAAACAATGTTTTCATATTTATATTTAAAATAATAGTAATTCTTTTAAAATTCAAATTAAGCATTTTGGATATTTTTTATTTTCGAACTCCAAGGACACTAGGACAATTCTAGAAGGATTTTAAAGACAATTCTAGTAATCCAAAATATTGTGAATATAGTTTTGTACATTTTTCAGACTTATTTTTATTCATTTAGACTTGTGAAAACAAAGAATTATTAATTTCGTTAGTGTTTTTAAAAAGCGAACTTCTGTCTCTAGTTACATATAAAACAGAAATATGCTTTAATATTATGATATGATCTAAAAATTTAGATAAATACGATATTAGAAATTTAAATAAAATACGTTTGGATATCCAAGTTAGTTCTTCAGACATATTGTTATATTCTTTATTCTTCAGCTGTACTGAAGTACTTGCAAAAATGTTTCGAAAGCCAAAAGCTAATCTTTCATAAAACAAACATTCCAGATTCGTAGTAGAAATAATAATTGCGAATTTATGTGCTCTGCACATCATAACTTTTATTGTTTCGCCTACTTTATCAAAATCAAGTTTAAATAATTGAAGTTTAAATAACAATCAAAAATCTAATTTAGAGAGAAAGTTTAAAGTAGTTTAGCCCAGGACCTGTAGTACTGATTCAATTAGTTGGAAAGCTATGCTGATTATTACTGAGTTAAATTCATTTATTGGTACAATACTGTACTAAGAAGGTACTAAAGATGAGTATGTAATAAACAACTATAAAAGCCAGGTTCTTAATCTTTAATATTTGATTTGTATATAATTTGAATTACTACTACTTTAATATTTGATTTGTATATATTTGAATTACTACTAAACTGAGCTTTCACTGAAACAGTGAAAGCTCAGTTTGTGGTAATTTCCGTAGCTGTAACTTCAACTTAAAGTTTCAATAAATATTTAGTTTCTTTTTTCTTTTTTTAGCCCAAAGGGGTGGTAGCCCAGAAGAGCCATTAGCCTCAAAACGGCATTTTGTGGCGTTTCAGTATAAACGGCGAATCATTTTTTAAATTGTTTTCACCAAATATTATCGCCCTATATTATATTTAATGAAATTAAGTAAGTTTGAACCTGCATGAATGTATGTATGTTACTGGCATTGTGAAAAATCGACGATACGTACAGCTATCAAATTTTAAGTAACGTAGCCCTGCATTCAAACATGGGCACCTGGAAACCCGAATTTTGAATTTCGAATATGTTTTATTATATATTTCATATTTTGTAAAACTTTAACGAATTTCTAATTAAGAACCTCAGCGATTTCAAAGTGAGTATTGGCAACACTATAGGAGAAAAAAATATTATGTCCAGCACGCGAGACTGTCTATTGGAAATTCTAAAGATACGCTGTTTTTAAATATTTTGTAATATTTCTGTTGAATTGAATTTTCTGTGGTTTACGTGTGAAGAACATGATATTTACTAAATATAGGTAACACACAAAACATTAAAAAAAGCCCCTCTGGGAGTAATATAAAAACTGAAAGCTTTGAGACTTTTTAACACTTTTTTTTGGCTATCATTTAGTAGAGTAGAATTGAAAGTTAAGACAGGACAAAAATTCGTCTAACAGTCTCGTAAGGTTACTTAGTATTTAGATTACGTGAAATAAGTAACCTTACACATTAATAATTATAATCATTACATTAATATACAAATAAGTGTAATCTTATACATTAATTAACTAATATCTATAGAAAAGTGCATTACAAGGTAAAATTAAATGAAATATTTTTAGTGGATTTCCACCTTATGGATTTTCATGGGACTTTATCTTAATATGTACTATTTAACATGTGTATTAATGATATTCACAAAATCAAAAGACAGATCGCTCAAATTTAAACGATTGGTTTTACAGTTTTAGGCAGAATACAAAGTCTTTGATAAAAACCTTGCGCAGATTCACAATGCATTTATAAAATGCTAGAAATTTAAGCATTATGCGATGCTGTACAATTATTCAGATAAATGCAGATTCTGCACACTTTTAATAAGCAAAGTTTAAGGTATTTCAATTCAACGTTTTTTATCGGTAAGTCTTACTGAATTTTTTGCGTTAAGATAAAAATTCAGTCTTATTGAATTATTCAATTATCTTAAATTTAACCAAAACTTAAATCTAGTATCCAAACATTGCCTGACCTACTTCATTATCCCTAGATTCTGCATGTAGAATGATTTAAATGAGCTAGGTGTGACTTGGTCAGTAAACTTCTGTGTTTTTCGTGAAGTCTAGATTTCGTTTTTCTGTTTTTGTTTGTTTTATTAATGTATGTAACGTTTAGTATTTTCTTTTACTTTCTTAAGCCCCATCTTCTATATTTCTGGTACACGGGGAGTTTATATATGTTCAAAACAAAGCAAAATTAACAAAAATTTGCTAAAAGTTGAAAATAGTTATTCCAGCTGCTATTTAGGGGTCACTATTCATAAAATCCTGGTTTCTAAGGAACGAATTATACAGTTTAAAAGCTAAAGAAAATGCATAATATCGAATCTCAGGTTTATGCATTATAAAATGCACGAAACTGAGATTATTTGTGACTGTATGTTTCTTACGCAGGAAACTCATATCTTTCAGTTCTTCGTCTTTCACTCACACCTTTCAGTTTATTGAAGTTATTGTTCTTATTGAAGCTTAAATATTAAATTCACTAAGACACTAAAAACTTTATATTCTTAAAAACATTATTCATCGGATTATTAACTAAGTTCCTAAAATAATTTCAATTCACACCTTAGCTATTACGCCGAAAGATCCATTCTGAATAAAACGGGGCATAAAATACGAAAATTTAAGCAAATCAATAAGTCAGACACATTAGGCAATGGTATAAAGATTTTATACAGTTTTTGATAGAGTGACATGGCAATTATTATTTTCAGCCTGATTTCGTTAGTTCGTTTAAATCTTTTATGAAATAAAGCGTACAAATGGACATGAAATCAAGGGTATTTTTTCCTATCTCAATGAGGTTTGGGTGAACGCAACTAATCTGGAGAAGCTAAAAATATTTCAAGTGAAAGATATGTGGATTATAAGAGTAAAGCCGGATAATATTTTATTATTGATAAAGATATTAAAAAGGTCAAAAATTATTAATCTGATTATACCATTACCACAGATATTTCAAGATGAACCTCAATCCATATTAGATTTAGGTAATTAATTATTTACAGTCTGATTCAAGCTTTTATTGTGTTTGTTTTTAATAGAATTTTAGAAATGCTGAGCAGTCTTAAATAAAATATTTAAAATCAGCTGATTTTTTTCTTTTTTATAAAATACTCTTACAACAGTTTTAAGAATTTGATTAAATTGTTAATTTGTAAATGAATTCTAGTTATTTGTTAAATTTTCAGTTTTTATTTCTAATTATTTTGCATCAATATTGTTGTTATATTTTGCCAGTGTATGAAGCGAGATTTAAGTTTTGCTGGAAGACTAATAAAATGTAACATAAATAATGAATGTTTTATATTATTACAAAATTGTACAAAATTTATTAACTTGTATTAGGGTGAAAATTTCAGTACATTTTCTGAATGACAGCGTACCCTAAAATGAACTATTAAAATAATTTTACATAAGAATGAATTAACAAGTTTAGATGTTATTGCTAGTTTATTTAATAGAAAAAATAAGGAAACAAAGCCTTACCTTTTAAGTTGCTCTTTAGGGTATTTGTTGTATTATTGTATTGCGGTGTGCTGCATTGTATTGCATTGTATTTTCTGTATTATTGTATTTATTGTGTTCTGTATTGTAGGGTACTAAGGTGTTCTAATACAATCAGGGTTTGAAACTGTTTCAGTATTTGAAAACTCTAATTTTGAATTTAAAAATAAAAATTGATTTCGAATCTAGAAGAATTGAGACAATGCTAATGGTTTTCCATGTTACATCTAAATAAAATATGGACATTTTATTTCTATCTGTTAAAAAGGCAAAAAACAGAGGCTTAATTTCTAAAAGTAGAAGTACCGGAGCCATAGCGGAACTCAAACTTAGAATATGGTACTATTAGTTGAAATCAATAATAAGCTGATACATTTTTATATAAAATGGCACTGTATTAATAAAAACCGGTACTAATGCGGTCTGTATTTCTTTCGTTTTTAATATTTATAATGTCTGTAATGAAGTTTAAAGAAATGTTGTCATTTTTTTATCGAACAGCAAACTTTATTACTGAAACTTACAGAGAAAAAACTTAAAAACATATCAAGAACTTGCATTTTAGAACAAGGATATTTTAGGGGCGAGCTTTCTTTATTTTTCTTATTAAGTATTATGTTACTAGCGTAGCAATGCAAAGACGACACAGCATGAAAGACAAAGATTTTAACTTTCTTATTTCGTTTAAAAAAGTATTGGTTCTATTTATTTAATTCATAGCTTAGAACCCTTACATTTATTTAATTCACATCTGAGCTCATATTTTGTTTTGTTTTTTTCAGTTTCTAAATTTTATTTTCTAATCATATTTTCCCCAACTCATATCAAATTATAGATGAATAAGAGGCTTTTCCATATAAAACTAGAATGTATGTTTTCACTTGTAAAATGAGCCACTTTCAGACAACAAAACGATACATATAATCTTATTATCTTACAAAATATATTACATCATAAATTTATTCTAGAAAGTAAAAAATATATTGAAACTGTCTTCTTAAATCAATGTAATTCTTCATAAAATTAATATACAAAAAACAAATAAAAAAAACCTGAAACCTTTTAGATTTTATATTACGTCCAAAGGGGCGTTTTTTAACATTTTGTATGCTACTTTTGTTTATTAAATATCATATTCTTCGCATTTAAACCATAAAATTCATTTCAACAACAATATCGCAAAACAATTTAAAAAGAATATACATTTAGATTTTCTGATACACAGTCTCGCGCTGGAGGGGTTTTTTTTTTTTTTTTTTTTTTTTTTTTGTTTGTTTTTTGTACTATGTTGCCATTGCTCGCTTTGAAATAATTTAATTCTCTAATTAAAAATTCGCTAAAGGTTTACAAAATATGAAACAGATAATAAAAGAAAATTCAAAATTCGGGCTTCCAAGTGACCATGTTCAGGTGGAGGATTACATAATACAAAATTTGGCGCTCTAGGTACCGTCGTTTTTTCACAATGAGAAAAACACACATACATTCGTATAGATTCTTCATCATTTCATTTCTTTAAATATAATGTAGGGCAATAATATTTGGTGGCAACATTTTGAAAAGTGATTCAGACTTTTAGAGTGATTCAACACAAAATGCCGTTTCGGGACTAATTGCCTTTCTGGGATGACGCTCCTTTGAGCTAGTAATTTCAATAATTAAATTTAAATTAAAGTTCGATAAAATGTAAAGATATAATAAATTATTGAATTTATGATAAATAGTGAAATAAAAGAAGTAAAATACCAGATCTCGTTTTATTTGGTGCTGCGGCTGGACTTACAATTTCATTTAAAAATTAAGGAATAGCTCAGCCGTTCTAAGGCTGAATTTAATCCCTGAATATATGATATAACGTGCTATTTAAAGAAATGAGAGAAGTAAAAACCGTTCTTTTACCAGCACACCAATGAAAAAAAGCAAAACGAATAAGCGTCACTAATGAGAATAAAGAAAATTCTGGAAACAATATGGGAGTAATGAAAGAAATTTTAATGGAGAAGTGAAGCTTCGGAAACAAAGAAAAAAAGAGTCCAAAGCTGCCTTACCGCGATACCTGTTAATATAATTCTAGCACTCAAGCAAAATGCGACTGGGCCAAAAACTTTCCCCCGAATCCCATTCGATAACATGGTGAGAACAAACGAAAGGCCTACACAAGTAACATTTTTTGTCCGCCATATGTGGTTACATTGTTCAAGTTTGCAGGAGTCCGTAGAGAAAGGTTATTAACGTTGGATGTGTACGACCAAATTTATCACTTTTAGTGCTTTAAGAAACAAAACACTTTACCCGCACTTACAAATTCGTTTCACTACCTGAAGAATAAGCCTTTGACATGCGGATTGAAGTCTTCACCTCATGTGTCAAAGTTAGAGGGAGAAGACCTTTTATTTTAGGGCTTCGGTGTACTCCGCTCGAATTACGATTTACCTGAGAAAATGAGAAGTGGCGGAAAAAAAGCTCCGGTGAATTTAATCTCTGAAACAAATCATCTTCAGTTGATAAGTTACAGGTGTTTTTACTAAAACGCTGTGAAAAACAATTTTAAAATTGAGAAAGCAGGGAGAATGTTTTAATCTTTAGATTTAAAAATTAAGATCCACATTCAAGAAACTTTAGGATATAATTTAAGCTATTTATTTTAACAGAATATAAATCTCAATAATGTAAAAATATTTGTATTGTAATTCTGGCACTTAATGTCTCTAATCTTCTTTAATTCAAACAACACAATGCTATCTAATTGCATATTATGTTTATTTTTGGGGTAACGCAAAATACGTTTAAGAAATGCATAGTTACAAAATTATGAATATTAAACATAGCTATGAACAGTTCAGAAATAAAGGATAAATAAGCAGTTGCCTCAAGATGAGAATACAAGATTCTCAAATTCAATTCTCTGCATTGTTCTGTATTTAACTTGGTTAGAATTGGACAAAGTTGTTCATTCACAGCTCATATGGCTAAAGATGGAATCATTCTTTGATCCAAACACGATTATTCATGACAGAATTCACAATTCGGACAACTTTCTAACAATAATTAATAATTGTCTTTGATTTTCAAAGAGGATTATCTCTATGTCTATTTTTATTACAAATAAATAAATTTGATTCCTCGCAACAGTCGATGAAGCACAGAAAATTTTTTAATTTGCTCAAGATGTCAGTGAGTGTGGACATTTAAATGAATCAAGATATTCTTAAATGCATTTACATTATATAACAATTTTATATTTACATTATAAAAAGCAAAATACTTTAGTGACGCGGTCTGTAATTCGAGATATAAGGCTGTCTTCAAAGTCACTATCAAGGTAATGAAATTATAATCAACAGTTTTTATACTTTTCATTGTTGGAGATTTTAATGCATTTGCAAATACCATGAAAGTTCAGAATAAGGAATTTAATCAACTAAATTTCCAGACTTTATTAAATAAAAATAACAAAAAAGCAAAGACTTCAAGCATAACTACTTCTGGTGCCTTTTTTTTAAATCATGTCCTCTACTTCTTGTTTGTAATGATCATTATGCGAATCTGATCTGCCTGCTTACATGATAAAATTGTATTTATACTTCGAAATTCAAGATTGAAATGTTGTAATTTAAAGTAAGGGAGGGTGTGAAAGTTAGTTTTTTTTTTAAAATATGGTAAAGCATTCAAGAACTATCTCCCTAGAGCAATGGCTATCAACCTTTTTTGCTTCCCCTCCTTTTACACCGTTTACACTATTGTTAGACGGTCATCGCCCTTCTTTCCACAGCCCAAAAAATCTGCTTATATTTATTTATATTTATATTGTTTCATAATGTGTTTTGTAATTTAAAAATTAAAAATATACAAAATATTAATAAATATAAAAATTTTAATAAAAGTTTTTTTTTATATTCATAAATGAAATCCATGCATTTAACTGCTACATGAAAAACTGAACGCATTCCCTCTCCCTGAAATCTTGAAATTTCCTCGCTTAAGAATTCGTGGCCTAGAGGAAGGAGTGCCTTTGTGAAGGACTTTCTGAGGGAAACTGGCTCATATCCATGTTACACATTGCGAAAATCACGAAAAAACTGATGCTGCCACTCCGTTCACATGGATTTATATCTGAGTCGAACTAAAATTATTCATTCTTAATCCATTGCTTGGAGACAGTAAAAGATTATAAGAGGAAAAGTGATTTTAATTTTCCAAAAAATTATTTTTTGTTTTTTCAAATTTAAGATAATGGACTTAACTATTGGTAAATTTTAAAACTTACATTAATAGCTTATTATTATCATGCATATTAATTATTATCGCATATATTAATTGAGCACATATTATATAATAATGTAATATTTTTGCATAATCATACTTTGAAATTAATTAGTGACTCAAAAATGTAATTTGGAATTTAAGTTTAATGTTTAAGTATTTTAAGTTTTTATCTCAAAATGCTGTTTAAATGTTTTTTAATATCTAAAAAATTTAATATCTTTTCAAAATATTTAATAATTTAATAAAAAATTCCAAAGAATGTTTTTTAGACAGACTATTTACAATAATCAGAAAAGGTAATTAGAAAATTTTCAAAGAATTTCATTAATTACCTTCCAAGCTGTGAAAATTTTGATACTTTAATATAATACAAGCCGCAAAATTGAGAAGACTGTATTTGAAGTTTCCAGTTAAGCAGTGCTTTAAATGCAAATAGATACTTAGAAGAAGATTTCAATATGTATTGTAATTAAAATATGGAGAGGAAATTTACAGAATAGACTTCTTTCAGAATGTGGATGTCCATGGTAAGCGTTTTAGAAGTATTTCGAGTTAGTATAGCCGACTGGGTGGTGTTGTTTTGAAATCAGGATCTTCTTGTAAATAATTTGAATTTCAGTTACCAAGCCAAGTAACCTCATTTTGTACTTTTGCGAAACGGTAAACCAGTTCTTTAAATTTATGTTAGTATTTTAATTTGTAACCCATAGCAGTCGATAAATTATCTTTATTTGGTTTGAAATTTTGTTTGTTGTTTGTGTTGGCAGTTGTGTTGCATAGGTGATAAATTGTCTACCGGTTCAGCTAACTCTCTAGTTAACCGTTAGGTTGAATTTTCAGTTAAGTTTCATTTCACACCACAGAGTTTAATGATACAATAACGGTTTCATTAATCACATTTACAAACCCAGAAGTTATATGTTATTATTATCATTGCGCGAATTTTCTGTCTGTGCAAAATAGATGTAGTTGCCACTTCACTTGAGGAAAATACTTACCTTTATTACAAAAATCTCTTGTGGGCATCATATGACTTCCTTGTACCTATTAAATTATACACTTTTTTGTTGCGCTTCATTTAAACTTATTTTCTTGAATTTTTCTAACATAATTTCGAGGCAAGCTGAAAATGAAATAAAAAAACTTCTTTTTTTTTTTTTTTTTTTTTTTTGAAATTAAATATTCTGTTCAATTTTTTTATATTGTAGAGGAATCAGACTTAATTAAATACTTCATATGGAGTTAATATGTAATGAAAAATATTACAGCAAGCATTTTTTCCCTCTACTGTTACTACTATTGTTTGGCACAGCTTGCTTTAAATATAATGTTTTGTGCTCGAATTTTAAATTACTGGTAATTTTTGTTAAACTAGGCCTATCACAACTGCTTCAATTGTCGAAGTGAATCTGAAACTTTGACCAGATTGCAACTTTCTTTTAAACGGGAAATTAACGCGAAATTCTCTTTTAAAAAGATATGACTTTATTACTTGTGATAATTATAAAGTCTATCTAAGAATATCAGTTGATCTTCTTGTGGCTCCGATCACTTCATAAATCTTTCTAAACTTTTGAAATGTTTAGAAAGATTAAACTATTTTTTATAAGCTTATGTCATTGTCATACAATGTTTTGATTTCCTTTTTAATTTATTTCGATTTAATACAGCGATATATTCTCGAGGTGAATTCCTCCGGTAGTTGAACACCTCCAAAAGTGATTAAAAAGCGCTTTCAGCTATTGAAATGGAAAGTTCGTCACTGGACACTTCGAACGATTGAGTTCGGTTAATCGGCTTTTTGTCAGGTTGAACTATAAATTTCATTATGAATAAAATTTTAAAAATATAACTATTATGTGAATTTTACCAAAACTTATGACGTCTGACCACTTAATGCAATAATTTTTATTACTGGCTACGATTTTATACAGGGAGACCTGAAAGAAAGTTAAACCGGCACACCCTAAAAGGGAAAAAGAATGACCTAGTTGGCAAACCCCACCCAGAACTGGTCACTTTGCTCTGACCTCCGCACTGGCCGAGCAGGTGAAGCTGGCGCTTAAGCAGGGCTTTGTATAAAAACCAACAAAGAGATGTATCAAACATCCATGAAAATTTTAGAAGAGGCTTAAGGGCTGACTATAAACAGGTTTTCTTGCTTTTGCTCAGGTTATATGGCAAACTTTATTGATGGGAAGTTAAAAAAGTTATTAGTTTTTTTCCCATAAACAATATATGAAGACAAATTATTTATTGATATTATGTTACTCAACCATATTCATCTTGTCTGTCAACAAAATATAGCCTTTTCATACAGCAGAAATCCAGTTATCCAGATTCAAAACACATTCAATTGCAGTCAATTCAGTCGCTTTTTTTTTAGGCCAAGTAAAATCAAGAATTTTGTTAATTTATTTACGTGCTGTTATTTGTTTTTGTTAGCTTAAATATCATAAAAGGTAATTATACTTTTTAATTAACTTTTTAGATATCTTAATATTCTTTGCCGTATATCACTAAAAATAAAATTTAGGGGCTTCTAATAATGGTGAACTTAAAAACAAGACTGTCAAAGAGAAATTTAAGTGAAATGGATGTAATTACTGCTGTGTATATCATTTTTATGCTAGCATTATTTCTTAAAATTTTGTTGATCTCCCATTACATTACATTTCTTAGATGGATTCACCGATTTTATTTTTAGCCGCTAATGGCCAAGAATATTATAACAATTTAAAAAGTTATTTTTAATTTGTAGTACATTTATCTCAAACACTGTGACTAAGTTTTTATACATATATCTTTTACGATGAATCTACAAAACGGGGGGGGGGGGGTAATGCAAAACAAATCGCTGTTTTTAAACGCTGATAAATTATCTGTGATATAAAATACGATGCATCATCCTGCTTTCAAGTTACTACGGTCTATCCAACAGCATTAGGATTATACTTAGTTCCGTTAAACTGCTGTTTGATTTAGAATTTCTGTCTCAGCGTGACTTAAAACAGTAGGACTGCAGACACTGAAGAATTAGACCTTTTAATGTAATCTGTCATTGTTAGCAACTGTAGATAGATATAAAAATAACACGATATTTTAAAAAATACCAAAATGCGTTGGGTAAATTAGAAATTTTGAACAAACTTTATTTGAAAAATTATTTTCTGATACAGTCGATGGTGCGAAGATGGAAATTCTGTCATGATTAGCTAGATGGTTAAGCAAGAGTTAAGGGAGTGACACTCAACACTAAATAAAGTAAAATCTACCTGAAATTTTAAAACTCTTCTGCGGAATACTGTATTTTCATTTCAAATGCATAAGCGTTAATGTTTTCAAGAATATCGGTATGCATAATTCTTAAGTGCTCATCACTATCGCAACAAAGAGAAGGGCTTTGACTACAAACAGAGGGTTCTGCTGCTGTTGTGATGCTGAATTTTTGAAAGCTATTGTTTGTACTTTATTTGGCATTCCTTTCGCAGTTATCCGCAAGAAAACAAAGTTAATTTCTCTCAAAAGTTAATTTCTCAACAAAGTTTTATTTCTCTCACATAAAAATTAATTTCAACGAGATTAGGTATTTTGGACTACAGTGAAAGTAATAAAATGATATAATTTCCTTGGTTTCAATTAAAAAGATTGTGTGTTTAAGCACATTAAAAATAGATTCTTTCTTTAACGTTTTCTAAAAAGAATATATTTTTATTTATAAGAAAGAAAAGTATATTTGTTTAACAGTGTAAGAATTAAAATAAAATAATGAAAAAATATATTCCTACACTTGCATTGCATGAAACAGATATTTAATTCATGGGACAAAATTTAACAATAAATTATCGTAATGGGCAATGTTTATTTTTTAAGATCGAACAATCCTTGTTTCCTTTTTGCAAGTTACGTCTCATTCTCGATTAGAGCTATTATTATAACTTAATAACTTAAGTGGAATTAACCATTTTCTGTTTATTTTCCAAATATATTTTAAATCATTCTAAAATGACGAAAACTGAAATAGAAAGGCTGCATTAGAAAATATATGGGTGTAGCTCTATCTTTTAATTTTTTCGAATGAAGAGTTATTAGGCTTTTCGAATTATTCCATATGTTTGCGTAAGAAAGTAATATGTTGAACTCACTATATTTTTTTGTTATATTTTCATAATTCTTTAATTAATTTTCTACATATGTATTGTTCGCTTTATAGACATAGTATTAAAAGTGGAAAAAGATTATCTTTGATTGAAATACTTTACCTCTCCGCTTAACATATATTTAAAAAGGAACTAAAAACTAAAAATTTATTCAATTAAAATCACCAATAAGTAAGGCCTTTAATTAGTTTAAACAATCCGAAAAAATTTAGTTAATTTAGTTCACTTGCAAATAATTAAAATCTGGAAAAAATATACATGTATGTAAATTTAAGTGATCCTGAATTGGTTTCTATTTAATTGCATTTCCAAATTCATTCGCGGAATCCCAGCGATTTTCTGCCCCTTTCATCAGCTTTTATCTACTCAGAAAGCCGAAACGCATTTTATCTATTGCCCTCATACCCCCTTTTTATTCCCCTCGCTATTGAAAGCTATTCAACCCTGCCTATCAGATTACAAAAGGTCGCGTGACCAGAGGGAAAACAGACAAATCGAGCTACGCCAATCGTTATCTTAATTTGAATCGCTATTCCCGTTGTTAGTGCTGCCAATTACCCAATCAAGAACACGTCCTTGCAGTCTCTCCCCTTCCTCGAGTTCTTTCGTTTCCTCTTCCCATTCCCAAGCCCTGAGCGGATTCCAGATCCCGTCACTTCGATAATTCACGTCAAGCATTTTTACGTCTGACTTGGAAGAGAAGGAAAAGAAAGAAAAGCCAAAATGTAAAGAGGTGTCATCTGTCAAAATGCCGTCTTGCATCAAAAGAACTATCGACAGTGAAATGTGTGACCAGTCACTGAAAATGTTTTTTATTTATTCTCGAATTGAATCTGTAACTGAAGATGCTCTTTTGCGTATAATTCTGAACCTGCGATTAAAACTAACATTTTTTCTTTATACTTACGCTTAACCTGGACACAGAATTATCTACTGTTTGTGCATATGTTCTAATTACGATTGAAAATGTTTTTCTTCTGCATTTATATTAAACTTATGTTTGAAAGTTTAAACTATCTTCATAAACATTCAGTTTACAACTTTGCTGTAACATTTTCCTATTTATAATCATTTGAATTATATCACGGGATTATAAACAGGAAAATGAATAATTATCATAATTATTTTGACGTATATTCATGAGGAAATGTTTTGGCCGATAATAATGATTAATTATCAAACTTTCCGAAATTTTTTCACATCATACTCATTCTGTGTAATATTTTAAGAAATGCTATATATTGTTTGAAAAGTATGTGCATAATTATTTGGATAACGAGGAATGCATTCTCAGTAGCTGTTAGTGATAGAAATTATTGAAAATGACAAAAGCAGATAAACTTTCTGTACAATGAATATATTATACATGGCTTTAGAAAAGCATATTAATGGTACAAACACTAAGAAAATTATTTAAAATATTTATGCTCTTCTTAAATTGTCATTTTGTTACATTTATAAGCAATGTAGATTTTAATTTGAAAGATAAATTAAAGATGTTTTGCTACGGTAACTGGAATAAATCCGAGCATTTACAATGAGCCGCATGGAAAATCACATGGAAATATACATTATGAGGTAAAGGCAATGGTCATATTGCCTGATATCGTGCAGAGATGAGAAAAAAAAGAGATTGGGTATGGGCATGAATATAATTTTTGAAGTAGCTTTTATTGGCTACTAAGCGAATCTATAAAGATTTAACTGTTGCAATAAATGTTTAAAATTTTTTCGTTTATCTAATAGCTTCTCCTAAGATATTGCGCTTCAGTAAAAGAAGATAACAGTGGGCTTTATAACATGATATTTGTGCAACATACTTAATCACGATGGACTATAACTACTAATTAAGACATTACATTAATTAAATAAAAGTATAATGCATGTACATTTACATTGAGTTTCTCTCTATATCTTGAATATATGGAAGTAATGCATTCTTCGTTTCAAACTAACCCATAAAAGGTGATATAACAGCTAAAAATTATTTTACCTGTATTTTAATTATCATATAGTTTCAAGACTGGAAAAGCCTGCTTTTCCATCAGTTTATTGTATAAGTAGTAAAATACGTTTCGAATCGCAAATGTATAATTCTGTCCATGGATGGCCGATATGTAGTAGGATGTGTATGGTTTATTGAATCAAACACAACGAGCTTAATTTTGCATAGAATGCTGTATTAATTTATGAGGTTTATTTCTTCTATTTTCAAAGTATTTTCAAGTTCTTTATAATGCGCAGATAACTGAAATCCCGCCTACTGAAGAAAGAGAAATTAAAATCTAAACGTATTCTTCATTGACGATTAGAAACAGTAGTATACAAACAGTTCTAAATAGGTTAAATGCAATTTTAATGTTTTTCTATTAAGACATTAATTATTACTTTTTTTTATCTTTGTGATTTTTAAAGTTCTAATTAGGTTTTTAATTAAATCTTGTATAAAATAAAATTTCAAAATAAAGAGAAAAAATTCTTGTATTGCCATTTCCAAAGACGATATTCTTTAACCACATACTTTTCTTCATACAAAATAAAATTTAAAAAGTATTCCCCTAATAATTCATCAGATAAAAATATTTTAAAAGCTTAAAACTTTGATCGAGTAATTTTTTAAGTTTTTATTTTATGACATAAATACATCCCATATAATATATACGTTCTATATCGTATATAATACATACTTTCTACATAATATAACAAATCCTATATTTAATATAACATATCCTATAAGATACATAAATACATAAGCCATCCTATATAATATCACATCCTTATAAAAAAGGCGAGGTGCAGCTACATAAATTTTTAAAAGAAAAATATATATTTTTTAATTTATTAAAATTTCGCTTAAGTTTTCCATCTGTTTTCTTATTGTTAAATTTTTATTAAGTTTCTAGCAAAAGAACTGAAATAATAGAATTAGATAAAAACGCTTTATAGAAAAAAAAGCAAAGGGATTTTGACATGCTTTCATCTTATAACTATAAATATTTTATTAATTACTAAAATTAAAATTGCATTAATTACTCAACAATCAAAGGGGTAAAGCAATATTTAACCATTAAAATTAACTAATACCATTTCATTCCACAGTGCCAATACTTCTGGATTAAAGTGACTATGATACTTCAAAAGGATACATCAAATGAATCACATATTAAAGAAAACACATTTTGTTTTCTTTAACACAAAGGGCGAAAGAATCTTTTGACATAGCATTTGTTTAGAATATTATCAAATTTATTTCTTTAAGGAATGTTTTCAAAACTAAAAGTCCTGCAGTTTAAAATGCAGTGAGATACAGCCTTCATCTATTTCAATTTCAAGAAAAATATGCTGAAAAAATTGTGAAAAATATTAATACTAATTAATCTTAGTCTTTAAATCTGTAGAAAAAGGCTGCAAATTATAATTTTTGCATATTTCGTTTTCCCGGAAATTTTTAAATGAAATATATTTAATTTAATGTGTTTTAATAAATTTTTTGTTTTTACTATTTTTTTGTAAAGTATTAGTTAGGTATTTGAAGAAAGCTTCTTTTCCCTTGGTAAATCCCTTCTTCAAAATTTACAATTTTTTTTTCTTTTGCAGATCTGAGAAAAATAATTGTAATTATATTTCTTACCATTCTTAGCAAAATTTATGAGCAATTATTCTAGCTCGTTTCAAATTATTTTAACGTTGAAAACATAGAATAAATTTAATCACAACAGTAACCTGGGTTAATAAAATTCTTTCCCTAAAAATATTCGGTTGAACATTTTAATTTTTTATCTAAGGTGTTATTTTTTATTCAAATTATAATAACTAATACTTCATCAGCCAATATTACAAATTTCATTGGATCATA
Organism: Stegodyphus dumicola; assembly: GCF_044657685.1. Lineage (NCBI taxonomy): Eukaryota > Metazoa > Arthropoda > Arachnida > Araneae > Eresidae > Stegodyphus > Stegodyphus dumicola. Next base: position 33,167,332 of record NC_140774.1, read on the forward strand.
TGCAATGGTGGGATTTTCAATTAAATAATTTCTAGATCTGACTCGAAAGTGACAATTTTGAAAGAAAGTCTGACTTTGACGTTGTTGTCTGTTACTGAAATGTGTACTAATAACCATGCATAAATTTCCCATATTTGTACAGATATGTTAATTTAAATGTTGTACCAAATATACTTTATCGCTATCTCGAATTCAGTGTGCAGTGTTATAGTCTTCTCCCTAACATTATTGAGGTAAGGTGCGAATGAAGTTTAATTTGTGATGTTAAATTTTGTAAGCTGATATCATTCTCTCTTACTTTTTCACTTTTACTTATTTTTTACTTCGTTTTCTGTTGTGAAGCGTAAACATTGAATGCAAAATTTAATTGTTTTGAAATCAGTGTTTACGCTTCACAATAGGAAACGAAGTAAATAAATGAATTCAAAATGTAATTGCTTTTTGTTATATATGCTTTCACAGCTTTACTTGTTTAATTTCGTATGAGCCTATACTGGCTCATACGAAATTAAAACAAGTAAAGCTGTGAGATATTTCCTCAATCCATTACCGTGTGTCTTCGTGGAGTAATTGAAAACATGTTCGACTAACATCGGAAAATCCGGATTCGAATCCCGGAGAGCGGATAGCGGACTTCCCTGCTTTAAAGAACTTAATGACCCTGCAAAGCATATTAACGTATTTTTAAGCAAAATAATTTTTCCTATTATGTACTGAGATAGTATTAAATTACAAAATGTAAATGAACTTTATCTTTTAGAAAAAGATACTTTTTTTTTTTAAATGAATATTTTCTGACTTTTAAAACGAATATTTTTCATAAAAACGCCAAAATAAGACTAATTTCCATGCGTGGACAGAAATTATCTTTCCAAGTAAGGAAAAAATCTAAGCAATCTGATAAACTCATAATTCATATAAAAATTACGTTTTAATACGTCAAAATTTTCAAATAATCATGTGTACTTATTGCTGAGCATTTCGTCTTTAAAAGTAATAATAAAAAGTGAAAACAGGCAAGAAGCATTTACTGAATGTTAGTTTTTGTGCGAGTATGATATATAGGCAGAGTAAACAGATTTACAGGGAGGAGATTCAATCGCTACGCGAATATTTCCGGCAGAACGGCAATGCTACAAACAGCAATTACAGTTGTGAATTGAGTACTTGAAAGTCGCTGTCAAAAATTTATAATTTAAAAGTATCCAAAAATTTCCTATTAAAGAATTATTTGCGATGGTCTAAGTGCGTTGAAAAAACTGTTGTGTTAAATTCGAACTATCTGACTATGGATGCATCACTTAACTTTCAAATAATGTAGTTCTAGCTTTCAAATATTATAATTCCATCATTTTCAATATTGGCATTTTATAAGATATTAATTACAGAATAAAATATAAATATTGTAAGAAAAAAGTACTCGGCATAGAAGAGTGTTTGAGGGGGATATTATATTTCTTTTCCAATAAAAACGTAATAAAATACGACATCAGCCACTTTTTGATAAGTTTGAAGCGATTCAGTTTTTGGGGTATTTAAACTGAAAATTGGAATAATCTTCTTGTCTTCTTGAGGAACGCAAGAAATCATTAATTGATTCCCTTTAAAAAGCAGATATCATGGTTTCCATCATATATTTCTTGTCAGTCTCCAGGATGTATTCCTTTTCAAAAATGTGTGCTTAATTTTCGGTCTTAAAAGATTAGATAATCATTACGCATTTCCACTAAAATTATCGTCATGAATTTTTATCAAAATTACTTCATTATTGTCTCAATTTACTTGATAATGAAGATGGATTACCATTAATGGGTATTTCGAAATTCTCTTAGAAATTCTTCTACTACTACTCTACTACTACTACTTCTTCTAAATAAAAAGTAAAACAAAGAACAGGCCTGAGTTTGATTCTTTTAATAATCTCTTTTTTTAACTGCTATTCTTTTTTCTGAATAAAGTTCTGACTGCGTTTCCCTGTTGTAAATAATTTAGTAAATGATTTTAATTATATATTCTACATGCTGAACTTACACACACACTTATGTATCTTTTTGTTATATATGATTTCAAATCCCTCTCTAAACTGTTTCACATATTGTGCTTAATTTAATTTGCAAATTCAAATACATTTTATAACTCTTTTGTTATTCGGATATCTTAATGGCTTTAATTCTACATTAATACAGATTTCAAACTTTAGATTTATAGTGGAAACATCAAATTAGAAATTTTTTAAAAATAATTAACATAAATCGAAATTAATTTATTTCATAAAATACATTAAGTTTTCTTTAAAATTAAATTCGCATTATCTAAATAACAGTTAAATAAATTCTAGTTTCGTCTTCAAAACGTTATGCTTAGAAAAATTACTGGACATAGTTTTTCCTTTTCTTAAAAAATAAATTGGGCAAAAACAGAAATCTGAAGGGAGCTGAATAAACTATAAACTTCCATAAATTATTAAAAAAATTAAGTTTTCGTAACTTGTTTTTAATTAAATGAGTACTCTTTAAATAATTTTCAAATAAAAACTTTTCAGAAGGCATATTCAAATTTAAGATTAAATAACGATGCAGATTTAAAACATGGTAAAATTCCTATTAATTGAATTTCAACATACTGACTGCAGGAGATAAATATACTTTAAGATACTCTGTGTCTTTCTTTCGAGTTGAACAAAGGAACATCGTTGTAAAGAGCTGATATACTAACCCTTGCACCACCAGAACTCTTAAGAAATATGTCTTATTTCCTTCTGAAGAAAAATTTCTGAGCGATGATGGCAACATGCATTACGATTGCAAATAGCTTTGACTGGTAATGGCTTTGAAGCACTTATTTTAAAGAAACAGGCTATAATATATATTATTCATAGCAGATTCATCTTTCAAACGAGCCTACAGGTATATGACATCTAAAATTTAATAATCATGATAATATTTCTATAGAATTATCTTCTCTCTTTCTACTAAAGAAATTAAGTAACTGCAAACATAATTACAGATAATGATTCAACAGATATATTTGTAAAAAAGAACAATAAGTGTATTTAAAAATGTTAGCTTGATATTACATGAAATTATTTAGGAAACAGGTGATATTTGCGAAGTTATTTAATAAAACTGTGCTAGTTTCTTGATTATTTTTAATTCTTAGTTCTTCATTAGTATTTTTATTCGTTTACTTCTTTAGTTAGGTTATATTTTACTACAAAAATATTACCATTTAATACTTTTCTTGTAAAGAATTAATTTACTAAGTTGTTAAATAAAATTATCCTTTAAAAATCAAAATAAATGAAGCGGAAAAGTGTTCTTCTCTTATATATACTAGAACGACAACGGAACCTTCACCAATATTTTTAAGTATCTCTATAAAATAAAAAGACACCAAATCACACATCTCTTCTGCCCCTCCCCCACTTTTATAATACACTTACGCACTTAGCAAGCTAAATGAGCTCTTCTTGTTGGCCATTGTGTGTCCAAACAGAAAGAATGGAGAGATGTTTCCGTGACCTGGTTTTCCAAAGAGATTGGAATGAGGGTTAGGGTAGTGGTACGGGGGCTGCAAGAGGGGGGCAAAACGGGCGCAGGAGGTAGGTTCCCGATTGCCTGGATTAGTGTAGGTTAGATGGGTTTCTATCTTCAGTTCTCCCCTTTTTCCTTCACGGCGCGTGTTAGCGTAATGATAAGTTGATGCCCGGATGATGGCAACACTTTCGACGTGGAGCTGTTGCGAACAGAGCCATCTGTAGGGGTAAAGAAAAAGTATGTTTGTGGATAATGTGGGCAGGGTGTTTGTTTATTAATTTCCAAACTATAATCAATTTGACAAATTTCATTTGTAAAAACATTTAATATAGTTTTCTTGAAATTTTTCTTTTAATTTTTGACACAGAAACAGCTACTCTGTATTTCCATGTGTAAACTGACATTTTTAGCAACGCTTTTATTGGGAAGTTTCAAGGTCGTCTTATATCCGAGTTCAAAATAACTTGCAAATAATTCGATAATAAAACTGAATTAACGAAAAAATATTGATAACTAAAATAATTGAAATTATTTGAAAAATATTATTTTCATTTATTTAAGTTTAATATACTTTAATCAGTTTTCTAAATATGAGTATCCTAATTCGAACTTTCTTATAATTTCGAAGGCCTGTATTCGTTACAGATAAGTTAGATTATATGATTACGAGAAAGCACAAGAGGGCTATCTGCCTAAAGAAATGCATGCCTTCGGAGAGAATTTTCTTAGGGAAACTGAGGTGCTTGTATTCACATTACAGGTGAAGAAAAACAATCAAACCAACCATGCAGTCAATCCGTTCACCTGGGTTAGACCTGAGATCGATTTCCTGACATTCAGTGGTCTGTCACCGGTGGGGTCAAGTGCCAAGTGAGAATAAATGAATAGCCCTTACAGTCAAGCAAGGATAAATGAATGGATCCTTACAGTCAAGCTGGTCAATTTTTTCAGTTCACCGTTAGCATCGTCACCATTCTCCTTCTAGATAATATTAACATCAGTTCTACCTATGATACTGCTAATGCAATATTTTTAAATATCGGACGTTTGTTTTTGGGCTATTTTTCGAATGGAGAGGATTTGACACTCAGTATCAATTCGTCTGATAGGTCTAGGTAGTTTAGACGACCATGTTTGAACTTTTGGCAAATTCTGCAGGATTTACGGAGCAATTTTAAATCGGCTTATACAAGGCCGAGAAATGTTACAATTTTATCAAATGCAATCTGAATTAAATACAATATTGAAATTCAATCTCCTGGACTCTATTTACAGTAAACGGAGTTTTGATATCCTTTTTAACTGCCGGACATTGAGGCTTTAAGTGTTCGGTTGAACCACACGAATAACACTTCAGTGGTCTTCTCATATCAAATTGACGCTCATTCTGATTCCGGAGATGTTCCTTTCTGTCAGAGGCATATCTATCTTCTCCTCCAGACTGGTGATACTTTTGCGGATCCCTCGAATTTAAATTATTTGTATTTCCCCTTTGTGACTCCGAATTATGAACAGGAGAGATCCTCTTCCGGGGTTCACGCACATTTTCATATTCTTCTAGCATTTCCGCTAAGTTCTCTGGAGTCGTTATCTTCGACCATTCGTCAATAAAATGTTGCACGACGCTTCATTTGGTCCGTTATCATGAGATCCTTTAAAAGTTCAAAATCCGTAACTTCCAAACCTGCAATCCATTCTTCAAAATAATTCCTTAATTCAAAGGCAAAATCTCTCCAAGTGGTTTGGGGGTGTTTCTGAGATTGCACGAATTTGATGCGAAATTTTTCTGGACTAAGTTTGAACCTTTTAAGCAGTATCCCTTTTATATAAGCGTAATCATAAGCCTGCTGTTCTGGTTCTCGCGTAATCAGCTGAACTATGTCAGTTGGCAAAATTGTCAATAAAACCGAAACCCATTCTGATTGGTGAAGATTCGCACGCTTTGCTTGGCGCTCAAGCATGACTAGATACAAACTGATATCGTTCTCTTCAGGATCAAATTTTGGCATCATTTTTTTAGATCGTATCGGCTTTTTTTTAGTCCATTTTCTTCATTCCCACCATTTCCAGAGTCATTTCCGTTAGCGGCTAGTAAACGTGACTTGGATAATTCAAATTCCATTTCTTCTCTTCTAATTCTATCCTGCCTTTCTTCTTCTTCTCTCCTAATTCTTTCTTGCCTTTCTTCTTCTTCTCTCCTAATTCTTTCTTGCCTCTCTTCTTCTTCCTTCCTAATTCTCTCCTGCTCCTTTTTTTCTCTCTCAAGCCTCGTTGAAGTGATATTTTCTAACAGGCCTTTCACTAGTTCCTCCTCATAGGATTCATTTCCCATAATCAGCTGTCTTAAATCCAATATCCTAAGTTCAGGGCTAACTTTTTCCCCTAACTCTTCAGCCAAGGATTTAAGATCCTCTTTCCTAACTTTTGCTAAGAATGCCATGATATAACCAAAATCATGATTCTAACAATTTTAGCTCCCTCACACTACAGATACATACAATTGATTTAAACAGATATCATTTTCACAAGAGAGAGTAAAAATTAAACTTTTATAATTTTTTCACAACCTATTTTACAGATGTTAGACAAAAACAAGACAGTTTACACTATAATATGCACATTATGCATTCAGAAATAAAAACAAAAATTGTCTACTTGAGGACGTGTGAAACTACAAATAATATTATCATCTGAAAAGCTTTAAATTCAGTTGCGTAAAACACACTTGCTTATGATAATACACTATGCTTACCTCAAAATTTGCGATATGTTAAAATATGCATTCAGAAATACAATAAATGACACAATACCTATCCATACGCTAGTAATTAACATTAATATGACAACAGTTAAAAGGAAAGATACTGAGGTTTTATCATTCCCCTTTTACTCCTTCAATAGAAAAAAAATTCTCAGTTCTTACACAAATAAAAGTTTGACACACCTTAACTGAAATTCTAATATTTATAACATTCAAAACGTCTTAGAAATGATATGTCAGAATGCCACCTAACATTAAAACCTTCAAGTTACAGTAATTCTACTCCTTTACACATTCCAATATATAAGTTTAATTTAAGCGCAACGCATTAACATTTCAGATATTAAAAAGAATCTATCAACACAGGTTTAAATTCTAAATTTTATACTTTCTTATTGTAACATAAAACCCAAAAAACACATTTCTTTAAGCTTTACAGGAACAAGTTGAGTTAAAACAGTTATGTGAACTTACATACTGATTTACAGAAATAAATTAAATTACTTTACTGCCTCAATATAAAAATCCAAGGTACTTACCCGTCTGGATTGGAGAGTTGAAATGGTTGCGATGCAAAACCGGATGCCGTCACAACTTCGCTTTCTCACAATTTAAGATTTTATGGACACTGATGATCCAGGCACCTATATCGTACACACACAAGATCTGATGATCTAAATTTTCTCGATCACAAGGGTGATCACCCACATATCACTTTCTCAATACTCTACATATCACAATGATCTGATGATCTTTGGACAATGATTGTCCCACACGCTCACTGCGGTAAATTTTCTCGAACACAAAAGATGATCGCACAAGTAGCACCTTTATCGCCGCGCTTAAAGATGAGCTTATTTCAGGAGACTGTCGTTCCTCTTTTTGTGAACTGATGTCCGTAACTTCTTCGTGGATTCTATTCCCCACTTCGAGGAGCTGTAAATCACTTTTCGAACGGATGTTCGTAAATTCGTGCTGCACTTCAGAGCCTGGCGGTCTGTACTATCTGCAAACACTGATGATGTTCGGACAATGGCTGCCCTACAAACTCGAGATGAATTTCAGACTCGGACGGTCTGCAATCTCTGCATGGATTTTCTGATCCTACCGCTGCCACCATTTATTATAGCTGTAACGTCCGGACACCCGTGTCGGGTGAAAGAAAGACAGGTTGTCTTTTAAATTATTTATTTGATAAACTAAAATAGATTTCTTGATTAAAACATAAAAATAAACTGATCATTACAGCCCTAAATCATACAATATCCGCTAATGCAGATTGGACGCAAAAAAGCGTCCTTTTTACTGTAGTTAGAGCATAAAAAAACTATTGTTCTACAGAAACCACTGGCGTGGTTTAGAACGTAAAAGATGCGTCCCGTCAACTCAAAATCACATGAAGAACTCTTACACAAAGATTTCACTCGTTTTGTTATCTGCGAAGAGAAACATAATTAGTTCCTTGTGTCCGGAAACTCCCAGGGGGTTTTATCTGCAGTCCTGCTTTTTGCAGGTATGGTCCATTTCGTCCGCGAACAAAACAGGAAGTTATAATTCAGCACCTTTGCCCGCGGGGGGGGTGCTAGTAGCTGTAACGTCACACCCTTAGAATTGACTAAGAAAAAGAATATTATCTTCAATGATTTTGAAATTAACCAGTTTCTGACCGGACATGGGCGTTTCCCGGGACACTTCGCTAGGTTTAAGATACAGAACGACGATAAATGTAAACTATGTGGTCTGTTTGGTGATGCTAAGCATTTCCTCGAGCTCTGTCCCTACTTTATAGTTTAAGAAACAATAAAAATAGGGATTTTGAAAATCCTTTTTTATGCTATAAAGATTTCACACAATTATGTAAATCTGTGGTGAAAATTATTAACGGAGAGCGCCGGGTAGTGGGAATCAGTGTATGATTTTTGCTTTTTATTGCCATCAATATTTGGTCAATTTTACTAATTTGTTGTTACCAATGTTTGTGTTTGTTGTTCGCTTATTTTTTGTTTTGTTTTTGTCTTTGGTGTCTGCTCTTGTTTAATTGTATTTGTCCTTTTTCTTCACTTTTATGTTTATAATTATTATTAACATATGATTATTTTCATTTAGATATTTTATGATTCAATTTTTTCCTTTGTTGAAATGGGCGTGGCCTGTCATGACCATGTGACTAACTTGTTTGGTTAGGTGGGTTGGGCTGTGCCCACTACTGATACCGTTTACACGGTGAAATGAGTTAGAGGGCTGGCGGGATGTTGCAAGCTGGTGCAAGACAATCCGCTGTTATGAGAGAGCTGAATGCGCATCGTAGTGCCATGAGGCTGTGGAATCGTTATCAAAGGGATTGAAGCCATTGTGAAAGACGTGGGTTTGGACGATTTCTACAACGGCAGACGATCACTTCCTGTTGTTATGTGAATAACGTCGTAGATCACTAACAGCACGACAGCTGGCGTATCATCTCTCTGTTGCTGAAGGATTTTTCCATATCCGTCCAAACTGTGTCGCGTCGTCGACTGCACATGAAGGTGGATTGTAAGCCCAACAAACTATAGTTTGTGTTCCTTTGTCCTCATCGCATATCAGCGCGCGGCAGAAGAGGGTCCGTGAACATCGCAAGTCGACACCATAGCAGTGAAACTGCGTATTCTTTGCAAATGAGCCTCCATTTAACATCCACAACGATTCCCGAAGGACAGTGATATGAAGAGAACTAAGGACACGCTATCAGGCGTGTTGCAACATTATCAAACATCGTCGAAAGAGGCCATTACATAGGAGGAGGCTTAGTTGTATGGGCTATGATAGCAACGAATGACCTCACTGACCTCTACATGATTCCTGGTGGTTCTGTTACAGCCGTCCGCTATTGCGACGAAATTCTGTACCTTCTTGTGTGTCCTTTTATCTCTGAAATGGGTACCGACGATTTATATGAACGATAACGTCCGCTCGCATAGAACTCGAGGGATGCGGAGTTATGTAGAGAGTGAAATCATTCCACATCTTCCGTGGCCTGTCACATCACCGGACCTGAATCCCATACAGCATGTGAGAGACATGTTGAGATCATGGATAGCAGGCATCAGTGTGCCGCCATGCACGCTCCACGAGCTCTGATGTATATCACTACTACTGCTAGTTTGCCTCGCCGTTGTAAATCATGCATTTCAGCTAAAGCGTTATCGTTATTAGCGTGATGTTTCCATTTCTCATTTGTCCCACCCATTCGGTTTTCTGCGATATGATGGTAGTAATACATATGTTTTTGTATGTCTTTGCTATGTGGTCTAATAATTCCACACCAACCTCTTGGATCATCACTCATATCCATTAAACAGCTTTTGTTTTATTCCGTGTTTTACCTTTGTTGATTATTTTTTGAACAGGAGTGTAGTTTCAAGGCTTTTGGTTATTACTTTATATTTATTAGAAATAGGAATGAAAACTTAACTATATATAGCTATCGCTAATTTCTCTGGATGAAAATTAAATCTTTAATACTAGTAATAAAATTACAGCATGTTTGCTCTTATTAATTTTTAAAATTGTGCTAAAGTATGATTACTCGTGGAAATAATTATTCTTGCTTTTTCCAACATTTCGAAATTTGAAATACAGCCATCTGCATTTCTAACATAATGATATCAGTCTTCTATTTTGGCACTTTTAACACTCATTTTGAACTTTACATTTATATCTGTAAGATTCTCTATGCGTCTGTAAACTTCTTCTTCATTAAATAAATTTATGGCAATTGTTATGCATTCTTTAGATTTCAGCCGGAATTCTTTTAGAAAATGGAATTCAGCCGCAATTTCTTTTGAATATTTATCACATAATTAACTGAAAATTTACCATTTAAGTATTCTTGACCAAACCACTATTGACTATTTGTTATTGCAAACATTATCAATTTCTGAAAAGCAGTCTATAATCTATTTTCGATTAAGCACCTGTCACAATCACCGCCTTAAGAGCCTTATTAAACTGTTAGAATACTCCCAAAATTGCTTACTTTCAATAACAGTATTAAAAGTATCCAGTTTTATGTGCCTAGGAAGAAAAAACAATTTTTAAATTTTCATTAGCAAGCTGTGTGAAGAAGAAATAAAAAGATTATTCATAATGTTAATTGCATATTAAAATTTATTTAAATAAGATGAAATAATATTCTTTCATCCAGAATTAACTGTTTTGTGCGCAAGCTGGAATTGAAGAAACTATATATTCTTTATTTTAAAAGAAATTAAATTCTTCGATTTTTCAACTGCTTACGCATGTGCTTTTCTTTCCTTTTAAATAACATTATCGTGATGTTTTAGACAGTCATCATGGCTTTGCTAAAAGCTTTTAGCAGCGTAAAGAAAATTCGTATGCAGTAGAGAAATGACTAGGAATACATAAGTTGGAAGGCGCAAATAAAAATAACAGGTTAAATGGAATATTTCGTTTCTTCCATCATTAATGGATTAGGAAGACATTTAAAAATATCCATAAACCGTGGGCTGGTTATCCTTTTAAAATGTAATCTGGAAATGAGTATTTTCATTTTTTAGCCATTTCTCTGTTTTATTTGAATTCTTAGTTTGCCGTGAATTTAATTTTATTTTTTGAGCCGGCTACAGAAATGGAAAAAAGCAAAATTTATATTAAAATAGACATTTAAAAGTTATCGTTAGAATTTCTTTTGTCTAAATTAAAATTTTGGAAGAACTGTGTTTTAATTTTTTACATAAAAATAATGAATAATTTCTTTTATAAAATTACGATCAGTAGGGACTTAGGCATTACATGTAATTATATTATAGATGAGTAAAATAAGTATTAAATTAATGTTTTTAACTTGATTAAATTTCATTAATCACGAGGACATCATTAAGGTTATTTTAAATTAACACGTTAAATCTTATGTTAAATCTTTCCTGTATTTCTGTTGTTTCATCTATTCATGAATATACTAGAACAAGTATACGAAGTGAGTTTAACCGAAATTTAAGAGCATTGGAAAATTTAGCCTCCATGGGGAAATTCCTCTTTTATTGTCTTCCTTGAAAGCTGTTGCTATGAACAAGCAGCTGCCTTTAATTGAAAATTAATTTAGTAATTGAGGAATAGCAGAACCAGATTGGTAGGCTTTAAATTTAAACTTTGTCCTACAAATAATCTGAACCACTGTTATCTGTTCCTCCTGCAATAAACAGAGGTTAATTTATTTGTTGTTGTTTCTCTGTAACTTCCATTTAAAGTTCAAATAAATTATTTAAATTGCTAAAAAAATATTGTTATACTTAGTTAGTGTTCTGGCATTTAAAATTAAAGACGAGATGTTAATTCTTACTCTATTCTGAAAGATTAGACCAAACAGATTACAAAACTGTCCAGCGATTAAACTTAATAGATTGCACAAAGCTGATTTCAACTTTATAACCATACAAGAAAATATTCAGCCAAGTTATTAATTTATTTGCCTAGGTAATACAATTCCTTTACATTTTTTGTTTGTAAAACATATTAAACAAAACTTGAGATTTTATATTTAAACCTAAACTGGTTAATTGCTGACAATAAATAATACTTCCTTGTACGAAGTATAGGAAGTAATCGCGAAAATATTCGGGTATCAATATTTCAACGAAATGTCCATCTTGACCACTATTGTATGCAACTTAATGATGTTTTGCGTGACATCTGTATGTAAGGACAGAATAAAGGACTTTTTTTTCGAAAACGGGGATTTAAAACGGATTCAGAAGGATTTTTTCAAAATTGTAAAATAGATTCAAAAGAGATTTTTTCGTGACGTCTGCACGTACCTACGTACGCATATATGTATGCATGTATCTCGCATAACTCAAAAACGAAAAACTTCAGATCGTTGAAATTTTATATATAAGACTGCTATAAGTTGTAGTTGTGCACTTCCCGTTTTATGTATATATATATAGAGAGAGAGAGATATAGATATAGATATAGATATAGATATAGATATCCATTTTGTTACTGGGCTCCTTGAGCTCTTTTTTTTTCTTATATGTTGGCACATTGTGAATTTTTTGCATTAAAAATGATTGAAATATGTTGTTCCTATCTTCCAGTTAAGATTTTTATACTTTTAGTTAATCTGCATGCAATAGCTGAAGAATTATCAGCAATTTAAAAGTTGTTCAAATTCGGCTAAACCTAATTTTTTACCAAAGCAGCTATGTTTATATACATTTAAAACGTAGCAGAATGGTGAATTAAGGCAGTTTCTGCACCTGTTATTAACATTTCTTTTTGCCAAGTGGGACCAAAAGAAAACTTTCAGTTTTATACACCGAAAAATCTGCCTTCTTGCCCGATGGGCGAATTGGTTTTTTTTTTTTTTTTTTTTTTGGAAAGTCTAATTTGAATTGAAAAAAAATATTTTTTAATTATTTTTATTTTGTGTTTTATATTTATCTATATTTTTCAATTTTTAATAAAGATATTTTGAGGTTTTATGTATTTCCGATGCGAAGTGAGAACTGAATTAATAAAATGAGAAATATATCTCTTATGAAATTCGAGGAAATAAGTTTAAATGAAATGCTGGAAAAAGAGTATAATTTAGTATTCCCTACAAGGGAAGTCATGTAGTGTACAAATCAAATTTTTTTTAATATGCCGTAATCATTAGTGTCATCATTTTGAGGGCGTTGATAGCTTGTGGGGCAAAAATTGAAGCATTATAAATATCAAATAGCTTCAAAACTTTGGTGTACCTAGTGCGTCATGTGACAAACTCCCTAAGGGTATAAAATGATAATTATAAAACAATAGTATGATCATTTAATGTATGAAATATGCTAAATTTTACAATTTACATTTAAGATCATGAAAATAGAAGTTTTCTTAACAAATGGAGAACATAGTAATGTTAAAATAGCTGGTAAGTAAAGCTCAGAACGAATCCATGAAACAACAATGATCTAAAATTTTGCAGTTAATTTAGGAAAAATAATGCAAAAGAGATTTAAAAAATTACGATTTTTCCGAAATAAAATTTGCAGTAAATTTAAGAAAAATAATACAAAAAAGTTTTAAAAAATTACAATTTTTCCAAAATAAAATTTAGCTCACTAGAGCAAAAGGAAAGCAAAGTTAAAAAATGTCAGTTAGGTCTCCGACAACAATCCATTTCAAATAATGATGAATTTTAATAATTTAAAAATGACAGCTTTACGACAAACCAATGGAAATTCCAATCTGAGCAGGTCAAAAATACTATTGCAAGCTCTTTTGTAGTAAAATGAAGGCATCTTCTTTACTATAGATCATGAATAATAGCTTTTATAATGCTGAATTAATATCTGAAGGCTTCAGATCTATTGGAGAGAATGACACGGCAAGTAAAACTAAGTCTAGATAAATAATTTTATTTACTTTTCAATTTTATTTTAGAAGAAGCAATTTCAACAGCTGCGCAACTTTGCATTCTCAGTTAGTTGCAAATAAATGAAACCAAAAACCGCAAATAGAAAGGATAGAATACCAGAAATAGAGACCAATGAATAATCGAGAATTATTAAGAGCTAAAGAACAGTGCTCTCTATAACAATGGGAAAGTGCGAAATGTAGTACATTGGTAAGAAATACAGATTAAAATTAGTTGAAAAATAAAATAAAATACAGATTAGATTATTAGTTGTACGATTATTGATTGTTATTTTAAGTAACCGGTTATTTATAATTTCAGCTTTACTATCACTTCTCCTTTCTTTTCTCTCCAGAATGCAAATCAGTTTAAGAGTCTCAAGTCGTGGGTTTTGGATTATAAGAAAGAACGTGTTTCTGCCTCTCGAGGTCATAACTCTTCGACTTTGTGTGATTACTGCAGACATTTAATTGTTAAGCCGGTGAGAAGTTTTAAGCCACCTTCGCGTGAAATTGGTTGTGCAGTCTTTGACTACTAGTGGCAACAGTTTCGAAATAAAGCAAATTTTCATCTCCAGCTTCCGAGATTGTTGCCACTCGGAAAAATGAGGGCGAAAATTATCTTTTTTTTTTTTTTTTTTTTTTTTTTAGTTTTTAATTAATATTTCTGATTTTAGCTAATTTGTTTGGAAGAAAGTTGACGTCGACCTTTTCCAGGACCCAGAAAAGAATTGTAGGAAGTTTAATGAAGATAACTATAGTAGTGACTGAGTTATTAGCGAACAAACACACACACAGACTTTCTTCTTTATATTTATATAGATTATTAATTTATATAGAGTCCGATAAAAAAACACAAAAGAAATCATGAGAACGATATCATCAAGCATTTTTGTAATATTCATAGTAATATTCTAGATCTCCTTCCTAGTCAGAATATAAAATTAACCTGAAATATATTCTTACAGAATTGTTTAATTTCTGTAGATAATTTTAAAAAGTTAGAATTATATAAAATTTTTGTTGGAAAACAAAGGTGTTTCCTCATTATTAGGGCCCCATTATTTAAACCGCTGCAAAATTATTGATAATTTCCCAAAGTATGTCTCCAAATCGCCAGCAACTTTAAACGCGATTGCTTATTATCCCCATCATAAGAAAAGCTCTGAATAGATCACGTGTTTTAATTGTATTTCTATTTTTATTTTCGGTCTTTCTTCCCAATAAAATTTTAAGTATTCTTTATTCATCAAGATGTGAGGAAGGTACTAAGGACCGCTGACAATTTGGTGACATGTGTGAAATACGTAGATAATTTATTGATTATCGTGGCGTACTTTAAATAAAGGTGACCGTAATAATCAGAAAATATTTTTAAAATATCAAGCAAAGCAGAGAGAAAACATGTAAAGAAAATAAGAGGTAACAAACGAACGCATAAGTAACTAATACTTTCATTAAAAGCAGAAGAATAATTTGTTGAAATTATTTAGTTGCATGTATTTGCACTTTCATGTTCATATTTATATTTCTTTGTTCAAAGTATCACATTTTAGAAGAAGTGACCATTAAATTTTAGAATTCGAAATAATATGTCCTTTTAATTTATAGTCTTGCTTTTAAGTTATTGCATTGTTTAAATGTAAAAATATTACGTTTGCCATCTAGTGTTTACTTATTATAGTTAGCTTACTTTGGTTAATCATCTTATTTCTATTGGATAATAAAAAACCCTTGCTGATAAGTGTGTTTTCAGTTACGAAGAGCTCATTCTATGAAATCGCATCTTAAACTGAAAAGATTGCATTATTACCAATAGAATATACAGCCAATTCTAGTGATAATTATCATTGATTGTAGACCATGCAATAACAATGACCAGCAGAAAGCACCTCTATCTGACTAGAGATTATTAAATCCATTTCTCTTATAGCAAACTAAGTTATGTTTTTCTCAACAGACTTTGTAAAGACTTATATTCACCTTACACATTGTAGAGACATTAGGTTAATTGGGAAAGCCGGAGAGATGAAAAATAAGCAATCGTCTTCGCGGGGAATCGAACCACGGACCTATGGAATACCGGCCCAGCTTGCAGAACCACTACACCACGAAGGCACGCTAGGAAGGCGGGAGAAATACCTTATAACATAAGGAAAATAACGAAATTATCCATGCAGCCACTCCGTTCCTCGAGATTTCAATGGCGGTCGTGATATCAGTGTTTAGAGGTTTTATCCATTCGAACCCCCTGAAGTTTTATTACATTACTGTTTTAATTATTCTTGTAATTGTATTAGATTATTATAGCTATTCTCGTTATAAATGAGGTTAAAATAATTTTTCGATTTATTATGTTACATATTTCGAATAATTACCATATTATAATATTATTATTCGAATTAATAAATTAGATTTTTCTGCTTATTGATTTATTAAGTAATTATTAATAAAACCACACATCATTATTATTAGAACTCTTATTATTAGAAATTTTAAGAAATCAGTTTCAGACTTCGATTTCACCTGTAGACACGATGATTCTAAGTACGATCATTCCTGAAGTTCAAATGTTGCACTGTTTATTTAAACATTTACTTTCTTATAAAAGATGCTAATAAATAACAAGAAGTCTTTTTTTTTTTTTTTTTTCTTTCTTTCTTTATGTACGAAAATATCTTACCATATACAGTATTCTTCTCTTAGAATTTTGCTCTGTGTACTGCATTTTCGGATGTTACTCGAATTGCCTAAAACGTATGTAAATGACTCTATTCGGAAATGCGCTTAAGAAGGGGAAAGCTAATTTATCATCAAAGAGCTTTTACGTTCTAACTCAGTTATAAGTACGAAGAGTAAAATGGAGACGATGCGATGTAGAGAAGAATCTAGAAGTCTTCCTTATTTGGATACATTGTTCAATGAGGAGCGTAAGCTTTGGTGACGCATGGTAACATATCCTGTGGGATAGCATGCACTTCTTGAATGACAGCAATCTTCAATTCGTCAGTCCCCTGCAAAAGAGGTGCATACTTTTTTCTTCAGCTAGACTCAGAGGAAATGGTTTGGAGTGGTAAAACTGGAGGTGGAATAGTCAAGGCAAACCGCCAGAGCTGGAAGACAGGCGATTTGGAAACCTCTATTGGAGTATAGGCCATACTTAAGCTTGCCATTACGCCGTCCTGTTGGAACCAAATTATATCCGTCTGTCGTCTTGCCCATTATTATGGCCATCTTCACTGTGCAACTGCAACATTCTCTGAGAGGCTATGACCAGTATGTTTGAATGAAGGCTTCCATCCCCGTAATATCCAGCTGCTTTGATAAACAATCCACAATACGCTAATTGATTGGTTCCTAGCCATCACAGATTTAGTTATGCCATTCATTCACCTGCACATTCGGATAGATTTGCCACCCTCGAATTAGTAGATACTAAATGCACCACCCTGCATCTATTCAATAGAATATTTTTTAGTGCAAGAATAGTGCACTGAATAAACCCTACAGTTTTTTGGCTTTATTTTACTCTTTTCCATTATTTTTGTGGTATAGTCAACTTTTAGCTGAAGTAAATTGTATATTAATAAAATTTAACATTCTATTAATTGTTTGCATCTATTTCTTTAATTTTTTTCTATTGAATACAGAGGCTGTTCACACATTTTTTAAATGATGTGTATTGTATTCACAAAACTAAATTACATAAAATTCTTGTGTTTTAAATGTTCTATTTGACATCCCTTATTCTGAACTATCTTTTGAAACCGCAATTTCTAGAATAATAATGCGTTTTGAAGTGGCAGAAGAGGTATTCTATCCCATTCCTCCCGAACAGCTTTCCAGAGTCCTGTTACGTTTTTGGGACAATGTTTGGATAATGCAGTTTTTAAAAGACCGAAAGCACAAAAATCCATAAGTGACACATCGGGAGATTTAGTAGTGATATCCGTGAAGGGTATGGCCTTGATAACAATTTTTTGTTACATTTCTTTTAGGAAATTTATAGTGGATTATGATGTGTGACTGCTAGCTCTGTCTTGATGGAGTCTCACAGATTGATGGCGCTGTGGGTAAAGCGATGGTATTTCATTCAGAAAAATTGGCGATAAAATATGTTCCTGATAGTATTTGGAGTTAATATTGACATTTTTTGCACTCTCTCTATTTTTTACTTGCCATTATAAGAAAAACCAGCAACAATCATGAATCCCTTAGAAAAACTTTCTTTCGATTCTTTGAACCATGCACTTAATTTTTTTCTCCCCTTTTATGATAATAAATGGCTCCTTTTTGTTACAAGCATTTAAATACAACCATGTTTCATCTATTGTGACAATTGTTTCCCATTTTTCTTTGAATAAGTGTTTCTCATATAGAATTCTGCAGCGTGTCCTGCGTTGAGCGATATGCTTTGGAAGAAGACGATGCACATCGCGTTTTTTCGCTTTCTTAAGATTTAAATCAACGTTTATCATTTTGTTTACAGTGGAAACCGAGCATTTTAATGATTTTGCAACTGTCTTTTGACTAGGGGTATTTTCTTTTAACATTAAACAACGTACCTTTGCAATAGTCGAAGGTGTCCGTTTTTTCTTTGGATACTTGTTTGGAATTTTTGTTCCACTTGAGGCTCCAATTTGACGTTTGTTTCCTTTCTTGTTGATGATATTACCTATCGACGGTTTAGATATCACAAAACCATGACTCTCACATTGTTTTTGAATAACGGAGTATGCATATTTCTCTTCGGAAAGAGCGTAAATGTAGCCTTCGAACCACTGCTTTGTTAAATTCGCCATTTTGAATAGAAACAAATCTTTCAAGCCACAGACTATAATTTTGACTTTTAAAAACATAATACAATTGCAATTACTTCTTTTGCAGGAAGCGATTTTTTATTACCGCTTACCAGCTAAAAAATGTGCGAACAGCCTCTGTAGTTACCTACAGGCAAACCTCTGCAGCCATATTTCAGACTTATTTCTACTAAAGTCCACTAGAATTCGGTGAAAACTGAAATATAGTGAGTCACACAAGTTTTTGTTTTCCCGGTTTGCATAAGTTATGACGTGTTCTGTAATAGATGTATAATTTTATTTCTCTATCTGATCACTTATGTGTTCCCTGGAGTAGCGTTTTTAATTTCCTTTAGCAACTTTTCCTTTGCATTCAGGACTCGGTTTACAGTTTGACTATTTGATCTATCTCAGCTTCAACATGCTCTAGCTAATATTACTCATTTCTAGCTTTTGGTTTAAAATTAAAGGAAAGAATCATACTACTTTTTCTACAGCATTTTTTGGAGCTTCGAAATGCTGAATTTACTAGCTTGCAGGAATAAAAGTAATCTTAATCTTCGATGATAGTTACGGCGACTTTAAAAATACAGCGTTGTATTAATGACTGAGAGGTTAACTTACGAGTAATATGCGATCTAACAAAACACAATATTTTAAACTATTGTGATAATTACTAAAACGGGAATGTGACGCCGATGGACTAGTTGTATGCAAAATTGAGGTAACTTCCACCTGTGAAACGAAGTATGCAATAAAACGACGATGTCTGTATAAATTATGTATGAGTGTTACAATCCGTGACGGAATTTTTTAGATGTTTAATGTTTACAATGATAATACGCGTATGGGTACTTCTTTACGACTGATGGTTCATGTGCTGAAGTCAAAAGTCTAATTACAGTTACAGACAACGCTTGTAAATTTATAACCGGCCCCTCGTCCCAACAATAAGACCGTCGCTCGAATATAAATTAACAAGTTCTGATAAAACGAATTCCGGAATGAAGCTTCGAAAACCCAGGTGGCGCTGCACGTTCTTATTTGCATATGCGGTGGTGAGAAGAAGAAACCGCCTTCTGCCGCCGCAAAGAAAGATTTCCTTTTCGTTTTCTTTCTCTATATTTCTTCTTTAACATTTTACTTCCGTTTATTTTGCAAGGACTTTTCGACGAATCTCATGCCCAATTTCATCGGAATTTCATTCTTATGTACTTTTTTTTTTCAACTAAAGTTATGAAACCCCGAATTTCAAACTTCTCCTTAAGTTAGTAATTAAGGAGGCAATTTTCAAGTTGCGTTCTTTCGAAAAGAAAGTTTAATGTACGATATTTTGAAGTTATTGTTTCTCGCATAAATAAGAGTTATTCATATCTCTCCTTCCCAAATAGGTAATGTTCAGGTAAAAGTATTTTGGTCGATCCTAAATCTACTTGTTAATATATTTTAAACAGGAAATTAATACTAATTTAATAGCCATTAAAATATTGAAGCTGCTGAATAATATCAGATATCAGATTTTCATAAATAATCTTATCATTCCAGTAGTATCTTAACATTAGAATTTCTTTCGACGTTATATTGATCTTCTTGTATTATATAGCTTAACAAAAGTAATTTTTTCTGTGTATTTAGAAATTTCGAGCTCTTTCTCATATTCTAGTCATATTATTTAAATTTCAAGTATTTTACACTGTCCTCCAAAAGTTAAGGAACAGAATGCTTTTGTGTCCAAATTGAAAATGAAACAACAGAGAAAAAAGAAGTTTACAGGACATGTTCACTAAACAGTTCTTTAATGAATGTGACATAGAATGTTTCTAAAGTCCAACACAAACATGAATTGCAACAGAAAATTGAGCTCTTGGTAGAGAAATCCAGTCTTGGAGAAACAGTATATCACAGATTTGAGGAAAAATATAGTGGTAACATTACAAAAATGAGTTACTCACAATACCTCCTAGACCGTCAAACATTTAAGACCATAGAAACATAATTTAATTGCTTCCGTGACTTTAGCCGTTCAAAAATTGTTCCAAATTTTTATCAAATAAAATGCCTCATCAGAATATTTTCGTTATAAAAATGCCTTCATTTTATTTCTTGTAAATACAAAGAGCAGGATCTAAATTATTCTCATGGTTCAGTTTGGGTTAAAAACTTTGAAGATGATATACAAAAGAAACAGACTACTTCGAAATTCAAAATTTTAAAAAAAATCTGCTTTTGCGCTTCTTCTTTCATAGGAATATTTTTTCTCACAACTAAATGAAGATGCAAATTCTTACAATAATAAAATATCCTTTGTTTAATTGGATTGCAGTAATTTAGCAGCATTAGAAGCTCGATACACAATCACTACAAAACCTGAAGTTAACACATGACACATAAAAAATAACATGTACTCGTATTATACAAAGTAAATAAGAGGTTAATTATAAATTCTTTGCCACTAAGATTTATAACGAGGTGTTCTATAAAATATGCGTCCTTCTTGGCCACAGATTATTTTAAAATTAATATATACTTCGTTTATGTTAATATTATACAAAAACTACCTAAATTCCCATGGTACTTTTATCAGTTTCTTCTGGAAATAATTATAATTTAGACGAACGTAAGTCTATTGCTAAATTTTGCTGGTTTTAAAATAAGATATTCTTTCTTTCTGCATACGATGGTATTTTTTTTGCAGGAGGCTATGTATAAATTTAAAATTTCCTTGAAATCTTTACTACCTTCATTTAAGCAGTACAATATCTATTCCACTATCAAACATAATAAATAATCTTGAAAATTCTAAATGTATGAGGCGTACACCACTTTTTATATTAATGTGAAACCTGGTGGGTATAAAATATCATAAAAACATTTTATCTCTTCCCCCCTGGAAATAAAATAATAAAAAGCGCTCAGGTTTCGAGAAGGTGAACATAGAATCTTGAAGTATAAGTTTTTTCATCATATTTATGTGTATACATTTATTTTTAGCTCCATTTTTTCCGTGAGTAAACTTTCAATCGCCGTTGACCAATGTGCAGGCCAGAAGGGAATGCCACTGTAATCTTCTGTCCTCATACATCACTGCACTATCTTTCCAATGGCCGGAAAATAAATACGGAACGCTGGGGAAAGCGAAATAAAAATGTGGTCATTTAAACTAAAAGAAAAGGAAACAGCAAAAAATAAAAAATAAAAAAATGTTTGAATTCTTGCACTTCGAACGATATAATACCTCGAGAAATGGACTCTTTCCGACTGCGTTGAAATAATAGTGGTGTAAGTTATTTCAGCCATCGTTTACTTTATTTTATTTTGAACACGCGTAGTGCGGAAAATATTAGAGAAGACTTGCTAGAATTTGACATATTGAAGATGTCAAATTCTAGCGAAAAACGATCATTTGATGTAGTAATTCTATGGAAATACATTCATACTATGCCTGAAAGCTAGCAACAATGCACCACAAACAGCAGCACATATAAGCGCAAGGAGGCCAACGTATATTTGTTGCTAATCTACCTTGTGATACCTAGTCCTGGTATACTTTAATGTGACCTCATGTAAATTAGTAAAAAAGTAAATTGAAATTTTGTTATTCTTTTAAAACTGGAAATTTTTTAATGTAATTATAATACGCAAATAAAACTGAAGAAGCCAACATAATTTATAATAATTAAGATTGAGGATGGAGCTTAAAGCAGGAGTTTCAAATACATTTTTATAATTCTTATCACTTTAATGTAGAAAACCGCACTTTAATCAATGACAGAATGTAATCATTGTTTCTAAATTCTTGCATAATAAGCACTCATTCTTTGGGAAAATCTTTTATCATAAAAAATTAATTTAAAGAGGAAAGCTTCTAGTTGTACCTATATTTCTTTTCGCCGCCCAACCAGGATAATGGTTAGTGACTCTGACTACCGTGCCGAAGGGCCAGGTTTCGACTCCCGGAGAAGGCATGGATGTTTGTAAATGTAGAGTATCTGTGCGGCATAGGGGGCACTCTAAATATGCGGCGAGCCGTAAGTCCTGTCGAGATATTGGTGATAGGGAAGAGAGGAAGACCCTCAAACCTGTTTTCCAGGGGT
The DNA here is from genome assembly GCF_044657685.1 of Stegodyphus dumicola. Lineage (NCBI taxonomy): Eukaryota > Metazoa > Arthropoda > Arachnida > Araneae > Eresidae > Stegodyphus > Stegodyphus dumicola. Next base: position 33,189,917 of record NC_140774.1, read on the forward strand.
GCTCTCTTTCAAAATTCGAAGAGGAACTGAGCAGAATCGTACAGTCACCTGCAGAGTGCCCAAGGCTCATGACAACGACAGCAGCAATTTATCCTCCTTGTCATGATGAATTTCGTGATATCAGACAAGTGAGATTAATAAAAATAACATCAACAATATTTATTTTCTGATGATGACTGAAACATGGGCTTATATAGCGAGAATCTGAAAGGATTGCTGAAATTAGGACTGTTCTTCTTTAATTATACTTTTTACATATTTGATTCTTTAATTTGTATTTTGAGCAATACGCTTTGCCATCCTATGTATTTAACTAATTTGTTTCTACTGAATCCAATAATGCCATACACTCAACCACTGCTAATTTTCGCTCTATTTTTATTTCCTCGAAGTAAAGGAAGTACTGAAGTGGCGGAAAATTTCAGGTATCATATTTCAACGCACAAATTCATATAGACCGTTCCCGATTCCATTTGGATGATTTTTTTAGGGACTTCAGAACGTACGGACAGTATAAAGGACTCTTGGGTTTCAAAATGCATTTAAAACGGATTCAGAAGGGATTTTTTTTGTGATGCCTGTACGTACGTATGTATGTATATATCTTGCATTAAGTCAAAAATGAATAGCCGTAGAATGTTGAAATTTTGTATATAGGACAGGTATAGTTAATCATCCCTCTTTGTTACCACAATCGGCAGTGCCGGTTTTTATGAAATATTAGTTCTAAATTTCTTACATACATATATATAGAGAGAGAGAGAATTAATTAATTGAAATTCATTGAAATCGAAATAAATTAAAATATAACGTATCTGAATGAAGTAACGCAGAAGCACTGAAATTTAATCCCTTAAATATATAACATTTCTTGTGACTACTGTATCGCTGCAAAGAAGGGCTTTTACGTTGATTTTATAAATAAACTCATTTTTTCCTCCCGTGTAATTTTTTGCATCCATGCCTTAACATGTCAGTTTAGACCCTATATTCCTATAGACAAAATACATGTTTTAGTATGCTTAATCACCCAAGTTTGTTCCATGATCATATAATCACCCTGTATATATAGAGAGTGAAAATATAAAGGAAATTATCTCTTAGGAATTTCGAAGGGAAATTTAGAATGCGAAAATGTGTTATTGTGGTAAAAATTAGCAATTAAGAAATCATTATGCATATATACATGCGTATACAGATACAATGAAGAGCCAAAACATTATGACCATCTATTAAATAATTCGTTGTCGTGACCATTGGCCTGCTAAACAGCTGCAACTCGCCTTGGCATGGATGCCACAAACTCTTGGTAGATAACTGGAGACATGTTGCACCAAATGTCTAAGCAGCGGTCACGCAAAGATGAGGTATTCCGACATGGTGGTGTTTGATTGTGGGCAGGACACGGACTGGAATTCGTCCTTATACTCTCGAACCTTTCAAAGACAATTCGAGCCTTGTGACATGGGGCATTGTCTTGTTGGAAGATTGCATATGCAGTTGGGAAGACAGAGACCATGTAAGGATGCAGTTGATCACCAGTTATGTTCAGATAGGTCGAAACTTTCATGGTCTGTTCTACCACAACTAAGGATCTCAAAGCCTCCCATGAAAACGTCCTCCAAATTATAATACCGCCACCACCAGCCTCTGTATGACCTGCTGTCCAGGGGGGAACAACTGTTCGCCTAGAAAACGGCGTGCCCTGACACGACCATCGACCTGATGAATGAGAAATCTTGATTCGTTCAACCAGGCAACTGTCTCCCACTTATTCATGCTCCAGTCTCGATATTCCCGGACCCACTGTAAGCATAGTTGACAATGACACTTTGCCACCACAGGCACACAAGTGGGACGTCTGCTGTGCAGTGCCATATCTAATAGTGTCCTCTGAACTGTGTGTTCTGAAGCACTTGCACTTGGTCCTACATTGTATTGGGCTGTCATCTGAGCCACTGTCCGGCGCCGATTTTGTTGTACCAAGCGGGACAGTCTCCGAGGTCCTTTTCTTTGATGACGCGTGGATGTCCAATACCTTGACGTCCACCGCTGGTTTCACCGTCATTTATCCGCTTTGCATAAATACTGACTACGGCAGATCGTAAACAACCTACCAGTCGTGCAGTTTCGGAGACTCTTGTTCCAAGACTTAGTCCATTACAATCTGCCCTCTATCAAATTCGCTTAGATAAGCAGCCTTTCGCATCGCTCGCATAAGTAAGTTCAAGAATGGGTCCTTACCTTCTCCAGCAGCTGTTAAATACCATTCCCATTTGATCACGTCTTCTCCACGTCATCCAGACGAGTTCATTGAAAAATATGGGAAAGATCATTATGTTGCATATTGTCAGTTTATTTATGAAGAGAAAGAGTAATAGAGAAAATAAAGGACATTCTCCTAAGAAATTCCAAATAAGATTTAGAATGCAAAAAAGTGCCATTGTGGTAAAACTGGCAATTAATAATGCTCATTATAAAACGAATGAATGATGTTCCCCAGTTTAGGAATCTGAAACTGAAGTTTTAAAGTTTGGAGAAGGTCAAACATTGCCTACTGAAATGTAGTAGGCCATCTTTGAAATAGTTGGATGGAATGATTTTTAGAATTTGGACTGAGTCTGTTAATCTTCAGGAGACTGGATTTAATTTGGTTTGTGACCCTTAATATTCTTGATTTAAATGAGATAGTTCTTTATATATTGGATGTACTAAGGCAGGGATCCCCAACCTTTTAGTACCTTAGAGCTCACTCTAGAATACAGATGGGCTGGAGGGCACAGTTATTCTTTGAAGCTAAATTTACAAGCTGACATATTTAATAATGTACATAAAATACAAAAAGTTATTCTAACAATATTATTTTAAGGCATAAATTTATTAAGGGTATTCTTATATAAAAAATTAATTACTGAATAGAACAGATGAAACTTTGCAAAATATTTGATTTAAAATTCATTAGTAAAATCTTTTCTTAAACAAATGTAAAACGTAACGTCAGTGTGATATTTGGCATTGCATTTCATAGGCCATTGCTTCATAATTAAATTAGGATGACATTCTTGCTCATAAGCAATCATCTAAATGTTCGTCTGTAAGGGATTCCGTAATATTCATCGTCTGTACATGATTCTGTGATATTCGTTGTTGACACAATGATGTTCGCAATCTTTTAATTTTTGAAAAATAACAAAACAAAATGACAAACTGGCCGAGACACCAGAATCATACCTTCAAAGTGAGGCAGTCCCGAGCAAGTCGAGATTTCTGGTCAGCCCATTTAAAATTATAAACATATTGTTGCTTGCTGCAGGTTTGCATTAGATTGAATGCACAAGTCTAACAAAACGTTAATAAAATTTATTTTTATCACGACAACTAAAACAAAATTCTGAAATTTTTCCTCAAAAATATTCGTACAATATATCACAGTAGTTATACTTGTACAATATATCACAGTTAAACTACTGAAACGTTAAATAGAACACAATTCAAACTCAGAGAAAGCTAATCCGATCTCACCCCGAATTCGCTACAGTCAACAACAACAAATAAGTAAACAACTGAACTATTTTTCTCCAGCTTTTTAAAGCTTTCTAATCAAGCACGAGAACATTCCGGTAATTTTATTTCTCGAGTTTTCTGGAAAGCAAAAGCAGATATCCATTTATTAAATGCGCGTGTTCCTGTATTTTTATTTTTTCGGCGTAGCTTTCTCTTAAAACTCGTCAGGCGTTGCATTGCACGAGGAAATAAAACAATTCTACTAAAATAGCTAAATAAATACAAAATCCGTAACAATATAATTATCAGCAACTAATTTTCTAAACAAATACGCATATATTTCTCTAGCTCATTAATAACTATAAAAAATCTTACATAACGTTCTATTAAAAAGTTAAATAATTTTTATCGTTATAATTTATTAAAAAGTTAAATAATTTTTATCGTTCTATTAAAAGTTAAATAATTTTTATGTTTATAATTTTAATTGCACAGCAGCGGGTACACGTAAAATCGTTGTTGGGCGCAGTGGGTGGGTTGGGGACGCCTGTATTAAGGCAACAAGAATTTTCATAAATTCATCATTCATCTAAACTAACAAGACAATAGGAAGCAGCACACTTTTCCTGTTGCCTTAGTATATCTAATATCGTTATCTGGTGTGTTATTGGTGTGTTATTTTTAGACAAATGTCTTGAATTACATGGCAAGATTACGTTGATGACCCATCTTTTAATTAACACGACATTTCCACTCGAGGATAATTGCATGAAATTTATTTTGAATCATTACAATAAAAAATTACAACTAGGAAGTGATTCATGTGGGTATGTAAAATGCAAAAGAAATTCAAGTTTATTGAGAGCGTCGGTTCAGTGACCCTGAAATATTCTTGCATAATAATAGTATTAGTTAAATAACTTAATTAATAATAATTACAACTATTAGTATTGTTGAAAAGAATAGTATATAGAAAGTATATAGAAAAAGTTGTAATTATTATTAATTAATACAATTAATGATAATTACAACTTTTTCTTATCTCATAAGTCATATCAAGAGTTATTAAGTCATAATGTATATAAATATTTAAGGCTTCAATCGCATCCCCTTTTTAATCTTAGTATAATGAAACATATTCTTTAATAAATGCTTCACTTTTTATAAGAGTCAAATCTTAATATTCGTTCAATTTCTGTTGCAATTACAGTTATACCTCTTGGCTCCTCGTTTTTTGAAAGTGACTTATTTCCTCATTTTCTGTGTTAGTACTTTATTTATTGGAAATTCAGAAATATTGGGAACTATACTTTGAAATGTGAGAGAGAGCGAGATCAAATTATTTTATAAGATTATTTCTTGATTTGTTTTCTCTTTCCTCCAAAAATGTTTCATTCAAAATTAAAAACCTAGTAAATTGTTTCTTTGATTTGAAACGTTTCTTGTTAAATAATGCAATTCCCGCTCAGGTTTAGAATGCATATGCGAATGAGTTCATTTATAATGAACTTGCAACTATAATAAGTAAGATATTCTAATGTGATTTTAGTTTATTTGCATAGATTTAACATAACGCATATTTATACGCAAAGCGAAAACAAAGATAAAGCTTTGCTGATCGCCATTTAAAACTGAATATAGATTAGAATAAGTGAAAAAGATTCTATTATATTGTAATTTAAACTGTTAATAAATTATTATATAATACACAGCCTCATCATTTAGATTCCGTCCATGCTGTGAAAAACCCAAACTGTTTCTGCCGGTGAAGAATAATAAATAATAATTTAAAGCTGACTGTCTGAAATAAGTATTTCGAGTATTTAAAAGGCTAGTAAAATAAGTAAGTATTTCATTATGTGAGTCTTTTTTTTTTTCAGTTTGTCTTGGAGTGTTTTATGATTTTAAGTTGAATTACAAAAGGTAATTAATTGTTCTAAAGGAGCAGACACTGCTGATTTAAAATTTTTTCCGAGTGCAGTCTTTCATAAAACTAGCGGTCATTCCTTCATCTATCACGAGCCACTTTCCCTCTTAACGTCATTCCTGTCTGCGGCGGTCCTGATAGCGTTGCACGACGAAATCAACCAACCCCTCGCTCGGAGGAGACGGCAAACCGAAACTAACGCCGTCGGCGATAGCGTTGATGATGTACGGCCGAGGCTCACAGTCCAAATCTACGTTACTTTTACAAATGCCACCTCCACCGACCCCACCGTCCATCCTCTTCTTTCCTTGATAGACGGATAGGCGAATGGAACGAAAAAAGAATAGAACGGAGTGAGCATCTCTCTCGGTCTCTCCTTCTCTCTCTTCCTAATGATGAACAACGTTTTCGAGGGCCCCCTTAAATCCTCCAGAAAATATCCTCCGCAGTCTCCGGAGGTTTTAAGGGGTATCAAACAGTGCCCTCCCGAAGTCTTGATCCCTTAATTAGTTAGCAGAGGCCTTTTGCCTGGATTTTCTATAATTAAGTCGGAACCGTGGCCGAGGGGAGTTAAAAGGTAAGGGGTGGTGGAGAGAAAGAGAGAGAGAGAGAGAGAAGACGGTGATTACCGGTGGATGTGGACTCGCTTCTGCCGTGCCACCGACGGACGACCGCGGAATGAGAGAGAGAGAAGAGGGGCTGTTGTGTTAATGTCGGTGGGTGATTGGTCGCTTTTGTTTGTTCGTTTTCTTCCTTTTAAAGGAAAATATTTTGACAGCAGCATGTTGAATCACTTTCAAGTGCGGGACTGGCAATCGAATTCTGTTCCGAAAGAAATAATGTATCTTTTCTGAATCAAATAGTTAAATATTTCTATTTGATAATAAATGTGATAGTGGCTTAATCAAACAATATGCAGAGCTTAGAAAGAAATAGACGATATGAGTTAGTAAAAGATACTCGTTTCACCAAAGTATCAACAGAAAGACGTTGTAAATTTTGTTAAAAGTTGATGAGAAATTTATAGCATTGAAGCTAGATTCAAGCTAGAGTAAAGGTCTAAATATCCAATATGAATGCGAGAGTAATTCACGATCTCGAAAAATCGAAATATATTTCCCAGGATAGATACAAATTTATTGTAATGAAAGTGAGGGGATACTGGTTTTGGCATTCGTTAATGGAGTCTCCCAAATTTTTGCCTGTGTTTTGTCGCTTTACATTACTTACGTTGCTATCGAGAAATATATCATCCATTCTCATTGGCAAGCGTTGTACTTCGGGAAATATGTTTGTTTTATTTTCTATGCAACTCATTTAGAATTAGCTCTTAGGGTGTTCCATTTGGCAAAACATAAGATTTTTAGTTTTTCTTTCGAATTGAATCAGTCTCTAATTATTTAACAAGCTTAACGATATAAAAGCAACAAACGCATTAGTAGTTTACAATTTGAGTTGATAAAAATTAGAATACCCTAAAATACTGCTGTAATTAATAAAAGATATTTATAACGTGATATATTAAAGTACATGGTATAGAATCGTTTAGAGAATACAATTTTTTCGCTTCGTGATTTTTTTAATGAAAGTTGCGCAGTTAAAAAAATAAAATAATTATGCTCCTTGAAAGATAACGCACATTTGTCTATAAAATTTAGCGTAAGTTTTTTTCCCAACACATTCATCTAAAAATTAACTCGATAGCTCCTTCAAACAGTTTACACTGAATTAAATTATTCTTTTCTGTTATTTAAAGTTACCGAAATAAAAATGCATAAATGTATTAACAACATGCCTAATTCTGCTTTTTAGAAAAAACAAAACATTATACACACGACTGGGTTTCAGAGTATCTGAAGTCACGGAGGGCTAGAATTCTACTGTGTTGCCATTCATAATGACCAAAGCTTTTCTACTGCATCTATTATAAAACGAAATTTATTCTTTTTGTTGCAAGCTAAATCTGAATAAAAATTAATGACCGTTTTTCAAAAATACTAATATATTAAATATTAGACATTAATTTTCTCTTGAATGTTCTTCTGAACGTACCTATCTTATATATCAAATCTAACAATCGAACATTATATTAATGGAATTTAACATTTACTCCTTCTTGTTAAAAGTATCTGATCAATTCTTAGACTCTCTTAGGGCTTACACACCAAATTTAATAAATCGAAATTCGATAAATCTTGTAATTTTTGTTATGTTACCAGACAAATGGATTAAAAGTAGCAAAAACTTTAATCTTTTATTTGAGGAAATTCTCATTTTGGAATCCTTAAAATCTAAACACACATACTCTTTCAAAAACAGATTTATTACTTGTACCTGCGTATTTATAAAGCTAATCTCTATATCGCCGTCAAATACATACGAGCATTATTTAATGCTGGTGTTAGTTTTATTAAATAGTACGAATTTAATTTTATTATTTAATTATATGAATTTCTTTTAATAATCTCAAAATCAATAAATTTAATAAAATTCAAAAGTTTTTCAAAATATATTTACTTACAATAAATTAATGTTTTCCACTAATTAAAAAAATCTGATGTGTACACCACATGACTTCCTTGCACGGAATGTTAAATTATACGCATTTTTTCTTGCATTTCATTTAAACTTATTTGATTGAATTAAACCTACTTTGCCGACAGCGCATAAACACCAATAGAATAAATGCATTCTTTAAAATTCACTTTGTTTACCATAGCGACACTCTGGCGCTAGGTTTACTTAACAGTATTATATTTCGTTCATATTATAACTCAGAATGTGCAAAATTTATATCATTTAAAGAATTATCTAATCGTTGCCACATGCTTTATTCAAATACTATAATAAAGCTAGAACGATGTATAAAAGAAATTAAGCAAACAAAACAAAAAAGAAACAGTATTTAACAGACGATTGAGTATTTCTCATTCAATTAATTCAGTTCTTATTTCGTGACATAAAAATAAGTAAAAATACATAAAAACTCAAAATATCTGTATATTCAAAATTACGAAGTAAATCTTAAACGCTTATTTCCTCGAAAAAATTCCAGAAAGGATTAAGCATGATTTAATTCGCAATAATAAATGAAGGAGTTATCTTTGTTGTTGCGAAGCTAAATTTCTCTAGATTGGCAACAAATCCGCTATCCTGCTGTTTCAAATGTAAACAAGAGAAATGACCGCCCTCAAAAACATTATTAGGCTTAGAGGCACTTAAACAATTTTAAAATTGTTGATAATTCTAAAAATATTGCATACAAATTTGCTAAAGGTATAAAAACCTTAACCGGAAGATAAGAACAACATAATTCAATCATTTTTAAAGCAAAAAAATGTACAATTTACAAACATATAAGAGTAAAGCAACATAGAGATCACTGAGCCGGGTAACAGAGTGGATATATATATAAATATATTTATATACGTTTGGTGCAACCAAAATATGAGGTGCACATCTACATGTTATAGAAGTCCTATATACAAAATTTCAACGTTCTGAGGCTACTCGTTTCGAGTTATGCGAGATACGTACGTACGCACGTATGTACATACGTTCGTACAGACGCCACGAAAAATTCTCTTCAGAATTCATTTTAAAGGAGTTTTATAATTTTTTTGGAGGAAAAGAGTGTTTTATTCTGTCCTTACGTACGGATATCACGGAAATACATCGTTAAATTGCATTTGAAAGAGGTGAAAATAGGATATTTTCGTTGAAATATGCTGCCTGAAACGTTTCGCGATTACAATATTTCCTTTTTACTTCGTACAAGGAAGTAAAAATAGAAGATTTCAAAGCTATTTGATTCATTTAAGATGAATAAGAAAATTAAGTGAATGTACCAAATTTATTCTGGAAAGAAAATAACCGCTATTGCTCCATAATCAAAAAAAGATACGTACAACAAACTGTTGCCAGTTATTAAAAGCTAAATTATAGTTCAAATCTAAGTGTTTTTTTTTTTTTTTTTTTTTTTTTTTTTTGTTTGTCATAAAATGATTAAAAAAAATCTGTTTAGCTTAGTATTACCTTAAATAAGTGAATTCTAAAGTAAAACTGGCCCACCAGTGGCGAAGTAGTAAATTCGCTAAACGCGCATAGCTCGACCGGGATTCGAATCCCGGCGAACGGGCTGGTTGCATGGGCGTTTCCTTGGTTTTCTCCAAAATTTTTCCTTCCGAGTTCAAAAGTGAATACGAGCCAGTTTTCCTTAGGAAGGCCTCCACGGAAGCATCCCTCTTCTCAGGCATATAGACATCGTGTTCTTTACTATAACTAAATAAACCAAACCTTACGTAAAGCTTAAAAAATAATTAAATAATACGCATGCTCTGTATATAAGTATAAATAAATAATAATTCATGTTTTTCTCTGTATTTTGTAAACTAGGGTCCTAAGCTATACAAATTTTAATTTTTTTTCTACGACGTACTGTGATTTAATTAAGATTAGAACAAAGCCAAATACTTACTTCTGGCCATTCAAGGAAACCAAATCTTTCATTTTTTTTTATTTGGCTTTATAATTGTCAACTGGGTGTCGTAGGAATAAATTAAATCGATAAAAATAGTGGACTTCATAACAGCATAAAAGCTTTTCATTCGATAAAGAATAAAGTAGTCAACTGAAGAAACGCCACTATTATTTAACTCGTTTGAAGGAATAACCTGCACTACAGCGCAATCAAGATGTGAAAAGCTAGAATGTGATAGCTAGTTTTGAGAAAAACTATTTATTGTTTCACTGAAGGTTTTGCATAAATGTAGTAATTTATTTTCTCATTCAACTAAGGCTAGGATCAACTTTCTAAGAACACATTTATACTTAAATCGTTTTGTAAATTCGATCTTCAACCATGGGGTAAGCTGGATTTTCAGACAGATTTCCTTTTTTGGCAGTCTGGATAAGGAAGACTATACAAGTCACAAAGATGTTAAGTAAGGTTCATAGTACTGAGGAATAGGTTTAGTGTTCCCTCTGTATAAACCCTATAACTGTATACTATAACCAGTAACTATATACTATAACCAGTCTAATGTGGCAGACTGTTATAGTTCGGTTTTCTATGCTTTACACAAAAAGTAGTGTTATTATATTAGGCCATTTTCTAAGTATCTTTCTATGGTATTATTCTCGCATGATTTTAAGTCATTTGGGGATACTCTACGCTCAAAGGACATTACTGTCTTTCGTTTCGTTATAAAAATATATTATGTATTTAAATAATAATAAAGTTGTTGTAATAAGCCCGAATCATAAACAGCAGTAATGAGTTTTTATATACTTTTAGAACTAATGTCATCATTCATACACACACATAGCTGTCAAGTATACATTTAGTTTTACTAACCAGTTATTTTATGTTATTTAGCTTTGCTGTCTCTTTTCCCTTTTCCTACCAGAATGTTAATTTCTGTTTCGCTTGGATTCAAATGAGGTAAAAAGAGATAGTAATTAAAGGAACGTTTTATTTGGTTGCTTGAAAAGTAATTTTGTTTCTTCCCAACAGAGGGCTTAAATGTATATTTTGACAGCTACTATGGCGAGGCTTTTTTGTGAAAAAGTTCGATTGATTCTACGCAGTAGTTTTTGGTTGGTGCTCTTCAAGTATGGATAGTGAAAAGCAGCATTTTCGGTATATTTTACTTTTTTGGTATTAGAAAGGTAAAAATGCTGTTCAAGTAAGCCAAAAGTTGTACTATATTTTGGAAGGCCAGTTGAAGCTGATCAGCGGCCGAGCGGTACACTTATTATTGGTTCGTGATTCGAATCCAGGCAAAAGGACTGCCTGCAGAGGCGTTTTCGTGGTTTTCCCTATGTGTAATGTGGATACGAGCTAGTTTCCCTTGAAAAGTCGTTCACGGGGCATCACTTCCTTTGGCGTATACCACTGTTCGCGTCGCTGTAATCAAATTTAAAAAAAATATTCTGCAAACTTCGAAGTTTCTTCTGATAAAAAATGCAGCTTAGAAGTAACTCATTTATGTCTCCGCCTAATTATACTATCAGGTCAGATTTATTTCCCAGAAAAATATGAAGGGTAAATAACAACTGAAACCTTATAAAATATTTTAGCCAAAATAATTTTATAAACGTATGACTATACATTACATATTGTTACGAATGTTGTGTATGTGTAAATAATTTTGCAGAAATTATATATAAAACTGTAGTGTCTTCTGCATAATGTGCCATGAAATGCTTGAAAAAGCGAAGTTTTCCCAGAAAATAAGGTTAATAAGGTTACAGGGACAAGTCTATCTAACATTGAGGTAAATGGCTATCTTGCTAAACTGGCGAGAAATCACCAAAAGTCGTCAACTTGGCGATCGTTTGGGGATATTTTGGTCCGGTCTCTGTGCAATTGTAACTGATACTGTAATTGAATAGCAGTATTCGGTAATTATATTTAACTTTCAGTAGTTTCAAAAAATGGAAGGTATAAAATTTCTCGGCGGATAAACCATAAACCTGGACAGTACCTATATCAGATACTTAATTTATCGCGTTATAAATATCAGTTCTTAAATTTTAGGAGAGGATATGGAAAAGAATAATCTAATTCAGTATAAATTGTTTGAAGGAGCTATCGAGTTAATTTTTAGATGAATGTGTTGGGAAAAATCTTACGCTAAATTTTATAGACAAATGTGCGTGATGTTTCAAGGAGCATAATTATTTTATTTTTTCAACTGCACAACTTTTATTTTAAAAAAATCAAGAAGCGAAAAATTGTAATCCCTAAACGATTCTATACCAGGTACTTAATATATCACGTTATAAATATTAGTTCTTAGATTTTAGGAGAGAGTATTAGGCCTTAGAATTTAGTTCAGAGCTTGAGCTCCGTGCGAGCTTCGCTCTTTACATGCGCTTTGCATTGCGTTCTGTTTAACAGTTTTAATAGTTTAAAGTGCTAACTACTGACTGCGCTCTGTGATAAGTAGAAGAGCTGTACGAGTATTTTTGAGGAAATTTCTATAATTGTAAAGTGTTTCTGTTGTGAAAATAAATCGTATCAAGCTGTCATCGGTTCTGTGCGCATTTAATCCATTACGAACCTGTACACACGTAACAATATTTATTAAGCAAATAAATTGTAAGGATTATTTTAATTTTATTAACAGTTAAATTTTGAGTTAAAGTTCCTTTCCTATCGATTCTTAACTTACACTTCCGACCAGAGCGTAGTTTTAGAATCACGTCTGAATACATAATGAGGAAGAGCGGTATTTAACCGCGAAGTTCTTCGGTATTAGAGAGAGAGATACCAGGTATTCTGGCTGCCCGCGTCCGCCTTTTTAGGCTACTCTCTCGTAAGCTATTATCACACTCGGCCGTATTTGAAGGCCTTGATAGCTTCGCAGTCTATTAACGTTAAGGGGCCAACTCTGTTACGATCTTGATAGCTTCGGCTATATCTTTAGTTAAGATTAGTTAGTATTATTCTTAGTTTAAGTTCAAGCCGAAGTGTCAGCTTTATTGTACACTCCAAGATGCAGTTTTTTTTAACTTTAGTTGGAATAATAAAGGGTTGTTTTACCCTTCTATCTTGTTGTTTCCTGTCACACGAACTCAAGCGATTATTCGCTTATCAGTTCTTAAGATTCTTCACTTCCAGCAGTAACTTTAGAATTACAAAGTGAGGAACTCTACAAAATGAATGCGCAAGATGTGATTTTATTATATGAGAGCGTAAAAATTAATTTTTGTTTATCCTGTATTTAATTCTGTATTTTTATATTTATTTTTATTCTTCTTGCTTTCATAAATTTTTTAACAAAAATGCATAAAAACAGTTTTTGAAGTTCATTGTTAATTATTATATTATACAAATTTTTCTTGTATTTATACACTTATAAATGCTGCGAATCCTGTTTTAACGTGGAACCACGCATAGCTCCAAATGATTCTACTCGTCTGTAGAGAAAGCAGTATTAGACAAAATTATTATCGGTGATGACGATTATCGATTTACGTAGCGTAGATTTACCCTCTTCCTTCAAGTCTCTTAAATAAAAATCCTTAAGAAGTGCTGCATATCAGTTTATCAATACCGTTATAGTAACGAAATAACGAATTAAATGCGGTAATAAGCAGCGAGTAACGTTCGGATAACTTCAGGAAAAATTACCATATATAGTGTTTTTCGGAAGTGAGTAATATTTTTAAATACAAAAAGCATATCTTAGGCATAAAAACTAAGAAAAGTTCATTAATAAATATTTACCCGCAATGATATCGACAAGCAACGACATTCTTCAATAACGTTTAGTCCTGTTTATAAATTTAATAGTTTTATTTTTTATTTCGCAGATATCTCAGTGTAAGGTTAATGACTTAAAGTTTGCGAAATTTAAAATACAAAGCTCACTCTTATGTGCACTGAAGCGTGAACTTCAAAATAAAAGCAACCAGTTTCAGTGACGTCAAAAACAGAAATGAACAGCGTTTGAGCACTCTATCATTAATTTTTATACGTTACATCTGCGCAGACAGAAAATGAATAATTGATACTACACGAAGTACTACTTTGATAATGAAAACTGTACATTTTCGTGGTCTCCTTAATACAGATTTGATGTTCTTGATCAGGAATAGGGAATCGTTATCTTAGAAAATATTTATTATAATTAGCAGCACCAGTATTGATGAGAGCATAAATAATTTATTATAACTATTTATGCTCTCATCAATATTGGTAATTTTCGAAGGTGGTCACTTAGAGAGGTCTCAGCTGAAAAAGAGTTCAACATGTTTAACTATTTTGTTTCGTTTGTAAACTCTTCCCCTTCAGTAAAATACAATTTTAATCCATGGCACCTTTCCATGCACCTTATAATGGAGAAGCATTGCATTGTGAAATTTTGTGTTCCACTGAAGTTTTTGAAATAATATGAGTAAAACTGCGAAGTTTTTAATTAGCTTCATTTAATTACTGTAGTGAAATATTTTTAATTATTATACGCTCGGCAAGAATTTACTGAATCATTTACTGCAGTTGCAAGTTTGCTTTTTTATACACAAAGACTATTTATATTTATTTCCATTAACATGTAATATATTATATTTCCAATATTATATTTCCATTAACATGTAAGTTCATACATAAAAAATATTAAACATTATTATTTTAATAATTTTGAATTGATTAAAATTTATATTTTAATATTTTTGAATTGTGGTATCGATTTAATTATTTTGTATGCATTTATCCACACAGCTATATGTACATGGGTAAAGAAAGTAATAATTGTATATGTATATCTAACTAAAAAAATCATTATCAAATTATTAATGCTTCAGCGTCAGTCTTTTATTAAGCAATGTTCATTTTTATGTGATATTTTTACATAAATATGAAACATAGAGTTTTACGTAAATAATAATCTAAGTTTGTACTAAAGCGTAAAAACTGAAAAAGTGATAAAAACTGTATTCAGTAAGGTGGGGAATGATAATTTTAATCTGACACTGACGATCTTTAACTAAGCATCTTTTTATTATATTAATAAAATACTTTTATGTCATTGTTCTAATTTTCCAATTGGCAGTGCAATTTTGGTGCAGTATACCACTGTATGAATGCGATTTTAATTTTTAAAAAAAGAAAGAAAAAACAGGTGGCATTTACTTAAAGTTTTGTTAAATTATATCATTTGTGGTTTAAAGCACAGGTACCTACTTTTTTAGCTTTTTGTCGATATTATTAGATTTGAAGAGCATTGTGAGCTACAAAAAATTATTATTTTACAACAACAACAACAACAACAACAACAACAACAAAAAAAAAAAAAAAAAAAAAAAAAAAAAAACGATGTCTGTTAGAACAACTAAATTATGTGGTAACTTAGTACAGTTAAGTTACGCGGTATTCCTGTAAGTTCCGATGAATTTTTTAATGTTATTTGCAACTGTAAAAGGAAAATATTATTTGTTTCAGTAAGTTCCAAATATTTGTAGAGTTTTTTAGCTAACCAGCTTGTTTGAATCTCTCCGCTTCCTTTCGTTTGTCATGTTTTGTTTAAACATTCAATATAATCGTTTAAAAACTGCGAACATGAAAAAAGGAGAAAAAATTGGATTTAATAAGATATAGCCAAAAACTTTAGTTGAGAAGATTAGTGGTCTGTTGCTAATTATTTTCGTCCTGAAGATACTTTACTTTAGACATTTTCGGGAATAACATTTAAATTTGTGTTTGTTGTAAGAACTCGATTCCCTATTTCGGTGAGAGGTTTAAGTGTTAGTTCTTAGTTACTTTACGGCTTAGTTTAATTTAGTAAAATTTAGTAAAGATAAACTAAATCTTTAAGCTATTTTCTCTCTTCTTACTGCATGCATTCATGGTGTAACTGGAAGCATGTCCGACTAGCAATCGGGATATTCGGAGTTCGAATCCCGGCGAGGGCACTGCATTCAGTTCATGTTTCCTGCTTCGACAACTCTAAGGACTCTAAAAAACAAAAAGTAGTTTTAATTGGGCTGTGAAAATCCCAGTGAGTTGTGAGTCGCAAATTTTCTTAATTTGCAACTATATTGAAGAAAGAAATAACTCCTTTTATCTTTGATATTTATTTATTAAACAGTGGGAAAGGTATCTCTTTGAGGCACTTATTATAAATTCTCGAATTTCATGTTATGACAAAATAGAAAGTATTGAAAAGTACTGGAATCGTGAAGGAAATATTTATTGCTAGCCATGTATGTAAGCGACACGGTGAAAGAAATGCCCAGCAACATTCTTCATCAATGCCGTCATCATCAATTTCAACAAGTCTTTTCTTTATTAAGTAAACGCGCGCGTACACCTACGATTAAATACTATCAATTAATCAATCTTTTTCAAAATTAATCGCTTGTTTTTATTACATATATTTTCTTCTTTTTATTATATATATAATAAAAACAAGAAAGGGATCCCGTGCACTTGACTAAGTTTTAAATCTGAAATCAGCTGAAGGCCTAATTTCTGCCATTAAGCCC
Organism: Stegodyphus dumicola; assembly: GCF_044657685.1. Taxonomy (NCBI): domain Eukaryota; kingdom Metazoa; phylum Arthropoda; class Arachnida; order Araneae; family Eresidae; genus Stegodyphus; species Stegodyphus dumicola. The sequence continues at coordinate 33,206,340 of NC_140774.1, forward strand.
AAAATGTCTTCAGTAAATGATATGATAAAAAAAAAGGAGTAAAGGAATGATATCTCGGTACTCAAGCGAGAGAATGGAATACGTCATCAGTTATCAATCACTCTTTCGAAATACACCCAGCGCATAATATACACATATTTCAAACATAAATACCTGCGCCGAGAGAGTTGAAGCCCAAATCTTACTTGAAAGATCGGGCTATCCTCAAATCCTCCAAATATTTAGCATCCCCTTCCTATTTATCCCGTTTTCTCCCCCGCATATCTTTGAGTCGGGGAGAAGCGCGCATTTTATTAAAGTCGGCCTACAAAAAGAGAAAAAGCAGTATGTGTGGTTTGTGTACAAACAAAGGCGAATTCTCGTTGTGGTCTGTTTTTAAATACTAAATTTATCCGAAGAATAATATCTCGCTCTGTCCACTGTTAAGCGCATAGTCAGTAGTAACGGACTACAAATCATTGCCAGAAAGCGACCAACGAGGAGCTTCGGAATCCGTTACTATGGCAACGTCAAATCCGAGACAGATCTCTCTTTCGTAGGGTTGCTTCACGGAAATAGAAATTTTGGCGAATACTTGGCGAGGAAAGCATTGTCCTAACTATCTTATTAATTTGTGGTTTTGAGCTTATTACGTTTAATTCTGAATTTTTTATTACTCCAGAGGAGCTCTTTTCCAGAGGGACTATTGTTTTCGTTTTGCGATTTTGCGTTGAATCACTCTGAATGTCCGTTTCACGTTTCAAACTGTTGCTAACAAATATTATCGCCCTGTAATATATTTGAAGAAATTAAATAACGATGAATCTGCATAAATGTATGAATGATTCTCCCATTGTGATAAGACAGTGGAACCTAGATCCATCAAATTTTCCATGACGTAATCCTACTGCGAATATGGGCATCTGGAAGCCCAAATTTGAAATTTGTAATTTGTTCTATTATCGATTTCTTATTTTTTAAAACTTTAGAGCGAATTTTTGATAAACAGACTCAAGGATTTCAAAGCGAGCAATGGCAACGTTGTACGGAATTTTTTTTTTTTTTTTTACCTCCGTGTGAGACTGTGTATCGGAATTCTTAAAGGTATGCTCAATTTAAAATTATTTTGGAATATTGCTCTTGAACTGAATTTTATGGTTTAAGTGTGAAGAACGTGATATTTAATAAATAAAGGTAACACACAAAATGTTAAAAAAAAACCTGCCTTTGGACATAATTTAAAATCTGAAACCTTTTATTTTTTTTTCCTTGGTGTTTTTAAAATTTAGTAAATTCCAAAAAGAAAAGTAAAAAAAAATATATATTTCGAGGGAAAACATGTTAAAAACAACAATTATTGAATCAGATTGTGCATTTTCTTCAACGCAGAAAGAAGAAATCTTTTAAAAAAATATGTCTAACTTCGATATATGCAGTATACTATTTCTCTACATATTTACACAATAACCTTTTTATTTTATTTTCCCAGTTTTCCAGCTAAACATAGATAAACAGACAAACAAATAATTTCAGATAAGATATACAGATAAGGTAAATTCAGTTTATTCCGATTAATCAAACTTCACTGAATTAAAAACTGATTTAATCGGAAGCATGAAATCAAACAATGTGAAAAATGAGTCCGTATGCCAATTATCTGCAGCTGTTTTTAATCTTTTTCTGCAGTTGTTTTAAGTTTTTAATCAGCTGTAATCTTTTTATTTTACTTCATTTTTTTAAAAGTAAATTCAAAGTTTACAAGGAAAATCTATATAATATGATAAACTAGTGAGATGTGAAATAAATCTGTCTTCAGAAAATTACTTTTATTTATTTATTTTCACGGATGGATGTGAATAAAACTTTTAACTCTGCTGAATATGTGACTTGGAATTTGCGAAGCTAGTAAAAATGCAGTCTCTCGTCATGAAACGACTTCCTGTATTTATTTTCCCTGACACCGATGAATATTTCAGTTAAGTTGAAATTTACTAAGCTGGAAAAATGAAAATTTTGAAAGCTGCAATAAATAATACAATCGCATTGCAATACATTTCAGGTAAGTTTGGTCAATTTTGAGAGCTTATTTATGAGTTATTGACATTTTACTTTGACAAAAAGGGCATTTATTGGCTACTTTAATAATGATTCCAAATTTGACATCTTTTTACCGTAATTTTCGCTTTAAATTATTTCCTTTAAGTAATTATAACGAAAATTGAAAGTTTAATAGACGAAATATGAAATTCACTATTTGTCAAATATATTCAAAAATAACAATTTAGAAAATTATGTGCATAAACTGAGCCACATCTATATTTTTATTTAATCCAGCTTAACATTTTCCATCAGGACTTAGTAGTTGTAGTAAAAGAGCAGTTGTAAGGCTTTATCGCATTCCTTTGTGAGTCCTATTGCAGTGCAAATGAAGTACGATTGATATGCTAGATGGCACGTGGGCAATCTGGGGTTCGAATCTCGGCGAGATAACCTGTTATACCCCTACAGGCCATTCGCGTGTTATAGTCCCTTACATAATCAAACATCAAAAGAGATCTTTGAAAAAGAGAGAGGAAGAGAAGGAAAAAAAAAAGAAAACATTCCTAGTATTTTCGCTCATAAAGCTGCTAAAAAATTATCAGTAAAGACATACGTTGCGTAAGCACATCCGAGATGGATGAATAATCAGAGCTTTTAAATATTTACTTTTAAACTTAACAAAATTTCTGGATTAAATAAAAAATAAACATCATTACAGTACAGTCATAACCTACAAAACTTCCACATGATGCGTCTCGGACAGTCGCTGGCGCGACTTACCAACAGCATCTCTCTAAGCATAATTCTCACTCAAAATCTCTTTAATTCCTTTCATGTTAACTTAGCAAGAAAACCGCACAGGGGGGGGGGAGGGTCCTTGCGAGTTCCTTTAATGAATTACCTTTCGATCATTTAGCGGACACTGGGTGATAGTTCGCAAGGAAACCACACAAGGGGGCTGTCCATAACGCACTTCCTTTGGTTATTAGTTGATTAGTTCACTTGAGAACAGGAGGTACTCTAATTTAAAACAGACGTTCTATCAACAATGAGGATCGTTATAACATATAAAAAATTTAGAACTAATTTTTCACAAAGACTAAAAATTGAAATTCATAATTAATAAATTTCAAATAATCCATTAAAAATGTTACAAAGAATTATAAAAGTGTTAAAACCAAAACTTTTCAAAAAATAATACCCCAAAGTCAAAAAATTAATGAAATTTTAAAGAAAAATGAACAAAACAAAAGAGAAATTCAAGCAACTTCAACGCCACTTCGTCAGGGGGAGGGGGAACATTGAAATGAATCGAAATCTCTCTTCTACAAAAATCTTTACTTTTCTGTATTCAGAATTAGCCGATGAACCATTTCAATCTATTTTAATTATAATAGTTTACTCGAAATTTCTGGCTGCTCCTCAAAGCAAGGAACAAGCAAAGTAAACTCTAATTAAAATCTTGAACCTTAAATAAAGAGAATTCTATTTTATTTAAAGAATTAAAAACGTAAGTGAAAAAATAAAATACTTAAGACCTTTAAACATATAAAGTATATAATCCAAATAATTTAAAACGCTATAAACTTAGGTGAAAAGACTTTATTAAAACTTAATTATACTTAACTGTTCACTAGATGGAATGATGGACTTGCAGACAAACGTGCCGAGTTAAACACGTAGTTTATTCCTGGACATTGTTATACATATCTTTAGTCGCGTATGAATAATTTCTTAGGAACATATAGTCTTCATTTTTACATCACTGTGGGTGCTATAAGCGCCTACAATTTTATATACGCCTATCATACCTTTAAAGAATAGGTAAAAGCAACAAAGCGACTAATTACATGTTAGCGAAGCGAAAGCAGGGCAGAAAAATCATGCGTATTCAGCAGCTGAGGTATTTATAAACTCGTCTCCTTTGTTTCAGTTTTGAATAGTGATTGGGTAAGAATTCTACATTTCAGATCATTGCAAATGACGTGGTATGAATTTCAGAAAGATTTAATTTCAATATTCAAATCGGAGTATATCATTTTTATATGAGTTTTATTTTCTTACTTGAGAAAATTGCTTCCCGACACTTTCGCCTTTGATCATGGAAACACAATGCAAACTTTTAAAAACAACACAATTTCGATATATATATATCAAGTGAATTTGCTCTGAATATTTTTTTAATGAATTTGCAATAGGCTGCGTTTGCACTAGACTCAAGTTCTGAAGGTCCATTTTTATCTTTCTTCCCCTTAATATGTTAATTTTATATATTGTAAGACTTTTACAATAGCCTAAAGAAATAAAAATATAAGTGAAGTACTTTGCGTAAATTTTCGTAATTTAATTGCTGAGAAGAATTTCCTAGGTCAATAATAATTTTCTTGATTTTGTTTATTTATGCGACATTTTGTATCTGGTCCCAAGTATTTAGTTTCAAGAGGGTCGTTTTTAATTATTTGGATTCAAAACTGGCTTTGCGAGTAAACGAATCCAAATCTCACTTTTATTTTTTATATTTGTGTTGCAATAGTTATGTAAAGCAATCAAACAACGTCATTGAAAGAATGATTAAAAATAACTAAAATGGAAAATTCCATTAAAAAAAATTAAGTTTAGTTTATATTACTTGTACGTTCTAAAAAACAAAAAGTCGGTATAAATTAGACTACGCTGCATTAAAAATTCCAATTACATTGACAACTACCTTACCAGACCTTTTTCTTGCCCTAACGTACAAATTTATGTCCTGTGTTTACTATTGTCTACTATAAAAACTATAAATATAATATAATAACTATAAATATATAATCTACTATAAAACAAAAATGGTATTTACTCTATTTATTTTTGATTATCTGCTAGACGTTTGCTTTGAGAATGAGATAAGAGAATTACTCATTTTCCCAATGAAAGACCGTGTTTTAATAGGAATTTTAATTTATTGTTGTAGTCAAATATAACGGTGGAAACCTTGTAGTGTCATCAGACTTTTTTAAAATAGGAGAAATGAAAAATGAGCAATGGCCTCTCCGGGACTCGAACCTGAACCTCTCGAATGCGCGTCGAGTTTGCTACCGTCACACCATGAAGGCATGCAGGGAGGAGGAAGAAAATACCTTATATGCTCCCCTTTTCAAAGGGAGACGGGGGATTAGAGGACCCAGTCGCCAAATCCTCGGGGTGAATCATCATCATCCACCACCTTTTCGTTTGGGCGCCACTGTAGAACCATATTAGGATTTCTGAATTAAGGAGAAGGAAGAAATCCGCATTGTCCTCGCCGGGACTCGAACCCTGGACCTTTGGAATACGCGTCGAGTTTGCTGCCGTTACACTACAAAGACATGCAGAAAAGAGGGAGAAAATACCTTATAATCTAAATAAGAATGTTTACAAAAATAAATAATATCAATTTTATGTCGATAAGTTAATGAAGTTAACATATGTAATCGATTGAAAATTTTTGACTGCTTAGAATATTTTTCAGATATGACTCAGATTCGAATTCAGTACTCTAGTTCGACTCGGTCCAAACTTGCTTTGTCGCAAAATATCACGGTTTTGAGGAATTTTAAGATAAATTATTCGTGGTTGGCATTTTTGATCTTCGCCATTTAGATTCTATTCGGAAACTTTATATCTACGAGAATATTTTTCCTTCTTCTTTATTCCATATAGCTTTGTTAGGTTACTCAATGCTACTTGTGCACTAATCGTCCGTGCTGTCTGGCAAACTGCTCATCCTGAAAGCTGTTCCCAGTCTACAAGCGACAAACAAATAATCCTTTTCTCTTCCTTCCAAACTTCCCATTTTCAAAGATGTCGTTTCATGTATGATCATTCATTTATTTTTCAAATTAAAATATCAAGATAGCTATGTGTAAAACTGAATGATTTGGTAACAAGATACATATCTAATAATTTTTATCTTTGACTTTAATAACACACTGCTTTTCCTTCCAAAATATTAATTGTTAAAGATTTTTATTAAATTAGAAAAATATCAGTTATGAAATAATTATAAATCACGTTTTACTATAACATGCCCTAAGTACTAATTAATTGTTTTAATATTTATACCTCTATATACATTTTAAAAAAGTTGTATAAATTGTTAACTTTTCTGCTACTTCGTCTGACGAAATCATAGAATTTCAAGTAATTCAATTAAAAGTGAAACAAACCTTGAATTTCTTTCAATTTTAATTCTAATTCCACAGATAACTCGAATCTTAAAAATCTGACGTCTTTTAAATCTTTCTTAAAGAAACAATAGTTGTAAGGGTAAAAACTAACTTTATATGAAAAGCTTTTTACTTAAACAAAATTTCAAATCCACGAACAAATTTTAAAATGCAGTGTTTTTGGAAATCCGCCTATGCTTATTACGAAGGTGCAAAGAAAATTTAATAATTATGGAACATAATTCGAACTTGAGCTTCGTTTCCTAAATGTAATTTAACGAAAGATATTTGAGAAACAGTAAATTTTTTTTCACAAATCCTTTTAAATAAAAGCAAGTATACAGTGGGGGGAGGATATTTCAGTTGTTAGAGAATATAATTTTATATCTACGAGTATATTTTGTTTTTACATTTTTTTACATTATTTTATATCTACGAGTACATTTATTAACGTCAAAAGCGTGACTTGACTTTTTAATCTCAAATCTTTTACAAGATTTATCGGATTCGATGATTTGAATGCTCCATCTAAATTTAATTTTCGAGTAAAAATACCCATTCAGGAATTTTAGTTAACAGTAAAGTAAGAGAAATGTGTATCGCCAAAATGGGCGATGCTCGGAACTCACCAGCCAACCTCTGCATTCCAAGATGGCTGCTTCGTCCAGGGGGCTCAGATGGGCTTCAATCCAAGGGGCTTATGGGTAATGTGACGTGGATGATTCAGACTGATGGGGGGAGGGCGTGGGACTGATGGGACAGCGGCCTGCGCTGCCATCCATAAGCCAAACCCCGTGATGTCACATGGACGCGCACAGACATGTCATTTACAAAAGTTCTACCCCGTCTCATAGAATTTTTTTTTCTTCTTTACGATTTTTATTTTCTGTCTTTCTGTATTCGTCACCCTTGAGTTTGTTCTTTATAGTCTTGATACTGTCTCTAGAATGAAATGAAATGTGAGCAACGACAGAGAGACCGTAACTTCCACTTGACAGCTGAAGTAACAGTTTCGTGACATCACTCTAATTGATTTTGCATCAAAATCTAATAGCTTTAAGTGGATAAAACATTGACCAGATTTCAAATCAAACTTCCGATTTTATTTTAAACGTAAACAGGGACACTGAAGAGTTACGAAGAAAAAAATTCTGATGTGTATACAACATGACTTCCTTGCACGGAATATTAAATTATACGCATTTTTTTTTCCTTGTATTTCATTTAAACTTGTTGTATTGAACTAAATCTACTTCGTCAATAGCGCATAAACTACAATAGAATAAATGCGCATTTTAAAATTCACTATTGTTTACCATAGCGACACTCTGGCGCTAGGTTCACTTAACAGCGTTATTACGTTTCGGCCCTATTATAACTCAGAATGTATATAAATTTATATAATTTGAAGAATTATCTAATCGTTGCCACATGTTCTATTCAAATACTATAATAAATCTAAAACGATGTATAAAAGAAATTAAGCAAACAAAACAAAAAAGAAACAGTTTTTCACAGAAGATTCAGTATTTATCATTCAATTAATTCAGTTCTCACTTCCGACAAGTCAAAATACATAAAAACTCAAAATATATATATTTAAAATTACGCAGTAAATCTGAAACACTTATTTCCTCGAATAAATTCCAGAATGGATTAGCATGATTTAATTCGCAATAATAAAAGAAGGCGTTATCTTTGATGTTGCGAAGCTTAGTTTCTCTAGATTGGCAACAAATCCGCTATTTTGCGAAGTTTGAAACGTAAACAAGCATGTCCGCCATCGCAAAATTTATGAGGCTTAGTTGCACTTAAACAACTTTTAAATTGTTGATAACTCCACAAATATTGCATGCAGATTTACTAAAGGCATAAAAACCTTAACCGGAAGATTAAGAACAACATAATTCAATCATTTTAAAGCAAAAAATACACAATTTACAAGCATATAAGAATAAAGAAACTGAGCTAAGCCAAGTAACAGAGTGGGTATATATATATATATATATATATATATATAAAATGTTGTATGATCTTAAATCCATTTAGTGCGAATACTAGTTATTATTACTTGCGCAATTGCTGCAAAGTTAGTTAATAATAATTTATTTCCTAAACAGTATTGATTAATTGATTATATTATCTCCTAAGTTTAATTAAATCATCACGAAGAATTAAAACATGTAATCATTGTCATTGATCGGAAATTAGTTGACTTTTCAAGGGGAACAAACCAACTCCCGTTCAATGAACAATAATTGATAAAAATACGTAAATACGAAAGTGTTTCGTCTTTACTCGAGTTATAAGTTAAAGCCAAACCAATTCTAGTCAGGCCAAATATTTCCGCGAATAGTAGGAATTATGAACTAATGCTGATACTCAAAGAACTTATTCTCATGAAGCATTTTAGTCAATTCAATTTGGAGTAAAAATCAATTACTGTAGAGAAATCCTGTAAAACTCGAGTAACCGTCCCCGACACTTTCATCGTTACGCATTTGAGTACTATATTATCTGTAGAAATTAAACATTGGAAATTGTCATTAGGAAATCGAATTCAAAGTAAAGTTGAAATAAACATAGAAGATTATAAAAAAGATAAATAATGCAAACTTTGTAAAAACAAATCAAAGAAAATATAAAAATAATAGTAATATAAATAAGATCAGTGAATGTACATGAAGATATAAAGGCCAGAAAGGTATTAAGTAACTTACATTCTTTCTAGTGGGGGAGTTGGCAAAGTATTCTCTTCGTGTCTGACTCAGAAGTGTAGGGTGTCCGAAACTTCTTAGCGGCAGTAGGGGCTTTGAATAATATCAGTCGGTAAGACTTGGGTGAAGTAATTTATGGTAGTGGGTGGGACTATATACATATAATTTAAAGTAAAGTAGAAAGAACAAACGATAAAAGACCTATGTGATCAAAAACTTTGCGCATTGTGCTGCAAAATTAAGAAAATTAAAAGAAAAATCCTAGTACGAACGCTAAAAAGCCGCTGAAATACTGTAGTTCCGTGAAAACTTAAGCAACATAAGCAAAACAAGCAAAATAAGTTGGAATGAAATGTGTTAAAAGAGAAAAATATAACATTTGATTATTTACAAGTAAAAATCAATACTAATAGTAAGCAATATGCTAAACTAAGTAAGGTATATTTAAAACATAATAAACGTATCAACTAATTATTCGAGATAAAAATAAAAATTAAGAAGCGGTAAATGGCAGATTAGCCCAATTCGAAGTTCATTAAGGCACGTCAAGTGAAATATTTTTATAATGAATTTCGAACTAAGCTAACTCCATCACGCGTTTCGCCGAAACAGACAATTGAAACTGTACACGACACATTTTTCAATTAATTAAATAAACTTTTTCCGAATCTTGAGTCTCGATTCTCTGTTCCAATTTCCCGAAGACCACTGAACACGTTGGTAATTTGACCTAAGCTCATATCTCGGCGAACGAGCTGCTGCATTCCCATGTGTTACAAAAGCCAGCGCCGTCAGAAGGCATTCTGGTTAGTGATGTTGACTACTTTCCGAAGGGCCCCGTTTCGAATCCCGGAGAAGACATGGATGTTTGTAAATGTATAGTGTGTGTGCGGCATAGGGGCACTTAAAATATACGTTAGCCGAAAATCCTCTCGAGTGGTTTGGTCGCAGGGAAAGATGGCTGGGAGACCGTTGGACTCGGTCTCCTTCAAAATTGGGACGGAACTGGTCAAAGACTTATTTTCACCAACATGGTGCTCAAGGCTCATACCTACGGCAAACGCAAACTTGTAATCCTGCCACAATAAGATTGTAGGCTTGGCCAAGTGAAATTAGCCACACCACACCAAAAACCAATTTCATTTAAAAATTCCACTTAAACTGATAGCATACGGTTATTAATACTGCCATATTCAATTTAGTGTTAGCTGTGCCAGCTAGTTAGTAGTATAGTGTTAGCTGTGCCAGCTAGTTAGTAGTTTAATGTTAGCTGTGCCAGCTAGTTAGTACTATATCCCCTTTTGAAGTCTGTAATATCAGTGTCCTCCCTGCAAGGCACAGAGCCGAAGTTCTCGATGATGAGTTAATTGAATGACTTATGGGTTAACGCAATACGGTTCTGACGTTGGCAAGTGCTGAACCGCTGGAAAACACATCTCATTATTAACTATCAAAGTTTCAATATGAATCTTTTAATATATTCCAAAGCTTAAAACATTGCAAGAATAAGCAGGCTACGCATTAAGGGTTCAAAAGTTACCGAAATATTTCAGTCTTCTGAAAATTCATGAGATGTTTAATTTTACCAATAGATAAAATCAAATGCGAAGTTTTCAATCATTACAGAAATATTCACTGAGCATTTAGCTGACGTTATATAATTACTTTTTAGTCTAAGTTCAGTATAATAATATGAAAAACCTGACACGCTGCTAGTTCAATTATTTCGTCAATTTAGAAAAGCACATAAGCGCTATCTATGTAAAAGATGGGCGCCTTCGTTCAAAATATTTGAAAGGAAACTGCGTTTAGTATGTTATAACAATTCATCATGGCGATATACACGATTTAAGAACCTTGGATTTTATTCAATGATATTAAGAAAATTAACTTTTGTTTAAATATGCAACTTACACTTTGATCGCTCTGCATCTTTTGGTGTGAAAACAGTCCATAAGAGATGTATGAAAATCACTTGCATTTGTAAAATGTCACTGTATGTTGTGTTTTATGGCATCGTAATATCATAGGACCATTTTTTTTTTGGCAAAATGAGAGAAAAGATGCAATTATATTGATTGTTAAGCAATACCTATTGATGATAATCAGATTTCCTGTGGCTAAATTTGGAGAATATCGGATTCCAATAAGATGGTGCCACATGTCATACTGCTAACGCCGCTATCCTCGTATTGCAAAATCGTCTCGTGAAAGAAAATTTTCGTGACATGCAACATAAGTCGGCCTCCCGAGAGTTGTGACTTAACTCTTTTAGATTTATTTGTACGTATTTATTTGAAATTCATGACCATCGAATAAACCACGAACCCCTGAACCATTAAAGACAAACACCAAAAACTGCATTCGTGCAAAAAGTCAGGGTTATTGCATACAGTCATTGAAAATTGGGTTCATCGAATCCATTTGTGTGTACTAAATTGAGATGGACATTTAAATGAGATTTTATTCATAATATAAGGTCGTAAATTGTACTTCAAAATGTATGAAAAATTTGCTTGTATCAGAAATAATTTTTATTTTATTTCATTTTAAAATCATATCCCGTCTGGAAAACCATGTCTGTACCTCTCTGTATATTTATGAAGATAGGTATACTTCATACTTGTCTTTATATATTAAAGTAATATTACCTTTGTAAGGTATTTTATTTCTCTTTTCTGCATGCCTTCATGGCGTAACGGTAGCAAATTCAGCGTCATTCGAAAGGTATAGATTCGAGTCCCAACGAGGGCATTGCTCATTTTTTCACATCTCCTGCTTCAAAATATCCTGATGACGCTACAGTGGCGCCTGAACTAAAAGACGGTGGTTGATGATTATTCACCACATTGTCAAAAACTATTGATTTATTGAAATTTTAAAGCTACATCCTGAAAACTGACTTTGTACTAATTACTGCGCCTGATAAGAAAACTATGATACTTGAAGTAAACTCATTCACAAAAAAGAACATAATATTTGCTTAATACTTGCTTTTAAATGTGATTCACGGATTTCTTAAAAGTTGTGAATAATGGTCATCATATAAATAAAAATAAGCTTAAAGAAAAACATATTGCTGTCTAAAAACTTTAGGTTACAGTCTAACATCTCGAATAGTTTGCCAGTAAAGTTTCGAATAGTTAGAAAAACATTTAAAAAGTACAAAAATATAAAAATCCTAAGATCAAAAAGAAATCTCACACTGATCTTCATATGTAGATTTCAACTTAACAACTGAAACAGTTTTAAGGTTGTAATAATGATAAGCTTACTAGTTTAAGAAGTCTTTCTTGAAATCAAAGATCTACAGCATAAAATATTGCGCCGCTCAAAATGGCAACGCGAAATATTTAATAAAAATGATTCTGTGATATTATTTCACCGTAAATTAACGCCACTTGAAAATTTCTGCATTTATTTAATAAAGAAAAGATTTGATTATTTAAGATGTTGCTTTGCATTTCTTTCACAGGATTGCCTGTGAAAGAAATACAAACCCAGCACACAGGCAATCCTGACATCGTCTGAGCGGTAAAAGCAAAAAGCCTCTCGAAAAGAATTTCTTCAGTGTATTTTAAAAATTCCTTACAGAAGCTCATAATAGGCAACTTTTATGAGAGTTTAATTTCAGAAGTCATTTAAAAGGAAAGGTAGAAAAAAGTTCACTTTCAAAACATCTTTAAAAAAGTCTACAATGCTTTGAAGAAAAACAATTTAAAACTATGAAGATCACATAGAAGGAGAGCTTTGATTTGCAAAATATGTCCTCAACTCCTTTTAGACTTTTTTCTTCAAATTTTGAGGATTATTTCTCTATGAAAATGTAGTTTTGGTAAAAAGAGGAAGGTGTTAGAAAATTTTAGTTCAACTTAATCTTACTGTGTTGTTCGATGCAACAACTGAGGTAATTAATAATAAAAATGTTAGGAAAGTATGTTATTTAATTTAAGTTAATTTAATGACACTCTATTATGGCTGATTAACTGCAATAACTCAGTTGCCTATAAATTAGAAAATATTGCTCACTAACCCAGGTAAAGTGTAATACCGTGAAGGAAATAGAATTTACTATTAGCCTTTCTCAGCGACCGCTCCTTTGGACTAAAACGAAAGACCAAAAAGAAAAAAAATATTTATGTTCTTTTTCTGCCTTTTTGTCAGAAGCCTGATTCAAAATAAAACAGCAAAAATGGCGAACAACGTTCCAAAGACGAGATATAGTCCAAAACTCAGCTCTTGTGTACTCCTTTTCCGATAACAAGAATATATTTCCATTTAAAGAATTCTTGCTCTGTCGAACTTATTTTCGTTGGTAATTAATCGAGAAAATATTGTCGAATTATATAGACATTATTTGGCACCACTCGAAGAATTTTCTATCTCGCTTTTTACATTGATTTTACGAAAGGTTAGAGCATGGAAGTTGCCCCAAAGCACATGCATTGCGTTTCTCTCATAAATGTTTCTTTTTCCTTCTTAATGTATTCTTCTGGAAATTTCCTGCGTTTATCAATAAATCTTAAATTCGATTTTCAGCAGTTCTTACATTGTTGAAAATTTCGTATTATAAAAAAAAGTCTTGCGCAGTTGGAAGTAATGAGAAACGACCATGGAGGTAAGAAACTTCCTACCTCCATGGAAACGACCGAAGTCGCTGCGTACTGCCCCCAAATCTCTCTCTCGATTGTTACCTCTGCCCTCTTCTCTATCCGAAAAAGACTAGTAATACCGGAAACTTTTCTCATGGTGGAAAAATTGATGACAATAAAACGATGCCGAGGAAATCGGAATGTGAATATTTGAATGAATAAAATTTCAACACTTCTTTAGAAATAAATGAAAACTAATTATTAAGTAGTGTTTTAAAGTTATATAATTCCTTCACTTCCTTAAAATTAGTGAGTGTTATGGTAAGACCACCAACTATTGTACGAATACTTTGCAGTATGAATTTTATAAGAGATATTTTAAAAAAAGTACAGGAAGGGGAAATACATTTTTAAATGCGTAACTTGATAAATTTAGGTAAGGTTATTTGAATATAGCAATGTCCTAAGAGGGAACAATCTTTTGTGGACGATTTTCTGAGGGAAAATGGCTCGTATTTTCGTAACACAATAGGGAAAACCTCGGAAACTAATCATGCAGCCAGCTCGTTCGACTGAATTCAAACTCAAACCGGTTCGAACTACCAGTATTCATCTGTCTTAATTACTTGGTCACTAGTGAGGTAGACAAAAGGGAAGTAGGTAAATAATAAAGAGCATTATGAGTTCCACATATGAAAAAAATCTAATGTGGACACTACATGACTTCTTTGTACGGCCTATTAAATTATACACAATTTTTAAACTTCATTTAAACTTATTTCCTCGAATGACTCTAACTCAATAAACAGAAGCCTGAAGGCAAGTTGAAAATGACACCAAAAACTGCTAATATTAAAATTAAATATTCCATTCAGTTTTTGTCGTGCCCAAGTCAACTTTTTTTTTGCTGTTGTTTTTTGATAGCGAGTGCAAAATTTTTCCCAAATATAAGTATAGGAAACGAGAGACTGCATTAAATGTTAGACATCGTTTTCAATTTGATACTGCCAGAATGTGAATATTTTCGAAATTTAAAATACTTCTTAATTGGAAGTATATGAATACTTCCAATGATTGCGAAAATGAAGCTCGAGTAATGATTTTTAAATTGGATAAGAGGTTGCATATATACTCACTTTAATACATTAATTTCTAGATGTAATTAACATTATTTTATTTCAAAACTGTTTTCATGTATTCAAATGTTTAGATGCAATTTACTTTTTTATTTATTCTATTTTATAAAGTTAGCATTTTTATTTTGCGGGGAAGACGTTTTTAATTTTAAGAGGTACGGAAAATATTTAAACTATTAATTGAGTACCTCGGCTAATTATAAGAAGCAAAATAACTGTACCAGGAAGAAGAGATATTATTGTTTGATGACTATACCTCCTCTTGACAACGTAAAAGTCTGAAAATAACAATATAACTTCTTCCATATTGTGTTTATTACTAATTAATTATTTGACTTTAATTTTTTACCTGATATTTTAAAACCAATTTCAATAAAAAGACCTTATTTTAACTTAAACAGTTTTTTTGTGAAACTTAGTTCAAAACGTTTTTTCGTGTTTATTATTTGTCTACTCATAAATTTTTGCCTGTACAGTTCTAATTTTAACTTAATCAATACACATACGTTTGGTACTGCCGATTGCAGTAAAAAAGGGAGGTGCACAACTAGATGCTGCCTAATATACATAACTTCAACATTCTATAGCTAATCATTTTTGAGCTAATCTAGGTAATATACTCAAAATTTCAACGTTCTATGGTTAATTGTTTTTGAATTATGCGAGATATATACACGTACAGACGTCAAGAAAAATTTCCCTTTGAATCGAATTTAAATTCATTTTACAACTCGTTTTGGGAAAAAAAGACTCCTTTATTCTGCTCGAACGTACAGATATCAAGCAAAAACCTCGTCCAAATAGATTTGGGAACCGTCAAAATGAGAAAAATTTCCGTTGAAATATGATACCCAAAACATTTTGCGATTACAACATTTTCTTACAGGTATGAGGAAGTAAAAGATCCTCTATTTAATCGTCAAATTTAAACTGCGAAATATGCCAATACCTGACGCATTTTTATTAAATTTATTTCTAGAAAAAATTCTTTTAGGATGTAATATTTAGAGAAGGATTTTTTTTTTTATTTCAGATATACCACTCTTTTCGCTTCTTTTTTTCAAGGGAAAAAATAGCTAAACGTAAAAGAATACGCTTGCTAAAATAGAACTCTTAAAATACTCCTTTTTCAGCATATAAATATAAAGATGGGGGTAAACCCCGACGAAAAATCCCCTATCGTCCCAATCATCGCAGGAGCTTTACTGCATATCCTTTCTAAAAAGATAGAGTCACGCTCCTGATATGCTCCTGCTTAAAGAAGACAGCTGTATAAATACAGAGAAGATGGCTGCGTGATTGACCACGAAAAAGACACAGAACTTGATAAAAATTTGTATAGACGAGAGCTCCGGCCCCGATTCGGTTACCGGAGAAAAACAGGGAGGTTTGTGTCACTCCCTGAATTCCATAGCAGGGTGGGAGGGATTTTTTCTAGCCTGATAAACAACGGGGTGTGACTGGGGGAAAGAATTTATTTTTGTTCAGAATATCCGTTTTGAGAATACTGGGAAGAAATGTTTTTTGAAAGGATATAGTGGGAGTTCTCTCAAGTAGTCTATGCAAGTCTAGTTAGCACAAGCGATCTCCATATTGGTATGCCAGATTACGTAAAAGCTTAAGGTGATTTTTAAAGAAACCGTTAGTAGAATTTAAGTGCTAATTATTAATTAACAAAGCTAAAAAAATTACAGCATAACATCTTGAAGAGTTTATAAAGAAGTATGGCCTTTTCCCATGCGTACTATTATATTGCAGGTGGTAGAATATGTCTGTTTGTTTGTTGTCGAGCCCATATGTCATGGAAGAATGGTTAGCAGACCCTCAAGTAGGTTGTGCTTCTACTTCTACCCCAATTTTGAAGGAGAGCACGCAGGTGGGTGGCTCTACGCCTATTTAAGGCGAAGGAGTTTCCCATTCCTTTTTCCTACCACAAGCCACCCTAGAAAACCATCAGCTCGCCATATACTTAGAGTGCCTCCATACCGCACAGACACTGCATATTTACAAACATCAATGCTATTTCTGGGATTCGCACTAGGTCCCTTCGATATGGCAGTCAAAGTAACTAACCATCATCCCGTCTGGGCAACCAGATGGTAGAACATTCAGGTAGCAATTAGAAGATCTATCGTTCGAAGTTCGACGAGAGCGTAAATGACTGCTCACATATTCTACTCTGGAAAATCTTATCTCTCTACAGATTTACCATTAAAGCTTCGAAGGCTAAAGAAAAATTAAAAAGCGCGAAACCTATCAGATGAAACTAAATTGCAATCTGATCTGAGTATACAGATATAATTTTGACACCTGAAGCGGTTTTATAATGAGAAGACAGGCCTTCAAGTTTAAGAATTAATCTACTTGAAATCCTACAGAGCATACATTTTAAATGAGATATTCATAATGGAAAAACCAATGGTAAGAAAAAAATTTACCATCATAATACTTCACCATAATTAAACGACAGATGGAGGTTTGAATACTTATTTCATAAAGAAAGGACTTAATTATTCAAAATGCAACTATGCTCTCTCACATGGCGTTTGCAACAAATATCTTTTCAGGTGGCAATGCCTTTTATTTTGCTATTACATTAAATCTGCTTACTGGAAACAATAAACACTAGAATCAAACTACTTCGGCTAGATAAAAGGTTGAGTTTCAGTAGCAGGTTAAGTTTGATTTGTATCCTTTCCAATATATATCATTTTCGTCACTGACTTCCTCATTCCATAAAGTTTGTGAAGATTTCAGTGGTAAGAAATTAAGCATAAAATCAGGAAAAGAACTCGTAATTGTAATTGAGTGCTTAGATCAAGCATTGGCTAATATCTACCACGGTAGCCACTACTCGGGAAGTTTTAGAATCTCCCCGTCGTAACTGCGTTGGTAAGTTAATATTTAAACTAGAATTTTAATTGCGAATCCATAGCTTGTAGCGTCGCTTAGAAACTACTTAAATTTGTAACTTAGATTACTAACGGACTATTTATTGTCTGCCATGTCAAGCGCCTGGCAATTTTGTGTTGTAATATTTTACTTTGTATCTCATGAGTGGTAAGACAGTTAAGTTAGACACTTGTGTTTATTTGATTTCAGCATTTAGATAAGCTATTTGTGATGTCTGCCCAAATAGCTCTTAAGTAATATTTAAGGCGTAGGAGTTAAAATAGTTAATAAATAGTAGAGATAAGCCTTTATAAGTGTACAACTAGAGATGTGCTATTCGTTTGCGAACTGGTTCAAAGAACCGAGGGACGTTTCTGAACAAGTGAATGTTGATTCGTCAACATTCACTTGTTCAGAAACGTCCCTCGGTTCTTTGAACCAGTAGCTCTTTTAGAGTTCTTTTACCAAGAACTGCCCACTCCCGGGGTTGCATACATTGACTTAGTATCATACTATGGCAGTAGCGGCTCTGGGGACAAAAAAAGAAGAATCCAGTTCTTGCTGCATGCTGTCCTGAAATGTAGTGGCTTCGGCCATCCAAGTAGGTAGCGTGATGGCTACGAACAGGTAGTTGGAGTCCTTGTTGTCTCACCCCATCGTGGTCTCCGACACCCGAGTTTTGATGAGCACCCGGTGGGCCGGTTCAGCGACTGGGCCTTCAGAGAGTTCGTTTTGAGTAAGTCTGTTTTCTGGGATTGAGGCTGTCGGCTCGTAGCAATAAGGAATTTTCTCTATCCTTTCTTCAAGGTAATTTAATACTAGTATAAATCTTCTGCCTAATATGAAAGGTCTTCAGCCGGGACCTAGTTGCGTATAATTGCAGGAAGAGCTTACAACTTTGATTCCCGACAGCTGTTCTTGGAAGCGTGGCAGGAAAAAGTTTGTATTAAGAATAATCGCTTTGTTTATATAGTTATATGTAAACATATAGTTATACATAAACAACTTTTTTACAGTTGAAAAATTAATATAAAAAGAACCTGATTAACTGATGAACATCTACAATCTATGATGAAGATAATTTCTTTTTTTGAAGGCTACAAATTTTATTAGAATTGTAACGCCATAAAGTGTCTAACTATAGTAAGAAATAAAGAAGTTTATTTATATAGAAACAAATGTATTTTTAATTATGTATCGAATTAAAATTTAATTATAAATTAAACATATTAATATTATAAATACCAATTTGAACATTTAATATTTAGTTATCAATATATTTGAGTTATGGAGTGTAACCAATAAAAATATCTTGCAGATTAGATTTTAGACAGAAAAAAATAAAAATTTTAAATTTTGCTTTATTATGATTATTGTTGTTTATGTTTGTTTTGGTAAATATTTAGTAAACCAAATTAAAAATTTAGTTAGCAGTTTTTATTTATTGACAAAAATTTTTAGCTTTATTAAAGAAAGAACAGAAAAGGAAAAGGGGGAAAGTGGGGCTAATCAGTTGTTTTTAGATCGTGCATTCCACCACCATGCAATTTGAGTTTGAGATCACTTCTCTATAACATACTGCAGAACTTGAAGTTATTTTTTATACCGATGATGCTAGAGTGTATAAAGAGTGAAACTAGATATCGCTGAAAAAAACTACAACGAGGTAGACATAACCAAACATATAAAAATATAAATAGATGAAGTGAGATAAAAATACATGGATTCGACATTCAGTCTCTGAAACCAACTCACAAAAAGGAAACAATAAAAAACCATCTCTCATATGGAGAAGAGGCGACTGTTTGGGAAATCTCTGATGTTTTCCAGAGACCAGTCTATGTCTTGGGTGAAGAGACTGATATCGGAAGCAACATCGTAAGTGTCAGAGGACATCAGGAACTCTTCTATCTGTCACTCTCACTGTCGCCATCCTCTTCTCTGCGATCGTCACCCCTCGCAAACTGATTGACACTTTGCGTGTTTTCATACTACGCCTCAGTTGTACAGTTTTCGTTCTTTCACCGCTCAGATATAAACGGCAAAGAAAGATTTGCGTCAGGCAATTTGCGGTTGCGCTCATTTTGCAGATTACATGGCATTTTGCAGATTATATGCGTCTTGCTATGGTAACCAACGAGGTCGTTGAGTAACATAGATTGATGTCTTTAATGTGACAACATTCACATGTATAAACGCTTCTAATTGATTCACCGTCACTCTTTAGAATTGAAAGCCATTATGTTTAAGTTCAAAACCTGCTTAAAACCAGCATATGCTTAGAATTGTAAACCAAAGCTTAGAATAAAAGTAACGTGGCGCTCTCACTGATATCAGTCGGTTCACGTGTAAAGACATTAGGTTTTTTTTTTTTTTTTTTTTTTTTTTTGAAACAGGAAAGATGAAAATATGCAACTCCTTCGCATGGAAGCGCGGATCTCTGAATTACGCGCTGAGTGTACAGACCACTACACCACGAAGGCACGTCAAGAAGGCTGGAGAAATACTTTATACACTCCCCCTTTTAAAGGACAACTCGGGTTTTTAAGGGACCCAATCGCCAAATCCTGGGTGAGGAGAATCATCATCCAACACCCTTTTAGTTCGGGCACCACTGTAGACTGTAGAGACATTAGGTATTTTTTTGGAAGTAGGGAAGATGAAAAATATGCAACGCCTTCACCGAGAATCGAACTGCGGACCTTTCAATTACGCGCTGAGCGTGCACACCACTACACCACGAAGGCACGTCGAGGAGGCGGGAGAAGTACCTTATACACGTATTTAAAGAAAATTGTTACTCATTTACGATATATGGCTTGATAATAAAGGCTAAAATTCCCCATATATATAGAAATCAATAATTTCAAGGCAGAATTTCAAAATCTGATAAAATGCAAAATTATAAACAATAACCCTAACTCCACGAATATTCCTTTACTGTTCCGGTAAACCTCTGGTTCTTTGTCTGAAATCACATATATGTGTACTCTGGATTAAAAACTACGCTAAAATGTGCAGTACTCTCACCGAGATTCGAACCTGGATCTCTTGGATATGCGCTGAGTTCGCTACTGTTGCTCCACGAATGTATGCTTGAAAGAGGGAGAAAATATCTTAGAAGCTTTTGCATCTATGTTGGAATAGAAATCTCTAAATTGGAATATTAAGAGAGCGTCATCAAGCTAAATTTATATAACCAATGGCTGCTTCTAGAGTCTTTTTTTTTTTTTTTTCCCCATCTGTCTGTTTTTGGAACATAATCATGTCCATAGACTATATTTTGGCGGGCAAAATTTCAAATAATCTCGGAGAAAGAAAATAAATTTCCTTCTGTAAGGTGTAAAAAACATGCTGAAAACCTATGAAATATAAATATGCTGCCAGGGAAGGAAGAAGTGAACAATATATTATTTGCATACAAATAATTTAATAAAGGACTGCAATTCAAAACAAATCGTATGTAGCCAGTACATGACCTCCTACAGTTACATGTTTTAAACTATAGTGAGCTTTAGGTAAAGTATCAAGTGACACTTTATAGAGTCATTAGGGTTATTTTTGAAGCAGGAGAGATGAAAAATGTGTAGTGCCTTCGCCGGGACTCGAACCTGGACCTCTCGAATACGCGCCATATGTGCTACCGTTACACCACGAGGCATGCTGGAAGGAGAGAGAAAATACATCATATACTGCCCCTTTTAAGGAGTGACTGGAGCTTAGGAAACCCAGTCGTCAAATCCTGGGGGTGACGTGTTATTGTCCACCACCTTTTAGTTCGAGCGCCACCGTAAGGTCAATAAGTTATTTTGAAGCAGGAGACGGGAAAAATATGCAATGCCTTCGCCTGGACTCCAACCTGAACCTCTCGAATACGCGCCGAGTGTGCTACCGTTATACCACGAAGACATGCTGGAAGGAGTGAGAAAATACCTCATAATTTAAAGCTTGTTGCTGTTTAAAACATAAAATCATTCGTAATAAATCATCGGGTCATACAGTGTTTCGTATTCACAAATTAATGTCTTAATAATCACAAAATTTTTAAAAGCAGTATGTCTTTATGAGTCCTGATAAAGTGTTAGGTGCTACCATACATTTTCCTAGTTTTTTCTCAGTTCATGACATCAGTGTTCAGATTTCTTGATAAGATGACAACTTATTTATTTGTTCTTTTAACTTTACTTATGAGGCATCACTTTTTTCGCTCTTCCACAATATAAAATTTAATAATAATCATAATTTTTTAACAGCAGCATGTTTTCAGAGTTTCCAGTAGAGTGGTAAGTGTTGCTAATCCATTATTTTTTATATTCGCTATGCTATTTATATTTGCTATATTATTTCTTTGACATTAATACATAGCAATAACATTTGGTGGCAGCATCCTTTTATTTGAAAAATTATTCGACAGAAGAGTAAAACGTAGACATAATTGAGAATTGAAGTTAATACATTTCATTGCTTCAGTCAGTTCATCGTCATAATAAGCTTGCATTTGACATAATTTCAAGAATACATTTAGCAAGTGTATCAGACATCAAGGAATTCAGCTTATAAATGTAATGTTGTTATTCTCAATAACATACATGTTTTAAGTGTCAAATTCAATAAGTTTTGGATTATTTCATAATATACATTTTCAAGCAAATCTCCTCACACCTTCAAGTAAAGTATCGCTTCCATCAAGCCCAAATCTAACATGTTGTTCCCATCAATATGCTGGAAAATTTTGGATTATATTTTAACATAGTTTTTTCATTAAAAAGAGTTAAAGGCTTCAAGCAAAGAATCACTTCTATCTGTCCATTAAGAACTGCTATGGGATTCATGTAAAGTATCCCTTCCAGTTGTCCAATTTTACCCGAAATCTAATCAACTCTTTATATAAATGATTAAATGCGGAAAAGCCTAAGACACTCGGACAGACTGCATAGACAGACAGCCATTATCGTAAAAACAGCAAACTTGTCGTGGAGACCCCAGTTCATGCTTATTTATTGAAAGCTCACTGTCAAATTTTTCATTCTAATCCATAACCTTCCTTACCTATGAATATAGGTTGGAAGGAGGTAAAAAAGAAAATCTATTACAGTAAAATGAAAGGAATATTTTAAAAATAATGAATTTGTAACACCTAATAAATGGCTTTCTTTTCATCTTCAGGGAAACAAGAGGAAAAAACTGCCATTTTAAGTGAATCGCATTTCTGAAATTAAACTTTTTCAGAAGTAAAAAAACATAATAAAAATGGTGCAATTGGAAATTATAAAATTAAAAATATTTCGTACGTGGCAAAAGAGTATGAAGATTAATAAAAAAATAAGGAAAAATAGAGAAATATTGCCCAATTTCTTTTGCATATAATGAGTAATTAAAGTAATCATAATTAATAAGCCTTTAAAATTAACAAAATCTTACGCAATAGGAAAGTAAAAGTAGAAATGTCGAAAATTCTTAGTTATTTGTACTTAAATAAGCAAGATTTTTAACTAAGTAAATTTTTTCAGAAAGGAATTCTTAGAAATAAATTGCTGCTGGTTGTGCATATGATTGTAATATAGATTAAATTAACTAGTTAGTAACTACCTGCTCAAGTACTAAGTGGGAAAAATTAATAACTTTATTTACGATATCCAGACACAGGGCCGTTAAAACTCAACATTCTTTCGGTGTTCTCAGAAACCATCTTTCCGAGATTTCGAAAGGTAAAAAATAACCCCTTTTTTTTTTCAAAATTAGCAACTTTCCTCGTTTTGGAGAACATATTTTTAACAGATATTCATTTTTTCGCGATAATTAAAAACCTATTGCCATAAATTGCAGGTAAATTTTGTATATGTTTCTATAATTGAATCTTATAAACCCAATAATTAATGTTTAATCATTGGAGTTACAGAATTTGAGCATATAGCTTTTAAATAATTTAGATGTACCTAAAGTATCCATTTATGAAACTAGGAAACTATTAAAAATACCTAAATAAATAAGGAATTGTTAATAAATAAAATGGAATAAATAAATAAATAAATAAACAACTTTTCTTTTCTGTGGAAGTTAAATTAATAAAAATACTAAATATTTAAAATAAAGAAACACTAAGTAGTTTACATTAAACTTGGAAAAAATAAATAAAAACTTCACTTTATGTATGCGGGCGGGGGGGGAAGGCCAAGTCACAGACTTGTCTCTACCCATGCCGCGAACAATTTACACGCGGTCTCACTCACGCACGCGCATTTCCTTGATTGGCATTCGAGGCCAGGAGAGCCCTCCGTTTCCCGTAATGGCTCAGGGGCTTAAAGTAGGATTTGGGAAGGAAGGGGCGGCCGCAATCGCTATGCTATCGACCGCCCTTGCATTCTCTGCCTGCCGTACATTTCGAATCGACCCCCGTTCTCCTGCCTCCCCAACCACACACTTAGCACAGGTTTCCTACACCTCTAACCAAAAATATCGGCATCTTCCGTGTGTCCCGGACATAAGCGAAAAAATGATGTTTCAGTAAGGGAGACACGTTTTTCGTAATGTTATTACCTCCCACTGTAATTACTGTTAGAAAATTAGTGTTGGTGAGGAGCGGCTACGCCTCTAACGCAAAAATAAAATATTTTATAAATGCATAAGGTATGATTTTTATTTTCAGTAAAAATTTAATCATTTACTTTATCTTTGTTCTCTAGAACAGAACAGCCTATTTCTGTAAGCAGTAGAACCAATTTAAGATTTGTATTTGTACCATGGTCAGCACATGATGTTAACCTTTGTTTGGAAACCTATATCGTTATATATGATTAATTAAGGACTTCATTTTTTGAATTAGAAGTGTCGGATCCCTGTGGAAGACTGTGAGGAAGGAGAGAAAAAGAAATAAATAAAACAGCTAAAAATTAAAATAATTAAATAATAAATTTAAATTACTATTAATTTAATTAATTAAAATTAAGAATATTTAAAGACGTAAAGAAAAATCTAATCAATTACTAAATTAATTTTAAATAGTTAAATAGAAAGAAAAAGTATCGGACTTGTCTTATTTGGGGCATCGTCTGAAATTACAGTTCCACTTAGATGGTAAGAAGCAGCTCAGCCGATCGCCGTCTGAGTTTATTAAGCCCTGATTATACGCATAATATACTATTTCGAGGGATGACAGGTACCACTCTTTTCTTGTAGCACACCAAGGAAAAAAGATAAAACGATTAAAGCTCCACTAAGGAGAATAGTGAGAATTCTAGAAATGGTATGAGGATATGGAAAGAAATTTAACGGAAAAGTGTAGCTTTGAAAATAAAGAGGAAAGAGTTGAAAAAGACTGATCACGATACCCTGCCGATATAATTCTAGCCGTCAAGTAGAAATTTTTTTCTGAATAATTTTTCCTTGAATACAACGTGAGAATAAACATAAGACTTCTTTGTACAAGTGACACCAGTGGTCCTCCCGTTTGGTTACATCACTCAGAAAGTCTACAGGGAAACAAAAGGAAAGCTAGTTTCTTACTACAGGAGCTCTGCATTAAGAAACTAGCGTGAAAAGTACACGGTATCACTTTTAGTTCTTTGAGGAATATAAAATTTGCCCGTTCATATAAATTCATTGCTTATCCTGGAGAATAAGCCTTTGACATATGATTGGGGAACTTCTCCTTCCTTAAAATTTTTTCTCAGATTTCTTCCTTAAAATTTCTCCTTCCTTAAAATTTCTTGAACTTCTCAGTACAAAGCTTGAGTGCGTGAGAAACATAGGCATGCATTCAGTTAGAACTGATTTTTAACGCATGTTTTACTATAAAAAACTCACATGCTAAAACAGTAGTTCCCTTACAAAAAAGAAGTGCCGGGGCCCTTTCATTTAGGGCTCCGGTGCGCTCCGGCTACAATTATAATTTATCTCGAAAACTGAGAAGCACCAGAGCCGGCTACGGTGCTCTCCAGCGCAATTTAAGCTCTGGATTAAACCTTCATTCTTACTACATTCTAAGTTTTAGCATTATTATTTCGTTTAGAGAATATGATAATTCCCTAGTTCTGCAAAGGGATGTTTTAGATGTCTCCTAAATTATCTTATAACTGCATAATTAAATCTTGTAATTCCATTGACTACTACTTACTAATCTATAACTTCTGATAATTCATTCTTAATCATAGCGTGATTTATGCATAATTTTATTAATATTAAGGATTAACTTTTATTTCCCAAATTTCTTATGCACTAGCAGGCTCCGGCCGAAGCAAAATTTATTAGTTCTATGTACACCTGAAAAGAAAATGCATAAAACATTTCATTATGAATGAAATCAGCTCATTCTTTCCAAGCAACAACCAATTCGTAAATACTTCGTTTTGTTGCCAAACCGGGAAACAAAAACTTTTGACACTTCAGGTTAATAAACGTATGACGTCATGATTTAAATATAATGTTATGTAATAACATCAATAAAAGAATTAATGTGGCAGTAAGATACCATGTTAATTATCCTAACCTGAAACAAAAAAAAAAAGTTGTCAACAGCAGCTATTTATTTAAAATGCTGATATTAACGAAACATTTTCGACATACAGTGATGTCACATGCAATCGAGTGCTTCCTTCAATGTCATAATATGATCTTATATAATAATAACATATTTAATGCTTGGCAATGCTATGCTTAGTTCAAAGGGGCTTTGTCCCTCAGGGACTATTGTTTTCGTTTTAATCGAATCACTCTGAATGTCCGTTTCACTTTTCAAATTTTTGCCACCAAATATTATCGCCCTATATTATATTTGAAAAAATTAAATATTGAAGAATCTGCATAAATGTATGTATGCTTCTCGCATTGTGATAAAACAACGATACCTAGAGCCATCCAATTTTGAATGACGTAATCCTACAACGAATATGGGCATCTGGAAGCCCAAATTTGAAATCTGGAATTTGTTTTATGAACGATTTCATATTTTGTAAAACTTTAACGAATTTTCGATTTACGAACTCAAGGATTTCAAACCGAGCAATGGCAACGCTGTACAGAAAATACACTTTTATCTCCAGCGCGTGAGACTGTGTATTGGAAATTCTAAAGATATGGTCAATTGAAAATTATTTTGAAATATTGTTCTTGAAGTGAATTTTATGGTTTAAGTGCGAAGAAAGTAATATTTAATAAATAAAGGTAACGCACAAAATGGTAAAAAAACGCCCCTTTAAACGTAATTTAAAATCTGAAACCTTTCAGATTTTCTTTCTTTCTTTCTTTCTTTCTTTTTTTTTTTTTTTTTTGTAAAACTTACAAATATTTTATTAACAAATTCTACGATTTGAAAGCCAGCAGTGGCAACACTTTTCGAAATAAAGCAGATTTTTATCTCTAGCTTGTTGCCACTCCGAAAAATGAGGGTGAAAATTAGCGTTTTCAGAGTTTTTAATATCTCGGCTGATTAAAGTCGCAGGAAGATGAGAGTGGTCGAAATGGCTTTTCACGAATTTTGGAAACCTGGGAGTACCTTTCTCGAAACTCGACTTACCGCCGTTTCCGAGGAGATAATGCTACAAACAAACTAACAGACAAATGCGGTACCTAAGGGCCCGGGTTCGAATGGCATAGATGTATGTAAATATGTAGTGTCTTTGTGGCACGGGGGCACTCTACATATATGGCGGGCCTCTCGTGTGGTTTGGGGAGTGGTGGGAGATCTTCGGATCACTTCTGTAGGTGCTTCCCTAAAAACTGGCCTGGAAGTAGAAATCCAACCTCCTTGAGGCTCTGGCAACCATTCATCCATGAAACACACTGACAAGACGACAACAACAACTGCGATGTGCTGAAGAGTTAATAAATAAGTTTCTGGACTCATTTCAATAATATTTATGTATTAAAAGAACTGCGTACAGAACGAGTTATTTCGTTGCTAGTGCTCGGCGAATATTCTTGGAAGAAAAGACATCTCGTCCGTAGGGATGAAACTGTTAATTCTTAAAACACCTCTTTCTAAAAACATTCAACTTGTTTCTTGTTTTCCGTAGTAAAATGGTGACTTCACTAAAGTATGCTTCCACTTGATAAGAAGAGGGAAAAGTCAATAATGTTGGTTCCGTAACAAATTTTATTTTGGCATAGTTCTTCGGAGGATTTTTAAAATTTAGCGTACTCATGTGTTTTGAATAAGACTGGTATACTTCAACATATTTCTTCCATGCAATCAACTACTCTTGCATCATACTCGTAGTATCAAAACCAAAACTGAATTATGTTACAGATGAAAAGGCAGTTCAGTGGTTCTATGAACCAAGCTGCTACATTAAAATTTTTAATGCCTTGGAAGAGAATATTAAAGTTTTCTTTTAAATTTTGCAAATGCCTTATATATAACAACATATTTTCTAAGGAAGTTTAGCGTTCTTCGTATTTTGTAGTTGTGTTTTCTTGTGTTCCTATATTTCATTTTTTGATATTGCATAAAAATTTACACTTGTTTTAGAAATGTTATTGAATTTTAAAATATGTTGAACAATTTTTTTAAATTTTCCTTTGATTTCCCCATAATTATTTGAGATGATTTCTTTCTACATTATATAACTTTATATCAATAATAATTAATTATGACTTTTGTTAATATCTCTTTCATAATCAGTGGAATCTTGATTATACCTATAAATTGCCCGCACATATTCGGCTATCTAGCCCTTGATCATCATTGACTCCCTTTAAAATTTTGTCGACTCTCAAGGGGTCAATACCAACCCCGTTCGGAACCCAATGTTAGCAATGTTAGTGTCAAGGTAATGCACTCCGCAATCAACTTACATCGTAACTGTATGTGACAACTAGTAATTATTGCACGTTATTGCATTTCTGGGTATTGTTTATCAATAATTAAAAAATGTCGTAATTGCTATTTTCTTCGATCTTGCTTCCTTTCAGAGTTAGAATTTAATTCGTGTGTGCCCTGTTCATTCCATTAGAAAATAGGTTTAATATTTATTCTCTAACATTGCTCTTTCTTGAGGAAAAGGGGGAGAGAGAACATGTAAGGACATACCTATGGATCTTAAGTAACACACGTTATTGTAAATAAAGCTGAGAATATTTATCGTAATAGCACAAAAGGAACATTGTACTATTTTTCAAAGAGGAATTTTGATTATTTCCTTTCTAAATACATTTACTATATCCTAAATACCATTCAATTTTATTTCGAAATGATATAACATTTTCGTCTGGATTTGGGGGTTCGTAGGGCTTAACTCATAATGTTTCACAAATTGGCTTTAATTTACTTTAAATACAAAGTATTCCCGCAAAAACCGCCTATCATACAAAATTATAAATAACATCTGCTATCCCGATGGTACCCACAAGCGATTAATCCTACCCTAGTCCCCCCGTTCGACAATATCCCCACCCAACATTTTCAATACGCTGACTATGGCAACCCCCAACAGCTCCAAAGTTTATAGCCGGCGCGTGGAGAATCTTGCTTTTTATGGTCCTTTCGGGCCGGTTACGTGATGCATTTAGATGGCGATTATTCCACCTGAAGCGGTCGAATAAACTTCATCATCGACGCCTTGAACGCCCTGGGGCGCAGCGCGCCCCTCCTTTTTACTTAATCCCTTTCCTAAGTCGTTCCCTCCACTACTACCCTACAACTGGGAAGGGTGGGAGCCTGAAACCGCAATAAGGATGACTTGGACGTTAAAAGTTATGGCTATACGTGTTAGACAAAGTTAGTGGAGAAATTTAAGGTAGAAGTAGAGGTAAGTTAGAGCATACACAGGTCTTAGCTTCTGTTGCTGTTATTACGAGTGTAAACCACTAACACAATGCATCATTAAAAGATGTTTTTCTATATGTTGAAAGAATCTATGAGACACTCAGGTTTAGTGAGATCAGAAACCTAAAGCTTGGAATTTAGGAAATGGAAGATATCACCAAACTTACAAAACAAGGTTCGAATTTCCCAAATGCCAGAGATAAGTTATGAGTATTTTAAGCGCTTGAGCAAATCTAAGACGTATAAGAAATGTAAAAGTTTCTGGATCATCACAAAAACAAACAAATCATAAAGGTTTCAAACTGTCTGACTACGGATAGTGCCAGTCAGTCCATTCAAAAATGGTATCAGCAAGAAACTTGCTGCTGTAAAGTGTAGTCTAAGCTATAAGAATTACATTTTCAGATTATCCACCTATGTGCATGTATGGCTTGATTATTCTCTAATGTCCAGTTTTGTAATGTATTTACAAAAATAAAAGCATGAGAAAGTCGTTACGGTACGGATCACACTTATCTACACTATTTCTTAAATAAATTGGTAATTGGCGCTCGAACACAGTAGCATGTATTTTTTTTCATGGTCGGATAGTATAAGTTTGCTGTGGTTGAACTGATCCACCAGTCGATAGTACGGGTTCGCTCTTCAATAGTCAGTGTAGATTCAAAGAGTAGTCAAAAGCCCTTGCTGATCTGAGGCGTTGGCATCTTTATGTTAATAGAAAAAATTATTTACTGTCATTAATCTCTACTGTTAAAAAACAACGAGTGTGTATTTTATTCACTCCCACTGTGGAGAGATTCTACTTACAGCAGGAGTTCTCTTACACCTGAACAAGCCCGATTTTTT
This sequence comes from Stegodyphus dumicola, assembly GCF_044657685.1. NCBI lineage: Eukaryota > Metazoa > Arthropoda > Arachnida > Araneae > Eresidae > Stegodyphus > Stegodyphus dumicola. The sequence goes on from NC_140774.1 coordinate 33,236,493, forward strand.
AATTTTGAAATTCTTTTTTTTTATTTATTTATTCCATGTTTCGTGCGGACTTAAAGGAATTTTTAATTAAACTCAGAGATTCCAAAGCAATGTGTTGCCACCACTTCATATAAAACATTTTGATCTTCCACGAACAAGTCTGTTGCCGTTCAGTAAAAATAAGATATTTATTTGTCTTTCAAATTTAATCAACAAATTCAGCTTTTTAAAAGCAATATGTTCCCGTAATAACACATTTTATCCTTCACGCGTTACTGCTTTGCCACAAAACGGAATATTTAATGCAATTTTCAAATTTAATCTTATTAACAAGCTAAGTTATTTAAAAGCAGTAAATGCAGTTCTTAATAATGCTATTTTTTACTTTCCAGTTTTATTTATTTAAATAAAATGTATGTTATTTATGATATATCGAATTAATAATTTTAGGAATATTTACAATTTTTGTTAATTTATGAAATATTTTTTAACACCATATAATACATAATTGACATACAATTTCTTATTCTTGCTTTTATGGGCTTTTACATATTTTTAAAGAAATTAATCTTCTTTAAAAACTGTATTGTAATTTAAAACTTTAGATGTAACTGGCATACTTAATTGGATCCATGCTAATCATTCGTATGGTAATTCTTCTATAATCATTACATTTATTCCATACAGTCTATCCTATATCTTGTGTTACTAACGTGTTGAGCTCCTTTCTAGATTTTTCCCCATGTTTCGTTCAGAAATATACGTTGGGCTTCCTTGCATAGGTAGAGAGAAACAATGAATTTTGCTGCAGAAATTATCCATTGCTGCAGAAAGCTCTGGTATTTATCAAATTCTTCAATAAATACAAAAGCAAAACTAAATTAGCAATCGATTTTTTAGCTGATATATACGTTGCACTGTCAATATAGATTGAAAATAGATTAATAGATGAAAAATAATATAAATACAGTTGAAAATACCTGCAGGAAAGTAAGTTGATCTATATATCATTCTCCGTATTTAATTGTTAAGCTATGAGGTGCTTTTACGTATTGAAAAGTAAAACTCTTTAAAATACTTTTCTTTTTCCAGTCTAAAAGCAGTTGTCGTGTTAAAGAAATTATCCTATGAGATGTAGTATTCACAAAAGCGTGACATTATTATACAAACAAATTACAAAAATTAAGTGAGTTAACATCAATATGCATAACATTCTAGTCGGAGAGGATAAATTGATACATTTTATGACTATAAATACAAAATGTTAAAATAAAAATATACCTAATGGTCGAAATAAAATACAAAAAATTTGAAAACTGCTTGGCTAATTTATTTCATTTTTGGTGAACAAATTTGTTATGCATGCTGAATTTTGATCAATTTCTGTTGTAATTCTACGATAATATTCGTAAGCCCCAGATTTCCCAGCGAATCGAACAAGCGGAAACAAGAAACTCTATCAATATGCTGATGTCACTGCTGAAGCTGGAAATAATAACTAAAATAAATAGGATCTAAACTAAAATAGACAACTTATACTTTAAAACTCATTCATGTCATACCTTAAAACTAACGTCGAATCAGATAGCAGTATGCAAATAATAAAATTGGATCATTTTAATAAGTTTTATAACATCTTATTGATTGTATTATTGGAATCTTAAAATTCAAACTTTTAAATCTATAACGATATCACCTTACCTGTTTCCAAAATACTGTCCTTAAAATTTAGGATTCCATTTTTAAACTGCTTGACAAATCGTTGTTATCCTCGGCTTCAAAACAAAGAATAATTAAATGAAGCATTTTGACATTTCCCAGTGTTTTCAGATACTGAGTTAATATTTTTGACTGTTAATAGTTCGTATAAACTTTGTGAATGAACATGCCTGAAGAAAGAAAATTGAACTTTTTTGTAATGCCAAGCTGTAGCAATGTTTATAAGTGAACATATCCGGAGAAAATCAGGATCATTAATTTATATCCCAAATACAAATGGATATCCCAATATATAATCCAATATCCCAATGCATAAATATATGGCAGCACATAAGACCTGTTGATCAGCTGCTGAGTGCATCCACTCCACATATATATTTTCTGTTTGCCATTTCTAATATAACATTGTTGAATCTAAAATAATAATGCGCGAAAGAAAAGAAACATTTAGTGGAATAATATGCTATGATCATACAGCTTACAATAGAATCAAGGTATAGCATTAAATGCAATCGGTGATTTTTATATAACCATTTTTTTTTTACTTATTAGTATCAGAAGTATACTAGCCTTGATGCTCACAGAACTTTTGAGTTCGTATCACTTTCCAAATAAAAGGATGGTGTAACCAAATGTTATCGTCATGCATTAAATGCATTTAAAGAATGATATAATGAATATAAAATATATAATGTGGACAATACATGACTTCATTGTACGGCCTATTAAATTATACACGTTTTTGCTGCACTTCATTTAAACAAATTTTCTTGAATTTCATTAGAGATATATTTCTCACTCAATCAATTCTCACTTTGCGGCAAGGCAAAAATATATAAAATCTCAAAAGATCATCATAAAAAATTATAAAATACAAAAAAAGACATCAAACACCAAACGCAGTTAAAATAGTCAATTTTTTTTTTTTTTTTTTTTTTTTTTTTTTTTTTTTTTTTTTTTTTTTACAATTAAAATTAGAGTTTGTACGTAAAAACAAGCAGTTCGGTCAACGGACAGAAAGACAAAATTTTCGAAAAAAACAGGTGCTGAAGCTAGTGCACTTGAAATATGACACCCAAAATTTTTCACGATTGCAATACTTCCTTTATTTCGTAAAAGTAAGTAAAAGTGTACACTAACGCTAACACTCTATTTGAAATTTAGAGAAAGGCTGTTTCGAAATAAATGTTGTTTTAAATAACGGTTTGTAATTCTCCTGTTTTATTTTATGTGGCGTTAGTACAGAGAGAGTGATGCTTAATATATAAAGTTAAAAAGACAAAACGTTAATATTAAAAACACGAAAAAAAAGTTGTGTAAGCTATTGTACTAAGGAAACTGAACACTGGTAGGATGAACTGAGAAAAGATTGAAAAAAAAAATTAATGGCATTTATCCGCTCGGCCGGGATAGTGAACTGCCGTATCGCTGATTGCCTTATCGAAAGGCCCAGGCTCAATCCCGCAGAAGACGTGGATGTTTGTAAATATATAGCATCGGGTGCAGCATGGGGCACTGCAAAATATGCGGCGAGCCGAAAGTCCTCTAGAGAGGTTGTGGTACAGAAAGAGGAGTCAGAGGCCTTCGAACCCGACCACAAGGGTGCTTTCCATCAAAATTGTAGGCGAAACTAAGTAAAGTCGTACTGTCGCCTATTTGGTGTTCGAGGCTCTTGCAAAAGAATAGGCGTAGTCTTGCACTTCTTGCGACAATGAATTTCGTGGGCTTGAACTGATGTTACTATCAGACAAGTGGGATAAGTCACAACAACAATGGCAGCATTTAACATTGAGTAGCGAATTCTAAACATATTCTGCTTTTAAACTTTTGTGATATCAATGAAAATATTTAGTCATGCTATTTTGTGCAACGCATAAAATAAAAATAGCAAAACTTTGGAAATTAGAATATCTAACTGATAAGTTAGTTTCCAATCAAAAAAATATCAAAGCATTTTTTTTTTGAAAAAAAATTAAAGATTTAAATTTGAAAAAAAAAAAATATTCTGCATGCCTATGTCAGCTACAATGGAATATTAAAAAAAAAGTTAAAAAAAAAAAAAAGATGGACAGACAAATTGAATGATATTGAGGAAATAAAAGACGATAGTGATTACAGTGCCATCTGTAGAATGAAAAAGAAATGAAAGGTTAAAAAACTATAAACTTTAAAGAAAACCTCATTAGAATTAAAATCATTAATTCATACTAGCCTTCGAGAAATCTCCAAAATACTTCTTTAGTTGGTGATTTAACATATTATTGAAGACTTCGTGTTAATACATCTTTATTTAACGATTTTAATTACGATCCAGCATTTCGTAAAGATTTTAAAAGCATTGTCTCATTTTTTAATCATTTCATTTCTGTTCTATTTTATCCAACAGATAAGTTACGATCATTGCTTCCTTATTTTTTATTAGCTTTTATTTAATATATTTCAGTGAAGCACTTCCTCAGAATGACTCATAACTTTGCGTTTTGAAGATAAGGCATCCGTATTAATCATCCTTAAAATGCATTACTCTTTCTGTTAAATAAAAACCAATCTACAATAGGTTTCAAATTTTAAATTGATGTTCTTATCTTTTACATATTACAAAAAATGAATTTATTCTGTTCTTTCTTTCTAATACAGAACTCACTAGTATATATAAAGATTTTGTGAAGGTAGTTATTTTTGAAAAATGCTTTTCCGAACAATCGAGTTGTAAAATTCGGTACAGGTAGACGATTGCACAAGCATAAAACAATTTCTTTTTCAACGAAGCAGTTACTAGGAGAGTTAAATCTCAGTAGCTTACCGTTTTCAACATTCCCTTTGGAAATATCTCTTGTCCAAATACAGCGCACCAATATCTCACGACGCACAGATCATATCAATGTAGAGCGCACCCGTAAAACTCGACAATCACCTTCTGTCTTGTTAGAACGACTAGATGAAACCATTCGAACAAAACAAACAACATCCTTACCCATCTCCTCTACCAACTCTGAGTGTTCAAACGACTGGAAATCGAAAAATGGTTTGTTTGCATTGAATTGTGGGCCGTAATCTATCTGCAATCCCTCGTTCTTTTTCTATCAACCAACTCTATTTTAGAAGAGTAGGTAGGGGGGAGGAATCCTTAAGAAAGAAACATCGTTCCTTATTCGGTCGTACTTTTTCCTATTCGCTTAGGACCAACAGAAAAGTAAATCTGCTATGATGAAAGCAAATCTCAGGAGTGAGATTAAAGCTTTGAAGATCTATAGAAGCCTTCCTGCTTTGGAATCCTTGATAAAGCGGATGGTCTTACGATGTGGATTTAAGGCCAGGAAAGAGAATGAATTCTAGAAGCGTGTACAGACTGTTCAGAGGAGGGGGGAACTGTAGATATCCAATTGACATTGAACTTTTGGAGATACTTCAAGTACTCTTTCTACGAAGTAAGCGAGGGATTGGGAAGCACTCATCGACTGACGTAAAACCCGGTTACGCCATTTTTCTACACGATAATCTCCGATACGACCATTTTGTAACATTTGAATTGTATGTTTCAAGCTTGTCTATAACGAACTTAAAATTTATCATATACTTAATTTCCAATTAAGAGCGATAATAAGAGAAACGAAGTCCACGGTTAACATAAAATCTTGGTTACGGCAATATAAAAAATATAAAACATAAAAAGAAAATCTGAATTGTTCCAGATTTTAAATTACATCCAAAGTTGCGTTTTTTTCTAACATTTTGTGAGTTACCTTTATTTATTAAATATTATGGTCTTCTCACTTAAACCATAAAATTCAGTTCAAGTTCAATATGCAAAATAATTTTAAATTGAGCATATCTTTAGAATTTCCGATACATAGTCTCACGAGCTGGAGATAAAAATGTTTTTTCTGTACAACGTTGCCATTGCTCGTTTGAAATCCTTGACTTGTTAATAAAAAATTATGCAGATTCTTCATTATTTCATTTCTTCAAATATAATACAGGGCGATAATATTTGGGGGCAACAGTTTGAAAAGTGAAACGGACATTCAGAGTGATTCGATGCAAAATCGTAAAACGAAAACAATAGTCCCTCAGGAACAAAGCCCCTTTGGGCAAAAAAGCACACAATGAGGAACAACCTACATTATAGCTAACAGAAAATGCTATTAATAATTTATCTAGGTTTTTAAGCAGTTTAACGCACCTCAAAACAAGAAAATTAATAATAATGTTTTTATTTATAAGACTCTTGAATTTCGATAGGAGCCAATGAAAAACATATAAGGTATTCTCCAGCGTTCTTAGCATGCCATGAAGTGGTTAGCAAACTGGGCTCGTATTCCAGAGGTCCACTGTTCGATTCCCGACGAGGTCATTGCTCATTTTTCGTCTCCTGCTTCAAAAATACCTAATGTCTCTACAGTGGCGCCCGAACTAAATGGGTGGTGGATGATGATTCTCCACATCCAGGATTTGGCGATTGGGTCCCCGAAACCCCATTCGCCCTTTAAAAGGGCGAGTATATAAGGTACTTCTCCCGCCTTCGTAGTGTAGTGGTCAGCACGCTGGGTGCGTATTCCAGAGGTCCGTGGTTCGATTCTCGGCGAGGGCATCGCTCATTTTTCATGACATTTTCCAAAAAATACCTAATGTACAAACAGACGACAATTTATTTTTGTCATCTAGCCTAGAATGTATTTTTAATACTTGACTGAACACTATTTGAGTATTGCAAATTTTTAGAAATTAAGTTACATACTGTTGTGAATTAAAACGATTCCTAAACACTGGGACATCATCTGCTATCAGTGCTGTTTTCTAGGGCATTTGGGCCCTTTCTTATCATTTTTACATTTTCTGTAGATTTGGCTTTGTTCTAGTGGTTTGTGAGAGTAATTTTTACATGGCACCGCAATAAAAGATGTAAGCCTTTTTTTAGACAAAGCCCGGTTATTCAAAACTTGATTTATTCTTCTCGGTTAATAAAGATTTGAGTGTAGTTTAGAATTATTCCCTAGAAAACATAGGGCTCTAGGAAATAATCTTCATCAAGTCCATTTAACATAGCAATCAATCAGAAAGATATGGACTACATGCTCGTGGCGGAACGCTGAACGTTGCCCACGAGGTATTAAAGTTTAAGAAATGAATCAAATAAGGTAAACCTTGAAATCATGGCTATTGTTGACGAGCGACAACTTTTAGTAAATCTATGCCAAACTTGTATTCTTAAACTCTTTCGTAGAAAATAAAAATTATCAATCAGAAAAGTTAGAAAAAGACATTCATATGTTTTTATATGGTAGACGAAACGTAGAAGTAAACGAAATTCATATTTATACGATAAATTGTATTCGAAAAAACATCATTTAATATTTTAAGTAGTGGTGTATGAATATTGATAGAGATGCAAGATTATTTTAGAATTTTTTGGAATCATTAAAGATAAAACAATCCATTCTGTTTTCATCGAAATTCGAACTCTTGCCCTTCGATAACTAGTTGGACGTGCTTTCCATTTATTCCACGGAGGCTGACGGTAAGGAAAGAGAAAACCTTTTCAAGTTATACTAGTGACAGTTTTGAATCGGCATATGTTTCAAATTCCCTTTGAAATTCTTAAAATTTTGATTTTTGAAAATACGGAACTTTTTATCCAGCATAATTCATATATTACGACTCCTAAAAATCGACATTTGAAGTTCTTCGGCAAGTAAAAAATCCCTTTTGCTACTTGTTTCTTTGAAAAAATGATTCATAAACAAAACTGCTAAATATTTATGTAAAATTAATTCTTTCCCCGTTCCCCAAGCATAATATTAATTTGGTACGATTGAAGCTGCAGTAGTTATAGACAAGAAAGTCTATTACCCTGAAAGATATTGTTCAAGTTTTCGGTAATAGATTAAAGTTTGATTCTTTGATGCAGGTATTTTTTGTTATTCTATCTGCAGCCACGTTTTCTGTTTCCATAGTCATATTTATATTTTATTATCATTTTTAGCATCCCGGTTTAAGATAAGCATTTTAAAAATTTTTCCTTAACATAGTTTAGTGTAAAAGAATAATTTAAGATAATTGAGCGTATACATTTTATGGCACACTGCGAAAAAAAAGGGACAGTTCTATACTTTCCGTTCTACTGGTCCGATTGACGAAATTCAACTTGCGCTTTACATGTCTCGAAAGCGCGACTTAGGGTATGTACTAGATTTATATATAGCATTGTTCTAATGTAGGTATTTTAACACAAAATCAGATTTTTTTCTGAAATAACGTACCAATTTTTTTTTTCCATGTTTCTATTCTACGACTCAAATTACGCCAAACTACCAAGTTTTGTAAAAATCACACGAGCAGTTTTTAAAAAATTACCTATCAAAATTTTAGCTCCTCAATTTTAATTGAGTTTGGTATATTTATTAATCTCTCTTTTCTTATTAAGCTTATTGATTCTTCCTTTCACATTTCGAAAATCAGGTTCATTTCAAATAAAATTCACCCATTTTTTTATGATTTATTTTTTAAATTTGTATTTTTAAAGAATTTTTATAAATTTTTCAAAAAAAACTTTTGAATTATAATCTATAACATTTTTGCCATCATCTTAAAGTAGACGTATTTCTAAGTACCTGCAAAAAAATTGCAGTTTCTTATTCAAAGTTTCCGAAGATATACGTGAATTTATATATTATCGCGTTTTCAAATTTGGCATATTTTTTGAAAGCGATAAAACATCAAATGTGGTTTAGATACTTGGCTAAAATTATTTGAAAGTAGGAACGATGTGACGTTTTTCCGCTCATGCAACAATGTAAAAAGGTAGGAACGAGGTACCTTTTTTTCTGCTCCGACATAATGGAAGGAAAAGGAAAATTGGTTGCCATATATTAAGAAGTTGGCCAAGTGAATTATTTTTGGCGCAAACTCAAAAAATTGCGCCAAGATAAATTTTTGAATTTCTCCGTAAATTTCGCACCAAATTTTACAAAATTTAATATCTAGGCCTAATTTGAGTTGCAGAATCGAAATATGGAAAACAATTGATATGTTATGTCTGAAAAAGGTCCGATTTTGTGTCAAAATACACATGTTAGAACATTGCTATATGTAAATCTAATACATACATATCCTAAGTCGCGCTTTCGAGACATGAAAAATGCAATTTGAATAGTCGGCCAGTGAAACGGAAGATATAAAACTGCACCCCTTTTTATTTTTTCCAGCAGTGTAAGTCTTTATAACAGGTAAACAGGTAAGAGCAGATTTAGCATCCGAGCGGCTTACATAGACTAATCTGGTGTTGTCCGCATGCCGCGTGTCTTTATATAACAGATGCTCCAACGTTCCACACAACAAATTTTCAATAACTATAAAAATTACAAAATGAATAATAATGGCAACGGATGGCACCCTTATGCTATTACAAGTAGTATATAACTAGAAATATAAGTTGCTGTTTACACTATTAGGTTTCAAAATTGTTTTTTGGGTGGGAGATGAAGAGAGGTTTTCTTTCCCAAGCACAAAGAATTTTCATGATTAAGAGTTACTTCCAAAGCATTTTTATAGGAAAGTCATTGAAGCAATTAAACAGATCTTCCCAATGTTCGTGAACCTAAAAAGATAACGATTTTCCGCTTGGTGATCAAATTTCTTCAAACTGAGAACGTTAACCATAAGGACTGAAACACCTCTTCTGAGCTCGAACAAAATGGATGAAGTCGAGTAAAATGTTGAAATCACCAATAAACAGTGTGAATAAAGCTGACATCGCAAACAAATTCATCATGTGAGATGGCAAAAGACATTGAATAAGCTGAATCTGCATCCTTATCTAGTTCGGAACTGAATTATTCAGGAACTGAACTATTATTCAGGAACTGAACGCTCCAGATTAGCTTAATAATTGCGCTATTGTCAGTGGCTCACATTATTTACTGACACCATTTCAGAAGAAAACTTCATTCTGCGTTTTTTTTAATGGATGGTGCTTTGTTTCATTTAAGTCGATATGTTGTAGAGACATTAGGTTATTTCGGAGCAGGAGACATGAAAAATGAGCAATGCCCTCGCCGGAACTCGAACCTCGGACCTCTCGAATACGCGCCGAGTGTGCTGACCACTACACCGCGAAGGCATGCGGAGAAGGCGGGAGAAATACTTTATGACTTTTTAAAAATGTCAATAGCCAGACTAATTTATCATTTGGGCGAATATAGCAAATATGGGTACGCTCTTCGAGTATGGCAAAGAGCAGAAATGCTGTCTGCTTTTAACACGAAAGCGGAGCACCAAAAATTGGCATGTGTTTCACCAAAGACCTCTATATCCTTAAAAAATTGGTGTGCAATGCTTTTACATCGAAAGATACTGAGCTATTTCTTTAGCCCAAAAGGAGCTCTTAGTCTCGAAATAAGTTTTCACGTCGGTTCACTATTTAAGGTCTATCACTTTACAGCGTATTTCTCCCGCCTTCTTAGTATGCCTTCGTCGTGTAGTGGTCTGCACGCTCGACGCGTGGTTCATGGGGTCCGTGGTTCGAGTCCCGGGGAGGGCATTGCTAATTTTTCATCTCTCCTCCTTCGAAATTGCCTAATGTCTCTACAACAAAATACTTTTGCATGGTGTACGCCCCTTTTCGATCATGTATTGGTGGCATATGTTTATTTTGTCCCGCTTCTTAACTTACTTTCCTTTCAGTGCTTCGTAATAAATACAAAGAAAACACATGCGATATACCTTATTGTTCTTCGTTATATTGTTTTTCACAGGTACTGCTTTTTTTACGAATGAGGATTTGAGGCAGCCTGTTGAAGGGTACATTTGCTTTCCCGTTATCAATGCATATCTGTTTGGTAATTCTGAAGCCATAGCAAACCTAATACTATATTCGAAATTAGTTGAAATAATAGTGGTGACGGTCTGTAACAGATCAGTGATAATTAAGTATTAATATTCTTAAAAAACGGAAAAGCGGCTATTTCATTTTATTTATTGTTAAAATCTCCTATCGAATTAAATTCTCTTGTTTCGGAATATTACATTATCAGTAAGAATTTCCTTAGACTGTTAACTCTCGCAATTATTTAAAATTCTTTTTGCAAATGTTACGCTGGACTTTATAAATATATAAGTCAAATGACTATATAATTGAAGTCAAAAAAATATGTACATTCTTTAAATGGTATACAAATATAAGTGGAACGTTAAGGAATGCAAGTGAAGTAATGTTAATGAAAGTGTAAGTGAGATTTTCTAGGTGAGAAGAAGAGTCTCGCCTCTCTCATTTTAACTGGAAAACTGGAAAAGATTAATTTTTAACAAAATAAAAGTTATTTTGAGCACTGTCACAGGCCGAAATAAGTTTCTCATAGAAAGCATTTAGCCGAGTTGTGAACACAGGAACTCTTTTAAAGAACGGACGCAAGAAAATAAAAGTGCTGAAGAGTAACTGCTTCATAGACTGCAGTAAGTTAATGTAAGCATAATTTTTATATTCACCAGAAAAGAAAATATTTCGTGCAATTCACTTCATTGTGATATTCAGCCTACTATGGAGTTCATTTCACTGCGACGGAGACTGAAATATCTTGTAATATACAGTACCTAAAGAGCAAGAGTACAAATAGGTAAAACTTTTGTTTCATTTGTCACCTATCTCAATTTAGATAGATTTGAAGTGGGTATTATAAAAAGACTTAATGAAACATTATTTAGATATCTTCTGAAAGTAATACGCAAACCCTCCATCGAGTAAAATCACTATACACTGGTAGTTCGACTCAAGTTTAAATTGCGGAAAAAGAGCCGGATTGTATGGGAGTTTTCGTGGCTTTTCTCATGTGTAACGAAAACTCTGAAAATGCATAACATGTGTCGGACGCAGTACAACCTCTTTGGATTTGTGCCAAAAAAAAAGGGAACTACCGACCAACTAACCTCATACTTTATGCATGAGGTTATTTGGTGAATACGGAGCTACTTTTCCTTATAGAAACCTCCACGAAGGCCTCCTTTCCCTCGGAGAGTTATCACTCGTGAGCTTTGTCATAATTCCAGAAATATATTCCAATCCTAAAGTATTTTGCAGCAATATGCTTCCTTCTTATGGCTGCAACTTAATAATATAATCGTTCACATACCAAATTTTTACAAAGCGAAATTTATTTGTTTTTGTAAATCTTCTATTTAATTACCAACTACTTAGTGGAAATATATAATAATTACGAGGAATAATTTCTATATAATTTATTATTATTCTATGTTATAATTATATTAATATCAGGACTTGTATTCCTCTTTACTTGCTTTGGAAACATGAACTGTCCTGACTCGGAACAGAGAGCTTACTCAAGCTATGTTCACTAAATTGTGAAGTAGACAATACACACAGGAAGGGTATACAAAACCCTTTCTTTTTCTATCTTTACAGCGATTTCCGGAACTTCGGAATACAGAGACCAACCACTTGTGGTCTGAACGTAAGAATATAAAAATACTAACTAAAACTCTAACTAAAACTAACTTTGAATTAATATACAAGTGCCTAACTTCAAGATTGGCCGTTATTAAAAAAAATCCGTATGTAGTACAGAGAGCTGCTAAAACTACGATACGTTTGAAATTATCAAGAGGACTAAACCTCTGGCCTTGAAGGCAACCAGCAACCGAGTAAAACTACTATGGCAAGCGGCCTGCTTCTAATAACTCCTTCCTCTCTCTTGCTTGGCAAAAAGCCACAACTTAAGTACTTGGCGTTGGCAAGACAAATTTGCATAAATAAGTTAAAGCTTTTAATTCTGGCCGGAAGTAGAAAATAAGAAGTGATAGTAAAGATTTAAAACAAAATAAACGTTAGTAAAACTTAGGATCCTTACACTATAAAATATTGATATTCTCCATTCTGCTTTATTTTCTCTAGCTACACATTTTGCTAATGAAAGAATGTATAACTGCATTTCAAGAATTAAATTCTAGAATGTCAATGATATTCAAGTAATTGTTCTGTGTTTTAATTTAATCATTATATTTACTGTATTTTCATTTCAAGAAATTCAAAAGTTAGCGTGCTAAAAGTGCCTGCTAATAACGTGCAGTATTACAAATGTATAATTAGCTCTTGTCCAAAAGAAGTTTTAATTTACCAGTTGAAGTGAATGAGTTAAAGCAATTATATAAAGAATTAGTTTAAATATTTTCTTAAAGTATTACTAAATGAGATTATCATGTTTAACTTGATAAATACGCTACGCAAATTTTTGATTAACGTTCAACTGAAATTTGTAATTTTGCCATGAGCATGCATATTCAAAGGAAACCCACAGCATGTTCAATACTCAGATATTCAAATACAAAAGAAGCTCAGAAGAGGAATTCAAAAGTAATAATATATAGGTTTGATTTCTAGCCCATCAGCGGCCAAGTGATAAGATCACTGAATATTGGTAGTTCAATCCGGGCTCAGATCTCTGTAAACCGGACTCACTGGAAGAAAGTTTTTGCAGTTGCATGCGAGAGTTCGTGTAATATGAATGCAAACGGTCCTCCCCGATGGCACCTTTTCTTTTAGGTAGAGAGCTCTCGTGTTCTTTGCCTAACTACAACTGACTACCTTACTACTTTACCTTACTACTTTACCTAAGCTTCACTGCATTTCATAAAAAGGTAATGAAACTGAACCACTGTAAAATGCACTTTTTTAAATTAGTATGCATATAAAATGCAGAACTTAGAAACTTCAAATGATGATATAATTACTCTGATTATTTATTTTCTATATTATCTGTATCTGTATACTATTGAAATAATACTAAATAACAAAGAAAAGTGTTCTTTTATTTTCTTTTTAGTATTTACTGTTACTTTAGTTTTTATTCCCGGGCCTTTTATTTTTTCCATGTTCGTTGTTTATTAATTTGCAGCAGAAAGCAGCGAAAAAGAGATGCCAATTTTGGCGATAAAACAACAAAAGTGCTACTCCATAGCTTGCCATTTGGCGAGAAAGTTAAGCATCGCCAGCACTCTTCATGATACCACGATTAACATAAGAATGGAAAACAATACCAGCAACAAAAAGTGCATTTATGCCCGACGCCGTCGACCTAATAGGATGAAAAGGATGATCTCTGGGATGAAGGGATGTTCGGATGCAGAATTAATAGCCCTAGCAAGTGGGCTCTGCTTTTTTTCTCTCTCCACCTCTCCCCGCCACCCCTTTTTCGTATATTCATATTTTTTGTTGGTAAGGGGACGGCTGGACAAATTTGTCCCGTCTGGCGGTTGTGTCCGTCACTGCGTACACGATGATGATTCTTTTTCGTTTGTCGTCGTAAAGGATAAATGGTAGATTTAGATTTTGTTCGTGCGTAATGTAGGAATGGAACCTTGGGGAATAAGAGGGAGGGTGACGTTGAACAAACACTGGTTGTGAATGAACGTTCCTTTTTATAGGCATATGGTAGGGAGGAACTTTATAAGGTAAAACTCTGGTTTGTAAAATATCAGTAAGTTTGGAATGACTCTCCTTATTGACGGAAGTGGATGTGTTTATAGATTGGAAAAAAAAAAGTTTTACTACGGAAATTTTAAAAGAAACTTAAATTATGCAGTATATTTGAGAAAGATTTCTAAGTTTAATATCTCTCGAACGAATAGTTATACATTAGAATGACAATCAAACGAAAACGAAACAGATAGAGGGACTTCATGGAACATATTTAGGAAAGAAGATTCTGTTATTATATGAAAATACTGAGCTTGGATAATTCTTCACAGTCTTCTACGAAATATCTTGTTGTTGTGCAAGAAAACTGTTCATCTCCACACTCGACGTTTTGAGTAAACGCAATTTTAGTTTTTAAACATTCGTGATGAATAGAAATCATACCTTTATGAATAACTGAGAAATAGGCATTGTCTTTTAAACAATTCACTTCTGTTTTAGTTCCATGTAATTCATCCACTTTCATGAATTTGATTCTTTATCGAAAATCTACTTTAAATGATTGCTTTCGTTATTTTCATGTTTTCAGCTTGTGACGGCAAATTAACGAGAAATATGAAACAATAACGAACGATGGCGTAATATAAAATGTATCATAAAACATAAATAGGATTCAGCCAAGGTTGATGGCAGAGCCGATACTACAGGTGCGGCTGCACCGGACGATAAAATTTATAGGCTGTAAAGTTTTTATAATTTAGAAAAACACTGTGCAACAAAATTAAAACTGACAAATTTTTTAGATTTTAGAAAAAGGCACTGAGCAGCAATACTTAGGAGCGGTAAAACTTTTAGCATTTACAAAGGCACCGGGCAGCAGAATTTTAGAGCTGCAAATATTGCACCGGGTGGCAAAATGCCTAGCGTCAGCTCTGCAGATGCTAAAGTGGTCCCAGTACTAAGATGATCCAGTACTACTGCAGATGCTGCAGATGCTTTTTTTTTTTTTTTTTTTTTTTTTTTTTTTTGTCGATTTTTACCAATGCCTTTCCAAAGTGCTAACATCGCTGATGTAAACGTATTCATACGTTTTGGACATCATCAATGGAAGGTATAAAATTATTTATAAAATATGGACAAAAGTGGCATTTTTACCAATACGATGGGCGGCCATAACATGGCAATGAAACAGAACAAATATTCAGCTTATCCTAAACTCAGTCTTTATTTTAAGAAATAAATAAAATAATGCAGAATAAAAACCATCGTAATTTTGGTCATGTGACATTTTGCCATAAAGATATCAAATATAAATTTTTATATGCATCCTGCATAAAATGCATTCTAATTGAGAGCTTTCATAACTCTGTCCCTTCACGAAGGTTCTCACGCTGATATGCAGTCATCAAATCGTTGTAACCTTCAAGTTGTCGCCCAGGTGTTCCCTATCTAATGTGCACTATCGTGAAGGTGCGAACATCGACGGACTTCGATAAAGGAGCAAGCACTTTTATATCAGGCCACAGTCAGTGTGCAGTATCGTTCTGAAGATTAAAAATGGTTTCATAATATACAAATTTGGATGCTAAAAAGTTATTCATGTTGAGAAGCAACCAAAAAAATGTCGATTTCCATGGTATTATGAAAACTGAATTTCATTCGGTTAAATTCTGAAATTAACAAATGAGAATTTGAAGTCCAATATTATAGTACTTTCAGGGATATGTTATGTGAAGAAATATTTTAGCAAATTGAAATGGAAGATTTACAATACAAATAGTAATTTAAATTTTGTAAACTTTGTCTTTTGTGCTTGAATGCTGGGATAAAATGAATTTTGCCAAAATGTGTCATGTGGACGAAATTTATTTGATCAGTTTCTTAAATTTAAATCAGAGTCCTATGATTAATTAAACTAAAAAAATCATTTAACCATGCAACATTTTCGAAATTTTCTGCACATTAATACAAAACAAAATATCTGATGTGCTCACCACAGGACTTTCCTTGTACGTTTTGTTAAATGATACACATCTTTTTCTGTACTTCATTTAAACTTATTTCCTCTAATTTCATTACAAACATATTTCTAATACAATCCATTTAGTTCTCACTTCAAAAATATATAAAAGCTCAAACAATCTTCATTGAAAATTGCAAAATACTGATAAACCTAAAACATCAGAGGTAAAAACAGTTTAAAAAAATTTTACAATTAAATTTAGAATTTCTACGCAAAAAACAAGCAATTCAACCAGCGGGTGTTTTCTGCCCAATAGGCCACAAGATGGATTTTTAGGGCACTAAACTAAAGTTTACTTTCGGTCTCACTTGGCAAAAAGACTTTGGTGCACAGACTGACTTAATTCACTATGTCAACACTCCGCTTAAACTTAATTCCTCTTAATCTTTTAAATCTTTGATAATTATACAGCTATTGCATGCATATTAGCTAAAGGCATAAAAACCTTAATTGGAACATAAGAGTAATATGATTTAATCACTTTTAAAGAAAAAATGCTCAAATTACGAACATATAAGAATAAAAAAACTGAGTTCCTGGTGGGAATTATATGTATATATTATATGTGTATATATATTTATATTGTTCGAGGTCATTGAGTAAAGGGATGATTACCCTACCTAAGAAAAAAGTGTAGTGAAGTAATTATAAGTAAGCCTTTTGGACAGGAGAAATGAACAGGTAAAAACCTAAAGGTGAACTTAAAATTAATTACACATGAAGCATCGCAAAGAAACGTGAAAAAATATGAAAAGCAAAATATTAAATTCCCTGTTCAGCCCTTCAAACAGAACTTGCCAAGGGCATATATGTTTGGTGCAGCCGATTGCAACCAAAAATAGAGTTGCACAACTACATGTTATAGCAGCCCCATATACAAAATTTCAACGCTCTACGGCTAGTCGTTTTTGAGTTATGCCAGATACATATCTATGTACTTAGAGATGTCATGAAAAAAGCTCTTCTGAATCAATTTTAAATTAATTTTACAATTCATTTTGGGAAAAAAAGGTGTCCTTTATTCTGTTCATACTTAGAGATGTCATACAAAAACATCGTTCAAATGGATTCGAGAGCTGTCAAAATGGGTATTTTCGTTGCAATATGATACCCGAAATTTTTCGAGATTACAATACTTCAAGTAAATGCAAGTAAGGAAGTAAAATGTACTAGAAACAAAGATATTCGATAGCATTGGATTATTTGGAACTTTAGAATAATTATGCTCTTAGACTAAACCTAGGCAAAATTTCTAATACAGTACATCATTTGTTTAGAGGTCTATCTTTTGATTTTTCAACAGTTATATATACTTCACACAGATTAAAAACGTGACAGATTTAAATTTCACACAGATTTAAAAACGTGAATGGGAACTCATTAGTGCTACAGTAACAATCAACTATTCAGTGATGGCCATCTCAGAGAATGAAATATAAACAAAAGAACCAATTTTGCAAAAAAAGTTAAGGTTATCTTCTTAAAAAAATTAACACATTGTTGAACAATATTCTCAAGAAACTAAACGGTATTTACGCCACACGTGAAAAACCACGCATGCAGTGTGTCCTTACAAAACACCGATATCGAAATCAAAAATACCTTCTCAATATTTCACATCTTTAGCCATTTGTCTGAAATTTAAAACTTGGATATAATAAACTATGCAAGTATCTACTCAAAATACATCTTAGCATGTTCAGTAACTTAAGACTTTCAAACAAAATGCCTGTAAATCATTCTAAACAGAGCAATCATTTAAGGTAAGCTAATGTAAAAGGTCATTCGCCTCTTGAATTCCCTAATTTCGGAAATTCTAAAGATACGCTGTTTTTAAACATTTTTAGCCCATTGCGGTGTTAGCCCAAATGCTCTCGAAGCGTCTATGTGTCAGTAACTGAAAAAAAAGCCTGTAAAATCTGAAAGCTTTGAGAGAAGTCCATATTTTGAATTTCGAAATTTATATTTCGTACTTGATAAAACTGTAATGGATATTTTATTAACAAACTCAACGATCTGAAAGCTATCAATGTCAACACTCTACGGAATAAAATAATTTTATATTCAACCCGCCAAACTGTAAAAAATTCTAAATGTATGCTTCCTTAAATATTTTGTGATTTTGCGGTTCAATTGAACTTTATACATAATAACAAACTTTATACAAAATAATATGCTCACCAGAGGACTTTCCTTGTACGTCTTGTTAAATGATACACATCTTTCTCTGTACTTCATTTAAACTTATTTCCTCAAATTTCATTACAGAAATATTTCTAAGGCGTAAGGGCGAAGAACATGATATTAAATTAATAAATTTAACACACAAAATGTTGACAATAAAAAGACGAAAAAGAATGTTTTACAAGCCATCTTTCCAAGAAAATTGAAAATTCATATGAACTAAGAAAGACCCCAAAAAAATCGATAACTGTATGCCAACACTTAACATTCTATCTGAAATTCTAAACATATGCTGCTCTTTAAATTTTTATAATTTTGCTGCTGAATTGTATATAGCATAAGTGCCAAGAAAATGATACTTAAAGGAAAAGAAAAAAAGGAAAAATGAAAAGAAAAGAAGGAAAAAAAAAAAAAGAAATGAGTTAGCAGTAATGAAAGTAACAGCAGATTGGTAGATTACGAGCTCAAAGAGAACTTAAAAAAATTCTTAACAAATTTTTTGGGAGGCCAGTTAAAATCGGAACCCTTTCAGATATTTTTTTTAAAAAATTTTTCCCTTCTTCCTGACCGTCTTCCATAAAGCTATGATACTTCTCAGTTTGATTTTAGAATCAAGCCCTGTGCATTTTATAATGGTCTTTTTACATAATGTAACGTTTTGTGGTTTTTTTTTTTGAGTAGTCAATTTATCATAATGCGTTTTTATGCGTTTTACGAAGTGTTTTGAAGGCGTGTAGGGAAAATCCTGGTACATTTGAGATTCGAATTTTCGGTTTTTAATTAATTTTAGTGTCTTAAATGAAAATTTTATGGATTCTTTTTTCGGTTTTTTATCTGAAATGAAAGAGGAGAACAGAACACGTTTTCGAAACATATTAATCGACTTTTGTGAAGCTTCTTCTGATGAGTTCTGAATTGGGGTTTCAGTAAAAGGAGATTAATTTTAGTTTTATATTTTTTTATCTTGTATTTTTTCCCTTTTTGCATTTTCATTTTGATTTTTAGATTTTGTACTACTACGAATTCTTATTTTAATTTTGATATATTTGGATTTTGTGTTAAATCTCTTATACACGATTGCTAATATTAATATTGTTGAGGAATAACTTAGCTTCGACTCCGGTTTACTTTTAACTTTAGAATCTTTAAGTCTATTTAAAGATTCTAAAGTTAAAAGTAAACTGAAGTCTATTTTACTTCGATCCTGCAGCTATAGCGCAGGACGTATATAAAAATTTGCTTTTAATTTTGCCTCTTATTATTTCACATTTTGTATGTATATATAATTAATAAAATTAAACTATAACTATCCAAGCAATTTTAAATTTAATATTAAGATAAAAAAATTTAAAACTTTATGCTGAATTGAATTTAAATTTAAATAAAACGGTTGGTATAGAATTGTCAACAATCTTTGATTAAGAATGAGGGTATGTAGGAAGAAATTTTCAGAATAAAAGGTTTTTTACTAAAAAGTAAATTAATTAAAATTTGTTGTAGCCCGTTTATTACTATTTCGTGATTAAAACATCTTCAAGAGATAGCTTAATCCGAAGTTAAATGCTTCAACTAACATCTGCTACACCAAATACGTTTCTGTTTACCTTATTTAATCAGTAGTAAATACTTTTTTAAAATAAATAACGTGCACTTCTGAAACACACACGCATCCATAACGACATGAACAAAAGGAGGAAAGGACTATTAAGAATCCTGCGGCTAGGCTGCATTAATTTAACTAAACACAATTAAACATAAGAGTGAAAAAGGAATACTCCTGTTAAAATTCCAATATTTCAGTAAAGTAAAAAACATGAAAGTCAATGCAGAAATCTAAGAATTACTATTTAAAGTCTACACAAATTCCAATTTGCCAAGTAATAATAAGTAATAGAAAAATTTAAATAAAAATTTATATGATTTTAAATTATTAAAATATTAAAAGTATTTTAAATAATATTATTTTTCTATCTACCATTACCTATTACGACTTTGTAAATTGGAATTTATGTAGACTTTCAAATCGTAATTTTTAATTTCCTTTATTGGCTTTCAATTTTATGATTATATATATATATATATGCATACACCATTTGTAAAGTGTATATATTGAAGATTCCAGGTTACAGAAAGGAAATGGCTGAATTTACCAAATTCTTAAAATATCATGTATAGACATTTTATAAAGCTTGATTAAAATCTGTGGGAAGCATCGAACGATGTGGCCACTGAAGACGCTGTTTAAGAAATTCTGAGACTAAAGAAAAACAAAGTAGGTAAGAAGAAAAAAAAAAGGTGAAAATCAAGGTTATTTTTAAAAAAATCTAACTAAATGAGGGCACTTTTTTCAAGCTTTGTTCCAGTTCTAAGAAGTGCAATTCTTGGAAGAGGAAAGAAAATTCTTTTCCCCTTTTTCGAAGCCAAATGATTTGTTGGAGGGTAATATTACTAAAACCAAAAGCTTTATTGTAAGAACTCAGTTCGCAAAGAGCTGAACAAGTGTGTAAGCGAAAGAAAATCAAAAAGCTAAACCTAATTTTATAGAAAAAGGAGGAAATAAACTTAATTTCATGTATCAGATTTTCCGGCAATTCAAGGCGAAAACTAAGTAAAATTTCAAGTTAAATGACTTTCTAAGATTTTTCTCTGTATTTAAGGAGTAATGTTTCATTTCTTCTTGCATTATATATATTATATACACACACAGGAACTGAATAATTTTTTATGCATACTTCGAGTTTCAATTTAAAGAATGAATGAAACAAAGTAAGATTTCTGATAACAGCAACATTGTTCAAGTGCCATCTTTTAACAAAAGTGTAAAAAAGTTGAATTTATATGCAGATCCCCTCTGAAAGACTTTTTATTTACCACATTAAAAAGTTTTTTGGAGGGGAGTTTTCAATATGTAATATGGAAAACTGAAAAGAAAATTTGTATGACGGAAACATTTCATCCGAAGATAAGAAATGTTCGTTTAAGAGGTGGGTGTTGAAACCCCCAAATCTTCAAAAAATCGTGATTTCGGATTTTTGCATTTTCAAATTCTCTACACTTTTATCTTTCTGAAAATACCATTCTTTAATCTCTATGAAAATTAGAACTGTGAAAAATGTAGTTTTAATTTGTCATCGATTGCTTTGATCAATGAGGATTTTTACATAAAAACGCATTCTTCTCCAAACGTGATTTTTTTATACTCGATGTACCTTTTCTCAGGAACTACTGCTCACAGGTATCTAAAATTTTTATGGCTTATCTATTACGTTTCCTAATATTTACTGAAATGAGCTTTTTGTGATAAACTAAGAAAAAAAATTTTTTTTTTATTTTTTGTGCGAGAAAAGTGCTAAATTTTACTATGCCTAACAAAATATTCTGTAAATCACTTTAAAATTCAAAATGTTTCATTCAGCATTTCAGTATAATCAGAT
This sequence comes from Stegodyphus dumicola, assembly GCF_044657685.1. NCBI lineage: Eukaryota > Metazoa > Arthropoda > Arachnida > Araneae > Eresidae > Stegodyphus > Stegodyphus dumicola. The sequence goes on from NC_140774.1 coordinate 33,258,256, forward strand.
TGGTGTACTTTAATTACACAAAAAATTTCAAGCGTGTATCTACAGCAGATTTTGAGAAAAGGTATATCGAAAATGGCCAATTGAACATTGCCGGTATAGGGGTTGCTGATACCCCTTAAAGGATCATAAAAAATCTAATTTGATTAAAACAAAATCCTGAATTTCAGCATCTTTACAAATAATAGCTTGAAAGGAATGCTTCTAAATTACTAATTTTCAATGTAAATAGCATGTTTTGGTAATTGAATTTAAAAACTTAAACACACTTGATTGTCTTTAATATTAGCATGCAGTCTCTCCAAACGTTTTAACTTGGACCTATAGAGTAATTTTAGTAAGACTTAGTTTATTTATTTAATATTTTTTTAGCTGAAAAGTGCTTCTAGTCTCGAAATACAATTTTACGTTGATTCACCTTACATGCTGTCCACTGTAAATGCGTTGTTTCACTTTTCATTCGAGTCTGTTGACATTCGGCAAAATGTAAGATTTATCTCTCAGATTTAAACTGTCTGTTATTGATTGACAAACTAAGGTACTTATCCAGTTCTTAAGAAAGTTATTTTTAAAATTTTTAATCGGATTGCTTTAAAATAAAATGCATTTAATTCATGATACAACTAATTAAAAACAAAAATAGCTTTTAGAGAATTCCGTTATATGCATCTTCCCTTTTAAAGTATACAGATTATGTATAACGTTTCCATGTTTGTCCAAATGCATATTCATCTAATACCCTATAAAATGTTTCTCTATTCTACATGGGTCATCTCTGTTGATAAATCTCTACTGATAAGCCACATTAAGCAAAATCTGAATTCTTTCAGATTTCCTTCCCTTCATTTGATCGTTTGATTTGTGGGGAAAAATATTTTCCTTTCTTATCTGCTTCCCCACATCTTCTCACGAAGTCTTCATAAAAATTTTATCGCTGTATTTAGCGTCACATGGTCTTAATCTGCTGGACGGCTACTTAAACTAATTTGTTTTATATGCTGGAAAAATAGGACTACGGTAAACCATATAAGGTATATTTAATTTTGTTCAGCTTTAGAGGTTCTTTTGTTTACCTTAGTTACTTAGTTACCTCATTTTGTTTACCTCATTGGTCCCGTTGATTTTATTGGTCATTAAAGTAGAAATCAATGAATCACAGATGCATTCTATCATAAATGAGTTTCGCTATTTCGTTCGTGTTTTGAAGCTGTGACTATTTTTTAAAGCGTTTGGATTGACGGGGAAGTGACCAATGTAAAATGACACACTTCCAATTAAAGTAGCAATACCCATAGGGAAACAAATGGTCGTAGTGATAGGAAGATTCGTGAACTTTTAATAAAGATAGCAAACGGTGTACTTTTTTATATTTATTGCGAAGCGAAGCTAATAGGAAACATGAGCAACAGAAATATAATTTTTTAAATAGTAATAACATTTAGACAGCAAAATGTAAAATAAATATTTTTTAACAAAGAAACCATTTTCCCCTGTATTTAGTGTCTATAAGAGTTTAAAGTAATCTGGCAACTGCTAGAGGACAAAAATAATACTTAACGATTTTAACTGATTGAAGAATGGCAATCGAGAAAAATTACAAGGCATTTTTATTAGATCTTGATTTCACTTCTGCCAGAATTTTGCCAAATGCAGAAATTCAATTTCATTATTGTAAATAAAACTTACTGTCCTTTAAATTTTTCTGCATAAAATTCAGCTAATTTATATTTAAATGGGTTGAATAATGTTTTGCAATTAATTGTGTAGTAGAATCAATGGTAAACGAAGCTCACAAACAATATTTTTTTAAAACCTCACACGTAAATGCTTATACATTTCTCATTTTTGTTCTATTGAAATAATGTAAAAATAAATATTTAAGGATGAATAACTTAATTATTTCCTTTCGTTACATGCTAAGTAAAAGGTATCGCATAAAGAACGTAAAAATAAAACACAAATTCATTTTATAAAGTTTAAACCACAGTTTATATTTAACCTTCATTTATTAAACTTCCTCGAAAATAAGTAACTGATAAATATTCATAATTTTTTGGCTCTGCAAACATGAATCATCCATTGAAACGCATTTATGATTCATAATAAAAGCAAAACGAGAGAAATTTAACAACTTTCTGTAAACGGGAGCGAAATTTCCCTTTCTATTCTACCTTTATTTATTATGCACATATTTTTTTCTTTCTCGGAAAAGAATGTGGTTCTTTTTGATGTGACCACTTACATAACAATCTCCGCAAAAAGAACAGAACCTTAAAATAAAAATAATAAGAATAATAAAAAGTAAAAGAAAATATCGCTCCTAACGCGTTTGATTTTGAAAATTTATCCGCATAATGTTTTCTGAAAGCTTAGGAAAGCGATACATTGTCTTCTGCCCCCCTCCACCTTCATCCATCACCTCCCCCCGGAAACTCCTCCATCCCAACCCTCTTTCGCGTAAAAGTGGGAGGGGGAGGAAATTATTTAAATGAGATCACGTGACCGCCGTTTTGTGGCGCCTTAAGCCCTCTTCTGCAGAGCACCCCCTCCTCCACCCTCTTCCCTCCCTCCCCTAACGATCTCCATCAGCATGCGGATCAGATACGGGGAGGACGAGATAGAACGGAGGGGGAGGGTCGAGATGGAAAGGGGGAGGGCATCAGCAGAAGTGCCCCCGTTCCTCCAGTTACCTGAACGCATTCATTACCGCCTGCTAATTGGCGGCAAATTTATTGCACAACACGAACTCTCATTGAAGTAGATGTGCCTGCGTTATTCACTCAGTCTTCTGAGACTCGTAACATGGCGTAAGTTGTAGGCTTTTACGCCGCATTTTTCTCTTTGTGAAAATTTTGCATACGCGCAGATGCCACTTAACATATTCCGAACTTTTTCAAATCGCTCTAAAAGTTAGATGTGACTGATAAATATCAAGTTATCTTATGATTACTCCGTATTCTTTAAATTATATACATTAAAAAAATTAATGAGAGGAAAAAAACTGAGAGAAAAGAAGCTATATTATTCTGATCTAATGAAATGGTGGCCTGTACACTCAGTTTTTAATATTCATTCATTTTACAGATTTAATCAGATTTCTCGAAACTGGAAACAGCTGAAACGAGGTTGTGTGGAAATATCGAATAATTGAATGAACGACAATTTCAGCAAATTTTTACTTTAAAGCGTCTACATAATGCATTTAAAATGACAAAATAAATTATTCCAAACATTATTAATAGCCTTATTTTTGTCTATTAAGAAATGCTGAAATATATTTAAAATCAACAAATAATTCTTTAACAGTGCACATACATTAAAAAAATGCCAATTAAAGTAAATTAAAGTAATATCAGCACAAAATCTTACGATTGTTATGGAGAATAAGAAAGCTTCTGTTTGCTTAAAAACTATAACAAAAAGTTAGGATTTTGTTTTCCTTTTTAATAATAATTTTTAGAACAAAAGGAATTTCCGTAAAAGCATTAGTATCAATAACATAACGAAAACAATGTTCAAAACATCATGTTTTAGTTTCTTAACGAAAACATTTTAAAAGTTTTAATGCATAGAATTAAAAATATAGAATATCAAAAGCTTAGTTCCACATCAATACAAATAAAAGTACAGATTAAATTAAAATCATTTTTAAATACATAAATAATGTATTTACAAAAACAATAATCCAGTTTATGGTGAGGGTGAATAAATGACTTAAAAAGCCAAGCAAATATTCACATTTATAAATACAATAAATTTGGTATATTGTGAAGGAAAGATTGATCAATTTGTAACTTTATTTGGCTGTCTTACTAATTACGAACATGGTACATTTCAGAGAATAGAACAGGTGCTCTTTAAGTTATTTTTAAATTGCTGTCTCAACTTTTAGCTGCGCTCTTGACAAAAATTTGTTTATATTTGTGTGTTTGTGTATGCATGCGTTACATAAGTCCAATCATAAGATTGATGGGAAAATCAAGCTGAAATTAGGTAATTAATTAAATTGCTATTATAAAAAATCAGAAAATCAAGCTGAAATCAGGTAATTTATTAAATCGCTATCATAAAAAACCAGACAAGTCAAGCTGAAATCCGGTAATTAATTAAATCACTATCATAAAAAACCAGAATTTATATGAAATATCTACATTCCATTGCTAAAATAAGGTTAGACAGAAGCAGTGGAAACTGCATCATCCATCGCAAGAATAATTACTTAGCAAAGAATCAAATGAAAAAATAAGAGTAAATATTATAAACAGAGAATAGCCGAAAAGCAATAAATAATTATAACTGAACGTCTTCTTTTAAATAATAATAACTGAGCTCCATATTTAGTAAAAACGATAATAACTGAAATTATAATTTAAAAAATAATAATAAATGGATTTCTTATAAAAAATGGTAGCAGCTGAAATCAATATACCAAATAACTGAAATCATTGCTTAAAAAATAATAATACCTGAATTTCTTATCTAAAAAGAGACTGAAAATAAACAGCATTTTATTGAACTTATTTTTATTTTAAAATTCCTTCTTTCCTTCTTCCCCCTCCAAAAACATTGCTCTCGAGAAATAAAAGAAAAACTTGATTAAATCTCTTCTCTCTTCCCCTGCTCTTCCAGCAAATATTGAGCATCTATTTTACAAAAAGGTAAAGAATACGTCCACAAGTTCTGTAAATCCTTCATTTTCTCATCGTTTAAGCAACTAAAAAGGCGGTCATGCAGTCGTGGTGCTAACAAATTAATAATTCTTCAGTTTGTGGTGGCTTAAAGGAGTAACTACGAGAGAAGGTCAAATTTCTCTTCATATGCGTTGCAAATATGAAGCGATTTCTTACAGAATTTTCTCCAAGATGATGTTGATGATATCATAATAAACTTTTTATGAGGCTTCTGAAGCATAAAATTTTAACGTTTTTGTTTATGACTATTTTGCATTTAATTCTCTCTCCCTCCCCGAAATATAGATTTTTGAAAAGATCCCTTTACATAAGAAAAATTCTTCAATAATTCAAAATCTTGTTCAAAAGTATTAATTGTATTGTAGAGACATTAAAAAATTTTTAAAAGCAGGCAGGATGAAAAATTAGCAACCGCCTTCGCCGGGAATTGAACCACGGACCTCTAGAATACCAGCCTAGGGTGCAGAACCACTACACCACGAAGGCACGCTAGGAAAGCGGGAGAAATACCTTATAGTATTTTTTTCTCAGATATAGTTTCTCAGTAAATCTTTAAATTTTACGATTTTTTTACTCAAAAAAGCATTCTTAAATGACCTCACCTTCAGGATTTATCAAAAATGAGTAACGGTATGAGTAACGTTATCCACATTGTGTATAAATGGGAAGACTGCACGGAGAATGTCTCATTTGGAAATCGCATTTGAATATTTTTTATTTCTGTAAATGTCGTGTTAAGCCTCCTGTAAAAAGAAAAATCTACTGCCAGCATGTACCGAAATTCAACAGCGGCAGAATCGCGGCCTGTCGGGACTGCAGTTTTTCGTTCCGTGACATTGCTGCTTGTGTTGGTCGGTATCCGATGAAAGTCATGTGAATATGGAATGGATGGGTCCAAAAAGACCATAGTTGAAAGCCGTTCTCAATCTCAATGACCTTCGGATCATTAACATCCGGGAGAAGAGACATGTTGTTCTCTTGGTCTTGCGGGATCGCGCAGCCAAGTCACGTACTCTGAGTCGGGAATCGGGCTTCCGTGCAGGATGATGAGTAATTAACAATGCGATGTTAACAATGTGATGATCCTCATTAACAATGCGACGACGTCTGCAGCACCATGATGCGACCACTGTTGCGGCTTTCCTTGCGGACCATTGTTGTGACAATAGAGATAGGCACGTCAAAAGTAACGTGACGAACGGCAACACTGGATATAAGAGTAGCACTATATCGTTGATTCTGACCAATCTCGGTTCTGCGTACAGCATCATGATGGCCATATCCATGTGTGTAGGCACTGAGGAAAACGATGGTTGTCGGCTCACATTCGTTATCTTCATACTTGCCTTGGCATGGTGATATGGGGTACCATCGGGTACCCATCCCGATCCATTGCTGTTCGTATAGCTAGCAATGTGGAGAGCCGTTACATTTCTGAACTGTTAAGGTCCATCTTCGGGGGCCTACGTTTCACCATTTTGCAACAAGATAATGCACTATACTGGATGTTCCCCGCACTGTCTCAACCTTCCTCGATATACAGGGTACTCGACTGTTGCTCTGGTTAACATGTTCTCCAGATCTCTCACCCACTGACAACATCTGGCCAATGATGGGTCTGGGTCGGGTCATCTGGTCTGGGTTGTCGAGGGCCTGGCATACCACCACTCGCCAGTCACTACGATTAACGAATCCTGGCATACGCATAGAATGAAGTATACGTATATGTCATTCAAGCTCTGTTCAACTCGATGGCCAGCCGGATTAGAGTGGTAATTGCTGTGCACGCTTTCTACCCCAAACCGCCTGCAAATATAATCCTACCTTCCTTCCATTATACTATATATGTGCAATAAATAAGATTCGACTATTTCCTTTCCTTCCTAGTGCAGTAATTTTCATCACCAGCAGTGTAATTTAAAAGCAGATTACTTTTAAATCTGATTTGCTGCACGTTCTTGAATTATTTTTTTAGTTATTCTTCTCTCAAAATTTTTCTCTCACATTATTTTTTTTAGTTACTTTTCTCTCAAAATTTTAGCCAAAGATCTATCAAGACAACATTAAAACTGGCATGAAACAAGCATCGAAATTCGATAAGCGTTTTATACAAACATAGAAACTCACAGTAAGCGAACATATATCAATTCATTGCGTAAAAACAAGCTAAGGAAAACGTATATTAAAAACATAAATATAGATAAAGCAATCAAGAAGTTTGTTACCTAATGTCGGTCAGAGTGAAACTTTAGTTTTCAAATTGAATATATATTAATAAAAAATTTTAATTCAAATAGAAGATTCTTCTTCAGTTGTTATCCAAAGCTGTTAAAAATGTAATTATGTATTGGCAAAATCTATGTGATTCAAGGTTTATATACTATATATATATATATAATTCCACTAAAATTAATCTTAGGAGATAATATAATCGATATTTCTTTAGTAGATAAATTATTATTACTTACTTTGCAGCAATTGCGCAAGTAGTAGAATAACTCGATTTCGCACTAAGTGAATTTAAGATCATACAACATTTGATATATATATATATATAGTGCTCTAAGTTTTTCATTATTTCTTGTGAGTTTTTATTTCAATTTCGTTTAGATTAAGTCTTTTCACTAAAGTTTTATAATTTCACTTGTGTTTTCATTCTTTTGATAATGTTCTCTTTGTTTAAAAATAAAATTTTGACTTCAGTTTTTCCTTAAAGCATATTATTATTTCACTTACGTTTTCAGCTCTTTGAATACAGCTCTATTTATAGGTAAACAATTTTGATTAGAATTTACTTTCTTTTTCCTTGCTTTGGGGAGAAGCCAGAATTTTCGGGTGAACTATTATAATTAAAATACATTGAAATGCTCCATCGGCTAATTCTGGATACAGAAAAGCAAAGATTTTTGAGGGAAAGAGATTTCATTTGATGTCAGTGTCCCTCTTCCTTACAAATTGGCATTGAAGCTGATTGAATTGATCTTCTATTATGTTCTTTTTTTCTTTAAATTTCATTGATTTTTTAATAAGGGCATTGCTTGTTTGAAGTGTTTTGGTTTTGATATTAACCTCGTTTTTGCATGTATAGGATTATTTAAATTTTATTACTTATGAATTTCAATTTTTGGTCTTCGTGAAAAATTGGTTCTGAATTTCTTACTTTATGTCTTTACTGATAATTTTTCAGCAGCTTAATGAGCGAAAATACTAGACATGTTACGTTTAAAAATTTTTTTTCTGTAATTATATATTACGTTCTTTGTGTGGAAAGATTAGGATCTCGTTATGAAGCTTCCTTTAGAGCCAATATCTGAGATGATTGCCTGAGACTGTCATATAAAGTCGACATTTTATTAGCAGTTATTGAGGCAAAATTTCTAGTCTCTTGCAGTTTAGAAGAGAATTTACCATATTTTTACCATACGTATTAATTTGCTGAATTATTTGCCTTATTCCGTATAAAATGCACTTGGGAAACTTTGTTACTTTAACGTAATTATTAAGTGGAATGGAAACGTGAAAAAAGATCCTGATGGCGAAAACTAAAGTTTAAGAAATATTCTGAGGTAATTTACAACTTGTCTGAAAATTTTACTGTAAAAAATCGGAAGGAATTGTTTAGTTTTTGTCCTATATTACGGTATTTAATCATTTTAAATTTCTTTCTGGAAGAATATTGCATAAGAATGAAACAATAACAGCCCTTCATAGGTACGGTAGTTTTATTCGCAAACCGTTGTTTTCTTTGTAAAACGCATTCATAAATGCAAACTGATTTTGTACGTAAGGCAGTTTAACATTGCAGTCGACAAAATATATTAACATTTATTTTTAGCCCAAAGGGCGTTAGCCCTGAAGGTCTATTAATTTTGTTTTGGCATTTTGCGTTGGTTCACTATAAATGTCTGTTCACGTTTCAAATTGTTGCCACCAAATATTAGAGCCCTGTGTTATAGTTAAAGAAATTGAATAATGAAGATTCTGCATAAATGTATGTATGTTTCTCGCATTGTGATAAAACAACGGTACCTAGAGTCATCAAGTTTTGAATAACATACGTTTCCAACCCAATATGGGAATGCGGAAGCTCAAATTTGGCATTTGTTTTATTATATATTTCATATTTTGTATAACTTTCACGAATCCTTGATTAGCAAACTCAACCATTTTAAAGCGAGAAATGTACGGGAGGGGGGATTTACCTCCAGCACGCGAGACCGTATATCGGAAATTCTATAGATATGCTCATTTTAAAATTATTTTGCGATATTGCTGTTGAACTGAATTTTATGGTTTAAGTGCGAAGAACATGATGTTTCATAAAGGCAATACACAAAACGTTAAAAAAATTCCCCTTTGGAAGTAATGTAAAATCTAAAAGCTTTCAGATTTTTATTTTATTTTATTTTATTTTTAAGGGTAAATTTAACATTTAATTTAGTGATTTACCAGATCAAATCACTTTTAATTTCTTCAAATTTTTTGTCAAGAAGAAGAAAATATTACTGTCTTTCATTACGCCAGTTTAGTGTTCTGGCTCTTTACTTGCGGGAAACATTTGTGGCAAGTTGCGTACGCAAATGATCCAGTGTAAAAGATAGGCAACTCCGTTTTGATTAATTATAGGTTTTCCTTGCCAAGTAAGAACGGTGCCTAGCCGATATACTGGTTAATGACACTAACTGCCATACTGATGGGATCGGGTTTGAATCCCGAAAAAGACATGAATATTGCGACATGGAAATGTCTGTACCTCAACGGAGCACTCAAAATACACGGTGAGACGAAAGTCGTCTTGATAAGTTGGTGGTAAGAGAAGAGGGGTGTGACTGCACATTCAGAGTGCTCTTCCTCAAAATTAGGGGCGGAAGCTTAACGGTTTGATAGCTTCAGCAACACTTCAGTCTTCTGGGGTACAACAGAGTTGATAACCTAGCTTTAACCTATAATTGTCAAATAAGGACAATAACCTTAGCTTCTCATTATACAACAGAATAATATCACGGCATGCCCCCTCAGCTAATTCGCATTGTTACTTTGAACAGCTTATTTTAATTGAATGATTTTTCTGCTCTTGATTTTGAATATCTGAGGATTAAATCCTCAGTTAGCAGACATATCATAACTATTTAGCTTCATGTGTTAAACTGATACCTGATTAGAGATGCTATGCTAAGAAGAGATCGCACTTTTTAACATTTATAATATTTTTAAAAAAATTGATAAATTTTTAATAATAAACACTTTTTGGAGATATTAGACTGCAATTTTTTATTCTTAAATTTAGATTTTATTTTCTTTTAATCTTTGCTGTTTTTGAATAAATGAATTATATAAGAAATGGAGGAAGTTCGCTTCACTTAAATTCGTTATAAATATTTAAACTGAATTTAGATACTTGCGTGTTAAAAAAGAATACTTACTTATTCTGTTTTAAACGAAGCAGTGAAATGAGTAAATATTTACGTGCATTAATCAAATTTCGGAAAGTAATATTTTTATGCGCAGGATATTAAACAAATGAAAAGACCGCAACTGCAAACTGGTAACATCAATTAATTATTTCACCTTTCATCGTGACTTGAGTGTCAAAAAAAATCTATTTTTTATCTCCATTTTTTTTTTTTTTTTTTTTTTTTTTTAAATTTTCTAAAAAGTCCCAGTTAAATCTTTATTTCGTTTCTGTAATTAAAATCTCGTTTCCTGCGTCAATAAATTTCACTACCTTCCGTATTTTTTTTACACGCAGCTGAAAAAAAGATCTCATTTTCCTCGTTGAAGACGCTGAAAATCATGTTTAGAGTTATATCTGACATAGTGAATTGTTTCGAGCTGCTTTTAATGATAAGCTCCGAATATTCTCTCTCTGTCTCGCAAAACATTTACCACGAAGAAAGTTAAATTTTCGACTTTTCGCCACACATTACGACCTTTGCTTAAGACGTGTCGAATCCTCTTTAGTCCTAGTAGAGCTAGGAACATCAAATCAGTATCAAAATCTTCCACAACCCTCCCCAAATTGCACCGATATATACCCGGGGCTGATAAGCCCTAAGCTAGGCAGGGGATATCTGCGAGCTCCGGGCATAATCCCACCAGCTAAGCCCCCCGATCCTGAATGTGTCGACCTGCCGTTGTGATCGGTATCACGGCGTTGTTTTTACTGCTTGTTATTATTTCTTTTTCCGCTCGCCAGATGCCGTTGCTGGTATTTATTTATCTTTTATTTTCATGTAATTTTTTTTTCTTTTCTTTTTTTGGTATGCATCCAATAGTCGTTAGGCCTAACAGGGTGAGTTCATCGACGGAAGTAAAGAAGGGGAATGATGCCGGAGTGACAACGGCAGCTGCCGGGAAGAGTTTTGCTTCTCTGATTTGTGAGGGTTTTCGTAAATTTTTGTTTGTTGGGAGAAGTTAAGTTTCTGTGAGACGACTTAGCATCGGGAGAGTGATTTATTAGGATGAGTGCATTAATCTCGCGTTTTTCAAGAGAAGCATCTGTCAAAAGTGGTTCTTATTTATTCTTTTTCTTTTAATTTCACAGAAGTGTAATAAAACACTCAAAGGTTTAACAAGAATTTAGTAACTTTGAGCTCTGGAACAGTGTCAAAACAGACGTGTCTATGTCAGACATTCTATAAATTACGTAGAAAAATGCTGCGTAATTGAGTAAAAGGAAGCAGTTTTTCAGTCGTGCGATTTGATGGTCTATTTCTTTCATTACCTTAGTAATTCTTCACCTGACCTTATAACTACGTTTATTAGCTTCTTTTTTCAAAGAATTTGCTTTTTTAAAAAAATATTTTAATACACCAGTGCTTATCAACACTTATGTTAGAAATCGCTGGGAATTCTTAATGGATGATATCGTGAAAAAATATGAATTTTATCGAAACAGCATTTAAAAAACAATTATAAGAAAAACAGAGATCTGAAGGCTCTGTTTTTCTTATAATTTAAAAAATCCGAAGGCTTTTCAGGGGGTCATTTTTTAACGTTTTGTGCGTTACTTTTATTTACTAAATATCATGTTCTTCGCACTTAAACCATAAAACTCAATTCAACAGCAATTTCACAAAATAATTTAAAAAGAGCATATCTTTAGAATTTCTGATGCACAGTTTCGCGCTTGGAAATAAAAATGTTATTTTTGCTGTACAGTGTTGCCACTGCTCTCTTTGATATCGTTGAGTTTGTTAATCAGAAATTCGTTAAAGTTTTACAAAATGTGAAACAGAGAATAAAACAAATTCTAAACTTGGGTTTCCAGATGCCCATATTCGAGTGGAGGACAACGTTATTCAAAATTTGATGTCTCTAGATACTATTGTTTTTTCACAATGAGAGAATTTCTTTAAATATAATGCAGGGCTCTAATATTTGATGGCAACAATTTGAAAAGTGAAGCGCCGTTTATAATGAATCTAGGCCAAATGCCGAAACGAAATTAATAGCCCTTCTGGGCTAACACCCTTTAGACTTTAAAATAAATAAATTAATTAATTAAGAGTTATATTGCTGAGTAAATTTAACTAGACTGAATAGTTTATTAGAACTTTCTCCTTTCTAAAATTTCTGGAAAACTAAGAATTAATGTGACATAAAACAAAATTTTTTCAACCCTCGATGAAGATGTATTATTTTTCACTTAACATATAAAATCCTGTCTTCGCAAAACTAACAAAGAAGAAGAACGAAAATAAACTAGAGGCCATCCTTACAAAGTGTTGCCACTATTCTAAGTTTAATAATTATGATTTTTCTTCTATGTGCCTTCTTGTGTAGAATACAGCCTTTCAGAAAAGCATAATTTTTAATTTTTTAGCAAACTGAAATATTTAAAAGCATCATTTTGAGACTGCACGAGTGAACGAAATGAAATACCTTTAATTTATCTTCTACACGTTTCATTTGTATATGGTTTCCAGCGCATTGCTATTCGGATAAAGCATAATAACTTAACTCTTTCACAGCAAGGTCGCTCGAAACGCCCGAGCATTTAGACACCGACAGGTCGCTCGAACATCTGTGTCCATTTCCTATTTGGTGCTTTCCCCCGTCACGTTAGTGCATGGTTCATTGGTTTCGGGGGTTGTTATGACATATCAATCATTCTTTTTGAAGCAATTAAAAGTAGCTCTGGTTTTTGAATGTACCTTTCCTCGCTTTTATTTAACGTCAACATTTAGCTATTGTTGCTCGCACCTGCAATCCTGTCCTAAGAAGAAACTCCCCACAGTAGGTGAAGCCGCACAAAGATCCCCAAGAGAAAAGTAAACGCTTCGCTTTAGTAGGTTAACACTATAGCAAGTTAAAGCTGTAGCATTCTACTTGTGGCATGGGTAGGAAATACATTCCAATAAGAATTCGTATACATGGGCGTTTCATATGTGTGACCAGAAACAGATTTTGATCTCTACCAAAGCCAAAGAGTTAAAGTGCTTTGCAAACTTAATCTATCTATTATTGATGAACAAAGCAAGTGATTCAAAAGCAATAAAAACATATAATAATTTAAATATCTGTTTTACTTTTTTAATAATGATCGAATGCAATTGATAGAAATGAAATACATTTGACTTATTGTACATCCAGCTGATAATTTTTATTAACATTTATAGCTTTAATTGCGAAATATGTTTTGAACGACATATGTCCAAATGATTACGGGATTAATTTTTGAAGGATTTCTAATGCCCTATTTATTTGAATTAACAGTAAACTCTTCTTTGAGTGTTAGACGATAAACGGAAGTTTTCAGATAGCGGTTTTCATATTCTTTTTAATTTTATGGATCCAGTTTTGTTTAGGAAGGTAAGCAAAGAATTCGCTTTTAATTTTAAACACGGGGGGGGGGGACTGTTATTGCGTACTCCATATTTTATTAATATTGAAGGAATGTAAAAAGGCTTGCTAAGACTTTCAGATCTATTTCAGAGTTATTATATTTTTTCTGAGCAGAAATCGACTTTTCAGCTCTTCACTAGACACGCCGAAAATTATCGTACAACACATAATAGGGTGGAAGAATGGAGACTTTCTTTTCCTCCAGCATAGCTCTTTCCGGAGAAGAAAAGACCTTTCACGTCGCAGCAAGTAATACCTCCCCTTTTGGATGAGTCTATGCGTTTTGACAGAATGCCAACTAGGGTTGCGCTTGAGACGGTCGAACTATATCTATACCTATCTGTCTATGTGTGTATAAGTGTGTGCTTACGTAAGAATAGATCTTGTAAATCTTTTTTTTTTTTAGATTTTTATTAAAAAATAAAATTTAAAGAGATTTAATAATTAATTAAAAATAAAATTTAAAGAAAAAAAGAAATTTAAAGATATTAAAAAATAAAATTTAAAGAGAAAATAAAATTTAAGATTTGCATACTTTATATATATATATAAAGTATAAGTATGCAATATGTATATATATATAAAGTATGCAAATTTTTTCTTGAGTAATAAGGTTTGCTGAAATTAGGCAAGCCTGAACCTTTTCTAATGAGAATAGAGACATATCTATTTGAAAATAGGGAATTAAACTAAATGCTATAACTCATTTTTTTAATCTATCATATTGCAGTAGAATTTTTTTAATGTCAAATAATTAATAAATTCCAAACTGATTAATTAACTTCGTTTTTTTCTAGAGACATCTCTTTATCTCTTTGTCTGTCTCCTTTTTTTTTTTTTTTTCTTTTTACTTAAAACATATCTTAAACTTTTAAATGGCTCATATATGATACTAAAATATACAAATATGATGGAAATTCCATTGCAAATTATTTAATTAAATTTTTCATTCTATTTTGCAGTTTAACAATTTTGAAATAGAAACTATGATTTTCCGACTGACAGCATATCTTTAATATTGACTGACAGCATGTTATGCATGCATGTCCTTATTGGGTATCATATTAAAAATATATGATGTGAATACAACATGACTTTCTTCTACGGCTTATTGAATTATGCACATATTTCCTGCATTTAATTTAAACTTGTTTCCTCGAATTTCATTAGAGATATATTTTGCATTCAATTAATTTAATTCTCACTTCGCGGCAAAACAAATATACATTAAACTCAAAGCATTTTCATTAAAAATGATAAAATACAGAAAAACATAAAACACTAAATACAATTAAAAACAGTTAAAACAATTTCATAACTAAAATTAATTTTATACGCAAAAACAAGTAGTTCGGCCAGCAGGCAAGAAGATACATTTTTTGATGCAGAAAATTGAACGCAGATTAACTAAAGGCATAAAAACCTTAACCAGAACATAAGAACAACATAATTCAATCACATTTAAAGCAAAAAAATGCGCAATTTACCAACATATTAGAATTAAAAAAATGAGCTCACCGAGCCGGGTAACAGAGTGAAAGAGTGGGTGTGTACATACAACAATACTTTTACAAAACACAAACATGACTAATATTTTTGCGCATTAAGCTGCAGAAAAATTATCATTAAAGACATAAAGTAAGAAATTTAGAACTAATATTTCACAAAGACCAGAAATTGAAATTCATTATTAATAAATTTCACATAATCATAGAAATGTTAAAACCAAAACATTTCAAATAAGCAATAATTCCACTTCAAAAATTTATGAAATTTGAAAAAAATGAACAAAAAACATAAGAGAAATTCGATCAACCTCGATGTCACTTTATCGGGGGGGGGGACTTTGAAATCAATTGAAATCTCCCTTCTACAAAACCGATACACAGTCTCACGCGCTGGAGATAAAAACTTTTTTTTTTTTTTTTTTTTTTTTTTATGTACAACGTTGACATTGCTCGCTTTGAAATCCTTGAGTTTGTTAATCAAAATTCATTAAGTTTTACAAAATATGAAATCAAAATCACACAAATTGCAAATTTAAAATTTGGGCTTCCAGATGTCCATATTCACAGTAGGATTACGTCATTCAAAATCTGATGGCTTTAGGTACCGTTGTTTTATCACATTGCGAGAAACGTATTGTTGCGTTTTTTTCTGACACCAGTTGTTACGTTATTTTCTTACTTCACGTTCGTACGGGGTTCGTAGATTTGGAGTGAATAACGACGACACTTGATGAAGTATCGAAATACACTTTATTTACCAATATTAATCAGATAGCTCCAAATCACTTTTACTGTCGTCGAACTGTTATAAACACGCTGACACGTTCAGCGACACAGCCTTCGCATTGTCAGGCAATAACGGTGGAGACAGCTTCACTGCAAAGCACCAGAGTACAGCTCCCGACTCTGCTTGGTCGTTCTCGGAACTGCACGTACTCTCGAGACTCTCCACGCTACAACTCACGATGCACTCGACGATACACAAGAGTATAGCTCTCAACTCATCACAGTCTAAGACAAAACTCGACGATGCACTAATTCGCAATACACTAAAAGACTCTCTCGATTCACTCGACAAACTCAGCGCTAGACTTCCAGACACTCGCTCAATGACTGACTATCAGCTCGCTAGACGAGGCACACACTAACTGACTGCGGTCCAGCAGGGTTTATATAGCTTTCGGCTTGTGTTCGAGAACATTCTGGGCTAAACCGTGCATGGTATATCGCCAATTTTGTCGCCAAATGGGCAACACTGCCTTTTTTCCATTTTATGGCAACTTTAAAACTGCTTTGCGGGGAAGCCATCTTACCACGCCTGTACATTTCGTAACAATATATACATTTATGCAGATTCTTCATTATTTAATTTCTTCAAATATAATACAGGGCAATTTATATTTGGTGGTATTAAATTCCTCTTCTGTTTTTGTTCATTTTTCTTTAAATTTCATAAATTTTTGAAGTGGGGTTTTGCTTATTTGAAATGTTTTGGTTTTAACATTTTTAAATTCTTTGCTGCATTTATGAATTTCAATTTCTGGTCTTTGTGAAATATTAGTTCTAAATTTTTTACTTTATGGCTTTATATATGTTTGGTGCGGACGATTGCAATCAAAAAGGAAGATACACAACTTCATAACAGTCTCGTATACATTCTGAGTCTACTCGTTTTTAAATCATGAGAGATATATATACATATGCACGTACGTACAGACGTCACGAAAAATAATCTATTAAATCTCGTCTGAATCTATTTTACGATTCGTTTTGGAAAAAAGAATCCTATAATCTGTCCGTAAGTACAGATGTCACGCAAAAATATTGTCCATAACGGATTCAAGAGCAGTTAAATGGATACTGTTTTCGAAATATGATACCTGAAGTTTTTCGTGATCCTTCAATGCACTCAACTCCTCTTGCTTCATCATTTTACCATATTTTCCCTTATATTTATTTTATATGACTTTTTCCTTACTATATGATACAGCTTTATATTAATAAGTAATTAAGTATCAGTTTATTAATCAATTTTCAATCAACGAAATCTTGAGTATGACGCCAGTTACGGGTGTATATTCGGCTATCGACATCTTGACCCCCATTAACCCCAATCATCAGTCATCGACAAATTACCCCTTTTATCGGTCATACCTTATAAAATTCCATCGACCCACAAGAGTCAATACTGACCACATTGAGAACGCCGATTTATATTCTTGTGAAAATAATTTATACAGTGATCCCAGGCTTGAATCAAACCTTTAACTGACGCATTACAACTAATTATACCTATAAAGGGCTTTCAAAGTTCCATTTTCAATTCCTTTTGTTAATTCCTTTCATGTCTTTTATATATTTCTATTTCCGAAAAATTTTAACATTCTTTCATGACGCACTATACATTGGCTTGCAAGTATTTCATTCAAAAATTAATACAGAGAGCGATATCATACATTTTTAATCAATTCTGAAATTCCTTAGGTTTAAATATCATTTGACATATTATACACAAAATGTATCCCTTTTCTAATTTGCGCAGTGATATGCAAGTACTAAAGTTTGACTACTCGATTTTCAGTTATTAAAGAATAAAATTTCTAATAAATAAAAAATAATTATTTAAAACTTTATTAAATTTAATGGGGAAAATTAATGGGCCGTAATTAAATGTGAAGGAGAATTAAGAAATAGTCTAATGCTTTTATCTTTGAAATATGCTTATTAATATTTTCTCCAAGCATTAGTTTCAGAAATGTATTTTTTATAAAAAGAAATTTATACCTTATTCTAAAATTTAATTGTTTCATGTAACTATGTTATGTGATCGAAAAATATCTTGCAGTGAAAATTTCTGCACATATAAATGATGGATGTAATCTGATATGTAGAGTATAGTGTCCTTAAAGTTATGAGCGGATCTTAAAATTAATATCTTTCATTGTTTTTATTTCCCTTCTTCCACATTTATGCATTTCCTTTGTGACGTCACTGAATGATGCTCCGCTTCAAAGCAACTACTCTCTTTGTGTCTTGGTTTTTTCAACTCCGTAAAGAAACGACATTACTGAACTCATACAAAATCCCACAGCAGAACAACGGACGAAACATTTACAGTCATATTTTACATTGTTGTAATTAATTTTAACACCTAAATAACATACAAATAAAAGTCTGAAACTTACTATTTGATTTTTCAATGAAAAACATTAACTTTCAGAATCCTTGATTTAAAAACCAAATTAAATTTTTCTTGAAGTTGCATTTGCCATATACCTTCATTGAATGGAATAATTTTACTTTATATTACAATGTGCTGGGTAAATTAATCCGTTTGAGGAAAGATCTTTTAATGTATTATAAAGTAAAGAAATAAGAATATCACATTTACACTTAAAATTCGATATTCGTATTACTTAGATTATGGCAAAGCACTCAAACGTTATGTACTTGAGGGAAGGAGAAAATATCCCTATTAAGTGCCTGCGTAGAGAACTTAAAAGGGAAAACTGGCTAAGGTCACTGTTATAAGGTTGGATTAAAAATCTTTGAAATGTGACGTCACTGAATGATGCTCCGCTTCAAAGCAACTACTCTCTTTGTGTCTTGGTTTTTCAACTCCATAAAGAAACGACATTACTAAACTCGAGCAAACAAGAGCCAGCCTTTATCTAATGACCTTTAAAAAACCCACGAAAACGCCTATGCAGCCAGCTGATTAACAGAGGTTCGGGTACAGGTCAAAGTAAAAACGTTGAATGATTTTAATACAAAGGAGTTTCGTCCCTGAAGGACTATTGTTTTCGTTTTGCGATTATGCGTTGATTTACTCTGAATATCCGTTTCCCTTTTCAAACTGTTGCCACCAAATATTATCGCCCTGTTTTATATTTGAAGAAATTGAATGATGAAGAATCTGCATAAGCGTATGGATGTTCCTCGCATTGGGCTAAAACAACGGTACCTAGAGCCATCCAGTTTGGAATGACGTAATCGTACTGCGCATATGGGCATATGAAAGCCCAAATTTGAAATCTGAAATTTGTTTTATTATCGATTTCATATTTTTATAACGAATTTTTGATTAACAAACTCAAGGATTTCAAAGCGAATACAACGTTATACAGAAAAACGTTTTTATCTTCAGCACGTGAGACTGTGTATGGGAAATTCTAAAGATATGCTCAATTTAAAATTCTAAAGATATGCTCAATTGTGATATTGCTCTTGAACTGAATTTTATGGTTTAAGTGCGAAGAACATGATATTTAATAAATAAAGGAAACACACAAAAATATTTCAAAAAACACCCCTTTGGACGTAATTTAAATCTGAAACCTTTCCGATTTTTCCCCCCTCAGTCGGCCGCTGATGGGTACTTGTCCAGCCTGCAACTGCAAGTTCATCAAAAAGGTAAAATTATCCAAACTTCGAAGTTAATATGAATAAGTAAAAATTAGAAAAGTGTTTGATTTTGAAACACCTTTTTCACAAAGTAAATTTAATTTCAACAAATTCCAGATTCAATTACCAATGTAAAGAATGGTGACAACTCGAATCAAATACGGTACTACAACAGACGCATAAAGACATCTTATTCTTCAAAAAATATATTTTTATATCGCCCCTTGCAGAAACAAAACTCCTTGCTCAATACTCCTTTACAAACAAATGAAGACGGAACTAAAAAAGAAGAAGAGAACAAAAAAAAAAAAAAAAAAAAGACTAAAATCTGTTCAGTAAACTTTTCTCGCTTGACAGACTGCGAGCGAGCTACAGCAACGATCCGTTAAACCCTCTCCTCCAGTTCGGTACGGAATCAAATTGCCGTATCAATTAGGTTAAAAATTAAGTCATTTTAAGGATTATGAGCGTTACGGCGTTTATTTTAAGAAGTCAGATATCGCAGCGTAAGGCAGAATGACAGATGTTACTTGCGGTTGTGCCACTTCGGACGGCTTATGTCGTCGTCTTAGTTCGGTCTCCGTGGCTAAGCTCGTTGAAATGATGTTAGATTTGACCCCGCCAGAGAGTGAAGGAGAGAATTTATAATTGCTCTTTTATCTACGTCTTTCTGCAAGAGTCTATAATTTCTCCTAAAATGTAAATAAACTGCATTTTGAGTAACGTACGTTTTAAACAACAAAATATTGAATTTGTTATGTATGATTCTTATCTTTTAAACTGATGAATACTGTAGAGCCACTTTTATCCGAATTAAGTGAAATGCAGCCATCTCAGAAAGTTCCTAAACAGTGCAGTTGTGACTCTGTTTTAAGCAACAAAATATCGAATTGTTTAGCTATGATACTTAACATTAAAATTCGTTAGTGTTGTAGAGCCTCGTTTATCCGATTTAAATGAATCCGAGCCATTTCAGAGAACGCCCAATTAACTCAAGGTGCGAGTCTCCTTCTTAAACGAAAAACAAGGAAAGCGTGTTTATTTTTTTTACACATAATTTTTTACCTTGAAATTACTTTATAATACATTTTGCTTAAAATAAATTTAAAAAATCAAGTCTTTTTTATTTAATTGAATCATGTCAAAAAAATAACTTCTACAATTAAAAAAAAAGTTAGATTATTTATTTATTAGAATGACATTTTTTTCGCTTTAACTTTTAAACCAATATCTCATAAATCAATTAAAAAAACAGACGAAGAAAACTGATTACATTATAATTTAAGTGGATGAGTGTATGCAATTAAAAAACTCAATTTATGTCCTGTAAATAAACTCCAGATCCAGAAGCAATGTTATGGCAGATTTTAGCGCCACAAACAGCCCACTGCCTTTCTCCTAAAATGATAAATGTTGATTTGCAATGCAAAAAGTTTAAAGATTTCATACTAATGTAATAATCAGAGAGCTCTTTTAATATAAAACACATTTTAATTAATTTAATCCTTTAACGTATATAAATATTCAAAGTCAGCTATTACATAGAAATTTTACAACTGCATATTTTCACTTGCGACGTCATGAGATATTTTTAAAATTATTTATTAGGCACTGTATGGAAACTAGTTTTATTATATACGCTAATCCCAGCCCGGAGGCTATAAATTTGGCTCTACATGGCCAAACACCCCTCAAAACGGTTCCGGGGGTTCAACCTCCTTCTCCGTTCCTTGGAGAAAAGGCACTAATCGCCATACGGCGACACTGGTCGTCTATTTGCTACCTGCCAGTCGCTCTGGATGCAGAGGGACATTACCCAGCAAACCCGGGACGCTACCTCCGGGCTACTAGAGCCACCCTGCTCTAGGACTCGCCAGACCCACGGGCCGGCCAATAAGTGATCTTTCAGGAGCCTCCAGAACCACTAGGTTCATGAATTTTATATCCTCATGGCCGAGACTGCCTGGGTATAGATCCTAGCCAGTAGCTTCCCAGAGTTCTCTACGTCGACCCCCGGTGGCGACACTACATGAAAAGGGAGGAATATCCCGTGGAGGGCATTTTAAGGTAAACTTGCCCCATATCCATATTACGCTCGAGGAAAACCACGAAAATACCCATGCAGCTAGCCCATTTGCTAGGACTTGAACCTCCGGACCGAACTTCCAGTGTTCGGCGGCTCTCTTTTATCACTTGGTCGTTTGTGGGCGATGTATTGAGATTACTCTTTTATATTTATTAGTATGCTAGTTCTTTTACAAAGCGATAAAAAAATTGGTGGGACTGTCTGTCGAATGCAATGGATCGATGTTATTTTCCTCTACGTTCCGCATTTAAAGTGGGCTTTACTGAAATATAATATGCAGTGCAAATGAATGTGCAGATTAATTTAAAGGGCAATTATTTTACTTAAAATAGTTCTACCTTCTTCTCATAGACCGCATATTTGAAAATCGAACTCGATAATCTTTAGAGGATACCAAGATCGATAACATCCTTATTACGCTCTTCATCGAGAGATTCTAAAGATGCGCGCTAAGAAAAGAAAAACGGTTTTTCAAAATTTTTGTATTTACTAGGGATTTCAGCATAGACGCAATGCAGAAGTTACAAAATCTAGTTTTCGTTGAACAATTTGTTCTATCTAGACTACAGTTGAAAAATTCGAGGGTTTTAAAGCTCCTTTTGCAATTTTTTATTTTCCTCTAGATTGTAAAACTCTTACATTTCATATCATGATATGTCCTGTAATTAAAAAAATAATTAAAAATTCCAGCATAAAAGTTCTTAAAATTTATAAATGTATATAAAGGGCTGTAAAATACAATTAATGAATATGTGAAGCGTACAATATAAAGTCACACTTAATAACCGTAAACAGCAAAAACCTAAATGCATTCATAAATGCTACCCTTTTAAGGGATTAGTTAAAAATTTTAATGAAAATATCTGATATGGACCACGACTTCCTTGTATTATTCTTTGTATCCTATTAAATTATACACATTTTCGCTGCACTTCATTTAAGCTTTATTTCCTCGAATTATTCTAGCTTATTTAACCGATCCCTCAAGACAAGCTAAAAGTAAAATAAAAAATTGGAAATTTTGAAAAATATTCCGATCAATTTCTATCGTACAGGAGTCAATTATTTTATAATTTTACTTCTTCATAAGAGTATTAAACTTTCCGAAACATAATTTTGGGAACCAGAAGACCACATTAAAAATTATAGTCTTATTTGTCGAAAATTATTATTATTATTGCAATTTGACATTATCAAAACATTCATTTTCTTTTCGCCATTTAAAACACTTCTGTTACTGGATGTATATGAAGTCAGTTAAGTCAGTTAAGGGGGAGGGCTATATGCATATATGAATAATTCAATACAATATTAAAGAAAATAAAGGAATTTATCTCCTAGGAAATTGGAAGGAAAATTTAGAATGCAAAAGTGTGCTCTCGTAGTAAAAACTGACAATTAAGAAAGCAATTTTGAAGCTAATATATGCACTATTGTGGAAATATAATTGAAATAAATGAAGATACAGCAGTGTAAATTAAAAAGCATACATACATTAAAAAGCATATGGCATATGTACATACGTTTGCTACTGACGATCGCAATAAAAAAGGAATTTGCACAACTACATGTTATAGAAGTCTCATATGCTGAATTTCAACGTTCTCCGGGTTAATGATTTTTGAGTTCCACGAGATACATACATCCGTAACCACAGACGTCACGAAAAAAAAAAAAAAAAAAAAAAAAAAAAAAATCTCTTTTAAATTTATTTTACAATTTTACTTCAAAGTCCAATGGAAGTGGCCAAGGATTCATCAAGTGTATGTGTAAAAAAGACTGCCGAAATATGAAATGTGAAAAAAGTAATCAAATGAATTCAAAATGTCATTCAAGCCTACAATGGGGTAACAAATAGTTTAATTTTTATTTTTATTTTTATACAACAATTCTGTTTTTTTTTTTTTTTATTAAGAAAGACATAAATTTTGTTTTTCTTTTCTTTACATATTTTGAAAAAAATTAATCGCGCTCTTTCATTATTTTTTCAAAATATTATATGTATTTTTGAGGAAATATCATCTTTTAAATAATAACCTTATCATATCTTTGTTTTCATACTTTGCCTGAACAGCATTTGTCATTCTATAAAATGCCTAACAATGCCTAGTTAAAGTATATAATAATTGTAATAGTTCATACTTTGCCTAAAAACGTCAGACATTCTATAAAATGCCTAGGTATTGTATAGAATGCCAGCGTTTCATACTTTGCCGGTAACATATATACTAATAATATAAGGTATTTCTTGGGCTCTCTTAGCATGCCTTCGTAGTGTAGTGGTCAGCACGCTCGACGCGTATTCAAAAAGTCCGTGGTTCGAGTCTCGGCGAGGGCATTGCTCATTTTTCCTCTCTCCTGCTTCGAAATAACCTAATGTCTCCAATATGAGATGTAATATTTCGTACTTTGACGCTTTTTCATTTGGCATTCTATAAAATGCCTAGGAAAAGTGTGAAATATACTTTCATACATTGCGAGACAGTTTTTGGCATTCTAAAAAGATATTCTATATAATGCAGGATTTCATACTTTTCGAGTAAAATATATAAATAAATTACTAAACAGAAAATTGAAGAAAAAAAAATAATGGCTATGCAAGTGCTAAAAGCTGCTTTTTAAATTAAGGACGAAGCGTCAGGTGGAAAGGAGAGTGATTAAAATGTTACGATATCAGTTTGAAGCCCGTGAAAACATGAAAATTGAAAAACATAAAATTAGTGATTGAAGTGGACGAAAAGTACTTCAAGTAAAAATGAAATAAAATTTATTAAAGGGCCAAAGGAAACCAGACAAAAATAAATATAATAACAATTCTCTTACGAGAAAAATTAAAAAGAAAAAATAATAATAATGACGAAGAAACTAAGCAAAACCCTTCAGGGCCAAAATTTTGCACTGGATTTGATAGAAATTCTGCTTCTATTTAAGCGAAATTTAATCGTCATAAATTAAGCCTAAACTGTGTTTCTGCTGTTTTTTACCACAGTACCTATTGTCTTTTAAATATTTAGCCTCTTTTATTTCAGACTCCGAAATCCTCTGCAGTCAATATCATGACAAAAAACAGTATAACATATTTACAACCCATGCTTTGACACATGTCCATCAGACAGCAGATGTTGCAATACATTCTCAGACTACAAGTCATAAGGCGAAGGAGGTGTGACTCAATTCTTAAAGTTTCCGACGAATTATCTTCTCTCCGACAGTATATTCTTCTGCTTCGCATAGTGATAACTGATAACATATCACCTTCCTAAAATAAACTGATATAAAAAGAAACGAAGTATTGACAGTAAGAGATACCGAAACTTCTTGAATTGGCAATGCTTTGAAAATTATTTTTCTTAAAGACACATAGCCTGTTATTTATGAAGTTTGACCTTCTTTGATAGCATAAACTAGTATCAGACTAACAGACTTGCAGCAAATTATCGCTGTGTCTGAAGTTAACGATAGAGACTTGAAAAAGTTAAAATAACCTTTTTATTAAATCAGAACTTTAAAATAAACGCACTTCTCATGCTAGCAAGATCAACCACCGTTTGTGGCGCTGTAACTTAAAGTCACAGTGAAATTCAAATCAAAACTTAACTTAGAAGTCAAAGACTACACAATTTAATTTAAAATCAATTTGGCTCAGAACTTCTCACTGGCATAGCAATTTAAATGTCGGCAACAATAACGCCAAAGAGAAGAATTACAAACTCGTCAGACCTGGCGAAATCCAGTAACGTGGTTCTGGAGTGCAGAATCGCGCTCTATCTTACAGTCCGAAACCCTTGACTTAAATACTCAATAATTAATTTATATTTCTGGTGAGAAAAAAGAGAAATGATAGTAAAGATAGAAATTATAAATATCTGCTTAATTTAAATAGTAAATACTACAACTTTATGAAAATAAATATATTTTTCGTGAGTGGTATATGATACTGAAACAATAATTATATTGCTTCTTAATTTATGATGCAATCAATTTGCCAGTAGAGTATCATTTCAAATTTAATTTCATTTGAAGGAGTATGATATGTGAGTTGCTTATCAAAACTAAGGGAAAGAATATCTAAAATAATAGTTTTTTAATGGAAATTTAGGTGTTTAAAGGGTTATTTTTCCGTTTAGAAGGAGAAAATACATTCAAGAAAATACATGCAATATTATTTCCATAAACTTTCTGACAATTCATGAATTTCTGACAATTCAATATTTTTTTTCTTCATCATTGATTTGTTTCTCGCCCATTGAATTAATATTCTCTTATCTGAAACACAATTATATTTGTTTGACACCAGCACTGCTACTCTACAAACACTGTCCAGATATATTTCTGTCACGTGCCGCAGAAAATTTATTTTATTCCTTCCTCGAAAAAATGAATAAAGAAAAGAGAGGGAAAAAAAAAAAAAAAAAAAAAAAAAAAACTAAACATATGCGACTTCACCGTGCAAGTACGCAAACATGCAAACAATGACAATCAGCCAAAAAATATCCAAAAGTTACAAGCATAATCGAACGTAATGTTACGAATTTCCTTCGTGGAAAAAAAAAAAAAAAAAAAAAAAAAAAAAAAACTGAATATGTGCAAGCATCTGAGAAGTCCTAGTCCAGACCTGGGTTCGAATCCAAGCAAACGGGCTGTTTGCATGGATGTTTTCATGGTTTTTCCCATATGTGTAACGTGTATACGAGCCAGTTTCCCTTAGACAGTCCTCCACGAGGGCATTCCTCCCCTTAGGCAAATAGTCCTAGAGTGCTTTGCCATAATAAATTAAACCAAGCCTCCATTATTTATTTTTGCATGGCGTTTTTGCGCTCTTCCCCCTGTGCAACGTAAGCGCGAGCCAGCTTCAATTAAATCTCTCTCCAAAGAAAGTGCTCCTGCAGTTAGCCAGTTAGCTAATGGTATTTTTTTCATCAGATGCCTAGCTCTATATTTGATAAAGGAAAAGCAACTTGACATTTATTGATGTAATTGGATACTTTTAATTGCAAAGTAACGATCTACGAGCTAGAAGATTTTGAGAAGTTAATTGATTCGACGCAAAATTCTGACAGTTATTTAGCTTATAAAAATGATTTGACAGTTATATAACAATAAAATTTTTTTTTTTTTTGAAGGCAAAAGAAATAAACTGAAATTGAGATTTTCAAGCCAACATTTCATAATCTTTAAAGAAATTGCTGAAATTTACCCAAGTACGCAGGATGTACCTCACAAATCATAAAGCGGAGGGGGGGAGGAATATTTACCTTTTAGTTAGCTATCTATTTTTACTTCTTTTTACGAAATAAAAAGGATGTATTGTAATCGCGAAAAATTTCGGGTATCATATTTCTACAAAAATATCCATTTTGACCGCTATCCAATGCAATTAACGATGTTTTTGCGTGATATCCTGTTGGTAAGGACAGAAGAAAGGACTCTTCCCCCCCAAAAAAATTTATAAACCTGATTTAAAATGAATTCTAAAGACATTTTTTTCGTGGCGTCTGTACGTACGTGTGTATGTATGTATCTCCCATAACTCAAAAACGAGTAGCCTCAGAACGTTGAAATTTTTTATATAGGACTGCTATAACCTATAACATGCATGCACCTCTCGTTTTGGTTGCAATCGGCCGCACCAAAAGTTTATAAATATATATGTATCTATCCACTCTGTTACTCGGCTCAGTAAGCTCAGTTTCTTTCCTTCTTATATGCTAGTAAATTGTGCATATTTTGGTTTAAAAATTGAATTATTTTGTTCTTACTTCCGGTTAAGGTTTTTATGCCTTTAATTAACCTGCATGCAATAATTGTGCAATTATCACTAATTTAAGTGCAAAATGTTTTAAGTGTGGCTAAACCTAATTTTTGTTTAGCATAGCAGCCATTTTTGTTTACATTCGAAACTTAGTAGAATAGTGGATTTGTTGCGAATCTAGAGAAACTAAGCTTCGCAACAACATTCTTTTATTATTGCGAATTAAATTATGCTTAATTGAGATGTAACGCTACTTAGTGAACCTAGCACCGAAGTCCCTGTATGGTAAATAAATATAGTAAACTTTAAAGAGTGCATTTATTGTATTGTGATTTATGCGGTTTTGACGAAGTAGATTTAATTCAAAATTCGTTAACTGTTAATTCAGTATCTTTAAGTGAAGTGCAGGAAAATTCCGTATAATTTAATATTCCGTACAAGGAAGTCATGTGGTGTACACATCAGATTTTTTCTACTAGGAAGAATAATAAAAAAGGTAGAGCACTTCGGTGATGCTGTAATGTTCCCGCGCAACTGGTTACGTAGCTACTACCGCTCAAACATAGACAAATATCTCTCAGAAAAACACACCGATTCAAAGGATTAAATACATCTTGCTCAACTATTCTGTCCAGATTTTTGTAATCATTTGCCTACACGTTCATCCACTTCTGGATGTAATCACGAAATCAGGTATTAATACACTTATAATTTCGGTGGACTAGATTATTATAGAATTATAGAAATAATCGCTTAATAATTTTATTATGACACGATCATACCAGGGTAAACATCTAATCTATAAATATGTGAGAGTATTTATGTATCGAAATTTTAGATCAGAGTGCGACTCAACAATTCCTTTTAAACGGTTCTAAGAACTTCAAAAACTAACTGCAGACATGCACATTTTATGTGTCACCGTTAAGCTCTAGTGTCTGGAGATTCGGCAAATAAGTCTCGGCTTCAAAGTGTTTGGCAAATGACGCTTGATTTTTTATTGCTTTTCTTCTACAGTCTCTAAGTCAAAGGTGTTTTCTTGTGTTCCATGCATACTTACTCTTCCTCGGATGTTTTTGATTCTTCTAAATCTTGACAAACTTCTTAGGTATCATGCAGTCTTAACAGATTAGAATACAGCCCAGTCAAAAAAGTGAAAGCGTCAGCATAATGCTCAGCTGAGGAGGGCATGTGGAAAGACCGCGTTTATGTGGCTTTTCCTCCTAAGTCTTTTATTCTTATTTTTGTAATCTCTTTAGTCTAAAGAGGCAATTAACCGTGAAGGACTATTAATTTCGTTTTGGCATTTTGCGTTGAAAACTATAAACGGCGAATCACTTTTCAAATTGCTGCCACCAATGATTAGATCCCTGTATTATATTTAAAGAAATTGAATAATGAAGAATCTGCATCGATGTGTGTATGTTTCTCGCATTGTAATAAAACAACGGTACCTGCAGTCATCAAAATTTGAATAACATGATCTTCCGCATAATATGGGCATGTGGAAGCCCTAATTTGCATTTGAAATTTGTTTTATTATCGATTTCATATTCTGTGACACTTCAACGAATTTTTGATTAAAAAAACTAAATGATTACAAAGCGAGCAATGGCAACACTATACGAAGAAAAAAACATTTTTATCTCCAGCCCGCGAGACTCTATATCGGAAATTCTAAAGATATGCTCATTTTAAAATTATTTTGCGATATTGCTGTTGAACTGAATTTTATATACGTAGAAACTGATTTGAGTACGTAGAACATGATATTTAATAAATAAAGGTAACACACGAAACGTTAAAAAACTCCCCTTTGGACGCAATTTAAAATCTGAAACCTTTCAGACTTTTTCATTTTACTTTCATTTTTTTTTTTAATTTTTGTAATCTTTTATGTCCCGCTAGTAATTGTTCTTTACTCCACGTTTTTTCGTGAAGGTAATGGAGTGTTTTATATATATATGCACTTGAACGGAACTGATTTTGAAAGTAATTTATTTTCAGTACTTTAAAAAAATAGTTGCAAATGCTGTTTAGATATAATAAATAATAATTAAAATTAGAATTAAAATCACCAAATAATAATTCATTTAATTTTTTTAATAAATAATAATTGTTTTTTTCCTCCTTTAGGTGTATTCCTTATGTCTTTTAAATATTTTGTTGTTGAAATAATATAAATAGAAAATAATTAATATAAAAATTTTAATTAAACAACTGTTAATTACTAATTAACATTCTGGAAATTAGATTTATGAATCCGCAATGCGAATTAGTTCTTTAGTGGAAAAACTATGAGTTAGTTGGTTGTGGGTTTTTCAAGTGGAAACAAGCTAAAAATTTACATGGAATTTATACCCTTAAATAGTATTTTTCTTCTTTCTTAATGATAGTAAAGCAGAAACTGTATAAAATGCAAGGGAGGATTTAAAAGGATTCAGATTTTAACGGTCGCCCAAAAGGGATTTGTTAAAGTTTTTTTACGCTGTCGCTGAGATCGCTGAGCTACCAGTCTGCTGTTGCATTCACTGCTGCTAATGCATTTCTTTTTGTCTTTTTAACTTTGTTATTAGGCATTGTTTTCTTCGCACATACGCCATATAAAATTCAACAATAAAATTAGAAAAATCTCAAAAGCAGCTTAGCAGCATACGTTTAGAATTCCCGATGCACTGTTAAGTTTCAGCACAATATTTTTCTATTTTTTTCAGACTTTTCTCCGCTCATCATATGAAGGCATGGATTTTCTTAGTAAGATAGATGGCTTGCAAAACTTTTTTTTTTTTTTTTTTTTTGTCTTTTTATTACTAACGTTTTAAATGATAAATTTATTAATTAAATAACATGTTCTTCGCAGTTAGCCCATAAAATTAAATTCAACAGCAAAATCAAAAATATTTACGAACAGCATATTTTAGAATTTCCGATAGACAGTCTCGAGTGCTGGAGATAAAAATGTTTCATTTCGTACGGTGCTGCCACTGCTCGCTTTCAAATCTTTGAGATTTTAACAAAAATTCATTAAAATTTTACAAAATATGAAATATAAGAACTAAAATTCAAATTTCGGGCTTCCAGGTGTATATGTTCGGATGAAATTTGAAGGTCTTAGGATGAAATTTGAAGGTCTTAGGTATCGTTTTTTCACAATGCGAGGAACATACACATTTACATGCAGATTCTTCATTACTTAATTTGTTTTAAAATAATGCAGCGCGTTAGTATTTGTGTGCAAGAGTTTGGAAAGTGATACAGCCGTTTATAAATTACAAAATCCCGTTTCCGGGTTAATAGCCCTTTCGGGCTAACCTCCTTCTGGGCTAAAAAATTAAAAATTTTGCATAATGTTAAAAATTGAAATTAATAAATTTCGTGCCTCCCTACAATCTCCCTTTAAATAAGAGAAAGTGTAAGGTAATATCATATTCTCCCCTCTATGCCCTCGTGAGAAACTAGAAGATCACGGCGAGGGTATTATTTGATTTTTTTCGCTATTTCTGTCTGTAGTAGAACAAAAAAAAAAAAAAAAAAAAAAAAGATTCTTCACATCTTTTAGTAGGATTATTCTATTCTTATAAGGGTTTTTCTTGAGAACCATTAACATTATTTTTTGCTGTATCATTATTTAAAAAATAAATAAATATATAAAAAAAATCTGAAAGCTTTCAGATTTTACATTAGCCTCCAAAGGGGCGTTTTTTCAACGTTTTGTGGGTTACCTTTATTTTATTAACTATATTTTGTTAACTAGAATTTCCCATACACAGTCTTGTGCGCTGGAGTAAAAATGTTTTTTTTTTTTTTTTTTTTTTTTTTTTTTTTTTTTTTTGTTGTTGTTGTTGTTTTTTGTACAGTGCTGTCATTGCTCGCTTTGAAATCGTTGTTTGTTAATCAAAAATTCGTTAAAGTTTTACAAAATATGAAATAAATAATAAAACAAATTCCAAATTTGGGCTTTCAGATACCCAGATTCGGGTGGAAACGTACGTTATTCAAAATTTGATAGCTCTAGGTACTGACGTTTTATCACAATGCGAGAAACATACGTACATTTATGCAGATTCTTCATTATTTAATTTCCTTAAATACAATACAGGGATGTAATATTTGGTAGCAGCAGCTTGAAAAGTGAACCGACATTTAAAGATTTCAACGCAAAATGCCGAAACGATTATTAGCCCTTCTCGGCTAACCCTTTGGGCTTAAAAAAAAAAAAAAAAGAAGGGGGAAAAAAAACCTGGTTTGTTTAATTACAAATAATGTTCAATCACATTATCTTGATTGAAAACGTGTCCTCTCTGTTAAACCTGTCCATGTGTCTCAACTTACATACTTGGATATGCTATGTGAAATTTCCAGCTATCATTTCATAACAATGAATAAATAAATTGCTTAAAAATACATAAAAGCCTTTTTCTTTTTGTCCTCACATATTTTGAAACTTTTTTTTAAAAAAAAAATTTCCATTTATAATGAATGATTTAAAATATGTAAGCACTTTTTCCTTCGTACATTTTAACGCATTTTATTTACTTCAGTTTATTTGTAAAAAAATATACGGAGAAAAATTTAGCAACCTAATTTATAAATTAAAACGGCAAAGAATTTGATTACTAAAAACTCTCTCTCATTGTTCACTTTTCCATGTTTCTTATTTTAAACAAAACAAGACACCGAAAACACTTTAAAAATAATTATTGCAGTTTCTACTCAAAAAATGATCGCTATCCTTGATCTAAGAAAATAATTTTACATAAAAATTACAAATTGATTCAAAATTTTTAGCTTGAAAGTTAGTTAAAAAATTTCTATGAGGTTTAAAAATTCATTAAATTTCATTTAAATGAAATTTCTGTTAACGGTTTTTAACCTCATTTCTTAACAACATTTTAAATAATTATTTATTATTATGCTCATCAACAGATTCTTTTAACATATCGTCAAAAAATCCTCAGCTTTGAATTTATGCAATAGTTAGCCAGCATGATATAGCTAAATCCAGTCATTGCTCCTGAAGAAGAGAAAATTCCATACTTCCCTCTTTCGACACAACACCAAACAAAGCTTAAATTTTAGTAATTAATATAATTACTTTATTGTGAATTTTTATAATTATTTTTTTATAAATACTTTATTAATTGCTAATATTTTTAATATTATTAAAAATTGAAAAAGTCATCATATAAAATTATCTTATTAGAATAATACATATAAAATTCCGCAATATTATATATTATTAAAATATTTACTTATACAAGACGCATAATTTGCGAATAACGTGTTTACTATGCAATACAATTACCATCATATAATGCTACGAATGCATATAGCTGCAATAAAAACAGTTGTAATTTAAGCAAAAAAATGAGAAAAATCCTAGTAAAACAGATTAAATTCCATTTTCTGAAAGCATACGCAATAAATAAAATACAGTTACAGCATGTGAACAGAAGATTATGCTTCACAAAATTCAAATCTGCAATAAAGAAAATGCTTAAATCAATCTTTGAATTAATCAACAAGATTTGAAATTTGTAAAGTATTTAAAAAAATTTATTTGTAAAGTATTTTTAAAAAATTTAGTTATTCTTATACGGCTGTAACCTTTAAGAAATTATTTAATTTTCTGATTTGATTTGACATTTTATCATTCATTCCGCAGTCTCTAAACATACGTAATTTATGGCGAGTTGCTGATAGTTTATCTACAGACAAAAAAACACTCACTCGTGTCACAGAATACGCAAGGACAAGATATAAAAGCAATTATTTATTACAAAAGTAATCACGAAAAAATTACCACCGTCCTACCTGAGAATGTCCAGAGATGGGTGGTGTTATCCCACGTGATGCAACAGATGCGACCCCACCGAAAAAGACCTCTTCTCCCTGCCCCCTTCTTCAAAAAGTCACCGCCCGTAAGCCATGCCCCTTTTCAGCGCGCACCCAACGCAAAACCCTGCGACCTGACGTCACCCTCACGAGTGACGTCACCCTCACGAGTGACGTCAGCCATCAACCCGAGATAGGCGGGGTTAAAATAGGCGGAGTTTCAACTAAGAGCTTCAGCGAATGGGATAGTGGAGGAGGCCAGGATTTACCGCGCCGCGTGATCGGGCGATTCACTCCACCAGCAGCTGCCTTCGCAAGCGCGGAGCTATTGCTTCTGGGGCCGTATTTCCCGCGAAAACGACTGAGTGAAGCGCGCTCTTTTAGATCCGGGAAGATCCCCCATCCGTGCGTCCGACCCAAATCCGGCTTGATCCAGGCGAAAAGGAAAGGCTTATAAAGATTTGGGGGTTTTGGAAAGAGTATGCCCCGCCTAACTACCCGCTTGTAATCCCCCCCTTCTTCCTCGTGGCATTCCTAATTGATAGATGGACAGTCTCAACGAATCGCTCTGCCTGCAGGACTTCGTAGGCTCCCAGGACCCCACGTCACTTGGGGGACCCATGGGGCCCCTGGGCCATATGGTCAGCTTGGGGCACCATCACCATCACCATCATCATCACCAGTCACCCTTGACCCAAAGGTCCGGAATGACTGCTGACCACGGGGCAGTGGTCACGTGTTCCACAGCATCCCATTTACCAGATTCGGCGTCTGATAAGAAAAAAAGAGGTAAGATTTTCTTCTGACAAATTTGACAACTTGCTATGTGTTTTCTTTCGGTCTGAAACGTTAACTACTCCTACACAAATGGATGTTTCTCTCTATGACTTGCAAAGCAGGTCGATATATCTCTTTTGTTTATTATTCATCGGCCTGTAAAATAGTTACTGGTTATTTTTTTAAACTTTAGTGGTGATTAATTAAAATATAAAGGCATTAACATAAAGATATTATTCACTATATTTTTTATTAAACGTTGAAATGATTTTAAAATGATAATGCAATAATTTTTGTAGAATGTTCTATCAGAACTAATTTCCTAAATTAAAAATTTTTATTGCTGTTGTAAAACTGTTAATAATTTAAACATTAGTTTTTATTTAAAATAATTAAGGTTGTTACTTAATCGGCAGAGATTATGTAACAAGGAAAAAGAAAATTAAAACAGTAAGTTTCTAATGTTGACTGCGAACTATAATAATGATTATTAACCGTAACCGTATTATATGCATCACTGTAAATTAGAACTTTATGTTTTGGCTTTTGATAATACTTGGGCAAAAGTATTTTCATTGTGTCGCTTTTTTACATCTAGATACTTTGAAGTTAAAAGATGATATTTAACGTTTAAGTAAAATTTTGCATGCACGGTAATTGATTTGATTTACATAAGGCTGAGATCTATTTTACTTTGACGTGACATCTGGGGTAAAAAAAGATATAAAATGAAAACAAAGAATGCAGTAAAGTAGCTTTGACTTTACTCAATCAGAGTATTTACGTAGGGAAAAACATCATTTAATTCTGCAGAATGGCATTCCCAACTGTTTCGTATGTTTTGCAAGCTAATTGAGCTATTTTCTGATACTTTAAAAAAAAATACAGAACTGGAATACTTTTTCTCATCGGGGAAAAAGCTAACATAGTCGTTTTGCTTTAAGGAAGATTAAATATCTTCTGAAATGATCGTATAGAATTTTGATTTCTTTCGTTGCTTTCTAGTCGTTGTTAGAATCGTTTGTTACCGTTGCTAAGATTACTTTTTGGAGAGATTAATCTCACAGTACGTGTAAAATATACGCAACGCTGTCTCTGAAAAACTATTTTTTCATTTCCTAGTTTCTGTTTTAATGATATACAAAAAGTTTGTACACTGGATTTTTTTAATTGCTGTATTTTCTTCTCTATAATTTTATGAAAATATTTGCAGAAAAGTAAACAAATATATATTCATGTTTATTTAACTAAAATAACTGAGCACTTTATAACTGAGACAGCAATAATATTCATTTAATTACTGCATCAGCATTTTATTCCACCCATTCCGTTCCATATACCAAAAAAAAAAAAAAAAAAAATATATCGCATTGTAATATAAAAATTTATTATAGCTCTCTTTATTTAGTCTGAGTTTCAGCAAATAATAATTAATTTTATCATAAAGACTCTCTAAATTGCTTGCTACTGCAATGCCTTTGCTGAGTATGTAAAATACGTAAGACACAAATTTCTTGCTTTACTTTTAAAAACGTTTAATAATTATTGACAATCAACCGCAGGGGCGAGTACGAAAATATCGTTATAGCCAACGGCACTGGTCGGCTGCATATGCGTTTTCCTATTACTTTCCATATGCAATTATCGTAAAAACACTTCAGAATCGGCCTTTTGAAAACCGTACGCATCTTATATATGCATCCTTACATTTAAAACTATTCCAATGTAATTAATAAGGTGTCACATAACGTTTAAGTTAAAAGAGAACTTTGGTTTTAAAGCAAGGTATGGTATTTAGAAAATGTAATTATCATCCTTAAATAACATCAACATATCAGTTTTCTTATGTGTATGAGGTTATCCCTCTTTCATTTTTCGTGAAAAGTAGTCTTCAGAATTGTAGAGTCAACTTACATGTGAAGCAGTCTCCATAATTGAGCTTATACGACACATGATCCAGTTACATGAAGGCAAGACTTCCAAAAGACAGATAATATTCATTCATGCATTCGTGCTATTCGGTACGTATAGCTATATATATTTCATTTTTATAGAATGCCGTCCTGACAGCATTATGGGCCTTTCAGCAAACCAGTGTACAGGGCCCCTACGAAAAACCATTCATAGAAATAAAATGTACCTGGATTAGCATGGGGCTTCCATTTTCGTGGGGCCACTGGGCAAGTGCCTAAAGACGACCTTGATTTCATATGAATCAATTAGTTAGTGGTCCAAGAAAGCAAGTCTTTTAAGGTGACGGCCTTCTGGTATTTGTAGCGTTTACTTGCTCTTCATCGTGTGTTTTCTAGGAAACAAAGAGGAAATTTCTATGAAAATAAGCGCCATCATTTGCTATGTCATTTAAACTACGCTAAAAATAAAGCTTCTTTTCTCACCTTTCCTCCTATGTCACCATATAGCTTTCCTTTCATGACCAGATTAGAAAGTCACACATAAAAGCAATCCTTAGGGAATAATCTTTGTATGTTGGCTATGACAAACCAAAGAGAAAGACGCGCTTTCCAGTTTGTTTAGTTGATACTTTGCACAAATAAATAAATGAAAAGAAACTATAATGTTAAAATAAGAATTATGAAATTTTCTTTCATTCCTATATCTGGTGAAGAAACCTTAATTGCAGGAATTAGCTATACATAAACTTTTAAGTGAAATTATCTAGTACATATAAACTACAGACAACATTTGGTTAATATTCTGCCATTAATTCGTAATTCTTTGGTAGTTTTAGTTTCTTTCCCGGTGAAAGGAGTAAATTTATGAATGCAAAAGTAATGACAATTACTCAACACTCAGTTGTACATTTAAAAAATTTTCTTCGACGTAGAGCATGAGACGTTCAATGCATATATATCTGCAATTGAAGTGGCAAAGAAAACATTTTGACTTCATTCTGTATTCTATATGAAGAGACTTAATAGTGATATTTATATTTTGGGGCAATGGAATACCATTTTAACTATAGCAAACTAACTAACTGAACAATAGTAAGAGATACAGATGTTAATTTGCCTTCATATTTTTCATATTTATGCAATATGTAAATTTAATTTAGAAAAATTTTTAAGTTCCTTTGAAACGATATGCATTACATATTTAATTCTACATTACATATCTAATTCAGCAGCCGAGATCGTAAATCAAGGCCACCCGCTAAACTATTTTTAAATTCTATGACTATTTGACTAATCATAGATTTTAAGGACTATTTGATGTTTTTAACGTCAAACTAGAAATCATAGCCATAACTACATTTGTAACTATACGAAATTTTATTTTGATGATAAGAAAAGTTTTGAGATGATTTTTCTAAAATTTTTTAATTTGTTATTAATTTCCCTTTTTAAAATTTATTCATGCAATTACGTTACGCTATATCACATTAGGATATTAAAGCATATATCTTTCATAAAATCTAGCTAGTACTGTTGATGTCTGAGACTTTATCTTTAATTTACTCTCCATGCAACCTAGCAGTTTCTAAATTTAATTTATAATACATCTAACTGATAATTTTTTCAATATTTGTAGACTTACTGTAAATTAATCAAAGATTATTTATTAAAGATATTGAATTAATCAAAGATATTTTAACACCATTATTACCGACCTCGGTACACATTTGTTTATTATTTTAATGAATTTGATAGTATTAGTCATTGAAAAATGGAAATTCAAATATATATATATATATATATATATATAAACTTAAAATTTATAAAACAGAAGTACTAGATTTTACTATCATATATATATATGTTTAGAGTCAAAGCAAGGCAATTACTCAACAATATTAATAACTGTAAAATAGGTTCAACGCATTGTATATATAATGGTAAAAAAAGGAATTAAAAGCATCAATTTTTTCTGTAAGCAATGGTAATAAATAAGGTTTTGCAAGAATAAATAGAAAGCAATATTAGAAATTTCAGAAGCATTGTATGTTGCGTCATTATGATGGAATTGGATGCTCAATACTTTAATCTATGTGTCTTACAATTAATTATTTCTTAGGTAATATGCGATACGGTAATATTTTGTTGCTTTTAAATGATATTGTTGCACTTTGCATGTGGTATAATAGTATGTAAAATGAAATAACATAATTTGCCCTACCATAGTAACATGATTTAAATATGCTTGTTAAATACTGGATGCTTTTGTAGGACCCAATGAAACGAACTCGAATACGATTTATCACAAAGCAATTTGTCGTAGAAAGAAACTAAAATAGAAAAATGAAACACCAGAAACTAGAAACACCAAACCATCGTAACATGCTCTTTGTGAATACAAAATTGAGAACGATTTTTTTCGTAGCAATAAAACTATTCCGAAAACAATCGTGACGAAAAAATGCAACTAGGAGGGAAATTGAATACAGATAGAACAACTGTCGGAAGCAGAAATAAATAAACTTTCTTCTAGCTTTGTTATGGTATTGTTCAGGGAGAATGTATCTGTATTTGTGGCGGCCGAAAAAACGGGGGCTTTCTGAAGCTGGAATTTATTATCTTAACTGAACAAATCTGTTCTATTTTTAGACCCTAATTTAATTTTTAAAATTTATTTGATATGCTTCTGTAATCTGTTCTATTTTTAGACTCTAATTTAATTTTTAAAATTTATTTGATATGCTTCTGTACTGCTTATATACTAGAACCACAAATATAGCTAAGCTAATTTAACTTTACAGTTATTATCTCATGCTTATTAATAATATCTCTCCCCAATGGTATTGTACTGTTCTTTAGACCAGTGTTTCTCAACATTTTACTTTCGCGACCCACAGACGCAAAGCTGCAATTCATCACTGTTCTTATTCCTATATTTGCTGCTTTATAAGAGGAGAGTATGTAAACATATGTAATAATTACTAATTAATTAATAATTATAAAATAGTTGAAAACTATAAATAAATATTTAAAATTATTTAGGAAAACTGTAAACTTCAAAACGTTTCTCGACACTCATTTTAAGAAACATTTTTTCAGATTATTTTAAAAGAGGAGGGTATATTTAAAAATACTTATTTAACACTACTAAACGTATAATAATTTTGTTGAATGATTCATAATAGAGTTGAACACGAAAAAACTAACCTCTCTTTGTTCTAGAAATGTTCCGTTTCGGTATAAATAGTTTTAATTTATTGTATCTTTAAAGTGAAAAGATCGCTTTTAAATTAAATAATTCACAAACTTTTAAACCAATGAAAACTATTTTTTAATAATGAAAACTATTTTTTTAATAATCAAAAACATTGTGAGCTTAGATGTGATTATTGTCTACCTTAACAGGGCATACAGTACATTTATTTACTTGCATATCTTCCACCTTTTTTTTTTTTTTTTTTTCTTAGTCCAAAGGGATTTGAATCCCGAAGGACTATTAGTTTCGTTTTGGCATTTTGCGTCGGACTCATAAATGTCGGTTCACTTTTCAAACTGTTGCCACAAAATGTTAGAGTCCTGCATTATATTTGAAGAAATTAAATAATGAAAAATCTGCGTAAATGTATGCATATTTCTCGTATTGTGATAAAACAACGGTACATAGAGCCATCGAATTTTGAATAACGTAATCCTCCAACGAATATGAGCATGTGGAAGACCAAATTTGAAATTTGAAATTTGTTTTATGATCGATTTCCTATTTTTTAAAACTTTGACGAATTTTTGATTAACAAACTCAAGGATTTCAAAGCGAGCAATGGCAACGTTGTGCAGAAAAAACATTTTTATCTCCAGCGCGTGAGTCTCTGTATCGGAAATTCTAAAGATATGCTCGTTTTAAAACTATTTTGCGATATTGCTGTTGCACTGGATCTTATGGTTTAAGTGCGAGGAACATGATATTTAATAAAGAAAGGTAACACACAAAATGTTAAAAAACGCCCCTTTGGACGTAATTTAAAATCTGAAACATTTCAGTTTTTTTTTTTTTTTTTACTAATTTCATCATCTGAAAAATCGAGAAAGGAATCTAATACATGAGGAACTAATATGTAAGTTTCTAAAATGCAGGTTCCTGGAGTTAAAGAACTCAACAGACTAAAAATGTAATACGAATAAGTATTAATGTACATAATAGATATTACTATATTGTATATGTTTCGAACATACAGTATAGTAATATCTATTATATACATTAAGTCAACCATAGCTATTGCCTTCAAAAATACTTATTTTACTTCTATATTGCATGTTATTGTTACCTTATATATTCATACCACATTAAACGAAAAGTTTTTCGAATTTTATGCTGAAGAAAGACTAGGGACATAAATAAGCGAATAAATATGGTAACAAATCACAGTCGACCCTAGCAAAATACCTGGCTTTTATTTTTTAAACTATTTGCCTGTTAATAACTTATTGAAAATGAGAAATGAGACCCCTGGGAATGGAAGGAATGTATTGGATGCTTCCCCCCATATCAAAATATGTATTTAAGTCCACATTAAGTACCCATATTTAAATCCTTCCTCACATACCTAATTTTAATTTTTCTCTCTTTATAAAGTATAGTTGCAGAAAACATGTCATCAAAAATACTAAAATTGGCAAAGGAATTATTATTAAAATTCAGATTTTTCAGATAAGTATAAATGAAAGCATCTATTTGTAACTGCTGCACATTGAAGTTTACACTTTTGTAAATTTGTATAGTTTGCATTCTTGTAAATGTGATATAGTAGAATTAATTAAGCAAGATTTACAGAAGTATTTTTCATTATGTTTGGCACATATTGGTTGCATCACGGAACAAAATTATTTGTTAACAAAATATAGATTCAAAACCTTTTGTTAATTTCAAAGCCTTTTTGACTTTTTTTTTTTTTTTTTTTTTTTTTTTTTTTTTTTGTCTTTTAAGACGAAAATAAATGGAGGAAAAGAAGTAAAGATAGAGTTTGGGTTAATGAAAAAATCCCGCAGTATTTTGATTTAATTTATTACTTTTTCATGCATGCAGCATGATTTAGAGTAAATCTCCTTCTCGCTCTCTCTCTCTTTTTTTCCCCCCTTAACATCGAAACTTAAAACGGCAGTTATAATTCTGTATAAAAAATTAAAGCTCAATGAATATTATTTTTTGTTCGAATGATCAAAATATTTAGTTAAGTGATATATAAATGTGAGAAGTAGGTCTGTGGAGTCGGGCAGATTTTGGGGTAAAAGGAGTCGAAGCTGGAGTCACTAAAAACAGGTCGACTCCGACTCCAGTTTTTGTTGGACAGTTTGAATTTGAATTGAAATTAAAATGAATTGAAAAAAAAAATTAATGACAAGGTGAGTTATTACTTTTATTTATGAACTATATACATTAATAAACAGTTATTTTCTATTTTATTGACATATTAATAAATAAATATGAGGGAGAAGGATGGATGTGATATTTGCCATTAGTGATTAAACTGATTCATTTATTTACTTCATTTAGTTAAAAATCTCACTGGTAAATTTAGGTAAATAACAATAGTAGCAAGAACTCCCAAAATTGATGCCATTCTTAGGAAGTGAGCATGAAAAGGAGCAATTATTGATCAAGCAACGTGATAAGGAAGTACATATTTGATGATAAACGTGTTTTTTTAAAATTAAGAACTTTTTTAGAAGATGTAGATAACCCTAATGTTTTACTAACGGAAAGACTTTGGAATGATCTTGCAGAATTGAAAACTCTTCT
Organism: Stegodyphus dumicola; assembly: GCF_044657685.1. Lineage (NCBI taxonomy): Eukaryota > Metazoa > Arthropoda > Arachnida > Araneae > Eresidae > Stegodyphus > Stegodyphus dumicola. The sequence continues at coordinate 33,299,860 of NC_140774.1, forward strand.
TTCTACGCTGTATATAGCCACAAAAAAGCTGCAATCTGGAGGCGAAAATGGAAGAATGGGATGTTTGTTTTTTCTGAAGTGGAAGGTTTATTCAAATCATTTCTTCAATGAAGAAAAGAGAAATTAGTTTGCTAGATTATGAGATCTTGCTGGGTTCAATATATATAGATCCAAAACACCTAATTTTCTTGGATGAAGAACAAATTAAAAAGTCAAAGAAAGCCATCTATGAACTTTCATTAAGAACGAAATTATTCTCAGAACAACTGGAGAATTCGAATCAGGACAGTCAAACTGCCTACATTGCAACTGAGTCTCTATCATCCTCTTCCAGTGATAAATTAGATTTTGAGAAATATTTTTAGATAATATTGAAAAGGCTAAGGCAAAGCGAATGACAATAAGGAACCAAGAGCCTTTAGATATAAAAATGAAAAAATACAAGCAAGATTTCTACACGGCCTTTGAAGAAATAGAGAAATATGATTGCGTTTGCAAGACATCTCTTTTAGAACTTATAAAAATCTATCCTGAAAAGTTGAAAGAAATAGCCCTAACAGTAACAGCTCTTCCTCTTACTCAAGTTAGTGTGGAAAGACTCTTCTGAGCTCTGAAGTTTATCAAATCGGATCTATGGCGCTCCAACAAAGAAGATCTTGCCGAAGCTATACTGTTTCTTAGAAATAACTAATGCCAGTTTTTCCATTTCATAAAAATGCTAATTGATATAAATAATTTGCTATGCCGTTAATTTTTTTTTCTGTAGGATCTATTACTTCTTTTATATTAAAAAAAAATAAGCTGTAACCCATGTGTATATGTTTATATGAGGGAGTCGGAGTCTTTAAAATTCCAGGAGTCGGAATCAGAGTCGGAGTCGGTTATTTTCCCTACCGACTCCATAGCCCTGGTGAGAATTTCAGCTTATGTTTTGCTACAGCTTTCTTTTCTGATTTAATTTAATTTCCATTTATAATGCTGCCCACCAGTGACCAAGTGGTTAAGACTTACGAGCCCTGGTCTGAGACTTACGGTCCCGGCTTCGGTTCCCTGAAAGCAAGCTTGCTATATGGGGTTTTCGTGGTTTTGCTTTTGTATAACATGAATACAAACCGTTTTCTCTTGGGCATTTCTCTACAAAAGTGGTCCTTTTGTGGTAACTTCGCAAGCTTTGTCATAATCAGTAAACTACATCAGATAATCTTTATGAGTATAAAAAGAAAGAGCTTTCAGCCTAATTGCACTTTTCTAACTCAAATAGGAAGTAAGCTTCTGAAGGTCTTATAATTCATGTAAATGGTCTCTTTAAAAATATTTTATAAACCATTAAGTCTAAATACTTTGCATACATTTTTATGCATGCAAAGTATGTAGACAATAACAAAAGCTGCGAATTTAAATAAGAGAACGAGACGCTTGAGAACTTTTGTCTAGATTGCATATTCTGCTTTTTCTTCCGATGTTATATATTCAAGAAACACATATGTCAAACTAGGGTTAAACAATTTCTAATACTGCTTTCTTTTTCCGTTTAATTGTGTTGTTTTGTTTTTTCATTTTAGAAACGTTTACAGAAAAGTCCTTCCAATTTCTATATTTTCTCTTTTTCATTACCAGAAATAGTCATTTTCCTATCTTCAGTTATTGCCATTACTCAAGATATCAGATCTTTAACTTACTTCCCATAAAATCTTACACATAGTCAGTTCTCAGAGGGCTGCTATATTCATCGTAACGTAAAAATCTCTCTCTTTATTTAAAAAAAAAAAATAATTAACACTAGTTGCTTAATGAAATGAGATTTTCAAAAATTTGAATAATTTACTTAATTAACACGATTTATAATGCATGTAATTAATATAATTTACATTATAACCAATTCGGAGTTGAATATTTGCACCATTATTATGATTAATAAAAACGTTGCCATCGTTTGCGCATATCAGTACAGAATAATTATTTGATTTGTAGAATACACAGTAATAATGTCCGATCTGTAAAGTGAGATGAGACATTCTTTAGAACTTTTATAATTTTCCTTTGATAAAAATTTAGCAAACATAAAATCATAAATTAGCTTTTCTTTATATCCTTTTCTTTTCAATATTTTATTAGTAGTATCATTTAGCTAAAAATAGTTTACTAGTTTGAAGAATACAAATAATAAAATAATTTTACTTATAGTATGATAATATCATCCTGTCTATTTATTTAATTTGAATATCCACAGCGTGTTTAGTATATTTGGAAGTCAGACGGGATAGCTCAGAATCTAACTGAAATAATAATAAAAAAAAAAGTTAAATGAATTTTACATATTTGCATCAACAAATCAAGCAAAAATTTCGAAAACTGCTCGGTAAAAATATATAATTTTTTAGTTTTAGTGATTTAGTAACTTTAAACAAAATTTAATGAAAAGCTTGAAATTAAATATCAGTCTGCTTTTTCCCTCCTTATATTTGTTTCTTTCTGGCCAGTCCCATTTTTTTATTATACGGCCGGCTTGTACCGGCTAGGAGGATTGGGGCTGTGCCTTTATAATAATAACAATATATATTGCTATTCATTTTAAGCGCATCCACTTGGTTATATCTAATGTATATTGCAGGAGAAAAAAAAAAGGGGGGCAAGTTCTATATCTCTCGTTCTATACTGGGACGATTGACGAAATTCAACTTGCGTTTTTCATGTCTCTAGAGCGCGACTTAGGATATGTATTAGATTTATATATAGCATTGTTCTAATACAGGTATTTTGACACAAAATAGGACCTTTTTCTGAAATAACATACCATTTTTTTCCCATATTTCAATTCTACGACTCAAATCACGCCAAGTTTTGTAAAAATCGCACGAGTAGTTTTTAAAAAAATTAGCTCTCAAAATTTTAGCTCCTCTATGTTCATTGAGTTTGGTATATATTTATTAATCTTTCTTTTTTTATTAAATTTATTTGATTCTTCCTTTCACATCTCGAAATTCAGGTTAACTAGTTAATAGGTATATAACTTATCATTGTTTGCTTTGACTAATTTGTATACATATCTAAGTAACCTACCCATCACCTTTTATAAATCATATTATATAATCAGCTGTTATAAAGAAACTGCTAATACATTCTATTACTTATTTAATCAAGGATGATACTAATGTACTAATTATATAAACACATTATTTTTGAAATTTTACGGAATAACTATTTAATTTTAATTATACGTAAATGTGATTAAGTTTTAAAACACTAGATTTGAAACAATTTGTTTCAGCAAAAAGTTTGTTTGTAGCCTTATATAGTTTCTTCTGGACATTTTTTGATTTCTTTTAAATTTCCCAGTGTGAAAACTAAAGAAAATTTCAAGCAAATAAAAAATTCTAAATAAAATTATTCAATAATTATCTAAGGTATTGTGGAAGTTATGAATATTTAGCACAACTAAATTCATTAAGGAAAGAGTTGTGAAGTTAGATGCCGATGTTTTCCAAATAGGAATGCTCCAATTAAATAATAATCATAAAATCATCTTTCTGAATTAAAGGATGTAGAATGAGGGGGGAGGAGGAATTAATTTCGTTGGAGAGTTAAATTTATCTAGTGCTAACTTTGTCAGCCCGAGTATTAGATTTCATCACACTGAAGACGACTTTGCATTTTTGAACGGGTTTATGAAAAGGAGGCAGAAAAGGTTTGCATGTACGATAGCTCGATGTTACATTTAATGAAGACTTTTTTTTCAAATTCTTAATTGTTCCCAAATAATTCAATATTTTAGAATTACTAATGACTTATATCTACTAATACTATACTAATACCTATATATATACCTACTATACTAATACCTATATATTTCAAATTACTAATGACCTATATTGTTACTATAAATGGGAATCTGTTATCTATTGTTAGATGGATTTTAGCGTTTTATTTCAGATATTTTATTTGTCCAGAATTCATCCCTTTCTTTTCTGTTAGTTATACTAAAAAATGAGGTGTATTGTAGAATCTTAGAATCAAATTTCTTAAACATTAATTTTAAGTAATCTTATTCTAAAATTCTAAAAAGTTCTTCTTCTGAGAACTTTTAAGTTCGATCCTAACATTCTAAGAAATTCTGAGAACTTCTAAATAAATTTGATCTTAAAATTATAAAAAACTCGAAGAACTTTGATTCGAAGAAATTCTAAATGCCAATAAGACGCGTATAAGCTTCGGCTAATGCCATGTTTTTCGAACACATGTTTTCGCGGAATATTTTGGGAAAGAAGTAATATCTACATATACATAACGTGTAAAATGTAAGATTAAAAACTATCTAAATGGAGAAAGAACAGATATTGCCAAAGAAGGAGAGCTGATTGATATGATGTTTGGAGGCTTAACTGAATCTGACAACTTTTTGATATCTCAATGACTTGACTTGACTTGAAAGAGAATTTAAAGATTTATGAAGGCTGAGTGATTAGATGTAACTACAATGTTTTGGGCTCTAGTTTCGTTTTGGCATTTTGCGTCGAAAACTTTAAACACCTGAATCACTTTCTAAATTGTTGCCACCAAATATTATTCCCTTGTATTATATTTAAAGAAATTAAGTAATGAAAAATCTGCATAAATGTATGTAGGTTTCTCACATTGTGATAAAACAACGTACCTAGAGCCGTCAAATTTTGAATAACTTAATCCTCCAGCCGAACATGGGCTACTGGAAACCAGAATTTTGAATTTTGAATTTGTTTCATTGCTTATTTCATACTTTGTAAAAACATTTATGAATTTTTGATTAAGAAACTCAACGATTTCAAAGCGAGCAATGGCAACACTGTACGAAAAAAAAAAAAAAAAAAAAAAAAAAAAAAAAATTATCTCCATTGCGCGAGACTGTGTATCGGAAATTCTGAAGATATGCTGATTTTAAATTATTTTGTGAGACTGCTGTTAAATTGAATTTTATGGTTTAAGGGTGAATAACATGATATTTAATAAATAAATTCAACACACGAAACGTTAAAAAAAAACCGTTTTGGGCCTAATATAAGATCTGAAGGCTTTCAGATCACCCCCTCTTCACCAATTGGCGGGTACTTAACCGACTTAGGATTAGCCACTACTAAGGCCGGAAGTGGTGGCCACTTTATTGTGGAAGCACCTAACAGATAGGCCACCATTACCTTCCATGAAGAGATCGACAATTACAACTATGCCTTCTCCGGGATTCCTTCGGCACAGCAGTAGGCTGCCCTATCCACTATATCATCTATAAAATAGAGTAGGCTGTAACTATAAAATAGAGGTAAAACCTAGATGCATATTATGGAGGAAAAATACAACGGTCAGTTTTGAAAAATGTATGTGACTATATTATGAAAACAAAGAATTTCTCTTCGATTTCTTCAAACAGTCAATAGTTAATTTCAGTGGCGTTGCTAGGGTGGAGGCAAGGGGGGACATCTGTCCCCGGGCGCAGCATCCAAGGGGCGCCAAACTGATTCTACGAAATTTTTTAATGAAATGTCTCCCATTCTTGGCACACAGAAAGGGTCGCAAATTCTTCAGTTGTCCCCGGACGCTGGAAGTTCTAGTTACGCCCCTGGTTAATTTAGTATTCTTTTTATTTTTGGCAAAAGCGAAAATTTACACTTATCAAACCTGAATTTTTAACATGCTTTTTACTGAGAAGAATTTCGAAGTATTAGGAATATGCATCTTCATTTTTAAAATAATAAATCCGTCTAATAAAATTCTAGATCTTCTCCTGGACAGATCTTGCAAGAAAAGAATACCGTTATAACTCCACCCACCAGAAGACATATTTTTTTCCCTGCTTGTTTCTTTATTTTTCGTGCCTCTAATTGCTTGTAAAATACTGCCAAGAAATACGAAAATTAATTGTGCAAATACAGTATACCAGCAAGCTACTGAAATCAGACAATTCTGATTTGAGTAGCTTGCTGGTATTCCATTTAAAATCTAGCGGAATATTTACTGCCCAGAAAACCTTAACACTCAGCAATGCAGAGAATGCTTTTTCTATACAAACTCATAGAATATAAAGTATCAGACTCGCCAGAGTTCAGTGCATCCCATTAATCTAAGTCACTCAACTGGGAAGTGACTTATTTACCTACAGAAGAAACCGTCCGCGATAGAGTACTGTTATTTACTGACCCCTCCTAACCTTCTGCTAGAGCACGTGTTGCTTGACTGACCCCCCTTATAGGGGGTAGTGTTCCGCGGTCCTAACGAGGCGGTGACAGAACGACGCGGGCTGCGGAGGTGTCGGCTCGGGTCCGCGTGCAGCTGCGTGTTCCGGTTGACACGCGATACTTTTCCGAATGGTTCAGGGCAATTGGTCACGCAGAATGCAGGCGAGAGACTGCGTCGGAGTATTCTCTGCTCAAAAGAAGCGACAGAGAGGATACTTAAACAGCAGGGGTCAGATTTAGAACCTATTCCGCTCCCCAAAACAGCCATTTGAAATATTACGCAGCGCCGCTATTTGTACTACACGAAAAAAATTGGATACTATTTTCTGATTTTAGAGCTGAACAAGAAATAAATTGTATTTATACATTCTAGAATTCATTTTTGATTCTTAGAATTATTTTGAGTTATTTAACTTTATTACTCATAAATCTCTATAAAGTTAAAAAACAAAATTAAGTTTCAAGAATTTAATTTTGCAAATACAAAAAATTTAAATTGCAGTCATATTCCGTGCATGCATTATTTAAAAAAAATTTAAAAATATATTAAAGAGCAATATTTTAAGTCATTTTAGAGTGCCAGATAAAGTTTTTCTCTGCCTAAAGTATCCTACGAAAAAGGGTAATGGAGAAAACGTATATATGTTTGATCAACATTTTATTCTATAATATTTAACAACTAAAAATGTTTATATTATATTGAAACACACCACACAATGATTAACAAGCTTAATACTTTCAATAATAAAAAGCTTTCGTATATTTGCTGAATAATTTCATTACTGCTTTTCACCACTTCTAAAATTTGCTTTTAATTTAACTGCCAAAGATGCCTTCTCAGTGAAGCTACATTAGTTTTCTTTGTGCTATAAATTCACAATTCTAAGATTCATGCGGGAAGTTCTCTCATGTCATCGATGCAGCTCTCAAATACGAAACATCATTCAATAATAATATACATTGCTGATGAGAGAAATAGCACTACCAAGGAAGGCATGATTTGTAACATGAATATTTACTGGCGACAACACTTAATGATATAACGCACGAATGATTAAAATTTCAAAATTGTAAGCGAAAAGAAATGTGCTAAATTTAGTATTCTACTTGTTCGTCTTTGATATTTATAATTAAACGCACGCAGCGCAGACTCTGGATACCTATTCATGACAGACAAATTAAATATATATCAACAACTTATCAGTTCTGTCGATGGATGTACGACCCAATTTGGTAGTGAAAATATTCCACACGTTACCTGTCAAAGATAAATCAGGCGAGCGTCCAGGCAGGCGAAGACTCGTACTTCATAGTCACACAAGAAATATTGAACAATAGGGGCGACATGTGCAATAATATTATCTGTTTGGAATGTTGTCCCAGTATGGTTCTGTAGCAATAAGACTTCTGATTTCAACAATTCAGGACGATTCATAGAAAGCGAAAGTCTGAATGAAATGTGACAGCATCCAACACTCTGATGTTAAAGGTAGGACCACTATATTCTTATACGTTCCGTAGCAGTCTTCCAAATGGTGTTTCCCATTGTATTGGCAATCAAGAATCCTGCCATCATAGTCCATAATTATATTTTAAACTCATCGGTTAGGGGACATATTCAGAATCTTACTGCCGTTGCTCTTTACACCATTGAGGTCCCTGATGTCGGTGGTAGGAGGTCACCGTAAGTCATAAAAATAGACAACTCGGTGTAGCAATCATTAACGAATATGCTAACAAATCCAACATTACCATACACTGAGAAGCAAAAATCGTACGATATCTGCAAATTTATAAGCAGCACATCTCGTTAAAAGTGGATAAAGAATCAAACAGCTATCATTGCTATCTACTGTATTCTTGAATACTTATAAAATATTTAGTGGCAATATAAAGGCTATCTGACTTGAATTAACAGAGTTTGAACGTGAAAAGTAGTAAGAAGCCGTCCTTGGGAACCGAAGGATGCTGCCCTGGAGATCATTGCGTTATAGAACAATAGATGATGTAAGAACAGAACAATGGATCCATGCCTTTGATATGTCGCCACCGCCATCTTGGACACGTGACTGCTGGAAATGAAGTCGCCATCTTGAATTTACTCGGATATGATGTAGACGGGTTGAAGGACGCTAAATGATAGTTTTATTTCTTTTAGTGGTAACGACAATATTTTTTCAAAGTTTTATTTTGTGGCAATGAACTCTTGAAACAAGTTTGGGGAATAACTTTAGTTACTCGTCGGATTCATAACTTCCCTCATTGGAAACCCACAAGTCGAGATTTTATCCCTTCAAACCTGTCTTTAAACCTTGCCCAACAACAAAATTAAGCATGACGTCACTAGGTTGGGACTGCGAAAGCCTGTTTGAACGTGCCCAAACCGTTTTACGCCTATATGCTTCCTCATCGAAGAACGAATACATTACTTTAAAACGAATGAACAGATTACGATTATTCTTTCACAGCTCTGGACGTAAGACGTTTTTCACATTTTTAATTTTTCTTTTCTTATTACTTTATTACAAACAGAATTTTCGCTATTTTCGTTTTGTTTTCGCCTTTTATCAAGTAAAATTTACTACTTTTCTCTGCATATTTTTTGTTATATGCAAACATACATTTTATTTTTGCATTTCTTTTTCTACGTTTGAACTTTTATAAAAGATGCTTTTCCAAATTTTTTTTCCCTTTTCATTTTTCTCTTTTGGATTTTTTTTATCTTTACAAATGTAATGTTTTTCCTTTTGTACTTTAATTAACTTTTTTATTTTACAAAAGTAATATTTATTTTTACAAGTTTAATTTTTTGCTTTTCGTTTTTTATTAAAAAAAAAGTTTTTACATTTTTCATTTATTTTATAAGAATAATATTTATTTCCGTAAGTTAAATTTTCCTTTTTACTTTTTTATTACACAACCACAAAATTTTTATTTTTTTCTTCTTACTATGTTTTACTTCGAAAATAAATTTAAATTAAAAAAAACATTTTTTTTCTTTCTTCAAAAATAAATTTAAATTTTAAAATTTTTCTTACACAGATTTTGTATATTAGTTCTGAATTAAAATCTAATAATTAAAGAATAATAACTTTTCATGAAATAAAGTTTACTTAAACCAATACATGTACAGTCCTACCCCAGTTTAGTTGAAATACATACCAAAATATCATTTCTTATTATTTTATGCTACAAACATATAAGTCAGAAGGCACTTTTATTCAACAAAAGGTTACTTTTACATAATCTATTAACTCTTTGGAACAATTTATAAAACTATTTTGGTTTTTCTCGTACACATCCTGCTTTAAAACACTAAAATCAACATTAAAACTTGATTTTCGTCATGTGAAAACATCACGCGGATTCTTAGCATGATGCCGCTATTAATAGCAGTCGGTAAGTTAAGATCTGGTCTTCTTCGGTAGCACATAATGAGACCAGAACTCTAGAAAACAACTTGTGGCTTTTACTATGTTTTATAGATACCTCAGAGGCAGGCAAATGGTGTAAATGACCTTTCTTTAACTGAAATAAAGTTTAACAGACGGCACCCAATCAGAAGCCAACACTTTTGGCTTTAAATCAAAGGTAAACTAAATAAATAATTTATAATAAACTAAAATAAACTAAATAATAATAATAATAAACTAAAATTAATGAAATTTAAGTATAGTCAGTTTAGAATAGCTTCACAGTCCTATTAGCTTCACAGTTTAACGAGTGCGCAAGCTGGCTCTGATCGAGGTCGGCGTAGACAAGCCTAACAGAAAGAATAACTCAATGCCGCAAAACTCTAATCTAGAGAATCAACGTTAGCAACGTGTCCGTCGAGCAGGCAGAACATGTTTCGAATTCACCCTCCAAAACTTGCTTTTAAGTACATCCTTCTTTCTACCTAATTTGAATATCGTTCTCGCTGGAAATTTAGATTCTACCAGTGAAATAAAACGAGGGTTGATAAGAAAGGACATTAACATAAAATAACTGGTTAGAAAATTAAAATGAGATCTTATAAGAGACTACAGGGGTCAACAAGAGACACATTACAGATTTGTCTATAAGAAATGTGCTGTAAAACTGGCCTTGACAGGACACGGCAACATAAGACCGAATCTTATGCCTTCATTAAAAAAATAGCATCAGTTTCAGTACTTTCCTTCGACTCACGAACTCATTATTCATTGGGACTTTAGATGATAACGAGAAGCAATGGATTTAGCTTGTCAGCTAGGTACTGTGTAAACTGGTGGTGATTCTATAAAGATGTGAAACATTTATCTGACATATATTATATTTTCTGATCAAATTGAACAAGATTTTCTGCTCCTTGGCGACCATTTGCAGTCCTTTATATAGACTTCACATACCTAGTAAAGATAGGAGTTCCAGGATAACATGCGCCATGTTACTGCTCTCAAAATGTTCGCGATTGGTTTGAGGAACATTCTGGACAATTCCGGCGTGTGATTTGGTCACTTAGATCGTTAGTTATAAAATCTATTGAGCACATTTGGGTACTGTTCCAGTGCATTAAAATTGGTCTATACTGATAAAAATACGTCAGGTATAACTGCGTATGTATAATTGCGAATAACTGAGGTAGGTGCTATCTCAGTATCTCAGTGCACCTATCTCAGTTATTCGCAATTATACATACGCAGTTATACCTGACGAACGAATAATAATTAATTATTCCGTAGCCAAGGTATATAATGGATGGCGCTTTTAATACCATGCATTATACTAATTATTAATTATTATTTTAATTAATTACTTTTATTAATTATTACGTATTATTGGTTCTGTAAATTTTAACAAAAATATCAGTTACATACATTATACAGTTCTATAAATGTAAATTTTTAATTATTTATGAGTATGTTATTTTTCAATAGCACATTTCTTTTACATGCATGAGCAATGAATGTATTGTAATGATCTCAAAAGTTAAGTGCAAAACATAAAATATTTTGTTAAGCATATGCATTTATTGTTTCTAAACTACTCAAACTGTTACACTGGTAGGTGAAGCACCGCTTTTTAACATGAAAATTAAAAGTTTGCGTGGCAACAGCTTTAAAACGGGCAGTTTGGGAGTTACTCATAATTAACGCTTTGATAGCATAATATTACGTAAGGTAATGAAAAGAATGCAAGGCAGATTATAGAACAATTCTAATTAAAAAAATGAAGAAGATAAATTACTTCCTTAACATGCTTTGAAGATAATTTTTCAACCTTTAAAAATACCTTTTGCAGAATTAAAATCAGATTTAAAAAAGCAAAATATATAGTTTTGGCTAAACCTGATGGAATGCTATCATTTTATCATACTTTTCTACTATATTTTACTATTACTGAACAGAAACTAAAATATGTTTGTTTAAATCAGTACCGAAGTTTTAGGTTTCCTCTGGTTGTAATTTTCGGCTAAATTATCCTCATTTGAACACTACTTACTTTGGAACTGATTGCATGACATTAAGTTCATGTACGAGAAACAGATTTATGAAAATAAATGCATTTTATTGCGTAATTTTCCAAATGAGTGCTTGGCGAATGACCTTTTTCTCTCTCTCCTTTTTTTTTTCTTCGCACTTTTCTCCCTGAGTAGTAATTTACGAATCATATTTCCTTTAAACTTGCATGGCGTAAAAATTTGCGAAATCTTGTTAAACGGGCTACTTAAAAGCTTTCCGCATTAAATATCTCGACATCTAATATATCCTGGGGATTTACATAGAGATTTTATGGGCCTAAACATCCGAATAATTTTGGAAAAGGAGAAAAAACTTTTCAAATTCCTTCGCAACAGTTTGCAGTCAAATTAAAGGAATTCTGGAAGAAACGTAATTAAAGGGTTATCTAATTAATATTTCTAAGGTAATTGCTTTATGAATGTTAGAAAAACAGCTTGTATTGCACCAAAATATTACAAAAAAATTATTACAAAAAATCGAGTTAAATTTAAAAAAAACACCTTTGATTCCAATAGTTGAAATCTTTTGTTAAAAATGAATGAATAAATGCAGGTAATTAAAAGAGTAAGCTTTCTATGAAGGGAAAAGCTCTAAATCTCTTCTCTTGCTCTTTTTTATTTGGGGCTGGGAATAAAATAGTTGATCTATTTTTTTTATAACTCATAAGAAAGTTGCATGAAAATCTTAGTGTATTTTAAAACAAAAATATGAAGGGAAAAAATTATCAGTTACTGATGCTTGCCAAGAAATTGATTTTTTTATTCGAAGAAAAACTAATTTTTTCCTCCCTTCAGCTTTGGCAGAAAGAGACTTAAGCAAAACAAAAGACATGTTTAATCTCATAAGAAAGAAATATAGTTTTTGACAGATCCAAGTGTTAATTACTAATCTTTTTTTCTAATTTTGTAGCTTTCTAATTAAAAAATAATGGACATAAAAGGAAAAAAGTGGCAATTTTTTTTGCTCTGATCTTTCAAATGTAACCGAAACACGGAAAAAGAAAACAATATCCTCCTTTTTTTAGAATTTAATTTTTTTAAGGATCTTTTGTAGTGGGCAGAAGAAATATCTAATCTCACCTTTAGATTTTTGACGTTGCCTTTAATTTTTTTTTTTAAATACCTCAATACCAACAATGACTACGAAATCTCGGAGGATAAGAGAATTATTTTACCAATTTTAGATAAATAAGGCTTTTATTAAATTATTTATGTTGAGTGTGTTTACTGGCAAGAAAGCTACAAGTTTAAATAAAAGAGGAAGGAATTAGTAAGTGTTTACCAGAATAAACATTTGTAAATTAGTTATTTTAAAAAGACTGATTTTCTTTTTCATAAAGGATGTTATCATTTTTCGAATATATTAAGGCTTTTTTAAGTCCTTCACATGCGATTTATAACTATGAAAATAGTAAGGTTGGATTTAAAATTTTTTTATGTATTTTGTAACTAAATAAAAAACTCTTTTCGGTTTTCTTCTTCTTTCTTTTCGGTCTTTAAAAAATAAAGAATTTTTTTCGGTTATCTCCTAGAATTCTTACATTACCTTGAAATTTCATTTAACGAATATTTTTATTCATCAGGGAAACACACATATTAATTAAAAATGTATCAAGGGGAACAAAATATGTGTGGCATTAAAAACATATACATACATTGAAAGGGTGCTTTTAAAATACAATTAAAAAGTTATGCAGACTTTATTATATCCTACAAGTTTAGAGCAACAACTAAAAATTTTTAAATTTTAAAATTTATTTCAGTTATTACATTCAAACAAAAGTTTTATAAGGCTTAAATTTCCTACCATGCTGCGTTATTGTTAAAAGAAAGTTAAATTACATTTCAAGATTTAGAATGTAGAAATATTTTATTATCCTTCTGTCATTCTTCGGTAAACCTCTCTTAATTTTGACATGCATTTTATCTTATGCTTTTAAACATATGGTTGTGAACAGTATAAATTATAGGATTATATTATGTTGAGTAGTTATTAATTATTCCAGATTTTTTTATTTTTCACAAGAGCTCTAATTTTTACAAGAAACCAGATTGTTGATTTCGTAATTATATGTGATCTTTGCATTTAATATGAAATTAGCCCTGCAGCGTTCAGACTTTTATATTATTTTCACCAGTCTGTTGAAAATTTTGTCTGTCATTTTATAACTTTATAGATACTGATGACCATTTTGATTGCTATTTAGTTATGGTTTTTTCTTCCACCTGAAGATATAAATTTTTTGGCTTTTAAGCCATTTTACATGGCACTTTTTAAAAATTTCAATCCTTAAACGTGTTCTTGTCAGATGCGGTCGTGTATGTTACAAAAAGCAAATGTAGATAATCGTTCTGAATGAATGAATTAAATAGAAGAAGTTTCAATCCATTTCGTTTCACATACTACATATTTCGCAGAAACTTCACGAAAGCGCGCCACTCAGTCTCGGGGAGTCTATATTTACAATCGTTTAATTGTTAATCCTAATCATGTACTTCCAATGAAAATTGTTCTTAAAATAATGTATAAAATTTTATGTAAACTCTTCAATACTGCAGGTTGAGGGCTCTCTAAATGTACACAGGCATGCACACGCACCCACACCAAAAAAAAATTAATAAAATGTTTATTATGCATTAACAAATTAAAGCCTACATATTTTTACATTGAATTCATACATACATAAAGACTATACTAAAGCATGATTTGTTCATAAATCTTGATACCAGACAGTAAATTTCACGTTAGTGTTATTTATGTACATAAAATATTTCTTTCATAACGGTCAGAAAGTGTATTTTTTTATAGTCTTATTAAAAAATAAAGCAGAAAAGAACTTTTAAGAAAACTTGGGATTTTAAAGTAATTTTACTCTAAAAACTTAAATTTATAAAAATTATTCATAAATAAGAAAACATGCAAATTATAATGTCATTGAATATGCCATTTGATTTCTGAAGCAGATCTGAGCTTCAAATCGGATTCGGCGTATGAACAAAATGACATATACCAGAGACAGTACAGTGCAATACGAGTTGATACTTAAGACAATCATTGGCAATACAGTGCTGCATATTTCAATATAAAAGACGTCATAATTTCTCTCATGTTTCTGACTTATGTCCATTCAAATTTTGAGTTAGTCAAAGCTGCATATGAGGTAGCTCAACACAGGAAGACTTAGCCTCGTCTAAGATTTGAAACTAAATTATGTATTTTGTCTATGAAGTAGTGCCTTATGTAGCAACCACTTCAAGATTAAAACTCGGAGGATCTTTTGATGCCATGACTTCACTGATATTGGCTCTGTAGTTAAGAAATTTAAGAGGACATGTCGTTTATAAATTTAGTTAGAAGAAAGTTTATAAACATATTTGTTTATTTTTTAATAATTCAGGAATGATGTAATAACATACGGAGAATTTATCAAGTAATGCATGATTTACATACACAAAACATCAAATGCTATTGGAAGGTAACAATCGTGATATGGAAAAGACTGTGATTTTAGATAATGAAAAGAGTTTTGACATAAAAATGAGCTTTCGAATGTATTTATTTAATTCTGTGACATACAATTAATCAAAATTATACGGAATAAAATGAATAAATAATTCTGGCAATAACACACAACCATGTAAAATCGGTGTAACTCAGCTACACGACTGTGGAAGAAATAGCCAAACTGCAAATAGTTTTTCTTCTCGTGAAATCTACTGCACAAAGAAAACATTCCTCTTTCCTCTTCTTCACTAAATCTTGACACCTTTAAAAGGAGTTTAATAAAATTCAACTTTAAAAAAAGTTTTAAAAAGCTTTTACTAAATTTCATTTTTCTATGCCATTTGCAGCCATGATGAAAAACATAAAAATGCTAATATATATGATATTACATGCATAAAATTTCTCTTCCTAGTTAATATTCAAGCTAGGATATTCACTTATAGATACAGAAATTAAAAAGCTTTAATATTCAGTTGTCAAGGGCAGGAATGATTTTTTTTCTCTAATATTCCTAAATTTAAACAACATTTTTATAATTTGGAAAGAAGAATAGCGTGGTTCCATTTCATAAAGGTGTTCCGTGATAAAAGTGTGGCACCTTTTTGCTAGTCGTCCGCTGTTTAAAAAAACAGAAAGCTTCACACGTGTGAAAAATGTTATATATTATAAAGATCAGTTTGTAACTTGTAAAAAGAAACTTCGAAAAGGTGTGGGCAGCTTCATTTGCTTTGCTAATCCGAGTAGTGCATTACTTCCGTAATGATGCTTCATTATAAAGGTGATAGCACCAGGGCTTAAATTAAGATGAGGTATACTGGAATCTGGTTCTGTTACTTTTCGGTTTTGAAAGAAACTGTAAGTTGAGCCGATACCCCAATTAAGATCAGCCTCAGTATTTTAATGTTTTATTTATTTGTTTTTCAATAATTTACTAGTTTTTATTAATCTCTGTATATTTTGCACAATCATTCTTCTTTTTTTTTTTTTTTTTTTTTCTTCTTCATCTTATTACTCACTTCTGGCGCTTTCCATAACGTTCCGTCAGTTTTAAATTTTGAAATAAAGTCCTGACCTGACCCTGCCTCTGATCTGTCAGTAAGTTATAATAATATATGTTTTTGTTATTTACGTGAAATTTCATTATACATAGCTTTTACGTCTGTTAGCAGTGACTACGGATTTTGAATACTGAACTCTCCGAGCTTTCCTTATCTATTTTATTAGGCCCTTTTAAAATAACTAACACTATAATCGCCAGATGTTCCTATAAAATCACTACCTCTACATTATAGTTTCAAATCTGATTCAAAGCAATTTTTTGAATATTTAACTTCTAATACTGACTGAAGTCTTCAAATTTTATTAGTCCAAAGGGGCAATTTGCTCTGAAAACTATTATTTTCGTTTTGACATTTTGCATTCATCAAAAATTATCCCTCTGTATTATATTTGAAGAAATTAAATAATGAAGAATCTGCATAAATGTATGTATGTTTCTTGCACTGTAAAAAAACAACGGTACTTAGAGCCATCCAGTTTTGAATAACATACGTTTCCACCCGAATATGGGCATCTGGAAGCCCAAATTTGGAATTTGTTTTATTATCTATTTCATATTTTGTAACATTTTAGCGAATTTTTAATTAACAAACTCAACGATTTCAAAACGAGCAATGACAACACTCTACTGGGGGGGGAGGAAATCTTTTTATCTCCAGCGCGCGGAACTGTGTATCGGAAATTCTAAAGACATGCTCATTTTAAAATTATTTTGCGACATTGCTCTTGAACTGAATTGTATGGTTTAAGTCCGAAGAACATGATATTTAATAAGTAACGGTAACACATTTAATAAGTAACGGTTAAAAAAAGCCCCCTTGGACGTAATTTAAAATCTGAATCCTTTCAGAAATTTTTCGTTTATTTTTCTTTTAGAAAAGAGACATGTAGTTGCTCTAACTTTCATTTGCAGTGAAATTATTTTTATTTGCAATATTTCAACTGCAGTAAACACTTACAAAACAGGGAAAACGTTAATTTTTAATTTTTTTTTTTTTAATTTTGTGTGTGTGTTACTAATGAAACATAACAGGCTTGCAAAGTATGAAAGATAATATATACTTTCAGCTTTTAATTCGAAATACTGCCGCATCAATATAATAATAAACTTTACCTTTTGTAGGAGCTACTGAAATAGATTAGCATCTCTATTTTGACTATCTAAACTATCTTTTACTGATCTTGACTATGTCTGAAAATTGCATCTGGCCCTGTTCCAGATTCTGCATTGAAATTGCCAAAACAAACCAAAAAGTTCGGATGCTAAATCCATACGCAGAACTTGCACTCGAGAGGGCCATTTGGCGAAGGCAAAACGACTCAATTATATCGCCAACCTCCTCTCTCTCCCTCTTAATAAACAACGCAAACACTTAACATAAGCTACCGTACATCACCGTCTTGGAAGTAAAAAATATATATATATATATTCCCAAAATCCGAAGTCTAGCTTACCCCAAATCCTCCTGGTTAGGTAATTAAAACTTTAATGAGCTTTAGCACGGATTAGGACGCCTCGTTTTGCCATATCAATTACAGCGATGAAGGAGCCAAGATGGCACGCCGGGGGAAACGATAAGGGGGGTTATAATATACTGAAAAGGATTTGACTCGGAATCGTTGAAGCTTTAAAAATTAAGTTTTGGAAAAGTTTCGGAAGATTTCGGAGGCTGTTTGCTTCGAATGGATGGTACATTCTTTCTTTTCTTTTCCTTTTCCTTTTTTAAGTGTAAGTTATTTCAGAAGTTGGGCTTGGATACTTAAAGTTCAATTTCCGTGAACAGAAAATTTCTGCCATGTTTACAGAAACTATATTTCATCTTCAGTTTTGCGTGGGTTACGTGCATGGTATTCCACTGGATCTTTTCTGTATGCATAAATGTTATATAAATTTGCAAGTGTTAGTAACAGAAAAAATATTAATGTCTAATTTTCACAGGCTTTCATAACAGAAAGAAATTAAATGCAAAAATAAATGCGTTCTTTTAAGTAAGTTTAACTAAATTCGTTTAGGAATCATGAATTTTAATTATGAATAGGAATTATGAATTGAACTGCAGAAATATTAATCTTTGAGTATGAATAGAATGTAGTTTTCCAAAAACATAATAAGCAATTAAATAAATAAAAAAAGGAAAAATACAACCATAAGGTTTTATTCAAAATTTTAAATTATATTCTGAATGTTAGATAGTATATAAATAACAAAAACGATATTTGCATTCATAGCCGGAGTAATAACTTTTATTATGCAGTTTATTTTGAAAATTTCGTCTGTGAGCAAGTTTTTAATTTAAGCATTACTTCCATACCATTTGAACGCTTCTACAACTGAAGCTTCTCCAGAAAGACTGCAGGTATGAATTTTTTCTTCTGGAGAAACTTTCTTAATCTATATTGCTGAAATGATTTTTAAGATAAATTATGCATAGAAGTAGAGGTTCTGACATATTTTACGCATTAAAAGAACTTAAAACACATGCTACACTGTACTGATTTTCCTATTAGTGAACAGGATTGACAAAAGAAGATTTGGGTTTCGTTAAACTTGAAAACTCTTTGAAAAATCTTTGCCGTCACCAGCAGTAGCTTCATTTTCAGACAGGGCTTTATCTTTTTATCTTTTATCTTGATAGGGTATTTAATTAGGCATTTATTCATTTAGAATAATACAAGAAATGCACTAATTTTAAGGAAAAGAAATTTTCAAACTTTTTTATTTGTAGAGGCGGAAAATAAGAGGAGGGATGTAAAACGAGTGGTTTATAAGAACAAAAAATGCTATAAATTCTCTTCCTTTTTAAGGACAAGATTTCCAGGAATTCATGTATCACAGTTTGAGAACTATTTATTTCATAAAGATTCTCTTAACACTAATTCAAACCAATGAATTAGACAAAACATATATTTGAGTCAAAGCATATTCGTAGTCAAAACATATTGATATTTCTGATACGGCAATGAAAAATAATCAAATGAGATCTTTTTACCAAAAATGATGCAAATATGAGAAACTTTTTACCTTATGTACTTACAGTTTAAAATCACTAATTTATTTCTACACATCTGTGGTACTGATTTATAATGAAAGTCTGATTCCACCTGTGCCAATGCACTGTATGCGCTCAAAATTCTATAGGCATCAACTACAGGACATCGACGTTTATCAATGTCTCCAAGCAATTATAAGGAGAATAAATTAAATCCTATTGATAATGTAATAGTACAGACATTATTATTTCACATACGGTTACATTTGTAACTATTTAATTCATTACGCATGATGATAATTAACTATTCCTGTAGTCAAAGAGAATGTATATTTATTGCTGTTTTTTATTTCGGAATTATTTTTTATTGAAAGATATTAGCACTTGATAACACATTCCTTCAACTCCCTTTGCTTTCACTTTAAGTGCTGAATTGAACTTGCATTAATTTAGATAATTTGATGGTAAGCATTACATATGTATTACATATGATAATACATTTTCATTAGCTAGTAAAAGAAGAATTATTTTGTGCAGCTGAACCAACTGAACCAACAGCGTCAGATAACAGAACTTATTTTTGCCACTAAAAGCAACAGTGATATATAAAAGTAAATTATTTTTTGCCTATTACTTGTATTGAAAATGATAACAGAAAATGAAAACTAAAGTAACAAATATAAATAAATAACTAAATCTAAGTACATATAATATATTTAGATTTAGTTATTTATTTATATTTTTTACATATAATGTAAAAATTACCGATTGCAGCCTAAAACTCATAAAGTTTACCATTAAATTTTCAGATAGCTTAAAAATAATTGAAAATTATATAACTCATGAGATTAAAAAAAAAAAATAAAAGATTGCGATTTGATCTCGGCATGTAGATTTCAGTTTAACGCCGAAAATAATTTCAACCTAGGCAAATACAACAGGCTCGCTATAGGACATCGTATGTACTTCATGCAACGAGTTTGATAATTAATTTTTGTACGTAAAATGCGCATTTCTTGGAGCGATTTACTTCTATGTGATAGCCTTGATTCTTGGCTATAGATTTGACTCAAATTTTTCATGAAAGTAAGCTTTTTCTTAGACGTTTTTCAAAGCCTGTTTATCATTCTTGGATACCATTTCTCTAAGGCTAATCCAAAGCGCAAAATACCATAGGAGAAGCAATACTCACCAGCGGCCGAAGGGTGAAGTGGCTGAACACTGATAGCTCAGTCGGTGGTTCGAACTCGAATTTTGTATGGCGAATTTTGTATTATCGGCCTACCAGCGGCCGAGCACTAAATCGCTGAACACTGGTAGTTTGCTCTGAGGTTCGAATCCGGTAAACAGGCTGGCTGCATGGGTGTTTCTGTGGTTTTTCCCATGTGTAAAGTGTATATGAGCCAGTTTTCCTTCGAAAGTCCTTCAAAATGGCATCCTTTCCCATAAGCAGATAACCTTTGTGTGCTTTGCGATAATTAAATAAACCAAACCATAGGAGAAGCGTCAGGCGATCTACAGGTGTTTCGTTAATTGAAATTTCACAGGTGTTTTGTTAAATGAATTATAAGATTCACTCAAGTTTATTTTATTTCAATTTTTGTTTCTTTCTTTACTAAATAAATGACAGTTGACTTGAACATGTGACTAGAGGCTTTGTTCATATGAAGCTGATCTTTACTGATGTCTTTTCCATATAAGGCTGTAATTTCTTCAAAAAATTTTCTGAAAAATTCTGCAGATAGGGCATTAATTTTAGCTGTACTTAAGATTTTTGGGAATTTTAATTTATTGAATTTGAATTTTAACTTGTAGTAGGATCTTGCAGTTATCCCTTGGGAACGTTTCCTTACGCTAATGAAGCTATTTCTTAAGTAATTTTCGTCAAACGAGTAAGAAAAAATGATCGCCTTTTATTACAGCCATCAGGCCTCATCGAGTGTTATGACGAATTTTCGTTTACATTTTTCAGCAACTATGCGTTTTTCATATAATTTTCCACAGTTTGTATGACTTTCAGCAGTATGTTTATGCAAAAGCAGGTGAATTTTAGGTTTAAACAGCTTTTCTTTTACTCACAATGCAGAAGACTTCCCCAGTTCGATGTAATGGATCGTTAAGTCGGTGGATTTTCTTTCAAGATCAGAGACTTCACTTTTTTTTTTATATTTACTTCAGTTTGAGGTGTTTTAGAATGCGATTTTGCGGCTTTTTATGTTGAGTCCAAAGAGGCTTTGTCCCTGAGGGACTATTGTTTCCGTTTTGACATCTTTAAAAGGCTATCCCTTTACAAACTATTGCCAGCAAATATTATCGCCCTGTATTATATTTGAAGAAATAAAATAATGAAGAAATCTGCATAAATGCATGCATGTTTCTCGCATAGTGATAAAACAACGTTATTTACAACCATTAAACTTTGAATGACGTAATTCTACTGCAAATATAGGCATCTGGAAGCCCAAATTTGAAATTTGGAATTTGTTTTATTATCGATTTCATATTTTATAAAACTTTAACGAATTTCTGATTAACAAACTCAAGAATTTAAAAGCGAGCAATGACAACGTTGTATAGAAGAAGCATTTTTATCTCCAACGCATGAGACTGTGTATCGGAAATTCTAAAGATATGCTCAATTTAAAATTATTTTGCGATATTGCTCTTGAACCGAATTTTGTGGTTTAAGTGCGAAGAACATGATATTTAACAAATAAAGGTAACACATAAAACGTCCCTTTGGACGTAATTTAAAATCTGAAATCTTTCAGATTTTTTTTAAAATTAAATTTTATTTTTTTAATTTTTACCCTCACTTACCTCACCGATTTTCCCTGTCGGATTTGATGTGCTAAAAATGTTCTTTAAAATGCAGGAACTTCGATTTTTACCCCCTTTACAATTTGTTGGTACGAATATTTTTTCTCGAAAAGTGCATTTACATAACCTTCGAGCCATCTATCAATTTTAGAAACTATTTCTAACATAAATATCTTATTCTGCATTTCGCTCGAAACAAAACATTAGCAGAAAATTATATTGAAAATACCAAACTTTGAAATCTCGAAATGCTAACTGGAAAATGTAAATAGAAGATAATATGTAAATAGAATGTAAATAGAAGTCCGAACTACCTTTTCTAATTTAAGAACTAATCCCCTTCTAAAATTAATGAAATAGAGCATAAAATCTTGTATCTAAAATGGCAAAGACAAATAATAAAAAAACAATTGGAACATTAATGGCAAACTTTGTGAAATGCTAGACTGTAATCTGAAGTCTTCAAATCGCAATTTTCTTTTATTTTATTACTCTCTATGCGCATGAAATAGAAGAGAATAATTTATTCATGGTTAAAATTTTAAGCAGCTCAGAACTATATATATATAAAAAAAAAAAAAAAAAAAAAAAAAAAATCTGAAATGTTTCAGATTTTAAATTACGTCCAAAGAGGCGTTTTTTAACATTTTGTGTGTTACCTTTCTTTATTAAATATTATGTTCCTCGCACTTAAACCATAAGATCCAGTGCAACAGCAATATCGCAAAATAGTTTTAAAACGAGTATATCTTTAGAATTTTCGATACAGAGACTCACGCGCTGGAGATAAAAATGTTTTTTCTGCACAACGTTGCCATTGCTCGCTTTGAAATCCTTGAGTTTGTTAATCAAAAATTCGTCAAAGTTTTAAAAAATAGGAAATCGATCATAAAACAAATTTCAAATTTCAAATTTGGTCTTCCACATGCTCATATTCGTTGGAGGATTACGTTATTCAAAATTCGATGACTCTATGTACCGTAGTTTTATCACAATACGAGAAATGTACATACATTTATGCAGATTTTTCATTATTTAATTTCTTCAAATATAATGCAGGACTCTAACATTTTGTGGCAACAGTTTGAAAAGTGAACCGACGTTTATGAGTCCGACGCAAAATCGCAAAACGAAAACAATAGTCCTTCAGGGACAAAACCCCTTTGGACTAAAAAAAAAAAAAAAGTTAAACATCCTTTTCTGGTACCGCTAGTTTTTATGAAATGAAAGCTTCTAATCTAAACCGCAACAGCAACTTTTCTGATCTTTCTCCCCCTTCTTCCATTTGAAAAATCTACTTAGGTCTTAAAATCATAAACATCCTTCTACAATGGTGTAAAAAAATTAAGATAATTTGCAAATAATGTCTATTTTTTCTAAATGTACTGAACAAAAGGTACTAATTACTCCGCTGAAGATATGCAGACATTCAGAGTCAAATACGTAAGCGTATACGAGCGTAGGTGCTGAGCTGGGATTGTGATATAGAGGATATAAGCGCACGAGAGGTTTTCGACGCTTTCTGTGTTTGTATTCCTTTGCGACATTCGTTGTATTTCTCCCAAGCTTTGGATAAAATTTATGAGGTCTCAAGTAAAATAAATAACCAGGAGCCTACGGATCACGGAATGAGATGGCGAATTGTCGGTAAATTGGAGGCGGGCCAATCATAAACACAAGTGGCTACAGAGCTCAATGCAACGTCCAGTGTAATCTGCAATTTGAAGAAACCGTTTCAGGACACTGAATCTATATCGAGAAGATTTGGACGATGTCCACCAAGATCCACAACGGCGAATGACGATCGTTATTTAGCACTTTCACCGCGGTTATTTAGTACTTTCACATGGTTCTGACTAATTAAATTTGTTACCTTTTCCCTTGTATGATCCAAGACGTAAAGTTCATCTAACGAAATTATTTCTAGTTCTAACTTTCCGCCCTTCGTTTTTTGTCTATAGTAAATTTTAAAATCTTTTGAATAATCCCTTCAAACTTCTATGCAGCTCCTGATAGGCTGCATAACCCAAGTAGCTCTTGGAAGCGAAAAAACTCATTCTGTGTTTCTTAGATATTGAATGATGTATGTATGAGATGGTCACCCAATAATTAAAACAAAATCTATTGTGTGCACCACGTGATTTCCTTGCACGGAATATTAAATTATACGCAATTTTTCCTGTACTTCAATTAAATTTATTGAATTCTATCTCGTGGATAGCGTATGAACCCCAATAGAACAAATACACTGTTTAAAATTCAATATATTTATTTACCATAGCGACAATCTGGCGTTAGGTTAACTTAACAGAGTCACATCTCATTCATTTTATAACTCAGAATACACAAAATTTATATCATCTGAAGAGCTGTCTAATCGATGCCACATGTTCTATTCAAATACTATAATAAATCTAAAACGATATGTAAAAGAAATTAAACAAATGAAAAAGAAACAGATTTTCACACACGATTCAGCGTAACATACCTAATGCTCGTGCGCTAATCGTAACCATTCTCATCTGTCCGAGATAGACTGGCGATAATATTTGCAGCTAATACGAAACACTTATTTCCTCGAATGTCGTTAGAGATTTATTTCTCATTGAATTAATTCAGTACTCACTTCGCGGCAAAGCCAAAATACAAAATACAAAAACTTAAACTAGCTTCATTAAAAATTGAAAGATATAGAAAAATATAAAACACAAAATACAGTTAAAACAATTTAAAAACATAAAATTAGAGTTTCTGTGCAAAAAGAAGCAATTCGGCCAGCAGACAAAAAGGCAGATTTTTCGGTGCAAAAAAACTAAAAGTTTCTTTTTGGACCCACTCGGCAAAAAGATACTGAAGGCGTAGAAACTGACTGAATTTGTTGTGGACGCTATGCCGAGTCAATATGTGGAATAATTTAATAACTTAAATCATAATTCCAGAATGGATTAAGCATGCTGCTATGAAAAAAAAAAAAAAAAAAAAAGAGGCTTAGCCGCACTTTAACAACTTTTAAATTGTTGATAAGTCTACAAATATAACATGGAAGTTAACTAAAGGCATAAAAACCTTAACGGGAAGATAAGAACAATATAATTCAATCATTTTTTAGGCAAAAAATGCCCAATTTACCAACATGTAAGAACAGAAAAACTGAGCTCAAGGAGTCGAGTAACAGAGTGGGTATATACGAATATATCAAATGTACATTATATATATTATATATTTATATACTTTTGGTGGGCCGATTGCAACCAAAAAGGGAGGTGCACATCTATATGTCATAGCAGTCCCACATACAAAATTTCAACTTTCCGAGGCTATTCGTTTTTGGGTTATGCGAGGTACATATATACAAATGCAAGTTCAGACGCAACGGAAAAATCTTTTCTGAATCCATTTTAAATCAGTTTTATAATTCTTTTGGGGAAAAAGAATCCTTTGTTCAGTCCTTCCGTACAGATATCACGCAAAAACATCGTTAAATTGCATTCGATAGCGGTCAAAATGGATATTTTTGTTGAAATATGGTACCCGGAATTTTTCGTGATTATAATATTTCCTTTACTTCTTACAAGGAAGTAAAAAAGCTAATGTGTACACCACATGACTTCCTTGTACGGAATATTAAATTATACGCATATTTTCCTGCATTTCATTTAAACTTATTTCCTTTAATTTTATTACAGATATATTTCTAATTCAATTAATTCAGTTCTCATTTCGAGGCAATGCAAAAATACATATAAACTCAAAATATTTTCATTAAAAATTGAAAGATATAGGAAAACATAAAACTCCAAGCACAGTTAAAACAATTTTTGCAATTAAAATTACAGTTTCTACGTAAAAAGAAGCAGTTCGGCCAGCATGCAAAATGGCAGACTTTTTCGGTGCACAAAACTGAAAATTTACTTTTGATCTAACTTTGGCAAAAAGGCAATGAAGGCGTACAAACTGACTGAATTTATTGTGGGTGCTATGCTGAGTCAATATATGGGATAATTTAATATGTTAAATGATAATTCCAAAACGGATTAAGCATGATTTAATTCGCAATAATAAAAGAAGGCGTTATCTTGGTTGATGCGAAGCTTAGTTTCTCTAGATTAGCAACAAATCCACTATTCTGCTACGTTTCAAATGCAAACAAATATGGCTGCTATAGTAAAAATAATTAGGCTTAGCCGCACTTAAACAACTTTTATATTGTTGATAATTCTACAAATATTGCATGCATATTTACTAAAGGCATAAAAACTTTAACCGGAAGATAAGAGCAACATAATTCAATCATTTTTAAAGCAAAAAATGCTCAATTTACCAACATATAAGAATATAAAAACTGAGCTCACTAAGCCGAGTAAAAGAATGGGTATATACTATATACAATTTTGGTGCGGCCGATTGCAACAAAAAAGGGAGGTGCACATCTACATGTTATAGCAGTCCCACCTACAAAATTTTAATGTTGTGAGGCTGTTGGTTTTGGAGTTATGCGAGATACATACATACAAATGTACGTACGGACACCACGAAATATCTTTTCTGAATCCATTTTAAATCAGTTTTATAATTTGTTTGGGGAAAAAGAGTCCTTTATTCGGTCCTTTCGTACAGATATCATGCAAAAACACATTTAAATTGCGTTAGATAGCAGTTAAAATGGATGTTTTCGTTGAAATATGGTAACCGGAATTTTTTGTGATTACAATACTTCCTTTACCTCGTACAAGGAAGTAAAAATGGAAAACAATCTGTTTCTTTTGTGTAAATCCGAAGCTGTGAAAGTCATTCATGCTTTATAATTTGCAGCAAGTCACAGGAATATTCCTTGCATTTTTCAAGTATTGACGCTTAGCAGATTTTTCCAATAATTAATATTTTCCCACATTTCAGTTCCTGTCAAGTTAGCTCAAATTAAAAGAATAATCTTTTGTTTTAGAAATTCTCCTTCAAAAAATTTTTCAGAAGTTTTATCCTGTATTAATTTGCTAAAATCTCCTGTCATAAAATAGTTAAATACTCCTTTATTCAAAAGTTCGTGGAAAGTCATGGATTCCAACAGTTCCAACAGTTGAATTTAGATGTGAAAAGTTTAGTTTGGTTTATTTGATTATGGCAAGCACTCGAGGGCTTCCTTTGCCTTAGGGAAGGGATGCTTTTGTGGAGGACTTTTTATGAGAAACTGGCTCGCATACGCGTTACACATGGAAGAAACAACGGAAACTCCTATGCAGCTAGCCCGTTGACGGGATTCGAACTGGACTGAACTAACAGTGTTCATCGACTTTATCGCTTGCTCGTTGGTGGACCAGGTGGGAAAGAATGTTAGTAGATTCTGTATAAAAGAAATGTATTCACAACATGGGGGACACCGTATTCCGTGATACATTGAAAACAAAGTTAGAGCGTCTTTCAACCATTCGGTACATCGCCGCCCTTTCAGCAAATGGTACTTGAGCAAAAAAGTTTGGATTGTTTCTTTGTTCACAAGAAAATGCCTTTTATCACAGAAATACCTTTTTTTTTGTGGGAGAGGGGGTCAGATTTTTCATTTAATGACCTCCTTGTAATCTCTAATCGAGATAATTTTACAAGATCAAAATTATCAGACAATTCAAGCTATCTAAAATGACGTTACGGTCAGTCCCTACACGCACCAACAAAGGGATTTTACCTACACTTAAGGGAATTTCAGAAAGCTGGAACTGGTAATTTTTTTTTTTTTTTTTTTTTTTTTTTTTTTTTTTTTTTTTGCTATGAATATTACTTTGGAGATGGCTAAGTAATAATGCTTTTGCATTTCATATACTACTGTTCTGTAAAATTTTTCGAGAAATTTTTTAACATAATAATAAATTATTATTCAGACATAAAATTTGCCATATCGTTTGATATCAGCTGGAATGTCAAAAACGTATCTTCTCGAATTAATTCAACATATAAATCATGTCATGCTGTTTCTTAAATCATCCAGCTATCTAATTTATTGCTTACGAAATTAGTATAATCTTATTTTTCAGAAAATTTATCATGCGTGAGCTTTTAAAATCAGGCCAGTATTTGGAAAATCAGCCTAAGTCGCTGAACAGTGGCAGTTCAGTCCGGGGCTCAAATCCCGGAGAACGGGTTGACTGTATGGGCGTGTTCGTGGTTTTCCCCATGTGTAACGTGTATACGAGCCAGATTCCCTTACAAAGTCCTCCACGAAGGCATGCCTCCTTCAAGGCAGATAGCCCTAGTGTGCTTTGCCGTAATCAAAGAAATCAAACCAAATCAAAACCTAGAGCGCATTATATGATACCTGTATTTATGAAAGGCAGTCATTATTGCATTTTGCTGTATTTATATTTATAAAATTCCATAATCCCTGTATTTTATGAATACAATTTTTAAAATTCGATGTGCACGCAAACGCGGAGGTTGAAGCTGAAAAACCTCTTCTCTCTTCTCCTAGATCATTATCTGCAAAACTTCCCTATTCTTCCGCTTATATAAAATCCGCAGCTACTAACATGAATCGGGAGTTGACGGATTAGTGCAAAGAACTAGAAACCGCCTTTGGTAAATGTTGCCGAAATGAGAAACATGAGTTTCAATTTATTTTCCGCTCACCCTTGGAATAGCGGAATTTCAATGCTTCCACTCGGCGAAAAATCAGTATTTTGAAGTTTCGAGAAGTTTATTCTTCAAATTAGTAAATCTTTTATTAATTAACAAACAGAACGGTTTAAAAGCAATAATACCGTTCTTAATAATTTAAAACTTTATGTAATTTTTTTGAAAAACGGTTGTTCCTAGAGCCATCAAATTTTGAATAACGTAATCCTCTACCCGAACATGGGCAAAAATTTTACATATTTGGTAATGTATCTGATTAATATAATTTAAAACCCATTTAATTTGTATTTTTTTTTAATTCATAAAATGTGTGTCTAACCCAATAGGTAACGTAAGAGGTTTTTTTTTTATTTATTTTTTATTTTTTTATTTTATTTTATTTATTTATTTATTTTTTTTTTTTTAGTCTTACTTTTCTGCAATCAAAAAGAAACTGAAATTTTTATAAACCCTTCTTTTGAGGTGTTAAACTGAGACCTGATGTCTTCCGATTCCCACTTTCTTATCACCTTTCCCTTCTCACCACACCCAGCTGTAACTGAGGTGTGGGGAGGAGTGGAAGGTAGTATAAATCGTATTTGATTTAGCCCCAATTATGATCCTATTTTCTTAGCATGGGAATGCACACTTTATTGGAATTTAGACAGGTCAAAGGTTTTTCTCCATGCTAAATAAATAATCATTGTCTTTGCTTGTAACAATAAAAGCACCTCATAAGAGTTTTCTCAAATCAATTTGCAAATACTCTAGTGAAAAGTTCAGTTGCCAAAAACAAATATCAGATCTTTAAGAAGTATTAGATCTTTTTTACAGTTTCATCTTATTATTATGAGGAAAAACATATTCCTTTTATGCGAAAAAGTGTACCTTATGCTGTGTTATATAACAACATATCCTGTTCTAAAGCTCAAGGAAGCAGCCCTTTCTACTGCATTACAGGTAGCAAAAGTCATGTGTAATTTTTATCAATGGACTTGTGCGAAGAGAATTTCTGGGCTGTTCATTGTTATAAAAGAAGAGTGACTGGGTATGCGCACTTTTCTCATTGCTATGGTTCACCATTTTAAACTGGAATAAAAAAGTTTTGATGATGTTTAATATTGTAACAAAGGTTATGAAGACGTATGGAAATGCATTTTCTGGTGGTTTTGATCTTTACTTCGTGTTGGAATGTCTTCATTTCATCGCCGTCTAAATGCTGAAATAGGAGCTTCAGTTCTCGGCTTATTACTTTATCGATAACTCATAATGTTATGTTACCATTTCCAAATCTACGGCGAAACTTAGTAATTTGATCATTTGTATACTTATATCTCATTTGCATTGCTGTTTCCGCCGCCTAGCCGGTATAGTGGTTAGGCAAGTTCACTGCGGTAACGACCGGCCCGGGCTCGAATCCCAAAGAATGCATGGTTGTAACTGTCCGTTTCTTCATAGGAGCCACATGGGGCCGTCTGTTAGGGTGACATTCACAGTAAAATGGCCATCACTTCCGCCGTTAGGAGTAACCAATGCTGAATAGGCAAATGCCCACCCTTTGATTTAAAAAAAAAAAAAAAAAAAAATGTGTTTTTTTTTTTTCTTTTTTTTCTTCAATAATCTATTTATTTCGCTCTGGGACAAGTAAATAAGCACAAAACTATTTGAATTTCATTCTGTTCCTCAACTCATTCCTTAAGAAAGCTTTGTTGGCTCATTTTATAAAGAATTATCTTATTACGCGTCCTTGAATATTTTTAGAAGACTTACAAAATAATCTTTAAGTAGAAAAATAATTTCATTTTTATAAGCTTTGCAAACAATTCATCGTTCTGCATGATTTTTTCTCATCATAAGAAGCTTTCGATCTGTTATCATTACTGTTATCATTCAAAATAACAGTATGTTTTGAAAGATATCATTGAAAAATGTAGCTTATCCATGTACATCTAAACATTCTTTATACTAATGTATGCTTTCAAAATTACTGTATTAAAAGATTTTAAACTTAAAATGTATT
Source organism: Stegodyphus dumicola (assembly GCF_044657685.1). Classification (NCBI taxonomy): domain Eukaryota; kingdom Metazoa; phylum Arthropoda; class Arachnida; order Araneae; family Eresidae; genus Stegodyphus; species Stegodyphus dumicola. The sequence goes on from NC_140774.1 coordinate 33,330,539, forward strand.
GCATCATTGATTTTATATTTTTAACTGTTAATATAGTAGCGAGATATGAAAAAAGCTATTAGAATCAATTAAAGAACTTTTAGTCCAACATTCCTAAAAAAAAAATTGGAGAAGAAATGAAATTTATGGGCATTTAGTTGAAATTTTGTTCATTTATATATCAAGTACACCTAAAATCTAAAGTATGTATCGCACGACGCAAACATTTAAAGTAATGAAACAACGAGTGATCTTTTTTCAAGTAATATTTCAGCTTCGTTTTGATCATTAATTGCAGCATATATATCCACTGTATATTAAACTTTTATCAGAAATTGGAAAGATTCATTTTTATACATAACTTTTTTCAATTATTTTTTAATGCATTTTGCAAAGCAAGAAAATAGAGTCTAAGGCCTCAAAGAAGAATCTGTTATTAAAAATGTTAAAAAAATTATTAAAAAAATCTGAAATCTTTCAGATTTTAGCGATCGCCCAAAAAAAAGGTTGCTAAGGTTTTTTTTTTTTTTTTCTTCTTTTTTCTACTCTCTCTGAGCTCGCAGTTACCAGTCTGCTGCCCCTTCTAACTTATTTCTTTGTGTCTTTTTAGCTTTATTATTAAGCATCACAATTTAACAGAAACATAGTAAAAATTTTAAAAGCAGCAATGTCTTTTCCCACTTAAACGTTCAGTTTTCTAAATAAAAAGGCTTGCAAACTTTTTTTTTTTTTTTACTTTTCGTTATGAACTTTTTGCGTGTTAACTTTATTTATTAAATATCACCTTCTTCGAACTTATAGAAAATTCAGTTCAACAGCAAAATCGTAAAATATTCAAAAATAGCATATCGTTAGAATTTTTGACAGACAGTCGCGTTCTGAGAGATAAAAATGTTTTATTCCATAGAGTGTTGCCATTGCTCTCTTTCAAATCATTGACTTTGTTAATCAATATTCATTAAACTTTTATAAAACATGAAATAAGTAATAAAATATATAACATCATTCTATGAAAATATTAAATATTTTTAATTAGATAATAAATTTAATGCATTTTTATTATATGAATCAATCTGATTCAAAAGTAAGGAGCGAATGTTCTTAAGAACTCGTCTGTTGTTTTAAAATAGCCTTGTTTTTAAAGATATTATATTTTGCCCATAAAGATCTTACATTTTCCCGAATGGTATCATATTCGAATGGAAAGTGAAACGACGCATTTATAGTAAATTCCATTTCGCAACCAATAGCCCTTTTGGGCTAATAAAAGAAATGAAGTCTCATTTTTGTAATCATATTTCAATTTAGCACTTGTAATAGTTTTAAGCTCGAGAGTTACGATAAGCCTATTACTTTAAGAATTAATCTAAAATGTATGTGGTAATTCAAAAACCAAATATTCTTCATGACAAAACTCGGGACAATTATATGCAATGTTGATTTAAATTCTATATAAAGGCTACAACATTGTGATCGTTTACTTCGCTAAAACTGCAGTCTTAAATGGACTTTTCATATCTCTTGCAGATAGGTAGAAGCGCTTTCCATAACATGTTTCGTGGGATACTGTCGGTCAAAAACAATACAGGAATAGCCACCGCCAGAGCGATAACTTTAATTCCAAATCAAAAGAATCTAATTTCGATTATTATAATTAGAACTAGTTATTTGAGGTAATAATTCCTAATAATGTAAAAATTTTGTCAGTTTCTTATGTTTCTACTTAATATAAGAATTATTTTGAATACTCCGAAAGCTGTGCTTTTACTCATAAATTAACTTTCAATCAGATCAGAGATTTCCTTTTAGCATAAAAAATTCAATTTAAATCCAGAGAAACAGTTAAAGTAAATTTTTTATGAATAAACTAATTATTACCTTTTATTTAATTGAATTACATGTGAATGCCTGAAATAATCCGAGAAATATACATAATTTACAATTTTTCTTATAATCAATATATATTATAAAAGTGTACAATGTGCGTGCCGCTAAAACTCAGAAAGGAATCCCAGTACGATCAAGAGAGTTATATGGTGTGGTAGCCTCTAAGCCCCATCCATCCAGATACCCGTTTTTACCTGAAGAGCTATTTTTGAAGATATAAGGGCTGAAATTTTCGTCCTCTAGAAATTTCTAGAACAGACCAGAACATTCGAGAGCATTCAACACATTTCAGAACATCCCGAAACATTCTGGGAAACTCTGGAACTTTCGGGAACATCCCAGATCACTGGGGAACATTCCAGAACACTCTCGAATGTTGTGGAATGATCTGGAGCATTGTGGACCATACGAAGGCTTTTTCGTGTAGGTGGGTCTACCCATTGGTAGGGGTCATATAAACCAAGATCCGTCGTGGGTTCGATCGTCAGTTTCTTATCCGCGAAGTTCAGTGAGTGAATAAAAGCAAACAGTGAAGTGTGAGTAATCAAAGTGATACAGTGACTGAATATAAATCGAAAATAAAGTGTACATAGTGTATTTCTTAATAAAAAGTTGTTTTGATTTATATTTTATAGAATGCGCAAACGTAAAAGAGAAAGCGATTTTGCCAGTTCTGGAGTAAAACGGCGAAAACAAAACAAAACAATAACAACAAAACAAACAAACCAAACAAGCAAACAAAAAAAAACAGCGAAGAAATGAAATAGTCGAAGAGCGCGAAGCAGCACTATGAGAAGTAGAGAAACCGAAGAACAACGAATTGAAGAATCCGAAATTGCGACATAGTCTTATAATAAAAGACTGCGAGCGCGAGCCACCCATGAAAATATCTCCCTACGAGGAGAGCGAACGAGGTCAAGTAAACAGTATTTCCTAGCAAATGAATCATTCCACTACGACCTGACGGAAATATATAACAAATGCAAACACGTCGCAATCCGAAAAATGGCAACATAAATTTTGCAACGCGAAATAAACTCAGTAGAGAAACACCAAGGATCTGTTGCACGAATGGAAAAATTCGATTACCACCAGTGGAAGCACCTCCGCAGGAATTTCTACATTGTATTACCAGGAAAACTTCAGAATCAAAATACTTTCTTCAAAATATAAAAGCGTACAACGCCTGCTTCCAAATGACTTCTTTCGGAAGGAGGACGAACTGCCCATTTCGCCCTACAACTACCGTTGAATATAGCAGAAGAAAAGAACGATTCCCGATCTGTAAAATTTCAAGAGTATCTGGAGGGGGTGAACCCCTAAAACAAACTAAAATTATCTTCTGAGACGAATGCACACTGGCACATGAAAAATCACTCCAAGTCATGAACAGAACATTGCAAGACTTGCGAGGAAACTCTGAAGTGATGGGAAGAGCTCTACTCATACTCTCAAACAAATACTTCCAGTTATTCCCAAGTCAACACCAGCAGATGAAATCAATGCATGCTTAAAAAATCACATCTCTGGCCACACATACAAATACTGCGTCTAACAAAAAGTATGAGAGTTGAAATATCGAAGGTTGAAACAACAGCACATTTTGCTCAAAAACTTTTACAGACTGGCGAAGGCACATATCCTACTGACCAGATGATGGACCTCCTTGAAATCAACAGTGATTTCTGCAACATAGCCACTACTGAAAATAAACTCATCGACCAAATTTATCCAAACATTGTTCCCAACTATACCAATCTGGAGTGGCTATTTCAATTTGGCAACTAAAAATAACATCACCTACGATATCAATGGAACAAGGATGGTCGTCAAACAGTTATCGAATAACATCACGGAAGTCGAACTTATGACTGGAAAGACAAAAGAGACAGTATTTATCCCCAGAATACTATAGATGTCTACTGAAATGCCATTCCAGTTTAAAGGCTGCAATTTTCAATCAAATTAGCCTGTAGCTTACAACTAACAAAGATCAATGATAAACTTTAAAACACTGCAGCATCAACCTGAAAGACTCCTGCTTTACTCATGGTCAGCTATATGTAGCTTGCTCTAGAGTAGAAAACTCGATAAATTTGTACATGTAAAATGCCCCGGATAACAAAAGGAAAAATCTTGTTTATAAACAAGTATTGTAAATAGTTAGAATATGGTTTCAGTAACAAAAAATTACCTCTCATATTTTAAAGTTTATCCTTTTATTTCAGCTACCACCCAATCTCATATCAATTCCCCGCACGAAGCCGGGTACCCCATCTAGTAAAAGTAATAAAATATACCGTAGATTTCTTTTGTTTTTAGGGTTTTTACAAATGTGCTATAAAACGTATTTTATTCATGCATCTAGCAAATAATGTGTATTTTACATCCAGAACATGTCTGATGATGAATTATAACGCTATTTTTTTTAAAAAAATTACATGGAAAATAAACTAAATAAAGATAAAATGAAATGTTTTATGAGCATTAATTTTTAAAATGTTTTAGAATTTGAAAGAAAAAAAATATTATTTATGCCTTCATAATTTTTATCAATATTTTCACACTTTGTAAAGGATTCAGAATCATCACAATTCAGTATTCTACAAATTTAGGAACATTTATGTCCTGTACTGTCAAAATTAAAAGTTGGATGCAATTCTGAATCTCTGTGACTCTAAGAATTCATTTTCACAAGATAAATTATTAAGTCTTTCAGTTAATGCATGCTTATACTAAAAGTATCTTATATTTTGTTTATTGCAGACGGCGGCTCACTCCACGAGAAGCCGAGCCAAAGCGGGACGACCGCCGATTCCCCTGCGGACAACTCCGCTGACGACGATCCGAAAAAGAAGAAGCGTCAGCGGCGTCAAAGGACCCATTTCACGAGCCAGCAGCTTCAAGAACTCGAAGCTACATTCGCTAGGAACAGGTATCCGGACATGTCCACCAGGGAGGAGATTGCCATGTGGACCAACCTCACAGAAGCCAGAGTCAGAGTGAGTATGCTGCTTCAATTTCTCCTCTACCCAAGTTACCGTATTACCGCAATGAAGTGAATCAGTTGTTTGCGAGTCTCTTCAATATTCTAAACCTTCTTGTTTTGAGCCTGTACGAACACTTCTCTTAAGGTCTTGGAATGAGGTATAGCCAACTCCCTTATGATGGAAAATATACTAACGTTGTTTCCATTCGTTCTTTTACACAAAGCTGTAGGAGCTGTAGGAGTTAGCCACGTCTAAAAACTTTTTATAATCTATGTTTAAGTCTGTAAGGAAGATTATATTTTGTGCTTGGATAATAAAAGCAGTTTTCAAAATAATTAGGGGCGAGGGAAAAACTTTCATTGTGCAATCTTCCAGGCTAACACGTTAGAAATGCCAGTACTTTAAGCATTAAGTAAACAGAAATAATTCTTCCTGTTGCCAACTGATAAGACTAAACTTTGACCGGAAATAAAATTAAAACTCAAAAGAAGAAAAAAAAAATTCAAAAGAAGAATTTTAATTTTCCGGCATTTATTTTTCTAAAATAAATTGGTGAAAAAATTGACAAAAAGAAAAGAAATTTACAAAAGTTTGCAATCTGAAGTTTCATCATTATCATTAAATTTCACTTTTAATGCAGACGATTGTGATATGGAATTCGATATTTTGCAATTGACATATTGTATATAATGATTTTATTTATAACGCTAATGGTATAAAACAATACTTTTTCCAAACTATTATTAAGAAACACAGGTAAAAATAATTTTAAAATTATTTTACTTTGTTTCGCTGCATATTTATGAGCAAGAAAAAAAAATAATGTTATTTTTATTCAACTAAAAACTTGGTTAAGCATTCTTTTGTAATGTTCCCCACTGATGGTGCTACGCTTATAATGTTTTATCTATATTGTTTCACATTAATTTACTCTTTTATAATGATTCTTTACTTTCCTTGATAAATTTTCCATTTTGGTTATTATGAGTCATATTATAGCGAATTGTTAAACTGTTACTTAACATGTCACATAATAAAAGAGGAAGTGTTAAATTTTTCTTTAGAAGTATAATTCTTCATGTGCGTTTTGTTTTTTGTTTATATTAAAGTAGATTTCTTAAATTACTTTCGTCAAAGGATTTCTTATTCCTTTCTCAGACTTTTTTCTCAATAGGCTGTAGAGTTCCTCACTTTGTAATCTAGTAGGTTGCTGTTAGAAGTGAAGAATCTTAAGAACTGATAAGCGAATAATCGCTTGAGTCCGTATGACAGGAAACAACAAGATAGAAGAGTAAACTAGCCCTTTATTATTCCAACTAAAGTTTAACAAAACTCCGTCTTGGAGTGTACAATAAAGCCGACATTTCGTCTTTGAACTTAAGAGACTAAGAATAATACTAAACTAATCTAAACTAAAGAGGTATAGCCGAAGCTATCAAAATTCTAACAGTTGGCCACTTAACGTTAATAGACTGCGAAGCTATCAAGGGCCTAAAGTACGGCCGAGCGTGATAATAGCTTACGAGAAAATAGCCTAAAAAGGCGGACGCGTGCAGCCAGAATACCTGATATCTCTTTCTCCAAGCTCGAAGAACTTCGCGGTTAAATACCGCTCTTATTATGTATTCAGACGTGATTCTAAAACTACGCTCTGGCCGGGAATGTAAGTTGAAGTTAAGAATCGATAGGAAAGGAACTTAAAATTTAACTGTTAATAAAATTAACATAATTCTTACAGTGCAATTACTGCAATTCTCAGTATTTTACAGTATATTAATTAAGCTGCTTGCTCTGGTATTCTTAAGACTCGTCAAGGATTTTCGAGAAATTTATTGATAATATTATCTAAAATTAATTTTAATTTTAATTTGTTACAAATGGATATTTAAATAATCAGACATGTATTTCTTACTATTAAGTTTTGATTTGATATCCATTTTTATTTATTTGAATAAAATATTACCCTTATATATTACATATTAATTTAAATAGAAACACTAATAACGTGCTAGTAGTAAAAGCTGATATCTGATTATCTCAATCTAAAGTACTTATCACAGAAATAAAACTGATGACAGAAAAAAAATCAAAAATTAATTTACGTTTATTTAATTTTAAATTTTATATGATTGATATAATTTAGATGTTATTAATTAAATGCATACACTAAATTATTTCTAGTGCTATTGATTTACAAATATTAAAATAGTTTTTGAAATCATAACATGTCTAAAATTTAGTCGGTTTTTTCGAATTCGTTTTTTGATCATAAAAAATGAATAGCAATATAAAACTGAATTAACTTTTTGTTTATGTGGAAAAATATTTAATCTTAAGGCAATACTTATTTCTGTTATTCCAAGCCTGCCATTTTTCTTTCAGTTGTTTCGAAAACATTATAGTATCTTTGAGTGGCGTTCTGATGTTTACCCAAAGGAAGAATTTAAATAAAAAAAATAAATATAAAAAATAAAATAAAAAATAAGTAAAATACAGAAAAATACATTAAAAATTCTGAAACCTCTTAGATTTTATATTATGCACAGAGGAACTTTATTTTAACGTTTTGTATGTTACCTTTATTTATTAAATATCATGTTCTTCGCACTTAAACATAAAATTCAATTCAACAGCAATATCACAAAATATTTAAAAGAGCGTATCTTTAGAATTTCCGATACACAGTCTCGCGCCCTGGAGATAATTTTTTCATTTTCTGTACAGTGTTGCCATTACTCACTTTGAAATCGTAGTGTTTGTTAATCAAAAATTCGTTAAAGTTTTACAAAATATGAAATAGGTAATAAAACAAATTCCAAATTTGGGCTTCCAGATATCCATATTCAGGTGGAGACGTACGTTATTCAAAATTTCATGGATCTAGGTACCGTTGTTTTATCACAGTCCGAGAAACATATATACATTTATGCAGACTCTTCATTACTTAATTTCTTTAAATATAATACAGGGCTCTAATATTTGTTGGCAACAATTTAAAAAGAGATTCGCCGTTTATAGTGAATCAACGCAAAGTGCCAGAACGAAATTAATAACCCTTCTGAGGATATTGTCCTTTGGGCTAATAAATAAACATTCCTATGCTTGCTTTGAAATATGAAATTTGCATTACCAACGAGTATAGTACGTTTTCCAGGAACAATTCTTCTGATTTAGATGAAGTTACTAGAATATTATCTTGTCATCATCGATATCAATATTATTTCGAATGTAAAAAAAAAAAAAAAAAAAAAAAAAAAAAACTGATTTAAAATTTTTTAAATATTTTATAGATTTTTTTAAAGCAGTTTAGCATGTACATTTTGTACTTGATAATTTTTTTTTGAACAAGTTGATAAAGAAACACAAAGTTATTTTGTTTGCTACATTTCTTTTTTTAAATTCTTTTTTAAATTCACAATAAAAATATCTGCTGTTCCTTTCTCAGTTAACAATAATGGATCTTTTCATGCTTAAGCAATTGATAGTTATTAAGAAATTCGGGTTTGCTTTATTGAAACCATGTTCATTCACAAAAGAAATTGTTTAAATTAATTTTTGCACACATTGTAGGATATTTTTCGGAAATTTTTTCACGAATTTTGCTTACTCGGAAAAATTAACTACCACACAACAATGTTCGATATTTTGTTCAGTTTTAATTCTGTTTAGTAGTCGTACGAGTTTCTGAACTTTTCGCATGGCAAAGCTATATGTTTTATTCAAACAAACGCTATTTGATTTTAATCTGTGTTTTATTCAAACAAACGCTATTTGATTTTAATCTGTGTTTTATTCAAACAAACGCTATTTGATTTTAATCTGTGTTTTATTCAAACAAACGCTATTTGATTTTAATCTGTGTTTTATTCAAACAAACGCTATTTGATTTTAATCTGTGTTTTATTCAAACAAACGCTATTTGATTTTAATCTATGTTTTATTCAAACAAACGCTATTTGATTTTAATCTGTGTTTTATTCAAACAAACGCTATTTGATTTTAATCTGTGTTTTATTCAAACAAACGCTATTTGATTTTAATCTGTGTTTTATTCAAACAAACGCTATTTGATTTTAATCTGTGTTTTATTCAAACAAACGCTATTTGATTTTAATCTGTGTTTTATTCAAACAAACGCTATTTGATTTTAATCTGTGTTTTATTCAAACAAACGCTATTTGATTTTAATCTGTGTTTTAAAATAGATATAAAATGCTTTGGAAAAAATTTCGATTTAATTGAATATGCAATTTTAATAGTAACCAGAAAATGCTACTTTTAATTTAATAATAATAATACTGCTTGTCAGAATATGATAAGCAAATCGGAATGAATTAAGTATAAAAATCTTGTACTAAGTGAAAGCTCATAGTTTATCACCTTTGTTAATTATTTAAAAAAAGTGGTAAATGTATGAGTGTTATTTAGCAGAAATTTTTTCTTTAATATTATATATTTTAAAAATAATGAAAACAATGTCTAAAGCTGATTATACAAATTATTAAGTGATTGTAATTGTAAATAATTATAAGTATTACAATTTTGAAGATATTTTCTGCGCTAAACCCAGTACTTTATTAGGAAGGTAAATTTTTTTCCTGTTTTTTTCAAAAATGAAAATTACAGTTAAGGATATTTTTCGATCATAAATTCGGATGTTCTATTTAATCTCCTCTCTAAAACAAATGGACGACAAACAGTACATTTCTATTGTTAACACTTACACTCAGCTTCAGAGAGTTTCAGCTTCTAATTTTTCAAAATTAAAAAACTATTTAATTGAATTCTGTTTTGCTTTAACCTCCAGTAGACAAACGATAAATTTCTTTACTTTTCCTTTTCATACCAGTGACTTCTTACTAGTGAAAGACAATCTTTCATTTTTACTGCCTTGTACGAAATAAAGGAAATATTGAAATCGCGAAAAATTTTGGGTATCGTATTTCAACGAAAATATCCATTTTGACCCCTCTCGATTCCATTTGAACGAAGTTTATGAATTACAACTGTACGTACGGTCAAAATAAAGAACTCTTTCTCTCAAAATGGATTGAACAAATGGATTTAAAATGGATTCAGAAGAGTTTTTTTGTGACATCTGTACGTACATATGTATCTTACATAACTCAAAAACGAGTAGCTTCAGAATTTTGTATATGGAACTAATATAAACATGTAGATGTGAAACTCTCATTTTGGTTGCAATCGGTCGCACCAAAAGTATATAAATATATATATATTTATACTTACTTTGTTACCTGGCTCAGTGAACTAAGTTTTTTTATTCTTATATGTTGGTAAATTGCGTATTTTTTGCTTTAAAAGTGATTGAATTATATTGTTCTTATGTTCCGGTTAAGGTTTTTATGCCTTTAGTTAATCTGCTTACAATAGTTGTAAAATTATCAACAATTTAAAAGTTGTTTAAGTTCCACTAGGCCTAACGACACCGCCATTTGTTTACATTTGAAACTTAATTGCATAGTGAATCAAGTCAGTTTCTTTGCCAACTTTAGTGTCTTTTTTTGCGAAGTGGAGCCAAAAGTTTTAAAATTAATTCAAACTCTAATTTTAATTGTAAAAATTGTTTTTAACAGTTTTTAACTCTATTTGTTGTTTTAAGTTTTTCTGCATTTTACAATTTTTAATGAAGATGTTTCAAGTTCTTATTTGTTTTTTTTTCTTGTCATGATGTATGAATTTAATTTATTGAAAGAGAAATAAATCACTAATGAAATTTGTAGAAATAAGTTTAAATATGCATAATTTAGTAGGTTGTACAAAGAAGTCATATGGTGTCCACATCCGATTTCCTTTTTTGTGTTTAACTCGATCTATTGTACTTTTATTATTGAAAGCGTTGCAAAATTTAATGCAAAATGCATTTTCCAGGAATGTCGTTCAAACTCGCATTCGGGCATTTATTGAAAACTGTCTTATTCAAAATCAGCTATAGAATACTAAACTACTGTTTAGCAAATGCTTTTATTTTTTTATGTTATACAATGCATTGTCGATGTATTGTTCTAAAGTGCATTGATTGAAATAACTAAAAAGAAGCGACCTTCTTTTGAATCTTAATAAAATTTTGCATTTTAAAAAATGCAGCAATAGTTTTTATTTAAAGTTTTATAGGAAGAACAATGTGCATTTTCATGAGTAAAAAGGGATATCAGAATCACAAAAATGTGTGAGATAATATGCGATATATTAAAGGGAAAAAATATACAAAATGTTTACTGCTTAGAAAATTTGAAAATACTTTGGACGGTAATAAGGAGTTTATTGTAATAATCTAAAGTAGTTTTATCATTAAAAGTTTTTGAGGTGTGTTGAATCTGAAGTAGTTTTATTGCTCAAAGTTTTTCGTATAAATTAAAAAGAAAATTAGAAACGAAAACTACATTTCACGCTATGCTCATGAGGTTTGATGCTATGTCTTCTTATTAAAGTGGGCGTTGTATGTGGCTTGGGTATCATTTTGGCGAAGAATGTCTGATAGTCAAATAAGTTTTGCATTAAAAGCACTTTTGGTGTTTAAACCTGGGGGGGGGAAGACGCTTTAATAAAGAAGTACAATTTAAATAACTGCGTTTTAGTTAACATTACCTGTAGCCACTGAAAAACCTTTAATTATTTTAATAACTTTAAACATTTCATTATTTTATAACTTCACTGTTTTAATAATTTAAATTTCATTTTTATGATATATTTTTAGTGAGAAACGCAATTCAACCTGCAAAGAGGAGTGGGAGGGGAAAGCCTTTAAACTATTCTGTACATTAGAAAGATTTCACAACTTTGAAAATTGTTTCTATTCTTGCTTAAACTATCTTAAGCATTCAGAAATTAAACTACGTTATGTTTTCTTTCTAGTTCTGATAGAAAACTATCCCTTTATACTAGAGTAAATTGTCAATAATCATTTGCAAATATGAGCAATATGTACCAATGATAGATCACAGCCGCAATAACAACACGTTTCAAAACCCATCAAGTGATTACTTCTCAGAAGAAGATGCAATCGCCAAATCCGGAGGAGAGGAGAGACAATCGAAGATTAAAAATGAGATTAACTGGGAGAGGGGCGGATTACGGCAGAGGATTACTTGGCTTCGCGTCCTCCGTTGCCCTTGACAACCATGAGAAGCTCCGCCGAATTGCAGAGCTGAGTCTCAGGAGTTAATCATTGGAATAATTTTGCGATGGCCAAAAATTCGGGGTCAGGAACGCCAAAATGGTAAATATTGGGAGATTAGTAACGCTGAAGGATGCGGTTGAGCTTACTGAGGCACGCAGTAAATTGAATTAATATCGCTAGTTTAAGAAAATTCGCGTGCCTCATTTATGGAGGAGGTAAGGAATCGGCAGATACAAATTTATCGTAAATGATTTCTGGATGATAAAAGGAAAAGAATCTAATGTGGCTGGTTTATCAGTTTCTCAGTCAAACAAATCTGATGCAAAAGTCAATGATAAAAACGGTGCATAATTTTACGCAATATTTAATATAGTGCAAATTCAGTATGCTCAGTTAAAAAAAAATATTAATTACATCTTCGTATTCGTAGATTTTCTCCATGCATGCATAGTGCTTCTCTAAAGTTTTAAGACTAAGTTCACGCAAAATTAGAAGTAAATAACATTCTTAATTTTTAGTCTTCAATATAAAATCCTTGTAAGTTTACACAACGTGGCAACTTCATACAGCTACTTGTTTCCTCCACCAAACTCAACTTTTGGAATACTGTTTAAATCTCAAACAATAGTTTTTGAATCTCGTCATTGCTATTAAAACAGTAACTTTTGTCATGTATCTTTACATTAAAGAAGAAAATGTATACTGAAGATGTCGCGAATAAGCGAGGTTGAGAATCGTGATATATATATTTTTTTCTAAAAACTGCTTGAGTTAATGGGATTGTATCAAGGCGCTTTTATCATGTAGCAGAAACCAGTTATTCGATTTAAGGTTTTTCAGGACTAACGTGCTGAATTCTATTCAAACGTATGCCCATTACGTCTATATAAAATATGGAGTTCACCGATTATCTTTTGGGAATAATGGTCAAATTAATTTCGATAATCTCACCAAATAGAGTCTACTTAGTGTAACCACTCCTGGATTCATTATCAACACCTTCACATCCATCATGAATTTACCTCTACTAATGAGAAAATTAAAATCGTGCTTTGTGGATTGGAAATTTTGAGTAAAGCATGCGGCGCCGTATGCTTTGCGCAACATTTCGAATGTCTTCGTTGATTCTTCTCGCTTTACTTGCAAAAATTTGGCTTCCATTTGCTTATCTTTCGAATCCATGACGGTAGATGACACTGGATCAAAGCAGACAATGAACTGCATGGAAAATTCTCTCCATAAGTAGATGAAATTTTAGGAGGTGTACGCTAAAATGTGATAACAATAAGCCCTGTCAATTGCCATTTAGCACGTTTGCTGGAATTTATTAAAAATTAATCCTAAAACTTCTTATAGGCCTCGCGTATTTATAAAATTTTTAGTTCTCCAAAAATGCCAAAAAATATGTCTTACCTGTAAAGCGACATATATCATTATTACTCTATTCAACGGAAGAATTATATTTTTTTCCCTAATGGCGTGTCTAAACCGTCAACTACTAAGGCCAGAAGCGATGGTCACTTTATTATGAAGGCCCTTAATATTTAGGTCATCTTTGCCTTCTATGAGGGGACGGACAAATAAAACCATGCGTTCTCCGAGATTCGAATCCTGGCGCTTTAGTATCGCAGTCGTCACCCCTAACCACTATACCAGAAAGAATGACGTGTTTAAAGGATAAAAAATGCAATGAAGCAATTTTTGTTAGATTAAAATTGTTGGTTAATTTAAGATTAGGCCGTATAACAACCTCTCAGTTTGACTTTTAAGTTAACAGCATGTTTTTAATAATGAAAATTTCGGAATTTTTTCTCTCCCTTTTTGATTGAGATAGACAACATTTTTACACCTCGAAGGAGATCCACTGTTTTCAATTGCTACGCAAAATCACATTCTGACTGTATAAGTTTCTTAAATACGATCATATTTCGGAACTGAGGAGCGGAAAGATGCAGACATTGCGGAAGAGACAGAGGGCTAGATGCAGACATTGCGCAAAGTATAAGAGCTTTTACTTATCTTCCATTTGTCCTTACCCATGACAGCAGATTCTTAGACTGCTGCCATTTAGAGAAGCATAATATTTTAATATTTTATCTATACATTTTAATCGGCCTCTTACAGATTAATGAAATGAGAGATTTAAAGGCAATAAATCCCATTCTTTAAATTAAATCTTCATTTTATTTTTTTTTAATAATGCGCCTGATTGATGTAAAACCAACTGATTTTCATGAATATTTGCAGTATTTTTGCAAATATTAAAATTGATGATATATATCTGATGTTTGATGTATGATGTCTATATTAAATAACTAATAAAACGTCATTTGCTTTTTAAACGGTTTATAATACTTTTCATTAAACATTTTTTCAATACTAATTTAATCTTTAAGAAATCTTAAAGATAAACTTTACTTTGATATGTTAGTCTATAATCTGAAGACTTGAGATTAACAATTTTTGTTTTTAATATTTTTTGCTTTGCTTGAAAAAAAAAATGCTATATGTTTTCCATTTGCAACCTAATTAGTTAATTTTAAATTAAAAGCTACGTAGCATATGCTCCATAGTCTTCAATGAATTAAAATAAATCGTATTTTAATTATTTTGCTAAGCAAAGTGTAAATTCGCTTTTAAAGATGTAAAAAGAAATCTAAAAAAACAAACCGGAGATTACTCCTTACCATTAGTGTTAACCAAATAAGCTTATATGTTTTTCGCCTCTGCTGTAATATTGGCAAGAGCTGAGAATTAAAATAATATTCTTTGCTTGATTTGATCTCCCCATCTCCTGTTAAATTAATGAAAAAATTATTTTCGTTCTCTGTTTCTGAAATAATTTTGCTTAATATTCTATTTATTACAATGATTTGCTATTTGCACTCTTCTTTTATTTAACCTTATCTTTTCTAATTAATTTTGAAACTTGCTGAGCCATTAATTTTGTTTAATTAGTTTCAGGTAATATTAGTTCTCGTTATAACTTAATTATAGCAACCCACCAGGTCGAAGGAGAAAGGCGACATTGTTAAAAGAATAACCTGAAAGTTTCGGATTAGAATGGTGACACTCATATACAGGAAACTGTTCATAAAAGCATATTAATGTCTGCATAAAAGCAAAAAACTTGCAATAACATTTCATTATTACAGATTAAGAAAAAGTGGGCATTAAGAAACTTTTCATAAGTTCGAGGACAAAGAATGGAATCCGAGAGCTTCATATCTCTCTTTCCACTGCACTCAAAAGTGCTTTTGTTGAGCGTATTATTTATCTTGAAACCGTGTTATACTACTGTTGAAAACGACCATGTCCTTACCTAGAATGTGATTCCTATTTCGTAGCTTCTGCTAGTCAATCTATATATCCAACTGCCTTTGCATTCAAATTGTCCCGTAATAACTTTTGGTTCTGTATTCCTTTTAGAATATAAGGGGTCATTCTTCGCCATAGGAGAATCGATACTTATTTCGCTGGTTACAAAGTTTTAATTATTCCGTTTAATGTTACTCTCGGAAAGCGCACCATGACGCCTATTTATATGCATGGAAAATCAATTTAGAGTTACCTGTCTTAAAAAAGGAGCCTTCGAAATGGGTGTTTACCATTGAGTCAAAGTGGCTAAAGTTAAATATTTGATAATTCTTTTAAAACTGATAACATTTAGGGTTCTGGCGGCTGGGTGCATGAGACTATAGCATGTTTCTCAATTTCCATTTCATGGATTTACCCCTTTTTGCAGCATAACTAATTTCTTTTAAAATATTTTCAAAGAGTTATTCAATTTTTTACAGACATTTGTCATTCGTTTTGTCTTAAATAAAACAAATAACCTTCGATAATTCCTTAGTAAGTTAAACTGTATGAATGTTCAATGGACTTATTTACGCAGCTGGTGGTGAACTATTTCGCACTGCGTCGTTAGACAGATAACCCACAAATGCTTTGTCGTGATTGGATAAAGTATCGCATCTTTAAAACATACATTGCAATATAAATATTAGTCTTACAATCAACATTTACAGCTTTCTAATTGAATTATAATATGAATATTTATTCAGCATCTCCGGTAATAAATCACAAAAAAAAAATAGTTTTATCTCTGGAGCATTCCTCAGCAACAAAACAAGTGAAATTAACTTCAAAAAAGTTTTATAATCTGACAATACCGAGACAAAGAAAAGGAAGATGTAGAAGAAACTGATAGCTTCAAATTAACAGGTATTAACAATAGTAAGCAGCGTTCAGATAAAGGTTCTGGGCTAAAAGTATGGACTGAATTTCAATTATGCAGTTATGCAGTTTCAACCATGACTAGACTGGCTAATTTTAAAGCAAAATACAAATAGTCGAATATTTCGGAAATGTTACTTAAAAACGAATTTTATAAAATACGCATGCTTGTGCTGATTTGATTGCTGATGTAATAATATGTCTAAACATTGCATTAATCTGCAAAGCGTTTAAACGTATGATTATTTGCAATTTGCTCTTTTCTGTTTTATTCGATGCTTTTTATTTAGATAATTTGCTAATTAAGATGCATAAAACCGATTTTAGCAGTTTAATATTAAATGCTTAACTATAAGTTTCTTCATTTTCTTTAAATATTTGACGTTTTTATCATAGAAAACTTAATTTTTATGATAACACATGTAACGTGAATTTAACTCTCACACTGCCATCCGTTGCTTTGCGGAAGCATTATTGTTAAAAAGGAATAAAACATAACGCAGAATGTAAATAAATATCATGGCCGGAAACTTTAGAGTATGATTTAATGCTGCAAAATCAGCTGACATATGCTTGTTTGTTTCTTTAACGTTTAGCGTCAGACAGCTCTGCAAGAAACATAGAATACCCACATCATGGTCATCATTTTTAGTAAGTGATCCGACAAGCGTGTTCTATTTTTATTACTTCTGCACTTCCCTTCTTCTGCTTCTGCGAACCGATAGAAATTTTCCAGCAGGATTCTTTTTGAGAACGAAGTAAAGCAAAACAAGGGGCAAATCACCTTCTGCCATACCTGAGCGAAACGTACATTCGTCAATTAAAAGAACTAGAAGTCTCGTCTGTCTCAGTAGCTTCTCTTTTTTATTTATATATTTTTTCCGTCTAACGTCTTTCTCTTCTGTTTTAAGAAAGAAGAGAAAGAAAGAGGGTGAGAAAGGAAAGAGGAAAAAAAAAAAAAAAGAAGAGTGATGTAGTGTCTCTGGACTCGAATTCGCGGCAACTCTATAAATCGGACTTTAGTTGCAGTGACAGGGACATAAATTTGAGAACGAAGTTTGGGCCGCTTTCAGAGCTCGGATTCAAAACTCCCTCGACAGCCATTTTTTACCACACGAAGTGTGTCATTGACTGTTTAATAGGAAATTTTTAAATGTGAACCATTTTTAATCTGTATGGTTTCACAATTTAAAAGCAAAACATCATTGTAAAATGCATTCCTAACAAAGGGTAACAAGATCAAATCTGGATAGGACGCTCGAAATTGTTGGAAAATTTCAATAAACTCTCATAGGAAAAAGAAATTACGCTATGAAATTAACATCCTTCGTAACAGTTGTTACTAAATAAAAATATGTTTATCAAATAATAAAATGTGATATTATAAAATAATTTCCGCCATATACAGTAAATATTATTAAACAACAATCCAGGACCTCGAAAATATCTGCAGTGTTTACGAGCTGCAATAGGGGTAATATTTTAGTAGTGCCGAATAATGCGTTACGTTTTAAAACAGATTACATATCATAGCTTTTCAGAATTACGTCTAAGATTTCTCGCTTAGTTTCTTAATTTAAGACTCTTCACCTTTCGCCGAATTTATTCCATGTTAATGCATCCTAAATATTTAATGTGTCTGAATACCCAGGTATAATGTGGTGCTTCTGTGTGATGAATTCCGGATGTAACTCACATACATTAATATGTCCATTTAATTCCTAAACTGAAGAAATTTTGGGAAGATTATCAAACAGCAAATAAAAAATAAATAAATGAACTCGAATGAAAAATAGTATTTTATCCGTTATTCAAGCAAAGATGATCAGTAACCGTTTATATTGCTCTCATCTCGGTTGAGCATGTAAATGCTCCTAGACATGAAATGCAGGCTAAATATGTACTTATTTTAATTCAAGAGAGAAATTTTGCTTCGTCATTTGTGATATTCTCTTTCAATAAGGATGGTATCAAAAAAATCTTTATTTTTTAAAGTACGTTAAAAGAAAAAAACTCCTTTTTTCGACAAAATTAAAGAATGAGCTATATTTTTGTAAGCATGAAGTCCATTTTTCTTTTCATTAGAGACAAAAAAGTGAAATAATTTTTATTAGTGTAGGTCGGAAACTAATTTAACAGTCTGGCTTTGCTGCTATTGTACTAAAATTAGAGAAAAAATTGTTTTTAAATAAATAACATTTATTTAAAATTTAAAATTACATTACTGACATACATCCATGCATAATCTTCAGGCCACATGAAATTCAGCGATATTATATATGCGCCCCAAAACGAAATTTATTTACAGTTTTTGCAACGAAAACACACGGTGAAGCGAAAGTCCTCTTGAGAGGTTGATGATAGGGAAAGAGGCCAGAACCCCCAACAGCGTCCCCACCAGGGTGCTGTCCCACAAAATTGAGGCGGAACTGCGCAGTTAATGCAGCAGGACTATACCTGTACTATTAGCGGTGAAATTCTGGTCTGCTAACTAGTTCTACTCAGGGAAAACCTCTATAAAGGAAGGTTGTTAAGGATTCTTTTAGGGAAACTGGCTCACACAAACGTTAAAGTTTGGGGCTCACCTGCCTAAATTTTGGTGTTAGTAAAAGTTGAAGCTTCTCAGACGCACGTTGAAATTTACGTCTTACATGTCTTGTAATTTATTAAATTTTGTAATTAGTAAATTTTGTGTCTTAAAATTTGTAATTCCGACCACTACCAAATGCACCATCATCTATACTCGACAAAACTCATTTTTCATTGCGCATGCTCCAACTATTGTAGTTCTGTAGTTACGTCGATGCGTAGAAGTTTTGATTTTCAGTTTTATTTTAATTTCAAGCATACATTCATAAAATTTTATTATCTATAATGGTAGAAATATCTTTAAAAAAGAAACAAAAGTAACCGATGAATATCGATAACTTCAAAACGTGAATACTACTTTGTAATGTAAAATGAACATGGTTTAACAATTTGCTTGTTTTGCTGTAAAAGCTAGATATTAAAAAAATATAGTATTGATAGTTATTATATTACTAAAACAGATCATTTATAGATATTTTCCTCTACAAACACAAATCATTTAATGATATTTCCATTTACACATCCTTTCCCTTGGATCTTTTAATGCGAAATGGAAAATTAAATATCTTAAAAAAAAGTCTTAGGACAACAAAAAATAACGTATTTTATTATTGCTAAGATTTCTTTCAGTTATCGAAGAACAACAACGTAATATAATGTTGGTTATTGTTGTTCTTAGGCTTATTCAGATGACACAGCGCATTCAAGAGCATTACATGAAATTTATTACATACTTGGGAAATATAGAAGATCATTTATTAATACAGAAATTATACAAAAATGGGCTTCATCAATACTTCCATTGTATTATTCGATAAATTTAGTAATAAAAATCAAATAGGTTCCAAATTAAAAATATTTCACTCTTAAATTTTAACTTGCCTTAGTCGTATTGAAAATATTGCAAGGCACATTTCTGATAACAACAAAAAATATTTAAAATGTATATATATTTTAGCTTGCCTTTGATTTTAGAGTATTGGTATTTTAACAACAGCGCAAGGTTCCGCTTTCATTAAATATTGTAGTACACAAAATTTAATTTATTTGCTAAGAAATTTAAAGTGAATTTGAAGATTTAAATAAATTTCAGTCTATTGCCTGCAGAAAATCTCTAGAATGTAGAAACAGCGACTGCAAATGCAACGCTGTTTGATGAGTTTGTCAAGTTAAAAAACAATACGAATTTGAATGTTATTTTTAAAGAAAACAGAAAAAAAGCGAGGTATGATGAATTTTGGAAGTTAGCGCATAAAAAATAAAAAGTTGTATACTGCATAAAGACTTTTGACGTTTTTCGCATCACCACATCTTTGTGAATCGCGATAATTGAAAATGAGCTATCCGAAGAGCTTATATAGAAAATGAACTGCTGATTCCTAACTTCATGATTAAGACCAGAATGTAGCAGTTAAAAACCTGTAACCTGATGCATCAGAAATAAAATATTTATCGCAATTTCAAAAATCATATTTATTTTCAAATTGATGTTTAGATATACCAAGGTTTATTTCTTATTTTGTTTACTATTAAATTATGAAGTAATCTTATACTGTGTTTTGACCTGCCTAATGTAAATATATGTGTAAGATGTGAAATTTTAAAAAGAGAAAAAATATTGAGATTGGAGAACGTAGAATAGTAGAGCGATAAAATTAACAATAAAATAATACATTTTTCAAAAATATTTACTATATTAGCTTTTATACAATTTAAGTTCATTAAAAACTAATGAAAAAAGAACGTCGACAAAAAAGAAAAAAGCAATCCAGATAATTGGTGTTTCACATAACTGGAATCCTAATAACTGGAGCTGGGCTACACATCTGTTTCAGAAAACTTGAGAGAAGCTGAAATGATGCTAACTCTACATATTTTGTGAGATAATTCTACGTATTTTGTGAACCGAATTTAGAACGCAATCTAACACTTATAGGGCCTTTATCCACTCAGCAATACCTATGAATAAACTAAAACAAAAAATGTACTTAATTATTACCTTTTTTACCTCCGGAATTTGGGTTCCTATACAGTGCTGTTCAGTTCAGTTTTTTAAGTTTTGCTGTGGCAGCTTTTAAAATGATCAGACTTCTTAGAAATTACATAAATATCAGCAAAGAGTATCATCATTCTGTAAAACGATCACCTCTACTGAAGACCAAATTCCTCTAGATAAGTGGAGGGTACTTTTAGGGAAGTTTCATTACATTCAGTTTAGATTTAATTCTGTTGCGAATGTAAATAATTAATGATTTTAAAAATTGCAGTCTTTTATTTTTTAACTGATAAAATTCAATAGGTATTTTGAAAAAAAAAATTGATATACACGGTATGAATATATGTTTCATAATTATTTAATGTTGTGTTATGATTGCTATCACGTAAAATATATTTGAAATCTCATTGGAATCAAATAACAGAATTCAGAAGAGCTTTACTTTCAGTCAACAGAGGTCAGCTGAAATCTACTCGCATAGTATTAAAGGCTTATTGCTTCCATAGTTAACTAGAGGTGTAGAGGCATTAGGTTATTTCGAAGCAGTAGGCATGAAAAATGAGCAATGCCCTCACCGAGACTCGAACCACAGTTCTCTCGAATACGCACCGAGTGTGTTGACCACTACACCACGAAGGCATGCTAAGAAGGCGGAAGAAATACCTTATAAAAGTAGTGTTTAGCGTTAGTTTGTCTTTCGACTTAGGAATAGTATTGTACATTTAACTGATCAAAAGTTGGTGAGTAATTTGACGTCCCCTGATCTCAGAATTCCAATTTTATTTCGGGAATATGGACAAATTAAAGTAATTTTATTTTAGACATTGATTGGAACACCTTCAAAAACAAACTTCCTGGAATTGTTTTATGTTGTTCTTGCGTAGAAGCATGTTTCTTTATCTTCATTTTAGCTCCCTGTAGCTGAAGAGGAACGTTAAATTTAACAGTCAAAACTATAGTCTTGCAAATTTATTCTCGTTACGCCTTGCTTGTTCTTAGTTTTTTTTTTTTTTTTTTTTTTTAACACTGATAGACTCATTTCTTACATTATTACAGAAATTAAAAAAATAATAATAATCCTCTAATAAGGTATGCGTTATGTGCATATCTTATTAGAGGATTATTATTGTTGTGTACAGGAATTTAAAATGCGTTCATTATCAAAGAGAAGGAAAACTGAGCCCAGAAGATAAATTGACTATTTACCGTGCCATTTGAGTTCTTAAATTTAAGGTAAACTAACTTGTTTTAATTTAAAAGTATGGTTTTTTTAAACGCCTGTATTTTTTTAATTTGTGTTATTATTAACCCTAATATTGCAAATAAAGTTCTTTAACACAGTTATCTACACCTAGCCTGTAGTTTATTTTTCATTATATTATGAAAGGCTTAAAATCTGTTGATGTTTAACTTCAATTCCCACTTTCAATTATATTTTTTTAAACAAATAGTTCATTGCCTGGTATTATGTTTTTATTTGCTAAACTATCATTAGACATTTAGAACCAATTATAGAATTTTCGAAAATCCTTAAAGTAACACATTCCTGTCATAGGCAGAGGGTCATTGCATGAATTTTTGTAATTAAAATTATTCTTTACATGAGTGATTAAAATTTAATTCCTTATGTAATTTCAGATGATCGAAAATTGTTAGAGAAAATATTTCTAACAAATAACTTCAACAATTTTTAAGGAAAACCAGCGTCTGATAATTAGCTGGTATTTTATTATCAGAAATTAACCTTTTTTCTATAATAAAACGTGATATTGTATCAAATGTCTCTTCTTGAAATAATCATTAGTTTAAGTTAATAATTATGTAAACAATACAAGTAATTAGTTAATTAATAGTAACGTAGGCAAATGTTTTAAAGTATTAATTTTTATGCATTTCTTTTTCATCAAATGTACGCGAAACGAGAAGTTTGTGAATACAGATAACCCTTGTATAACACAGTACATAGGTTCCTAGAAAATGTCGTGTTGTGTGAAAGAGTGTTGTATGGGACCCAGAGCCAGTATAAAAAGGGGGTTTACGTTCCGAAAACTTATTAAAAACAAATATTTTTTTAATTCTATATAAACAACTTAAATTTTATTAAACATATAAATAAACTTAGGAGATAATATAATAAATATTATTTAGTAAATAATATATATATATATATATATATATATATACAACAGAAAAAAATATTACATATTTTAATTTAACATAACTTTAGTTTAATAAATTTCTTCTCTGTCAGCCCTCAATATAATCAGCCGAAAACGTTTTTTCGGTGGAATGAGATCGCTTTCACTTTCAGAATTTCTTTCTTCATTTAAAGTTCTGGCATTTTCTTCCCTCTTTAAAACATCTGTAATTTTACTTTGCTTAGTAGTTCTTACCGAGTCAATGTAAATATGCCGATATGCAGCTAGACAGTTTTGCAACTCTCTTTTTGAATTTTCGGCTTATTTCAGCGGAAGAGTCTGCAGTCAAGAAAAATGATTCGAGATTTTCAGCTAAGCTTAGGCCTTCTTTTAATTTTTTAATGCTAACTTATTAACTGCACAATCTTCATCAGTGCTAGTGTCCTCAGAATCAATTTGGTTTATGTCTTCAGATGCCATTTCCATCAAATCTGCTTCGTGAATTCTTCTTCCGCAAATAAATCTTGAACGTCCTCAATATAGCCATGTCGACGAAACCTTCGCCTGCCTCCGATTGATTTAGCAAGTTCTAATAAACCATCAACTTCATTTTCTGGCGATTCATTTTCTTTCAGAGACAAAGATACGATGTCGATACAGTGCTGTCCTGTATGTCTTCCAAGCTTCCATTACATTAATTGACTTTGAATCGTCTAAAATCCACTGTAATGCTTTTCTTACGTAATATGTTTTAAAGGTATAAATACTACCTTGGTCCAATAGTTGGAGTAACGAAGTAGTGTTAAATGGCAGTATTTCGACGTTGGATGATTCAAATCTTGTGGGTGACATGGAGCATTATCTAATATTAATAGTACCTTGAAGCTCAAATTTTTCTGCCTTAAATAACGTCCAGCGTCTAGCACAAAACAATTTTAAAGCCAATCTTTAGCTTCATAATCAGCCGATGCAGTTTATCCTTGAATTCTTATTCTATGAAATGTAAGACGTTCTTTGAAATTTTCGAACCAACATTTACTTGCCAGAAAATCTGGGGTGACAGAAGAATCTCCACCTTCTTTAAGGTGCTTGAAAATTGAGAGCTTTTTGTTTAATGACATTAACATCCAACTGAATTCTTTTTTGACAGCTATCATCAATCCAAATGCTGAATGCCTTTCCCATCTTCTCAATTATTGCCGCCCGGGGGCGTACTGCACGTTTTGCGGATGTCGGAGATCCTGCAGCCAGTGCACGTCTTATTTCTTTTTCATTTTTATTAATAGTCCGGACTGCTGCTTCATTCAAATTAAAACTTTTTCCAATGTGAGATACCTTTTCTCCTTTTAAAAGACTGTCCAAAATTTGTATCTTTACTTCTAAAGAAATGAATTTCCAACGTTGGTTTTTTTATTTTTAGCGGACATTTTTTGAGACTGAAACTTAATGTCTTAAAAGATCAAAAAGTTATTTTTTAACACATCGTGGCTAGACGCAAACTGCCGAACAACAGCGTGAGACACTTTTGCTTTCAGGGCACAATGATGAGGATTCGAATTTTGGAAGTCGAACGTGCAGGTTGTGCGTTTTAGAGCACATTTTGTGACCTTATATTGTTCACCTTCTGCAATAGTGAGGCTTCTTCATTGTTATCTGGTGATTGTGCTCCATTGAGACTGGGTATTGTTTGGCGATTTTCTTATAGTGTTAGAGAGAGACTGTGCTAGGAAAACATGTCGTAGGAGGGTTCTCGCAATTTATGAATCGTGTTATAGCGAAACCGTGTTACAGGATGCCGTGTTGTAGGAGGGGTAGCTGTATTTTAAAATACTACAGTTCACCAATTTCTTTCTCATAGAATAAACTATTATTTTTTCTTTGGTAACTTTTCTATGGGACGGTTTGATGGATGTTAAACCTTCTCCAGACTTTGTAAATTACATTTACTTTGTTTTTTAATGTTAATTTTAATGTTAATTACTGTAAATGTTAGTTTTGCTACATTATAATATCCAACTAACTTACTACTCTTTTTACTTCACCCTGTTCCCCAAAGATTGATTGTTATTTACTTAAGCTAATTGTAAACACATTTTTTTAGCTTTAAGTTCCATAAAATTAGGATGAATATGCCCACAAAGCAAAAATTTTCGATCAGCCTCAAATATTATTTCAGATTTAATGAAGGAAACAAAATCTAGAATGTAAAATGAAGAAGAGTAAAATAAGTTTAATGCAGTAGTAATAGGTGAAGTAAATACTAGTATGGATAGTAGTTATCAGATGTCGAAGAGAGCCAATATTTAAATTATAGAATACAAAAAGGAAGAGATTTAAAATATTTGAATAATTTCTTTCGACATACCTAAAACACATTTTCAAATAGTTCCTGGGAACTTTGCCAGTAAGTAAGTTTCTAATACAATTTAAAAAATTCCGACTCTAAAGTACGTTCACAAAGCCTAAAAGTCAAACTACGTTTATAAGATGACTAGTTAATAAAAGTCTAACAGCTATATTTCAGAAGTAGTATACTCATTTGCTTCGGGCTTTTAATTGATAACCAGAAAAAATAATTTACAGCCCCCTATATTTATGACCAAATATGGCGATAGAGGATTGTTCGTTATTTTCTAGACGGTGTTCCGTCACGTCTCCCTTTAGACTAGACAAACTTCCCCAGAAAGTACAGGAGTATAACGCCGTGCAAAGTCGAAATCAGTTTTCCTCGCAACTAGCCGGGGAGTTGGAAAAAGCAATTTTTTGTCCCTCTATCATCCATGTAATAGCGGTATAACTGCTACAAAACCGCCCCAGATGCGAAATGTTCCCCTGGAGACAAGATGGGGGTCGAGGAGGATATATATTTCACTTACTAATGAAAAACAAAATGGTGATGTCCCGAGCTACTGGACCATCTTCTCCATCGTACTGTTTCTCCGTTTGAGACACAGTGATGTTATATATATAAGAAATAAAACGGAGCAAAACGTTACTGATTTTAATAAGTAAATATGCAGGTATGGATAATTTTGTTGGCTTTGTTTATTATTTTTTTCAGATGCAGAGCCTATTTTGTAAACTGGAGCCCTTTGGGAATCCGGTATCCAATCCGTTTACGAGTGAAATTTTGCCAACCCCAATGAATGCTTCCCATCTCTATAAGCCCATTTCTCAAAATAGCTTAAACCTCTTCATTATTCTAATAGCTAAATCAAATAATGTTCTAACTGTGTCTTCTAAATATTCAGCGATAAAGTTATATTTGTTATGTGAGTTTTCAAAACGATATTATTTAATTTTGTATATTGTTTAAAATTGTCTAGCTCGTTAGCTATTCTTTCTTAGAAATACTTCAGTATTTCTATGTATTTCAAAAATTTAACACATCTCCATTATATATATATATAAAATGTTGTATGATCTTAAATCCATTTAGTGGATCTTAAATCCATTCTTAGGAGATAATATAATCAATTAATCAATACTGTTTAGGAAATAAATTATATATATAGAGAGAGAGAGAGAGAGAGAAATATTCAGATTTAAAAGATAAAGTCAAACGCTAGAAAGGATTGTTGTAAGTCATATTTTAGAATTGCCATTCTTTGCTTCTTTAAACTAATTTTTACACTAAACTATAAATACTTATTTAATTGTCATAATTTTACAAATTATAAACAAATTCTAAATGAATATGAAATAAAAAGTAAGTTAGCATATGTAAAATTGTATAAATTGTAACAAAAATAATACTTGAAAACGTAAAGAAAATGATTTTTTAAGGGTCAGAAGTCAAAGGCCTTGAGGTAAAACGTTAAAATTGTATACTTTTTACGCTTGCCTAAAGAAGTTATAATTTATTTACGCATAGAAACTAATACTTCCACATTACTTTTTATACGTAATAAAAATACATAAAATAGTTGCGACTAATTCTGCATCAAATCGCTCTACAGTAAATATATTTTGATAAATATACAATGGTATTTAAAATAGAATTAAAAAAAACCAATACCACAAAAAATCGCGAAAAAATCGAGAATTTAATATATAGCATTGTAAGTCTGCAAATATAAATCAAAAGAATATTCTTTTACTACTCCCATTTATCTGTTTTTTAAACCAGAATTTTAAAGTTGAATAAGTTTTTATCATTTCTTGCGTCGCTACTCGGTGAAGTCAAAAGTGTCTATTCAGAACGGAGCAATATTATGTTAAAAATAATTAAATTGTCACCAAATTTTGCAAGCGGAAATTGAAAAATGGAAAATATACAATTATTTTTTGGCCTTTCTGCTGTCTTTGCACTACTTTTCTCTTCCATGGAAGGTTAATTAAGAAAAAAATGGTCTTGATCTGTATTAAACAAGTGTTGTAAGTTTCATTAGACAGAAAGTAATGTTATCTAAAACCTTCATCTTATTTTTACCTCCCAGGTAATCGGGAATTTTATCACAGGATTGCAGAAAATAATTTTCTCTTAACAAAAAGTTATTTATTTAAGATAAAAATTAAAAACCTTTCTAATTAAGCGTTACTGACTGGATATTTACTTTTAAAATGGGGGTCGAAACTTGTTATTTACATCATATGCATTTTAGAGGTTGTAAAGAGAAAAGAGTTTTGTGAAACTACTATGACACTTATGCTATTGCGACGTGCCTTAAGACAAGAAATATTGAGGAGGTAATTTGTCATAAAAAATTTTAAGGAAATTAAAATTGTCCTATACGTAACATAAGCATATTTTACCGGCAACGTGAACAACTTAAGCTATAAATTTTGAGAATTATATGTTAAACTCCGTAGGAAAAAGGAAAAAAAAAAACTGAGAATGATTAATAAACATATTTTTAGCCCAAAAGAGCGTTGTCTCGAAACAGCATTTTGCGTCGGTTCACTATAAACGGCGTATCACTTTTTAAACTGTTGCCACCAAATACTACTGCTCTTTATTATATTTAAAGTAATTAAACAATGAAGAATCTGCATGAATGTATGTATGTTTCTTGCACTGGGGGGGGGAGAGAAACGGTGGTTTTTAGAGCCATTAAATTTTGAATAACGCAATCCTCCACCCAAACATGAGCATCTAGAAGCCCGAATTCTGAATTTCGAATTTGTTTTATTATCTATTTCGTATTTTATAAAACTTAAACAATTTTTTTATTATCAAACTCAGCGATTTCAAAGCGAGCTGTGGCAACACTGTACAGAATAAAACATTTTTATCTCTAGCGCGCGACACTACCTATCAGAAATTCTAAAGATATGCTGTTTTTAAATATGTTTAGCCTAAAGAGACATTAAAAATAAAAATAAAAAAAAAAAAAAAAAAAAAAAAAAAACACCCCACCTTTTTGGATAATATAAAATCTAAAATCTTCTACAGACATTAGGATATTTTGGAAGCAGGACATGGGAAAAATGTGCAGTGTCCTCGCCCAGACTTTAATCTCGGAACTCTCGAATATGCACCGAACCTGCTGACCATGACACCCCGAAGGCATGCTAAGAAAGGCGGGAGAAATACCTTATACACTCCTCCTTTTAAAGGCTATTGGAAATTAGGGGACCCAATCGCCAAATCCTGGTGGTGGAGAATCATATTATCCACCACCTTTCTTAGTTCGGGTGCCACTGTAGAGACATTCGGATTTTTTGGAATCAGGAGATGTGAAAAATGTGTAATGTCCTCTTCGGGACTCGAGCCTCGCAGCTCTCGAATACGCTGACCATTACATCACGAAGGCATGCTAAGAAGGCGGAAGAAATACCTTATAATCTTCCAATTTTGGGGGGAGGGTGGTTAATAAATCATTTTCCTATATACTTTTAGCCAGGCATTGGTAAAACTCTTTCTGTTTTGAAATAACAATATATTGCAACTTATAGAACACGTATGCTTTATATTGATGGATTAGTTCTCACTTTGATTGGTAAAGACTGGATCCCAATTGGAATGAAGTAAAGAAACTTCTTAGAATCTAGTTTCTAAGAATCTCAGAATAATTTCATTGTTAAGCATTTATTTTATATATTTTTATTTACATATTTTATTTTTAAGGATTTTTATTATATTTTATTTACAATAAATTGTAAATGTGTCGTTACCTTCGTAGTGTATTATTTGCTGCTCAAATATATGTGTACACAGCCAGAACTCATTAGATATTGCTGAGGTATAGGTTATAATCATGTTTCAATTGAACTGTATTCTGAATTTTTTTATTGAAATCTCCATGGTAAACTGAGTCAACAAGCAGGTTAAGAGTGATCTTCGATTACGTGAGAGAAAACTCCATATTTCATAATCTTTCCAGATGCTTGTTGAGTGTATTCACCATTCATAAATAACTATCCTTATTCGATGGTTGACATAAATCAAGTCAATAAATAGGAGCATGCAATAACGGTTGATTCAACACCTACGTCGGATCCCCATGCCACGTACCCTTTCTGCAGCACTTATTCACAAAAGACCCAACAAGCTAATATAACGAAAAAAGAATGAACCTGTAATGAGAATCATAACCGGTGGGGAACTACGCGGAATGAAAACGCGACCACCCCTACATGACCCAAGGGGCCTGAACCCCCGAAGGGACAACGTCGACGCGTCATTTTGTGACTGCGAAGGGGGAGAGTTGTGACTGTCGTCACCTCCCAGATGTCGGAGCTGCGGGCACGCTCAATTAGCAGCAGAGACCGATATCGGGACTTGCGATAACGGGTGCAATTTCATTTTGTTAGTCAAATATCGGGTCTGTTTTGCAAGGAAAGGTGGAATGCCTGCAACTAGTAGTTGGTGCCTGGGTATGTGGTGCTTGCGATATCTTCCATGTCTGACATGCGTATCAGTTGGTTTGAAAAGGAAACATGATTGCAAATGGTACTTTTTGTTCACAAAAATTCATGTCCATCTCGCCCCGAAACTAAGACAAAAGTGTTACACGGATTCTTTTTCCCTCAAAACTGAGATTAAGTTTGACCTCATTATATTTGAAAACATATTTTTTGTCAATTTCTAGACGTCTAAGCATTAAATCTTCGTAAAGCATCATAGTCAACAGTATCATATGTTCTTTTTCAAATTGGAGTCCTTTGAGGAATATTTTTGCACAGTTTCCCAAAACATATGGCGGTAATTTACAACCTATAGTATGTACACGCAAAAATAAATACGTAAACAAGTATGATAAAAATTAAAACTAAATTAAAATAAGAAAAAGGCAAAGGGGAGAATGCATAAACAAGAATCACATTATTATTATTTTGCAAAGGATAAATGATTTTCGATAAAGATGGCTACAGGCTTGATTTCCTTAAATATCGATTCTAGATATGAATTTTCAGCTACAAAATGTTATAATAATGTAGACGGTTTTATGAAAACAATGTCAAGTTGATCAAGATGAAAGTTTATAAATATAAAATCGAATTTTTAACGATTATCGAGTAAGTGAAATATTTCATATTCTTTAAAGAAGTTAAATATAAAATGCTTAATATCTGTAAGTGCTAAGTTCTCAGACCTATTCAAGAATAAATTTACTGGCTTGAATCACTTTTCAATGACCACTACTAAGCGATTTCAATCAGATTTTGAACTAATTAGGGATAAATTGCCAAACAAAAGCTGTCCGTTTTATTGATTTATAATTCCATATTGCATAAGAGCAAAGAAAGTGGTTGTAAGTAGATATTAATTTCTAGTATTTCCGCGAATTTTGCAGGTAAACGATTGAAACGTTTTGTATTTATTTTATGAAAACGTAATGAGCAGTTTACTATCTGAACTTTTCTTCTTCAGAGATCATATAGAAAAATTAGACTCTATATGTACGGAGCCTCTCTGTCATAAGGCCTGAAACTGCTTACCCAGAAATGTCTATGTTTTTGAGAAACTTCGTAACTGGAAGTACGAATCGAAGAACAAACAATGTTTAAAAAAAAAAAAAAAAAAGGACGTTTTAAGCATCTTCCCTTAAATACCTCATTACTTTATTTCTTAAATATCCACCTCACAATGGCCTCGTTAACCACTTCAGCCTGATATTAGCTCGTTAACTCTTGAGAGAGACTTGTCGATTTGAAAATTCTCGTCATGCGTTAGCAATATCACACACTCGTTGGGGTTAAATGTGGGCTCGATTGTTAACCCCGAAAGACACTCGCCGCTTCGTGCTTTCCAACACACAGAATGCAGCTAAAATGAAAAAGGTGATTGAGGGCTTAATTGGACACGCTTGCTCCTTAGATGGATTGTATCGGAATGGCACAAAAGTAAGTTCACTTATAAAAAAAGGGAATTAAGAATACTCTTCCAGCGTCCTTTCAGCTGGTATAGAAATGGAACTATTAAATTAAAGATGTGCTTTTAGGGGGTCGTCTTTATTAATTTTCAGATAAGAGATTAAGGAACCCAAAGAAATTTTTCTCCTGGGTACGGAGACGAGTAGGCCGTTTTCTAAGTAGGACTTGGCGGGTGATGAAAGAGGGAAGAAATATTTCTAAGGCCAATGTCAGATGCAAAAAGTTTATCTTTGGAAGAAAAAATAAGAAAACATTTGAGTTTCATAGGATGGCGAAGTGGTTGAACGTTGGTCCGGAATGGCTGAAACCGTCTTCGCAAAAATGGATATGGACAGCTTCAGATAACCATTATTTCCCTGGGGCTAAGCTTGGACCCAAGGAAATGGTAGCTGGTACTGCTAACTACTATACGAATAGACATTTCTTAAATATTTTTCAACTATGATATAAAATTTTTGTTATGATCATATTTTATCACCACTTTGATCATTTAGAAAGTTTTAGGATACTTTTCAATTATCAATAAATTACTTTCAGAGAACCAATCATCCACACCATATTTTAACTACTGTGGATCATCGTTTCCAAAAGTAGCTTAAATTTCCAGTTACAGACGTTCAATATCCCACCATCTTTGTAACTAGAAATGTTTAGTAAATATATAGAAAAGAAGAGGAAAATTAATCAGTGTATCAGAGAAAAATAGACCGTGGTCGAATTCAAACTTGAGCCCTTCGGATTGGAAAATATAATTCTTTAGAAAGCAAAACCAGGATTGAAGGAATATTTTGAATGGATTCTTTTTTGTGTAGTTTGAATGCAAGTGATACATATTTCTCAAAAAGTGAATATTTGACAAATAGTTTACAGACTAGTTTTCTGGTGTGGTGAGTTATGGCAAAGCACACGAGGGCTATCTGCCTAAGGGGAGGGATGCCTTCGTGGAGGACTTTCTAAGGGAAACTGGCTCGTATACATGTTACAAATGGGGAAAACCACGAAAACGCCCATGCAGCCAGCCCGTTCGCGGGATTCGAACCTCAAACCGAACTACCAGTGTTCAGCGACTTTACCGCTCGGCCGCTGGTGGGCCCGACTAGTTTTCTAAGGCAGACTGTAAGATTTAACAGAAAAATTACTTGTAAGTTAAAAGATAACAGATAAAAAACCAACTTTTAATAGATAATTTCTCAGTGTCTCCCAATTCCTAAGTGATTTATTTATTTAAAATATATAAACTAAATTAGACAATCTGCTACGGATTAACCTAAAATATTTAACTCAGTTTATTTTTAAATGGCGTATGACTAAAATAAATGTATTAAACCCTAATTAATATATAGACAACTACTAATTAATATATAGACAACTACTATATACTATATAGACTATTATATAACTATAATACTATATAGACAACTAACAGCACTGATATGCGACTAAGTCAACTAACTTACAGAAAAAAAGTCTCTTGCAAAGCTTACTAAAGTTGAGTTATGGGAAACGTTTTCAATATCCTTATAACTGATATATTGCAAAACACCATAATCTGTAGTTTTTTTTAATTAGTTAAACAAATTTTGGTTTCTTTTGCCCTATGAGGATGGTAGTTACAAGAAAAATTTGATTTTTTAAAGATCTCACAATGCGATAAAAAATTCAGTGATTTTCACAGCAGCAGTATCTGAAAACTCAGAACCAAAAACATTGAACATATGAGCATTAATATACGATAATAAATATCATTGGTAAAAGATATTAATCCATTATGCGATATTTTAATTAGTTGGTTGGCTGATAAGTTATTATAAATATTAACTCATGCTCTCACTGAACGCAGATAAAATCGCAAAGTATTCTACTATTCCATTCAGTCATTGCAAGCTGAACTCTGAATAAAGTACTAGTGTTTTACAGCGATGATCAGAAATTTTAACTGTCTAGCTTGCTTCGTTAATTCTTCTGACTGCATTTTGATAAACTATAAAATCGCAATTTAAAAGGGAAAAAACTCGGTCATTTTTATTTATTTATTTATTTTGTTATTAAACTCGAAGAGAAAGAAAACTTTTCTGCTGTTGAAGAGTTGAATAATAAGTGAATAAAATGATAAGATATATTACTTTCGTTTCCTGAAAATATTCTGTGAAAAATATATGCGTGAATAATTCATAGTTTTTTTTAGAAATCTAAAAATCATAGTGAAGTTTTTTTTCCAAATAATCAATAGTGCTTAAAAAATTCCATACAATTTTACTAAAAATTAAGTTGATGAGAAAAATATATTATTCACGAAACTGAAACCACGAATTTCACTGCATTTCCACTGTTTCCTCTTTTTGCAACATCTTGGACGTTTTCCGACATTTTGCATAATGCCAAAAGAGAGAATTTCGTTTTCTTAGGGAGACATATAAACAGTTACCGTAAAGTAATTATGCCGACTACATAACAGTATTTACCTCAAATTTAAAATGTGTCAAAACTTAGAAAACAACTATTCTTCACTTTCAAGACTTGGAAATGATGTCAACCCTATCTGTATTTTTGCTTTCGAGTTTTTTAAATTACAGAAATGAACTGAAATTGCTAGAAATAAGGTCTAAAAATCCTGCATCATTTCATGAAAGAAATGATAAAGGAAGTTTTTCAGTGTTAAGTGATAAAGGAAAGTTTTGCACTTGCCTTGTACTATTCAGGAAATTTGAAAACAAAACTTGAAAAACAAACAAACAAAAGACGAGAAAAATATTTTTAGGTATATTTAAGTCACTTCTCAGAAAGTTTTAACAATATCTAATCAGAAACACGTGACAGAATGCAAAAATATCGATGAGAAAGGTTTACGGTATGTTAAATAAATAAATAAAAATTTTAGGAAACATGATACAAGCACTGCATATCATGTTTTCTCCAGATAAAAATGACAAGTTTTACAGTTCTCTTTTAAATCTTTCGTATAAGATAGAATATAAACAACTAGATAACGAAGTATAAAGAACGAAGCCTGGAAACACAACATGTAAAGAGCAAAACCTGGAAACACAACATGTAAATTTTACGAAAGTACAAGCTGTAGCAAATGTTAACAATAAAATAGAATAAAATTAAACAAAGCCTGTATTTTCTAAATTGCGACTTCTTTATTAATCAAATGTAATCACAATGGGAATTTGAAAACTAACACAATTTCGTCCCTCTATCTATAGTTCATTCACTATATTCGTGATCAGTTAAACTTGATATGTGAGTTAAAATCATTATGACGTTTTTGCAATAGTCCTGATTTCATTTACACTACTCACGCTCATTACGCTCAAAATATTCATTATTTAAATCTGAATATTTAATTAAAATCAAATTATTTAATG
The DNA here is from genome assembly GCF_044657685.1 of Stegodyphus dumicola. Classification (NCBI taxonomy): domain Eukaryota; kingdom Metazoa; phylum Arthropoda; class Arachnida; order Araneae; family Eresidae; genus Stegodyphus; species Stegodyphus dumicola. The sequence continues at coordinate 33,365,185 of NC_140774.1, forward strand.
TTATCGAATGTTATTATACAATCTTGAATAACTTATCTCAGCTTTAAGAGTTCTGCTAACAATTTTCTTTTACGGTCACCATGAAAGTAATATTTGATGAAGACTACCATATATATATACGTCCTGCACGAGATTCGATAACCCAGGGGTCTAAAACCCATATTGAAAATATCCGTCCATTGTTGTTAATGGTGATACAACGTTTCGATATCATCTATGTATAGGCTATACAGTCAGTCGCCCAGCTGATCTAAAGTAAACCGGTATCTGCCGTTTTTTATTGCCATATTTATCAGGCGGCTTCTACGGTGGCGGCAATAACGGTCGCCGCGGGTGGCGCCCCGGCACAATTGCCGCCCGTCGCTTCCGCACGTGTCCGTCCGTCCGGCGGTCGCGACGGACCGTCTTTCCAATCATCGGGTGCTTCCAATAACGCGGCTCCATTTATCACAGGTTCCGGCGTCAATTCCAATCAAAAGTTAATATTTTTTCGGAAGAAAAGCTGGCGAGGCGTGACGCACTGTGACACTAGATTGGAGGTTGCCGGATTTGGCGATTTAGTGACCGTATACCTTTGGTTTGAAATGCACAGCCAGTGATATTTTTCCCATATAATAACTAAAAAACATATTTCCGCGTTTAGCCAATGTTGCATTAGGAATTTTTTACTTTTCCGCCATTTTTGTAAAATAATTTTTATGTCAATTGAACTCTTTTAAGAGTTAGATATTAAATTCTTTATTTAAAATGTTAAAAAAAAATCCTTTTTTCGAATAAATTTTCTAATATTTTATAGCTATTTAATCAACTTAGAATAATAAATTTATGCTAATATTTAATTCCATACTGCGTGTAATTTTTAATATGTTGCTTGCAAATGGGGTAGTTTATAATCATGCCTCTATCTTTTATTGCATGGAACCGATTTTTAGGTTTGTGCAAATACATCATATCTCATATTTTACGAATTCAATCAATAGCCTAGTAACTAAACTCACCGAGAGCCTTGGCTCTTGGCAGATGAATGGCATTCTGTATGGAACACTCATATTCCTTTCTAAGAAAGCATCCTTTCCCAATTATATCAGGCAAACAGCTTCGAAGTGCTTTACTGTAATTTAGCAGCTAATTATCTTACTGTAAAACTTTGTACTATTTGGATATTAGCCAAATAATTCAAACTTAATAAGGTTCAAAGGTAATCAGAATATTCAGTTCTTCTGCTGACCTTATTATATGAGCGATTATTACAAATTTAAGAATTTATTTCATCTAAAGAATACAGCTTGGCTTGTTTTTAGATTTATCTGTCCACTTGTATCATTCGCGAAAGAATGATAAAGATATGTCTATTTGATACGTTAACTACTTTTATAATTTAATTTTAATTGGTTAACATGAAAACCACTATTTCTTGCAACTTAGAGCTGAGATTTTGCAGGAATATGATTTGAAATGCAAAATGCTTTCAGTTAAACAGCTTTATGTCTCTGACTTCATTATTATTGCATTTCTTCGATTCTGAAAATCCTTTAATTTCAAAACCACCAACGCTTGAGGGGGGGGGAGAGGTATAGATGGTAACTGGAAACAAAGCAAATAAATAGCAACTAAAATATGTTTTAGCCATTTTATTTTAGTAGTTATATTCGATTTCGAATAACAACAGTAATATGTTTTAATGAATAATTACGAAAAATTCATTGCTTTGTTATAATTAACAATTCGAAAAATATATGACTTTGAGACTCCAGCCAATTCTGTTTTCAGCCACATTTAAACAGTCAAAAAAGATGTTTTAGAACCCCCAGAAATGCGGTGCTCCTATGCTTAACTGGAAATATCTGAATCAGTTGCTATTTTGCTGTAGATGAGGTTCGTGTACTGAAGTTTTACTGTCGCATTTACCAGTGAGTTCATTATCTGCAGCCTACGCAAGTTAAACAGAGGATTTTTATTGTTATGAACTGTGAATTTTGTCACGGGTATATATTTTCGTACTTTCTTTGATAGCATACCACAGATTTACAAACTAACTACACTGTAGATGTGATTTGGTAGGTAAATTTATTTCGACAAACTTATTGCTTCGCATGGTGTTGGTGTGTTGGTGTATTTAATTATGGCAAAGCACACGAGGGCTATCTGCCTAAGGGGAGGGATGCCTTTCGTGGAGGACTTTCTAAGGGAAACTGGCTCGTATACACGTTACACATGTATTGCTTCGCATGAGCTCCAACAGAGTTCTCATTAACTTATTTTGAAAATAGTGTATTTAAAAATGACGTTTTGAATTTCTAATACTTGTTAAGTTATACTTAGTCTATGAGCTTTATTTTGTAATATTATTTACAAAACCTAACTTGAAGAGTAAATAGCTATCTTAAAATTATAAGGTATTTCTCCCGCCTTTTTGGCAAGCCTTCGTGGTGTGGTGGTCTGACGCTTGGCGCGTATTCCAGAGGTTCGAATTTCGATTCCAAAATATTCAGAAATAGGCTTTTTCCACGTATCTATTTGATTAAGAAATATAAAATTTAATTCATTGCGTTCAGATAGTTAATTTTTATATACTCTGAGAGCTAATATCTGTTTCTATGTCATGTCATATAAGTTATTTAAAATTTTTAAAAATGGCAAGCATTGGGAAATAACTTTTTAAAATCGTTACGGTCTTCATAATTATTGTTTCTTTTTGTGAGTATAATATAAGCTAAACTCTTAGATCAGAGTTAGATGGACATAAAAATTGTAAAAAAAGCATTTAGTACACTTTTCACTCTAATATTGGATACTCATACGTAATATAAATAAATACATAACCCTTTGGTATAATTATTTTAGTCTAGTATTTAGAAAGGTAGACATCTCGTCATAAACATGAATTTGCAAAATCTTTACATTTTTAGGGTGGGTAGAAGCCGTTTAAATATTTAGCACTGGCTTAGTTTCGAAAAAAAATCATTCTGAATTATCCGCAATAGGTTTCTTATATTTATATCTTAGAAAACGTACTACACTCTTTCAGTATACAGATATAGGTATCAGTGGAAGAGACACTAGAATATTATCATATCTTTTAGCATGCAGGTGATAGGTCACAGCAGGTCCGGACAACCGGGCGGCTTTCGTAGATTATTCGAGTATTGTCCGCAGTTATCTAGGGCAAGCCATTAATGGCGTCATTTTCAGAATCTTCATTTTCAAATTGAACAAAAACGAATCCTTTTGATTGCCCTTCCTCCTCAGTTGCCCCTTCAGAGATGCAATTTTTCCATAATTAGCAAATATATCATACAATATTCTTTCATTAATACTTGTGTCTAAATTTTTCACGAATAAATTGGCAGTAGAAGATAGCTCCTTTAAGACGTTTATGTTCGCCCACATGATGCGGATGGCCCGACCTTTCACATAGTTCAGAATATTCAAGGCCCTTTCCACATCCTCAAGCCTTTCATAATTAACAAAACCAAAACCTATAAACTTGTTAAAATGTAGGTCTCTGCAGATTCGGATATCCGAAATCTTTCCAATAACTGAGAATTTCTTATAAGCAATATCTGAGAATTCCTTATAAGTATAAGCATGCATATATCTTAACAGTTATGTATAAAACGAGACAGCAAATTATCATACAAAATGAGAACAATAAAAAATGCAAGTTCTTAGTTTTGTCATGATTCCTATGATATATTAAAACCAAGTACAAGAAAAATTTCCTAATAAATATGTTTGATCTATCACTTGATCTATATCTATATGATTGTAATTTTTTATGTGTTTTTTTTTTAGAAGTCGCTCTCATGAATGAGACTAAATCAACTGACCTATTTTCATTGATTAATCTTCTACAATGATAGACAAAATTATACGATTCCTTTGTTATATGACTGGTGTGAGAGTTTTTAAAATGAGTGATTATACTAATAATTTGTGATATTCGACGAAGAAAATGTAAATTGTCACTATTCAGTGACTATTATATATATAATAAGACACTGAACTCTTCGAAAAAATCGTACCTAGCTCGACTCTTTGGCGACAAAATCTTCGGACGTTTAGCAACCCTTTCTGCATGGCTAAGAGCAAAACGCTGTGGGATAAGAAAGTTCTATTCTAAGGTAGTGTCTGGAGGCGGGAGAGGCTCAAGAAATGAATGGCAGCTCCCATATTAGCAGCATTCCCCCTGAGACGTCCACTGCATGTACAGCCTCCCGTGTTCCGACATACCAAATTGTTTTCCCATCTGTCCTTTCGTCCACCCCTCTCCTTGAATCAAGGCTTTCATCTCTCCAGGAGTTGATATTGATGAACAAAGACACAATTCCTGCAGAGTTTTGAAAAATACAAAAGGAAAGTCACTTCTCCAAGTGTCCTCTCCACAAGAAATGTGAAGTTGCCTTCCCCCACCCTCTACACAAGCACATATAAATATATATCTATATAGAGCCTAGTTAGTTGTCCAATAGGTGGCTTTAGGTCCCACGGTCTCTGGGCTGTCTCATCGAATCTCGTATTGCTCCGTCGAGCTTTAATCTGCGAGGCTGTTCTTTTTCGCTCCTCCGGGAATGGTAGAAGATTCTTCTAGAAGCTCCTGTGAGTTCAGATTTTGTTTGGTGCACTTTTCTTTTTTTGTTTCTGCACAGCAATTGTCTATTTTCTGCATTGGTCAGTAGGAAGTTTGTCAGGAACCTAGTTTCTACAGTGAATAAAAATGTAAGGGCTGCTTTTCGATAGTTATTTTACGTTACCTAGTTAACTGTATAGTATCTGGTTAGTATATATGAGCATCTGTTATTATTCTGTTACTACTCACCACAGTTCATTTCTAACAAGGCGGATTGCACGAATTTAAGATAACAATACTCGCTTGACACATATAAACAGAAGATTTGCTTCACGATTGCCGAGTAAAACGGACAGTACACAACGGACCTGAAGGGTTACTAATTAAAAGTTAAATAAACATTCGAAATTACTTCTTGCATAAGATTTATTCTCAACTCGGGACTGCTGTGAACATAAGGTCATTTAGATTTACCTGAAAAGTTTGAATAATGGCGGAAAAAGCTCAGTCGTCAATATATAAGGTTCATTTAATTAACTCAGATAATCCGTGTTAATTTTTTTCTGTACTTTCTACTCCATTACCAGAACACAAATAAAGTTAAATTTAAAAAATGAGTGAAAGCAATAGTTTGAAGAGCTTACTTTTGCAAAACCAAGTTAGTTCCTTAAATTTAGGGTCAAGTCATTGCGAGCTCCGGCCGATAAGTGTTGATGATTTCAATTTAAAGCCAGCTAAAGAGATTTACAAAGCAAATCTTTAATTATCCTTTCTCTTAAATATTAGCTCCACATACAGCAGTTGCTATGTCGTTAATTTTTTGTTTCGGCTCATAAAATTTATAAAAAATGAAGTTTTAAATGAGTTTTATCATTTGTATACTACTGAAGATTAGCGTTACCAGGCTTGCAAAGCAAATCAAGATGAATACTTAGCCTAAACTTTATAAATAATCCAAGACAAATATTGTAAAAATACTTGAACATCATGTTAAATGACAGAAGGCTATAATATTAAGAGCTGAAGTTTTTAGGGAAGAGATCTTTTCATTTTTATGCCTTAATAATAAAAGGAGAAGTTAACTTAAATCAATTGCAGTTTTAAGACTCAGTCATATCACTCAGCTCATATAATATAATTTTTTTATTATCAATAAAAAATTTCCTATATTCAAAGTCGGCACCAGACATTTTGTCACCCGGTACCTCCCTAAATTCAAAATATATTTCCCGTCCCTAAATTCTGCTCTTCCGTGAACACTTAAATGTCAACAGCTTTGGCACTTGTATTGCAAATATTGGGCTGGCAAGAATGTAATTTCGGTTTGCACAAATAGATAGCATCATGTTCGTTTTTTTTTTTCCCTTGTGTGTCAAATTCAGGTTTTGGTTTTGGTTTTATTAGGTTACGGCCAAACATTCGAGGGCTATTTGCCGTAAGGGAGGGATACCTTCGTGGAGGACTTTCTAAGAGAAACTGGCTTGTATACACGTTACACATGGGGAAAACCACGAAAACGCCCATGCAGCCAGCCCTTTCGAGTGATTCGAACCTCGGACCAAACTACCAGTGTTCAGCGACGTTACCGCTCGGCCGCTGGTGGGTCCCTTTTGAGATTTGGGAGCTGATACTTTTAAGTTTCTACAGAAACAAATTCCGTATATTTTTTTTACATCTGTTAATCTGCGTTCAGTTTTTAACATGGGGAGCAAATATATTATATATATATATATATATAAAATAATGTATATATATATATATATATATACATTTTTTAAGGAATCCAACTTAATTTAACTTCAGGGTTTCAACTAGTAATAATAGCAAAAGAGATGAATATGCGTTTATTGCTTTTAAGTCGCTTATTGCTTATTAATTAATAACAAAATAAATTTGAAAGAAAATTTTAAAATCTTGCTCTTTGTTGAACGGTTACATATATAAAAATATTTCAATTTGGGAAATGGCGAAACTTTTCTTTTAAATCGCTGAATTTATTTATTAAATTTGAAAGACAGATATGTTGCATTTTGCTCAGCGGCAACACACTTCTTTTACACTGCCGAATTTGTTTGATTAAATTTGAACCGTAAATATCTTATGCCTTGCAGAGTGGAAACACAGCTTTTACCTTTGAATTTTTAATCTAAAGTTTAAAATTAGCGTAAAATATATATATATTAGTATATAAAGAGTGCGGAATCTCATGGGGGCGGGGGTTTGAGAAATTCTGGGTAGACAGTTACTTTTCTCTTGTTTCGATGATAGCCCATATTTCATCAGTTTTAAGGAGAAGTTAACTTAAACTATTAGTATATAAAGAGTGCGGAATCTCATGGGAGGGGGTTTGAGAAATTCTGGGTAGACAGTTACTTTTCTCTTGTTTCGATGATAGCCCATATTTCATCAGTTTTAAGGAGAAGTTAACTTAAACTATTAGTATATAAAGAGTGCGGAATCTCATGGGAGGGGGTTTGAGAAATTCTGGGTAGACAGTTACTTTTCTCTTGTTTCGATGATAGCCCATATTTCATCAGTTTTCATACCACTATAGATTTATATGAAAGACAAACACGCGAACACTCTTCTTCATTATTTACTAGATATATTTTTCTCACAATATGGCAAATAAGTAACAATATTCTGATATTGTCTATGTGCGTGTGGAGAATATTCCATATACCTATATGACAAATTATAAGTCTTGAATATAATATATAAATAGGATGTAACTTGCTCGAGATATAAATATCATCGTATCTCACAGGTTCCTTTACTCACTTTGTAAATCTTAGCTTCATTTATAAACTTCGAATTCTCTCTTCAAATGAATTTATTTAACAGCTAATAAAGTTATCTACAGTAAAAAGAAAATCCATCGTGAAACGATTTCCTTATTTATTTTCAAGAATAATTATGTATTCTAAATGTATAATATTGAAAAATAAATACCATTCTTTACTATAAAATATATGCGAAACATACAATTTTCATTTAACTGAAATATATACAAACTAGTGATATAAAATAGCTGGAATATTCTACTGAGATTTTTTTTTTCATTTTTGTTAAATCGAGTTTATAATAAATAATGAAGATTTCATATATTAACTATACTGATAAATATTATTCTTGTGCAGTTCATGGTTTACATTAGGTGATTAAGTCTAAGCAATACGAGGGCTATCTGCCTGTGCGGAGGGATGCCTTCGTAGAATTTTTTTTTCCTTTTTTTTTTTTTTTCTTTTTTTAAGAGAACTGACTTATATCCACCTTACACATAGGAAAAATCACAAAAAGCAGGAACCCTAGTCAACCTGTTCGCCGAGATTCGATTCTAGGTCGAACTACCAGTGGTCAGCAACTTTACTACTCCGAAGCTTGTGGGTCTATTCATGGTTTTAATTTAAAATAAAGCTTTGGTTACATCTATTATAAAATAGCCGTTTTCAGATTACCAGCGGCAGAGCGGTAACGTCGCTGAACACTGGTAGTTCGGTCCGAGGTTCGAATCCCGCGAACGGGCTGGCTGCATGGGCGTTTTCGTGGTGTTCACCATGTGTAACGTGTATACGAGCCAGTTTCCCTTAGAAAGTCCTCCACGAGGGCATCCCTCCCATAAGGCAGATAGCTCTCGAGTGCTTTGTCGTAATCTAATAACCCCCCCCCCAAAAAAAAAACTAATCAGATTACAAATGTAATGCATTTCAAAGTAGCTAACGACTAAGTTTGCTGATCTTTCTTGAACAATAGCATTTTAAAATTATTATATGCGCATATTTTACACATATAAGCCTACTTATTATTTTATCAAAATACGTTTATAGGAAACTAAAATACATTTTTGTGGGAGGAGGGAAGCAGAGTTTAAGAAAACATCTCTAGAAACTTAAAAGAGAATCATGGGAGTACTCATTCTTTAGTTGCGAAAAATGTATAAATGCGAAGAAGCAACCACTATACTCGTCCCTTTGAAAAACCAGTAGTTATTCGATGTCAAGTTCAACACTTATTATCTCGGAATTTCGAAAATTCACTTATGTATACAATGTATTATAGTTTATTTCAAAAAATTCTAGAAAATCTTCATTTGATTGTGCATTTAATTACTATTCTCAGCTTAGCCGCCTAGACGGTACAGTGGTTAGGGAAGCCTGACTGCGATACCGAAAGGCCTGGGTTCGAATCCCGGAAAAGGCATGGTTGTATCTGTCCGTCTCTGCATAGGAGGCGATGATGGCCCACCTATTGGGTGCCTCCATAATAAAGAGAGCACTACATCTGGGCTTGTATAGGTTAATGGACTGTGTTACACTGTAACTGTTCACAATCTGCTTTTAGAGGGGGACTATTCTCAGCTTTGAAACAAGAAAACTACTACCTGACAGCATTTAATTTTTATTTGTTATTTGCTTCTACTGATGAGAGAATCTTATATCAGTAAAAAAATTAGATACAATATTTTTATTCTTGGATTTTGTGTGTTAAGTGTTGGTTTTTGTGAGTAAATCATATAGTAATTCCATCTTCTTATAAATTATACATTCGTCTTTTAGAACAAGACAATGAAAAATTTTGATGCTGCAAATGAAAACTTCTATTATTATATAATGGTTATAACGAATTATCTATCTTAGAGAATTTTTTTCTATCTTAAATTGTCCAATCAAATATTACTCTGAGGTTTGTAGGACAAATTTTTGAACTTTTCTTAAATATAACTTTTTAAAAAACGTCATATCACAGTTTTACAAAGTACGAAACACGCACAATAAAGCAGTTTCGTAGGACTGCATTCATATATTCTCAAGAAAAATTAAAAATTAAAGTAAAGTTTCATCTTGGTGATGCACGTTTTAAGTTACTTATACCAATGGTGTTTATTCAACTGACCATAATAATTAAGTGACTGAAGTCTTTCTGCGTTAAACATAGCCATGGCTTTTGTTGGAGAGCCGTATAAAATTAGATATATTATTCTCTGTAATTTTCATTTTATTTAATGTAACTGTTAATATTTTTTAGGTAACATTCTAGCATTTTAAAGCAAAATTATTTTATAGAAACACTTAGATTATAATAATTATATTCATTATTACAACTGCGATATTATACTATAAAATTATAATAAGTGGTTCAATGAGAAAAACAACATATTTATTACAGTAAATGATATTTTAAGTAATTTAATGGTTCGATTGGTTTCATTCTTCAATAATGAAAGTAGGAATTGCTATGAAATGTTTATACCAAAAAATGAGAGTTTTTTATCCACCCAAAAAGTTTCATTGTTTCGATGATAGCCGAATATTTTCAATGAATACAGTTATACAAGCACTTTTTAGCATGATTATGCTTGTCATTTTCCCTAAAACTCTAAAGATTATGTAATATAAGCTTGTTGTTGGGTAAGGTGTATCTTTTAATTGCTTTTGTAAAATGTTTGGCCATTGCTTAATTATTGGCAAATATTAGCTCAAGATGGCAGTACTTGAGATATTTCACCAGAGGTAGCTACCATGCTGATAATGACATTGGAGCATCAAGTGAGTGCCACAGACACGTTATTGAAAAGCTAGTTAGAGGCGACAATAATGAAGATAACTCTACAGCGTAGGAGCACTTTAAATTCCAAAGCTCGCAGCGCCAAGCATCAGCATTCGCACAGCCAATTACAAGCTTCCACCTAGCTTCGAAGTCAGACACCGGCCTTTATGTCAGGCACGTTTAAGGCATTAGTCTACCCTTGTAATATATAGCCTCTTCCACACATTCTGAGCACACTGCGGGGGACCCTTCTAATGATTTCAGAATCACCATAGAACTCCATCCTCTACCCACACCGACACCATCCTCCCTGACTCCTCGGTGTGCAGTGGCTCTGATTTAGAAAATAGGGAGGAATAGCAGATACTGTTCATTATTTATCCACCCCTACACCATTCCCCCTCAAAGTCTGAGGACAGTCGCAAACCGCGCCAACCCAAGCGTGAACACTGGCATCCCAATTTATCTTGCTTTATTTAGAAGGGAAGCAAAGCCTTTATAGGGGTCAGCGCGCGGAACTCAGTCTCAACTAGGGACTGCCTCTCTCAACCCTTTCGTCTCCCTGAGGCTGCTTTTGTCTCACGGCATTCATAAATATTTAGAATTGTCGACCGTCGTGGATAGCGGAATGAGAGAAGAAAGGCTTAATCCCAGGGATGACCACTCATCCCTCTGCCACTACCCCATGGTTCCGACCAACCCACCACAGCGATCCCTTTTACCTCACTTTTAAGTGGAAGAGTTGTTTATTTGCGGAGGGGATTCATATTTCGAGGGTGGGAAAGGAGAACGCGATCTTAAACTGCATGTCGCGAAGAATTAGCATTGTTGAAAATTCTCTGGGGTTTGGGTAACAGCTAGGTCGGACGATTCTAAGCCACATTTCGAGTGCTATTTGTTAAGCGGCTTTTCCAAGTGACAGAATTCCTCGAATTTACTGTTTCCTGAGAAAAGCGGAAAGAGTTTATAATGAATTCAGATGCCGCAAACTTTCCTTCGGAAGTGGAATGGTTGCTTGAGTGTGTTCCGTGGACTTCGAATGAAATATCCCTTGAAATTCTCTCCAAGAGCTTTTCTTTATCTTTAGACATTTACTCTCCGACCTGCTGGAGAAAATCTCTTAATGCATTTGTAGTATCGCTTGCATTTCGCAGGGTTAATTTATCTGTGTAACCATTTAAGATTCTAACCATGTAGACTGGTTAACCATGTATGGGATTTTTCTTTCACTCTTAAACTTAAAAGCGAAGTTATTAAAATTTCGTTGTGAAAAGTATTGTCTATTTTGCAAAATTTTGCCATGATATATTAAGGAGATCAAAGTTTTGCAATGTGCATTCTGCTCTGATAACACTCTATTTTATGTTGCGTATCGTATCTACTGTTACATACGCATAAACACAGAGTGTAAAAAATGTCTTGCAAGAAAACCAGGAGTCTTGAACTGTGGATATAACAACTCCCAACGGTTGAAAAATGTATCAATAAAAGAGCATGTTAAGGAGTCTAAAAATGAATGAAAATAACACCAGTGTTGGAAATATTAAATTTACATCTATTAGATAGTACATATAGCAGATAAATCAGGCATCAAATAATATATACAGCAACCGAATAAACCAAGATGAGAAGAGAAATAATGCCTACAGGGGGCTAGATCAGATTAAAGAGAGAAAAATACGCAGATTGATTCAAAAGTAGGCTTTCAACAGTCATTTACTTCTGCAGAAGACCTTGGGGTCAATAAAGGGAGTTAGAAGCTTGTAAGACAGATTTAGTATTTCAAAATTTAACACACAAGCTCCCAACGGTTGAAAAATGTATAAATAAAAGAGCATGTTAAGGAGTCTAAAAATGAAATGAGAACTGCAGGATTAGCTACTGGTGTTTACAAAGGATAGAATAGAAAACAACCATAAGCAAAATATTTTTTTTTCTTTTTTACTATAAGACAAAATACTAATGAATTCTCAATTTGGGGGGGGGCTAGGGCATGATTTTTTCTTCTCGACGTAAATAAATATCGCCATTTCCAGACTCTTGCTAGACTGTATCGCAATCAGAATTATTCGTAAAGTTGGAAATATCATATTCCTTCTCAACCATTATTTTATATAATTTTGAGGTTCTTGCGTCAAACAGTTAACAGAGTTCTAAATGTGTACTGAAAGTAACTGAAAAAAATTAAAGTGCTCTGTGATGACAAAAATGGTAAGAAAGTGAGAAGCTCATTGTTTTATAATTCACAGTAGATAGAGTTAAAAGTATAACATTGTTTATATGAAATACATATGACCTATTCTATCATGATAATCACCTCTAGAAGGTATTTGCTTTATTGTGATATTCATATCTGGATACCTTGAAATATTAGATTTCGTTTCCACTTTGCGGCTTTCAGTCAATATTAAAATAAAATAAATAAAATTTATCAACTGTCTTTTGAACTGGGAACTGTACATTGCTTATAAGAAATAGTGCCATTTAGAAAATTATTTTATTTAATAATAATAAATTGATATATTTGCATGGCAACAAAATTTTTAAGAGACTATCTCTTATTTCAAAAATTGTCTTTCTGGTGGGTTTATGTGAATTTAAAGTAACTGTTAATTTATTTATGATTGTTAATTGTTTTATAAGCACTTGTAAATATTAGTATAAAAACAATATATCATCATATCAACAAATGCAAAAGAAGTAAATATGTTTAGGCATTAATAATGATAAAATTTAACGTTACACTGGCTCTAATTTTATAAACAAACTCTATGCTTTGGAAAGAATTTGATTCTTGACCCTTTTTCAATGAGTAAATTATGCACGAGGAAATGAGTTTCAACAAGCAAATTATTTAGTAATTTGTTTCATTGTCAAAACATTCTGCCTACATTTTTGCTCGAACATATCAGCTCCTTTCGAAGCTCTCGTAAAAGTTCTCTGCAAAACTAATCCTAATTTAAGTATGAATTTTGTCTTGTGATGTAGCTCTCATCATATGAGTAAAAGACCAGAGCCCAATTTCCGGAGAGTCTAATCATTCTTCAAGTTGATCCAAAAACCCTAATATCTATATATTGAGTACATTGACGGCAAGAATTTCATCTAATTCTCTAGTTTGTGTGCTATTTTTTTATAATATGAATTCTACATCTTATATTCTACGCCCATATTCGGTCTCCATACATAAAATCATTGTTCGCATTAAATAAAGCAGAAGATTATTATTTTTTTCCCAATGGTGGGCTCTAGCCCTTTATAGGCAGGGGCTATAAAGGCCGGAAGCGGTGGTCTTTTTATTATGTAGGCACCTAATAGGTGGGCCACCATTACCCATATCGAAGGGACGGACAAATTACATCCGTGCCTTTTCCATGATTTGAACTCCGGCCCTTCGGTACGGCAGTCAGAGTAACTAACCACTATTGGTTGGGCCGCTTATCAACTATCATTAAAAAAACTATCATTAAAAATAAAATGCATATATAAATTATTAAAATGTAATCTGTTCATACCTCTTCGTTTGTTACGCAATTAAGTTAAAAGTAGTTAAGTAAATTAAAAATCTTATTTGACCTCTTATGGCAATACTGTTCAGACAGTTTATTTTCCAATCGCATGAAAATTAAAGATTTTATGTCTCTTTAAAGCTAAACCAAAAATAATGCAATATAACTTAACGGTATAAAGAAACTTATAAGAATCTGCTATATTTATCACCATAACTTTCGGTCTGATGATTATACAGCCTCTTTTTTAAGGATAAAAGTCGTTAAAGCGTTTGACATCGGTAAATCAATCGGCTAACTTGTTTACAGGCATTCATTTGCTAGCAATGAAATTACGGTAACTAACACATTATGTCATCACCATATGTTGATTTAGGAAAACTGACAGCAGATTGGTGTATCTTTTGAAACACTTAAGCCCGTACTTAACTTTAGGGAAATTAGTTAACTCTATTAAATAAGCGCTGACAGATTTAAAAATATGTCTAAATTCGATTTTTCGAAAGTCACAAAATCGTAAATTGAGTTGAAACAGCGGAACGTAAGACAAAAGCGAGGGGAGAAAAAGCACTCAATGGCCCAAGACGTCATCCCAGCCATGTGCAACAAGCTGCCACTCGGCTCCAAAAATCAAAGCGAAAACCTCGAACCATTGATCAAAAGCATAGACTGTGTTTAATTAGGCATAGTAATGTGTTTAAGCCCGGCCTGCATTAGAAGGGCTTTTCCAAAAAGGAGAGAAAACTCTCTAATTACGGCAGAAAGGCGCAGAAAAGGTATCATTGGCTCGGATTATGGGATCTCAGCCATCAAATCCCTCAGGATTGAGGTTGCTTAAGCAGCTGACGTCTCCGGTTATGCGGCGGACACAGAGAGGAGCAATTTTGATGATTCTTTCTTTTGTTTTGGGTTTGCTTCTTTGGTTTTTTATTTTTTTGCCATATTATTTGAAGTCTTATTTTATTTGTTCTTAGAATTCCTTACTCGATTTTTCTTTTCTCTTTTCGAATTTTCATAGTATTCTGAACAGAGCGGGTCAAATGTTTTTAAGAATTTGCGTTGTCATATGAGATGCTGGTATTAATGGAATTCACAGAATAATTACCTTCAAGTATATCACTTCATCCCTGTTATATAAAAATATGAATGAATTACATTTTTAATAAACGATGTAAAACATTTCTTGGAATTTTGTGGCTTCAGTTCTAACCCACCTTAATATTGCAATAAAACGACTCACGTTTATTTTCTTTCTCTTTTTTATATGTTTCCCAGCATATAAAATAGTTATATTTTCACTCTGTGTACCACATTATTTTTTACATATATTCTTAGTTCAGGATTTCTTAGATGACGTTCCCCGGAGTTCTGTTGTTCCACAAGAAATCGAGGTTTCGCGAGAAGTGATGAATAGGCTGATCATATGTAAATTTATTTTTACATTTTAAATAAAGTTATATAAGATAGAAGCAGTGGTGAATTGTAGATTAAATACATTTTTTAACTATTTTATGTTTGATTTTATATTTAGAGTTTTTATTACTTTACTTATTATAGTTTACTAATTTCGTAATTTAACAAATATTGAGTTTTACTGAATTGCTGTAAATTAATTTTATTCATTTTATATCACTTCAACAATGTCAATATACGCTTAAGTTATTTAACTAAGTATTAATGAGTACTATTTTCCTTCGTTTCGCATGCATTTTATTTGATAAATATTATTTCCGCTGATTTTTTAAATTGAATTTTATAATTATTGTTATTAGCCCAAAAATGCGATTAGTCTCCAAATGCAATTTTATCTTATTTCATTAAATGCGTTGTTTCACTTTTCATTCGAGTCTGATCCCATTCGGCAAAATGTAAGATATTTAATTTATCTTTCAAATATAATGTCTTCTATTGATGAATTAAATAAGCTATTCAAAAGATATAGATGCAGCTGTCAAGAATATTATTTTTATACTTTTTAATCTGACTCAGTTAAACAAAAATGCATTTAATTCATGACAGAGCTAATTAAAAACACTAAACATTTTAACAGAATTGCTTTCCGTATTGTTATATAATAATGTTATATGTCACTTTCCAAATATATACAAGACATATGTTCCCATAATAGTCTAAATATATGTTCATCTAGTATCCTTATAAGGTATTTCTCCTACTTCCCTAGCGTGCCTTCGTGGTGTAGTGGTTCTGCACACTGAGCCGGTATTTCAGAGGTCCGTGGTTCGATTCCTGGCGAAGGCGGTTGCATGTTTTTCATCTTTTCTGTTTACAATTAACCTAATGATTCTACAAGTGGCGCCCGCACTAAAAGGGTTGTGGATGATGATTCTCCGCACCCAGGATTTGGCGACTAGGTCCCCTAGAACCCTTGTCGCCCTTTTAAAAGGGGAGTATATAAGGTATTTCTTCCACTTCCCTAGCGTGCCTTTGTGGTGTAGTGGTTCTGCACAGTGAGGCGGTATTTCAGAGATCCGTGTTTCGATTCCCGGCGAAGGCGGTTGCATATTTTTCATCTTTTCTCCTTCCAATTAACCTAATGACTCTACATTCTAAAAAACAATCGCTATTCCAACAGGGCCATCTCTAATCATATAATCTAAGCTGATAAAATCATATCAAAGTTTAGAAGAGCCCTTTTGGGCAAATGTTAAAATCTGAACCTTTTCAATTTTTTTAAAGTTGTTCTGCATTATTATTATTTTTAGCCCAAAGCGACAATTTGCCCAGAAGGGCTATTAATTTTGTTTTGCATTTTGCGTTGGTTCACTATAAACGGCGTTTCACTTTTTAAATTGTTGCCACCAAATAGTAGAGCGCTGCAATAAATTAAATAATGAAGAATCTGTATAAATGTATGTATGTTTCTCGTACTGTGAAAAAACAACGGTACCTCTAGAGACATCGCATTTTGAATAATGTATTATGTCGTATTAACGTATTACACGTATTAACGTATTATGTACCTCCACTGGAATATGGGCATTTAGAACCCCAAATTTGGAATTTGGATTTTGTTTTATTATCTATATCATATTTTGTAAAACTTTAACGAATGTTTTATTAATAAATTCAACGATTTCAACGCGAGCAATAGGGGGGGCATTTTTATCTCCAGCACGCGAAACTGTATCGGGAATTCTAAAGATATGCTCTTTTAAAATTATTTTGCGATATTGCTTCTGAATTGAATTTTATGGTCTTGGGGCCGAGAACGTGATGTTTAATAAATAAAGGTAACACAGAAAACGTTAAAAAAATCTCCCCTTTGGGCGTAATATAAAATCTGAAAACTTTCAGCATTTTTTATTTATTGTTTTTAATATTTTTATTTACTTTTTAACTTTCAACTAAAGTCTTAACTATTTTATATTGGTATTTATTTAGTTGTTCTTTTGTGTGTGAGTGTGTGTATGCAAATTTTGGATAATGTGGATGAAGCTTGGATATCAAATCAGAGCAAGCCCATGAAATTCATCGCGGCAAGGAGTAAGATTGCGCCTGTCGTTGGTAACAGCGTTGGGCACCATACGGGTGACAGTACGACTTTGCTCATTTCTACCTCCAGTTTTGAAGGACAGTACCCGGGAACGGTTCCAAAGGTCTTCCACCCCTCTTCTCCTGCCACTAATTTCTCGAGAGGACATTCAGCTAGCCGTGTATTTCGAGTGTCCCCATGCCGCACAGACATTATATATTTGCAAACATCCATGCCTCCTCCGGGATTTGAACTCTTGCCCTTTAGAACGATACCGAGAGTCACTAAACACTATCGCGATTGGTCGCCGCCAAACAGCCTTAAAAATGTAAGCTGTTTTCTTTTTTATATAAGCTAGATATAAAAATACGTTCAAATTTGGTATGAACTTTCTAAAAATAGAAAAATATTAGCAAAGATTTTTTTACAATATTTTATGTACAGATTCTTTGAACATGAATATTATTTCAAGGGTTCCGCTGGGCTAAAATGGCTAAAAAGTCTAAAAAATTAAATAAATAAATAAATAAAAAATCTGGAAGATTTCAGATTTTAACGGTCACCCAAAAGTGTGTATTAAATTTTTTGACGCTCTCGTTGAGCTCGCAGTCAGCCACTCTGCTGTTACACTCACTCCCACTAACATATTTTTTTCTCTTTTTAGCTTTATTACTGAACATCATTTTCTTCGCACTTACCCCATATACATTCAACAAAAAAATTACAAAAAATTTTAAAAGTTTAGAAGGTGTAGAATATAGGTTTAGAACTGGCGATGCAGCGTTACATTTTTTTGCTTTTTTTCGGTCTTTTCTCAATTTATCATATCAATGTTCAATTTTCTTACTAAGATGGCTTAGAAAACTTTTTTTGTCTTTTCATTATTAATGCTTTGTATGTTTTCTTTATTTATTAAATATCCCGTTCTTGCCACATAAAATTCGACTCAATAGCAAAATTACAAAATATATAAAAACAGCATATCTATAGATTTTCCGATAGACAGTATCGTAGGCTGCAAATAAAAATATTTTATTCTGTGCAATGTTGTCACTGCTCGCTTTGAAATCGTTGAGTTTGCTAGTCAAATATTCGTTACTATTTTATAAAATAGGAAATAGGTAATAAAATAAATTCAAAATTCGGGCTTTCAATGCCCATGTTCGGATGGAGGACTATATTATTATATTTGATGGCTGTAGATACCGTCTTCGTTCACAGTGCGAGAAACATACATACATTCAGAAAGACTCTTCATTATTTAATTTCTTTAAATATAACAGAGGGCGATAATATTTAGTGGCAACTATCTGAAAAGTGGTACAATACAACGCATTTAAGTGTTTCGTTGTGAAATGCCATTTCAAGACTAATCCCATTCGGAACTAACATCCCTTTAGGGTAACTAATAAAATAAAAATAAAAATCTTTACATGTCTATCATTTGGACATTCTCTACACTAACTCTGTTTTTTAACTTTATTCAGAATTTTTCATCTGTGTTTGTAACTTGGTTCATTGTTTGATACAACAAGCGGCCTTAATTTAGATTCTCCAAAATGTCCCATTACTTTCTTTCTAAATCGGGTCGTTTTTATTTTTTGATTTAAAATGAGAGATTTGTAACTCTTTCTCTCTCTTTTACATTTACAGACAACTGCTTTTTTCCCAAATTTCAACATAATATTTAAGAAAACCTACAATAAAAATTTCGATCAGCCAATGAAAGAAGAAAAAGGCTAATAAATTTTCAAATTAGAAATGAAATAATTAACTTTTTTTCTTTATATTATTTTACCTATAAATCATTTTATCATCCAAAAATTTGGATGACGAAATGACTTTTTATAATCCAAATATTTTGTTTTGTTTCTTTCGTTTAAACGTTTCATTTCTTTCCTTTTTCTAACTTTCCAGGTTACATTATACAAAAGATTTATATTTATACAATATTCGTAGCAGTATGTATTCACATTTGCATAGTAAATTTGTAAACACTAAGTTGATCGAAAATGCTGTCATTAAACGTGTTGCCGGATGTAACTTATGAAACAACCTCCTTGAAAATAAACATGTTGAGTCTATTTGGCCTTTTTAAAATAGGCAGCACGAAACATCAACAGTGCCTTTGCAGTTTGAACTTCGGACATTCTGATGCTAGTTGGTTGGGTTTCTAATAATACCACACAGTCACGTGGTAAAAGAAGTAGAACATTCCTTGTTTTCTTCCACTTAAAAAGGGAACAGGAAGGAGAGGAAACAATCACGAAATTCAAGTAGTATTCTTTGCATTTTTAGTTCAAGTGCCACTTGAAGAGTCTTTAAAAATGTTTTTGAAGACAGGAAACACGAAGAACTAGCTGTGGCCTCGTCAAGATTCGAAAACTACGGATCTTCCAATCCTAGCCTGACGTGCTTCCAATTACTCTTCTAAGGTTTGCGGTGGTGAAGTAAAAAATTCCTTATAAACAAATGAAAATCATCTTGGGCCACTAAAAACTGATTATTTTTAAAATTCCACATCATTGTGAGACAATTGTAGTGAAAGCGCATAATGTTGTAATATCTGTGTGCCGTTTATATCAACAACAGCATGCATGAATGCAAATTGCTCTACAAAAATAAGTCAAATATGAAACCATTAAACTTCTGTCTTAACTGAGTAATAAAAAAAGTAAAGGAATATATTGCTCCATTAGAACTTTAGAATAGTGTTTTTCTTATTTTGAACACTCTGATTCATTTCACTAATCCAAATGAATTTATTTCTCAGATTAATCCGTTTTTAAATGCAGGCAAGTCGACAATCGTGCTTTCCTGTTACTTATGGCATAACATCTAATAATTATAACATTATTCTGTAGTTTTAAACTGACCTTGAGCTAATTGTGATTTTGAATCAGTCATGGAGATCGTTCCTCTTATTACTTCAATAAATCTGAAGTTAACTATACATTCTAGACTAATAGTAGATTCCTCTAGCAACTTTTAGATTATTAAAAATGAAAATTAAATAAATTCCCTTTCGGAAACAGAACTTTCTTAAAAATGTAGCAAACAAGCCAAATTTTATTTTCAAACCTAAGATTTATGCATTTATATTGTCCCTTTTTGCGGCATGCGTTCGTGGTGGTGTAACTGAAAGTACATCCGACGCGTAATCGGGAGATCCGGATTTCGAATCCCAGCGAGGATATTGCGGATTTCTTCAGTTTCCTGCCACTGAAAAATTCTAGAAGACTGAACAGTGGCGTCCGAACTGAAAGTTAGTCGGTGATAATTCTCCACCACCAGAATTTGGCGAATGAGGCTCTTCATCCCTAGTCGCCCTTTAAAAGGGGAAGTATATAAGATATTTTCCGCCTCCTTTCCGCATGTCTTCGTAATGTAACTAGAAGCATGCCCGACGCGTAATCCGGTGGTCGAGATTTTGAATCTCGCGAGGGCACTGCAGATTTTTCACATCTTCTACATATCAAAAAAATGAAATAATAATGCCAATTTTGTGATATTGTAATATCTAATGAATTTGCCTTCACATACACATATGTAAAAAGAAATACTTCTAATACTGAATTTAATTTCTCGGACAATTTTTAATTTCTTGGTTTCATTTCTCATTCAAAAATATCATATATAAAATTGTCAGGAATTTAATAGAAACGTTCATGTTAAATATGATATGCGATAAGAAATTATTTTTAAAATTATTGAATATTGAATTGTGTCTATGACGCGCATTCTTCTCTTTGTGTGAATTTTTTTGACATTTTAGCTGATTTCATTGGCCAAATAAAATTATCTAATTGCATATTTTTGCAGTACTCTAACATTGTTTCGATCTTAAATAAATAAACCAGATAAACACTACCACGAGACAACGATGCACCAAAAAAATAAATATCAAGTAATGAGGATCATTTAATTCATCGAAAAGTATTGTTATAGATATTCTTTTGCGTTTTGCGAATCCGTTAGTTTAATAAATTAGCAAAAATGGGATAAGTTTCATTCACTATTTCATCCGCAAAATTTAAAGGAATAATGGTAATTGCATTCTTCAGGTTATGCATCATACTAAATTTCCTAGTATCTTATGATGTAAAGAAAAAAATCTTTTGTATTGCAAGCACGTTCTCTAATATAATTCCCTAGTCGTCCTGCTTAACTTTTTACAATTATCCCTTAACTAATATAATGAAACAAAGACAAAGCGGCGAGCCGGAAAAAGGAATACTGAAAAGCGTAATTTTGAAAAGTCGAGGTTCTAATCACTGGAATCGAAAATTCGCTCATTGTTTAGCTTCGCCATTGAATTAACGCTTTCGGTGGCAACGTATTCGAATTAGCGCATTTCCGAGGAATCGCATCTCTGATAGCAATATTTAAATTCTAAAACCCGAATACATTTAAGTATCCGGAACTTCACAACAGACATCGTTTCCGTCTTTAATTATTCAAATCACCTTTTCGGTAAAGAATCTTACCAGTGAATATGTATAGGTTATATGTATATACTAAGTGGAAAGGGAGGGAGAAGTCCTGCTGATTGTCTTCTATTCTCAATCCTTTTTGAAAGCCTACAGATTGCTAATCCATAGGCTTCAATAGGGATTATGCTTCGTGGAAAAGAGTTTTAATCACCCAGTTGGCAACGAGTCTTAAGTTTCTAATTACGTTATAGAAAGGCGCGAGACTGGCGAGTGAATATTTGCAACGTTCTGTAATGTTGAATTGTCTTTAATTTTGCCGGGAGTGTTAATTGACATGCAAAGGCGTCGAGCACTTCGATCTTGAGTTAGCGGGTGTGGAGATTCTACGTATTCAAATTACTTCCAGGTTCTTAATTGCTTTTCTGGTGTGATTAAATCTCGAAATTTTCCGGAACGCTTTGATTTTTGTCGAAGAATGGGTAGTTCGACGAGGGATTGGTCATGATTTGTAAAATCTATGGAAACCACTCGAGGAGGAAATAATGCAGATTCAAAAATTACAGGAGATGATTTGCACGGCTATTTGATACGTCAAGAATATCTTGTTACTAACTGAGGTAATCTCGCCCAGATCATGTATAAGAAATTTGCATGTTAGATCCCAAGACTGATGTTCTGGTGTAAAATGTAGTATTATAACATAAAGTGCTAATCTAGAATCTGCCATATTAAAGAATAAGGAATGTTAAACAAGTCCATGTCTCGAAATGCATTTTATGATGATAATTTCTAGAATTAGTTACATTGTTCAACATTTATTATGTCAGCTGTAGCATTCAAAAGTAGAATATCTGCATTTCAAGTACTCTGAAGTAAACTCAGAATTTGAAGATTTGGATAATTTTCCGGGTCTTTAAGGTGACACTGAATGAAAATCCTGCTAATATTCACTCTGTCTTATAATCCTTCATTTGCAGGCCTGGAGAAATGTCAAATAACAATAATCCGAAACAATGTAAAGCTAAGGTTTAAAATGGTGTCAAAACTTGATGACCTAATGCCACATCTTTTGTTGTTAATCATTGAGAATAAGTCACACAGAATGATACATTTCTTATGATCTCCTTTTATAATACTTTCCTTCGATGAACTAGAATTATTTCATGCATATAATATCATAAATTCAAATACTGGCCAGTTTCAAATTTTTTTATTATGACTGATCAGCAATTACAAAATCTACTGCCGCGTTCCGTTGATATTTCTACCAAAAATTATGAGCTGTAGATGCGATAAAGCCTCGATTATCCAAAAGGTTAACCCAACTCATTAAAAAAGTGTTTTGTTTTTAAATGCTGTTGACGAAACTCCTGAAAATATATGAAATAAAATACAGAAGTAGCGAAAGAATCGACTTCAACAAGGTCATCTAATAAGTTCTTTTAAATGCATCGTTATCGTTTTTTGTGCATTCAACGCTATCTTTAAACGCGTCTCTGCTTTTTTTATGCTATACTTTTAAAAATTTGGTTTAGTGTTTCAACAAATTAAGGAGTTAAAAACGTTGAAATCAAAGTAAGGCAAATCTTTGTTCCATTATTCGGGGCTTTGGTTGAACCAGTGTCTGGTAATATGTTAACTAGACGTTGGTTACATGTTGAATCATGAATGGGTGTTAAACATGAATTAGGAATATGCTCAACCATAAATTGGGAACATATTTAACCTTGTATTCGGAATATGTTAAACTATGAACTGGGAGTATATTACGTCGTGGATTGGGAATATGTTGAACTATGAATTAGAATACCTTAGACCATTAATTATTATGACGTTCCCTACTAATTGTACACAATTAACTTCATTTCTAAAATAAATTTCATTCATTATTATTATTGCCTTTCTTGTAAGCCATAGAGATAAGGCTCAAAGCCATAGAGATTTATCAACTTTTAATTTCTGTTAATGTTTCTTGCACGGTACGTTAAAATGCATTATGAAGCATTTTAAAATGTAACCGTATATACCTATGAAACAAAGAAAATTTTACAAAAATATTCAAATTCTTCCATTTAGTCAAAAAAATTCTATTTTTAATATCTTAAAAATATATTTATAATGTGTTATAATAAATGTGTTCATATTAATAATGTGTGAATTAATATAATGCTTTTTTAAAAGATAACCATATCCGGAAATATCCATAGCCCTTAACGACAATAAATTATACTGCAGAGTTGAAGCAAAAAACACCGATTTCCAGCTATGAAAGAACCTAATGGATATTAAAATTGCTGATATCAAACAAAGAGTGAACTGAATGTTGGTTACTCTATCATTTCATTTTTTTCTATATTTATCACTAACAAAATGGAGCGTGAAGAAATAAAATTTCTTCATACTCCATTTTTCCAATCATATTTTCATTGGTTAGATCCAATCAAACTACTCTAAAATCATACTTTGATTGGTTAGATCCAATCATATTTTGATTGGTTAGAAATAATTATTTATATTTTTAAACACTCAAACTTCCTTTTGCAGAAAATTAAACAGACATCCAAATAGCACTTCTTTACCCTTTCAGGAAAAAAAGAATCAAATGCCTCTTAATTGTTATTACCTTTAAATACACGCTATTAATAAATTCTTAAATTTACATGCAGAGCTTTT
Organism: Stegodyphus dumicola; assembly: GCF_044657685.1. Taxonomy (NCBI): domain Eukaryota; kingdom Metazoa; phylum Arthropoda; class Arachnida; order Araneae; family Eresidae; genus Stegodyphus; species Stegodyphus dumicola. The sequence goes on from NC_140774.1 coordinate 33,389,410, forward strand.
ACTTTGTGGGAAAGGTTAATTTGTTTTATCTGTTAAAAGCAGAAGCAATATTATAAAGTCATTTCTGTTACACATAAAACTACTAAGAGACATGATTTTACAGGACTATTGGAAGTGTTAGGAGAAAAATATTTTTGTCATTTCTGCCGTGAAAAATGCCACCAGTTTGCCAAAGTCTTAAGAAATTCAACGAATTAACGTTCTATCTTTGCAGAAGTACAAATTGATGAAAATTATTGATATGAAGAGTAAAACATAAATGTTTTTTCAGTTTGGCAGAGAAAATGCGCATAATTTCTTAAAATCAAACATTTTCAGCAGTTTAATGTTAAGATAAGCTGGAATTTAGTTAAAAACACGTATATTTTTGGCATTTGTATAACAATAGGGTGCAGGAATTACAACAATGTGTATAATAAATATAGCTGTTCAAGTTCTATATGTATTAATATATATAAAACGAGAAACTACATAAAAGAGAAAATTTTTAAACACCAAGTTTAGCCAAATGACCATGCATTCAAACAGAGTATTTGATAACATGGCTAAATAACGAAAATTCAAAGTAACTTATCAAAAAAAATTTCGTATAAAGGGGAAGCTTAGTTAATATGTCAAAAACGTTTTAATCAAATAATAAAATTTAACAAAGAAGTTTTAAAAAAGAAATAAAAAGCAGCAAAATATTCCAAATGGATTTCTAAAGTTAATCGATTACCTTAATTTTTTCCCCCTCTCTAGAAAAGTTTTCAAAATCAAGGTATTCTTTAAAACTATCATCACATTTTGGCATGGAAAGAAATATACTTGGATATTAAGCGTACTTAATAATAGTAAGCTGATGATAATATCAAATTCTCGCATTTTTAATGATGATTTATTTTGCACAGAGATTTCCAGGTCATAAATTTTTCACGAATTTCATTCCGTGTATTCTGGTATACAGTAACTATGCCTCGCATACAGGTGCGCGAACGATATGCGCAGATCTCAGAATTTGAGAGAGGTCTTATAGTTGGGCTCAAAGAAGCTGGTTAGTGTTATCAGCGAATAGCTCGACATTTGAGCAGGAGCGATGCCACTATTAGACGATGTGGTAGGAATGCGTGAACCATGGCCGCAAACAGCGTCAAGAAGGAAGCGGTAGGCCTAGAGAAACGACAGAACGTGAAGGATGAACAATCATCAGAGCGGCACTCACAGCCCCAGATGCATCATTATCATCGACTGTACGTGCAACTAGTGCTTCAGTGACCGCAAGGACCATTCATAGACGGCTCACAGAAAAGGGGCTGAGGTCACGGCGCCCCTTGCGCCGACTACCATTGACCTCTGTACAACGTCAAGCCCGTTTGCAGTGGTGTCGGGTTCATTCGCACTGGAATGTCACTGACTGGAGTAGAATAGTTATCAGTGATAAGTCCCGCTTTGAACTGAGCCCCAATGACCAGCGAAGGCGAGTCTGGAGACGCCCCGGACAGAGGCGTGATACCAACTTGACTATTTTCCGGCAGATAGGCCGACAACCCGAACTGATAGTCTGGGATGCCATTTCATTTCATAGGGGGCCCCCTTTGGTTGTCATCCGTCGCAACCTTACAGCACAGCGGTACGTCGACGAAGTTCTAAGGCCCGTTGTGTTGCCCTTCATGTCACTCTACCCTGGGCTTATATTTCAGCAAAATAATGCCCGCCCCCACACTGCACATGTTTCTACGGCTCGCCTTAGTGCTTGCCGAACATTACCTTGGCCAGCAAGGTCACCGGATCTCTCTCCTATTGAGGTCGCTTGGAGCATTATGGGCAGGGCCTTCCAACCAGCTCGGGATGTTGGCGATCTAACGCCGCCAGTTGGACAGAATGTTTTCATGATATCCCTGAGGAGGACATCCGCAACCTCTATCAATTGATGCCAAGCCAAATAACTGCTTGCATAAGTGCCAGAGGTGGACAAACGCGTAACTGACTTTTTCACTTTGTGAAGCTCTATTACTTCAATAAATCACCCAATTTTTCTCAAACTGTAATTTTTATTGTAATCTCAAATTGTTTTTCTGTACATATACATCACTTCTACCGATTTTCGTCCCATTTGGATAATTGCTTCTTAGTGCGTCGCCTTTTCTTTTCTTTCTTTTTTTTTTTTTTTTTTTTTTTGTTGTTGTTGTCTAAGAGTGTATATACTAATTATATATAATATTAATTATTAAATATGAACGGATTATTTATTTGTGCTTCTGTTATATTTTGCATTCTTCTAGAACATTCTGTGAATAATAGTTATTCCCTTATTATTTTAAACTAGAATTTATACCTATAATTTTAAACTCGCAGTTACACGAAGCGTGAACACTGCATAATAAGATACATTTCAGCTTTCTTACATCTAGAAAATAATCACAAATTCTAAACTAAAAATTCTACAATTGGAAATTTTTAATGTTTGCTGGAAGTGGAACTAGCAGAATAACTTTTAATAATGTGTGTTACACATAAGATCATTATGAATTAAAAGGCCATCTATAAATCAAGGCTATTTATAAATTAAAACGATAAAGAACTCTGTGAAACTATTTGTATGAATTGAGTAATATTAACTGTTCCACTCTGATATATATATCATTAACTATACGATTTTATTATAAAATTTGTCATAAAATCGCCAATCTTGAGGTTCCATTATTGAACCTGAAGATTGCCGGTGATCTGTAATGAATATTTTAGATTTGAACCTTGGTGTTCATAAAGACAATGGAGGATTTTGTGGCATTTCTTATTTAGTTAATCTACATATGGTCAATTTAGAAATCTAGTATCTTCGAACAACGTTAAAGGCAGTACGATCAAGAAGAATAAATCTAGTTTAATCGTTTGCCACAATGAATTACCTTATTGCTGCAAATACTAATTCTGTAACAAATCAAAGAGATCTAGATTGTACTAAGATATCATATACAGAAACTTTCTTACAGGAAACTTGCTGAGATTTATACAGTATATATGCATTAAAACACTAACAGGAATTCCAGAAATTTAACTTTAATAATATTTCCGCTGTTAATTTGTTTTATCCCTTTTGTCATTGGTAACCAGTTGGTTACTTAAAGAACCTCTATGTAATATCTTATTTTGCTAACAGTTTTAAGAGGAGGTACTTTAGTAATACGTTTCAAGAGAAGTTACGATAGTAATACCTTTTAATAATAATATGTTTTTAGTAGAAGTTGCATTAGTAATATCTTTTAATAATAATACGCTTTAAGAAAAGTTGCGTTAAAGAAAAATTACATTATGAATTGCGTAATGCTATAAATTATTTCGTAATATGAAGACATCTGGTTATGACAGGAATTTGTACCTTCGCGGACTTCGAAAACTAATAAATAACCAAATTGGAATCCTAATTTGAATTAGGATACGTAGGAGGTTTATAAACTCCCTTTAACTTTATAGGAGTTATTTAGATATTGGGTCAATATCTTTGAAAATTCAGAATTTTAAAGTTTTCTAACATAATTACAGCAAATCTCGATGTATTCTTCCACATGATTGATTCATCGTTGAGAATTTTCACGAAATTATGTCCTCGTAACGTTATCTAACTTCTACATTGCCTAAAGACATTATTTTGCTCCCCCCCCAGGTTTTACATGCATTGCAGCTTTGATTGTTTGAAGGAAACACGAAATCTGTTGCCTTTCTAATCTAGAGAGTAATGTGAACTTGATTACTGAGGTTGCAAGATATACCATTGTTTTGGTCGCAACTGTGGCAAAAGCTTTGATTAAGCTAAAACGTGTTACAGTATAACCCCATTATCAAAAGAAAAAAATAGCCATATGCCTAAATTGCTTCTGCTAACTTAAATGGACTTTCCTATGTAGTATATATGTGCATCTCTCTCTGTGTGTGTAAATGTAAGATATAAAATATCTAAATTAGAAATTATTTGCAATAATTCTGAGGTCTTCATTTTATTTGTCTATTTTCCTTTTCTGCCGTAAAATACTGCGGTTTATAATAAATTACTCTAAACTGTGTTAATTCAAAATTAATCTTTTTAGCGTGATTCTTGATAAAGATATAATGTACCAAATATTTACATAACTTACAGTCAATATAATTTCAAATTTGGGAATCGAAATTCACGCTTAATCAGTCAAAATAAAGCTGCACAAAAACTAAGCCATTCCGAACAGGATTTCATCTTGGAATTGTCGCATTCTCTCTTTTTTGTTTCTCCTGGTATCAACTCGCTTGCCAATTGCTACTCTTTCTCCGATCAGAATTAATTGCTATAAAGATATAGGAATGGTACAAATGTGACCATAAATAAAAACGTAGATTGTGATCACTCTATAATGTGAACATGTTAAAAATGTGCTTCTCAAGAATAAAATGGTATTAAATCAGCCGCTTCGACTGTTAACATCTTTTACCCACAAAACTCCGTCACTCCGTAAATCACGCTCTCTGTTTGAACAACTTCTAAATTATTATACATCTCTATATATAGATAGAGAGAAATCAAATTTTCTAATAAGCTAAAAGGGTATGTTTAATAATGCTAGCTTCTCTCATGCACATGAATAAAGCAATAAATTAATTAAACAAGTATAGCTAATGCTATGCTTCCAGATTTTTATTGTTCCGTTAATTTGGCACCCTCAACGCGGAAAGAAGGTATGCATTACATGGACAATCCAAAAGTTCCAGCTCTGGTATATAAAAAAATGTTTGCTACAAACTTGCAGAATAAATGAATAAATTTGAAAGCTTAGTTAGAATATTAGTATGCTTCTTTTTAACTCTTTACTGAATGAAAAAATGTGGCAGTTTGTTTTAAAATGTTAAAGACTGAGTATCGTTCTGTGATTAAATTTTTGACTAAAGCAAGCCTTAACCCAAAAGAAATGAAACAGCGCTTGCTTCATGTATATCCTGATTAGTCTGCTTCCTATTCTATGCCGAAAGAATGTGTAGAATAGTTTCGCATGGGCAGAGAATCTCCAAATGATTCTTGTAAAGGTCAGTCGTTGGCGGCATTGGAATAAAAAAAGATTGCTCGTGTCCAGAAGGAGATATCGAGAGATTGGAGATAAAAATTCAAAGAAATAGAAACAAGATTGCATCTGTCTAAAAGCTGTTTGGGGCATTCTGTCGTAAACATCTTCACATGAATAAAATCTCTGCTTGATGAGTACCCGGAGTTCTTTCAGCAATTCAAAAACAAAAATGTGGGCTTTAAACGTGCGACCAATCCCTTTTACAGCTCAGATTTCTCTTAAGTGATTACTCTGTTCTTCAAGTTGAAATCTGCTCGTCAATGGAAAGAGATATAATTGATGACATTGGTGTGAAAAAGAGCATTTGGAACATTTTGAAGACAAACTGTAAGAGTACTTTACAGAAGCATAGATTTGTTCATTAAACGACGAGAAAAGGGTATCGAGGTAAAAGGGAATTATACTAAGAAATAAACCATTAAAATGTACTATATTTCTTTCAGGAGTACATTAAGCGCAAAAGTTTTGGAGCAACTTTCGATTACAGCTTTAGTTTGATATCTCTTAACTAACTACTGATTTATTTTGCCTTAATTATAAAATTTAATTTATTTTTATTAAGTAGATGAAATGTTCATGCATTACTGGATTCTCTTACATAATTTTCATTTATCACTTTACTGCCTTGTGGCTATCTTAGGCCAAATTTTAATAATGATAACATGTTTTTTGTTTTCGCTCTTTTTACTTCCTTGTACTAAGGAAGGAAAAGGAAGTATTGTAATCGCGAAAAATTTCGGATATCATATTTCAAAGAAAATATCCATTTTGACCTCTCTCAAAACCATTTGAACGATGTTTCGGCGTGACATCTGTAGTTGCGGAGAGTATAAAGGATGCTTTTTCTCAAAAGGGATTGTAAAATGGATTCAGAAGAGATTTTTCCGTGACGTCTGTACATACGTATGTATGTATCTCGCATAACTCAAAAGCGAATAGCCTCAGAACGTTGAAATGTAGTATATGGGATTGCCATAGTATGTGCACCTCTCTTTTTAGTTGCAATCATCTGTACCAAACGTACATATATAACGTATATATATAATTTATTTTTAGTAGATTATTCAATGCATTATCTCCTTTGAAAACAATAGTTAGAATTCTATGAATTGAATTAATTCATTCGCATATTTAAAATGGAATTATTAAAATGAAATAGTTAAAAGCGAAAATGTAACCAACAAACTAAGTAATTAAAGTAATTATTGTTATTGATTGGAAACTAGTTGAATTTTCAAGAGGAACAAACTAACTTTCTATCAATTAACAATAATTAATAGAAGCGAAAGTGTTTCGTCTTTTTCTCAAGCAAGGATCAAGATTAAAAAAGCTGTGAAGTAAGATTGAGTTAAAAATTATGACTCAATCTTAATTTGCAGCTTTTTTTAGTCTTAATCAGCTTTTTACTGTCCATTGGTTTTTCCTATTTCCATTTTCCCCTTGGATCTGAATTTGCTTTTCAAAAATAAGATCAATTTATGGATTTGCTGGATTTATTGCTTTAATACTGATAATTACTTTAACATTCAAGCATATGGAGTCTTGATGTAATTTTTAACTTTCTTATGGATATTGCATTTATTCACATTTTTGTGTATTATTTCAGTTTTCAGTTAAACTGAGTATCGACAGCTTCAGTATTTAGTTAAATCTGAAATTCAGCATTCAGCTAAATTTTTATTTTTGTACTTTAATATGAGCTGCCAACTGGGTGTTAGGAAAGGTATCCCAAATTACTAAATATTTCCTTTTGGCTTACTTAATCAAATATAAATATTTATTAACTACTTTATCTTACTCTACACGTTTTCAAACAAGTCAGTTATGTAGCGTAACTCGTCTTTCGTGTTTTGTTACTGTTTTCCTACAAACACACACATATATGTTGCAACTTCTTTTGCGAAGCGCGACAGAAATGAAATCGCCTCAGCTCAATAAATAGTAACCACGCAAAGAAAGAAAAAGTACTTGCTTCTTCTTTGTCGCAATATCCAAAGTCCGGCAGGAAAAATATTTTGTTTAATGATCCTTAAGGCAAACAGCCACCGTTTGAAACAAGAACGAGAGGTACATACATGTGTGTACACATACACTTATGTATATATGTGTGTAGTGTATCCATCTATATATCTGTAAAAAGCGGTTAGTAAAGTGGCTGGGAATGGGTGGGAAAGGAGAATCGGTGAGGGAGAGGGGGCTATCGTAAATTATACAGCTCGGTCCGATAAGCCCCGTCAGATCGGAGATGGTTGTCATGGCAACGGGATGGAATAGATAGCTGGCATCGATTTTTTGGAAGATTTTTTTCAATGTCTGTGTGTGCTCGTGTTCCTGTTTTTTTGATTGAGATCGGTCTGATATCGGATGGAAAATTCGATAAAAGGATTTTTGGAGTACTTGCTCCTGTTTCTCCAGCATTTTTATTTATTTTTTGCCTTTTACGTTTTTTTCCTTACTTTTTTGTGTCCTTTTAAAAACCTGATATTAGTTTTGGTTCTTTTTTAAATAGGATGTATAATTATGACTTAAATCTCTCAAAGTGTATTCCTTCTAAATAAAACTTTTTAAAATTACTTATTTGATAATATGTTCTTTACTTTTAATAAATGCAATGAATATTTTCTCACTTTCTTTTTTTTCTTTCTTATTACTTTTTTGGGGGGGGCTTTATATTATATATGTATAATCCTGTCTCAAGAAATTGAAGTTATACTTCCAGTTTTACAATTAAGTAAATAAAAGAATGAAACAAGTTATATCAATGTTTTGAATTCCATGTGTATTTTTGATGACTTTGAATTTTAAACACCGGCTGAACACTTAGTCATTTTTAGTCTATGAGCCAGAAGCACTGGAATGCAAGATATAAGAGCCAGATGATATGTTAATGACAAAATTAATGACATATGTGCCAAAATCCAGGCATTTGTAAGTAAACAAATAAGTGTTGGAATTTTATGTGCATCGAAATGATATTTAAACCCATGTACACTCCAATCTGCAAAACAAATCGGCACTTTCACCGTGCTCGCTGAGGCACTTTTAATTTTCTTCGAATACTTTTCTTTTGTAACTTATTAATTGTTTTTTATATTAATTATCGACTTCTCTCGCTATATGATTTTCTCTTCGATAACTACCAATTGGCCCACCAACGGCCGATCGCAAAAGCCGCTGAAAACTGGTAGTTCAGTTTCGAATTTCGGCTAGCTGAATGGGCGTTTTCGCCGTTTTTCCAGTGTATAACGTGGATACGAGCCAGTTTCCCATAAAAACCCTCCACGGGACGTCTCTCGGTGCCCCGTGGAGTACTTAATTGCGGAAGACATCAAGAATAAGAAACTGAGAATAATTAGCGTTTAATTTTTGATTTAAGGTTCTGTGTCAATAAATAAAATTATAGAAATATTGGAATAATTCGAAATATGAAATGACAAAAAATATTAGCAATAATTTTTACAAGAATTAATAATAATAAATATATTAGCCACTGAAAGTGTATTAAGTCTCTCTAACGAAGTCAGATCAGAATCTCAGCCTCTCTAACGAAGTCAGTAGAACTTCACAGTTAAATACTTCTTCTCCTCATTTGCATTCAAGCGCGATTCTGAAAATACACTCTGGACGGAAGTTGTAATCTGAAATATGAAACACAGACAGAGCTGAAATAAGCAAGCTGAAATATGGCAAGACAGGAAAGTAACTCTAACTCAAAATTAACTGTTAGAAAATTAAGATAAACCTTAAAGTATAAATCAAAATTACAGTCTAAAACCTTGCTCAGCTAAAATTAAATTTAAAATATTCTGCCGAAATATTTCTAGTTAACTTACTGATACTTTATTTCTTTTCAAGATAGTTCTTAATTTATTTACCCTTCATAATTGATTCACATTTCGTCATAAAAGAATTTAGTCAACCTTTCTGAATCATATTAACTGCAGGTGTCACTGCTAACGCTGGAACTAATAACTAAAATAACAATAAATAATAAAAAAAATTTTAAAAATCCGAAATGTTTCAGATTTTAAATGATGTCTAAAGGAGCGTTTTTTTTAACGTTTTGTGTGTTACCCTTATTTATTAAATATCGTGTTCTTCGCACTTAAACCATAAATTTCAGATCAATGTCGGAAAATAATTTTAAAATGAGCCTATCTTTAGAACTTCCGATACACAGTTCTGCGCGCTGGAGATAAAAAAAAGGTTCCCCCCAGCGTAGATTTGCTATTGTTCGCTTTCAAATCGTTGAGTTTGTTGCTCAAAAATTTATTAAAGTTTTACAAAATAGGAAATCGATAATAAAACAAATTCAAAATTTCAAATTTGGGCTTCCACATGCCCATATTCGCAGTAGGATTACGTCATTCAAAATTCGATGTCTCTATGTACCGTTGTTTTATTACAATGCGAGAAATATACATACATTTATGCAGATTTTTCATTAGTTAATTTCTTCAAATATAATGCAGGACTCTAACATTTGGTGGCAACAGTTTGAAAGGTGAAAAGGACATTTATAGTGATTCAACGCAAAATCGCAAAACGAAAATAATAGTCCTTCAGGGACAAAGTCCCTTTGGACTAATAATATCTAAAGCAAACAATAGTTAAAGTAGGCAGTTTATGTCTTAAAACTCACTCATCTCATAATATCTTAAAACTAACAAGAAAATAATTCGCAGAATGCAAATTATGAAATAATAGTAAGGCTTATAACATTCTTTTAATTGCATTTTCGGAACTTTCAAATTCACCATTTTAAATATATAAAAATAACATCTTGCCTATTTTCTAAAATAAAAGTCTTAAAACTTTTCCATTTTAAATTGCTTTAGAAATCATTGTCATTCTTAGCTTCAAAACGGAGAATAATTAAAGTAAATGTTTTGATATTTTATAGCGTTTTCAAAAGCAGAGTAAGTGTATTTTTGCAGTATGTTAACATTTCGTATAAGCTCTGTAAGTAAATATACCATAAAAACAAAAACAACAACAACAAAAAAAAAAAAAAAAACAAAAACAAAAAAAAAAAAGGGGGGGGGGAATTTAGCATCCCAAGCAGTAACAATTCTTACTCGTGAAGATATCCGATATTTTTGGTAGTTGTTTTTTAATGATTGTTCCCGGAAAGGGGAGGAAATGTTTGATGATTCTTGTATGTAAAACATAGTTATTACAAAAGATGTTTTGCTTATTTTCAATAAATAATACACTTCCTTTTCGTTCCTTGACTTCGTAGACTTGACCAGAAACTTGTAAAACCTATTTGTAACATAATTATCTATAGCAGATATAAGGTATTTATTACGCAGATTTAAAATGTAATGCTTTAAAAACGCTATACTTTACTTCCTCCGTTGCTCGATTATTTTCCAGTAATTAGCCAAGATTCGATAAACGTATGTCTGTTTGACTTATTTAAGTTTTCAGTTGTGCCGCTAGACACCATAACTTGTGAAATTTGAAAAGTACCTCAAGAAAAGCTTAAAAAACTTAAAATATCATCACTGAACTTTTTAGTGTATGCAGTCTTTGACTTCTAATATAAACAACGCTGGATTCCGTACAATTTAATATGCAATATTTATTTAGCGTTTTCGTACATTTTGGGTGATTTTAATTAATTTGAGATTACTAATATTTAGAGTTATTTAGATTAGGGTAAGGTAAAGCGTTATCTCATCTAAGAGAAGGGATAACTTGGAGGACTTTTTAAAGTGAATTGTCGGAATGAAGGGAACCTATGGTTGAGTAGAAGAAAATCACATGAGAAAAACAATGAAACTCCAGCGCAACCAGCCTGTTAGTTGGGATTTGAATTTGGGTCGAACTAACAATGTTCAAAGTTTTTTCAGCTCGGTGCTGGTGGGCCTTTAAATAGTTAATATTCGTATCAATCTTTTAAAGTTAGAAGTACTTTTGTACTCAATGATTATAATTACGAATAATAAAAAAGAGAAATATTGTTGAGCAAGACTTAAGAAGGTGAGTCTTCATAAAATTTTAATTAATTTATTTATTTGGATTTGATCTCAAGTTAAAAATGAGAATTTGCATATATGCTACTAATTAATTATAATGAAGATTTTTCATTACGTAATCAGAACTTTTAATATCTGGAATTCTGAACTATACCGGCTTAAAAATCGTTACTATGAAAGCAACAAAAATTGGAAAGAGAAGTTATTTACAACTTTCCATTTATCGCTTTTCCATTTACGACTGAAGCTCCGTTTTTGATATATGGTCGACATGGTGGTGTCACAAGGTTATGACAACTATAGAGCCATGTTCTCATCCCAGCTGCGATGTCAGCAGAATAAACATTTGTAACGCAGTGTTTTATGGCCGGAAAATGCATATCTGAACAGTTGCTGCTGATAAAATGCTTGGACTTCGAGTTACGAGAAATGGTGAAGCAATATAGCTCGTGCAGTGACGTAATACTTCTGGTGAGAAAGGTAATGATAATGTCTTAACAGATGAACAGCATGCATTCAGGGAAATACTGAGGCCCAAAACATGAAGCTTACTCTAGTTGTGATACATTTAGTTCTTATATATTTTGTATTAAAAAAATGCACTATGAACAAACATATTTTCGACTAGTATGAAGCAAAAAATGCCAGTGGGAAATTTAAATTTTTTTTAACTTCAATATTTGATTGACATTGGTTTTCATTAATATGAACTTTTAAGAAAATTTGAGACGAATGTACTCAAAATGCAAAGATATTTTTGCAAAATCAACCTAAGTTTAAAAGATTGCCTCTTTTAAGTCTCCTTGTTAAACTTCCTTTTTAAACTCCTTTTCTGTGTAAATTAGTTGACCATAGTAACAATAATCTATTTTTTATGCATAATCATAAAGCCCTTCCCCGAAAAAAAAACAGCTTAGTAATGGAAAAATTTCAGTCATTTATTTCTATTTATTGAATGGGTAACAAATGCCCTTTAGACATTTTTCGAGAAACTACCTAAAGAACTGTTCTAGTACTAGTTCCTAAATTCGTATGATCACGGACAGTAAAGCACAAAATGAAGCTATCCAGCATGAAAATGTTTTAAGTATGTTCTGTTGTAACACAGTAACATTTTATTTTTAGAAGAATATTTCATATTATACTAAAGAAATTCAATTATTTGGTCCGTGTTTGTAGTTTTTACTTTCTTGCACGAAGTAAAGAAAGTATTGTAATCACGAAAAATTCCGGGGGTCATATTTCGACGAAAATATCCATTTTGACCGCTATCGACTGCAATTTAACGATGCTTTTGCACGATATCTGTACGTAAGGACGAAATAAAGACTCTTTGCCCCCTCAAAAATTGTAGAGCGGATTTAAAACGAATTTTGAATAGAATTTTTCGTGGCATCTGTGCGTACGTAAGTATGTATGTATATCCCATAACTCAAAAACGAGTAGCTTCAGAACATTGAAATTTGGTATATAGGACTTCTATAACATGTAGATGTGCACCTCGTATTTTAGTTGCAATCGGCCGCACCAAAAGTATACTATCCTCTCTGTTATTCGGCTCAGTGATCTGTTTCTTTATTCCCATATGTTTGTAAATTGCGCATTTTTTGCTTTAAAAATGATTACTTGTTCTTATCTACCGGTTAAAATTTTTATGGCTTTAGTTAATATGCACAGAATAGTTATGGAATGATCAACAATTAAAAGTTGTTTAAGTGCAGCCAAGCTTAGTTTTCTTGCCGTAGCAGACATATTTGTTTTCATTTGAAACTTACAGAACGTTGAATTAAATCTTGCTGCACCTTCAGTGTCTTTTTGCCGAGTGGGACCCCCTCCCCGAAAAAAAAAATTTTTAGTTTTGTGCACCGAAAAATCTGCCTTTTTGCCTACTGGCCGAATTGCTTGTTTATGTGCAAAAACTCTAATTTTAATTGTAAAAATTATTATTTTTTAATTGTTTTAATTGTATTTGGTGTCTTATGTTTTTCTATATCTTTCAATTTTTTATGAAGATATTTTGAGTTTTTACGTATTTTTGTCTTGCTGTGAAGTGAGAACTGAATTAATTGTATGAGAAATACATCTCTAATGAAATTCGAGGAAATAAGTTTATATGAAATGCAGGAAAAAATCCTTATAATTTAGTATTCCGTACAAGGAAGTCATGGGGTCAATGAAGTCAGACTTTTTTTTATATCAAGGATGTAAGAAGTTTTCTAACAATATTTGCATATTTAGGAATAAATATTTTTTCTTCTTTGAGCATAGACCATAATTAAATTTATTACGAAATGTTTTTGAAATATTCTTTTATTAATAAAGGGATAAAAACAGGTTGCACAATTCTCTCTATGTTTTAATCCATTTTTTCTAAATGGAATTTTGAGACACAAACAGTTATAGATACGTAATTGCGAAAATTTTTAATAATTTGGCAAATATCTGTTATGAAGACATTAAACCGCGCTGAAGGTTAAGTGTGGATAAAAAGTACGAAAACTGTAACAACTCTTAAGGTCGAATAATGAGTTTGTAGAACGTGCTACAGAAGTCATGTCTACATATTCAATGATACTTATTAAAGTAACTAAATGCTTACTAAACCGTGACCGCCGGAATGAATAAATTTTCGATGTTTTACTTAAATTCAGTGAAAACGTTGTAGTTTAGTAAGCCTAATATTAGTTTAAGAGAAAGTGCCAAGTTATTATACAAATAAATCAATCTTGGCAAATCAAATACATCAAAATACAACTAATTAACTTTTTTATAATAAACTTTATTTTATGAAGAATTACAGCAGATAATTAACAAATCGAATGCTGCATCATCCAAATAGGTTTGACGAATAAGTTTCATCTGTCACTATAAGAGAAAGAACTTTCACCTGTATTCAGACGTTTTATTCATTTAATTTGGAAGGACTTTGTATTGTAATTCTCCAGATGTTTTTATAATAAGACAAGTATTTAACAATGCCAGTACACGAAAATTTATTCGACCGTGTATAAATCATAAAATTGTCTAAAGTTGTGGGTACATTTTATGTCAGAAAAGAAGTCTTGGCAATTTAAAGCAGATTTCAGTTATTTTTCGTTTCTCCAAGCTTTTGTTAATTCAGCCTCTTAGCAAAAGCTAAGAATTTAGTTCACAGCGTTTGCTGATTTTCGTTTCTCTTAGCTTTAGTTAATTTACTTTTTATCTATTTATTTATTTTTTGTTACATCTATTTTTCTAACCTTTGATCTAACCATTGATCTAACCTTTTTCTTTGTTTTCCAAGTCTTCTGTCCATAAAACTGAGTTTTTCTCTCACAAACATAACAAACATGGTTATTAGTCTGTAACAGCACAGTGTAGTAGCATAGTTAAAATTTTCCCTAGCCTCATAACTATTACTTTTGTATTTAATTTTATCTGATAAACGATATGCACATTTATGACGGAAATATTTAAAATCAATAAAAGGCTAAATATCTGTACAATTTTGTACTTTTTTATAACGATGTTGCATAGAAAGCCATTTTGGCAATTAGATTATATGAATCTCTTTGCTTTGCTTATGTATGTTATAACAGCTAACAATTTCAGTTTTGCATTCCCGCTGACGGACTTGCGCAATGAAATTCACAGAACCCTGGATGTGGGCAAACATGTTAAATTTACGTTGAACGATTCGTTTACGTGAAAAAAGACATAAGAACAAAGACACCGATTCGGATATATGTTATATATCGGAATTCTCGAATGCCCTTACGAAGCATAGTGTACGTCTCAAATGATGAAAAAAAAAATAACCCTCTAAAAGGCAGTATTATTTCTGCACAGAGGTAAATAAATGACTATTTCAAACGTAAACACCTTTTTGATTTACCGTAAGCAAAACTCATGACCGCGAAAAAGCACTAACTTATAGCTAGGAATTTTTTCCCAACTTTATGAACCAACTGTCATTTCTAATTGAGTTAGTAAGAAGAGAAGTATAGGCACCTCGAATACATTCGAACACATTTTTAACGTCTAAATTTGCAAAGGAAATGGACAAAATAAAACTGCATTGCATGGGAAGAAAATTATGCAGTCCATTATTATCACCTATTTAAAAATGCACTGGCAAACCTAAAAATAATATAAGCTTCTGTATGTGAATCGAAGATAGGTGTAAGTGTATACATAATTTAAAATACCGATGCAGTAACTCCTTCTCAGAAAGTAATTTGTTACGCCGGTAGCTCCCTGCGAACGAGTTACCAAAGTAATCGAATGTTAACTTAGAAGTAATAAATGCAATTTATTACCCGAATTACGGAGCACCGTTTCTAGAACAAAAGGGAAGGGACACGTTTGTGGATAAATCCGCTTAAAATAACGTATCCCTCGGTTAATCGAAGACTGCTCCTTGAGGAGTACGATTCGCGAATAAATTTTTCATGCGCCGTAGAGCGATATATTTTAATTAGCGCATGCTCATGCGTCGGTTGTAAAACGAATCGGCCGCGGGATGGTATGAATATTTAAAGACACGCGCTGGCGGTTCGCGTTAGTGGAATTTAATATTCGAATTAATGGTTTATTAAAGGGGAAAGGAAAATTTTGCAAGAGGTGGTGTAAGGGGTTGAGGTTGTCGTTTGCAAGGGAAGGGAGGAAGTCAATATCCCGCTTTCGCTTTCTGATAAGGGTAACGGAGAGATATTGAATTTAGTTATTGAATAGTCTAAAAGCTTCTACTATTGAACTCTTTTCGAACTCTAGTAAGTGCATTGTTTATAAAATTAAGTTGTAATTCGTTTTGAATAATTGTTCAGGTATCCATCTCATATCTAAAAGTCGCAACACACTTAACTTTTCATTATTCATACTAATTAATGCGTGTATGTACGCAAAAACATGGATAATTCAAAAAACTTCAAAAATGCCGAACGTAAATCAACAATAGTTTAAAAAGGTAAAGCAACGTAAAAGTTTAGACTGCTGTGTACTTTAAAGTCTGAGCTCTTCATAGACTCCAAATATAGTTTAGATTAGAGTACGTTGTTTAAAATGAGATTTAATTTTAAAAAAAGAAAGGAAAAAAATCTGAAAGGATTCAGAGTTTAACGTCGCCTCAGAGATTTTGTTAACATTTTTTAAGGTCTCGCTGAGTATCGCAGGTTACTCATCTGCTCTTAGACTCACTTTTGTTAATATAATTTCTTTGTCTGTCTAGCTTTATTATAAAGCCTCGATTTCTTCTAATTGATGCCAAATACAGTTCGGCAACAATATTGCAAAATGTTTAAAACAGCAGCATATCTCTAAAATTTCTAGTAGAGTGTTAGAAGTTGCTATACCTTTTTTATATTAGCACTGTTATTTCTCTGAAAACTAGGTGCTCGGGCAACCAGCCTACTAAAACAGTTATCATAAAAAGCAAAATGAGTGTAATAAGTCCATCTGGTGTAATTTCATTACAATATTTAATATTTATGATTAAATATTTCTTACCTTGAATGCATTTGTATTTAAATAAATCATATTAAAAATTTAAAAAATTCTTAAGAATTGTGTTTTGTGAAACAATTTTAAAATTCAAAGTCGGGCTTCGAGATACACATGTTCCGGGTGGAGAATTATTGATTTAGTCACTAAAGTGGTGAAGTCAAAAAGTAAATTTCGAGCACTTCTGATACTAATAATATTGAATTTATTTTTATTTTTAATTTTTTCTCTTCTGGAAAATGTCTAATATTTCTTTCTTATTTCGACTTTCCTTTGGAAAATTTGACGTCTGATGGGCAAAATTATGATGCCATTAAGCTCTAATTCAGTTTGTTGACATTTGCAGTTAAATTACACATGCACGTATTCAAGTTTTCAATCACGGTTAATCTTGCTGTTAAATTTTCATCTTCCATATAGAATACTTGATATAATCCTATAGTCTTATTCATTATTACTCGTACCTTTTTTATCAACGTATTTATTACTTTTACATTTCCAAATTTATAGATTTATTCATATTTGAATAAGAAAAATTGATTACTCGTACCTTTTTTATCAACGTATTTATTACTTTTACATTTCCAAATTTATAGATTTATTCATATTTGAATAAGAAAAATTGATTTCAACAAAATTCAATGCTTTTACCTTTTTATCAGTAGAATCGTTTATTTTTCCATTATTAAAAATCTGTTTTCGCCAAGTTTGACGAATCCGACACCAGTTAGACTACAGGACATTTAACCGACACGGATACTTAGCCCCGACAGGACAGTTAGCCGACGCGGACACTTAGCCGACACGAACAGTTAGCCGACAAAACGTTTAGCCGACAAGGACACTTAGCCTACAGTACATTTAGCCGAGACGCACAGTTAGTCGACAGGACTTTTAGCCGACAAGGACACTTAGCCAACAGGACATTTAACCGACATAGTTAGCCGTCAGTACATTTAGCTACGGGGCATTTAACTGTCAAGACATTTAGTTAACAGGACACTAAGTTGACAGTGACGTTTAGCTGACACGTACCCAATAATTATTTAAACTTACTATCAATTACAAAATTTCTCGATGACTCCATAAGTCCAATATTTAGGTCATTTTTTCACCTATCAGGAAAATTCATTTTTCGATTCTTAGAGATCTCATATGTGCTTTTAATTCTCGTGTAATTTGGCATTGTTTGATAGGTATCGTGCTGTTTGGTGTATATTGGCTAAAAATATTTTTTTAGCTAAGTACGACGGTCACTTAGTTACATTTTAATATGGGATCTACAAAAATTTGCCGTAAAGCTTCTTCATTTAATCAACTGGGTTCCTTTGAACACTTTCACATCCTTAATAATTTTTCTTGTTTATAATGATATTAATTTTCCAATGTCGCTTTTCCTAATGCTTTCAAATTTCTAATACTTTTACATTTCATTACAATTTTACTCAGCACATTATGCTACATTCTTTCCCTTATAAAATCATTTAGCTGCTCTCACTACTGAAATTTTCTTTCCCTGTCATGAAAAATCTGAATAATGCAATAAAAATTATTGTTATTCTTGAATTATACTTTTTATAGAAACATTGGCAATGAATGGTTAGTTTAGCAAATACATTTTATTTTGTTATTAAAAACAATTAAAAAAGAGAACTTTTAAGATAAACAAAGCTTTAAATTATTTGTGATATAATAGGCAGTACATGCCACCATTCTTGAGATAAAAACTCTGTAACATATTATTGACCACGCCTCTTGCTTAAAATACTTACTTAGGCTAATGCTTATAATACTAAACTGTTGCATAATGTTTAATTTAAAGTAAAATATTCTTTCACGTTTTGTTTTATTCAGAACTGAATGCATTTCCTCAAAAACTACATTTTCACTCTTCATATATCGAAAGCGTTGCTGATAGGCAACTCCACTCTTATTGTATTTTCTAACTGCGACTACTAAATGATTTGGATCGTGTTGGGGTTGCGCGGATGCATTTTGAATACATTTATCGAAATTGGTTGGTGCAGATTTTAGTACACTATAAACACATACATAGAATTTCTCTTTTCCTAATTATTTGTATATAATATTATGCACTCTATTTTGAAAGTCGCGATTATAAGTTTCAATAAAATATTAAATAGGCGAATTCTCCAGCACGTCTGTAAATAGGAGAAAATTATTGCTGGATGCGTGTCATGCATAGTTCTGAGAATGCCGTTATCAAGCCCATCCGAACCTGGAGTACTGGGATTGAGCTTCTTGATTACGTCATTCAGTTCCTTACTTGTTGGAAAAGGCTCAGAATCAGCAATGGACGAAGTATAAAAATATTGTTCAATACTAGTCCGTATTTCCTTCTGCGCTGTAGTGTCTTTATGGGGATCATCATGCTGGAAAATCGTTTCCAGTATATGTGT
Source organism: Stegodyphus dumicola (assembly GCF_044657685.1). Classification (NCBI taxonomy): domain Eukaryota; kingdom Metazoa; phylum Arthropoda; class Arachnida; order Araneae; family Eresidae; genus Stegodyphus; species Stegodyphus dumicola. The sequence goes on from NC_140774.1 coordinate 33,408,358, forward strand.
CTGGGAACTAGTGAATTTTTCTGTTGCGTTCGTACAATATTTCTGTCAACATTCCAGTTTAGCCTATGAAATCTTCCATTTGTAGACTGCGCGGTTTTTCCTGAAAGTCAAATATGACTGAAATTAAAAGAGTGGAAGGTGGTTTTATTTTAGTTATGACATTTAAATCCGCTGTTAATCAAAGAAACAAAAGGTATTGAGTGCGCCACAAAATAATGATGTTGTTGTCATAGCAGACATCAATGTTTTAGGTACCACAGTATTTAAAAGGTGTTTAATTCTGAATTTCTTTACATAAAGCAAAATGTGTATCAGTTGTTACAGTATTACAAGTTAAATGAGAATCCGTTGTTACAGTATTACAAGACTATGAAAATGATTCGTAGTCTGCATTCAGTTTTTCCGTATCCTTCTTAACCCTTTGATGGTCATGAACGAGCTTAGTTCGTATTCCAGTTACGGACTACAGTGGTCAGAAACGAACAAACTAGCATTCCAAATTTATCACTGACAGATATCGTGCGTATTTGATAAGAAAGAATTATTTAATCTCGCAGTAGCTGAAGGGTTAATCAATCGAAGAGCACTTTTTTCTTCCCAAAGTACCAGTGCATTTTTAAATGAGTCTGTGCACAAACAGATAATCTTTGTCAAATAGTTCATTGAAGTTTAACTAAGCTGAGAATCATTTGTTACAGTGTTACAGTTCAACTGGAGCGACACGTAATCCACCTGTCTTAAAACTCAAATGCGATAATTAGTTACCATTAATTATATTTTTCAAGAACAAATTTTAATCGATTAACTAATTATTCTTGACGCTTAACACAGTCATTACTAGAGTAGAGTTTTCGGTTGTTGGATAATAATACCACAATCACGAGAAGGTGCCTGGCTGATAGTTAAATTGATAAATATATCAAAGAGAAAGTGATCTATTTCATATTAAAGAAATTCTGTTTTATTTTCCCGGGATGTTAAAATGGAAAAATTAAATCATATTATCAGAAATTTTTCATTTTTCATTAATAACATTAGGAGTGAATGATATCTTTTATGAGACAAAGCATATTGTGCTGTTCTTGTGCATAATGTAAGAGCTATAACAGGCTTGAAGTTCTGAATAATTCTTCTTCCTCCAGGCTTTTTGTTGGAGGCTCTCAAACCCATTTCACCAGTTTTAACCAACAAATTTTGATTTATATAACTAAAGAGAATTTTCCTAAAGGATATTAGAAATGATTTTTGGTTCTGTTGATGTTAATGCTATAAATTAAAATTCAGTGAATAACTTTTATATGGCTTCTGCATCTACTAGTCTTTATTTTTAAATTAGGAAAAATACCATCATAAGGCATGTGTAATTTTGGAATGTTACTATTGAGTTCCCATGTCCAAATTCCTTTCTCAGTTATTAGCAAAATTTCATTTTGCATATTTTTTTAACAACAAAAGGCGCTCGTTCAAAATATATTTACAATTGTAAATTATCCAAGTTCCAAGTTCAAGTGGCAAGCAATTGTGATTCTAATCACAGTTGCGCTTCTTGAACTTGGAATTCAAATTTTTCTACGATTCCAGCAGTAAAGAAAGAACCAAACTTATAAAAACGATGTTCCCAAATCAAAGGCAGTAAACTAATGCCTTTTCCTTTTCTAAAATGAATATCAATGTAGAAATAGTGAAAAGGTAGAATAATTCCTTTCAATCATAAACTGGAAAACGATTTTATAATAATAAGCATGGCGAAATTACGATGTTCGTTTAAATGTAACTCCTCAAACAATTATTTTAACCTTTCACCCTTTTTCTACCAAAGCTATCATATACATTAAAGTAAAGTATAAATCTATACTTTAAGACACCATTAAAAATGTTCCTTTGAAATAGGATACTCATTTCTTAGGAGCGATTTGCATTTTGATAGAGATTTAGGCAATGTGAGGCATCAGCAGAAATATGCCTGGTATAAAAATAGGTAATGGGTACATGCATATGACTGAAGTTTCTCGCAAATCAAACAAATTCTTGGCGTAAACGATATCTTATATGTAAATCATCTCTGTTCAAAAATGTTCAAAACCGAACTGAAAGATTACGAGAGCGATGCACGAATAGTCGATCGAAACGTCGCGTATAATAATAATAATCCAAAGTAATGCTCCCCCTAGCATCGCCAATCCGCGAATAGCGAAACATTCCGAAAAGATTATTCGAAAAGAGCAGCACAAACACCATTACATCGGCTCGAATCAATGACAGATGGCTGGTAAGATGCGCCATTATATCTCCTTTCCATTTCTCAAACTCGCTTGCTTTTAGCCATTATTCGAAACTATTGGTTCCTTAAGCCTTCAACCGCTCCCTCCTGTGAGTGGCAAGCGAAAAGAGACCATTATACATTCCACTACCGAGCGAGCCTTAAGTTGTTTCTTCTTATTTCCTCTTTTCCCCTTCTTCTCGCAAATCTCAAGTCGGGGGATCTGGCAACTACTCTGCAATAATGACGTCACATCGCTGCCGCGTTCTAATGAGAATTTAAGTCGCGTTCTTCTGTCTATCAATTGTGTTCGATAGCGTTCTAACTTTATACATAACTTCCACGAGCGCGGGGGGATTTAAAAGTATTTTAGGACAGGCCGTAAAATAAGTAAATAAAAAAAACACAAAGAGGCGTGTAAGATCGCTTTTTGGGAGGATGAATAAATATTAAAAAAGAGATAATTCTGGAAAGATCTGCCGACATTTTGGCGGTGATGGACGAGCGAAACGCCACGGGTGGCAGCGCTCCCTGGTGATAAATTCCGGAGTTTTGAAAAAAAAAAAAGATAGACTGAATCTTCCAGTAAAAATTTTTCACGGATACGTATCTCACTTTTTCAATTCCAAGTCCTAACGCTATGCGGGGAATTAATTCGTAAATGAATCTAGCTTTTAGAAAGTTCTGTAATTAGCTAAAGCAGAGAAAAGGATGAGAGTAACTTGTTAATCAGAAAACTTTCATTTTGGAAGATAATTTGAATTTAAAATTCGTTGCAAATGTCTTCCTTTTAATTGAACAGAATAAAAAATATAAGAATGATGTATTCTTTCCAATTCGCGAGTTTTAAGAGAAAATGTGTTACTGTATTATTCTTCATTATCTTCCGAACAATCATAATAATAGTATACTCTAGAGATCAGGGTTGGATTTACACAAAGGTAAACTAGGCACTTGCCCCGGGCTTCTAGTATCTAAGGATATCCAAATCACCCTATGTATATTTTTATATAATATAAAATTAATATATAAAATATGTAATTTTTTTCTATCATAGGTTTTATTAAATTTGAAGACTAAAAACGATTTTAAGAATTCTTAAGATTCTCTTCTTTCCACTTTCTATTGCTATGTAAATAGTTTACGTGTGTTTGCTTTTGCCAATTAACGTAACCTAACTTTCCAGATAAGATAGGAACCTGAGATAAAATGGGTAAGCTTATGTTTTATTCAAAGCACAATAAACAGAAAATGAACAAAACAGACAGAAAAATTCTTTCGTTGTTTGTTTGTTTCAACAATTTTAAATGATCAATATTCAATTATTACGTCATTTCACGAAATATTTTATAACTGGCATCAGCGATATCTTCTACTACGATGAAATAACTAGAGGAAAGAGCTTTTAGAAGATGGTTTGAACTGCGCGCCCCGTTCTGGAGGTTGCTGCTCTCTAAAGATAATATACTTATCAATTACGAATGAATTCTTCAAAATTGTAAAAGAAATTATTCCTAAAAATCATATTATTTTTTAAATTTCCTAAAAATTATCCAATATCTGATAAAATCAGTTGGTGTAATTATAAAATAATAACTTTAATATAAAGAAATTCTTCTCATTTCATTACGTAGATCCTTATAGAAAAGTAATTATAAAAATGCATTAAAAATTAAAATTAAACGTTCTTCCTATTTTTAAACTGCGTAATATAGTAGCAATAAAAATCCTCATATAATTTAATATAGTAATCAATAATAATAGTTTTTTTTATTAATTAATTTTTAATCAATATTTTTAATTAATCATAATAGTTTTTAGTGTAAGATAAGTTTACAACCTTTTCATTTCCCCCATTACCTTACATTGTGTTATGATATCACAGCAATAATTACTCATGTGTCTTGATAAAGTGACAATTTCGAAAGTTATCACACTCTTAAGTTATGACAATATTCATTTATATTCAAAAATTTCAAGTTATTAAAATAATTTGAAAGATTTTTAATTAATCTTTCAAATTATAAAAGAATGTTTTATTTTAGGGCAAAGTAAAAACAATATACGTTTACTCCTTATTAACTATATTTTATTTTTTTAAGGTATTTAACTTTCTGTAAACATTTATAGACACATCAGGAGACATTTTAAAGTGAACAGTTCTTGCAGAATTTACGATACGCCAAAAGGGAATCCAACTCGGATATTCAAATTATGGCACTGGTATGGTGATCAATGCAGGACAAGGATGGAATGTCATTACAATCAACTTCCGATTAATCGGTAACAGGCTAGACTGGCCTTGTATAAAATAACGCTAAATTTATTTATTGAAGAAAGATGGATAAATTACAATCACAAACTTTTAGAATAAAACAAAACCATCCACGGAAGACAAAAAATGAAAAAGAAATGTGTGGGATTTAACAATGATATCTGACGATGTCATAGCATTTGAGAGCATTTTTTATCAATAACGACATGTAATTTTATTGCATGCATTCTAAAATATACAAATATTATTAAATTGTTCTTTAGTAATGAATTGTTCAGTCATTAAAAAGTCAAGTGTGCAACTAATTAATCTTCTGTTTCACACTAACTTTTTCAAACTACAGCACTAACGCAAACAAAATCGTTGTTCTTTCTGTTTTGAATGCTGATTTAGTTTATATAATCAAATGAAGTTCTCCTTCCTATTAAATTATTTGAAAATACAGGAACATTTTAATAGGATTTATTTGTCAATCATAATATGGATTATTCCTCTTCCCAGTATCTTTTTAACTGTCCTTGGACAAACCGTGATTTTTGGTTAACCGTGGTTTTTGGTTTGGTCCTCAAAAGCTGACCCAATCGGGCGATCCTATATATTTGTTACTTTAAAACAGGAACTTACTAATATACTTAGAAGCTGAATTATTTCATAATTCATCTAATTCACATATAGATTATAACTGGTCAAACTGTTAATTTTTAAACATTTATCCAGTTCTAATAATTAATAAAATGTTCCTGTAATACCATTACCTACTTGATATAGAATAATCTCTTGATATAGAATATACCTGATATAGAATAATCTCTTTGAGTCACCTAACAACAAAGACCTTTTTTATTTTGAAGATCAGTACACAGTTTTTCCCATTCCGAGTCCATAAACTTGTACTGTACAGAACGTATCCTTTTTCTTTCTAATTTGCGGATTAGAGAGAAAAAAAGTCGTCCGTTTTAAATTTCAAATATAGGTCAAGTATAGGGTAGTGAAATAAGCAACTCCAAACTTGGACAGTAATATCCTCTCACAATAATCATGTGCTTTTTAAGGATTATAGATAAAATAATCCAGAATAGATATAGATAAAGAAAAACCATATTATAATATTCAGTATGTCTTACATTGTGTCAACCTAGATGCGCAGCACATTTTATTAATAATATGTTCAACAATAATATATGTAAAAGTCTTCACACTTCATTATTACTTTGTTAAGATTAGTAATGTTTTACTGTTCGGGATTTATTAATTAAACTAGACTATGGTTATGAAGCTGTCGTTAATATTAGGTTTAATATCGTGCTCGTTATTTTTTATGTTTATTATTTATATTTTTTATGTTTTTTTATGTTTATCTTTAAATCTCATTATGCTGCCCGTAAATACAAAAGCATGATTATATCTGATAGAAAAATTTCGAATTTATCTGGTTTTTTAACAAGAAGTACACTAGTTCGTTTAAATATGAAAACGTTGCATTGTTAATCTTAACGCTTCTTTCCTTTTGTCCAAATCACTATTGTATAAAATTCAGCGGATACAGAATATCATCTTTCCTACATGGTTATTAGACAGCTGTTATGTTTTCTGGAAGTTAGATAAAAGTATAACTGTAAATATAGTCGGGAAATATGCCGAATAGCTAATATAATGTAACATTTTGCTAAATATGATGTTGATCTTCCATATACTGCTGAAATAACTTTTAATTCGACAAATTATGAAAGTGGGGAAATGAATTGTGTTAATGCGAGATAATGTTTACGGCAAAGTCCAATTAAATCAAAACGTTTATTTAAAATATTTTAAAATACCATTTATTTAAAATTAATCTATAAAAAAGAGATTCTTAGAGAAGTACGGGGTTAGAAACATATTGTATTAATTTCAATAATGCTGCAATTGTTTATAAAAACTATCGACTGGATATACTACATTACCTAATTTAAAGGGCATCAAATGTTACTAAATAAATTATTAAAACTATTATATACGGTATAATAAAATAAGGATTTAAGTTCATAAGAACTGCATTTATTGGCTTTTAATGGCTTAGTTTTTTAGAAATATAGTAATAATTCAAAAAATAAATTAAACATCATAATGACACAGAAAGGCGATACTTTGAAATTTGGTTATTTGACTAATCTTATGAATTTACATTAAATATCCTGTCTTTCAATCAATGGCACCACCTACCCAGTCGCTTGAATAGTAACATGACGTAATGAATTGTCTAAATATTTTGGAAAACCTCTGCTAAAAATCTTTCAAACGTCAGAAGCGTGACAATATTTGTACCTTCTGTTCTGGTTTGCTAATTGATGAAACTTGAAATTCTTCTTTTCATATCTTAAAAAGGAATTCAGAGTAACTGCTAGCATGTACTTCTTAACACAAATTAGCACATTTTTCTGAAAGGACACGAAAGACATTTCTTGTATACATATCCTCTTTTTGCATGATGTGCATTTATATTTTTAGCTAAATTCTTAGGATTACTGATTTTCTATTTACATAATAATATTGTTTACTTTAATTAATTTTGCCAGTTAATTGCATTTTCAATTTTTGCCTCTTGCAGGTATGGTTCAAAAATCGGCGTGCCAAATGGCGGAAGCGAGAGAGAAATGCAGCTGCAGAACTCAAGAATGGTTTCAGCACTCAGTTCAATGGCTTAATGCAGCCTTTCGATGACAGCCTTTACTCAGGCTATTCTACCTATAACAATTGGGCTGCCAAGGTTCCCAGTCCGTTGGGTGCCAAGAGTTTTCCCTGGCCAGGACTGAACTCCGTCAACGTCAACCCCTTGGTGACACCAAGTCAGGGTATGGGATGCTTCAATGCTTCTTCTCCACAAGGGATCACAAGCTCAAGCATCATGCCCAGCGTCAGCATGCCAGTGAATAGTCTTAGCAACCCTGCGCCTCCCTGTCCCTATGCCACGCCCACACCTCCATATGTATATCGCGAACAGTGTTCCACCATGACTTCCAGTATAGCAACCTTACGGCTAAAAGCCAAACAGCACACTGCTGCAGGATTCGGCTCCTATGCACCTATGTCCCCTCGCCAGACTCCCACATTGTCACCGTGCCAGTATGCCACGGTGGACAGACCAACTGTGTAAGCATCAGTTGATATTGTGTTATACGGACAGCAATGCCTCACAATGGACTAGTTGTGACGAAAATGCTCTGGTGGGGGCGTCAGTTCTTACCTGTGACAATCTTCTGCGATTTATGTACTGTCTGGTTGTAAGATAACTTCGATGACTCGATTTTTAAAGAAGAAATTCCTGCGAATTACGAATTAAGGTCTAGAAAATCATTCAGTAGAAAGCCTGGTCAAAAGGAGATTTACTCGGCTGTACAGAAACACTTCAAAATCAAATCACTTGAAAATGATTTGCCGGGAAAATAATATGTCACAATACAGATGAAGATGTCTTCTAAATTGAATATTTATCATTACAGCCACATACAATAATAGGTAAATTTGGAAACAATGTAAAATTAAATAGAGTATGAATTTAATAATACATACAATACTTTAATCTAAAGCGTGTACTACTACTAACATTACATTCAAAACATGTTAAAACACTAAAACTATTTATGCGCATTATATGAGCTTTAACAGTGTTTTAAAAGAGTTATATTTTTGATTATATTGTAAAGTGTTTTCATTTTTTTTCATTCTTTAAAATGGAATTACGAGTAGAAAGTGATGTTTGAGAGATATTATTAATATTTAAAATTATTATTCTGATAAATGCAAATATATTTCCCCTTCAAACATTTTTTAAAGTTAATTTAATTGAAATCAATTCTGGTACAAAACTGATTAGTTCTAACTTATAAAAATCCTTTTTCTTGTCCACTTAAAGAATTTATTATAATATTTCCTGCTTTGTCAGCTTCGCTGTAAAAAAACTCTGTTACCTGGGCATAAGTTTTTAAATTACAAACAAACTAAAGTATCCTTCGAACACTTCACTTTATTTAGTCTGGTATTTTATTCGACAAATTTTAATTGCGAAACTCTTGAATATTGCAAAGAAACCTTTTTTAATTAAAAAAATATTTTCATACAAATAGATTTTCTAGTATTACCAAAAAAAATTCTAGACTGCCATCGAGATTGCGATATATGTTATCATTATAGAAGTTACTTCTATACTTCATTAAGAAACCATAAACTAGAAACTTCAGTTAGATCCAATCCATCACAAGACTTCTAAAATAGAAAAGATTTTTAACGATCAAGAAACCATTAACTCTGTGCAAAATAATGCTTTTTGAAAAATCTTATTCATTCGTGAGATTGCAAGGTTCTTCAAAGACATATCATTGCTTACAAATATTATAAAACATGATTCTAATTTAATATGTAATAATTTTATTGTTAACATTGCTCTTCTGATTAAAAACACACGTGTTCATTAACACTAATATTTGTAATAAGCAAAATAAGATTTTTGAAATAAAAAAATGATAACTTATTTAGACATCATCTGCAAAAATTTTGAGAACTCCTTTACAGGCTTTAGTAACTCAAAGACCAACTAAGCTTCGAGATTCGCTTGTGTTTGTAAATATTTTTTAAAGTATTTTTTGATCACGGAGAGTTGAATGTATGTTGTGTAACACTTTGTATTTTACTTTTCGTTTTCTTAAAAATAAGTAATGTTTTCATTTGCAATGCATTTTTTGACTCTGCACAGATATTTTATATGTTGTATTCTGTTTAATGTCACAAAAGTGCTCCCAGAACTTCAGTTAATCAAATCAATCTTGTAGAAAAATGCTGTAAAGAATATTATATTGAAATGCGTTTGATAAGCATATTATACGCTATGAAAATCACTCTTATTTAGAAAACAATTTGTTATGTAGTGCAATACATAAAATTAATTTATTTTCTTTCTTTTATGCAATAAAATTTATAACTTCTAGTCAAAAAATATATCTAATGGTTTTCTCTGACATACGTTAATAAGTCTTTAATTATAAAATACTACCGATGAATAACGAAGAGTTTAAACAATTATAAAAACTTTTATTTTCGAATGATTTATAATTGTACATGATTTAAAAATTAAACCAAGTTCTCCTGCACAAAACACAAAACCGAAAATGTAATTGTATGTACAAGTAATACCATAAAATTACTTAAACCGCTAAAAAATAAAATGTTCAAATACTAAATTAATAAGCAAATTGTTACATTACATTCTTAATAGAAAAATCAATTCCATATTTTAATTAAAATAGCTTGTGATTGAAAAGAAATATTTTTGTAGAAATATTTAAGAGTATAAATTTTCAAGTAAATATATAAAGCGTATTTATTTTACTTTTCATTGCTGTAAATTCTGTCACGTTTCCGAAACAAACTGATCAACAGAACAATTTTTATTCCATAACTAAATATATCAGTTTTGTTATGCATGTTTTTTTAATTGGGTGAACACATAAATTTATTTAAATTTAATACTTAACTATGAAATCTAATACCAAGTGTTTTTTAAAACAAGCTTAGATATGACACAATGTAATTCTTAAAATTAGATTATACTTCATGAAACAAAAGTAGCACTTAAGAATAACGCTTAAAATTTTTTCTATGTTTCAAACTGAAATGCATATTTAATGCACTTTAATGAATTTGCATCGTTCATCTAGGAAACCATATTAAAATATTAGAAAACTAAATTTGTTTTAAAACGAAACCCATTCTAAGCAAAGGATTACATTTTTTTAGCCAAAAACGTTTCTTGCATTTCCAATATTTTTTCTTATTCAAAGATATTTATAAATTTCAAACCGACTCGCAAAACAAACAAAATTTCCCATATTGTGCTAATATTAATTCATGACAATTCAACTTTCATAGATGCAATTTTAAGCACTAATGGAATGTAATGATGTAGAAAGTGAAATTTTGGTGCAAGAGTTTCAGATGAGAACAAGTTTAACGTCTATGGCATGCATAACTTATTCTCTCGCTGCACTTTCTTCATACAATTCAACACACCATACTATCAAAGAACATATCAGATTTAATTTATTTATATTTCCTCTCTTGTATATATAATTTTAGTCAGAATGCCAAAGAGTTTTCCCTTTGTTGAAAACAAATGAGTACGAATTATAATGTATTATTATTATAATGGAACTTCCTGTATGTATACTAAAATTAATAAAAAATGTTCCTTTAGAAACTTGAGTAATTTATACGTATGTGCTTTTCTCTTTAATGTTTCTTTAGACTGGTTAAACATAATATCGGTGACTTTATACAAATAATCTGATGTGGACGCTATATGACCTGCTTGTAAGGCCTATTAAAATATACTCTTTTTGCTGAACTTCATTTAAAATTACTTCTTTAAATTGTTTTAACATAATTAGCCGATCTCTCAAGGCAAATTGGAAATAACATCAAAAATTGCAGATTTTGAAATTAACTAACCCGGTCAACTTTTATCCTACTGGAGTCCAAATTTCTTGTAATTTTATTCCTTCATAATGAGTGTATAACTTTTCCATATATAAGTACAGGAAACGGGAGACCGCATTAAAAATTAGGCTTCGTTATTTGTCAAAAATTATTATTATTTGTTTTAAATTTGACAGTGCCCAAACATGAATATTTTCTTCATTTAAAACACTTCTGCAACTGGAAGTAATGATTATGACCAAATATTGTGAAAATAAAGGCTGGGTAAGGACTTTTAAGCTACGTAAGTGGCTACGCGTTCGGTATTTCCGATTGCAATAAAAAAGAAAGGTGCACAGCTATATGTTATAGCAATCCCATATGCAAGATTTCAACGTTCTACGGTTAATCGTTTTTGAGTCATGAGACATACATACATATATACATATCTTACAGACGTCACGAAAAATTCCTTTTTAAATACATTTTACAATCAGTTTTGGAAAAAAGAGTCATATTTTCTGTCTGTACGTACAGACGTCACCCAAAAAAAATTGTACAAATAGATTCGGGACAGAACAAAGTGAATATTTCTGCTGAAATATGACACCCAAAATTTCTCGCGATTCCTTTACTTTGTACAAGGAAGTAAACCTGAGTGAATGGCATAAAGTAAAACATGGCCACATTATCTGTGCCGTAAGCAAAAATTCATTGTCAAAAGTATACAGTTACCAAACACCATTTTGCTTGCAAGAAATCTAACACAACCGTATTTGGGAGCTTATACCTCCCTTCTTCAGCATTCAAATAATGAGACCAGATTTTCGATGGTTTTACGAGACCAGAGCAGGCAAAATGATCACAAATACCGAAGCTTCTTTCGGGATTCGAACTCATGCCTCTAAATGCAAAAGCTGCTCCGATTTGATCAGATCACAATTTTACCAAAAGTCAAGTGAAGAAATTCCTCTGATTCCTAATGTACAACTAGAAATTATTTGCAAGCTAGCTACCTGCTTCTGCAATTAAATGACAAAGAATTCATCTGGGCAAAATCTCAGAATCAAGTAGAAATCAGACTATTCTGGACCGAGTGATGATCATTTAATCTGGCTACTATAGCCCACATACGATTACTATAAAATTTATTTTTAGTGGAAACCCAGGAGAATACTTTAAGGGCAAAAGCTTTAAGAAAATGCAAAGATGACCTGATAATGTCGTACATAACTTTTACATGAGACATTCCAAGACACAAAGCAGAGAACTTGCTGCTTAGATAATAAAAAATAATAAGAGTAAGTTGGAAACTCCCTCGAGTCCTGATATATCAGGAATAGCAACTTCTGTATATATATTATTACCGACAATTTTTCTTAAAAATTTGTTGTGATCTTTCTACTAAATACTTGACTTTTAAACATGTTCAAACTTGTACCTTGTGTACTAATAATTGACAACGGTAAAGCCAACATGATATTTTATAAATAATATTTATGAATTGAAAAGGAGAAAACCATGAGCCATTTTCCCTTAGAAATTTCCCAGCAAAAACATCACTATCCTTAGGCCGATTGCTATCGCGTATTTTGCCGAATTCCAATACTCCAAATCTAAACTTCTTTACGTTTTTCAGCGCATACTTGATCTGTCTCTTCGAAGAATTATTATCTCCGTTAATATATCACACAATCGTTGCAGATATTTACTTCTACGTAGACATCTTACATGTTATTGGGTTAGCAAGAAAGCAATTTCGGTTTTATAATGTAAAATGAAACTCAATTTTTCTACATAAAAAGTGAACTTTAATCAGTCAAATATCTTCTATTCTCTTTGATGACCCTTTATTATCTTTCTGGTAACTTCATGATTCCACGCTCGTAGAACTTCTGATCCTTATCATCAAAAAGCATAACCAAGAGCGATTTGATATTACACTTATTACTGAAGTTTTTACCATCTAAAAGGTTTCGTAAACTTCAAAATAAACGATAATCTGACGGTGCAAAGTCGGAGGTATAAGGAGATTCGGCATCACTTCCAAAATAAGCTCCAGTAACTCCCTACGTGCTGCTAAAAATGTTTGAGACCTCGCAATGGCATGGTGGAACACGATTCCTTTGAGATTTGTAAATTATGGCCTTTCTTTGATTGTTTCCTCGAATTTCATAAATTGTTGGCAATAAACATATGCGTTAATCGTTCGGTTGCTTGGGAACATCTCAAAATACACAACACCTTTTAATCTCACGAAATTAACCTGACCTTTTTCTGATTCATTTTAGCTTTCGCTATGATTTGTTCCGATTCATCAGGCTTTGGACCATTATCTTTTTAAAGTAATGTTATTGGAGATGATTCATTTTTCATTACCAGTGATAATTCGCATAAAAAAAGAGTCGATCACATTACTTTTGAAATTCGCATTGCAAACAAGGATTTGTTGTGTTATGTGAATTTCTTTCAGTTCATGTGGAACCCAAATATTGAGCTTTGTAAGGAGTTCAAGACATCTTATGTGATTTTCAATGGTCGTGTGTGATGTATTTAACCTTTTTGCAATTTCTCGCTCAGTTATATAATGATGTGATTCAATATGGCTTTAATTTTGTCATCATCGATTTCAGAAAGTCGGGCAGAACGTTGGTCATCTTGAAGCGAAAGATCTTCAGAATGAAATTTTTAAGTCAATTCTGACACATGTGTTCTGTTAAGCAATAGACACCATAAAATTCCCATATCTCTTTGTGAGCCTCAGCCACGTTCTTGTCCATATGAAAATAAAAGAGTGAGTGACCATAAACTAAGGCTTGTAGATCAAAATATACGGAATGTTTTCCTATAGCAACCTAAAAGTATCAGCAGCCAGATTTCAAAAGAAAAAATATAAGATTTTAACAGAAGAATACGATACAAAAACAACTCTATCTGTTTCTGTAAACCGAAATTGCTTTCTTTCCATCCCAATACAATTATCATAGTAGATGTCTTTTATTAAGGGGTATCAGAAACCCCTATACCGACAATGTTAAACTGGCCATTTTCGATGGACTTTTTCTCAAAATCTGCTGTAGATACAAGCTTGAAATTTTTTCTGTAATTAAAGTATGCCTATCTGAATATACTGAAATGAGCTTTTAAAACATTTTGAATTTCAGAGAAAATTACAGAATATTTTGTTAGGCATAATAAAATTTAGCATTTTTCTCACACACACACACAAAAAAAAAAAAAAAAAAAAAAAAATTTAAAATTTTTTCGAAGTTTATTACAAAATCCTCATTTCAATAAATATTAGGGAACCTAATAAATAAGCCATAAAAAGTTTAGATACCTGTGAGCAGTAGTTCCTGAGAAAAGGTACATCGAGTATAAGAGAATCACGTTTGGAGAAAAACGCGTTTTTATGTAAAAATCCTTATTGATCAAAGCAGTAGATGACAAATTAAAACTAGATTTTTTTACAGTTCTAATTTTCATAGAGATTAAATAATGGTATTTTTAGAAAGATAAAAGTATAGAGAATTTGAAAATGCAAAAATCCGAAATCGCAATTTTTTGAAAATTTTGGGGTTCCAACATCCTTTAAGGTGTCTTGAAGAGTCGTCTTCAAGAGAATAACTTCATCGAATGAAATTAACAATTCTAAAGACTATCTTGGATCTTGGCTACTACTTGTCGGTGTGACTCAGTGGTAATTAAGACGCCAGAGTTATAAATCCATTTATGTGGCCTAGCATTGTTTCTGCTTCATTTGTTGTTATTGAAACTAGTTTTAAAAGTTAAAGTTAGGGAAGAAGTTTTTAAGAGCTGATATAGCTTTACTTCTAGTTCTTTATTTAAGAGAAATCTACCTAATAATTCTTCTGCAGTAATATAATTTTTAGCAATCATACGAATAAAAATAAGCTATTCAATATTCATCATACCGAATGGGAGAAACAGTAATATTTATTAATCTCCGTTATCATCTACACATCTACTAATCTATTTTCTTGTCTTTTCTCAGTCTGCTGTATCACAGCTTTTCGAGGTAATTGTATTCCAAGACAATTTGAATTTCGAGGCAAAAAATTTTTTCCCGCATTACTCATTTAGTAACTGCTACGTGATCATTGCAAATCGAACAGCAACATTTATCATTCATCATTGTAAGAAAAATGATCAAGTTCCTGTTCTTCATGAAAATGATAAGTCTTTAATTTTTTATTATACTACTCATTGTACTGGTCACAAAAATGCAAAAGAAGTATAAAAGTAAACAATTTTAATTTAAAACTTAGAAAATTAAAACTTAGAAACAGAGTACTTACATTTTTGCACAGTTGTAATGCTAAGGAAAATTAGCACCTTTTCTAGAAACTTTAATACAATGTCAAATTAAATATTAAACCAGAAACACAGGAATGCCAACTTATCTGTTGTTACATCCAAAATTAAAAGAAGGAAGCCCGCTAGAAGGCATATTGGACAGCGAGGGGATGGCAAGTGATGTAGCACGGTCGCTTACCCATTCTAGCAACGGCTGATGTGGAATGCGAATTTTGAAATTCTATCGCGATCAATTTGTTGGCTATTCCTGTAAAATGTAATTAGAAACTACCAGTAGTTAGTTACTAGTTTTGGAAGATTAATAGCAGATTACTTCTTAGAGCAAGGTATTTGTCGGCCTGGGATTTGAATTCTAGTTCCGAGTTAGTAATAAATATTAAACCTATTTTAAAAGCATATATATGGGTTTAACTTGTTCTTGTGACTTATTTTATTTGTCTGACAATAACATCACAAATTCATCGGAGCAAGGAGTGCAAGATCGCGTCTGTCGTTGGCAAGAGCCTTGAGTACAAAACAGTGAAAATAGGACTTTGCTCTGTCACGTCCCTAATTATGATGGGGAGTACCCCAGAAATGAATCTGAGAGTCTCTAATCCCTCTTTACCTACCACTAACCTCTCGAGAAAACCTTCGGCTGGCCGCAAATTTAGAGTGCCTCCATACCGCACAGGCACAACATCCATGCCAACATTTACAAACATCCATGCCGTATCCAGGGTTCTAACATGTGCCTTTCGGTACGTCTGTCAACGTTACTAACCACTATCTCGCTTGGGCGCCTATACTTCAAGTTATTTAGGTTAAATATGTTTCACATAGACATAAGTTGCAAGATTTATATCCATTATGAATTCCGAGAATTATGATAATCTTATCTTGAATGTCACTACTTTAAGTATTTTATATCGCTCTTTTTCCCCTCAAAATGCATCGCTTTTCTTCCGAAAGGCAATCAATTTGTTCACTTGCCCTTAATGTTATTGAACGAGTGTTTTTAATTGTCCGAAAAAATGCAAAAAGAATGTAAATAATGTAACAAATTTCCAAAATTTAAGCCGAAAATTTCCTACCCAGTTTTAAAACTAACACACATATATATATATATATATATATGTAATGTACCAGCTTTTGTCAGGAATAAATAGATTGTTGAAGAATCATAAATGCAGTCGTAGCTTAAATTATCAGACGATAAGTTTAAAAAACAGGATCCATTTATTATTGGTCAGGAGAAATAGCAGTTACAAAATCAGATATCCGGAGTAAATAAAAAAGAACTACTAATAACATTTTGTATGAAGTTTACTGCATCGTGACATTTAAGAAAAAGCCCCGATATTCTTTTACGAGTCCTTTTATAGCCTCTGGAAAGGCGGAGCTTCCAAGAAATGACGTCAGCCTCGTCAGCCAATCCAGTTCGCTTTAAATATTTCCAGAACATTCTATAGCTGTACGTGTAGAAAAGGCGGGAAAAACAACTTGACTACGGGGCTGTGGATTTAATTCCACGTAATTTCAAATAAGAGAACGTCGCCATTAAAAATGAAAAGAACATACAGTTAGAATTTTAAGTGTATTCTTGACTATGGAATTTTATTATTACAAATATATATATGTAATTTTGGCAGTTGGGCACACGAGTGAAGCTTGGAAGTCTGGTCACATCAGAATTCTGGACATTGCTGTGGCTGAGTGTAAGGCGGCAACCAATGACGACACAGAAAGATTTAAATTTATAGCTCCATATCTTTATTCAATTCATAAGGCATTCTTCATCATTCTTTACTAAATAAGATTAACTTTAAATTCATTGAGTCATAGTATTCGAAAAATAGGAGGCAGATGAGAGCAGCAGCATAGGTCTTAACAGCAGTAGAGACAGAAAGCGGTCTCCGACGCAAAACGGCGCGAGTTCTCTATTTATAGGAGCGGTTACGTAATATGCTCGAATGTTCTCAAAAGTACTGGTCTAGGGAAGGATCCTAAAATTGCTGAAAGTTAATTAGAGGTTACTTGTTCGCATAGAGTGAAGCCATCGTGTTTTATATAATATATATATATGTAAAATATATTTACATATATAATATATATATATATGTAAATATATTTTACATATATATATATTATATTTTACACACACATAAATATACGAGTATATATACTAGAGAAAGATAGATAGGTTTAGATTTAAAGTTTAAATAATAAAGATTTGCTAATCTAACAGAAATATCTCTAGTGCTCAAAATGTTGCAATAAACTTTAAGTCAATTTTTGTGTAACATATCAAATATTTCAAGCCTAGAGGAAACGTCACTAAGCCTAAATGCCTAAATGTCACTTATATCATAAAGTAATGAAATTTTAGCAAAAGAATTCATCCGGATATGTACAATTTACTCCAGTAACGATTGTCATAACAGCCATCCAAAAATATCTTCAAAGACTGTTTTCTTCAAGCAAACAATTACAACTTCAACGAGTTTATTCATGGGCCTTTTAGGAGTAGAAATTCGGAGAAAACTAAGACTAAACGCAAGAAATTTATTAGGCTATGTTAAGTTACCAAGTATATCTGGGAACTTCCTAAGTACTTTTATTCATTGCTCTGTTTACAAATACTTGAATTGCGTTGGAGATGTCAACATGTAAAAACTGAGAGAAAAAAAGGCCCAACAGCAAAACAGAAACTTTATAATTTACTGAAAAAGTTAATTTGCAATTCGTTGAAATAAAGTTACGGATGCTTCTGCGAAGGAATCACTCATACGCTATACACTCAAACAAAGAAACTGGGTCAACTTTATCACGTCTGGCTAATTTTGCAACTGCTCTGAAGTATTTCTTGTCAATGTCAAATGTCAGCAATAATTTTCAGAAAAATTTGTAGTAGTTCGAGAAACTTTAACGAGTGTTAAATGTTCTTAAATAAGAGCTGCTAGTTAATTCTTACTACATAATGTTAGACTATCACAATTCCATTTATCGTTTTTAGTTAGTTATTTTTTAAATTCCTACTATTAACTCATACTCTCCCTATAGCTTGTTCAAATTTTCAGTCGTTAATAAAATACCTTTTATTCATCCGTTCAAGTTCAAATAGATTTTTTAAACTTGTAATGGATGACACTTGATGTTAATACAGTGTTTTCCCGTATTAAGGTCAATTCCTACTTATTTATTCCTGTTTATCGGAACTAAAGATATGCTGGGTTTTCTTCCCTGTACTCTTATATTTCTTATATTACTTTTTTATATTTATATTTATTTTTCTATTACTATTATTAATTATTATTTGAATTAAATAATTATTATTTGAATATAATTAGTTTGAATGAAATTTATAATATGTTTATTATATATAAACGAAATTATATTATAAATATTTATAAACTCACTGAAAAGATTCCTTGTAATAACGAAGTATTACAAAAGATAGATAGAATGAGAAATTATAGACCACTATCATCTTCATAAATTAGAAACGAAAAAATATTCATAATGTAAATAAAAAGAAACTAAAATAAAATTTTTCTTTATTGACCTAATTAGGAATTGACTTTAACATTTTTTTTTCATATTACTTGTTAGATGGAAGCACTAAAAATTAGCTGTTGTTTAAATCATTTCTTTTTCTCTCCATTTTATCACACATTCGAATTTAAAAATAGCGGTTCAGTGGCACCAGCTAAGAAATAAACAGCTAACTAAAAGCAGTAGATCACCTACCACATAATTACCGAGTTGTGATATTCTAACATTATGTAGCGAATTTCGTAGAAGAATATGTCTGCAGTAATTAGTTAAACAAAAACTTAGGCAAACAGTTTAGTAGATTTTGGATAAGGATTTATTTTTCATTGTTTAGTTAGTTTACAATTTTACAGCAGACATTTTGATTCTCGTGGTTAGATTAATAGTTGTTAGATTTGAATAGCGAATTATAATATTTAATTACCTTAAACATATATTTAACTAGTTCCAAGCTATGTTTACACTGCTGGCTTTTCTACTGAGAACACGTTTCTTTTTAGAAAGAGATTTTTTAGT
Organism: Stegodyphus dumicola; assembly: GCF_044657685.1. Taxonomy (NCBI): domain Eukaryota; kingdom Metazoa; phylum Arthropoda; class Arachnida; order Araneae; family Eresidae; genus Stegodyphus; species Stegodyphus dumicola. Next base: position 33,427,728 of record NC_140774.1, read on the forward strand.
ATTATTCAGAAAGCAAATCAGAGTTCATACTACATGCACGTATGAATATCGTTTTTGAATTAAGATGAGGAAATGTTATATGATTGAAACCGTAAATCATTTCCAATTATTATATGTTAATTGGTACTGTCCTTTGATTATAATCTAGGATTTATATAATAATAAAATAAATTAGTTCTTCATATTTAAATAAGATTTCAATTTGTAATCTATTTCTAAAATATTAACGAATATTATAGGAGGCGCAGAATTGGCGAAGAAATGCAGTAATACATTTCAAAATTTTAATCATCATGCTCCAATAATTCTCGTTAAATGATTTTTAATTATATATGTTTGGAATTAAAAGTCTATAAAATTTTACCATAAGTTTTATAAAGAAAACTTTTAACATTATTCGTTACCTACATCCTTTTGCAAGTTTTTTTTCACTAAATGTGCACCTAAGATACAGAATGTTAAGTAAGGTTATTTAAAACCTGCTTCTAATTACTATTTTTATTTTTATTTATTTTAATATTCGTTCTCAAAGATTATTTTTACAACTATATAAGAAAGAATTTCCTGCAGAATGATAAAAAAAACCTGCAATTTGATCCTCATGCATTTTGGTAACATATTATGTAAGTAACTTCTCTGCAAGCATAAGTTAGTAACAGAAAAAACAACTCTACAGGCTAAATAAAATCATTTAACAAATTCAGTGAAAACTGGTAGGATAATGAAAATGTTTACGTATTCGTTCGTTACGGTACGTTACGAAATGTATTCCTGAAATCAAAACTATGAACATACACATTTTTCATAATTTTTTTTTTACATTCTTTCATTAGATGTGAATACGAAACTGTTTCGCTCTTATGCTATAAAACTTTCATTTTATTTTGATGTTAAAGACTGAGGGAAAAATTTCCAACAAAATGTTTTTCGACATATACTTATCTTCTTAATGGTGAAGTAGCACTTCCATTTGTGACTTAAAAAGACCTGAGTTAAAACGCAAAAAATATAAAGATATCCTTTCGTAAAGTGTCATGAAATATTCTGAATATGAAAAATTCATACTAAATTTTCCAACTGAATAATCTATCAATCATTATAACTAACTATAGGTTAAATAGTGTTACGAATTTGGTATTTAAAAAGCTAATGTTAGTTCAATTATAAATTAAATGGTTTTATTTCTCGCGCAGTGCAGCGCGTGACGAATATTAAAAGAAAGCTAAGCCGGAAAAATTAAAAATACAAGAGCGCGTGCATTAAATAAATAAATAACTCTTTTTCATTTCGAGAAAGTACTGGAAAATTCTAGCACGTGATTTTAAATTGTTATAAAAGGAGGAAAACATCTCAGTTCGTAGTTAGTTGCTTAGTTTGTTGTTGTTTAGAAAACTGCTCTTGTTGATTGTAGCGAATTCGCGGATTAGCGTTCTTTAGCTGTTTTGAATTACGTTCTATTGGACATTTGAGTAGTTAAAAGATAACTACTGTGAGATATTGTAATACTGCATGATAAATTGAGAAAATTTAAGCATTTTTGTTGTGATAATAATAAATTTTTGTTCATTTTTCATCGGACTTGTGCATTCATTTCATAACGAACCCGTACGCACGCAACAATTTTTGGTGTCAGGAGTGGGGTTTGAATGCCAATAACAAGAGCGATGGAAGAGCAGTTAAGGCAATTCATAACAGCCTTTGCCTCGTTTAAAGAAGAAATGAAAGAAGAGATGAAATCTAGCCAAGGAAAGATGGAAGGGGCCGTCAACTCTGTTAAGGACGAAATGAAAGCCGTTCAAGCTGGTCAAGAAAAGATTGAAGCAGGTCAAGAAGAAATGAAAAGAGAGATTACCTGCATAATAGAAAATAAATTTGAAGCTATGGAAGGCAGAATTGACACAGTTGAAAATAAAGTTGGACTAATTGAAGGAAGAGTTTCTTCGGTGAAAGAAGAAATAGAAGAAAGAGTTTCTTCTGTAAAAGAACATATAGAAGGGAGAGTTTCTGCTGTGGAGGAACGAATTGAAGGAAGAGTTTGTGCCGTCCAACACCAAATCGAACAACAAATTGATGAGAGAGTTTCTGAAGTTGCCAAAGAAATGGATACTTTAAAGAAATTCGTAGCGTCGGCAGGGAGCAGGAGTGATGATTTTAAATTCTTACCAATGCCTGCTCGTCCACCTCTGAAGCTATCCACATATGATGGGAAGACCTCCTGGCAGGTGTATAAGACACAATTTTCTATCGTGGCGGATGCGAATGGATGGGATTCCCAAGCTAAGGCCTGTCATCTCGCCGCTTCTCTAAGAGCCGACGCAGCGGATATCCTTCAGACTCTTCCCGAAAACAAAAGGTTAGATTTCGAAGCTCTGTCCGGCGCCTTGGAGTTGCGCTTTGGGGAGAAGTGTTTAAAAGACTACAGCAGGCTTCAATTAAAATCCCGTCAACAGAAGCCCACCGAATCACTCCAGGAACTCGCCACGGATGTTGAAAGGCTGTCCCACCTCGCCTTTACGGAGTGCCCGAGAGAAACGAGGGAAATTCTGTCGCTACAATATTTCATCGATGGCATCCGGGACCCTGAAATACAGAAAGCACTGCGAATGGCCGATGTTAAAGATTTGAAAAGCGCTTTAGTGTATGCCATGAAATTTGAGGCAGCCCAGCAAGCAACTCTTAGGGATAGCTACCCAGTCAGATCTGTGCGAGTCCACGACCCAGGGGACCAATTGATGGCTCGTTTAGATGATTTATCCAGACAAGTCGATGCTTTGATACGGAGTAGCAGTGAGAACAAAGTGGCTGTAAGATGTTGGAGATGTGGTTCTGAAGGTCACCTACGACGGCATTGCAGAACACCCCAGGACACGGATAATAAAACGGATGAGTTGACAAGACCAGTGAATGCTTTAAGACGGAATAGTGGTGAAACAAAACCGACCCTAAAGTGCTGGAATTGCGGTGTTGAAGGCCACCTACGAAGGAACTGCAGAACTCCCCAGAGCACGGAAAATAAGGCATACGATTTAAACAGACAATTAAATGCCACGGGAAGGAAAAGGACTGACAAGAAACCAAAGTGCTGGAACTGTGGAGCTGAAGGCCACGTACGAAAGAATTGCAGAACACCCCAGGGTACGAAAATTGAAACAATTTCTGAGCAACGACGCAGGAAACAAATTAATGACCATATCAAGGAACGGAGGTTGCCAGATAATGAAAAACCCTGTTTTAAAGCGCTTAAGATCTCTATAGTGAGTGGCAACAATAACGGACTGTCCATCAATGGGAATATCGATGGAGTTCCTTGCAATATGATCATTGACACAGGAGCTAATGTTACCATCATTAGGAAAGATTTAGCTGAACAGTTTAAAGATAAATTTATTTGGACGCCATCCTGTGTTACCCTTCAGACTGCGTCTGGAGATAAGATCGACATAACTGGGAAGTTAAACGTGAACATCACGTTTGGAAGTGCCGCCTACCATCACACGGCATATGTGGCGGATATTACAGATCCATGCATACTCGGATTGGACTTTTTAAGGAAATACAATTTTTCCTTAGACTTCAAAAACAACAAGCTGCTTTCAGCATCTGATGGCATGACTATCCATCCTCAAAAGGGATCCTCGCCTGGAAATGTCGACGCCTTGTCCGAAAGATCGAGCTCGGGAAGCTGCCGAAATCATACTAGGGTCGAAAAGAAACTCAAGACTACCAGCTATTCTCCATCCCAGAAGATCTTCGGTCGAGACCTTCGTCTGCCTTGTGACAGCCTGTTTAGTCGCCCTACGGATGCGCCTTCATCGCCTGAGGAACACATCCAAGATGCCCAGGCCCGGTTTGAGGGGATGCACCGTTCTGCACGAAAGCGAGTCAACTTGGCGACGGAGAAAATGAAGATCAGATGCGACACAAGAGCTACTAGACAGAGATCCAACAAAGGAGACAAGGTGTGATTGTGGAACCCAATTCAACGAAAAGGACTGAGTCCTAAATTACAGTCACCTTCGGATGGTCCATATACAGTGCTGAACACGAATGACGTCGTGGTTCGGATCCGTGAGTCTTCGAACTCTTACGACAGGTTAGCTTATTACTATGGCCATAGTACGTAATGTAAATAATTGTAAATAGTATCAGACCATGGTCCTTTTTGTTTATAAATGTGTATTTAGTATTTGATTGCATTTAGTATTTGATTCGTATTTAGTATTTGTTTTGTATTTAGTATTTAATAGCCTTTGATTTGTTTAAGTTAGTTATTGCATTTATTGTTCATGTTGTTTGATATTGTAATGTAATGTTCATGCCACAGTTGTAAGTTTAGCTTCCTGTCCAGGGATTGTACTGCCCGGGACGTGCAGTCCTTGGGAAGGGGGCAGTGTTACGAATTTGGTATTTAAAAAGCTAATGTTAGTTCAATTATAAATTAAATGGTTTTATTTCTCGCGCAGTGCAGCGCGTGACGAATATTAAAAGAAAGCTAAGCCGGAAAAATTAAAAATACAAGAGCGCGTGCATTAAATAAATAAATAACTCTTTTTCATTTCGAGAAAGTACTGGAAAATTCTAGCACGTGATTTTAAAATGTTATAAAAGGAGGAAAACATCTCAGTTCGTAGTTAGTTGCTTAGTTTGTTGTTTTTTAGAAAACTGCTCTTGTTGATTGTAGCGAATTCGCGGATTAGCGTTCTTTAGCTGTTTTGAATTACGTTCTATTGGACATTTGAGTAGTTAAAAGATAACTACTGTGAGATATTGTAATACTGCATGATAAATTGAGAAAATTTAAGCATTTTTGTTGTGATAATAATAAATTTTTGTTCATTTTTCATCGGACTTGTGCATTCATTTCATAACGAACCCGTACGCACGCAACAATATTATAATAACATAATAATAGGCATTAAACATAATAACAATTAATTAATAATAAATTATATAGTTATTAAAAATTAAAAATTCGTTTATTATTAAACTAGATTAAAAATTATTATTAAAATTAAAAATTTGGTGATTTTGGTTTATTCGTTACAGAAAATAATTTCATTTTAATTGGGGAAAAGCAATGAATTAATGAAAATAAACAGAAAGTTTTTGACAAGTTTATTAAAGTTAATATTTTTCCTGGTTGTAACTAAAAATTACTTATTTATTCCTCAGTTTTAGTATAGGAAATTTAAATTAATATAATAGCAAGATTAGGTGTTTAATTTTGGGATCGGTCTAAATAAAAATTAATTTAATTTTCTGATTTCAGCTTAAACAGAAATGTGTTCATTACTTAGATAAACATAATAATAATTACTATAATTTTATCTGAGAAATTGTGTCTTGTATTTCAGTTGATGGCAACAAAATCTCTTAATGTTTTAAACTGTATAATCTATTTTGAAATTAAGCATGAAAAGGAAACAATAAAAAATTTTCTCTACTTAACTACATTAAATACTACGTACTTGACAAACAGAAATAAAAAATACTTTATTTATACGCATTTCTTGAACATCAGGAAGTACTATGGCAGCTTATATATATGGAGCTCTGTTGTACTATGGCTAAAATGCTGAGATTATTAGTCTACTAATTTCATACCAATAGATTAATATAACCATAAACATAGATAAAATTAGATGTTATTTTTTAAAATGTAATCCAATTTACGAATGTATAGTTTGAAAACCAATATAAGTCATGTAAGACTTATGTAAAAGCTTTAACAATGTAATGTAATATACGAATAGCAATAGAACAGTAAATTCTCTGAAACTACAACATAAATGACTACGATACGCATTAATTGCATAAAATAGTATCTCAACTTTTGGGTTTTCAAAGAACCATCAAAGTCTCAGAAATCTGTATGAATCAACTTAACCAGCAAATTTATGCACACTGTTTTATAGACTAATTACTCCCTAAATTTTATCTACTTTCAACCTATCTGGTAACAAAGTTGAAAAGATACCAATATGTCTGCCGGGTTTCAAACAGCCACAGAGTTTTGCATGGTATCTTATGACAGAATGTCTGTACACTGAATCATCTTATGACAGAATGTCTGTACACTGAATCATCTTAAAAGTAGTAGGTGATAATTTTTAATAAATATATCTCTATCTTCGGTGATATTTTTTCTGTAATCTTTCTGTGTTGTCTCCTTTCCTGAACATCAGTCTATAAGTTATTTTCTCTCTTCTTCCAGCATGCCTTCGTGACGTAAAGGTAGCACACTCGGTGCGTATTCAAAAGGTCCAGGTATCGAATTCCGGCGAGGGCATTGCTCATTTTTCACGTCTCCAAAATATCCTAATAAATCTATAGTGCACCCGAACTAAAAAGGTGGTGGACAATAATTCAGCACCAACAGAATTTGACGATTGGGTCCCCTAATCCTCAGTCACCCTTTAAATGGGGATCATATAAAGTATTTTCTCCCTCCTTCCAGCATTAGCTTTTGGTGTAACGGTAGCATACTCGATTCGAGAGATCCAGGTTCGAGTCCTGGCAGAGGTATTGTTCATTTTTTATGTCTCCTGCTTCAAAATAATCTAATGACTCCACAAGCTATCTGTCATTTTCGATGGCCTGCAAATTTTTCAAGACATGCTTTTTTAAACTGCCTGATGCACTGGTCACAGTCATGTTTTCCAACTACGAAAATATCTTTGGCTTCGGGCAAACCGTTTCCAAATCTTTTCAGTGATCACCACATACCTCCGAAATGGAGGTATCTGGTGATCTTTGAAAAGTATGAAAAATATCACTGAAAGATATGTGGTGATCACTTATCTTCTTCTCAGTCTTGACAATCGAAAGAATAATTGATTATATTTCAATAATATATCTGATGGATATTTCAAACACTTTTGAATGCTAAAAGGCACTGCAATTTAAACAACTGCTGTTTTCTCTAGTTTTGTCTAACAGCTAAGGAAACCGATTTGTGATGTATCTTACGTTACGTCATGCGGGCAGTACGCTTAGAAAGCTCGCACATTTGAAATCAGAATGTAAAAAATATAGTTAAACTTAACAAAAAGGGTTAATAACTTAAAACAAACGTTATAGATTTACTGAAGATTTACTACAAGAGTCCTTTAACATTGAAACAGTCGAAAAATTCTAACGAAAAGTAAGATTCTGAATAAAAAAATTGTTCCTTAATTCATTATATGAAGTACTCGTGAGTCTCGTTACTTAGAGAGGAGAATGAAAAGACGTATGCAGAAGCTACGTCTTTAGAAAGAGCTTTGCTGTTTTAACTTCAGTTCAGCTCCCCCAAATCTAAATCTCCCCAAATTAAAAAAGGGAAGATCGGAGTAGTGGAGTCTTTTCTTTCCTCCATTCCTTCTCCCTTTTTATTTTATTTTATGAGTTTCGTGAGTCTAGAATGGGCTAAAGTGTTCCACATGAATGGTTTATCTTACGTTTTGGAGTGTGGGACGAGGAATTTAAAACTAAAGCGGTAGCCGAATTCAGTGGCTTTATTTTCCATTCTTTTGTCTTAAATAATAAAAGTTCTCTTGCAGCTGTTTCTAAAAGAGGAAAAGATACTAGTGTTGTTTTGTCGCATGATTTGGTTTCAGAAATGAAATCTATGCTTATTCTGCTGTTTTTTATCAGGCATTTTTTTCCTTCATTGAATTTATATGTACCCCGGTAATTTGAATTAAATGAAGTACAAACCTTCATTATTATTGGCATGTAAGCAAATTATAAGTGACAGATAAAACTTAGGATTGTAGATAAGTCATTATATAATTGAAAATAAACAAAAGTAAACTGTAAAATTTCGGAAAACATTCCAAGTACTTATAGAATAAATTTTAATTACAGGTTTGAAAATACTCATAAAACTTTGTCTTCTACTGAGTATTCTGAAAAATACAGAGGGTGCTTACACATTTTGTAACGATTTTGAATTTCTCTTTGAATTTAAATATTAATTATAAAATATAATCGTGACTGGCATCAAATTAGAATAAGGTTTAATTATCTCTCCAGATTAAAAATATTCTTTTTCTTTAAAATGTCGCTGAAAAATAAACAGTGGATCGAAGGCTATATACTTTAAAATGCCGAAGAGAAATACTATTATTCAATTAATAAAAAAGATATGAAAAGCATGGTTTTAATATTTCTACACATAAAATAAGTGACATAATTAATATGAAAGGAAAGAAACGTCGAACTCTACATCTGACTGTGAAAAAGGTAAAAATGCACACCCAGCAAAGATACGTATAGCTCTTATTAAATCTAAAGTCGCATCTCATGTTTTAAAGGAAAATCCAGCCTCCCAAACAGCTGTTGCAAAATCTTTAACTCGAAGCATAATCGAGAGGTCCAGGGTTCAGTCACTGCACATTTTTACGTTTTTTACTTCCAAAATCCTAAAGCCTACAAAGAAAATGGTCTATTCTTTATTCATTTCTCAAGAGTTTAACTTAAAAAGTAGAAGTAATAAATACTAAAAGACTATCAAAATGAATAAAACGTTAAAACAATATTGCTCTGAAAAAGGTTTTTCCCTATTCGATGTGGTGGTTAGTGGCTGCGACATCGTTGGATTCCGGCTTCAATTTCGGAGAAGACATGAGTGTTTTTGATTTGCATTTGAACCAATACTGTTTAACATCTTATAAAAATGTATCCATACTAGCATTATTTGTAATATGTTCCGTAAATCAATATGCAAATTTTATTGTATTTATTTCATTTAATTAACTTAGTACCTAATACGGAATTATGTGTGTTAATGTACTACTCAGAGCACTAACTGGCATTCAAATTTTATTCATTATGGTACTCTATTATTTAATGCATAAGGTATTTTCACCCTTCTTTCCATAAGCCTTCGTGGTGTAATTGGAAAGCATGCCCGGCAAGCAGTCGAGAGGTTCCGGTGTTTGAAATCCAGTGAGGGCACTGCATGTTCTTCATGTCTTCTGCATCGATAAACCTAATGACTCTACAAATCCACTGAGTTGCAATTGTTCTTAATATAATTATTATATTATTTTACATATTTTCCCAATCCCTAACTCCTGCCTTTCTTTTTCCCATAAGATAAATTCACTGAGCGGCAGAAATGATTAATGTTTGCACCTTCTGTTTCCACATTTAGCAAAAGTAAATTACACTGTAATATGACCCGTGATATTTAACTCTTGATTTTTTACAATATTGTAAAAAAAGAAGAAAGTTGCTCATTTTTTGTGAGTGATCATGATGAGAATATTTGAGATGGACAGGACGGGTATTAATTTCTTATTTAGTAATTCAATCAGAATACATGATACAATACAACTCATGAAGCATTTTCGAATTGTTGAAGTGTATATATTACCGTGAAAGACCGAAATTGGAGAATGTCGACATTCTGTGATGAATGTCAGCATATGCCAAATACGCCGGTGAAAGATCGGATATTTGGTTATGTTCTTATACATTCGGACCATCATGGGTGTATGCGACAAGCATAGATATGCTGTGGTGGAGGTTGGAAAAAGAAGCCGAGAAGACAGAGAGAAAAGCTTTGTAAAAGTAAAGGACAATTATGCAGTTTAAAGTGTCCCAACAAAGTTGATAAATAAAATTGTATAAATCAATCACATAATTAAGTTTATTGTTGGTGTTATTTTCTTTTCTTATTTTGAATGTAATTCGTTTGTTCAACTGTTTATGTTGATGTGCTATTACAACTGTTTATGTTGATGTGCTATTACAACTGTTTATGTTGATGTGCTATTACAACTGTTTATGTTGATGTGCTATTACAACTGTTTATGTTGATGTGCTATTACTTAAGCTTCTATTTTGACATATATCATAATATGTTTTAATAATAAAATATAAATTAAAAATATCCGACGGAATTACTGACCACAGTCGGACGTATAAACGGAATATCAGTGACTGCAATGACCATTGACAGGAGACTCGACTAATGGGAGCTGCGGTCACGCAGTCCATTTTGCCAACTGCCGATCACCATTGATCACCGCCAGGCACGTTTGCAGTGATGCCCGGGGCATTCGACTTTGAGTGTTGCGAACTGGATTACAATCGTTTTAAACGATCAACCCAGCTTCGAAAGGAGCCTGGATAATTAGCAAAGACGTGTCTGGAGACGTACAGGACAGCGGTGAGGTATTCACCTGAGTATCATCTGCCACACAGCCCGACAACCAGATGTTAATGTATGAGGTGACATTTGGTTTGATAGCTGGATCCCTTTGTTTGTCATCCCTGACACCCTTGCAGGTGTCAAAGTGAGAACAAGTCCGGACACCAGGGGGCTTACATAGACTGATTGGGTGTTATCCAGATCCGCAACTACCTAGAGCATCACTCTCCGATTCTCTACATCGGCCGCATCAGGAGTTTGTTGAATTTACATTCGCAATTGAATTTACATACTACATAGCCATTATTATTAACGGCCAGGTGGGTTGCATACTCGTAAACTAAACTAAACTAAACTACATAGCTATTGACATTAGTAATTAATAAATGCAAATGGACACCTAACGCACATAATGCACTAATTGCAATAAAAACGAATTAAACACATAATACAGATTATACAAAACCCAATACAAAAAATCTCAAATTACTTCATAACAAAAACTACTGTTGCAATGCTTTAAACGTAGAATACGGAATGTTACATTCATTGGAATACATTCATACTACAGTCACTGTGTTTCATTGTGATTGTCATTACTGTGCCATCAATACTACAGTCATCCTCTTTCATTACAGACAGTACTATAGTTACTGTGTGCAGTAATGCTATATAGTGCATATACTTTTCATTCTATGCCAGGGGTTCTCAAACGGTGGTACGCAAAGAAGCAAAGAATTTTTAACTATTAAATTCAAAAATTAAAACCCCAACATCCTGATTTGAGTTTTTCTCTAACACTCGTACATTTATGCGATCTGAGCTTTGTTCAAGAGTGGTGGTTGTAGTAGCAGTGGTGGTACTAAAGGTTGTCAAATTTTGTTTAGATAGTAAGAGTTAGTTAAAAGGTTGAGAACCGCTGCATGCCTTTTCCATTACACAAGAGCAACTAATCAGCATGACCCAGGTTCAGCCCTAGTGCCTCTACGTTTCCCATTATATTTTGTAATTTCTTAAGGACGGCCAGCTGTTTGATGAAGAATCGCTTAAATGGATGGTCAGTGTCTGGCAACCGCACTTCCTACGCCTCTGTAAATGCGCACGTTGTTATGTAATAATCTGGGAATACAGCCTCGCCGCACACACAGAGATTAGAGGACACAATTCCCCTTTTCTAGAAGTATTCCGAAAGAGGCCATGGCCTAATACGAAGCGTATTATTAATGGTCTGAAATTAAGTGGCCTGTGAAAACATTGTTGTAAAAGGTATGGCTCTTCTACCCTGAAGAATTCTATCCCATTCTTCCTGCTAATGCTGTAATGCAGTGATCAGATTTACTTTCTTGGGATGGGATTTTAGAAGCAGAGTGATCATGCTTTGGACATCTATATTGAGTGCAGCCTTTTTTGGAAGCTCATCAGCATTTTCGTTCTCTGGTCCCCGGGGTGGGTCTTTATCCAGGAAATATGAGTAGGTTTGTAACGCTCATTTTTGTCGAGCGCTGTGTATCTTCTATGAGTGGAGCAGGATTAAAGGAATTCCTAGTCGCATGAGTTACTGAAAGGCCGTTCGAAAATATATAGTATATGTCTCCATCATAGTTATCTGCGGCTGCTATGACCTGTCTGATGGCCACAGCGTCCACTTGTACAACAATGTTCTCAGGTCCTAAGTGCTCTTTTCACGTTCCTGTTGGTTATGATTCCACTGTCGATTCCTCAAGTTGCGAGGCGTCTGTGAAAAACCAGACTGTATTTGCACTGACTCCACAGCTGTCAAGCATTGCCATGTGGGCGTAAAACGCTTGCTCAGATAACACCTCAGTACCTTCTTTGAGAACAGGTTTATTTCACATCTGCAAAAATTCGTAAAGTAGTGGAATGTCTGTATTATACAAGACATGAAAGACGGGAACACTGCTAATAATAAAAGTACAAATGAAAAAATGACATAAGTGATAGATAATAAAGCTATACATTTGTCTGCCAGGGAGTGCTGTATGTACAATTCCATCAGCCAAGTTTCGGATCACACCTGAAAATAAAATTTTAGTAATAATTTTTACTGTATGATATTTTTTAAATCGCGAAGTGTGCGAAATCATATATGCAATATGCTTAACAATTTCCGCTTGCTAATCAGAGGGAGATTGTCTTAATCAGTTTTAAGTCATGAAATTGCTAGCTTAGTTTGTTTCATTTTGAAATACTAAAATCTTTTGAAAATCTTCAAAATCTTTATCATACCTTTTTCAGCTAAATAAAGATTTCTTAATAACGTTTTATCTGTGAAAGTTACAGTTACGTTTGTTTTCAAATTAAAAACATTTGAGTTTAAAATCGAAAATGTTAAAGCCATATTTTGTTAAAGGTAATAAACATTTTCTCAATCAAATTACGTTCCTCAAAGTTATTGCATACGCTGTAAAGTAATAAGTTGAAAAGTGAATGACGAAACCACACCGACCTGATATTATAAATGAATGCTGTTAAAATAATTATAAATAAATAACGCTATAAAATAAATCCTCGTATCCTGTCACGGCGATAACTTCTCTAGGATTATCAATTTCGAAAGCGACCAATATTTCCAAAAACATTAATAAACATCGGCGTCTAATACCATCTCTCTAAGGCGAGAACCTTCATAAAAGATAAAATATCTGAAATTGTGGGTCGTTGTCTTAGGATTCTCTGCACAATAATTTTCAGAATATAATTATTAAAATTATTTAAACAATAGCGAGTTTTAAGAAAAGCTATTTACAAATTTATAAATTGTTGAACATTTTAAAATTTCCTTAAATACTTGACTTTAAAAAGAGCTATTTTTATAACGTACTGCTTACTAGTAAATTACATAATACATAAATCAGTAGATTAATTTTAATATTGAGAGTAATGGCTGATTTATATTTAAGAATGATTTAGTTTAATGGGAGATTTTTAATGCGATAAACATTTACAATAATTACATAACGAAAACACAAGCATGGAAAACCAGAAAAATTTTTACACTTAGTAGAAAAGAAATGTTCACAAACAGGAATTTAACAATTTACTAATAATAGAAATATGTATTTTATACTAATAAACTTGTTTAACACTTCTGTTACACTTTATTCTGACTAAGCAGATACAGCTTAGTTTTCCTAAACTATATACAGCAAACATCAACCTTCTGTTATGCCCTAGGGACTACACTCCCTGTCTACTAACACTCCAAATGCTCTTCATACCACACTGCACTTTATTCCGAATTTATCGACGGATGCACAGAGCGCCAAAAGTCAAACCGAAACCTGAAGGCGCAGTGACGCGAATACACACGGACAGTCGGACCTCGTTTTCCATGCCGTTTGTTCGCTGATGGGTGTCTACGTTAGAGGGGGGAGGACCGTGTTGCTTCTCCCTTATGTATTCAGAGAGGAGCATGTAGTTCGACGGCGTTTTTTAAAGTTTGTTTTCCCTTGGGTTGCGAAGGTCTGGGTTGTTAGGATTCCTTTTCCCGTTTGGCGACGGATTTGTTGAGTTCTCGCCATGGATGACGAGAGATTGAACAATACGCTTGAGGAAAAATGTATTTTTTTTTTTTTTTTTCGTGTATATGTAAGCGAATAGTTTTCTTTTTTGTCATAAAATATATACTCAATATTTGTGTTTGTGAACTACGTGTTTGTGAATTTGAAAAGATAATTGGCTCGTTGAATTCCTTGCATGCACAGCATACTTCTATTACAAGAGATTTATTTTAGAAATATTAATTTGGTATTTACCATAACGGTCCAGAAAAATGTGTAAATTGTCATAAAAATGCTTCAGGAACGAAGTGAGCTGGAATTTGATTTTATGACTTACCAATTTTGATTTATTGCTACTTTATATGTGCATTATTTGTGTACTGCGCATCTCAAATAAAGTAGCCCATCAGCGGCCTAGCGGTAGAGTCGCTCAACATTGGTAGTTCGGTCCGAGGTTCGAATCCCGCGAACGGGCTGGCTGCATGGGCGTTTTTGTGTTTTTCCCCATGTGTAACGTGTAAACGAGCCAGTTTCCCGTGGAAAGTCTTCCACGAAGGCATCCCTCCCCTTAGGCAGATAGCCCTCGAGGCTTTGCCATAACCACACACACGCACACACTCAGATAAAGAAATGTAGGTGTTGGCTCTGACCATTAAAACGATTTCACGATTCATTATGTCTTTATTCTGCTTTCACTTAATTACGATTTAAAACGATTAAGTTTAGAAAGAGATTAAATGTCATCTTTCATTGCCCTGTTTCGACGAAAAGATTAAATTTGTTATCTCTAAAAGACCTATAATTCCTTTTCTCTCGCTTATCACATCACATATGCGCGGTGATGCCAAAAAGATTATGAACAGAAAAATATAATTCACTAATTACAAATTGTTTAAAAAAGCGTATTCCTTTTATAAGCACATCGTCTTTTCTTAACATGTCCAAAAATGTTGATATGATAATTTTATTTGATATGTCAAATCACGAAGTACTTAGTTCAAAGATGATGGTAATTCTAGTAAGAATTACTGATTACATTTCGCAGCCTAAGAATTCTTGAGACCGATGTTATATTTTCAGATCCTATTTTATTGCTCTGTAACAGCATTTATTATTGCATTTATATACGGTTTATTCACTGTTATGTTTTCTCATCTTGCAAAAATTTCAATTCAAAATATATTTTTTCATTTTACTGAATTATTTCCATATAATCAAACACCAACAACAAGTCATTGTTCTGATCGTGAGTAAACAATAAATTTAAAAAAAAAAAAAAAAAAAAAAAAAAAAAAAAAACCCAGTAACGCCCTTCAAAATTTTCTTGCTTGCAAAATTTTATTTCTTATTTTATTTATCTTCAATGAATACATGCTTTTAGAAGGGAATAATAACGGTATAAGACACGTGAAATATAGATCGAAATTCATTATATATAGAATCTGCAATGGCTTGAATAAAATAAAATACGTTCTAGATAATTTTAAAATAGATTTACTTGGAATTAACACAAAATTGGTACTTTTCCGTTATGTTCTTGCCATGCTTTTTGGCATATGTGAAAGAAAAACCTAATGTGCCAAGGACCAATGATAGCACCATCTGAGGACCAAACCATCTGCTTCGAGTGTGCGTTTAATTTAGCACATTTCATTATGTTTTTATAATTTCTAAACTCACCAAAATGCGTGGCAAGTCCATAGCGAAAAACTACTCAATATTTCTTTATAATACAACCCTGTATGAAAGAACAAAAATAAATACTACTTAAACTTCTATATTAGTGGTCTCAAAGTCAAATTTCAGTCGTTTTTTTTTATTTCCCCACCTGGATATGTTGTTTTCAGTAAGTGAATAAAAGTAATTAAATATGTATTTATTGTATGCCACCGAAATGTCTGTTGTTTACTGTGTTTGCCACCTTGTCCCACGCGCTTTATACGTTTTCCATCTCTACCCTAGATCATATGTTCCTACTCGATTCAGGCTGAGTTGGAAGGCAAATTCGGGACAATATTGTTAAATTCTTATGAAGTATCATAGATAAATACATTAGAATTATACCTTCTATAAAATTTAAGCTTTCCAAAACGACTGTTTCGTAAAATGTTCCATGTTATATAGAACAGATGTTTGTATAATAAAGAACTGCAGAAAGCAGAGCTCGGAAAAATAAAACAGCTTAGACTATACAAGGTACGAAAATCTTTTATTTATTAAAGGAACATTTGAAAACAACTGCAAGTCTAACAGATAAATGTGTAGTTTAAAATAGTCCACTTGAGAACATTACCAATTGTACCATATACACTGACTACCAATAAGTATTTGGACACCTGTGATAGAAAAGAAAAACTAACTTTATTCAAAATCAATAGTTGGTAGAGCCTCCACGAGAGGTAATTACAGCGTGTACCCTCCGGGGCATACTTTCCACAAGTCTTTGTATGACAGCTAGTGGTATTTTCTTCCACTCGGCTTGGAGAAGACATAGAAGTTCCTTTACCGATTTTGCATGGGTAGTGCACCCCTGAATTCGGCGATGCAACTCGTCCCAGAGGTTCTCGATAGGGTTCAGGTCTGGATTCTGGGCAGGCCAGTCCATTCGATGAACTCCATTGGCACCCTACCAAGCCTTGGTTAACGTCGAAACATGACAACTGGCATTGTCGTCCTGAAAGTAACAGGGGTCCAACCCGTAAAACTGTTACAACGTAAGAAGCCCATTGGTCATTCAAAATAGTGCAGTAGGCATCGGAGTTGAGTTTAACATGAATGGGGACCAAAGGTCCCAGCCCATACCAGGAGAAACACCCCCAGACCATAATTCCACCTCCACCGAACTTGACTGTTGCCACAATGCATTCTGGTAGGAGACGTTCTCCAGGTAGACGCCAGACCCAGACCCTTCCATCCGAACGGTAAAGGATGAACCTTGATTCGTCCTCCAAAGAACCGGTTTCCACTGATATACGGTCCAATTTCGATGTGCTTTGCACCACGTTAACCGAGCAGCGCGGTTGGACTTTGTGATCAAAGGCTTATGGGCAGCAGCACGATCATGGAAACCAAGCAGATGTGTTTCCTTGCGGATGGTATTCATTGAAACAATACTCTTGGATGCCTGTTGAAACTCCTCGAGGATGAGGGCCATCGGTTGGATGCGGTTCTTCAGAATTTCGCTGGACAGCACTCGTCGGTCTCTATCTCCCAGTTTCGTTGGTCTGCCGACTCGGGGCACATTCCGACAATCACCGTTCACCTTCCACTTCTTAATCACATAGGGCACTGTCGATTTTGGGTACTTCAGATCGCTAGATATGTCCCTTAAGGATCGGTCACATTTGTGATACTCGATAATTATACTTTTCTCGAAATCAGAGAGCTCCGAACTGCGAGGCATCTTGCATGCGACTAAAGCCGATGCTGTTTCCTACACCATATATACCGGCGGAGTCCGTGACGTACCTTAGGACCGCAGATATCGTCATTTGCATAGGTGTCCAAATACTTATTGGTAGTCAGTGTACTAACATTTATGTGAAATTATAACAATGACTTCAATGTTGTAAGTGAACAATTTTCTTGCGCTGTTTCAGGTAGTATGTATATCTTCCTTACTTAAAAATAGATTATTTGGTCTAGTAATGCGATATTACTCGACCTACGGACTTAAAATTTTAGTTCTGCCCATGCAATGTTATCCTCACCTGCTCTTATTATTGAAAACATTTTTATATTTAAAATAATTTTTTCTGTGTAGTTTCTTGTGCTCTTTCGGGAATAAGACTGAAATTCGGAAGGCTCAACTACCCAAATCTTAATCAAATCCACAATCTATCCGTACATAAAATTTTGAATCGATTCATTAACTGGTGTTTGCGGGATTGCATAACAAATATCTAGTAAACATTTCATTTTTATGTATTAAAAGAAACGTTAGGTAATACTGTACATTTAAATGTAAAACAGGTATCATATAATGCGTTAAGTCCAATAGAGTTTTTAATTACTCTGCATAATTTCAATATTCTGAATTCGGATTAATTCGGACTTAAATAAAGAGACAAATTTCTATAAAATGTATTAGTTCTAAACCTTTTAATAAATTTTACAAGTGGAAGTGAATTAGCCTTTAAACACAGAAGTGTGATCTGTATGACCGCGCCAATATTTTAGAACTGCGAAACTGCTTACAAAGTTATATAGTTATTCTTTTCCTTTTCAGTACTTTCAAGTTGACATTGTAGACACATTAGGTTAATTGGAAAAGCTGGAGAGATGAAAAATGATCAAACGCTTTCGCAGGGAATCGAACCACAGACCTCTGGAATACCAGTCCAGGGTGCAGAACCACTACACAACGAAGGCATGCTAGAAAAGTGGGAGAAATACCTTATAAAATATAACTATTCCTAAATTTTTATTAAACGCTATCCAATAGTATTTTTTTAAATAATTTTTAAAATTGCGCCGCGATCATATAGATCTCACCTCTGTGTTCACGTTACTTATCTCTCGCATGAGGGGGTGAGTGTCGAACTTGTAAAAGAACTTAACTCTAGAGGTTTGACGTATGTCGGTACTATGGAAAAAAATAAGAGAGAAATACGAAGCGAATGTTTTCCAAATAAAATGAAAATTGAGAGATCTTCCCTTTAAGCATTGACAGATAGAATGGCTCTCGTTTTATATGTGCCTCAAAAATTAAAAAGTGTTATTCTCATTTCTTCAATGCATCATTCGAAATCAGACCTTGAAACTGGGAAACCAGAAATAATAACATTTTACAATTTGACTAAAGGAGGTGTAGATGCATTGGATGAAAAATCTTCTAAACAATCTACAAGTCGAAGAACAAGGCGATGGCCAATGGCCATATTCTTTAGGTTACTTGATGTAAGTGAAATAATCTATTACACCAAGTAATTTTCCATTGAATTCACATGCAATACATCATTGGAAAAAACTGATTTTTTTGATGGACTTTAGTGAATTAGTGAAACCACATATGGAACGGAGGCTTCACAACTGTGAACTGAGAAATAAAAATGTGCATTCAGAGAGTGTCCAGATGTAACTGGTACCCTTAAAAAGCGTAAAATATGCTTTCGTTTCCTCTCTAGACTAAGAAGAAAAACTACCTATTTATGTTTCAGCTACAAGAATCTAATATGTAATGAATGTGCCAAGAGAATTTGCTAATAATTGTGTTGAAAATGCTTAAAATAATGTGCTACAATTTTTTAATATTCTTTATATATTATACTTTTTGGTATTATTTTATATAATCCAGATTCTGTAGATGGAAAATTTATTGAATAGTTTGTACGCATTTGCAAGTAATAGTCTTTATTTTATTTATATTGTTACGTGTTTCGTACTTTTTCGTAGATGATTTAAAAATAAATTTTTAATGCATTAATTTTAATGAAAAGAATTAATTACTTCAATATAACAAGCGAAGTGTATTAATGCTTATATAATAACAATAGTACATTATTTTAAAATTTTATATTTTTAAAATGCATAAAATAGAGCGCAGTCTGAGAGACCCCACCTCTGTGTTTTCGTAACAGAAAATGAACCTCTGTACTTAAAGGTTAAAATATGGAGATAATTCGCCAAATGAGGTTCCTAAGATCGAAAAGCATCGAAGAAAATGTCGCATGCAGGAAAGGTAGTGCACGGCCATTTGTTAATCTCATTGCTTCATTACAGACATTTCTCGTGAGCAGGGAACTGACATATCTCAAAGTGACAGCCCTCATAATTGTGCAACCTCCCACTTTCCTCTTCGCTGATCCCGATCCCAACGAACCGGAAAACAGCCTGATAGGCGACGGCTTCATAGAACCCGGACAACCGGTTTCCCTCACCCCAAAATTCCCGGATTAGGTTACTTAGGTTGCGGAGTTCTGCGTAACAGGCGATGCAGTCAATTGGCTATCATCTTCTGATTGGCAGTGACGGAAGAGGAAAATGAACATGACTAGAATAAATGCAGTAACCATTATTTTATACTAAATCGAATTTTTAAAAATGTACGTTGTATGAAGTATAATGTATAAGATGAAGCTTGATAATAGAAGTTATGAACCCAAAGACAGAGTTTTGCATACAAAGATGCAAGTTAAATTTAATTGAAGTATTTCTTTTATTTTGTTATTATTTAATTAATTGATTTATATATTTTAAATAATTGAAAAGAAAGAAAAAATTATGCAAAGATGCTGGTTAAAATGAACTCCAGGAAGTATTGTTTACTAAAACTTTAGATAATTTTAACTACTAACTTAATAATACTGTTATTTTGGTATTTTTTTACTAATTGATTCATATGTTTAAGTAGTTGAAAAACGAGGAAACAATTATAAATATAAGCTAGGCTCATCTGAAAAATTTTACAAAAATATAAACTTTCCTTGTTTCTTACATTAATCGGTGAGTGAATGAATTTTAATAAGAGAAATTTGTAGAGTCAATAGGTTAATTGGAAGCAGAAAAGATGAAAAATATGCAACCGCCTTCGTCGGGAATCGAACCACGGACCTCTAGAATACCGGACCAGCGTGCAGAACCACTACACCACGAAGGACAAAGTGGGAAAAATACTTTATGTACTCCCCTTTTTAAAGGGCCACTAGGGTTTTAGGGGACCTAGTCGCCAAATCCTGGGTGTGGAGAATCATCATCCACATCCCTTTTAGTTCGTGCGCCACTTGTAGAGTCATTAGGTTAATTGAAAGCAGAAAAGATAAAAAATATGCAACCGCCTTCGCCGGGAACCGAACCACGGACCTCTGGAATACCGGACCAGCGTGCAGAACCACTACACCACGAAGGACGCTAGAAAAGTGGGAGAAATACCTTATAAACTGAGCATGAGGAATTGGAAAACAAGTTTTCGTTTCGAAATGGTTCAAAGCTACGAAACAAGTCCAAGCTCTTCTGTTAATATTATAAAAGCTGACGAATAAGTGCTTTATATGGAAATTTCAATAGTTCGGACAGCAGTAAAATTAAATAATATAGATTTTTCTGTATTAATTATATAGAAATATGTAATTATATGGAAAATAATATAATATATAGAATATTATAATATTATATAGAAATATATAATTAATATAGAAATATACAATTAATATAGAAAGAGAGAAAATCAAATCTTTAATTTTATTTTCTCTATTTTTTCTATATAATTAACATATATAGAATTAATTATATATTTATATATTAATTATATAGAAAAAAATAGCAATTTTTTTCATCGTCATTTCCAGAATTTATTTTATACCTGTTAATATTATAATGCAAATCGGATTTCAGACTCGAAATCTCCGTTTTTGAAAACGTAAGACAGTTCTGACTTTTCAGATATGCAATGTACCAAGAAAATTCAGTGTAACATTAAACCCGTATTTCACAGAAAACCCTAACATTAAGTGAACACTAAATTATGAGAAAACCGTAGCGCTAATTCATTTGATTTTTTCGCTCCGACAAAGTGTGCTTGGCAATAGATTATGTCATCATTTAATGAAATGTTCTTTGCTCAATAATATATAGAGTTATTTTTCAAAGCATTTTCAAGAAGTTGGGATTTCACTAATGACATTTACTTTATTCCTGCATAAAAAGATCCAACGGAAAAAATTAAAGAAGCTCCTGTTATTAATATATAACGCTTGTTTCTAATTTGACTTATAAAACTACATCTAAAAGGATAAGAGCCAAGAAGAGATAGATTTCAAGGCTTGCTATATTATTATTCATCATAAATAACATAGTTGAATTGATTTTTTTCTTTTAATAATAATGAATAATTACATCTCTAACTGCAATTCAGAAAAATTAAGAATAAAATATTTCAAGAAAGCTAGAAAAGAAAATTAATTTTAGCTGCTGGAAAATTTCTAAGAAGACAAAATTAATTCCTCAATGAAAAGCTTGTAAGATTAATTCTTAACTGCAACTCTTTAAGCTAACTTTACTTAGTGAAAGTCCGTACTATGCGCTTACTAAATTTTTAAACTCTAGAAACATAGAAAAGAGGAAAAACCTAACTAAAAATATATAAACATACAAGACATAACTTAAAATTTATGTCTTGTTATAAAATGACACTATTAAGTTATGTGACATAACTTAAAAGTTATGTCTTGTAGTACAACTAAAATTTAGAAAAACTAAAGATCCCATTTGCAATCAGAAATTAAAAATATTTATTTATATACCTTACAGAAAATAAGTTTGATTCGCAACACCATGCTTATGCATTTTGATTTTTTCGTATTATGTGTAAATAATTGATACAAGCATCAAGATAAAATTTTCATTTATAATTGTAAAAATTTATACACGATTTTTCACTTTGAAAATAACACATCTTGAGCCATTGAATATATTTGAAATCATTGAGCAAAACAAAAAAATGTCTGAAAACTGAAGATATTAATCATATTCAGTAAAACCAAAAGGACAGTTTTATTAACAGCTATAGCTTATTTAATGTTATATTAACGCTTTCCTAAATTTCGAAGAAAATTTAGTACTGGGATATGTATATTCATGAGAAAAATGAGGGCATTTTTAATGAGGGAAAGAAAAAGGACCAATGTTTCGTATTCTAGTATTCATATGTTTGTAGTCTAATGCACAAACCCTAAATTATACAAATGTGCATATCAAGATACCCCTTTCTTCTCAACATATAACGTCGAAATGAGAGTGGCTAAGAAAATAACACTTTTAATATTTGAACGTTTTGAAAAAATGAGTTAAAAGATGACTGAAATCTTTTTCAAAATGTATGTGATTTAGAAGAAAAAATGTCGAAAGCCAACGCATTAACCACCGGCGATGTAGTAAAATAAATTAAGAAACAAAACAGAAATAAAATAAAGTGATATAAAATAAAACGTGTTAGATATATATTAACTAAATGGATACAAAAATGTAACCAATGCTTTACATTTAAAAAATAATGTTTAGAAAAGGACTACAATTTATTTAATTTTTGGTTAATTAAAAAAAGTATTATTTCATGATATTTGGTAAAACGGCCAATTTTAGTTTATTTTATAAACACGCGAAAATTACAGTAAACAAATTTCCTCAGATTATCAAAAATTTTTATTATTAGCCCAAAGGGGCATTTCACTCAGAAGGTTCACTATAAATGGCGTTTCGCTTTTCAAATTGTTGCCACGAAATATTATCACCCTGCATTATATTTACAGAAATTAAATAATGAAGAATCTGCACGAATGTATGTATGTTTCACGCCCTGTGAAAAAACAGCGGTACTTAGAGGCATCAAATTTTTAATAACGCAGTACACCATTCGAATATAGGCACCTGGAAGCCGAAATTTGGAATTAGTTTTGTTATCTAGTTCATACTGTGTAAAACTTTAACGAATTTTTAATAAACAAACTCAACGAATTCAAAGCGAGCAAATGGCAACACTGTACACACATACACAAAAAAAAAAATAAATAAAAATATCTCCAGCATGCGAGACTCGTATGTGTCGAAAATACTAAAAATATGCTCGTTTTAAATCATTTTGTGATACTGCTGTTGAATTTCATTTTATGGTTTAAGTGCGAAGAACATGATATTTAATAAATAAAGGTAACACACAAAACGTTAAAAAAACGCCCCTTTGGGCGCAATAGAAAATCTGAAAGCTTTCAGATTTTTAAAAATTTTTTTTATTGTTTTATTTATTATATGTGTGTGTTTTTTCTTGATACAATGCCTGACGTAGAAACTGCAAATCTGCATTCTTGAGATAGCTTCTGAAAAATTTCATATTTACGTTGCACACAATGGAAAATCTTAGTCCGGGCAATCACTTTTCTTCCCTTCAGTTGAATCGATATGAAACTCTCTGAATAAGGGAGAAAAGACTTATATTCATTAGTGTCTTTTTACGGTTATGCTTAGTCTAATACTGGAATTTCAGCCATATGACGTTACTAGACAGGTAGCGAGTTATCACTATGTCCAAAATAGCGTAACAAGATTTAAAAAGATTTTAAACAACCTTTTATTAGATTGATCTTTTGACATAGACGGCACTTCTCGTGCTCTACGAAAGAATCACTATTTTTGGTAATGCAAATAAGTAGTAACAGTCAAATAGCCTTAAACGTTGATCAGTGTCTAAGACTACTCACAGTTAAATATTAAGCTCACGTTAGCTTGAATAATTTAACGACGAGATACACTGGTGTGCAAAAATTAAGGACGAGACGGTTTTTCCAATATAACTTTGTGCAAAAGCTTTCCAAATCAACACATTTAATACCGTAAGATCCCCAATACGTAAGGACATGAGTAATGTAAACAACACTTACTAAAAGAGAAATCAGAGGGATAAAAAGAAGCTTTATTGAAAAAGTAGCATGGAGCGCAATGCGACTGAAGACCGAAACATCCCTGTGATGGGTGTCCAGCAAGAAACATCCGGTCTTTAATAGGGGATATGATCTCCCCTGACTGCTAGGCAGGTTTCACAGCGTCTGCCCATGCTGAGAATGAGGGTGTCAATGAGTTGTTGAGGCATTGCTGCTCATTCGTCTTGCAGCGCCAATCGAAGCTCCAGAATCGTTACTGGTGGTACGAGCTGCCAAGCGTCTGCCTAGAAAATCCCATACATGCTCGATGGGATTGAGATCCGGAGATCGTGCCGGCCAATCCATACGTTCAATATTCTCACTCTCTAAGAGCTGTTTGGCAGCTACTGTGCGATGACACGGTGCATTGTCGTCCATGAAAAGGAACTGCGGACCCATAGCGCCTCTAAAAAGACGCACATATGGAAGAAGAATCTCGTTACAATAACGGGTCCCTTTGAATGAACCTGCGTCGAAGATGTGAAGGTATGTACGACTACCAAGCATGATGCCTCCCCAAACGAGAACACCGCCACCTCCATACCCGTCCCTTTCAATGATGTTCGAGGGATGATTGCGGCTTCCCCGCTCTCTCCGGATGAGTATGCGATGAGAATCGCTACTCAGACTGAATCTGCTCTCATCTGTAAAGAGTACTCGTCCCCATTCATTGTCTCTCCAATTCCGGTGTTCCCGGCACCACAGAGAACGCCTTCTCCGATGGGCAGGCGTTAGAGGTACACACCGCACAGGGCGTCGTGCAAACGGACCACCACCGTGCAGTCTTCTGGCCACGGTAAAACGCGATATCGGTCGTCCAGTCGCCTGTGTTATGTGTCTGGCGATTTCTCCCGCTGTCTGCCGCCTGTTTCTTCTGGCCTGTAAGGCAATATACCGGTCATCTGCGGGTGTGGTTCCTCGTGGACGACCACTATTAAACCCCCGGATAGCTGTTCCTGTAGTTTGAAATTGTCTCCAAAGTCGTGAAACGATGCTGTGAGCAATTCCGAACTCTGCAGCCACATTTGCCACACTGCGGCCTTCCTCCAACTTCCCAATGATTTGACCTCGGGTAAAAGCATCCAGATGTCGTCTAACAGATTGAACTATTCGCCATTTCTCGCTGAGGCAGCAACTCGGTGTGATTTTAACTTCTATACGGCGTGCAATCTCTTTGCCAGAAATACTGATCTTACGCCGACAACATGCTTCATACTACTCAGACACTGCCCCATTACGTCTACCTGCATATCTGCGCATGTGCTACCGTACATCACCTTACTTAATCTCCTGATTGGTCTTTATGTCCGCTCTGCCTCTTCGTTCAGCTGATATGCTAATTTTTCGACTTCGTCCTTAATTTTTGCACACCAGTGTAGTTTATAATATCCGGTGCAGGAGA
Organism: Stegodyphus dumicola; assembly: GCF_044657685.1. Lineage (NCBI taxonomy): Eukaryota > Metazoa > Arthropoda > Arachnida > Araneae > Eresidae > Stegodyphus > Stegodyphus dumicola. Next base: position 33,453,201 of record NC_140774.1, read on the forward strand.
ACGAAAATGGAGATGGTTACATGCACATAGAGCTAATTTTACATTCTGGTAAAGAATACGGAAAACAGAAGTTAAAATAAAGATCAAAATCATAATACATAAGAACTTTACAAATTTCATCATTTACATAATGGTTCAAGTTAAAGTAAATTAATTATATCCCTATGTTCTCCTTACTACCACGAGTAAGCGCAGATATAGTCCATTAGCTCTAAATGTTAATGTTTTCGGGGGGGGACAAGGTTATTCCAGTTCATATTATTATATGAACCTCTAATTTCATTCCAATTTATAGCACCATAAAGGTGTTTTAATTCACACCAAGGTAATGCTTAATACAGCAATCTAATTGTACTAGTGGCGCCTAAAGCTCTGTGAGCAAACATAAGTTCTCGTTGTCTCACGTATGATTCTTCGTAGGTTAACTTAGAGCTGAGACATACATAGGTTGCTGAGATTCCGAAACTACAACTAAACATCAAATGAAAAGGAGGTTCAAAATGTTGACTATTGCTACTACGAAAATGCTGTCCTTTATTCCATAATACAAATGAAGTATACAGCTTTTGTAAACAATGCATGACAAAATTTTCAGTTCTTAAGTAAGTATAATCAATCGATTTCATAATAACTTTCGACAATTTAAGCACAGTAGAGTTTCAAGTATTCAAAAATTAATCAACTAATTCCCTCTTTACAAAAATTTTGTCCATATTTCCTCTGAAAGCATTGAGATAAAAAAAGCCTAAAACTAATTTTTAGAGAAGAAAATGCTTTTTCCTTGATGTATGACGAAATGAAGAATAATTGCTGCACGATGAAGGATTTTTTCCCTCCCTCCTCTTTCTATTGCTACAAAGGACTCATCTAACACAATACCCAACAATAACTGCATCGTGAGAAATCACGCTACCTAGAATAGACGCTGAGTTCAAGAGTAACAAAGAGAGAGGTTTTCTTCCTTTTTATTACCTGAAACCATTTATTTTAATTAAGAACTTGAGGGATTCATCTTCTCTGTTCTTTGTTACCGTGCTAGCCAGTCTCTCTTCATTCTCAGCACACAAAGCGTGTTTTGCAGGTTAGTGTATTTAAAACTGTTTATATCAGGACGAGAACTTTTGCGTGTTAGCCACTTCGTATTCAGAACAGGCAGGCAGATGGAAAAGGAAAGCATTGCTTTTACTTCAGTGTTAAAGCAGTAATAACTAATACAGGAATAGAATACAATGCAACGTTAATTTCATCATTAGTGAAGACAACATCAAATATATCTTCTTCAGAATCGTAGATAGCATCGTCTTGGAAACAGAAAATAAATAAAGATTCGATTCGAAAAATACGAATGTCAGACTGGATAACAGCTATTACAAATTCGAAATTAAAAAATTTCAACTTAGGACATAAAATTACGTCTCAGACCTGGAAAAATATTCAATTAATCAGAATGATTAATTGAATATTTTTTTAATTGAAATGCCGTCCTTTGAACGTATTAGCAGCTTTATCCAAATTCTTTTCACCCATTTTGCTTAATATGAGTTGGAAGGAAAAAGGATTTTTGTAATTATCTATGAAAACCATTTCGAGTAATACCACAACTTTCAACCTGTTAAAAGTCCTCAATTTGGAGATGTTTGCCAACAAGATAGCTCGCTTTCATTTGGGGCTATAATTCCATATATATTATCTACAGAGAACTGCATACAAAAAATTATAAAATAAAAAATCTGAAAGCTTTCAGATTTCATATTACGCCCAAAGGGGCTTTTTTCTACGTCTTGTATGTTATCCTTATTTATTTAATATCATGTTTGATCATGTTTTATTAAATATCATTAAATCTTAAAATTCAATTCAACAGCAATATCAAAAAATATATAAAAACAGCATATTTTTAGAATTTCCGATACACAGTCTCGAACTCTGGAGATAAAAAAATGCTTTTTCTTCGTATTGACATTGATACTTTGAAATTTTGAGTTTGTTAGTTGAAAATTCGCTAAAGGTTTACAAAACATGAAATAGATAATAAAACAAATTCCATATTTGGGCCTCCAGATGACCACATTTAAGTGGAGGATTACGTGATCCAAAATTTGATGTGTCTAGATACTGCCGATTTTTCACAGTGCGGGAATATTCATACATTTATGCAGATTCTTTATTATTTAATTTCTTTAAATATAACACAGGACGATAATATTTGGTGGTGACAATTTGAAAAGTGAGACTCCGTTTTAGAGTAGACAAAAATAGATTAATTATTAATTTCGTTTTGCAAAATGCCAAAACGAAATTAATAATTAATCTATTTTTCAAATTAATTCGTTTTGCAAAATGCCAAAACGAAATTAAGAGCCCTTCTGGGCAAATTGATCCTCCGAGTTAATAATTATTTAGTAAAAAATTAAAGAGAATTATGTATAAACGGGCAGTAACACAGTATATGTAACAAATATCTAATAATACAAAATTTAAAACAAATATTCACAGAATACAAATGTTTACTTCAATTTCTAAGAAAGATGTTATGAAGGCTGTTATTCAAAGTACATTTGATATAAATTAAAATATAATACTGAAATATTTTCAAAAATATTATGTGTTTTCACCTAAAGATTTGATCGAAAATTAAAAATTCGATGCTTAAAGTTCGCTGAATGAGAGTTTATATTTTACGACACACAATCCCCTTACATTACTCTAATTCCCGTTGCTTACGTTTGCTTTATTTCGGAAGTGTGCGTGTGTCATCATGGCAAAGCCTCGAGGGCTATCTGCATAATGGGAGAGATGCCTTCGTGGAGGACTTGCTAAGGGAAACTGGCTTTACGTTACACATGGGCTACACGTTACACATGGGGAAAACCACGAAAACGCCCATGCAGCCAGCCCGTTCGCGGGATTCGAACTTTGGACCGAACTACCAGTGCTCAGCGACTTTACCGCTCGGCCGCTGGTGGGCCGCTTTATTTCGGACTAAGCTAAAGTAGTATGGAAAATTTTTGCGATATAACGTTTTCCTTTGAATGCTAAAATGCACAATGAAATAGTATTACTACTAAGTTAAATGCATACTGGATCATCTAAACACTGGGATAATTTCTGTAGTTGAATATACTTTTGTGCCATATGAACTGACTTTCTTCTTTATAATACGGCGTCTCAAGCCCCATAGAGACTTGGGTGATGTCGCTGTTGGTAATTATCAGGTTCGCGATGTTACAGTTTCTTTATTACTTAATTTATAATGTTGACATCAAGGTCAGTATATAAATAAGCTTAGGCTCATCCCAATGCTGGCGTTACTTACTGACAAAAGTGTGAAAAATGGAGATACAAAGTGAACAGAGAAGAAAATATTTTTGAACAGACTAGACCTTATAAGAAACCCAACTGTCTGTACTCTCTTATTTAGTGATATACCGCTGATGACCAACATCTTCTTTCGCTCAACTTATAATTTTCAACTCACGGAGTTAGTTTTGCTGCTATAACCAGTCAAGTGAAGTGCAACATTTGCTACACAGATTTCATTTCAGTAGAGCCATACGGTGATCTTCTAGATCATTAAAGATAAGACTAGACCTGAAAATTTAATTCTTTCTAGAAATGTTAAAAAGTTGTTCAAATCGTAGACAAGTTTCCGGCAGAGCGGAACATTTATTATTATTGTCATTTTAAGAAAACTGGGGATTGTTATTGCAAATGCTGCGGTATTGATTACTTTAAAAATGTAAAATACCCTTGGAAATGCTGCAATACTGAATGCTTTAAAAATGTAGAATATCTCGTATTTCTTTTCCTAAAACATCGCATTAATAATAACGAACTCGAGAAAAATTTTCCAATCAAATTAAATAACAAATCTAATTTATTTAGTTTAAAATAGTTATTATTGTTGTTATTATTTTAAATAAGTGCACATTGTGAACAATGCTGAAAATATTCCATTAATTTAATGTTTTAAAAAACGTAGAATATTTTACATTTTTTAAACCTAAAAGATTACGTTAATGATAATGAGCCTAAGAAAACTATATGATTAAAAAACAAAAATAGTTTAATGTTGCGGTTACGATTTTATTTTTATAAACCAATACGATTTGAATACATAGATATTTATTTAGAGATTAGAATGCATCATGCATTTCTATTGTAAACATACTAAAACAACAAATATGTTGTTATATTTTAAGTGAAGTTACTCATTTCACAAATTACTTTCATTTTATTAAGCAAATACTGCTTATGTCTTAAAATCCTTGTGTATTAAAATATGTCTATTAATCATTTTTGTACATAAAATCAATGACCATTAATCTGATCATTAATGACCATGAAGATGAAGATTCCGCATTAATAATTGATGTACTCGAAATACATGATTTACTAATATTTTACGCTTCAAAATTATCTTTTTAGTAAATGCTGAAAAGATTTATTCTAAATTTAGAAACTGTATCAGAATTTATGCAAGAAAACGATACGCAGATGCATAAAAATAATTTATAAAAAATCTGATGTGTACACCATATGACTTCCTTGTACGGAATGTTAAATTATACGCATTTGTTTCTTGCATTTCTTTTAAACTTATTGGATTTAATTAAATCTACTTCGCCGACAGCGCATAAACCACAACAGAATAAAGGCATTCTTTAAAATTCACTCTATTTGTTTAACATAGCGACACTCTGGTACTAGGTTCACTTAACAGTATTATATTTTCATATTATAACTCAGAGTGCACAAAATGTATATCATTTAAAGAATTATCTAATAGTTGCCACATGTTCTTTTCAAATACTATAATAAAGCTAGAATGATGTAAAAAAGAAATTAAGCAAACAAAACAAAATAGAAACAGTTTTTCACAGACGATTGAATATTTCTCATTCAATTAATTCAGTTTTCACTTCGCGACAAGACAAAAATACATAAAAGCTCAAAATATCTGTATTAAAAATTACTAATTATTAAAAATTAAACTACTAATTATTAAAAATTAAGTAAGTCTTAAACACTTATTTCCTCGAAAAAATTCCAGAAAGGATTAAGCATGATTTAATTCGCAATAATAAATGAAGGCGTTATTTTTGGTGTTGCGAAGCTTAGTCTCTCTAGATTGGCAACAAATCTACAATTTTGCTGTTTCAAATGTAAACAAATACTATGTCCGCCATGTTATTTAAAACTTAACCGCACTTAAACAGCTTTCAAATTGTTGATAATTTTACAAATATTGCTTCCAGAATTACGAAAGGCATAAAAACCTTAACCGGAAGATAAGAACAACATAATTCAATAGTTTTTAAAGCACAAAATGTACAATTTACAAACATATAAGAGTAAAGAAACTTAGATCACTGTGCCGAGTAACAGAGTGGATATATATATAAATATAGTATTTATATACGTTTGGTGCGGCCGATTGCAACCAAAATACGAGGTGCCCATCTACATGTTATAGCAGTCCTATATACAAAATTTCAACGTTATGAGGCTACTCGTTTTTGAGTTATGCTAGATACGTACGTACGCACGTACGAGCATACGTTCGTACAGACGCCAAGAAAAATTCTCTTCAGAATTAATTTTAAAGCAGTTTTATAATTTTTTGGGAGGAAACGAGTCTTTTATTCTGCCCTTACGTACAGATATCACGCAAAAACATCGTTAAATTGCATTCGATAGTGGTCAAAATGGATATTTTCGTTGAAATATGCTGCCTGAAACTTTTCGCGATTACAATACTTCCTTTTCACTTCGTACAAGGAAGTAAAAAGAATGCATGTTTAAAAGTGAAAACTAAATCTCTAAGAAGATTCTAAGCTACATTTTCTATGCAAAACAAATAAGTATCAAGAATTTAAATAAAAGAATCAAGAATTTAAATAATTTCAAATGATTAGTCAAACTAAAAAAATATCAGTGCTAATTTTAGAAGAAATCTTGACTCATGAATTTCGAAAGAAACTCCTTTTTAGGAAAGCAAAGGTTTGTCTGTAATTAAAGGTGCAAATTATAGACAATATACAATGTTCCTAGATTAAAAAGATCATTTTGTTGGCATTCGAAATATACGAGGACTTCAATGCCAAAATGAGCGTTTTTTTTTTTTTTTTTTTTTTTTTTTCAATTTATTGCTTTAATATTCAAATATTCAGAATAATGCAATTGTTAAGAATAAACATTTGTACTGCTTTAACGAAGGAAAGATATTTATTAAAAAAGGACGGTGTAAAAGCTTACTTTTTAGATATAAAATAATCATCATCGCTTAGCACGAAAGCATAGTCTGACCTAACCGGTTTTGTGATACATTATTCCACCGAGAGCTGCAATCGTCTTCCATTTTTTTTTCGCACACTGAAGGCAGTGAGTGTCTCATCGATATCTTATTCAAGTTCCAATTTTTTCTACAGAAACTTCATATGTGAATGAGTAGAAGAATATACGGAACTACAGCTAAGTTTTCCTAGCTTTATTTGCATGAAAATGAGGTAATTTACTAACGACATATTCGGCCAGCTTCATCTATCGTTGACCATGTGCTGTGGATAATGTGATGCATTTGTAATGCCTAAATAATTCTTTGCACATGCTAAAAATACTGCTAGTTATTTGAAGAACATATAATTCGCTCCGATATGTCAACATATTTTTGTGTTTTCTTAATTAATTATTGAGGATGTACTAGGATTATTGTGTGCATGTGTTCTGCTTTATGAAGTGATTCAATAAGGAACAAACAAGATGTGCGTGTATATTCTTTCGCTTACAAGCGCTAACTTCTGTGAAATGATGAAACGATATATATAATAATCAAGAAATTAGTAAATTGAAAAGTACCTACTCATGAATAAAATTAACAAAATGTACTAAGTATTTTCTTGTGTGTTCTTGAGAAAAGAAACGGCATTGTAGAAGTAAGAAACATGTTTTAATATTATTGAATGTTATATTCGATAATTTTGGTATCTTAACAATTGAATTATTGTCTTTCAGAACACATTTGCTACCTATTTCTAATTTGGAATATATTTGCTCATTGGCTGCATTTCATACACATTAAGCAATTATTCATGGAGATGATATCTTGTATGTTAAAATTAACTTTTGCCATAACATTTGGCCACCATCTCCACAACAGAGGGACAATTACGCTTGAACAAATCCACAAAATATAGTAAAAAAAAAGTTTTATGAGATGTATTAAATCTTATTTACAAAACCTGTGAATTTCATGACCATATGACTCATACAACAACTGATTTTAATAATTAAAAACAGTTACGAAATGTAATCACCGTATATTTCAATGCTTCAATAGAACTTATTTTCCTTCACCTTCTCCTTCCCGACATGTGGAGATTGCACGCCTCGCCCACTGTGTTAGTTTAGTTCTTACAAGGTCCAGGACTAGAAGTCAGTGACGTCATACAACAGCAAACCATGTAGTATAGTAACCTTGGCTACAGAATAGAAGTTACAAAGATCTATGACATTCCCCCTCGCGTACCTTGATAAATAGCTAGCAACTGGAACTCTATGGTTGAATTGCTGGGGAAAGCATAATTGACTTAGTATGCATGCTTCGAACTCCGAAAATTTAGTATTACTGTGAGACAACACTACTGAGAGATAGTACTACTGTGACAAAATTACTGAGAGATAGTACTGCTTTGAGACAATACTACTGATTTATTACAGTACTATGAGAAAAGAGGTTTCTTGCATAGTTACCCAGTAATCTTGTTGTCTTTTATTCTGATGAAGGCCGGTATCCATTGTATCCTGCAGATTTTCTTCAGTTGCTTAATTATGTTGTAGAGACATTAGGTAATTTTGAGAGATTGAAAAATAAGCAACGCCTTCACCGGGAATCTAACCGCGGACCTCTGGAATACGCCTTTAAGGGTGCAGACCACCACACTAAGAAGGCGGGAGACATACCTTATAATGTCAAGAAAAGAGTGTTGGGTCCTTCGTTCATGCCCCCCCCTCCACTCAAGTCATGAAAAATTATTATACTGTTAACTTCTTTAGCGCTTGTTACTGAAAAGTTGGCGGATAGCAGTGAATTCACTGGTTTAATTTAAACAGATGTTGCATTCACCAGTTTCTTACTGCGTTGATTCTCGGTTATAGCTGAAAAGAATCAAAATTAGAATTATTATAATCACCTTGTTCCAAAATGTTACAAGCAAAATACTGCATAAATGTATAAAAATACCGCTTTTGTAATATCGTTCATTGTGAAATATCTCTTTTCAGTAACATTTATCTTCTAGAAAAATAGAGCTAAGCAAGAAAAAAAGCTCTCTTTTTCTCAGCTGCAGGATTTCGACACTGCATATACGATGAGTACCTCCGATGGAGTCCTGGGCGTCACTCAATCCCCTGCCTCTACCTTTTCTCTTTTTCGCCATATAAACGCATAAACACTCCCACATACAACGACGTCCGTTCCAAAATCCCCCCGAAATATAACTTTCAAAAAATTTCCTTCAAAAGCGGCGGCTCAACTTGAAACTTTTGCTGGGGACGAAATTTTTATTCGAGAAAACTCGGCGTTACAAAATGCCGCTTTGCTTTCAAAAGAATGCGAGCTGAGATAGAGCGAAAGAGAAGGAGAGAGAGAATAGCAAGAGGAAGAGAGAAAAAAAAGAATGTGTAACATAAAACAAACTAAAAACACAACGGTGGAAAAATACGCTGATGAAGACAAATGCTTTCCAACGCAAAATGTCCACCATCGCTAAACCTTCGTCTCATTTTTCATGGCTATCCACTACTTTTTTTTTATTTTTTATTTTTTTGTTACTTGTTACTTATTTATCCCGAGAAAAGCGATTTTTTAATTTTTTGTTTTTTGCGTTTTTCCTTTTTCTTCTTTTTTACTTCGCGCCGGCGGGAAATTCTAATACCCTTTAATTTATGCCCTCTGAAAACTGGGGTATAATTTGAATAAAGTCTGCGTTCGCGATAAAATTAATTTGGCCAAAATTGCATTTACTTGGCCACTTTATGCTTCCTGTTGGGGCTTTAACCCTCTCTTGAGGTTGGGGGAGTGTAAAAAGAGAAAGAAAGGGAAAGAATGATTGGCTGGTGAGCCATATTTGGCGATTTTTCGCTTTATAGGAATGCTATCTAAAAATAATCACAGTTCTTCGTATCGTGGTTTGTTCATTACGAAGCACAGATATTCAGTATCTTATCTCAATAACTCCACCAACAATACTAAGTTTTGTTCGCTAGAAAGCTTTAACAATTAAACTAGTGTGCAAATAATGCCACCACATTAGAATAATATTAAGCTAGCAATACACTTGTTATAAAATAATAATTTGGAATAATCAATTATTTTTATAAGAAAAATTCATTTCTATCTGAAGGTGTTACTTTAGTAATATGAAAACATGTGACTCCCCCTATTAAATTATGCACATTTTTTCCTGAGCTTCATTTAAACTTATTTCCTCGAAGTATTCTACGATTCCTTAAACCAAGTTGAAAATTACTTCAAATATTGTCAATTCTGGAACTAAATTTATCGATGAATTTTGGTCCTACGTGAATCAATCTTTCATTTTGTCATAACGTGTGAGAGTATAGTAATCGAGAGACCCAATTAAAGGTTAAATTTCTTTACAAAATTTATTTTTTTTTAAATTTGACATCATTTAAAATGCTTCTGTAATTGGAAGTATACCTCTACGACGAACAATTCCGAAAAAAAAAGCCGGGTAAGGACGTTTAAGAAGGGTCACAGAGGTGAGTATGTATATATATATATATATATCGCTGGTTGCAATAAAAATGGAGGTGCACAACTAGATGTTATAGCAGCTTCAAATACAAAATTTCAGCGTTCTACGGCTAATCAATTTTGAGTTAAGCGAGCTGCGTTGTTACGTACAGATGTATCGAAAAAAATCTATTTTGAAGCCATTTTGTAAACTGTTTTGAAATAAAGAATCTTTTATTCTGTGCGTATGTAGAATCGTTAAGCAAAAAAAAAAAAAAAAAATCCAGCAAGTAATCAAAACGGATTCGGGAACGATCAAAATGCATATTTCCGTTGTAACCTATTATCGGAAATTTTTCACGACTGCAATACTTACTTTCCGTCGAACAGAGAAATAAAAAACAGGAAAAAAAACTGCAGAAAATTTTGACATCGGTATTCATAATTCTTTTAGGATGATGTAATTTTTCCGTGAATATTTCTCAGTAAAAAAGTAATATTATTACAATAATACAGTTAGCATTTTAGTTCCTGTTACATAAAAAGAAGTTTTAATATTATTTCTATTAATTTAAAAAATAATGCATTTTACAATGGGAAAGAGAGAAAGGGAAAAAAAGGGAATAAAAAGAAAGAAACAATGTTTCTGGTAAAATATTTCGGTTATTTCCTTACTATTAACATTTTTTAAGTTATTAGAGAGTTCAAAGAACACAAATCAGCGGTAATTTTTATAAAATTTTGTCGATTCCTATTACCTGAATTCTCTAATAATTGTTATTAGCCCAAAAGGCTATTAGACCCAAATGGGCTATTAGTCTCGAAACGGCATTTTGTGTGTTTTCACTTTATGAGTTGATTCACTTTTCAAACTGTTCCCGCCAAATATTATCGCCATATACTGCATTTAAAGAAACTAAATAATGAAGAATCTGCATGAAGGTTTCTCGCATTATGAAAAAAACAACGGTATCTAAGCCATCAAATTCTGAATAACTTAGTTCTCCAACCGAACATGGGCACTTGGAAGCCCGAATTTTGAATATGGAATTTGTTTTATTATCTGTTTCCTATGTAATTAGTTTTGTAAAACTTAAGCGAATATTTGATTAATTAATTCAACGATTTCAAAGCGAGCAATCGCAACACTGTACGGAAAAAAAGTTTTATCACCAGCGCTCGAGTCTGTGTATCGGAAATTCTAAAGATAAGCTGTTTTGCTGTTGAATTGAATTTTATGTGGTTTAAGTGCGAAGAACATAATATTTAATAAATACACGTAACACGCAAAACGTTAAAAAAACGCCCTTTTAAAAGTAATATAAAATCTGAAAGCTTTCCATTTTTCTTTTTTTTTTTAATCGTGTTATTATTACTTTAGTCTTTAAAATGTCTTCTAAACTAGAAACCGAGCGCAATGGTATTATAACGAGGCATCGCTATCTATTATATCCAATAGGACGGGAAATTTATATTTTAAAACACATTTTCTCTCCTTAATTTTTTGTATTGTAGCAAAATGGACGTTCCAAATTATATTAGCGAAAGCTAATATCTATCTCTATATATGTATGTATATATGTATATATAAAAAGGCATATAAATTTCTTAAAATTTAAAGTTAATTCTTTACATAGTTTTTTTTATTAGTTAACTGTTATTTATATCAATCGTACAAAATCTCTGTTAATAATGGTAAAATACATAAAACAAATTAAAATAGGAACTTAATATTTTAATGTTTTTATCAGAGTCAACAGTGAAAGGTTTCATTTCCGATAAGCTTAACTAACTGGGTGGAAAATTAAAATCACTTGGCCCACCAAAGGCAGAGGGGTAAAATCGCTGAAAACTCGTAGTTATTCTAACCCAGGTTCAATTCCAGGTGAACAGGCTGGCCGCATGGGCGTTTTCGTGATTTTCCCCATGTGTAACATGTATACGAGCCAGTTTCCCCTTGAAAGTCATCCACGAAGGCATCCCTCCGCTTAGGCAGATTGACCTAGTGTGTTTTGCCGTAATCTCAATAAACTAAATTAATACTGCTTAACGTTAAAATATATATTTGCGATTAGTAGTTATATAATTTGTTAACGGATATTTTACGATGGATTTTTATTTTAAAAATTAATATTCTTTGTGAATCTTCATCTTCTATCTCGAGATACCTCAGCATTTTCTTTTGTCGCATTTCGTTGCATTCTGTTTGCTAAATACCTGTTTTAGTGTGTTATTTTCATAGCGAAGCTGGTGACTATTGTAAATCTCTTTGGGCTTATGGTGTCATAGTCGATCCTTAATATATTGATGGTATGTATGATTGTGTTAGAAGATTCTTTCATTTTTAAACTATTTATTGAAAATTTCTGAATTTCTAAAGCAAAGTAGAGCGGTGAAGCTGCGAGGAATAAGAAAAAAATAGATTCTGTGCAGAAAAGCTCAATGCTTTCGAATGCTTCTGAAGATCTTTGCGGGAGGGGGGGTGAAAATCAATTTGGCTGGGATATCCCCCCTTTTCGATAGAATATACAACATTTTTATGGTAAATACGTTTTCAATACGAAAGTTGCTGATTCCGGAGTCTGTAATGAAACATACATAACAATGTTTCTCATTAATTGCCAAATTAACTTGATTCGTCCCGTGCATCATTTATCTCATTCGTTTTAAAAATAGTCCACAGGAACAAGTGAAATTGATATTTACATGGGTTTCCATATTAGAAAAAAACAAACAAATATAGATTAAGTTTTTTTACTACTGTTTATTGTTTTCTAGAAGAAATTGACCGCAAGCAGATTAAGTTAGATGTATATTTGATTTGCAAGAAGAATATCTCCTCAGTGCATAATGTCTTACTTTAGGTGAGAAATTTTCTATATTTTACATACATTACAAATATTTCCTCCGGTATCTTTTCCTTTTTACAATCTTAGGCATTCTCTTGCTCCGATCTGAAAAAAATCTTTAAATAGTAAATTTAGAAGTATAGACACTGAATTATTACAAGTATTAATCTATCTAAATTGCATTAAAGCATAAGGTGGGTAAAAGAGAGGACTGGCCAGCTAGCCAAGTGTGATAATTTGGAAATGCGACAAGTATGTTATGTGTTTATGATTCTAAAAAGAAAGCATAAATGAAATGGAAAAGAATACATATCCTATAAAAATAGGAAATAAAGATTCTTTACTGAATCTGAGAAATGCTTTAATGGTAGAAACCTTAAGAAATTGGAGATTTTGGGCATTTCTTCGGTTTTGTTAGTAGATATCTATAATAATTGCTATTTGTTCGACACCATACCTCCGTCTTTGGCGCATGAAGGAAACGAATAAAAGTTATATAGACAATCTCCTCATTCACCGGGCATAAAAACCAGGCTGGAGTATTCAGTGGTCTTATCCCAAGGTCCTTTAAATAGATTTACTAATTTAAATGTCTTATTCACTAATTCACTGGTAGACAACTATGAAGATAAATTGCCCTTGTGGAATTCCTTTTCCATATTCTACTACAATTTGAAAAGTTATAATAAAAATGAATTTTTAAAATAAGAATTTTTTAACTAGAGAGGAAGAATTCGCTTCTTTTACCACCTTAGGAAACCACCTTAGGCAATAATCCACAAAGCAACTGCTTTTGTGGAATGCCATTATCAGCTTCTGAAATAATTTTCTCATATCATAGTGGAAAAAAAATTCTGAATCTTTAAGGTAAAAAATTTGTAACTGGATAGGAGAACGCATTGATTTGTAAAACTTATATTGTCAAGAACTTTTATTTAAGCATTTTAAATTTCAAATAGAAATTCAATATTTTGTCATAATAAATAGACAGGAAATCAATATTATAGTTTTGTGTTAACTTGTTAAAAATGAAATATTTTGATGTATTATAATAATATAAGAGTTGACTTAGGTAAGACTGCTGTTTTTAACGTTTTGAAAGATTTAAAGGATGCAGTCTATATTATTCACATTCATTTGCTACTAAAATCTATCACAGTAAATAGACGGGCACTAAGGTGTGATATTTTTATTCATGTAAGCATACTCTTCTTTCACAGATAGCAGTCAAACCTTTTCAAAGCAAAATACCTGGCCCCATTTTAATAGCATGTTCTTAAAAGTATAACTTATTTTGTATACGTGATCAGGCATTTTATTTGGGAACAGAAGACATGCAATGGGTATAATATCCTCGCAGAAACTCAAACTGCGAATTTATCAACTGCTAGTCGGAAGACTTTGCTTACAGAGGCGTAGCTAGGGTTTTCAGCGTCCGGGGACAACTGAAGATTTTGCGCCCCTTTCTGTGTGCCAAGAATGGAAAACATTTCTTTCTAAAATTTCATAACATCAATTTGGCGCCTCTGAATGCTGCGCCTGGGGACAGATGTCCCCTCTTGCACCACCCTAGCTACGCCACTGCCTTGCTAATTATGTCGCGAAGGTACGGGATAAGAAGGGAGGGAAAACTTACAGATTTAGTGATTTTTCAGTTTTCTTCGTTTCGACTTACAACTCTTTGTAAAAAGTGATCAAAATTGTTAAGGTATCGAACGAGCTTTCAAAAACGATTTTAATACGCGTTTGTGGTAAGAGTATAAAATATTATCGGTAGAAACCTACATTCCAATAACAATACATAGTAATAATACTAATGCCGATATATTTAAAATAAGATATCTTCCTTTGTGTTTCCCTGTACCTTGAATCCAGCTCCCTCTTATTGCTAGCCACTACTACTCACTAAGCCTCAGATCTGCTGCTAGAACTATTGTTTGTGTTATCTGCTGCAGCGCATAGATCGCTGTTATCATCGGTTTTGTCACCTTTCACTCCGTCTTTTTACTTTCAAAGATCTTCTGAAGCGTCAAGCATAACATATCCCTTAAAACTGATCACTATTATTGCTTCATCATTCAGAAACCATGCACCCAAAATCCACGAGCAAATTAATTAATAAGACAAAAACGCCCTCTAAATAGATGAATCCATTTTAAAATTTACATGAAAGTTAGCTTTATAAAGGTCCTGAGGAAAAGAAAAATTATGTGATTCTTAAAAAGTATCATACCTTGCCAAAAAATCGAGTAAATTCGGTTTCAATTCAATTGATATACATTTAGGTAATTTTAATTTGTTGATTTATCTATTAATGTGTTCATGCACTTTATCAAATTGTCCCTATCATTTATCAAAAAGCGAATCCGTAAAATTGTCAGCCATATTAAAAATCCCTATAAGAAGTTTTGCGATGATTTTTATATTTGAGAACATTTTAATATACTGATAGAACAATCGCAAAACAATTACAGCTTAGAAATTATAATATGGCTCTTTCTCTTCTGAGCTACTTTCCTGTTTCGGACTCATCTACACTAACATAGAGTCAGAGATCTGATCGCGAAAGAGAAAAGTAATAAATAAAACTTGTAACTTCTTTTTAATCTGTAAATTGCTAAATGGAAGAAGCAGGAGAATAAGTATTAATGTGTTGGCATTAAACACATTGATCTTTCCTCTGAATTTTCTAAAATGATTTTGATATATCCGAAAAGACAAATACAGCAAACTAAATCAGCCTATATGTGCTACTGCTACTTTTGTCAGTCTCCCTTATTTCGTTGTTTAGGATTTTTATGCCATATAGATGAAATGGCTTAAAATTTTATTCAGACAATCGGTTTAATGATTAATAATGACAAAGTGAACTGTTAGAAAAGATCCTTAAAGTTCTCACTCAGGATTATGCTCTTTTTCTTGCTCCCCTCAAAAAAAAAAAAAAAAAAAAAAAAAAAAAAAAAAAACGCATCTTAAAAGAATAATTTGATTATCTCGAAATTTTATCTGCAAATCAGACAAAGTATGAAAATGATTAAATTTTCAAGGCTAATGAATGTCAACTTACATTTTAACGCTCTTTTCTACTGTATAACCAGCATCGTATATAACAGCTAACAATTACGAGCGGTTTATCTTTTCTCGTTATCGACATTGCAGCTGCCTGGAGGTACAACCAATAATGCCGTTACGGCATCATCTAAGACATTATAGACAACTGAACGACTTCGAACGTAGTCACTGGTAGCATAGCAGGGATGCGTGAAGCAGGCTGGTCTACCGAACAATACGCCGTAGATACCAAGCACCGTAGATACCAAGCAACCTGCACCGTAAAGTTACGGGTGTGCAAAAGGACTAGTAATTATGGTTGCTGCAAGGTAACTCAGTGGAATCAAGGCTTTGAAAGGCGAAGTGTGCACGAATACGAGGCAAGATCGGAGGATTGCGCTATAGGCTTCCTAACTGCTCAGATGGCATCCTTGTCTGCTATCCATTATGCTACAACCTCTTCCATACCATCTGCAGTAGATTCCACCGTCTCACGAGGCTTGGTGCTGAGGCGGAGTTGTGCTCATAGTGACCTTTAAAATCTACATCTTTAACCCCACAACATCGACGAATTGTTTGAAATGGTGCCGCAGCCGATCATAATGAATGCTAGCCGATTGGTATCGCATAGCGTTCTGTGATTTATCTAGCTTAATATTGGAGCACTTGACCATCGAGCCGTGTGTAGAGGGGGCAGTGCCAGCAGTTATAATTAGCCTTTGTTTCATGAAGGCACGAAATCATTAACTCTGATCAGAAATTTTGGGGTGTTATTTCTTACGATAGGAGGTCGATCCTAGTCATCCTGCATGCAATGTTAACAGTTTAACGATATATGTATGGCATCCTGTGGCCGTTCATTTTACCCTTCATGGCACGTTTTCCTGAATCCATTTTCCAATTAGGATAATACAAGACCCCATACAGCTCGTATATCTCAGGACTGTCTCCAAGCTGTTCATCCTCTTCCTTGGCCAACAAGGTTACCAGTTTCGCCAATCGAACATGTATGGGATATGGTAAGTCGCCAGATTAGGGCACCCCTGAATGTCGCAGATCTTGCCGGCAAAATATTTCGAGGGATGAGATTATAAATCTTTATCAATCCTTACCTCAACGTTAATACACATGCATCGCTGCCAGGGGCAACTTCACCAGTTACTGATTTGAACATCCAATGTGCAACTGCTAGCCACGGATGGGTGCTATGAGCTTAAAAGCTTAATAATTTCCATTTCTTGAATTTTACTTAAATTAAATGTAAGCAGTTTAAAACATAATAAAAATATTACAACAAAATAATTAACTTTATTTTCTTATATTTCTTTTAATATAAAGCAGACTATTTAATGATTATCGCATCTAGTTTAACACTTAAACAAAATTTGAATTTTTTAATATTGCTTATTAATTTCATAGCTGTACTAATAAACAGAGATCAGACTAGAAATTCATTTATTCGGCTGATATAATTCTGAATGTCTAAAGTATTTAATAGCAATAAACATTTTTTGAACTTAAATTACATTTGCCTTAACACCTTAATGACATCCGATTAGTTAAAGTTGCTGAATAAAAATGCTTCTAACATAGATATGATTGTCGACCGAACGGTCTGTAAAACTTTAATGAATTTTTGATCAACAAATTCAAGGATTTCATAGAGAGCAATGGCAACGTTGTACAGAAACACATTTTTATCTCCAGCGCGCGAGACTGTATCGGAAATTCTAAAGATATGCTCAATTTAAAATTATTTTGCGATATTGCTCTTGAACTAAGTTTTATGGTTTAAGTGCGAAGAACATGATATTTAATAAATAAAGGTAACTCACAAAATATTTAAAAAACGCCCCTTTGGACATAATTTAAAATCTGAAAACTTTCAGACTTTTATTTTTATTTATTTATTATTATTATTATACATCACGATCTTAAGGTGAATTTCTTTAAAGATTTCACTGATAAAATGCAATTTATAAATATTTCCTCAGATTAAATTTGAAGGATAAGTATTACTGTACCTTAACAATACCTGAAACACATAAGTGTGAAAAATCTTTTAATTATTCTTACATCTGATCTGTATCCGCCAGTTACTTTAAAATTACGCTTTTCTTAACGAGGCTTTTCCCACTTTTCGTCCTCTATTTCAAATTAAAAATTCTATGTCAAGTTATTATCACTGCTATGAATGGTGAATCCGCAAATATTATCTAAAATTAAGCTATCGCTAGCACTCGAAATCCTAATCCTAACTTACGCCCATAATTGGCCTCTTATGGGCATTTCCGCCTTTTCTTTCTAAATATTCAGGGGTATAAAGATAATTTTAGTGATCAAAGGAAGTGCCTTAAGTGCTTTCATTGTATTCGGAAATGTATTCAATTTATTCATTTGCATTTAGTAAAGGTATTCAGTTCAGCTCATTACTTTCAGTAATTATAACTAATTATGGAGCTCAAGATTGTATAATATTTTCTATTCACCTATACTTTTTGTACTTATCTGAAGTGTCTGAATCATCTAGCACTCAATTTAATTGCATCTAGCACTCAATTTAATCAATTCATGACAGAAATGGCATCTGTACAACTAAGTTTTGAGTGCCATTAGCAGAAAAAATGCTTTTTTATGTAAGTCTTAATTTTAATTTCGGAGCAATAATTTTTCAGACCAAAACATTGGCGACGAAACTTGGCGAGTTTTTTTCCTCGGAAAACTTACAGCAACCCCTGTGGCGCATCAACGCTGCCTACGGGAAAAGATGACAAGAAACTCCGCCAAGCTGTGCTCTGGATCTACGCTCGAGACAGGAGAGGGCTTAAGTTCCTTACCAGAGACCTTAGAGGGAAAGCTAAACGTGAAAATGAAAAGATTCTTGAGTTTTAATTTTTATTGTGCTTCCTCGAAAAGAGGGCTTAAAGGTGAGAAGAAAGTGACTCCCCGCAAAGACCCCCTAATCATTAAAACGGCAAGACTTTCTTCCTTTTTGGGGTCCCTTAATTAAAATGTCCGGACCACGAGGAAATAAAGAGACACGCGCGCTGATTTGAGGGAAAGACTTTGAAAGAAATGGCGGGAGTAGTGGGGAAAAGATCCTTGATTTAGAAGAGCCCCGCCAGTGAAAGGAAGATATTCTAAATTTAAGGCAATCCAGGCTTTTAGTGTATTATACAAATAAATAGCGCATTTTATTACTCCCCAACTTTTCTGGAGAGATGTATGGTTTTGGAGAATTTACTGATTTTTTAATTTAAGATAAAAACGAAGTTCAAAATTAAGATAATATCGCAATGGTCGGAATAGCATTTACGTCTTAAATTTCAACTTTTGCTGAAACTTGTTTAAATAATTTTCGCAAGGTTTAAAACCTTTTAAAGAAAATTGAAGCAAGTATCAAGATAAATGTGACGAGTACAATGAATAAAATAAATTAATTTTAAAACCAAATATTATATAAAGTAATAACAATAAATTTAGTTATTGAATTATGGAAGAAAATTTTTTTAATTAAAATGAATTAAAATAATATAAATTTAACAGAAAAATTACTATCAGAAAATATCATATCGCACTCTAACGCCTCTAACAGCTTACCGATAAAAAGATATAACTTCAAACATCCTAAAATACAAAGATTTTATAAGAAGTAAAGGAATTTATAAAAATATAAAAATCATAAGATTGAAATCAGTTTACAATCTGATCTTGGTACGCAGCTTTCATTTTAACACCTAAAAAAAATGTTAAAGCTATGTAGTTACGACAGGCTTATTGAAGAATAGATTTCCTAGAAATTAAAGATGTAGAATATAACATTTTATATATAAAATGAGTTGTTCAAAATGGCAAATCCTAATGGTTACAAAAATCTGTGACATCATTGAAATTTTATTGCAATCTAATTACATAATGGGGGTTTGTATATTCATTTAATAAAGAAGGACTTAATTGAGAGGTAACTGTGTATTTATTTCCCTTGATTGCATTTATTTCATCTAATTTTGCTGCCTTGTATCACTTATAATTTTATTGCATTTATTTCCCTTTTGTAAAGCCTTGCAAAAAATATTTTCCTCAAGTTTGATTTGATTTATTTGACTATGCAATGCACTTAAGAGCTGTCCAAGCTGGTTGGAGGGCCGTGCCCATAATGCTCCAAACTTGCTCAATAGGGGAGAGATCCGGCGACCTTGCTGGCGAAGGTAATGCTCGGCAAGCATTAAGCAAACATTAGAAACATGTGCAGTGGCGGGGGTATTATCTTGCTCAAATGTAAGCCAGGTTGGCGTGACCTGAAGGGCAACACAACGGGCCTTAGAACTTCGTCAACGTACCGCTGTGCTGTAAGGTTGCGACGGATGAAACCAAAGGGATCCTTACTACGAAATGAAATGGCACCCCAGACCAACACTCCTGGTTGTCGGCCTCTCAGCCGGAAGACAGTCAGGTTGGTATCACACCGCTATCCGAGGCATTTCCAGACTCGCCTTAACTGGTCATCGGGGCTTATTCAGAGCATCGGGCTTATTCAGAGCTTTGAAAGGCTTGCGAGACTCATCACTGAAGACTATTATATTCCAGTCAGTGACATTCCAATGCGAATGAGCCCGACACCACTGCAAACGGGCTTGACGTTGTACAGAGGTCAATGGTAGTCGGCGCAAGGGACGCCGTGCCCCCAGCCCCCTTTCTGTGAGCCGTCTATGAATGGTCCTTGCGGTCACTGAAGCATTAGTTGCACGTACAATCGATGATAATGATGCATCTGGGGCTGTGAGTGCCGCTCTGACGATTGCTCGGTCTTCACATTCTGTCATTTCTCTAGGTTTACCGCTTCCTTCTTGACGATGTGTGCGGACATGGTTTACACATTCCTGCAAACATTGCTTAATAGTGGCATCACTCCTGTTCAAATGTCGAGCTATTCGCTGATAAGACCAACCGGCTTCTTTGAGCCCAACTGCCCGACCTCTCTCAAATTCTGACATCTGCGCATATCGTTCACGCACCTGTATGCGAGGCATAGTTACTGTCTACCAGAGTACACGGAATGAAATTCGTGAAGAATTTATGACCTGGAATCGTAATTTCTCCTTTTAAATATCCTGCCAGTTGCGCAGATCAAATAAGCTGTAGTGACAACCGTTTATTGGCAGCCAAAATGTAAAATTTTGCATTTTCCGTCGAAACCTGTATGCATATCAATTTGCTTTATATCTTCTCGGTGCGTCGTGGTGCGTCTTTTTTTTTTTTTTTTTGTTTTGTTTTTTGTTTTGTTGTTGTTGTTGTCTAAAAGTGTATATTATTTACCATGTTTAAATAGATAACAATATAATTTATGGATATTAATTAAAAGTTTATTTTTAAGTGCTGAATGTTTGAAATGTTTTATAGTCACACGATCAGGAACCTTTAGGCCTTTGTAAAGTTATGCTATAAAAATGTTCGACACAGAAAACCGCATTTATTCTGATATGTACAGCACTAATATAAAAAAGGAAAAATTGGCTGGTTTAAACTTAATAGTCTAAATAAAAAAGAAATTAATGAACTGAAAATAATAAACATCCCCAAAAGACTTCTCTTTCACTAAGTGTTCCATATTATCAAAAGCAAAAACACATCATATAAAAACAATCAATACTAATTAAAAAAAATAAAAATCTGAAAGCTTCCAGATTTTACATTACGCAAAAGAGGCGTTTTTTAAGGCTTTGTGTGTTAACTTTTTTTATTAAATATCATGTTCTTCGCCTTTAAACCATAAAATTCAGTTCAACAGCAATATCGCAAAATAATTTTAAAATGAGCATATCCTTAGAATTTCCAATACACAGTGTCGAGCGCTGGATATATATATATATATATATATATATATATATACAGTGTTGCCCTTGCTTGCTTTTAAACGTTTGAGTTTGTTAATCAAAAATTCGTTAAAGTTTTACAAAATATGAAATCGATAATAAAACAAATTCCAGATTCCAAATTTGGGCTTCCAGATGCCCATATTTGAGTGGAAACGTACGTTATTCAAAATTTGATTGCTATGGATACCATTGTTTTATCACAATGCGAGAAATATACATACATTTATGCTGATTCTTCATTATTTAATTTCTTTAAAGATAATACAGGGCGATAATATTTGGTGGCAAAAATTTGAATAGTGAACCGACGTTTAAAACTTTCAGCGCAAAATGCCAAAACGAAATTAATAGTCCTTCTGGGCTAACGTTTTTTGTGCTAAAAATAAACAATAATTTTATGTAATATACAAAAAAATGAAGCTTAATACTAAGTATACTATATGTTAATTCAAGTTTTGAATTTGATGTACAATAATATTATTCGCGAATATTACGCCTCTGCATTTATTGCGGTTATGTGGATAATATTCTTGCATAATACTCATAGAATATGAGTAATACCACTGGATAATACGCAGCTCTCTAGAGAGATATTTGTATAATTTTCATTATAAGACAATATTTTTGAGTTTATTGATTACTTAGCGTTAAGACATTACTAACATTAATGAAAGCAATAAAGGATTTTCTAAATTGGAAATTCCCAATGTAATTTTTTTAATGAGTATGGGAGTGCATTTGGTTATTTACAACGGTAAAGCGCTCAAAAGTTATCTTATTAGGAGTTCATTTCTTTCTAACGGAGTCCAAAGAATATCCACTTTGTTAGAGACTGAAAAAATTCCAAAAATCTACCTCATCAGTTATCCCACTCCTTGGTTTGTAACGGAAACCTGAATGAAATTACTGCATTGAATGGTCTAATCTTTTGGCTATTCATAGGCCATAAATTAAGTATTTTAGCTTTTCATCTTAAGCCATAAGGGATCTCTGTAATTAAAAAATAGTGTATATATGCTGTAAAATATCCTGCACGGTTTTAAAGAATGAAGACATTAGTAAAAATCATTCTTTTCTGTCAATGAACTGCCCAAGTGCTGTATTTGTGTGCTGTTATACTCGTGTTCGAATCTGATTTCAAACAACATCACAGAACATACCATATTTACTCGCAAATAAGATCCTCTCGAATGTAAGACATTTTATCTCGAAACGGAATTTTGCGTCATTTTACTAAAAACATTGTATCACTTTTTAAATTGTTGCCACCAAATATTACCGCCCTGTATTATAGAGAAGTTAAATAATGAAGAATAAGCATGAATGTACGTATGTTTCTCGCATTGTAAAAAAACAACGGTATCTGGAGCCATCAAATTCTGAATAACGCAATCCTTCACCCGAATATGGGCATCTGGAAGCCAGAATTTGGAATTTCAGAATTGTTTTATTATCTCTTTCATATTATGTAAAACTTAAACGAATTTCTGATTAAGAAACTCAACGATTTCGAAGCGAGCAATGGCAACACTGTAACAGAAAAGCACATTTTTATCTTAGAGCGCGAGGCTGTCTATCAGAAATTTTAAAGATACGGTGTTTTTAACTATTTTGCGATATTTCTGTTGAATTTAATTTTATGTGGTTTAAGTGCGAAGAACATTATATTTAATAAATAAAAGTAACACACAAAATGTTAAAAAGGCCCCTTGGGCGTAATATAACATCCGAAAGCTTTCGTATTTTTTTATTTGCTTGTTTACATTTTAAATTTAAAAAGTTTTATCCACCACTATATACCACGGTATTTGAAACGACAGATTTTGAATCAGCTGGTATGAGGACATTACAGAATGATGTTTGGTAAACATTTACAGTACTGTCGAACCTCATTTAGCCATCGCTTAGATAAAATGTCACTCTGCTTATAAGCCATTTTTTTTTTTCTTCCGAAGTACTAAAATAGCTTTTGTTCATTCATATAACTTAGCTTAACTTATCTCTTCCTGTAAAAAACTGTGCATACTGCTCTACTCTGGCAATTTTATTTTTTTTATGTTTAGAAAACCCATTTTATTCGCAGAATTTATTAACCTGACATGTTTCGGCAAGGCAAGAGATTGTGCGATAATCCAAATTTAATAGTCTTTTCTGTCTTCCCACGTGCAATCTGGCCCATCAGCGGTCACCAACTAGTGGTCCGTGAAAACGTTTTGATGGTCCGCAGAAAAATTGGGACATTATATATATTTTTATGAAGATTCAGTTTAAAAAATGACAAGTAACAAAACCTATTATCGAATATGGATTATACTTTTTTTTAATTTTAGCTTCTACTTTTAGCGAAATTTCTTCTGAATTTAGCGACTTTTTAGCTACTTTTGCAGGTGTATCTAGCGACACTTGAAAGTGAGAGTTGACATCCATGGATATGCTCGTGTTATGAATAATAGCGCGGAATTCTATTTCCTTTTGAATTATAAACATATGCTATTGTAGTCGTTAATAACACAGTTTTTCTCTGTGCCAATAGGCAACTTGATGGATTTTTATGAGAATCATCTGCATTCTTGTTTGTAATTGCATCACTGGAAGTTTCCGTTTTTGTTATGTCTCACTATTGATTGATGGCGCCATTGCGGAATAAGCGATGGTTATTATGTTTACAATAAATAAAAACTGGTGGCATAACAATTTCAGTTTATAGATATTGCTGTGCGTTTGTCGGTTTGTTCTTGCTTTTCGTGAAGTTCCTTTTCAGTGATATGGGAATGAGAAGCTTTCAGTACAAGAAGGTAAAATTTTTGTACTTTTCATATAATTTTTCAATGTGAACGAAATATGTATATCAGTGAGATGTTAATAGTGTTTTCATTGTTACTCATAATCAGAGGCTTAACCTGAATTTCCATAAAGGCATGCTGCTGAACGCGAAATGTTTCGAAAATTATATTAACAAATGAAAATTAGAATTACATGTATTGGAAAGTTGAATATTGTTTTTGCGTATTAATACGTTGTTTTTAAGTTCTGATTTAAGGGTTTTTTTAATTCATATTAGTGGTCTGCCAAATATAAAATTATATATGTAGTAGTCCGTGAAGTTCTAATGGTTGACGACCGCTGATCTAGCCAGTTGTTTAAGCAATTCGAATAGAAGGACTACGTTGAAAAGCAGAAAATGTACATTTCTTTCTTTAACCTTTTAACTGTCATGCCCGAGAGCACTGATGTTCGAAAATGTCACGCCCGAGTATTTCTCGGGGTAATTTTTTTTTTTTTTTTTTTGAGTGCATCGTATTGTCATACCCGAATATATATCGGGAGATGTTTATTTCGGCTACATTTGGTTTTTCCAATAAAAAAATTTGACAATTTGTGTACCCAAATCATCAAAATAACTTGACAGTTAAAGGCTTAAGCCCATGAAATTCTTTTATGCTGAAAATCTTAATTTTTTAATCTTCGCAGTTTTAATTGCAGAGCTGCTAATCGGAATAATTTAGAAATATATCAAATAAGTAACTACCAAAGAAGAAATTAGGGAAGTTCTCCTTCCCCGATTAGTTTGAGAATTTGCCCCCCCCCCAAAAAAAAGATGATTCAGATTTCTTTTTCTTTTTAACATTATATAATATTCAACTCAGATTTTTCCCTAATAAAAGATTAAAAACATTTAAAGCATACTGCGTGCAAAATAATACAGCGTGTACGTCTTAAAAGAAATTTACTCCCTCTCATTTAATACATCATCCTTTTTCGTCAGTTTCAAGAGTGATATTTGACAGTACTTCTCTTTACAAACTCAGCAATTAAGCTTGATCTCCTAAAATAAAATTATCGTGCTACATTAGTCTATGAGTAAGGAATTTGAGGCTAAAATAAAATTTACTTGAATCACAATTAAAGTCCATTAATCTGGAAGTAATTTATCCACGCAATATCAACTCAACGCCTCTGTATTTTTAAAGCTGTCTCGATCCCGCAGAGAGATAGAAGGAAGAAACATTTCGAGGAGGGGTGTAATTGTGATACCAGATGTCTTTTTAGGGGGGGATATAAGAGGGATCGGTGAACTAAAGGATCAGCAGGGGGTGTCATCGTTTGTCATTCGTTTAGTGAAAATCTGAGGCGGCCCTCAGTTGATCAAAAGCCGCTTTAAAAAAAAATGGTTTAGGAAAGTTTGGCGGTGGAACTGTTTCATTCAGGTATGTCCTAACGCCAAATACGTAGCCAAATTCTATTACTCGAGATAGCAGTATCACATTTTAGTTACCAATTTATTGTTATCATCACTATTATTATTACTATAATAACATTGTGATTGGTTTTAATTTTTGCTCACGTTGCATAATCGTCACACAGTTTCATAAATTTGGAAACAAAGCACTGTCTCAGATTGTTGTTTAGTCAGTTTAAAAAAAAACAGTTTAGACATCTGCGGAGAAAATAAAAAAAAAACGTAATTAATTTTACAGATTAATATGTTCTCGAAATAAATGCAAAAATTTGTCTTGTACATACCTCTAATTAAGGAAGCCTAAATATTTACTAACTCAATTTTGATTACTGAAACTTTAAAGCTAAAAATATCAAATTCAAATTATGAATGTGTTTCCTGTTAGCTAATACACTTTTAGTGACGGGCAAAAAAATATTTAAATCTATCCAATGTTTAAAACAGCCAAACGACGATAAATTTTTAATTATTTCAACCCAGTAAAACTCTCCAAATGGCGTGACGGTGTCATCCTTTTGTTACTGACTACTCTTCGGATAATGTAAAACCGCAGAACGGACTATTATCATGGAAATAGCCCTGGCTTTTCTGCAAAATCCGAGGGAGTCACCATTTGAAACAAAACAAAGGACAGAAGAAAAATGTATACAGTTTCACTTTCTGACACCAGGGGGCGGAAACACAGGCTGATCTTTTGAACAATGGCGAAGAGTTCATCAATAACCTGTTATATATGGTTTGGAATCCTTTTTTTCTGCAGTGCATGTTGGGGGATTCTCACCCCACGAGCATCAGTATATTGCTTAACGGTTATATAATGGACAAGGTGCTCTTTTCGTGAAAATTTATGCGACCCTTTATGATTTTTGTTTGAGAGCTCGCGTTGTAGAAAAAGCATATTACAGATGTACGCTGATATGCAGATTTAAGTATGCTATTCTCATAAGAAACGGATGTAAATGATCATTTAGTTAATTTTATGCTGTTTGTTTAATCATAATCCAGTTTTGATTATAATTTTCTATCAATATAATGACGTATATTTAGACGTAAAGTTCAATACCAAATGCCCTAAAAATTGTCTATGATCAAAATTATATTAGGAAGCATGTAAAGTTTTCAGTTTTAACGAAGTTTCACAAACGAAGAATTACGAGTTTGGTAAATAATGGGGCTTTTGATATTAAATTAAGATGCCCATTTATTTGGTTTCAATATACTTCTCATAAGTATAGCATATTTGAATCTGCATTTACTTGCATTGTATGCACTCTATTAATATATGTATTGTCCTTCTATCGTAATAAAGAATGAGGTAATTTTACAATGTTACTTTAGTTTTGATTACACCTTTTACATTACTAAAGTATTATATACATAATATATACCAGGAGTTCTCAGCCGGTGGTACGCAAGAGAAAAATAGATGGTACGCAAAGAAGCAAAGTATTTTAACTATTAAATTCAAAAATTAAAACCCCAATATTCTGATTGAATTTTTTCTCTAACGTTCGTAAATTTATGCGATCTGAGCTTTGTTCAAGAGTGGTGGTGGTACTAAAGGTTTCCAATTTTTGTTTAGATGGTACGCGTTAGTCAAAAGGTTGAAAACCGCTGATATATACCACATACATATTATATACCATGGCTTAATACAGAAACAGGTCAAAGGTATCATAAATAAAAACAGGTAACGGTAAAAGTGAGCGAGAGACCAGAATTTCATTATTGGTAGTATAGGTATTATCTCGTCGCAATAACTGTGGAGTTCCTGCCCAATTTTAAAAAGCAACCCGGCACACAGTGTTGGCCGATTCCTGTCTCAGGCAGATAGATACCTTTTCGGTACTTTTTCTAAGCCAATTAACCTAACCTAGCATGGTAGTTTAAAACGACTACCACTTTTATTAGTAATTACAAGTTCTTATATGTAAACAAGCTTCATGTCCTTGAAAAAGTATTCAATTTATTTATTTTGTTTATCATGACGTGGATGTTGTATCGATTAAATGCGAATTTAAGATTTGGAGACTACTTCCGTCTTCTAAGATCCGAAGAAGCTGACGTAAGACAAACGAAGAACAGGAAAATAATTTGAAAAATAATTTTCTCGAAGAAAAGTTAATTTTTAGCAAAAAAAAAAAAAAAAAAAAAAAAAAATGGAAAAGAAATGGAATCTTTTACTGAATACAGTCCATAAAAATATAACCAGGGGGGAAAAACAGACTTTTTTCAAATTTTTCTGGTTTATTAAATCGGGCTGTAAGCTCGTGTATCGAATTTAGTTTTAAAATATATATTCCTCATGCTCAAAATAAAAATAAAATAAAATAAAATAAAAGTGCTTATTGTAACCTGCATTGTAAAATCAGAACTTTCCCTTTTCTCTATTTTTAAGGAAAAAAAAAGAAGTACAGGCATTAAAAATATCTAAAGTTCGAATAAATAAATTGCTCACAGATGTAAACAAAACTATGAGATAATAATCGAAAGGTTAACTGGTCAATTTGCGGAAATTTTTGCACATCCCTAAAAAATTATTACCTTTTGTTAATACAATCATCAACAAAAAAGTATTCTTTTATTTATGTTATAATTCAAGTTCTTAAGTATGAAAAAATTTCGAATTTCAAAAAAATCATTTTTTAAGCTCAATAATATTCCAAGAGAAAGAGAAAAACCAAACTTTTATTTGGTTTCCTAATTTTATTTAATATTTTTTATGTACAAGACCTTTTTTTTTTTTTTTAAATTGCGAATAAATCCGAAGAATTATAATGTAAAATAAGAGAAAAATACTTTAAAATTTCGCAAATTATGTGTGTTTAATTTAGAGAAATTAATATTCTTTAAATTACATTCAAACGAAATTTTACAATAATCCTGAGCTGTGTAAGAAACATTAAAAGTGCTCAAGTAACTAATTGCTCTTTAGTAATTCAACAGATCAATACAAATATTTTTCATTTTATAATAATTATTATTAATAATAATTAATAATTAATAATTAATCATAATTACCGATAATAATAATAATAAATAATAATGCAATAATCTGTAATAAAAATATAATAATATGCAATAATCTATAATAATAATTTTTTTTCGTATTACAAACTACTAAGCTTTTCTAGACACATAAAATGAAAAATTAGATGAATATTTTGCTACTTTAAGTATTCGTTACAAGTTCAGAAACACGTGTCTAAATAAATCACAACACTTAAAACCACACTAATATATACTCCGCCTACTGAGGAATTCGAAACGACTCACGCTATGTTTGATCCGACAGGTCAATAGTTCATCTAAAAACTGGGTGCTGGATGTTATTTGTAATGGACACTAAAATGTTTGTAGCGGCAAACTGAGCTTTCCTTCAGCCTTCTTGGGGTTATTTAACACGAGGGAGATCGCTATAAATCTGAAGGCGATGCAGCTGTTAAGCGGGCAGAAAAGGTACGAAAAAGGTTAAGCCCTAACAGGAAATTTCGGTGGCACTTGAAAGTAATTTAAGTACCTGAGAAGCCCTGTAAATTCTTTTCCTATCGGGGGCCAAAGAGACTTAAGATTTCATTGCTTTTAAGGAACACGAAGAATTTGTAGAATGTCACATTGGTTGAAATTGATATTATTTTAGATAATGTGTACGTGTGTGAGGACATATTATAATAAAAGCCTGTACCTATTTTGCAAGTTTTAGGTTAAAACAATTTTTAGCTATTGTTTGATAGTATGTGAGAAATTCAAACAAAAATTTTTCAAATCTTGATTTTTTTCTTTATAATTAGACAAAAAGAGCAACCTTATATAGCTCGGTAACTGTTTGCTTTAAGAAACGGATGTTGTTTTTGTTTTTGTTTGTTGTTGTTGCTTGTTTTGTTTGTATTTATCATCATATTATTATAAGAGGTCTTTTTATTTTAACTTCGAATTACATTTATGTTTTGTGGATAAGTTTACATTAGAATGTAATAAAGGAATGACACTGACACCTTTCTCTCTCTCAATGTTCATGATTTTGAGCTAGAGGAGAAAAGTAAAATTCCATCGGCTAATACACGTCTAGTCATGTCAGATAAAAGTAAATCGAATTTTAGTGTACATGCAAATAATCAGAGAAAAAAAATCTTCGTTTGGGTTTTCCTGTGTAAATTGTTACTTTTAGAGGCTTATATTCGAAACTTTTTCATGCATAGTTAGCTGTGTTTAACAATTATAACTATCTGACTTCTCAAAACTTTACTTAAGGTTATTTAAAACTATTTTGTTTAAATCTGAAATTCCCTTCCCCCTCTGAATTCGACTAATGGCAGTGAAATTATTTTTTTCGGGGGGGGGACGGAGCACGTATAAAATTTATTTGTTGAAGTTTGAAAGTATACCGTATTTGATTCGGTTCTTACTTTATAACCATGGCTTTTAACTTTAAGCATGACAAATTTGATAAAACAAAACAAATGAAAAAAGTAATAGATAATACATAAAAGTTGAAAAACTACGACTGCAATTTCGTATGTGCGTATAAGTAAACCAAAACCACAGTATATAGATTATGATGTACTAAATTATTTTTACCTAGCGTCAATCTTTATACATAAGTAAGAGAGATAATGTTTGTAGAGACATTAGAACTTTTTGGAAGCAAGAGAGACTGAAAAATATGCAACGCTTTCGCCGGGAATCGAACCGCGGACCTCTGGAATACGCGCCCAGCGTGCAGACCACCACACCACGAAGGCATGCCAATAAGTCGGGAGAAATACCTTATATCTTTTTGATTCCAAAACTCGATTGGTAGTTTTCAGTAAATAAACACGAATTAAGGTCCTTAACACACATTTTTACTATTTTTAGAATATAATGTCTGTCTATGTGTAAAAATATGTATTATGAGATAATCTAAAATTTCTCAAATCTGGTATTTAATATAAGTATTTGGTTGAAAACAACATTTTATATGCATAAGCATTAAATGTACCACAAGTAGCCACAATTACAGTTATGCCACAACTGTTGTGCTACAATTATAAGTATGCCACAATTGTTGTGCCACAATTATAATTTTGGAACAAATAGCAAGAATAAGCTCACTGTGAAGATACTTTCTCTGTGTAAAGCAGTTATGTAGGTACTTTGTATGCCGTTATGTGTTTGCTTCAGTTCTCAGTTTTATATCCATTTCATTCTTGTGTTGAATTACTTTCCAAACTAAAAGATGCTACCGTCAAATGTTGGTATTTACTTATTAATGAAACACTCTCGCACAATTATTCGGTTTTTTGTAGATGGAATGGTGAAGGTTACTTATCGGGTGCAAGTTAGTGATTTTCGCGACTTTTTTTAAAGATTCCCAAACTATATTTATCGTAAACCATCGAACATTATTAGCATATATTAAAAAAAGCACTTTAGCCCTTTAACTTAACATACATTTAAAAAAAAAAAAAAAAAAAAAAGAAAAAGAAACCTTCAGCGAGAAAACTTTAAAATACAACTTATTCATAAACAAAGATCATATGGTACCAAAAAAATAAATAAATAAAATTTTTCTTAAAAGCGTGTCGTAATTTTATGCTCTGATCTCCCTGCGTGCACAGTACTCTGTTTTCGCTTAAAAAAAGCATCAGAAATCGTTTTAAACACGGCATCGTGCACAATATCAGCATTATTAATAGGCTGTCTATCAAACGCATCTCATTATTCTCACTTTAACGATTTTGAGATAAAAATGCAGATATTTTACTGCACTTTCTTCCATAGCTGACAGATTCTCAGTCCGAATATTTTAAAATTAAGTCTCAGGGGGCAAAATCACGATTTTTTAAAAAATTTTTTAACTTAGAACGAAAAGAGCGCTTTAAAAGATGGCGACGTTGCTTGACTGAAAGATTGTTACGAGTATGGTTGGCTGAAGAAAGTTTATGCTAATGGTTGCTAGAGTTTCCCACATTCTGCTAAGTTGGAGATTTCTATTAAGATGGTTGCGAAAATACGTAAGTGCCTAAAGGTTATATCTATGTATTATTTTAAGGAAATAATATATCAAACATAAATAGCACAATGAATATTAAAAATATACCATAACAGCATTTAACACTCCCTATTAAAAATTCTAAGGATATGTTACTGTTAAATATTTTGCGATAATGCGGTTAAATTTTATGCTGTATGAGTGCGAAGAATGTGATATATACTCAATCAAACTAAAAGGACAAAAACAATGAGAGAGAAAGAGAAAGATCAGTCTTCTGTTAAGAAAACTGAATGCTGATATCATGAACTAAGTAAAGAATGGGGAAAAAATTTAAGGCAGTAATTGACACATTATTAGGAAGTCTCACTGTATGACAGAGGTTGTACTACGATCGATGCGATATTTTCAAATCAAAGCAGGAGAACGGATATGTACATGAGTCAGTACAGTTATAATTTAATTTTGCAAGAGGACTTAAACAACATTCTAGTTGAAATGGTACAAATAACAAAAGAGAAACTTCACCATAACGAAATAATATATAGACTCTTTAAAATACAGAGAAATTACAAAAGAAAGAAATTCATTAGAGAAAATTCTCCAATCCAAATTTTTTAATAAGTTATGTTAATAACGTGAATACAATTATTGTATAAACTTTATTTGTAAATCTGCCACAATATATGGCAATGTAAAAATTTTAGAATTATTAATAAATACTACTCAAGGGTGGACGTGGGGAGAATCGATTAACCGTAATGGTAGAGGGATGGTGAATACATCCTCCGTTACTACTACTACTACTATTCAATAACTGTTTTAAATGTCCCCAGATATGACACACATTATTATATTAATGTCCCAGACTCCTGAAAATCTGTACTTCCACTACTAGCAGAATTGCAATCAATGTTGGAAACTAACTCGAAGATTACAACTCTTGCTGCATAAACTATCCTCGGAATTTATGAAAATTACTAAAATACACGTACAAGTTTTATATGACCTTTGACAGAAACTGTATAATCTTATGTTCATTTTACATTGGATTTACACACCTAGACTTTATTTAAAGATTAAATTAAAAATGACGACGTAATCTCGACAATTATTATAAGCTGGTACTATGAAACAAAAATTTAAATGGAAACTATCAGCTAGTCTTTTTTATAAACAAAGACCTTCTCTAATCTGATAGATGGAAACGTTTCTAGTGGACGGCAACCCTACATTTTCATTCCATAATCCTTCAGAATCTCCCTAGTTTGCCTGCCAAAATGATTTAGAGTTGCATCTGTCCAGTAATTTGTTAGCACTGTCACCCGTTTAACACCATCACTCCAGAGCGCATGCGCTGTATATCAGGGGTAAATATATTGAGGGAATTTACAGAGTGGAACTCGAGTCTATTGAAAGGGGCAGGAAGAGCATGAGAAGTGACATAAGTGACATCCGAACAACTCCAGTAATATGGACTACTCACTTCGGTATGCAGTCTGGGTGACTATTAAGTCAACTGCTATTTGTAATCGCTTTGATGGCACTGCGTGTCTCCACTTGTTACAGCTGTTTGGGATTATTCTAAAGGAAGTGAAGTCAGATGTCGTATGGTTTAGAACAGTTGCCAACTAAAGTTAATAATAAAGGAACTTGAAGTATTTTAGCTTCGACCGTTCATTTCCTATTTCATTCCTTGAAGCAATTCGGAAATAACAGGAATTTTGGAGTTGATTTTAAGAAGTATTAATGCTCAAGCAACTCTCTTCTAAAACCACAGACTTTTTAAAGCTTCAGTTCAAAAAATAAACGTATGTATGTTATAAGGGCTTATTGATGCATTTTTTGCATGTATGCGCTTATGCGCAATTTCAGACTGATCTTTTTTTGGGGGGAGGGGAGCGAAAAATCTGAGTTCAGTTTTAAAAAATACAGTAAAAACAATTGCAATCTCGAAACCTCATATCAAAGTCTAATATATTAAAGAAGAATTTTTCATTCAAATTTCGAAAATATTCTAAAATATCGAATAAAATTTAAAACTGGAAATGATTTCTTAACAAATGATTCTATATCAGTTACATAATATACGGTGTTAGAAACATTTTTCATCAACTGCAATAGAATAAATTACCGTTCATAAAAATTAAAAGCTGGGTGTAATATACATTATATAGCTATATTTTATTTTAAACCAAATAGATAAAGTACTAAAATTGTAAAATAAAAATTTAAATTATTAAGAAGTGCATTCATTGTTTTCAAATCGCCCAATTTGTTAATCAGTAACGGAATGATTAAAATCGGAAGATAAATTAAAGATGTTTTACTTTTCCGGATTGCAGTACTATAAGAATCAACTATGTGAGATCGAGCGTGGTAGGTAAATTATCTCACATTGTCAGCAAGGCATAAAGCATGGATAAATAACTTTTACTTCATCATTTTTTTTTTCTGTGTTCGTCGGTTTTCGAGGCATCAAGATGCTTATGGATTTTAATTTCCCAAGATGTAGTTCTGCATGTCAATTGAAAAAATATACCTACTTCAAAGTATACTAAAAAGAAAAATATTAAATTGTACCAATTCTGTCATCCAACGCATAGTAATCGCTTAACACTGCATTGCTGCCACAATAATGCCATCCTAAAAACATAATATAAACTAATTGTTAGTTTTTTAGTATTTAACACCATACTGTTTACTAATTAACGAATTTAAAGAGGAATTGCATTGGGAAAGCAAATTATTCCTGCACCGATACCAATCGTAGAATTCTAAATATCTAGACTTCAGATATTCGAAATGTTTACCTGAATCTTTCACTTCTTCTACCTATACTAAGTAAAATTAAGTTTATTATTGGTTTATTTTTTTGCTTTTAATTTTTGTATATAATGTAAAAGAATAATGAAAAAAGTACAGATTTCTAAGAAGCTGTTTAAAGTGATTTAGATGATTTCTTACGATACATAAATTATTATACAGTGGCGATTTCCCAACTTTTTGCAGTCCAGAGCGGTTTCAGAATTTGACACCGCTCCTAAAATACCAAAGAAGTTACAAAATATCAAAACATCAAATAGAGAAATAGATTCAAATCTGTGCTTATTTTTTAGATAAAACTCTAATTCTAATATTTTAAAATGTTATTTTGTTTGTTTCCCGTTACCATAATCGTCGCTCAGATTTTAGAACACTATTTCGTTATGTCAAATGTTTGTTGTTCCGCAGCAATTATAAATTCATTATGCTTTGAAAAATGAAATCATTAATTGGAACTATATTACCTGGAATTGAATGTGTTCATTTTTATTAGATTTGAGACTAATTCTAAATTTTCTCTAATCCGAATACTAAAAAGCCCTCGAATGTTTTAAATCTTGAATCTTTTTTATCGTAAACTAAAAACAGCTTTCATTTGATATTAAAAGTTTTAAATTAATGCAAAATTTTAAATCTGCTTCCTTTAATTAACAAAAATTAGATTGTACTTTTTTAGAAATAAATATATTTTATTAGTGAGCTACAAATGTGATTTTATAAATGAGTACAAAATTAAAACTCATGGATGTTTAAAGTTCATTTTGCCAACATAATTAGGAAACAATTTAAGGAGCTGTTCATATTTTTTACATCTCATATTTTTCCAGAACCTTTTTTAAATCAAAGCAAATTTTAGAGGGGAGGATTATTTTGAAAGTTAATATAGGTTTAAAGAGTTAACATAGACTTTGAGAGTTAATACAGAAGTCAAGACTTAACATAGGTTTAGAGGTTAAAATAGAATTCAAAAGTTCAAATAGGTTTAGAAAGTTAAGATAAAATTTAGACTCAACATAGATCACAGAATTCAAGAGTGAACATATATTTAAAAAGTTAACATAGATTTCAAGAATTAACATATGTTTAGAGAGTTAAAGGCAGAATGCAAATTTAGCACAGACACTACAGGAAATGCTAAATTCCTTCCAGAAATTTATGAGTGCTGAACTCAATGCCTCAACATGATTATAATAGAGATCAAATCCACTTGAACTGCAATACCATATTTTATTTTATTTTTTAATTAATATATTTTTTTAATAATTGCTTCTGTTTGATTTCAATCAAACTGATCTTTCTGAAAACTTGATTTAGGGGGTTTAACGCTTTTTAGGTTAGTATTCAAAAGACAAAATATTAGACTGACAAAAAATGAGCGAAGATTCGAGCTTTCAAATCTTAAATCTTCCCAGAGATTTTTTGAAACTCGAATATTCGAATGTTCAGTGTCTAATTTTTACACTTATTCAATTCTTTGAAACTAGATACCCTTTTTAATGGCTTAAAAAGTCCTCCACTTTCTACATAAACTAATTAAGAGAATTTAAGATTTCCAACGAGTTCCCTTTCTTCGAATGAGGCTCAAAAAACGAGTAATCCCCCCCCTTCTCTCCAACAGGTAATTCATGCAGATGTATGATTGGGGAACGAGACCGTCTGCATCTCTCTTTCTCTTTATTGAATAAACTTCCGCTTCTTTTCTTTTCTGTTAATAAATCTCCGCGGCATGGTCTTTAACCTGGAAATAATTTGTATTCCCCCTCCGTGGCAGATGGATTCCCTGATAGCTTAATTAACGCCACAGACTCAGGGGTCTAATGGAATTTTTTTTAATCTTCGCTATCTTTTCAGAAGATTTATTTTTCTGACCTTAATTTTTTATGTAGCGTGAAATACGGTGCCCTTTTCTCCTTCCCTCTGAGTCTGTACTGAGTAGAAATTTCTTTTTCATTAAAATATGTACTTAATATGAGATGTAAGATGCCAAATGATAAATATATGTTCATCTTTATTTTGCGGTTTCCAAAAAATCAATAAATATGAATAAATTAAAAACTTTTAAATTATTGCAGTCTAAAATTTCAGATTACAGTCTAATACAGGTTCCCAATGGGGTCGGTATTGACCCCGTGGTGTAGCTGAAATTGTATAGGGTGTTGATTACCAAATATGCGACGGTAACTGATTTTAAAAATCACGATCCATAATTACAAAATAATTTTTACGAGTAGTAAAATTATATTTATTTGTTAACTGATATAAAGATATATCAAAGTAAGGGAAGAATGCAAGTAAAATAAATATAACGAGGAATATACACTAAAATGTAATTTTAAATATTTTTAAAACAATAATAAATTTTTAAGCATATAAATTTTTTATGCAATAAGGCAGTTTGAGTAAGTGAAAAGCAAAAAACAAAAGAAAACACACACACACAAACATTTTTTTAAATAAAAAAAATCCGAAAACTTTTAGATTTTTTAATATTTTTAAAGGGGCGTTTTTTTAATGCTTTGTACGAGTATGTTACCTTTATTTATTAAATATCATGTTCTTCCATAAAATTCAATTTATTGATAAAAATCAATAAATTGAATTTTATGGAAGTATTATATTTATATAATTTATATTATTATATTAATAATAAATAAAATAAATAATTTATTTAATTTATATTATTTTATTTATATAATTTATATTATTATAAATTGAATTTTATTTTAATATATTCAATTCTTAAACCATAAAATTCAATTTAACAGCAATATGACAAAATAATTCAGTAAAAGCATATCTTTAGAATTTCCAATACACAGTCTCGCAAGCTGCAGATAACTTTTTTCCCGTTCAGTGTTGCCATTGCTCGCTTTGAAATCGTTGAGTTTGTTCCTTAAAATTCCTTAAAGTTTTACAGAATATAAAACAAATTATAAATTCCAAATTTGGGCTTCCAAATTGCCCATATTCGAATAGAGGTACCGTTGTTTTTTCACAGTGCGAGAAACATATATACATTCATGCATATTCTTCATTATTTAATTTCTTTAAATATAATGCAGGGAGGTAATATTTGGTGGCAACAATTTGAAAAGTGAAACACTGTTTATAGTGAGCCAACAAAAAATGCGAAAACGAAATTAATAGCACTTTTGGGCACATTGCCCCTTTGGACTAGAAAGCAAAACTTGATTGGAAAATAAGAAACTAGTTGAATAGTTTTCAACGAGATATATTAAGCAGTATTATAGCAAATATTAAAAAAAAATGCATCACTAAATCAAGCGCAGTTGTCACAATAATTAAAACCGAACTTCTGTGCAATTAGAATCGGTTATTTTGTTTCTGAAAACCTGCTTATATTTGGAAAATTAAAAATAATATTAATACAAAAAATAATTACACATAAATCTAATAAAACTTTTCTGAAAACGGTTGTTCCTATTCTTAGTCTAATTGTTATGTTTAAACTATCTAAGTGCAATTATTTATATTATGATTATGTTGCATACTCTATATTATAGAGAAAAATGTAAAGAGTTAATAAAGAAAATCATTCCTTTTAAAGGGATCGATGCAAGAAAAGGACTGGAAATCCCTGGTCTAACACCTCTAAAAATTTATTTCTAAACATTTATAAAGTCTCAAAAAGTTAAAACCAAAAGTTTAAAAATACGAAAAGTGCAAAAATGATAAGATTAAAAAGAACTTATCTTGTTATTAAGGTCTCAGTTTTAACTACTGAAACAGTTTCAGGCTGAAATGTTTCGATAAGCTTAGTAATTTAAGATTTACCTACCCCAGAATTCCATCATAAATTAACACCAATTGGAGATTTTTGCACTTATTTAATCAAAAAATTAATTATTCAAGACTCGGATACGCATTTATCCACCGGATCATTTGCGTACAAGGTATGCGACAAATATTTTCCTCAAGTGACAATGCTTTCGGGTGTTCCAGGACACGAAATCAGTGAACTAGTTATAATAAACACCTCGGAAAGATTTTCTTTGAGGTGCTTAATAATTCATAATATCGGATTTTAACGAAAGTTTCCCGCCAACGAAAATATCGTCTGCGCAAACAGTTCGCGTTGGCGTGATTAATCGTATTTTGTCAAATGATGTTTGGCATTTAAACGAAACAGACTTGCTTTAGAATAATGTGTTGTGAAATTAGTGAAAACATATCGTTATCATTAAGTACAAAGTGTCTGAAATTAAACTATTACGCTACCAGATTAGAGCCATCATTTACTTCCAGTTCCGTTGCAAAACGGAAACTACAGAATGTCACCAAATCATGTATACAGCTTTATTAGGTACTAATATTGTATCATATGACATTGTGAAGGTTTGTTACCGAAAGTTCAAAAAAAAAGGACTATGACATTCAAGAAGCAGAGCTCACTGGCCATCCTACTGATGTTGATGAGGCCCACCTGCGAGAACTTGTGGAAAAAGATCAAAATGCAACCAGTCGAGAACTTGCTGAGAAGTTAGACGTTAGTGCGATGTCAATTAGTCGCGGTATGCATCACATAAACTTGATGTACAAGTTCAATCGCTGAGTGCCGCATGAGCTGACTCGAGCAGATAAGGACAGACGTGTTCGGCCTACACTAATCTGCTCGAATATCAACGCAAGAACAAAATAATGGACGGATCGCCACTTGTGATGAAAATTGGGTTTACTTAAACAACACAGGCCCCAAAGGGACTTGGTTTGCGCCCAGTGAGCTCGTCGGCAGCGCCGCCGGAAAGCAGAATTTACCTAACAAAAAGATCATGCTTTGCATCTGGTGAGATTGCCGTGGAATTATCCATAAAGAGTATCTGGAAAAATTTAAAACTCTCGACAGTAAGGTGCACAGCGAGAAGCTAGTCCTTGTTAACGTAACTATCAAGGAAAAACGTCAGACTGAGTTCCGGCGCAAAACGGTAATATTCCATCAAGATAAAGCAATTTATTTTTCTCTGCTTGTGGTATTACAGTTAAAAATACCCAAAGCAAAATATTTCGATTTCCTGTTTACTTGTCGATGCTACAGCTAGACTGGACTACAATTCTAACATACCATACTCGCAAATAGAACACAACATGGCTGGGCTGAATAGAAAAAAATTAACTATCTTCTAATTTTGCCGAAATCGGTGCTCAAACGTTTTGCTATTCTGATAGGCATCTATATACGCAAGCAGCAGTAAAGTGGGCTAGAATTCTCCTCAGACTCCCGGTTAGGATTTCAATCTAGTTTTAACCTACACTTTTTGCCGTACAATTTGTATAAACTTTTGATCTGAGCGAGTAACGTGACGAAGCAAAGGATAAAGGAAGACATTAGCATAAAGCTAATTATAGACAGACGTGTTCATAAGTGACGTCAGCGTCAGCATTAGCCTAACCTTGTTTGTCTACTCACCTTGGAACCCTCCAACGCAATGGAATACTAGAAAAGAAGTCGAGATTTGCATCCTTGCGTATAAGGACGTCCGAAGGTTACGCGTCCATTTCCACATGAGCATCCAAAGTCAACAAAGAGCATCCAACTACAAACCGATTATAGTTTTCTGTATTTGAGACTGTAAAGCTTCATACTCGCTCACTGATGTTACAGCTGGCTGCGGATGGCTTTCTCCGAAAGTTCAACGCATCCCGTCCTCGTAGGCATTCCAGGCATGAGCAGCATTAATAAAATCAATTGATCGTGTTCCTGTGTTCTGCATTGCTTCTGTTGTTTCCAAATTTGCTGGTTTCAGATACGAATCTGTCGAGCTGTAAATGTCACAAATGGAACTTGACCCCTCGAACAACTTTCGCTGACGAATTATGGTTTAATTTCGATTGGTTTTCGACAATTTTACTAAGAGAGCTTAAGACTTGCTACTTGGCCTCCTAGGAAGTGACGAAATGGCCTTTTTGGGAGACGTTTTTGCTATGATCTCTTTACCTCTTCTGGACTAATAACTACTATTCTTTATCGAATGTAGCTTTACATTTACTTGTTCTTACAAGTTTCACTGCATTAAGATTTGTGGATAACGCTGATCGGCAAAAAGCGCGTTTGGTTGCGTTTATCTGCAACGTAGAGCTGCTCCTCATATTAAACTTTTTTTTAATTTTTGCCTTTTATTTAAATACTTTCAAATTATGTTGAACTTAATGAACAATATTTTTACAAAGCAACAAATATAAATTGATATTAGAAGCTACTGAATGTACTAGTAAATAACTGTGTAAAATAAATTATTCGAGTAATCTAGAAGTGATTCCAAATGAAATACTTAATCTTTAATTTCGTGTTGTATGGTATATGCTTGTAAAAAAATATATATGTTTTGCAGTGCCGGATTAAGACCTTCAGATACCCTAAGCACTTAAATGATTTTGGTGCTCTCATATACAATTACAGTATAACACTTGTTTTTACTCATTCCTTTTCTTTCATTCTTGGATTAGCTGCACCTTATATTTCATGGTAAATCCAGTAATAGGACATTTTTATGATGCTCCCTTTCTTTGAGTCCCTAAACATCTTCCTGTGCTGTCCCCTTTTCTTAATGTCCTAATCCACGCTTATTTTATTTAATTATAAATCTAACTCTGTTTTAGAGTTTGTAAATGTACTATATACGTTTGTTATAAAACTGCATTAGTCATTCTAAAGCAGTAGAATTGTATTTGCATATTGGTCAAATAACTATTACTGGTATCAGGCGTACTTATGTGCAAAAGGTTATGGTTCCATAATACAGCGGTGGTAACCCAGTCGCCGTATATACTTCTCGACAGGATAATTTTGTTTTCGTTTTAATAATAAATAATTTCAAAAAAAAATTCCTCAAATACAGAACTTCAGATGTCATTCTAATAACAATAACCTCAAATAGATATTTATAATCAAACTCCTTCTCGAAATTCTCTCAGATAAAACGCAATTTCATCATTAACAGACTGCAGTTAATTATCCTAACTTATCTAAAAAAAAAAAAAGTTTAAAATACATTTCTCCAACAGTTATCAGGATACAAAGTGACAAGATGTTTTCAGAACTGGATATGTTTAATGAAAAAAGATGCAATAGAATTTTACCAAAATACGCTGAGCAATTATTATTTTTAAACGAAAATTTACCGTTCCAGAAAATGACGAAAATCTTCAGTAAAGAAATTAAACTTTGAAACTTTTTGTCACTGTCTAAAACTGCATGAATTTTATAATTTTGCTGCACAATTAAACAGTTACTTCACCCTAATATTTTAATAAAATATAAAGAATTTCTTTGCAGATATTTATTTAATTTATTATCAGAGAGTTATTTTATTTACAGGAACATTTAGAGATATTCAACTTAATATTCAATTTTATAATCATAATATCTGTCTCTTGTAGAATATTCGGTAGCTAGACAGCATGTATTGCATTAAGAATATTTTCTAGATGTCCT
Organism: Stegodyphus dumicola; assembly: GCF_044657685.1. Taxonomy (NCBI): domain Eukaryota; kingdom Metazoa; phylum Arthropoda; class Arachnida; order Araneae; family Eresidae; genus Stegodyphus; species Stegodyphus dumicola. The sequence continues at coordinate 33,495,224 of NC_140774.1, forward strand.
CAGCATTCCTAAATATTATCCTGGTTAGGCATTTAACAGTTATTTTAGCCTTATGTCTAGCCTTATTTATACTCAATAATTCTTTCCCTTTCAGTTTTTTAAGTAAAAGAAAAATGATTCACTTTTTCATGCCATTTAAAAATTGTCCTTTTCTGATTCCATAATGTTTTATTCTTTCTGTAAACTCATTTATCCAATGAACCTCATTAGTACGGATCCGTTTGGAGAAAAATTGCAAATACATCACACGGCAAGTGATGAAACTGCAAATACATCACACTTAATTGAGTTGTACGAAAAAAACCCCATCGTCACTTCCTTCACTTAATAAAGGAGACTTCAATTACTAGGTGCTAATAAGCCAGTCCCCCTTCTCACTTGCCCTCTATCGGAGACCATCACCTGACGCTTGGGGTGTTTGAGATCGCGTGATCGCGCGCCCGCAGATGCACGTGCAAAACTGTTATGTTGTGATGTAACTGTATGAAGACTTAACTCTGGCACGCGACCCCGCGTCTTTCGCACTTCTGTGAGGCGAATTCTTTTTTCAGAGTACTTTTTAAAAATACGGAGGAACATCTGCCAGGTTCCTATTGTTCCCGAGCTGATTACTCAATTGGATTAAAGCAGAGGGTTACTTCTAAGTTTTTCATGTTAAATTTTTGGCGAAATTACAGTATCGCCAAATTGTTTTTTCGCGTAGTACATCCATCTTCATCGGAGGCTGAAAAATTTTAATAACAGTCCTTCCTTAATGTGTTAAAGAGACAAAACAAATGAGTTTTCTCATTTTTTTTTAAGTAAAAAAATCACTGCGTTTTTTTTTTTTTTTTTTTTTTTTTTTTTTTTTTTAATTTTAAGACAAGGGCAATAAGAAGTTATAAGAGAAATTCATTGTTGATTAATTTTAATTTTTAATTTTCCAATATAGTGATTTTTATTTTTAAATTAATAATGCTCTTCATTTAACTCTGTGCCTTTTAGCTTAATACCTCATTTTAAAACTCTGAATTAAAAATTATTTTGGATGCTTTATTTTATATTTTTATTATTTCTTTTCGTAGCTTTTCATTAATAGTATTTTTTATGTTTTTTAATTCAAAATTTTAATATTTTATAAAATAGTTTTAATAGTTTTATAAACAAATCCGAGATAAATTAAATTAAAAGTTTTATGGCTTTACTTTTTTGACACTTTTTAAAATAACAGCATTATATTTTCCACCGAAAGATTTAAAATATGAATAAAAAAAATCGAGAATACCGTTCTTATTACATACTGTTAGCAACGAATGCAAAATGCGCTAAGCTATTTTACAACTGTCGGAACTAAAAAAATTTGAATGGTTTAAAACGATATAATAGAAAACCCAGAAAACTGTTTTGAAAATTTCTAGTAATCCTTAAAATGAGAGACACAAACAAAAGTATTTTAATATTTATTCTAATTATGATAGGAATACGATACTTGGGATAAATTCAACTATGTGTGAACAACGTTTTGGCTGAAAATTTGGAAAACTAAGATTTTAAAGAATTTGATCAAAACTTAAATAGTGTACCTTGGCGAAACATGTTTTAGTACAATTTTCATTTACCTTTGAAGCTTTGAAAACATTTGAGAGTTTTGGTAAATTCTCTAATTTATGTTATTATACATATTGCAAATTGTTTAATAAAGTCATAAATAACATTCTGAAAGTCCTTAAATAAAAAGGATAATTTGTAAAGCTAAAATTTGATAGAGATTTATAAAAAATACAAAACGAATTAATATTCAGTTTTCTTTTGATTTTATTGCGATAAAACAAAATTGATAACCTAACAAATTAGATGCTTATCAGCGAATTTGATGTACATTTTTCCTGGTCTTTTGTGTTTTTTTCTTCTATTACCAATCAATTAGAGGGGAATTATGCAAAATGTTTCACTACTAGATTTATTCATACTGTACATTATTAAAAACATATTTACAATAACATTAAGTAATTAGAATAATTTTATCAAATTTTTAATTATTTTTATATTTCCTACAGTTTTCTCTGAAAGAAGTTTATAAAAAAAATGAGAAGTATCTCAAAATACTTTAAATACAATGATTAATAATTTATTTATTTTTAACCTGAAGTAAATTATTTTAAAAATCAGTGTCATTAAAGAAATGTCAAATTATAGGAATTATCATCTAAAGTTAGGATAAAAAAAAGGTCAGAAACTTTTCCGTGCTTTTTCATTTTGCGCATCACTCAACCTTATAATACGGTACGCCATGTTAAATCGCATTAATCATCCATGCGAACTGCCATCTCAGATTACTGATATTATTCTTGCTGCAAAAAAGACTTAAATTTTTCTTTGGCGGTTAGCTGCAAGTTCTGAACCTTCTTGCTAATCCTAAAGCAGCAAATCTTTAATTTCTCTTTGAAATCAAAATGTGCTACTTAATCAAAATGCGCTCAGTGCAGCGTAATTCTATAATTTTAATGTCAGATGCTAAAAAAGCATTGAAAAGAACATGCATTAATCTTAATGCCTTTTATCTTTTTTAGTTATTGATTATATGCATTTTGAAAAACATTTTAACATAACTAATTGAAAATTTTTATAAACATTAAAATCACTAGAGAAATAACAAAAGATGTTTTACATCCTATTTTAAGCCCGATAATACGGAATAATATATGCGCCCTAATAGCAAAAAACTTTCATGCATATTTTTTCTTTCAAATAATCGCAAATTTAGCATCATTAATTTATATCACATTTTATAATTATTCCAAAATGTAAATACCAGTAGGAAAAATATTAAGAGATTTATTAAGATATTCTTAATGAAACGGACAAAAATACCCCCTTTAAAAGCTCTTACCTGTAACCCAGAGTAATTTTGCTTACTTTTAATAATGGTAGCCTTGTACCTACTTGATGATTAATCAACCGTAATTGCAATGCTTTTTTGCTCTGAAATGCGAAGAAGGGCGATAACTTTTCTCTTCTGGAAACTCAATCTTGCTGTCAAAATTCGATTACCCATCGTAATAATTAACCCATCACGATCTGGCGGAGCAAAAGAGGCGAGAAAACGCAGGAGAAGTCGATAACGTGACTAAGGGTACGTCAATCACGTGCCTCCAGGACACGTGCCCTCCTTCACGGATTTAACGCGCAGCGTTACGTTGGAGGGCCCACCGGACTTTCCCTTCGGTCTCAGACGTGGTGCCACCGATTTTCACGCCTTGGTGATTGTCACGTGTCAATCACGAGAGCAAATCTCTCAGAATTTTTAGTTTGGGAAATTCACTAAAATATTTTCTCTGCTTTGTTGAAATGAATGAAATATAAATTCTTTTCTCACTACGAAATATTGCGTGTATGTGTGTAGTGATACTCTTAATAATCTCTAAAATGTTATTATCTTTAAAATACTCAACCTTTGTTTTATGGAATCTACACATTATCAAAAATATTCCTTGATCACCTGATTTAGTTATCCATAATTTACTTTTTCTTCCCTCAAAATCCCCTTTTTTGTGTGCGAGTGTGTAATTTAATGAAAAAAGTGTTTTATAGTTCCAAAACGTCCGTATCAAAGAGAGGCTGTAACATGAGGAAATATGATAGCCAAAATCTGCGCACTGATGTTTTCCTAAAGCAACCGAGAATATGATGAAGCCATGCTTCACTGCTTATGCAAAGCTTTTATGAAAAATCAGGCCTTCCATTGCTCAAGTTTCCTTGAGAATGAGCATGTTATTTATTATAATATGCGCAGTTGATCTTAACATTTTCCTCTACTCCCCTTATTATTCACTCCACTCCCCACACTTAAAGAGGAGTTATCCCAGATGGAAACGGAATCACTTTTCAAACTGATGCCACCAAATATAATCTTTTTGTATTTTATTCAAGGAAATTAAATAATGAAGAATCTGCTTGAATGTATGTATGTTTCTCGCGTTGCGAAAAACAATGATACCTAGAACCATCCATTTTTGAATAACTAAGTCCTGCACCCGGTATATGGGCACCTGGAAGCCCGAATCTTGAATTTAGAATTTGTTCAATTATCTGTTTCATATTTGTTAAACGTTAACGAATTTTTTATTAAGAAACTCACCACTTTCGAAAACAGTAGTGGCAACAAACTGAGCGGAATAATTTTTTTTTTATCTCCAGCGAGACAATTTATCGGAAATTCTAAAGATATGCTGTTTTTAAATATTTTTAGCCCAAATGCTCTCGAAACGTGTATGTATGTGTTGTAAGATTCCTATTTCTAAGTTACAGCTAAAGTTGAGGAACCTTAACAACTGGGAACTTAAGAACCGAATAATCGCTTTAGTTCAGTAGCCAGAGAACAGATACTCGAAAAGGTTTAAATACCCTTTATTATTCCAAATAAAGTTCACAGAAGACTCCTTCTTGGAGTTTACAATAAAGCTCCACTCGGGCTTGAACTCAGGAAACTAAGACTTTCTTTACATTATGTGAATAATGTTTTAAAATTTTTTCCTCTGCCTTGATGATAACAAAGGGAACTCTTTTTATTCCAGTCATTTAAATACACTCAAGATTTATCTAATACAACATTTTTCCATTTTTGTCCGGATAAATGTTTCTCATAACGAATTCTGCAGCGCGTTCGGCGGTATTATGTGGTGGAAAAAGACGACGCACATTATGTTTTTTCCTCTTTTTTGCGGTTGAGAACAGCATTAACCACAAAGTTAACACCATAGACCTGTTATATACTAGACGGAGTATCGCCATTCAAAACCGGGTGAAAAAGCGGCACAGGAATGAGCTGCAGGTGTTTGGGCATAAAATGGAACTGAACCCAGACTTTGGCATACTATCGCCATGGCTGGCGATTTTTTCATTCGAAATGCGAACTTGGAAAGATGTCATTTCGCAGAAGCTGCCTTTGAATTTGCAGAAGAGGTTAGATCGATAAACACCAGCCAAAATTATTAATTTCCCTAAAATTGGACACTTTATTTTAAAATTTAACTTTATTTTAAATTTTAATTCTTAAAATTTAAATAATTCTCATGCTGTAGAATAATATTTTGTAATATGTTCCTCGGCGTCTACAAAATTTAAAATAAAATAAAAAAAAAACTGGAGAGAACAAACTAAATAATAAACTAATAACTAAATAATAAACTAAATAATAAATAATAAACTAAATAATAAATAATAAACTAAATATTAAATAATAAACTAATAAGAAACTAAAAAATAAATAAGTAAAATAAATAAATAAAAAAGAAGGTTTTTTAGTACTTAGGACAGAATAAAAAAAAAATAGATAACATAAGAAAAATGAGTGAAAACAGAAAATAGTACAAAAAGGAAATTTAATATTAATACGAAAAGGAAATTTAATGTTAATACGGTGTATTACAGAGAACTACAGAGTAGGCGAATCAAAGTGAGAAAGATATTAAATTAATTGAACTAAAAATGAATGTCAATATAGCAGATATAAGTTAAAAGGAAGAGAGAGAGTGGTAAATAATTAAATTATGAAACTAAAAGGTGGTAAATTAAGACTTCCTTTTACTAGCAAAATATATATATATATATATATATATTATGCACGTTGCACAATGTAGTCACACTTATTTTAAATAATTTTAGAAGGTAAAATTTAAATAATGTTCATTATTTTTAAAAAGAAACTTAAAACTATTAAAATTTTGAAATTTAACTGCTATATAATTTCTATTTTCTTAATACTTAACAAATTCTTAATATTGGAATAAATGCCAGAAACATGATATAAGAAAGAAAATACGTGATTGAAAGTAAACATATTTGTTATATTTGGATGCAAGAAAAGGGGATAAAATAAAGTCATTCATGTCCCCCCCAAAAAAAACATAATTTTATGCAGTTCTTACACAGTGTTACATCAACATTACCAAGTATTAAATACATACGTTACTACTTCGCACATGTCCGCATAAGCAAACGCATACAAAGAATATATAAAAAACGCATTCAAAGCAGTCTGTTGGCGTATGAAATATGTCGCCAATACTAGACTAATTAAAATTATATTGTATTACTAAAATTTTAACATTTTTTTCGGAACACAGTTACTAGCAACATACATATGTATTAAGATACTTTTATTTAAATGTTATTTCAAGTATGCATATATTATATAAAATTAGAAAATCTATTTTTTGTTAGAAAACGGCAAGTAGAGTGGATAAAAAAACCTCTACATTTTATATAATTACGTTTTAAAACATTAGAAAAAGCTCAGCTGTGAAATGTTACTCCTCTACCTTTCACGTATCTGGAATTTCATCTATATGCGGAGCACGAAAGTACCATTTTTGAAGTCCGAAACAATGCGCGTACACGCAAAACATTTGCTTCTCACAAATTCTCCATAGACTGTAATGGGAAGGAAGATCCGCGGGAAATACGATCTGGAAAATGTTCCAAATGTCACGTGGTTCGCATTCCTGTTCCCCTTCAGGGTTGCCGTTTCTCTCTCTAGTACATTACAGCTCTATGGTTGTTAACACTGAGCATTTTAAAGAATTTGGCAATTGTCCTTTGACTTGGCGTATTTTCTTTTTAGCATTAAAAATTTTTCATTTACGACATTCGAAGCATTCCGTTTTTTTTTTTTTTTTCCATTGGATATATATATTAGGAAAAATGTTTCTACTTGAAGCCAAACTTTGACTTCTTTCTCTTTTTTGTTGACAATATTACCTATTTTAACTTTAAACATCGATAAACCATGGCTTTGCAGTATTTTTAATAACTAAATACGAATAATTTTCTTCGGAAGTTCAGAAACGTAGCCTTCCACCCATTGCTTCTTCAAAAGCTCCATTTTCCATGAAATCAAAACTGCCAAGTAACAGACGATAATTTATACTTTCAAAAATATAGTTGCAACTAAAAAAGAATTTCCAAGGAAATTTTTTCTTTATAACAAAGTAAAATCGTCTAAAAAATGTGCGAACAGCTTCTGTATAAATGCATTTTAAAAATCTTTCGGTTTCGGTTGCGTTATATTTCTTGGAACATATTACCCCGCTGATGTGAAGGCAGTATAAAATTTAAAAATATTGTATGCTGCATTCTGAGCTTTTGCACTGTCTATGGAGCTTCATCTCTCTATTTGATTATTCATGAATTTGTCTGCTATTGTCAAATTTTGAAATTAAATTTTGACTCTGTTTTGCGAAGCTATTCTTCGTAACTCTTTTCACATGTACATATTTGGGATGATAATACAATATTCCATAAAACTGTCTCAAATTCGGTATAGATATTTTTTATTTAACGTTTAGTTTTGTTAATTATCTTAATAATCAAATTAATTACTACAGAATATCAATCTTTGTACCAGAAACAGTTTTAAAATATTGTTTTACGAATGAAATTCTACAGGAACTTTTAACATAATTTACTAAATTAGTATTTTTTCAAAAGAATTTTTATTCTTTTTTAGCTATCTTGCAGTTAGTTACTAGAAATATCACTTTTAAATCAAAATATTTAACCCTAAATTGCTAAAATCCCCGCGATTTTAAGTGAAGATGATATCAAATAGCTAAATTAAACGGACATTTTAATGACTGTATGCCCTTTTATGCCATTTCTCAGAACAGAAGATGTTGAAGAAACAAAAGTAATGTTAGGGGTATTTCCTTGTTATATGGATTAAAAGGAATTATTTTTCTGGCAATGATTTTCTTTACCTCTTATTTTTTCCCGATTCAGTACAATAATAAAACAACTGAACCGAAATTACAGAAATGATATAATAAGACTGATTGCGTACAGTTAGCATAAAATTTATTAGAACAATTTGGATTTAAAATATTTCACTGTTAGGAACCCCGCAATTTTAATCTTAATCGCAAACGTACTTGGCAGTTAAATCTTTTTTTTTTTTTTTTTTTTGTTATTTAGTGCATTTTAATCAGTAACCGTATAGCTTGGGAACCTTTTAATATACTTTACTATTTATTATTTTGACAATACATCGATTGACGCTGAATTTGCTTTAGTCACAAGGGTAATCAACTGCAAAATATTGATGCAAAAGCCTTTTCCCTTTGCATTCACGACTAACGGAAAACACATTTTACGAGCTGAAATTTTCCAAATGTTGAACGAAAAGTTACAACCGAATTTTTTTTCCATCGCATAAAAATTATTTTGTTTTTCTCTTCATATTGGAAATCATAATAACCTCTTTCTTACGGATGCATTTCACCGTTTCTAGTGGGCACATTTGCACGCGGTGTAAGTTAATTAATCTCTTTATCCTTTTTTTTTTTTTTTTTTTTTTTGTTATTTAGTGCATTTTAATCAGTAACCGTATAGCTTGGGAACCTTTTAATATACTTTACTATTTATTATTTTGACAATACATCGATTGACGCTGAATTTGCTTTAGTCACAAGGGTAATCAACTGCAAAATATTGATGCAAAAGCCTTTTCCCTTTGCATTCACGACTAACGGAAAACACATTTTACGAGCTGAAATTTTCCAAATGTTGAACGAAAAGTTACAACCGAATTTTTTTCCATCGCACAAAAATTATTTTGTTTTTCTCTTCATATTGGGAATCATAATAACCTCTTTCTTACGGATGCATTTCACCGTTTCTAGTGGGCACATTTGCACGCGGTGTAAGTTAATTAATCTCTTTATCCTTTTTTTTTTTTTTTTTTTTTGATTATTCTCGCAACGAAAATTCAGATGCCATTGAAAGATTATCAAGTACAAAATTCAGGAGTAAACTTAAATTTCGATCAAACGTCAGTCTCTGGAACGCCTTTTTGAACGTTTAGAAAGTAGACGGATAAGAGAAATTCCTCTCAGGATCACTACCAGATACAAGCAATCAGTCAGTAATAACGATGCATTATAAGCAATATTACATTGTATATAGGACAGATAGAAATAAAGTTTAATATTGAAAATTGATCATTTTTTTTTTTGCCAAACTTTTCTGGTAATTTTAAGTCTATTACATACACAATTATCGTCACACCAGAGTAAAATTCTGAAACGGCTGAGATAACATAACCAAATGTTTTCTTTTTCCCAAAAGTATAAGCAAAAATTCTGTAGCTCAGCAGAAGAGCGCCAGTATCCTAACTGATCGAATATGAGGTACTTGCGTCAAAATTATGATCATGGTTGAAAAGGTTCAATATCTTTTCCCTATTAAATTCCATGTTAGAACCATTCTAAAAAGATCAACACCATCATGCGCATTAAAATAAAAAGGACTGTTTTGATTCCGTTATAAAGTATTTTCTCTCTCCTTTCAGCATACCATCGTGTTGTAACTGAAAGCATACTCGACGCGTGTTCGAGAGATCTATGGTTCGAGTCCCAGGGAGGGTATTGAACATTTTTCACGTCTCCTGCTTCAAAAAATCCTAAAGAATCTACACCGTGATTAGTGATAAACCGCTTTAAAATACTTGCTATATATCTTTTCAAATAAAAGAAGAATTAAATCTTAGGAAAATGCCGCTTTGACTTCATGTACGATTAAAAACATCTTGTCGAAATTCAAAAACAGTTTGCCTCCAAAACTTGGCAACTCGACACTGGCATTTTTCTTCCAGTCTACAAAATGAAAGTTAGGTACTCTTCTTTACAACCTTCAACAGAATGGTAACCAAACAAATAAAGTTTCCAAACGTGTACTGGGGGCCAATATATATCACCGAGCCTTATTCTCTGCAGCAACAGAAGCTTACAATCGGCAGGGGGTTCAGGGGCTATCGCATAATCAGGCAGATACCGTGAAGTAACTCTCTGCACATATCGCATGAGAAAAATTACACCCGAGTCCGGACTGCCTGACAATAGATCCGGATCAACAACAAGGACATCCTGAATTGGAAAAGCAGGGAAGAGGGGGCAAAAGAGACTCTCAATACGAAGACATGCTAGGGAAGTACCGTGATACAAGTGCAGGAATAATACTTACTCTTTCACCTGATCGTGATAAATCGAGTGAGGGGGAGGATTATAGGTTCCTTTCAATGTGGGTTGGTGTGCTGCTCGTTTTTTGATATTGTCTTGTCCCGTTTCATCCACTTTTGCTTCTAGAGAATCGGACGATGTGTGATTTATTGAAGGGTGAATGGAGATAGCGTACAGATTTGTATGGTAATCGCCGTGAATACACGAGAAACGAAGTTCTTCATCCTCAGATATCAGGAAGTGAAATCTTTAGTAGATAAAAACATAAATAAGCATAACGTATGCTAAATATAGTAGTCAATTTACGAAGCTGAATTCATAAAGTCATCGAGATTTGAAAAAAATACGTTTTCACTATTTAACTATTTGAATACGTTCCATCAGATAATGTATAATTCTTGTTGCTTTCATAGAACTTCTGAATAACATCGTAGAAGTAAATTTATTCTGTATTATTCGTTAATTTTTCCCTGAATTTTTGGAATGTTTTTAAGATGGTTTCCTTAAAAGTCTGACTTCGCTTGGGGGTAAAAAAAAAATGCGTTCCAAACAGTTCAATCTGTTTGGAATGAACTACTAAATGACAGTTATGTAGAGTGTACAGAATATCATTAATCAGTTTTTGAATACATTAATTAAAAATATCGGGTGCCCATAAAGCAAAACAAAAAATCCACTTCTTTCGTGAGCAGATGATATTAAACCAAATTGCGAAATGATATGTATCAGCAGCGCTGCAATTCTTTACCCCTGCTAGCTTGTTAAAATAACTCAAATAATCGATTCTTAAACTTTTGTGGTAGATGTTCTATATGTAATAATTGAATCAAAGATTTTGTTAACACAAATCATAAGGCGTAAAAATATTATTTACAAAATGGTTGAACTCAAATAAAGGGGAGTTAAAAAATTAAAATTTAAATTTAAAATGTGTATTAAATAGCATAAGTGTAAAAAAAAAAAACTTTTTTTTTTTTTTTTTTTTTTTTTTTTTTTTGTTCAATCATGATTTATCTGGTTTCTAAAAATGCTTTATTTTTAAACAGAAAAAATTCATTTCTTTAAGTCCTCTGTTCCAAATGAAAGGACTGCTCTCTCGTGAAATAAGAAGTTTTTTAAAGCAATATTTTTATTTACCTCTAAAACAAATTGAGTTTACTATCTTACAAAAAATTACAATCGTATCATTAATGAAATCCAGAGCTTTCTTCTTTTAAATTAAAATTCTTTTTCTTACAAAAAAAAAAAACATTTTAAAAATAGACCAATCACACCTCTATGAAAACTGCTCATTCTATCTCGCTTCACAGCTATAAATTAATAAAAATAACTTGAAACATTGAATTACGCCTCGAATTTTTTTGCACTTTCTTTGTTAAATGCATTTAAGTCTTAAATGCTACAATTCTTGGTCAATAAATTCTGCATAATAGATTCTGCAAATATGAAAAATCTTCCGAATTATCGTTTCATCTACCATAAACTTTAATACAGAATGGAAATATTTTTTCACTTTATTAAAATTGTTAATTAATTTTTTAATTATCGATTCAAGTTTTTAATTTAAATCGCTTATTATTTTTAATGTTCATTTTGTTTAAAAACTTAAGTTAAAAAAAATTCAGATTAAAGAAGAACCCCCCCCCAAAAAAAAAGGATTCTAACCGAGACAAATAACCATTTTTGTACTAAAAGAGATAGAGATAATTTAAATTCATTATTTTTAAAATATAAACAAATTTTAAATAATAAAATTAAAATATCTCTTTCATGAGATGGATCACGATATAATATTTAAATTTAGAAGGGGAAAATATCTTCTCTGCGTTCAGCTGCGTGAACACGTCAGCACTACAACACCTGCGAATGCAAATCCAGCTATCATGAAGTCTTTCAAGAGTTTGATTGACTCGCCGTATTACGTCATAGCATAGGCTGTGTCGTTGCCATCTAAAGATGAATAATATTATGCTTAGAATGATTTCTGTATTTTTTTCTTTCCTATAAAAGCCCTGTAACTGTCAAGTGTTTCAACAGCTGACACGCAAATGTATTTGGTTATTTTGATTCTGCTTCTCTTATATTTTTTTTATTGCTTTTCTTTCTTATTGCTGTAAATGGGAATAAATGAATGGTATAAAAATTCAGAAGCAAAATTTTCGCTGATAATTTAAATATTACATTTAAAAAAGACCCTCTAGAAAAAACAAAATATAAAATGATGAAATAAATTTATCCAGTTCTATCTTGCTTAAAGAAAGCTGTCCGATGCATTTAAAATATAAAAAAACTGATGTGGACACCATATGACTTCCTTGTATGGCATTTAATTTAAACTTATTTCTTCAAATTTCATTAGAGCTATATTTCTCATTCAATTCAGTTCTCACTTCGTGGCAAGAAAAAAATACGTAAAACCACAAAATATCTTCATTAAAAATTGTAGAATACAGAAAACCCTAAAACAATAAATAATGTTAAAAAATCGTTAAAAACAAAATTAGAGCTTAAATTAATTAAAATTAGGCAGAAAGATAGATTTTTCGGTGAACAAAACTTTTGACCCCACTCGGTAAAAAGACACTAAAATTGATGTAGAAACCGACTTAATTCACTATGCTACTAAGTTTCAAATGTAAACAAATGGCGGCGGCGTTAGGCTTAGTGGAACTTAAACAAATTTTAAACTGTTAATAATTCTACAACTATTGCGTGCAGATTAATTAAAGACATAAAATCCTTAACCAGAACACAAGAACAATGTCATTCAATCACTTTTAACAGAAAAAAAAAAAGCACAATTTACCAACATATAAGAACAAACAAACAAACAACAACAACAAAAAACATAGCTTAATGAACTGGATAACAGAGTGGGTACATATATACATATATTTATATACTTTTGGTGCAGCTGATTTTTTTTTTATTTGAAAACATACAGACTCCCCGTGCAGCCCGTATGTACAACACGGGGTTTACAGAAAGTAAGTTAACTAAAACATTAACAGTTACATGCATAAATAAAACGAACAAAAGCAGAGAATAGCAGTTTGGACCTCACGGAAACAGATAAGTTCAGTGGCCAAGGTCCCTCCGAACATTTTCAAATCGTTCTGCAAGCATAATTATAGGCCATCAAATGTAGGGCATGAGAAAATCAAATGTTCCACATCCTGAGGTACTCTTTTTGAACATTCACATAAATTGTTTGATCTTAGATTAAAACGAAACAGGTAACTTTCAAATTTACCGTGACGAGATAAAAATTGAAAAATTTTAAATTTTATACAGAAAAAAGACTCGGCATGCAGTCTATGGTAAAAAAGAAGAAAAGAAACTTTTGGTGACTAATTTGTCGCAGCTGGTAAAGGTTGAAGAGAAGAAAGAGAATCAGAACAAATAAGGTACCTTGAGGATGTTGTCTCATTATCCGCTACCAAAACGAGAGGTTGCACATGTACATGTTATAGCAGTCCCATACACCAAAGTTTCAACGTTCTGAGGCTACGCGTTTTTGAGTTATGCAAGATACGTTCATACGTACATACAGACGTCACAAAAAAAAAAACTCTTCTGAATTTATTTTAAATCCATATCACAATCCGTTTTGGGAAAAAGAGTCCTTTATTCTTTCCGTATAACAGATGTTACGCAAAAATATTGCTTAAATATAATTAAGAGCGGTCAAAATGGACAATTTCGTTGAAATAAGGTACCCGAAATGTTTCGCGACTACAGCATTTCTTTTAACAACATAAAAAGGAAAATAAGTAAAAATTGGAAAATATTCTTCAAAAATCAAATGTTTTGTCTATGCAGAATGTGAATTTGAACCGCGCAGTCATGATATTTTTTCCAGTAAATATATTGTACAAACTTTTAGTAATTTATGTGACGTAGAATAGTCTCAAAGCAATCATGAAACATCAAAATATCGTGAAATTAATAAGTTGGGTATGTCATGAATGTTCGAACAATTAATAATCCTTTTATCATCAATTACCACAAAAAATGCCCCCATATCCATTACAAATACTCTTCGTTTATGATTTGAATAGTATTAATGTGCATAATATTTACAAGTATTTTGTGTCATATGAGTTAATAATAGCGATGTAAAGAGACGTAATTCATCCTGCAAACAGAGAAGTATCAACTCAAAGTACTCAAAGTATCAACAAATGTAAGAACAGTATTGTAAAACATTTTCATTTTCCTTATGACTTTTTAATTTATTTTCTCTATAACTTATATCTATCGCAAAATACGTCATACTTATGAATAACATAAGAAAAAGGAAAGAAGAAAAATTGAACAATAAGGAAATAAAAGAAGAATTTTGATATTTTATAGTTTTCGAAAAGGGATATTTATTTAAATCATTCAATGCATTTATTTAATGTTGATACTAAATGGAACAAAAAATGCCCCGCCTCAAATAAAGATTCTTCAGTGATAAATTTTTGAAATGCAGGGTTAAAGATAATCATTCTGTAATAAATGACTATAGTATGCATTTCAACTGCCACATATAATACTGTGATACATAAAATTAAACTTTGATCATCCAGGTTTCTTGTCGTGCATTACAAATGCTCTCTGTGAGATTACGAGATGCAATCTATATACGTTAAGGCATTCTCTAAGGTGAAACTGCATGGGTGTTGTGGATTTTCCTCCCATTAAATGCTGGGTGATAATTGCAGCCCAAAAGTAATATTTTAAACATACACTCTTTTCCGTGCACACAAGAAATCGCAAGGAAAGAGGTCCTGTGAATTTTAGAGGGCAGGTGAGGAGATACACTGTCGTTTGCTTTTTTGGACCATAGTCTAGGCGTGTTGGGACTCAAGGACCTTACATCTGAATGCATTTGAACTGTGCGACAAGAAACTTGAATAGCCAGAGTTTATGTATCACTAAAATATGTACTGATTAGGTTGTTTACTATAACCATTTCCTTAGTTTCTCCTTAGCGGCAAAATCCACTTACCCCAGATAGAAGTTGCCAGATATTGTAATCAATAGGAAATTTCTCTTGCCAACACTTCGTGTTCAAAAGTTTTCCTTGAAGTTATACTTTCGTCTTCCTTTCTGCGTGCCTTAGCGATGTAAATTGAAGCACACGCGAGGCGTATTCGGAAGGTCTGGAGTTCTAAACCCAGTGAGAATACTGCACATTTTTCTCGTCTTCAGCATCAAAACCCTAATGACTCTACACAGCATCTTAAAGGAGATCTTTAATTTTTATTTGAATACTACTACATTATAAAACATACAGGGAGGTCGCAAAACACTTTGCCTATAAATGAACTCCCAGCGGCTTATCCGCTCAACCAATCGAAATGAAATTTTAGATATTTTACATGAAGGTATGTGCTCGAGAATGTGATGATTTAAAACACTGAAGATCTCACGATTAGGTTCGGCCACATCCACTTTTTACTTCCTTGTACGAAGTAAAAAGGAAGTATTGTAATCGCGAAAAGTTTCAGGCAGCATATTTCAACGAAAATATCCATTTTGTCCGCTATCGAATGCAATTTAACGATGTTTTTGCGTCATATCTGTACGTAAGGACAAAATAAAAGACTCGTTTCCTCCCAAAAAATTATAAAACTGCTTTAAAAGGAATTCTGAAGAGAATTTTTCATGGCGTCTGTACGAACGTATGTACGTACGTGTGTACGTATCTCGCATAACTCAAAAACGAGTAGCCTCAGAACGTTGAAATTTTGTATATAAGACTGCTATAACATGTAGATAAGCACTTCGTATTTTGGTTGCAATCGGCCGCACCAAACATATATAAATATATTTATTTATATATATATCCACTCTGTTACCCGGCTCAGTGATCTCAGTTTCTTTACTCTTATATGTTTGTAAATTGTACATTTTTTGCTTAAAAAATGATTGAATTATGTTGTTTTTATCTTCCGGTTAAGGTTTTTATGCCTTTAGTAAATCTGTATGCAACATTTTTAGAATTATCAACAATTTTAAAGTTGTTTAAGTGCCGCTAAGCCTTTTTTTTTTTTTTATGGTGGCCATTGATTGTTTACATTTGAAATAGCAGACTAATGGATTTGTTGCCAATCTAGAGAAACTTAGCTTCGCAACAACAAAGATAACGTCTTCATTTATTATTGCCAATTAAATCATGCTTAATCCTTTCTGGAATTTTTTCGAGGAAATAAGTGTTTAAGATTTACTTCGTAATTTTTAATACAGATATTTTGAGTTTTTATGTGTTTTTGCCTTCTCGCGAAGGGAGAACTGAATTACTTGAATGAGAAATACTCAATCATCTGTGAAAAACTGTTTCTGTTTTGTTTTGTTTGCATAATTTCTTTTATACATCATTCTAGCTTTATTATAGTATTTGAATAGAACCTGTGGCAACGATTAGATAATTCTGTTCTTTAAATGATATAAATTTTGTGCATTATGAGTTATAATATGAACGAAATTAAGTGAATCTAGCGCCAGAGTGTCGCTATGGTAAACAAATAAAAATGAATTTTAAAGAATGCATTTATTCTATTGTGGTTTATGCGCTGTCGGCTAAGTAGATTTAATTCAATCCAATAAGTTTAAATGAAATGCAAGAAAAAATGCGTATAATTTAATATTCCGTATAAGGAAGTCATGTGGTTTACACAGATTTTTTTCCTGCTCAAATTCATCAGCGCATTGAAAAATCATAAACGGCGTTGGAACAATACACGGATCACGAAAACTACCAGTATAAAACATTTGCAAAGAAGAACATTGTGAAGGACTGGCGACAACACAAGAGAGTAGAGAAAAAACAATTTTCATAGGAATTGCAAGTGTTCAGTGTGTACAACAAAGGTAGAATCATCTCCTGTAACTTTGCCGTTTCGTTGCCACCACGATCCCCCGAACTCACTGCAATGGATTTCTTTATCTGAGATTATCTGAAATCTAAGCTGTACACATCAGGTCCACGAAATTTGTCAGAACTGATACCTGTAGACGTGAAGTCATACAGATTCATCCTGCAATGCTCGTCGTTGCAACAATCTCTCGCATACAATGCGTTTTTGTCTACGGAGGTGGAGTACGTTGAAATTTGTAATACCAATAAAAGTTTTTTCCCTCATCTCTGTTGCGTTGTCACTGGTCTTTTATACTGTACTGCTGTTCTTTGCAAAAGTTTTGCCCTGGCAATTTTCGTCATAAGTGTATCGTACATCCAACGCCATTTATGGTTTTTTAATGCGCTCATCCTGTTGCGTAAGAAAAGGGGTACGGCCATTCGAAAATGTCAACATTTTCTCACTGTAATCTTAATTGTGAGGGCTCTATATTGATTTAAATTCGAGCGTATGTCTTTAAATAATAATATGTGGGATTTCATTTCTATTAATTATGTGGCTAGGCCGTTAGGGATTCATATATTGGGAAAGTTTTATTATGACCACCTTGCAGTTACGTAATTTAATAACTTTATCGTTCATTTATTTTGATTTAAAAAAATCTGTTTTATATATTTTATATTATTTTTAATTCCTAATGTTCACAAATATTTGCGCCATTCATTTGGCAGCACTGGCATCAACAATAGTTTGGCGATTTTTTACGGTCCTCAAAAAGGAATAGTATCAAAAATTGTGTTCTGTAAACAACAATTTTTTTACAGAGGCTGTTCACACATTTTTAGACGATATATATTGTATTCACAAAACTAAATTACATAAAATTCTTGTGTTTTAAATGTTCTATTTGACATCCCTTATTCTGAACTATCTTTCGACACCGCAATTTCCAGGATAATAATGCCTTTTGAAGTGGCAGAAGAGATATTCTATCCCATTCCTCCCGAACAGCTTTCCAGTGTCCTGTTAGAGTTTTGCGACAACGTTTGGATAATGCAGTTTTTGAAAGTCCGAAAGCATCTGCCTAAGTCCATAGGTGACACATCGGGAGATTTAGTAGGGATGTCAGTGAAGCCTTGATACCAGTTTTTTGTTCCATTTTTTTTAGGAAATTTACAGTGGATTTTGATGTGTGACTGCTAGCTTTGTTCTGATGGAGTCTCACAGATTGATGGCACTGTGGGTAAAGTGATGGTATTTCATTCAGAAAAATTTGCGATACAATATGTTCCTGATAGTATTTGGAGTTAATCTTGACATTTTTTTGAACTCTTTTTATTTTTAACTTGTCATTATAAGAAAAGCCAGCAACAATCATGAATCCCTTAGAAAAACTTTCTTTCGATTCTTTGAACCATTTACTTAAATTTTTTTCTCCCCTTTTATGATAATAAATGGCTCTTTTTTTGTTACAATCATTTAAATACACCCATGCTTCATCTATTGTGACAATTGTTTTCCATTTTTCTTTGGATAAGTGCAATTCTGTTTCTCATATAGAATTCTGCAGCGTGTCCTGCGTTGAGCGATATGCTTTGGAAGAAGACGACGATGCACATTGCGTTTTTTCGCTTTCTTAAGATTTAAATCAACGTTTATCATTTTGTTTACAGTGGACACCGAGCATTTTAATGATTTTGCAACTGTCCATTGACTAGGGGGATTTTCTTTTAACATTAAACAACGTACCTTTGCAATAGTCGAAGATGCCCGTTTTTTCCTTGGATATTTGTTTGGAATTTTTGTCCCACTTGAGGCTCCAATTTGACGTTTTTTTCCTTTCTTGTTTTTGATATTACCTATCGACGCTTTAGATATCACAAAACCATGACTCTCACATCGTTTTTGGATAACGGAGTATGCATATTTCTCTTCGGAAATAGCGTAAATGTAACCTTCGAACCACTGATTTGTTAAATTCGCCATTTTTAATAAAAACAAAACTTTCAAGCCACAGACGATAATTTTGACTTAGAAATATTCTTTGGTTAAAACCATAGTACAATTGCAATTACTTCTTTTGCAGCAAACGATTTTTTATTACCGCTTACCAAAATCGTCTAAAAAATGTGCGAACAGCTTCTGTAAACCAATTTTAATATTTGCTCTTCTATATGAAATATATTATATGTGTATGATATGTAAAGCAATGTAAATTTTGTATTTTTACTTATAAAAAATTAATTGTTTTAGTTACTGATATGCCATTGCAATTTTATTCTGAATTTAAGTTGGCTGGCTTGATTTATCAAAATAATTAAGAAGGATTACAATACTTCTTCGCTCACCTAGAGCCAAATAGTTAAGTCGATGAACAATAGCAGTTCGACTTAGGTTTCATTCCAGGAGAAATGGCTACCTCTATGGGCGTTTTTGTGCTTCTCCCATGCGTAAAGTGGATGCGAACCAACTTCCCTTAGAATCTCCACCACGAAAGCGTCTTTTCTCTTAGGCAGATAGCTTTCACATGCTTTGCCATAATCGAATACCACATGCTTTGTCACAACCAAACAATATTTCTTCTATTCTTCTATTTATGGATAGCAATAGTCTTTTACTTATAACAGATGGCCCAGAGTTATCTCAATTTGAATTGGAAAGAAAATGCCTGAAAATTTGGCAAATTTTCATGTTTAGCAACAGATATAATGGGAAAGTATCACACATTAAATAATTATAATTATTAAATAATTATAAGTACTAATACTAATAATTACCATCACTTACAATAGGATTATAACACTAATAATTACTATATAATAAGGTGATCCCTTTTGCCTTACCATGTATTTTTATCATAAATATTATAAAGCATACTTTTAACATGTTGTAAACTGTTCTTCTCTCTTTTTTATTATTGATGTAAAAAACACACTTTCTGTTTCATGCAGGGTAGCAAACTCTCAATAAGTTAAGATGAGCCAATAGAAGGATTTCCTGTTTATTCCAAGAGGTTATCTGGAGCGTGAAAACGTATTATAAAATGAGTGGGCAGATGTAATTTTTACCTTAGGAAAATATATTTGTATTTAAGAGAACAATATTTACACTGCATTATTTAAAATTTTTTAAAATTATTTTTTCCCTTCTGAAATTTTAGATCTGCTTTAAGTCTTTGTATCAGTTCTTACAGCATTAATTAATAATCGAAATTTTCATCATTTTTCAACTAGCTTGATATTATTAAGACGTTAATACGTTAGAAAAAATTATTGAATGAATGACGAATTTATTGTTAGATAATTTATGTTTTCAAACGAATAACTCATCTGAATATACTCCTACTTTCGTCTTATACGCATTATAATTCGCAGTATTAGTGAAAGTTATATTTCTAGTAAATTCGGTCATAACGAGTTATTAAAATTAAAGAAATGCTCAAAATACACTTAAGTCAAAATACGTCATGAAATATTTGTCTTGTATCAGTTCAAAAGAACTCAGAAAGAATGGCTGACAAATCCACTGGTATCCAATTAGGTAAATATAAATAAAAGCAAGTTTCTCTCCAAACATGGGCTATGCTCGGAATGCAGCAAATTGTTGACTTGTTTTCCCGCTGCCACGAACACGACGACTGATCGTAATTAACGTAAACCACTGGCAGACAGCAAGTATTCACACCCTCAAACACATAACTGGAGAGGAGGGGTGAGGCAGGGGAGATGGGTTACGAGAAAAAACATCCTCCCCGATCCCTTTACAAATGAAGGGTAACGGTGAATAGCTATTGCAGCTGTGAACCTCCGACCTCCGAAGAGTTGTCGCAAAGTGGCTAAAAAGGAAGGGGGAGTTTGGCATGAGGTAAAAAAGACACGGAGAAATTGAAGAGCCGAGACAGAAACGAGGGGGCGAATTTGAAGGTTCATTTACAGCCTTCTCTTCAGACCATTCGCCGACTTCAGTGCTCTCCCCCAACTCTGTTCTGGGAATTAAAATAAACAACTGAGGTTGCCTGCCGAGTTCAGAGTTGCCTGTCAGTGGGGCTATTTGTTTTAAGTTGTGAAAAGGGACGTGTGTGGGTGTTGGATGGGCGAGGTTGTGCGCGAAGAATCACACTCCCTCTTCCTCGCAAGATCATATGACAAGAGACCAAGAAATGTAACACACTTGAAGCGCGACTGTGTTCGAAATCAAACGTGACGATGGATGCAGAGAACTAGTCCGAACTGAGTTTTAAAACGTAGAAAAATTCAGCTTTAAAGAGGAGTTAACTTTTAAGGAACTATACAGAACACTCCTGTAAAATTTTGTACTCGGGTTTAAATGAAATTTTAAAAAGTTGGTAAACAAAACACCAATCCAAAATTTGAAAAACATAATATTACAAGGACAAATAAGAAGATGCATAATACAAGCTTATAGCATGTGATGGTCGATGCATCTTTTATTAAGTATATTCTAAATACTCTAACGATATATACGCTAATGATCTGATTGCAAAGTTCGAAAAGGAAAAACAACTCAACTCAGATTGTAACTCAGATTAGGTTAAAGTCAAAATATTTGACAAATGGGATACATTCCGCAAGAGAAGAGGACAAATGACCTTATTCGTTTCCATTAGTTCTACATAAAATCCCGTGATCTCTGAGATCTTGTCTGTTTACATAAGCTACACGTAAGTCACGTAATGTCTAAGATCATCGGAATGAGTCTCATTGACGTTATGTCGAATTGACGAATTCGAAATTAATATGAACCTATTTCGATCAGCCGAATTTTCAGTTAATCGATTTTTTAGAGCGCCCCTTCAGTTTCAAATTGCTTAAAGTTTGCTTTCATTTTATATTCAAATCATTTAGTTTCCTCTTAGCGATGTGCTGTTTCAATTTGAAAGCTAAAATGGAAGTTTTGTGTAACATAGCACAAGGGCTGCGCAGAAAGGTATCTCCACGTAACTGGAAGTTTGTCAGACAGTGGTTTATTGAGAAAGTTATAATAGGTCTGGTACAATATCCATAACGTAAAAATTGCCCAGAAACAGTATGTTTTTTCAAATACTAATTGCAGCATACTTCCTGTGAGGTTTAAAACTACGTGGTAGATAAATCATAAATCTTTAACCCTTTTAAGAAAAATAAGAAATAATCTCTCGATATTGTTAGCTAGAACCTTCCTACATCATTCTCTCTTTAATCTTAGAGATCATTAACATTCAGTTTTATGATATCTTACAAAAGATTTGCACAATATTCCAACCAGACCTATGCACTCTATTGAAAGCATTATCATACAGTTTACTGAAACCTATGTGCAGATTTTTGTATTTATTTTTCTACAATTTTTAGTTTACAAACTATGGCTTATTTTAAATAATTTCAAAGTCACAAAAATGGAAAAAAAAACATATTAATACAAGTGACAGTTTATTTCAACTTTTGAAAATAGCAAACATGGGTAAATATGTGAGAAATTGCGTTAATACTTGCATATGATTAAAAGAGACTTTTCTTCCTGCATAAGCAATAATGCCTTTTAAATCCTAAGCGTCTCAATATATAAAAGCAGAAAAAGCAATTAGAGGCGCTGTAATAAACGTCGGCAAAAAAACTACTGAAAGTTTATGCCTAGACTTATTTGTTTCTAAAATTCTAATAAATACGTAAGCATAGAGTGCTCGAAACCAGGTGCTAGTATTTACGAAGTTAAACAGAGGAAATTAAAAAGAAATCCCAAATTAATTGTATTCCTAAACAAGTGTAAAATATTTCCTAAAATTTTAACATGCTTCCTTGCGTTGTCGTATGTTTCAACAATTATATTTAACAACATTTCAACGTAACAAAAATTTAAAAATTTAGATTTTTTTTAACTTCAACATTCATATTAGGAAATTATAAACGTTGCTATCCTTCCATTTACTTAAGTATAAAAATTCATGATATATTAATTTGCAGGCTGCTATTAAAATATCATAACAGAGGCCATATTATATTTTTTAAAATTTTTTAGAAATTTAAGAATTTATAGATAGTAAGTCATAAAAATACGTTGTGACAACTGACGTATAAATTATCCTATGAAATAAAAACATCAACAACACTGTTTACTTCCTAACGGTCATTGAGGCTCATATATCAAAGCTGAATGCACGAGTAGCGACATTTTGAAGAATAAGTGTTTACACCTTCACACTGTAGGTCAGCAATTTTTCCCTTTCCTTTTCGTTACAAGGGTGGTACAGTTATTCTGAAAGGAATCAATATCCTGTCAGACGTATATCTGATCGACGCTGTTGGAAACTTATATCGTAAGACAAAAAGTTAATTGCGCATTTTAATATGTAGTGACCCTCTTTCTTCGCTACAATTATTACGGAAAATTAGTATGTCAGAGAGACTTGCTGTTGAAATTTAGGTTATCAAATAAGACCTTGCAAGATCCTGATATTAATTCTTTTCGCTTATGCTCGTGGACACTGTGGAGATTTTGGAAATGAGATGGCTAGCGTTCTAGCAAAGTTAGCCACGAGACTTCCAATTGATTTAGATCTCCTGTTCCTGTTTCTCACAGGAAGTTCTTTTATAGAAATGAAGCCCTCTGTATTTGGTACAGAGAATATCTGGCCTCACCAAAAGCGCAATGGACAATTTTTGACAATTAAAGTCAATTTTTAACTCGGTGTGCCAATTTTAAAAGCTGTTTAAAACGATTTGGACGTACATAAAGTACTTTGTGTTGCTGCGGTAGCGGGGATAAAGATGGTTTGGTTTATTTGATTATCGCAAAGCAATCGAGAGCTATCTGCCTAAGGGGAGAGATGATTTCGTAGAGGATTTTCTAAGAGAAACTGGCTCGTATACGCGTTATGCACGGAAACTACGAAAACGCCGAAGCAGCCAGCTCGTTCGCAGAATTTGAACCTCGGATCGAACTACCAGTGTTCAGCGACTTTACCGCTCGACCGCTGGTGGGCCGATGAAGATGTAAAGCAAATTCTTCTTGAGTGCATTCATCAAGTCCAGCAGGTAATAATAATAATATAAGATAATTTATGTAATTTTGAAGCGCCTGCTTGTATCTTGGCCACCAATTGTTTTCCTGAATATTTTCGGACTAAAGAGATAATTTCTGCTTTTCGGAAATTCATTCTCAATTTAGACTTTTGAGTTCTCTTTATTTTACTACTTCTTTATTTTAGTTTTTCTCTTCATTATTTTTTATGTAATTTTTCCACATCTGCAGTGCTAATTATGTTAGTTGGGGTTTTTTTTTATTCTGTAAATTAGCTGTGTAAGCCTCGAGGTATACTTTGTGGGACACGAGAAGTTGAAATTCAAGTTAACCGAAAAAAACGGGGGTAATAATTAATGAGATGAACTTATAGTTTTTTTTTCTTATCTTACTTGTTAGATTATTATTTAACAATAAAGTATTGTAAGGAAAAATAATTTGTATACCTCCAGTTTTCAAAATATCAGCTGGAAGAAATTTTTCAAAATAATATTCTGGGAATTTTTTTTTCTGTAGAAAAGTATACACGATTAGAAATTAAAATTTGAAATACTCAAGTTGTCTACTCAATTTCGACTATTGGATTTTGAGATGCTAGTTGAAATTTGGATTCTTACACATTTTTTGTCAAAATGTTGAGGAAATCAGTTTCAAGCTTCAAGAGTTTTAATTACATGATTCATTAATTATATTTATTTTTGAAATTAAAGTTAAAAATAGGTGTGATTATTGATGCAATAATACACGTTTATTTTTAACATACCCCTATATTAATTAGCGTGTTTCAAAATACATCTGCAGAGTAATAAATAGAGATTTGTTTTTATAAGCCACATTTTCAATTCTTTTTTTAAATGCTGATTTTAATTTTTTTATTTAAAAACTTTTATTATTAAGCAAAACTCCTTCATCATTATTGTTGATGTAATATTTGCTGATGATGAAATGAATCTAAATTGAATATGTAAAAACGAGAATCAATATATTTCACAACTTGTATTTTAGAAACAAAATTTCTTTTCTATCACTACTTCAAAATGCTTAGATTTAATGCGTTTATTGAGCAGAATAACTTCAGACACAATTTAGATATTATTGAACGATTTTAGAGTTAACGAAGTCAATGTTTTCAGTAGATGGCGCATTAAAATTTTTATTACTACTGCATTTCTAATACAGACATAGGATCCCATTAAAATTAGTTTAAAAGCCTCTCTTCCCGTCAATTTTTTTGCCTTTGAGGGGAAAACAAAGTGCTATGAGGAGTTAAAAGATGTTTTGAGGGGATTATTTTTTAACTAAATTCATTTTTTAAAATAAAATTCAATGTGAATTTCGCACATAAAAGTAAAATAAACAAGAGTTAGGTGGGAATGGAGTTAAAAATTAATCCTTTTCTAACAATTCATTAATTAAATATATTTTATTTAGGTATTTCTAAACAATTTTGTTTCATGTTAATTTTGAGTTTTACGGTACAGTTTGACTTAATTACAACTGAAAACTGGAGTAAAAATTTAATTAATACCTATAAATCAGGACTCTTTTCCCGATTATAAGCAGTTCTGCTGCAATCGATAGTTCCCTTCTGCATAACAAGAGGTATTCTGTGCCTCAAAGGTTGTCCCCTTTCGCGCGGCAAATTCGATCTTTTGTTGTCCACAGAAGGTGCTGTCAAAACGTCACGGTACGCCTACGCGATTAGGGTGTGATTTTAACCACTTTTCCAAACAAAAAAATAGCTTTCAGAAATCATTGTGATATGTTATCGGAATACCAAAACAACATAAAAACATCTAGTTAATAGTATTTCCTTAATACGAGAATGTATTGTCAGTAATCGGCAGAAACTTGGTGAGAAATTTTAACATCTAAAGCAGATCTCAAGTTTAACACTTTTTTAAATAGTCTTTTTATCATTTTCACACTGATCTTAAAATCTGTATTATTTTAAGTTTGCTCATCTCCGCAGTTTTTACCTGTGGCAAGTATATTCATCTCTTCAGTTTCGCCATGATTCTGATAGCCAGCTAAATACATATTAGTTTAAAATAGAGACTGTTTAGATTCTTTTCAACTCTGAATATGTGACAATTTGCTGTTAAAGCAGTGAAAATAACATTTTGCTATTAAAGCATTTCAAAGCAGTCTAATAAGTGAACAACGAGTGGGATAAATGTGCAGTATATAAAAAAATAAGAAAGCAACGGAAATAAAAGAAAAGGAATTAAAATTCTAAATAAACACTGAAAATTAATTGTGGAAATATTTTTACCAGTGTTTTACCAAGAACAGCTATTTTATCCGCTGTATGCAATAACAATCTGTTTGTCTGAAATTTTATGCAATTTAGAGCATAAAACTTCGGATAGTAGCCGATATTTAGCAATTTTTTAAACTAATATGGTGTGAATAAAGTTTATTTGAAATAAATATCTGTTTATTTGTATAATGTCTCGGCTAGTGTCCTCGAAAGAAATTTTCCAAAATGTCATAATAGTTTCGAGAACACTAGTCGAAATACAACTCTACTCGTAGTTTTACAATACATAAACTTTTTAGGTTTGGATTTGAATTTATTAAATATGGCACAGCACACTAGGGCTATCTGCTTTAAGGAAAGGATGCCTCATACAAGCTTTTCGAAGGGAAACTGGCTTGTATTCTTGGAAATCCACGAAACTTTAGCGCTCATTTGCGAAGTATGATCCCAAGTCGTACTGTTAGTGTTTAGCAATCCACCCCGTCAATCACGGGGCCTTTTTATATAGTAGAATTTTGGTTATTGAACACAAAATGCTTCAGATAATCTCAAATCCAGTAAAAACTGTTCATAAAACAGACCGTTTGAGAAGACAGGAATTGTTATAAAAGTGAAGTAACAAGCTACGAGTATAATTACTACACAATGAAATCGGTAAACAGTTTGTCTTTTTATATGCAGAACATTAAAATTATCACATTGGAAAATAAAGATAGTTACGACATAACAATACACTGTGTAAAACTGCAAGTTTAGTCTTAATTAATCGATTTTTCTTATGAACTGGAACTGTATTGTCATTTGTTTTCGTTAGCTCTCAGCAGAATGCAAATGAGACACCTATATTGAAGATCAATTTCCTAAAAGTTTAGAAAGAGAATGCTTTTGGCAGCGACGATGACCGTTGTACTATATTCCCACTCATCTCTACTACATATTTATTCGGCGTTAGCCATTTTGCTAGCAGAATCAATCACGCACTATGCAATTAGAGCAATTGTGTTTTGGGCTGTTTGCAGCACTATTGTGCCCCGTATCTAATTAATTTAAAAGTTCAAAGTTCACATTTCGGCTATCTAACATTCAGCTAGCTGCAGAGATTTAAATTATAAGCACAAGTCGTACATTTGGTCAGTTTAAAATTGCATATAAAATGTTGCTTAAACCTCTTTAGGATTCAGTTGTTTTTTACATAAAGAGAACGATAACTCACCTGGCTGTCTTGAGAGGGATTAAGAAATCATGTGAATCACAGAGAGAAATACCACAAACTGTGTAATAGCCAAGAAAGGCGTTGTGATGGGTTTTAGAGGAAATGATAATAAGTGCAACGCACGCGTCCAATCACATCTGTTTTGTTTTTTTTTCAATTAAAATAACGTGAATGTTATTGTAAAATAGGAATAATCCGAATATGGTTAACAGTTCCTGATAGCTTACAAGAGGGAACCCCACCAGTTGCTGAGTGGTTAAGAGCACTAAATATTGGTAGTCAGAGTTGGTTTTGGTTCATTCCCAAACAAATGGGCTGGCTATGGGGTAGGTTTCGTGATTATCCCACGTGTAAACGTGAACAGGAGCCAGTTTCTCTCAAAAATTCCCCCACATAAACATTCCATCTCTTAGGTAAATAGCCTTCGTAGTTTTGCTCACATTCAAAACACCTAACCTAACGAAGCTCAAAAGATAAAGCATCTGTGAGCAGATCTCGGGCTCGATCTCAAGTTCGGAGAAATGTCTTTACATGTGTTTTCTGCAAAGTTCAAAATGTTATGTTAACGTTGGCTAACGTGCTTTGCTTTATGTGCTCCATTGGCTCATTTGCTTAATCTAAACTGAAAAGTTTTTGCTTACTTGTAAGATTTATTCGCTTCCGCTTTCCATTAACATGTTTTAATACAGTCATAGAAAACAGGGGGTCTCAACCGGTGGTACGCGTACCAGTGGTGGTACTCAAGAGAAAAATAGGTGGTACGCAAAGAAGCATAGTATTTTTAACTATTAAATTCAAAAATTAAAACCCCAACATCCTGATTTTTTTCTCTAACACTCGTAAATTTATACGATCTTTGTTCAAGAGTTGTGATGGTAGTAGTACTTTGTATTGGTTTTACTGAAGGTTTTCAAGATTTGTTTAGATGGTACGCGTTAGTCAAAAGGTTGAGAACCGCTGCTATAGACTGAAAAGAGTATATAATTAAAAGATGAACTAAGAAACTGTTCAGGTTAAACTGAGAACTGTGAGGTAAATATAATAAGATGAACTCCTACAAGTGTATTAATGAACTGTTTTAATTTTAGCCACTTGTTAAGAATGATATTGTTAGAGTTATGAAGGTTCGTTCAGTAGCAGTAAAACAAATTTTTTAATGAAACGTTGTAGGACAGCGATAATAATAATAATAATAATTTGTAGTATGACTTTGAGGTAATTCTGGAATGCCGAAAGAAAGGGAATAACTGAAGATAACTGAAGATATAATAATCAAGTCTCTACTGTGTTACATATCGTTGCACAAACATAGCTAGAAGCAACTAAATTGCTTGGAATTTTAAATAGAATCGTTTGAAAGAGCTTGCAAAGTGCTCACCAAAGAGAAGTTTTTAATTTTTACATTGTTTTAGCTTAGAAATCCACGATACACTGCACATCTTTCTGCCATTCCGAGAACATAAAATATGGAATGGAATAAGAAGCGGATAGATCATGGATTTTCTTGCAGTTCCCCCAACAAAAAATATCTACGTCGAGCATTATTATACAGGGGCTTCATCATGAATATTTGGTGGGGACGTAGGGAATAGGAAAAGAAGGAGATTTCACATAGGAATGCATGGGTGCATACAGACCTGTATACCATGTAGTAGGGCAAAATGACCCCAGTTCAGTGATGGAAAGAACACATAAGAAGGAAGTAGTAAGAGAAAAACATTTATTATCTTACATGTAACATTTCTTTGCATCGGTTTCACAGACTTACAAGAGGTTCTCGAACTGCTGACCATGTGCTAGAATGCATGACTCACAACGGCGTTGCATGGATAACCGGACCTTCTGGAATATACCTGGCATTTACATGCATATCTGAAAGTTCATTCCACGTATACCGGTTCATGTTACTTCTGCAAAATCACCTAGTCGAATGACGACTGACTGCACATGTCAAACAGCTGTGCTTATGTATGAAAGTTGCGTACACATAACGCCCTCTACACCACTATGCGTTCGTCTGCGCCCATACTTTCCTACTTTCCTATATGAAATCTCCTTCTTTTCCTATTCCCTACCTCCCTACCAAATATTGATGATGAATTCTGAATCACCCTGTAGAGATAAGATTTTAGTTTTCTATTCTGATTGGCAAGTCAAGTTTCATAGTTAAAATTGTAACAGTTCATTGATACACTTGTACGAAATAAGCAAATGAAAATTTTACTTGCATATCGATGACCCTGCAAAAGGCGTCTATACCTATAAGAAGGTTGCTTTTTTAAAGTTAAAAAGGTTGCTATTTTAAGTTAACTGATTTTCATAAGAGTGCGAATATTTCTATGTTGGGGACCCTCTTATGGTAATTTCTTTCTTTTCAAACACTGGCTGATGCACATATAGATGCCGGCATCTTTATGGCAGGCCACCGCCCTGAAGACATCCACTATTCCTGGTCGCTAAGTAAACAGTCTTCTTTAGGTTTTCATATTTTTCCGTAAGAGTGACATTTGGGACAATACGAGACCATTTCAAGTTCTTCCCATAGGTTGAAAGCCCTAATGTATAGGGATACTCTAAAAGATTCCTTTATTTTCAGAACGCTATACATTCAAAAGTATTACACGTACAGTTAATGAGGGATACTTGAAAATAACTTCAAACTAATCTTTTTTCTGTGAGAAGTATGTGACAGATGCAAGTTACCCGGGTAGGTCACAGCTGTGGTTGTTTCCACAATCGGTTGCTGTTTCCAGAGTTTTGTCGATTGATGTTCCAATGAAGGAATGTCCAACAGGACGGAAATTCAAGTTCGTCGATACCTGAAGAATGAACTTCGGTATCGTTGGAGTGAGGATGAACTCGCTTTTCCCCTCAGGCCCCCAGGTCACCTGATTTTACTCTTTATGACTTCTTCTTTTGGAGCACATTAAAGACCTTATGTACCTTTTATGTACCCCCAATCCCCAAAATATTAGAAGAGCTTAGGGGAACGTATCATTGCTGCAGTGATGACCATTGACAAGATGACGCTATGAAATGCGTAGGACGAATTCATCTACCGCCTGGACGTGCATCACATGACCCACGGGGGCAACATAAAACATTTGTAGAATGTACAGTAAATTTTGCTGAGTTTGCTGTTGTTTTCATATATCATTCATGATTTGTAAGTACAATACTTTTGAATATATAGAATTCTGAGCATGAATAAATCTGTTACAGTATACAGATATTTTTCTATGATTAATAAATCAAAAAACTTCAATTGCTTTTTCATTCAGTTATACTATTAATTACTTTCTCTCATTATCTACTCGGACTTTTACCAATCAGTGTGCACTAGGTATGCACTAGGTTATAAATTATTACTGAGATGTTACATTAATTTTTGACACGTTTCTTGAAATCGTATATCGCATCTATATAATCAGATCTAGCAATACTTTTAGTAGCACAGCAAAACATCCTAGTTTACCCCCATTTCATTGAATGTGCTGAATTTGTAAATGTAAACTTTGTAAATTACTGTCAATAACTTTTTTTGTTTCCAAAAACTTTATTTTTTGTCCTCTGATGTTGTGGTTTCAAGTCTTAATATTCATAATTCAGTTGATTTATGTCTGTTCAATTTATTTGTTTTCCTTTCTCATAAATATATTTAAATTTAAATAGTTATTGCTGTTAATGTATCTGAATGGACTGATTGTTTTGCTTTCATTTTATTTTAATTAAATTACAGCTTTTTTAATACTTCATTGTTGCCAAATAAATTTCAGCTGTATGTCATTTCTGCTATGTGTATAATATATTACGTAACATCAAATTTCCCTTTGAACATTTTCTATGAAAATATCTTTCCAAATGCAATTAACTTTTTCATTCTTTTTCTTGTTTCCTAACTGCAAGTTTTAAATGAAGTTTCGTCTATTTTATATTTTTACTTCTTTAAGTTGCTAAAAGTCTTCTAATTCAGTTTGTAATTTTTGATTTTTTTTGTCTGTAACTAATAATATTGTTTAAAGATTCTATTTGCTCATTAAATAATTTTGCTTAGTTATTTTTCACAAATTATAAAAATTTCCAAACACTCAAAGAAAATCTGTGTTAGAATTACAATTAAATGTGAAATATATATTTATATATATATGAAAATTCAGTATATTAAATAATCTTAAAATATGACATCGAGCAAGTCATTTAATAATGAATTAAAATAGAGAGTTTTACGTAACGGATTTTAAATTTGTTCTTTTTAAAGGCCTTTTTTAAGCTTAAAAATTCACATTCTGAAAAATTAAAAATACCTTTTTATTGTAATTTCTTTCTGACAACTTAAAACAAAAAATTCCCCAAATAATGCAAATTTTAAAATAAATTACAAAAATTCACCGATTAGCCCTTTTGAAGGAATCAAATTCATTTAAAATAATCCATAAAATCAGCGATTTGCTATTCCGAGTACTTCCTTCAGTATTATCCTCATTTGTAAATTAAAGAAATATGTAATAAAAGTTCGGTTAAAGTTATCAAAATATCCATTTATTGTGATTATCAGGATTGTACAAAGTAATATAAAAAAGTTAGAGTTTTACGTATCCTTAAAGAGTAATCCTCAAAGAAAAGGGATAAAGTATTTACTGAAAAGCAGTTAGGTTCAATCAGTTGGAATGTATTACCTTATTTTTTAAATATATTCTTTGGGAAAAAAAATGGGCCATTGGTTTGCGTATAGAAGCTCTCATCATCAATCACGAGGTCATTTATAAGGTCATAAGGCCTCCCAGAAATTGGAGGGGTTGGTGACCAGATGGTCTCATTTACTCCTGATCTGACCCCTGGCGGCTGTTTTCTTTTATTTTCTACTCCATGCACAATATTATCTCTCTATTTGTTTCGAAACTGTTTATTGCTTAAAATATATTCTCTTCCGACTCTACTAATATGCTCAAACATGATTAAAGTAACTATATAAAAATGTATTAAAATGACAACTTAATGTTCCTTATGAGTTCCCAAAAATCTAAAATTTCAAATTGGTTTATCTGCTAGGATTCAGAAAAAGACATTTTTATTAATAATATTATTACTGAGAAAAAATATGAAAATATAACAAAATATACTTTTTGTTTTCCTAAAGCTAAACGCCATATAAACGTATAAGCTAAACGCCATGTGTACTATATTCTAATGTCGGAACTTGTCATCTCCTTACGAGTAAAATCCATATATCTTGTGTGAAATCTGGTCGTAAGTAATTTCTGTGTTTGCAGCCCTTGAGGAAATGACGCAACACGATTCAAAAATACTCCGTACAGGTTTATAGGTTTATTACGTGTAAAGTCTTTTAAACAATTAGACAAAGAAATTTTAAAAAATTTTACTTCTCATAAAAAAAAAGAAAAAGAAAATAAGAAGAAGCCTTCTGTTTCAAATGATTATAAAAGTATGCCAGAAAAAAAGTTTCGTCCTTCTTTCTTATGTTGTGTTTATGAAACATGGTTTTATTTACACTCTCAGTCACTTTTCCTCTTGTTAAAAAATTCGCACTTTCATCTTTCAAAATATGTCTCAGGTATGAAATTTTGTGCAACTGGTCGTTTCATTTGTCAGTTCCTTGTCACATTCGTTTGCTTGGCCAATCGACGCAATCATTAGAACATGATAGTCATGATCATGAAATTTCAAGACTGAGAAAAGAAATATATTAAACAGTACGTCTGGAGTAGGTTTCCAAGAATTCATTACAATTTTCTTGTGCCAAATTGCTTGGGAAAAATTTTCAATCAGTGAATTAATTTTTTATAGCTTCCAATTCCCTTAAGATTTTACTGCTGTGGAAAATGATTTTAATCCTTATTCCCCTCAAGAGGTCAATTTTGAATTTCCACAGGTCTTTGTAATAATAAAGTTCAATATTAACAGCAAATTTTCCCGTAACAGTTCTCTGAGTGATTAACTTAACTCTCAGATGGACACACAAATAGCTGTAAAAGACATAAGATGTAATTATACCTTTCTCAGAAAGATTTCATTGAAAATCTAATGAGGATACCACAAGACTTCACTGAACGGCCCGTTAAATTATACACATTTTTTTTTTTTTTTTTTTTTTTTTACTGGGGGTTCATTTAAACTTAATTTCTTGAATTGTTCTAACTTGAATAACCGATATGACGAGGGAAGTTGAAAATGACATCAAAATTGCTAGTTTTGAAATAAAACATCCCAGTCAATTTTTGTCGTAGGTGGATCAAAGTTCTTATAATTTTATTTTTTCATAACAAGTATAAAACTTTTCCAAATGCATATAAATACAATTAAAATACAAACTATCCAAATACAAATATTTCCAAATACATAAAATATAGGAAACGGGAGACCGCATTAAAAATAATTTCTGATATTAGTCTAAAATTATTATTTTTTTTTAAAAAATATTGTCTAAACTTGAATATTTTTGTCATTTGAAACACTTCTGTAATTGGAAGTATCTGTAATTGGAATCGTTGGGTAGTCATATATATGACTACACAACGATTGTGAAAATAAAGGTCGAGAAAGGACTTTAAAACCTAGTAAAGAGTGAATATATAATATACGTTTGGTACCACTGATGGCAAGAAAAAAAGAAGGCGCAGGACTTCAGGTTATAACAGTCCTATTTACACGATTTCAACGTTCTACGGCTAATCCTTCTTATGAGTCATACGAGATACATATATATATCACGAAAAAATCTTTTTTAAATTCATATTACGAGTAATTACAATCCACTTTGGAGAAACATATCCTTCATTCTGTCTGCACGTACAGGCGATACGAAAAAAAAAAAAAAAAAAAAAAAAAAAATCGTCCAAATGGGTCCGGAAACGGTCAAAATGGATATTTTCATTGAAATATGGTACCCGAAAGTTTTCACGATTACAATACTTCCTTTATTTTGTACGAGGAAGTAAAAATAAAAAATCTGATGTGGAAACCAGATGAACTCCTTGTACCGTCTATTAAATTATGCACATTTTTTGCTACTTTTCATTTAAACTTATTCCATCGAATTTCGTTGGAGATATACATCTCATTTAATTAATTCAGTTCTCACTTCGCGGCGAGGAAAATATACATAGAAACTCAAAACAGTTTCATTGAAAACTGAAAAATATAGAAAACCATAAACCATCAAATACAGTTAAGAAACAATTTTTACAATTAAAATTAGAGTTTCTACTCAAAAACAAACAATTCGACAGGCGGAAAGAAGACAGATTTTTCGATACACAAAACTTAACGTTTTCTTTTGGTCCCACTCGGCAAAAGAAAAGGGAGGTACAGAAACGGACTAAATTCACTATTCTACGAAGAGTTTCAAATGTTAACAAACGGTGGTTACGTTAGGCTTAGTAGCACCTAGACAACTTTTAAATGATTAATAATTCTACAACTATTACATGCAGATTAACTAAAGACATAAAAAACTTTACCGGAACATAAGAACAACATAACTCAATTACTTTTAAAGCAAAAAATGAACAATTTACCAACATATGAGAATTAAAAAACTAAGTTCAACGAGCTGGGTAGCAGCCGTTATCTAGCTCGTACCATATATATATATTTCGTGCCGCCAGTTTGCAACCAAAAAGGGAGGCGCACAATTACATGTTATAGCAATCCCATGTATAAAACTTCAACTTTCTGAGGCTACTCGTTTTTTGAGTTATGCGAGATACATTCATACGTACAAGCGACATAAAAAAATAAAAATAAATAAATAAAAAAAAAACTCTTCTGAATTCATTTTACAATTCGTTTGGAAAACAAAAAGAGTCCTTAATTCTTACGTACAGATGTCACGCAAAAGCATCCCTCAGATGGATTCAAGAGCAGTCAAAATGGATATTTTCGTTTAAAAGTGATACCCAAAATTTTTCGCAATTACAATATTTCTCCGGGAAGCTCGACTTTGGAATTTGGAATTTGTTTTATTGCCTATTTCATATTTTGTAAAACTTTAACGAATTTTTGATTAACAAATTAAACGATTTCAAAGCGAGGAATGCAAAACTGTACGGCAAAAAACATTTTTATCTCTTTTTTTATTTTTAACACGCGAGACTGTCTATCGAAATTCTAAAGATAGGATGTTTTTAAATATTTTTATCCCAAAGGAACATTAGCCCCAAATGCTCTCGAAACGTGTATGTGTACATAAATAAAATAATAATAATAATAAAAATAGCTTCTTTGGACGCAATATGAAATCTGAAAGTTTTCAGCTTTCTTACTTGTAGGTATATATGCTTTCGTAATTGTATTTTGTATTTTTTGTATAGTAATTGTATAATTTTCCGCTTAGTGTTTCAAAGCTTTATTGCTAAAGTTCTGTAATGCAAAATGATCGTAAATTGCTTAACGCATTTCAGTGACAGATAGTAAATGATTTAAGAAGGATACCTTTATTTTCATTGCAATAACTTAAACACGTTTTTAATATACGTGTTAAATGTTATAATTCAGTATTTGAATCTTGATGATACATACGGTATTCAACCCGATTCGTTTTTTTAGCATTTCAGATGTTACGATTTTAATGATTTCATAAATCCATTGTTTAAATTCAATATTGCTACATAATTTGCTGCTTGAAGATTGGTCTTAAAATTTCCTACTTTAAGAAACTTAATGATGCGAATGACTTGTTCAACCCCTGCGGAATTATATGGGGGGCTGTGAAAACGTACGTTTTTACAATTAAAGTAGCCCAAAGGAACATTAACTTGCATTGAAAGTAAATGGTAAATATGGAAGTCGTTTGATATTCATTTAGAAATGCTTAAAAGAACGTTCGGAACAGCTTCGGCTAATTGCAAATTGTCCCTTGTTGGTGATGCCAACGAAGAATAAAATGGTAGAGATATTCTTCAGTTTAGATGTATGGCAGATGTAGTTATGGGGTCGTTTAGTTTTCGAATACCATAAAGTGGAAAATTGCTGCGTTAGAAATTACGGGTTATGAAACTCCAGATGCTTTCGGCTTGAGTTAAGATCTGTATTTATTTTAAATCGATGTTAAAAGTTTTGGTTCCGAATTAATGGACAGAATTGTTAGACTCTTGAGAAGTCATTAGGATGGTAGCGCCTTAAATACTAGGAAACACGTCTCGAGAATTTGGTGGTGGTGGTGTATTTAATTATGGCAAAGCACACCAGGGCTATCTGCCTAAGAGGAGGGATGCCTTTCGTGGAGGACTTTCTAAGGGAAACTGGCTCGTATACACGTTACACATGGGGAAAACCACGAAAACGCCCATGCAGCCAGCCCGTTCGCGGGATTCGAACCTCGGACCGAACTACCAGTGTTCAGCGACTTTACCGCTCGGCCGCTGGTGTGCGTCTCGAGAATTTGAAAAATCGACTCCAATAATGTACGTAATACAAAGTAATGAGTTATCGAAATGTTTTAAAATGTAGTATAATTTCCAAAATTTCTTGAATTGCTGCATAATTTGATGTCAAATACAAATGGGTATACTCTTTAACTGACTTGCTCTTCCTAACTGGAATGCACTTACAAATTTATGACAATCCCCTAATTTAGTTTCTAGGCCTAATGAAAGAAAATAAGTGTGGCAAAAAAATTCTCAAGCAATTGCAAACCGATGAATGGCATTTCCGCTGCTCTTAAATATTTTCATTTATCACCTGTCAAAAAAAATCTTTCCCTACCCTATAGTTTTAATTCTATTTGTGCAAATGTGTAACTACCATTCCTTAAATTATAATTTCAAGTAAAACCTAGTATCAACGTAAATTTAAAGTAGATAATTTATTAGTATTTGATACTTCCTAATAATGCTTCAAGAGGTGCTTAGCTGCCCTTGGTGACTTTACGGAAGCTGCAAAGAAGTTACCGGTTTGGAGAGAAAATTAGTAACTGCCACAGCTGCGGTTGCGCAATAAATAAATAGCAGTGTACTTTTGCCTCTTGGTTACAGGTATTTCGAAGTTAACTGTGTGTAATATTTATATACATATATCTGCATAAGCTTAATGCTAAGTGATGTCGGAATAAATTAAATTACCATATCCTTCGACCGTGAATATAAAGACATTAAAAAAGAAGAGAGAAGAAGATGACAAAGCATGACCTTTATTTACAGTCTTCTGATGTATCATTCTCTATGCATTTTTTATTTTCATCTTAATTTTACGATATAAAAGAAGGACAGGAAATTTAAACGAATAATGAATTACTTTATATTTCATAGATTGCTTCTCTCACCTAAATGAGAAAATCTCATGGCTGTTCATTTTTTTAGGTATTGATGTAATAATATTCGCTCATTCATGTAATAAATTTTGGAAGCATTAAATTTGGGAAGCGCTTCAGAATATGCATGTTTTTCTCCTTTCCTTTCGTGTTAAAAATTTATTCTCGTGAATTTCGAGGAATGACTTAATGTAAGTAAATATAGTGTTCAGTTGAAAGGTTGTTGGTATATTCAAGTCAACGCACACATAATGAGTAGGTTTTCGTCAAATTTTTCCTCTTTTATATTTATAAATAAATAATCTGCAAAGAATGTCGATAGAAAACTTTTTGTAGAACAAATAGTGGCTAAATTCGAGGTAAAAAAAAGCAATAACAAAAGTATTAAAAGTTGTCTTTCTTATTTTCGTTTAATGTTGTCAATTTTTTTCGGGGAGGTGGCTGACAGCTGTTAGCTGTATCAAGTTTAAATGGTATTCAGAACGTGCAGCATTTACGTAATGGCCACTTAGATGTCACGAATTTTAATTTGCACTGCAGATTAAAGAAAAGAATTAAACTCTATGCTAGTTGTTACTTTTCTAGTTTATGTTCACTATATCTATGGCAGAAAGTGCATTTGTCTTGTTACGTTAGTTATATTTATATATTACTACGGAGTTCAGGAAAATTTAAAACTTTCGCTCTCCAGTATAGTGCTGTCATCTGCAGCGTTTCTGAAGAGCTATTTTTATTCAATTTTCTTGGTGCTGTTACGTTAGTTATATTTATATATTACTACGGAATTCGGTTAAATTAAAAACTTTCGCTGCCCAAAATAATGCTGCCATCTACAGCGTTTTTGAAAAGTTTTTTATTTGTTTTGGTGCTGCCATCTATTGTGTAAAGATGTAAACATTTATTTTTTCTAAATCGTGATACCATTAAATTCACATGCTAATAAATAAGCAAAACAGGAGAAGCATAGTAAGAGTGAAGGATTCCCTTAATGAGAAAGTTGATTATTTGCATAATATAAAATAAAGGATCAGTTTGTACATTTATTTTAAGATTATAATTTTTGATGAGATTAATTACTAGTTGCTCATTCATTTTATACTAGTAGAAGCTCACTATGTTTAAAAGATAAATAGGCAATGATAAAATTGCATAGATTGTAAAGAATAATACTGCAATGATGGGAAAGATATGAATCAAATGAGTATTTGAATTGAAATAAATTACGTATGTTTCCAAAACATACGAAATAAGAAATATAAATGATTATTAAAAGGATAATATAATGTTTTAAGTGAAAAACTATTGACAATTCCACACAATGACAAAATGCACAAAATACTTTAATGTACAGATAATAATATAAAAAACATTATTATATTTAACATTATAATACTAAATTTTCTTAAATGAAAAAAAAAAAAAAAAATGCTGAATGACTGCATGCCAAAACATTTTGTACTAGGTGACGGAGAATGAGAACAGAATTCATGAATTTCTATGAAACAATAATACCTATTTTTTCATAGAAATTCCGTCACCTAGTGAACGTTTTCTCATTATATGGTGTAATAGTGAGACTTTGGCTACATAATTTAAGCTCCTTGTTTTCGAGAAATTAATTTGGTCTTTGATTTTTTATATCAAGTTAATAATGTGATTAAAACATATCTGTGATCAGAAGAGATTACAAGTTTGGATCTTTACTCACTTTACGAATTTATTGACAATCGCTTGTGCCCTTTTTGCAGATTGCTAAAATCGAAACAACTGGGAGAAAATTTTCATCGTAAGGCTCTGAGGAGAGCAGGTTCATTGCCATCAGGATTCACAGCATTGGCCTAGGACACCAGATCCGGGGATAAAATTTCCTTATTTTATATCCCATTATGATGTTAACTGAACGCTTCTTTGTCTGAGATAGCTTTTCAGTAAACAAGTTATTGTTCCTGGGTAAATGGTTGTTGCTAGATTGCTTATAATATCCGGCCATTATAGTAAATTAAATGCACCTGGAATTCAAATTGATATAATCATAATGTCCTTATTGTTCTGCCTAGTATCAATTATAATATTCAGCAAATCTTTCAGCCCATGTTCTGTAGTACGAGGAATGAATTAGCGCTACCAATTTAAAGATAGTGGTTTAATCGTGCAGCACTTTGCTAATTGAATGCATGTTTACACTTTGTAAAGCCGATGAATGATGACTATGAGCTAATAATGTAACAAACATATCAAGCGCTTAGGTACTTGTAGCATAGGCTGAGTGCTCTAATTAGTTATTGGATTAGCACAGTTGTATGCTTTGCGAATTTTCACGTTAGGCTGCTCTGCATCTTTGTGTGAGTAGATAAGTATCCAAACTGGGCAGCTGCAAATGATTATTTTATGTCCACTCAATGAAGATGTATTTCTCACCAACTAATACTGGATGTGAGTTCCGTCAGACCAAGTTAACCTTTGGCTCTTCCGCCTCCTACACATGATTTGTGCCGTTGTAATCCCAGGCAGAATGCGATATACTGCGGCGTTGAATGGATATAGGTCCAGTTCAGCTACCTGAAGTCCTATTTTGGTCTTCAATGGATTACAGTGGGCGTAATTACATTAGTATAGGTGTTTATGCAAGTAAAGATCTCCCGTATTCCATCTGAATGTCTGAATTTAAAGGAATGTCATATTATCATTGCTCACAAATAAACCTTTCTTTTTAGGTACTCCATTCTGCATTCCATGCTGAGATGCATTTATTTCCGCACTTTATTAAATATCATTTAATAACTGTTCTTGAAACAAAAACTCTGACTAAACAAGACCATTTTTGTAAATATCAATTTTATTTAAACTTTAAAGGGGACTAAAAATATTAACTACTCTCTCACAAAATGTATTACTTACATGCCCCAAAAGTCTTTAGAATATCATTCTGATGTTGCCATTCCTCTTTTCTTTTATCCATAATTCACGATCTTTACAATGCAGAGAAGCACCGTGACAGTATACTCTTCTGCAGAAATCAGTAGGGGTTAGTTCCATATTCTAGATTATTGCAGCTTGATTATTCAGTGATGTGAAATTTCTGAAGCAAGAAGATACTCATTGGAGCATGTCTTTTTTTATGTACAGCTCTTGCAACAAAGCTGTTTCTGTATGAAGCTGAGTGACAACCTGTATGATATTTGGTGTGGCAAGATAAGATCTTGCCACACTAAATATCATACATCTTTGTAGGTTACACTGGAGTATCCTGCAACGCTACTGACGACTGTGTTGCTGTGCTTGTCTCTGAAAACACATGTATATTGCTGCTAGGAACTTAGAGCTGCTCTATAAGCTAGACAGGCACTACGGCTAGCTTAATATCTAGTGACTGCTCTGTGCCTTTTATGGTATTTGGAACTGTGTAACTGGAAGAGGTTTCCTTGGAATATTTGTGACTAGCAAATAGAGGCTTTTGCTGTGCCTAAGAGGGACCGAAGTAGATTTACAAGAAGACTGTGGTGTCCCAAATCTTAACAGCTGTATCATTGTTGGAGACAGCGCAGAAGGGCAGAAGTTAAAGTCAAAGCAGGTACAACCAACTGAAATACACTCTGTCGTATAATTCTTGCGTATGAGTCATATCTCATTTTCTTTTTGCAAGTTCGGTTGCCCTGGCTAAGCTCGGTGTGTCGAATACAATAATAAAATATAATAAACTAAAACTCCTTTTACGTAAATCTCCGTAAAAACGCTTTTTATAACTCCTTTTAAAAGCTTTTTAAGCTTTTTATACAAATTTGCTTAAAATAAATCAAATTTTCCTTAAAAATATCCCCTTACAATAAATTAAATTCAACTTAATTTTGTATAAATGTTTTCCTTTGTATAAATGTTTTCCTACATGTTTTCCTTTCTTTCTTCTTTATTATTGTTTATAAATGCATCAATTATATATCATCTGCATTTCTGAAACCGCTGGTTGTTTTATAAGCACATAAGCATATAAAAGAGCATACATAAGCATTATAAGAGCATACTCACAAGACAAATCGATAGTTTACTTGGGAGCAAGAAATTTAAATCACAATTCAAGTCTTAATCGAAGCGCGTTTAAAAAGGCTAACGCATTTGCGTTATTGATATACTTAGCACTAAAAATGTTAAAGACCTAAACGCTGACTCATTCGAGAAGGCAATTTTAAGTATTTCGTGTAAATATTACTGAAAACGAATCAGGTATATGAAACTCAACATAAAATATGGATCTTTATAGAAGATGGATCTTTATAGAAGATGGATCTTTATAGAGGAATCTTTATAGAAGGATCTTTATAGAGGTACGGAAAGTTCCAATTCGTAAAAGAGTTTAAAGAAATTAGTAATTGAGAAATATTAAAACATTTAAATCACAATTCAAATCGTAATCGCATCACATTTTACAAAAGCGAACACACTTCCCTAGTCAATATGCTTAGCACTAAAGCTTAAAGGCCCAACCACTGACTCATCCTAAAAAGCAATATTAATAATTTCACATAAATATTATGAAACTGAATCAGGTGTATGAAACTCAGCATAAAAATTAGTTCTTTATACAAGATTTTATAGATACGAAAAGTTCCAATTTATAAAACAATTAACAGAAATTAATAATTGAGAAATAATAAAATGGATGGCAGCAAATTTTTGACTTTCGGAAGAAAAATTAGTAAATCTTACGAATGTTAACTAAACTCGCACTGCAATTACTTACGGTATTATTTTTGAATGCCAAATCGGAACATTCGTAAGATGGGTAATCGATAGATGGCAGCACAATAAAATTTCGGTAGGAAAAGTCTTAGAAAATAATGAAGCACTGAATATTTCCTTAAAGGGAAGGAAATTTTTTTCAGTTATTTACTATGTAATGTATAAAATTCGATTTGAATATTAAAAAGAACTTTACAATAAAAATTGGTCTATGTTTGATGTTTACTCATTATGCACGGAATTTTTCGGCTTGTTTGTGAATGAATGAATGAGAATTATTACATAAGACAAAATCAATCAGCAATTTTTAAATAATACAAACTAAAATCTAAATGAGTGCAAGCCTATTTACTGTAATTATAAAATTTATTCATTTTTCTTTACGCTTCACTCGAGTCAAATATTATTATGAATAAATAAGTTTTGCTGTTATAATCCTTAAGACTAAAAATACTTAGCACTAAAACTACGACCGTTTCTGACATATGTAAGGAACAATCTGCATGATTAACGATAGATGGCAGCACCATAGTGATAGGTTTTGAGACTGAAGGTTGTATGGACTATTTTTATTGGCATTATTACTGTAAGCAAAATTAACTAAAAAAAAAAAAAAAAAAACTTGAATTTTATAATTCATTATAAAGCACTTAAGATGATATAAAATTTTGCTTAAAAATTAAGCAGCAACTGCTGAATATTTTGAATATGCTCAATTATTTAAATTAATACTCGTTTAAATTAAAATTGGTAGTTGTTTCTAGGTTCCAAAATATAATAATTATTTTATGTCGGCAAAGGAAATAAAAAAAAAATATTACATGGAGTTTTTTATTAGGTTTAAATGTTTTCAGTTTAAAGGGTTAATGACCATCTATTTTTTTTTTTTTAATTAAATTTGGAGCTGACATTCGTTGATAAGTTATCATTCATGAGTTGTTTTAAAACACTCTCTTATTCACTTTATCATGCTTTTACCAAATTAAGACCCTTGCATGAGCACTGAAAGAATGTCTAATGGATTTGTCGCATAGTATCTTGATTGTGAAACACGTTTACGATTAATAAATACTTCCTCTCCACACACAAAAAAATAATAATTAAAAGAAAACGAAAATGAAGCATTACTCTTTGAGCGATTCCAACAAGATGTGTATGTGAACTATACATAAATGTGAAATGCAGAAAAGTTCAGAGGCATGTAATTATACTGATAGTGAAAAATATGCTGATGGCCCAATTCCAAGAGTGGGTGGGAGTATTTTTATATGAACCCCCCAACAAATACAACAACGTGTTTTCTCAAAAATAAATATAAGAGCATTCAATTTTTATTAATCATTTTCTTTCCGTATTCGTTTCCATCCTTGTGAATGATATGACAGGAAAACCAAAGTTTAACAATTGGAATATTTATATTAAAGATCTGGTAACTGAATAATTTACTAAATATTTCAAATAAAATAATCCTTTCAGTAAAGTAAACTTATGAAACACACATAACAAATTCTAGTATAGAAAGCCTTTTGGATTTTTCTCTGCTTTTATTAAATGATTGACTTTCAATCTATTTATGTAGATCGCTCTTTAACATAAAGATTAAAATTGAAAAAACGTTTTCGTTTCGTTATTTTCGTCACGAGATGGCACCACAGATCATATTGTCAAATATTTTCATATTTATCTCTTTCTATTCCTAATATTTATTTTTTATATTAATGTCTCGAGCAGGCAACTCAAAGAGAACTAATTCAGAATTTGTTTAATAAACGGCCTGAAACTTTTGAAATATAAAAAAGTTGTTTACCTCAGAGTATGTAATTTATGATCAATTATTTTTCCTTCTTCTATTTTCCATATTTTATTATATGAGCTTTCTTAATTTGATCTTATTTTAGTCTAATTAATTAACATTTCATTTAAGTTATGAATATCAACAGTTTGCCGAGCGGCAACGTTTCCATATTTTGGCCAGAATTTTGAACATTATTTTCAAAGAACGAAAAAAAAAAAAAAAAAAAAAAATTGAAATATACATGTACAGCTGACATTTTTTTTTTTTTTTTTGTAAATAAAAGAGTCTGATATTTGCTTACATTCTCTGCAAATTATTAATCATATATATCTTTTATATGTTCTACCAGCAAGAATATTATCCAAAGGTATACCAAATAAAGCACGTGGTGCTGCAGCAGCAAGGCTGGGAAGATGCAAACAATAAAACATTATATTTAAATCGAAACTCTTC
Source organism: Stegodyphus dumicola (assembly GCF_044657685.1). NCBI lineage: Eukaryota > Metazoa > Arthropoda > Arachnida > Araneae > Eresidae > Stegodyphus > Stegodyphus dumicola. The sequence continues at coordinate 33,539,806 of NC_140774.1, forward strand.
ATTTAGTCTCAGACTAGCACACTTCTTGCGCAAACCCCAACACCATTTGGGGCTGAAAATTTTGGAAGCATTGTATGTAACATGTAGTAACTTGGTTTGATTTGTAAAATAAATGTGAAAGAGAAAAGGAGAGAAGATTTTCACGAAAATGCATATTCAATTTTAAAATACTATTTAAAAATTTTTCTTGATTTCAATTTTATAATTCTGAACGCTCTATTTTTTCAGTTCTTTTTGGATGTAAAGCTAATGGAAATGTAAACCTAGAAGAGACGCATTTCTGTGAGACAGTGACAGATTTTTTTCCCCCATATTTACAAACACATTTATTTTCATCTCCGGAAGAACTTCGAACGTTTAGCTGTAGGTTCTCCTCTCTATGAGTTTAACTTAAATAATCCTATTAAGACTGCAAGAAAATAGTCAGTCCACCTGTGAAATTGATATAAAGGCCTAGCAAGATTTTAAACAATATTTTTTAAATTAAAAGTTAGAACTTTTTATAAAATAACTTCTCAGTGCAAATTAAAACTCCGCTACTTGCGGATATTAAATAAGAGAAAATTAAATTGAAAAATTTTAATGAATTCTTAGCCGAAGACTCCAATGTGAATGGTCAAACTAAGCATTTGCTCAAACTCTAATAGCGCGACTGACTTAACTTTAGCTAGCCACATAACGAATATCGGAACACCAACGTGTAATATCTCGGCGAGAGTAAAGCACAACTGCGAGTGTCACTACCAAAAGCTCTATCGCTGAAATTCACAAGAACTCCGCTTTAAATAGGCTTAACATATATGCATCCTGGTGAGAGGTAACGAAATGGTTTTAAGTTCTAGTGTAGATCCATATCATAAGAAAATAGTTTAATTGACATAAACAGTATAAATTTTCTTGGCAAATTGCCGTTTTGGTACAATATTTTCATTTTTCATTTTATTCGGGAAACATTTTTATGATTTTATATTAAAAATGATGTCTATATACAGAAATAAGATATTGTGTCCATTATTTATGACACAATCATCCCTACATACAGATTTTTGTCCCCGTTTATTTATGGTTCCTTTGATGGAAGAGAAGATTCTATCCGAATGTTTAACCGAAGCGTTTCATGATGGTAACGAACTCAGTTCCATGACTAAAATCTGTTTAGCAGTGTCTGTTCTTTGATATTTCAGTATTCCCTTCACTTCAGCATAAAACACGCTAGGAAGGCGGGAGAAATACCTTATATACTCCCCTTCTTAAAGGGCGACTGGGGTTTTAAGGGGACCCAATCGTCAAATCCTGGGTGTGGAGAAACCTTATCCAACACCCTTTTAGCTCGGGCGCAACTGTAGAGACATTAATTTTTGGAAACAAGAAGAGATGAAAAATTAACAACGTCTTCGGTGGGAATCGAACCGCGGACCTATGCAATACCGGCCCAGCGTGCAGAACCACTACACTACGAAGACACGCTAGGAAAGTTGGAGAAATACCTTAAAAGGTATTTGAATTCACGAGTATTTTGGGAAACAAAATCTACTGTTTAATATACAAGATGGTAGAATTTCAACAAGTTCAATTAAACTTTCTGAAAACTAGCTTTATAATAAATAAATTTCCTTATTTGCAGATTCGTCAGACACATATCTTATTAATTTCACAATAAAGGTAAATCTTTATCTGTCTGTTTGCATTCTAATGTGCCCTCAAATTATTGATTGATTTTTAAGTAATACCAAACCTATCTTGTATCCTAAATGACGAATCCGCCCAAAGGTTGAGATGTGTTCCTCGCTTCTTATATCTCCCACAGACTGTCTAATGCAGCGGTTACCATTTAAATTTTCTCGTTAGCATTTTGAGATAAAATGCTGTTTTCGCTGTAATTGTCTGCTTAAGGTTTATTTTCATTAGAATGTAAAATAAGAAATGGTTCCTAAACTTGCTAGATAACTCGATGGTTACGTAAATACATTTTCGGCAGAAAAGTATTCGTATCAACAAATTATACAGCAATGTAAAAGTCGAGGTTATTATAATTCAAAGAAAGGTATTTTTAATATATTGAAAGAAAAAAGCATATAGCTGAACGTAAAAAGAAAAAAATATCCGAATACCACATCCTAAGACTGTTTGAACATGGGTAAATATCAAGAAAGTGAAATCTCTTATCTTTGAAAGGAACTCCACCGACTCAAAGATCCATTTCCTGGGAACTGGGAATGTCTTCCTGGGCTGTAAGTAAAATCACTCACTAAGATAGCTAAATAAGATGTTAAGAAATGTTTAACTTAAAGTTCATCTGCTTTTATCAATATATATTTGAGAAAGAAAACAAATTGTAGAAAATTATATGAAAGAATCCTAAAATCCTAGCTGTTGCTAAATGGAAATTTATTGTAACACTCCATAAGGCATGGACGTATTCAAGTGACTATAATAATAATAATAACAATAATTAAAAGATAGATAAATTTTTCAGTTGCTCAACTGACGAAAAGGGCTTTGTTAATGTACATAAAAATTCCTAACGGGGTTCATGATAGTTGCAGGATTTTGTTACAACGGTAAATTAAAACTCGAAATATCTGAAGTAAGGCTCATTCACCAGAGCTGATTTGTAAGGAAAAACTTTTAACCTTATAAGGAAAGCACATCAATGAAGTTCATGTAGACAAAGCCACTAGTTACACATCTAAGTCAACTGCTGCTTATTTAGCAAAGAATCGGAAACAGGAATAAATTACATCCCATTTACTGAAATATCTGTAAAATCACCAGATTCTTTTCCTGCGGACCTTTGGGGTTTCAGGTTTCTAAAATGAGTTTAATGAAAACAACATCCAAGTACACTTGGATCCAAGTACAAAGTACATCCAAGTATAAAGGACTTCGGTAAACGACCCAAGAAGAGTGGGATAAAATTGACATGACGCTGTTAAAAAACAGGTCTACTTTAATGGAAAATTCGAGATATGACAAAGAATCAAAATTGTCAGATAGAAGCAAATCGCCGTAAGAAATACATACTAATGCATAAAAAGTAATTATCAAAATCGTTTCTATAGAATGTGAATGACCTTCTGTATAATATGCAACATCATCAAGCTCACTGTGACTGATCCAACATCCAAGAAACTCTTTATTAAGAAAACAAAGAATTCTCAGTTACTGCTGTCACAGTCAAGAGCTAATTTCAACGGATGGTGGATAACTTATGTACCATCTATGGAATTAATATTAAATTAATTATGATTAAATTGTAAAGCTGATTAAATTGTAAAAACCTTCACTGTAAAAAACATGGCTTCTGGTGTGAAATCTCCATTAACACAAAAAATGTTTTTTTTTTTTTTTTTTTTTTTTTTTTTTTTTGCCAAAATACATTGAGATTAGAGTTTGGAACGAGCTTAGGCTCGAGCTTGATAATTTTTGGTCATTTCCGAGCACTCGATACTCGAATCAAAGCTCGACGGGCGTTCGAGCTCTGTATATACAAAATGTTTTTCGTTCTGCATTTTATTTTTAATTTATTTGTCAACATATTTCTTAAGAATCCTAGAAGACATTTTATTGGTGTCATTAAACTGCTCCTTTTTAAGTACATAAAAACTAAAACTTTTGTAACTGTATTACGGATAAGTAAAGTTAAACAATAAAAGGATTATAAATATATACAGTAAAATAATGCTTTTACTTTTACCAGTACTTTTACCTGAACAGTGTTGAAACTTGTTTTGGTAAAGAGATGAATTTGTTGCCGCCTACATTACATACAGTACAGTATATAGAAATGCAAGGATTTTTTATCTTTACCGATAGAAACAATATACTTTTAATTTTAAGTAGTAACGTGTATGTAATATTAAATAATGATTTTCTTAGTATCAGTAAAGGAACAAAATTACATATTGTTGAACATTGAAAATGCCGTGTTTCGCAAAACAAACATTTATTACAGAGTAATACGCAGAGAAATGCAGAGACACAAGCAGAAATACAAACAGAGATAAAAGCAGATCATGTTTTAACAAATCATAAACAAATAGAGGGGGATTAAGTTTCGGAATACTTCGGACTTGACAGAAAGCTAATGCATCGGACGTGACAGAAAGCTATACTTCCTTTCAACCAATAAGAATGCGATTACTAATATCTCAACACAAATTTAGTCAAAATTTTAGCAATCCATGTTTTTGGGCCATTTTCTTTCTTTTGAATGCTGATATCCCATCTTTTGGGATCTACTCATGTAAACCTCATCAGCATGCCCATCGTGGAAACATCTCAGGTTGCAGGGAAGTTCTGCTGCCGCAGTAGAAACTCTGCATAATCACGTTCGTATCAAAGTATTTTGGTAAAAATGGTTAATATTATTGGAGTTACAGCCGTGAATACACGCATATTTTAGAATAGTATTTTCTATTTTTTCTAGAATAGTAATCATGCCGAAAAACAAAAGATTAACCGTTTGGAGTCATTTCGCCAAGGCAGACCAAAATTATGCATGCTTCGATGAATGCAATAAAAAAAATTCTTTTTTAAATGGAAATACGTCAACAATGCGTTGTCATCTAAGCAGCGTTCATAACATTGACGTTGACAAAGCAGAGGCAGAAACGACAACTAAAAAATCAAAAACTTTGGATAATTTCGTAATCAAAACATCAATTGAAGAGATTGTTGCAAAAATGGCTGCAATAGATGGTTTATCAATTCGTCAAATCACTCTCAGAGTTTATTCGACAATCATTGCCCTTAAGGGGTATGAAGCTTCCAGCCAACAAAAAATCTGCAATGTCTCTTGTTTATAACCATATGGAAACTGTGAAACAAAAAATCAAAAATGATATTAAAAAAGATATTGCCGAATCAAAGAAATTCTCCATTACCATGAATGAATGGACCAGTATCGATAACCGGAGATTCCTGAACATAAATCTGCATACTGCCTGCCAAAAAAGTATCAATCTTGGACTGTTAAGAATTTTTGGAAGTTGCGATGTAAAAAAAAATGCAAGAACTCGTAGAAGTCACCTCCAATCTTTTCGTCTATCATTTAAGTACGATATTGTATCCACTACTGGGGATGGAGTAAGTGTTATGATGAAGTTCGGAAAAGAATCACCTGCTTTTTATCAAACATGTCTTGCGCATGCCTTGCATTTGATACAAAAACTTTTGTAAAGAAAAATCAGGGACACAAGAAAGTATAGACGAAAGTTCAGGAGAAACTGATGATTTTGATAATGTTGATAATGGTTTGAGCATTAATGAAACTGAATTACAGAAGGAATCGTTCAAAAAAAACATAAATATTGTGAGACAAGTTGTAATTTTTTTCAAAAATTCTGTTGTGCGTTCAGATTTGTTCAAGTCTCAATGTAAAGAAAAATTACAGATAGAGTAACAACTCTCTATGGATTGTAAAACCAGATGGAATTCAATGCTGAAAATGCTTGAAACATTTGTAAAATTTTATGACGGTATCAGGTTCAATGTTTCTTCTAACTTTCTTCGGAAACATACAATGACCTGACTAGAACAGAGAGCTTACTAAAGCTATGTTCACTAATTGTAGTAAGTGGACAGGATACAGACGAAGGGTATACAAAACCCTTTATTTTTTTCTTTATATACAATGACTTCCGTACTTCGGAATACAATGACCCTCCACTCGGGGTCTAACTTAAAAGATATCAAAATAAAACTAAACTCTAATTTAACTTTAGAATAAGATTGGCCTTATAATAACAGAAAGCGTATGTAGCACAGAGACTGTGAACACTACAATACGTTTAATTTATCAAGAGGATTAAAACCTCTGGCCTGGAAGGCAAAGTAGCAACTGCGTAACTTCTAAGGTAAGCGGCCTGCTTCGAACTCACGGCTTCCTCTCTTCTGCTTGGCAAAAAGGCCACACTTAAATACTTGGCGTTCGCCAGACAACTTTGCATAAACTCCTTCACGCTTATAATTCTGGCCGGAAGTAGAAAATAAGAAGTGATAGTAAAGATTTAAAATAAAATAAACGTTAGTAAAACTTAAGATCCTTACATACTTCCCGCCAGAGTTAATTAGTTTGAAACTGAGGTCTAAAACGACCTTGTTGAAAACTTTTAGCTCTAGAAACTAACGCGAGGCCAACCTTTAACAAAAAATGCTTCGCTAGAAACTAGAAAAATTTAAAAGAAAGAAATTTGTTACAATAGCAGCTCCCGGAATATACAACAATCTTTTTTCTTTTTCATCTGTACTGCATCAAAACAGGAGCTTTATTCAATTCTGGTTCCTTCCAGAGATCTGGAAGGAAAACTAGTTTAATGAAATGTTACAGAATGACATTGCAAATAACATATAGAATATACTTTTCTTAACATTCTTATTTCATTCATGACTATTTTAATTATCTCTCCCCGTGCTCTCTGACATGTGTTGTAAAAACACCAAACACGAATGTGTTTCTGTCTATGTGTTCAACACTTCCTCCTACAATCAAAACACTAACGTGTTAAAATTCAACATACGAGACCTCTTAACACACCCTAATTTCAACTCTAGACCCTGAGGTACTATTCTGAAAGTGGCTAACTCTAAAGTGTAGCGTCAGAGAGCCTAACTACATCATTCAACCTTTAACACATATTCAGCATGATTTAATCTTTACAGTCACACGAATAACAAAATTTTTTAACATTACTTTCACTTTTACCATATCACGGTATTTCTAAACATTCAAAATAACAGTTCACATGTATACAAGAACATATGAAGATGCCGTTAATTTTACACATTTGAAAACATACATTAGTAGTACATTGTTAACTTCTATTCTTTTCAAAGCAAGTGCCAATTCTTTCTACATTGAAATAATACTACATTTCAAAAAGTCTTTCAGACTAAAACTTCTTTCTTGTTAGAATGTTTTAAATAAAATTTATACAATTTAAGTCTTTATACAACGCTATTATACATCAACTTTAGTTTTACGCGCGAGTAATTGAAAAACATAATAAGAAAATCGGTCACAACTCATTTCTCGCCCTTTTGGCGATAAAGGTAGACCTCGCATGAGGTAAAACTTCTTCAAATCTGCCACTTGCAGTAAGAATGAAAGATTAACTTAAGTTTGTAAAGTAACACAAAATTTTACTTATCTTTGTAATATTCAGACATCCTTTTCTGGGCCCAGTCTTTAAAGGTGCTGCAGACCGTTGCTTGGTTGATCCTCCTTCTTGTACGGGCTCGCCCTTCAGTGCTTTCCTCTGGAAGCTTCCGTTTTTTCACCACTACGGCCACCCTTGAACATCTTCCTTCTGTCCTCTGCTTGTGGTCTTGGCCGTTTGAAGGCAGCTGGTCTTGGTGGAACCGGGAAACTTCTGTCGTGATCCTGCTTGGACCTCGTTGTTGGCCGTTCAAATTTTTCTTGTACTTTTTCCTCCGCCGCTGATGGCCCTTCCGCAGTTCGGCGACTTTTGCTGCGGAGAGTTCTGTCGGATGAGTCAATCTTCCGTTTCACAGCCGGGTTATAGTTGCCGTCCTTTCTCCCGGTCTTTTCCACATACGTCGGCCTTCTCCCTTCTTCATTCTGGGGGTGTTCGTGAACTCTGTTTTTTGGACGGTGGAACGGCTTCTTTTTCTTTGTACCTTCAATTTTTCCGCGGGGCAATTTTCTTTTTACTTGCTTCTGTCTCTCATTGGCTTGCCCTTGTACTTGTCGTTTTCCCACCTCTGGAACTTGTACCTGCGGTGTCTGCCGTACCGGATCCTGCAAAAGATCTGAAAAGATTTGCATTTTATTACGGTCATAGAATGGTTTTATCTGGTCAATGTTTGCGGAACAGGTTTCGCCATTTCTTGCCTTTAATACTACAACAGCGTGAGTTATTTTTTCTATAACATATGGTCCTTCAAAGCGTGGGAAAAATTTGGCAGTTTTATCTTCTGGTGCTGAAGAAAGTGAATGCTTAATTTTTAGTACTTCATCCCCTACTTTATAAGTTACTCCCCGTCGTTTCAAATCATAATAGAGCTTCTGTTTTCTTTGTGCTACTTCCGTATTCTTCTTTGCTTCCTTAATTAGTTTTTCTATATCACCCATTTTAAATTCTGGGGCTCTTTGTTGCACATAAAATAATTTATCTAACGGTGTTATAATCTTTCTGCCTAGAAATAACTCAGCAGGAGTTTTGCCCGTTGTATCATGTTTTGCGGTCCTAAGGGCGAAAGCAAATTCATTGACATAGTTATCCCAGCTTTTATGAAAATTTTTAACATAACTACGGATAATTTTCACTATATTTCTGTTGACCCGTTCCGCTATATTTGATTGCGGCCGATACGGGACCATTTTTAAATGACGTATGCCCAGTTTTTGGCACATGTCTTCAAATATATTACTTACAAATTGAGGACCATTATCCGATATAACCTTTAGGGGCGCCCCGTATTTTAAAATATATTTATTTAAAATAGAATCGGTAACTAATTTCGCGGAGGCTCGTTTTAAGGGAACAATTTCGGTCCATTTACTAAAATGATCAACTATAACAAGGAGATAGCGACTTTTGTTTAACTGACTTTTTGGGAAAGGGCCCAATAAATCGATACCGATTATTTCATTTGGAAATTCGGATTTAATACTATTTAGAAACCCGGCCGGGCGGAAATTAATATAATTAACGGCTTGACATGTTGGGCAGGACTGGACATACGCCCTTGTTAACTTTTGCAGTTCAGGAAAGTAGACTGCCTCGCGTACGCGTTGAGTAGTTTTTCGAATACCAGCATGAGAAGCTAAAGGGCTGTCATGGAGCTCTTGCAGGATATTTAATCTAAGACTAGCTGGGATAACAGGTCGAAATTCGTTGTTGGAATTCGTAGTTTTTGTATAAAATAATAGACCATCTATTAGTTCGTAATGGGCCGCCCTATTTCTTATCGCCACAATATCTTGGTGGCTAAAATTTTCAGGATCCTTCAAATACTCATAAATACTTCCAAACTCAGGATCCTTACCCAGTTCGGTTATTACAGTTTCTCGGGAATTTATTGTACACGCTGTCAGCATTGCAACTTTTACGGTATTACCCTGTTCGTCTAATTTAATTCGTGACAGGGCATCTGCTACGATATTTTCCTTTCCGGGGGTATGCTTGATTACCAGATTATATTCTTGCAGCTTGAGTGCCCATCTTATTAACCTTGGGGATAAATTTTTTCCAGAGTACAATCTAGTTACCGCCGCATGATCAGAATATACTGTTATCGGCGCCTTTCCAAAATAGACTCGGAACTTTTGCACTGCTAACAGAACTGCAAGTGCCTCTCTCTCGGTCGCGGAATAGTTTCTTTGTGTTTGATTTAAAGTTCGGCTAAAAAATGCTACTGGCTGCTGATTTTGCGAAAGTACCGCTCCTACCGCATAATCCGAAGCATCCGCTGAAATTTCTAAATTTTCATCCTTTTCAGGAAATTTCAACACAGGGGCTTGCGTTAATGCTTGTTTTAATTTTTCGAAAGCACTATTGGCTTCGGCCGTCCACGAGAATCTTGCCTTTTTCCTTTTTAATTTTAACAATGGCTCAGCGATAGCCGCAAAATCTTTTATAAAGGACCTATAATATGAACAAAGTCCTAGAAAAGAAGAGAGCTTCTTTGCCGTGTTTGGAGTCGGATACTTTTGTACAGCGATTATTTTTGATTCATCTGTCTCGATCCCTTTTTGCGATATTTTGTAACCTAAATATTTTAATTCAGGGGCTGCAAATTTGCATTTTTCGACATTAACTTTTAGACCGGCCTCATTTAATAAAGAAAACACCTGTCTTAAATCCTGTACATGTTGGTCTAGATTATCACTAGTAATAATGATATCGTCTAAATAGATAAATGTGGACTTTCCGAGAACAGGTCTTAACACAATGTCCATGCATCGCTGAAATGTTGCTGGGGCGCCTGAAAGGCCAAACGGCATTCGCAAAAATGCATAAGTGCCAGACTTGGTTATAAAAGCAGTCTTAGGCACGTCCTCAGGCCTGATCCCTATTTGAAAATAACCATTCGTTAAGTCTAAAGTTGTCATAAATTTGGTTGATTTTATGTTCCTTAAAATTTCTTCTATAATCGGTAACGGATATACCGGATATTTCGTTATGGAATTTAATTTACGGTAATCAATAGCGAATCTCCACCTTTTTGGATGCTCCAAAGGATAATCATTATTTTTCTTACATAAAACCACCGGACTAGCATAACTACTTGAGATAGGCGTTACGATCTTTTTACGTAGCATATCGGTAATATGCCATTCTATAATTTTTTCCTTATTCTTATCATACCGGTATGGTTTTTGACGAACCGGCAATGCATCTCCGGTGTCAATACTATGGTTAGTAACCTGGGTAAATCCTGGAATATCACTAAATAAGGAAGCAAATTCACTTACCACTTGTCGGATTCTATCTTGCTCGTCATTAGGCAGGTGGTCGAGATTTACCCTTGGCGGTTCAACCTTTTCTACACGCACTGGCTTCATCGTCAGCTTAAGAGACGCTTCATTAAAATCCAGTGTAGCTTGTGCGTCTGAAAGAAAGTCTATTCCTAGTATTAAGTGTGCTTGCAAATTCTTTACTATAAAAAACATCACCTTTACTTGTTCGTCCTTGATACGGATGTACAAAGGTACTTTACCTACGCACTTACATTGTTCTCCTTGCGCCGCTAATACTGTTGTATTATCCGCATTATATATGCGGTATTTGCGAAAATACTTTCTAAAAAAGACTTCTGCCACACAGGAACACTGCGCGCCGGTATCCAGGAGTGCGGTGGCCGGGATATTATTTACCAAGACTTCAATCTTCGGAAGAGTTAAATTTTTCACCATTACTGTATTTAACTTGTAGGAAGAGGGGTTTTCGTGGCCTTCGGATTTCCGCACCCTCTCGTCAGCAGAAATCCGTTTTAGTTTAAATTATTTTTTCTTTCGGTGCTTTCCTTCTTTCTCCACTGGCCTTGAGACTTTTTTTCTGGGTTGCTATTGAACTGTCGACGTTCGCCGGCTGTTTTTGAATGCTCGGGTTTCCTTGCCCACTGATTCGCTTTTTCTCCGTAGCCATGTGCTTGAGTTTGCTGTAGTCTTGGCGTACCAAATTGGTTTCGCTGTTGATATTGGCGTCTTCTTTCGACGTCCGCCGTTCTTCTACTTTCAAACTGGATTGCTAGCTCAAATAATTTTTCCAGTGTAGTCGGATTTCTCAATTCAATAAAGTCTTGCACTTGGGGTAGTAACCTCGGCAAAATCACTTGAATTATTTCAGGATCCGGACGGTTTCCATACAAGAGCTTGAAAACGTGAATTTTTCTTAAAATAAACCTGGAGAGGTTTTCCATTCTTTGTTGATATATACTGAAAAGTTCTGTTTCTAATTTCGCACGATCCCTTACAACAGGGAAGGCTTTTAGTAGGGCAGTCTTGAAATTTTCGTAGGTATAGGTGGGACTTCCTGCTTGACCCAAGAGACTTCTGCCGATACATTTGAACCAGTTAAGCGCTTGGCCCCTCAAAGCGCTGGTAGCTAAGGTAACTTTTTGAAACTCGTGCACGGGGTAGAGCATGAAGTGGTCATCCAATTTTTCCAAAAAACTGGTTACCTGTGAGTTTCCATTAAACGTTGCTTCTGGTTTTATCGAAGCGCGCATGGTCTGGACAATATACCCAAATCCTTCCAGGGCGGCAGCTGGCATTTCTGGATTCTGAGCTGTTTCTGCAGGCAGCACAGGTTCTTCTTGAAACTCGGCCATGGTTATTCTTCGTCGGGCGCCACTATCAGGTTCAATGTTTCTTCTAACTTTCTTCGGAAACATACAATGACCTGACTAGAACAGAGAGCTTACTAAAGCTATGTTCACTAATTGTAGTAAGTGGACAGGATACAGACGAAGGGTATACAAAACCCTTTATTTTTTTCTTTATATACAATGACTTCCGTACTTCGGAATACAATGACCCTCCACTCGGGGTCTAACTTAAAAGATATCAAAATAAAACTAAACTCTAATTTAACTTTAGAATAAGATTGGCCTTATAATAACAGAAAGCGTATGTAGCACAGAGACTGTGAACACTACAATACGTTTAATTTATCAAGAGGATTAAAACCTCTGGCCTGGAAGGCAAAGTAGCAACTGCGTAACTTCTAAGGTAAGCGGCCTGCTTCGAACTCACGGCTTCCTCTCTTCTGCTTGGCAAAAAGGCCACACTTAAATACTTGGCGTTCGCCAGACAACTTTGCATAAACTCCTTCACGCTTATAATTCTGGCCGGAAGTAGAAAATAAGAAGTGATAGTAAAGATTTAAAATAAAATAAACGTTAGTAAAACTTAAGATCCTTACAACGGTACAAAGGATGTACTCATTGAACTTGGATCTGAACGTCTTTTAACAAATTTAAACCTGGAATTTATAAAATCGATAGTCTTGGCGTTGAAACCAATTGAAGTGGCACTTAACGCTATGGGTGAAAAACAAGCCACTTTACGAACAGCATATATTTCTATCAACTTTATGCGAGAGAAGTTAACTGAACAAGAATCTGAAATAAGTACTTCTCTTTCTGAAAATATCGATTTTTATATCAATAGCAGGATCAACAAAAACATCACAGATCTGATGAATTCACTAAAATAAAACGCCATCAAAAGCTTCTATAGAACTAGCAGCTGCTTTGATGAAGTTTTATTTCCATCACCAGATTCATCACCAAATTCATCAAATGAAAAATCAAGCAGTGAAGAAGAAACAACTACTAAAGTTTGTGTTTCTCTTGAAGAACAACTTAGAGTATTATTAGAAGCTCCAACCAGCAAACTACCGGAAGCTGACCGCTTTAAAAAATTAAGTCAAGAATTTACTTTGTCAAAAAGTAATGGTGAATTAATTGACTGTAAATATAAAGCCGTTACTTGAAGCTATTTACAGTATAAAACCAACGTCGATTAATTCTGAGAGAGCATTTTCCGTGGCCAACAATTTTTGCACCAAAACTAGGTCGAAGCTATCAGATAAATCACTACATGCACTGGTGTTTTTTAAATATTTTTTCATTAATATAAATGCACAAATAAATGTATAAGAAAAAGTTTCTTTTAAATTTCTAAAAAATATTATTTTAATTATAAGTCCATAATATGTCTTTTGATAATGTAAGTATGTCAACTTCAGATGCTCGAAAGCCCGAAAAAACAATCAAGTTCTAGCTCGAGCTTCAAAATAATCAAGCTTTACCGGACCATAATTGAGATGTTTATACCAAGTATGTGTATATAAGAGAGTGTTTTTTTTTATGTCAATACAATTTTTACACTTGTATTTGCAATTTTTACACTTGGCAGCACTTTATAGCAATATACTTGATAGATGGCAGACAAATACATTCTTTATGGATGAAATGTGTACCTATTTTAATGCCATGAAATGTGTATGCTTTTTATGTAATGCAGATGTGTTTACTTCTTATGCTATGAGATGTGCATATTTTTATGGCATTCTTAACTCGATATTTTTGTGTTTCAGTTGGTACATATGAAATTAATTGTGATAAATAGGCACCCCATTGGGATTCGAAACCATACTATTCCTTTTGAATAACTCTATAACTAGTCAGCATGTTATCAGAATAGTTTTCAAATTATTGGGCCATGAAGAAAAAAAATCTTAGAAGTTCTTTTGAACGAATTTCTTGTCAGCTTGCTTAATATGTCTCAAGCTTCCTTTTTTCCGGAATGCTTATTTCTTAGATTCCTTTTATTTTATTCCCTAAAGGAAACTTCTTAAGATGGAAAAACATGATTATGAATTTCTATTGCTTTGTATTTAATTTTGGATAATCAATTAAATAAATTTACTATAGAGATGTTTTCGCGTTTTAGGAAAAGACACAAAAGAATTTAACTGTATCACCAGATTTCAAACGTAGCTCGAATATTTGAATTTGATATATCCTTTTTTTAATCAAGGATCAAGTATTCTCAGTAAAAAGTTTTCCCAAGTCTCTCAGAAAAATCAACATGTAAAGTTGTTTTCTTTCTGATAATCCCAGCTAGCATAACTTTGGAAATCCAAATACACGACTCTGCTTTTGAACTGTTACTGACACGAACCAACATTGCTCTGAAGTTATCAAGCATTATCGTTCTTAATTAAAAATAGAGAAACACTTTGAAGTTTCCGTCAATTATTGGATACGGAGCATCTCTACGTCTCCTATAAGCAACGCCTTACTTACAGGCTCTGAAGGCAATGTAGTAATGAATTATGCCATTCGATATTTATAACTGTCCAGGTCTCCAGATCTGAAGCCCTGTGAACTTTCTATAATCTTTAGGTTTCTATAATCTTTAGGTTTCTATAATCTTTAGGAATTTAGGTTCCCACATAGATACAACTCAGGATCACTAGCAATATTGAGAAACAGCGTCCGACGTCATGTACCAATGCCCCCCTACACGAATGTTGTACACACAACATCTTATTTTGGCTTCAGACACGTTTTGATATTAAAGAGCATACATTCGAAGTGCATTAGAGGTAATTTATATTGCACTGCAGATGGTACATACAATTAATTGCAATCAAACACTTTGATAAAAATTTCATTATTTTTTGAAATTGTGATTGGGTCCTCTAATCCCCAGTTGCCATTTAAAAGAAGAAGCATATAAGGTATTTTCTACCTCCTTCCAGCATGCCTTCGAGGTGTAACAGTAGCACACTCGGCGGTTATTTGGGTGTGCAGGTTTGAGTCCCGGCTATGGACTTGTTCATTTTTCATATTTTCTGCTTCAAAATAACCTTATGACTCTACTAATGTCTCTACAATCTACTTATGACACTAGAAGTGCGAATTTTGTTTTTGGTATGTGAGTGTGTGTGAATTTGTTCTCATGTTAACTACGTTAATACACTTGTAAATTCTCTGAAATTTTATTTCTTGAATTGTTTGTTAAATTTGGATCATATTTTGTATTTAAATTTCATAATCGAAGCTAGATCTTTAAACTGGTCCTAGCTACATTAGAACCTTAAGGAATGAGCATTCTCAAGTTACTGGTAAGACTTTTAGGCAACACTTAGTTTAAAGTTTTATGGCTCAAAAATCATAGGAAGAATTTCGACAGATGCTCTATAAACAATACATTATTGAAGGGTCAACTACATTTGACCTAAGAAAATTGATCTATAATTAGAGTCAATTATCCCAGGAAAAAAATAGCTATCTAATGCTCATTACTCATAACTGAGAAATTTTCAAAAAGCAGTTACTAACTTGGTTTTTTTCGAACGTATTAACAGAAAAATTATGAATTAACAGATTTTAAAATAGCAGTTATTAAAAGTAAATTTAAAAATAGGCAATAATTACGATTAGTCAGAATCCTACTACAAGCATTCCAAGAAAATCACACCTCTTCTAAAATATAATAACAAACATCATCGATATCTCCTTTTCATCGCTTGTTCAACTCTTGAACCCATCTTTTACTCAAAATATCATGATCGATCAAACACCTCGGCACGTGAAGATCGCTCATTTGAAAAAAACATCCAAAAGCATTCAGAGCGAAAGTTGAATGAAAAACCACCGAAACCTGAAAACAAACCGCATCTGGAGAAGAATTTCATCAAAAAACAAATGGGAATATGCGATATTTTAAGGGCAAGGGGGGTGGGCAAAAACGAAAGAAAGAAGTGAAGATGCACCTCGAGACAAATCGTCTGTCCGACCCGTGGGGTCACCGTGAGAGAACAGTAACCACCCAGCTATGGAGCGGTATCTCACCATCCCGACCCACCCTCTAAGGTTCGAGAGTTCGGGGGGCATAATTACTGGTCTCTTACCTTTCCATCCCCCCTCTCTACTTTGGCATTCCTGAGGTGTGCTCCCTTCCTCTCCCTCTCCCTGTTCACCTTCCGCTCGAATATATGATTTTTTAATTCTTTGTCTCTATCTGTGAGACCAGGTATTCGTAACTATGCGTTCTCTTCCCACGCTTCGGTAGATGATTTAGACTCATTGGTTAATAACTGCTTCTGTGGTATGTTAAAGGTAGGTTTGGAGTTCGAATTCTTGCTTACTATTCGTTAAGTTCAAACTGAGTGGATGCTTGTCATCGTGAGACAGATCGTAACATACTTTCCACATTTTTATCTCAGAGACGCCATTCCAATTCATTTAAAAATCTAAGCAATTACGTGCTGCGGAGCATAATATAGCGATTTAAATACCTTTCTAACTTCCTTGTACAAAGTGAAGGAAGTACTGTAATTGCGAAAAATTTCAGGTATCACATTTCAACAGAAAGTATCCATTTTGACCATTGCCGAATCCATTTGAACGATTGTTTCGCTCTCTGCTCTGCTAGGATGTAATTATGCGGGTCTTGCTTCCTGTTGCAAATATATCAAAAATGTAAATGTTCTTGAATAGGCAAGCAGATTATGGCCTCAAATGTCAATTGGAAATAAAAATGGAATTAAAACTTGCTCGATTGCCAAGTTTCTTAGATATTACCCAATCAACATACTGGCATACTACGCAATGAGAATTCTTCCTCTTCAGTATGGTTTTACCATCTATTCTATTTAGCTATTACGCATCAACACTGCTCCGTCTTTTCCCTGTCAATATTACATATATATGTAATGATTTTAAAGTGCGAATATGAACGCACTGGAACTTTAACAGCTTACGATACCGCGTAGATGACCGAGAAGACCGTGGTGTGGCAGAGTGGAAAGCATGATGACGCAATTTAGCACAGCATATCTTGAAAATTCACAATCTTTAGTTTTACGCATATCATCATCCTTTTTCATACAAGATGTTTCCTAATTATATTTGAATACAGTAAGTTGCATTTTGAAGTACGACGTCGTTTTAAGCAAGTAAGCGGCAGCATACATGAAAAGCGTTTTGCCGGCAGGAGAGCTTATGCGAAAAAGGGAAGAGTATCATAGAACTTCAAGAGGAAGAAGGGTTGAAGTCGGAAAAGTTTCAGTTCAGAGTTTGGTTTACAATTAATTTGATTGGACAAGAGGTAACTGCATTAAAACGTTACGTGAGATAGAAAAATCTGAAGCCTGTAAGAAGAGATGAATTTGGAGGCAGATCACCAAATTTAGAATGTTAATTTTTAGATCGGCAATAATTTTTTTTGAAACAGCTATTATACTTTGTTATATTTTATATATATACCAACTCAACTATTACCTTGCTTAAAAGTCCTTAACTGACCTTTATTTTCGCATTCGGTGGTCATAAACATTACTTTCAATTACAGAAGTGTTTTAAATGACGAAAATATTAGTCTTTGGGCAATGCCAAATTAAAAATAATAATAATAATTTTGGACAAATAACGAAACCTAATCTTTAATGCAATCTTCCAGTTCCTATACTTATATTTGGGAAAATATTATACTTGTTTTGAAGAAATAAAATTGGAAGAAGTTTGACTCCCATTGACAAAAATTGAAAAGTGTATTTAACTACAAAATTTGCAATATTTGAAGTCATTTTCTACTTGCCTTGAGAGGTCGGCTCATTAAGTTAGAATAATTTTAGGAAATTAGTTTAAATGAAGTGCAGCAAAAATGTTCATAATTTTACAATCTTATCAAAGCTATTGAAACCTAATAACGTGACCTGGAAAGGCTGAAACACGTTCTGTCATACAATCCCAAACACTCGACTTAAATACTCTCGAACTCAATTTGCATTCTGGTGAGGAAACCGATAGGACAAGTGATAATAACGGCTGAAATTATAAATAACTTGTTAAGTAAAATGATAATAACCCTTCAGGCCCTTCATAGTGCAGAGGGCGTTTACGTAATTTAAGACTATATAGAGGCAGGTTAATTGATGTTAATAGTGGAAAAAGTACTTTTTTAATATTCGTTTGATAACCTTCTTCTGGATTATGAATCGTGATTTTCATGACAGAATGGCCTTTTGTAAAATTTCCAGGGGTATTGATTTCCATTCCTCACCCATTACTTTCCACAGTCCATGAATAGTAACGTCAAGGGATTTCTCAGGAATACATTTAAAAAGTATATAAGAGAAACCTGTATCAGTCTTCTTTTTACTTCCTTGTACGAAGTAGAAAGGAAGTATTGTAATCGCGAAAAATTTCAGGTATCCTATTTCAAAGAAAATATCCATTTTGACCGCTATCGAATGCAATTTAACAATGTTTTTGCGTGACATCTGTACGTAAAGACTCTTTTCCCCCAAAATTATAAAAATGATTTAAAGTGAATTCTGAAGAGGATTTGCGGGGCGTCTGTGCCTACGTACGTACACATGTATCTCGCATAACTCAAAAACGAGTAGCATCAGAACATTGAAATTTTGTATATAGGACTGCTATATCATGTAGATGTGCATCTCCTATTTTGGTTGCAAATCGGCCCAACCGAAACCATATAAATATATGTATATATATATATATCCACTCTGTTACTCCGTTCACTGATCTCAGTTTCTTTATTCTTATATATTTGTAAATTTTTTTGCTTTAAAAATAATTAAATTATGTTGCTTTTATCTTCCGTTTAAGGTTTTTTATGCCATTAGTAAATCTGCATGCGATGTTTGTAGAATTATCAACAATTTAAAAGTTGTTCAAGTGCAGCTAAGCGTAATTATTTTTGCCATGGCGGCCATATTTGTTTACATTTGAAATTTAGCAGAATAGTAGATTTTTTGCCCATCTAGAGAGACTAAGCTTCGCAACAACAATAGCGTCTTCATATATTATTGCGAATTAAATCATGCTTAATCCTCTCTGAAATGTTTTCGAGAAAATAAGTGTTTAAGATTTACTTCGCAATTTTTAATATAGACTTTTTGAGTTTTTATGTATTTTTGCCTTGTCGAAGTGAGAACTGAATTAATTGAATCAGAAACACTCAATCGTCTGTGAAAAGTTGTTTCTTTTTTATTTAGTTTGCTTAATGTCTTTTATACATCGTTCTAGATTTATTATAGTATTTGAAAAGAACATGTGGCAACGATTCGATAATTGTACAAATGATATAAATTTTGTGCATTCTGAGTTATAATATGAACGAAATATAACGCTGTTAAGTGAACCTAGCGCCAGAGTGTCGCTATGTTAAACAAATATAGTAAATTTTAAAGAGTGTATTTATTCTGTGGTTTATGCGCTATCGACGAAGTAGATTTAATTCAACCCAATAAGTTTAAATAAAATACAGGAAAAAATGCGTATAATTTAATATTCCGCACAAGGAAGTCATGTGGTGTAAACATCAGTTTTTTTTTTTTTTTTTTTTTTTTTCAAGAAATGCAGTGGTATGCTTCGAATTATGACCTGTTGCTTTGATTCACTCTTTGGAAGTCGTTCGAATAAAAAATTGGAATTTCTTTAACTATAGGACGTAAAACGTTTTCTTGATACTACGTTGAGTTGATTAAAGCTTTTTTCCACTTTTTTCATTCTTAATTTCTTAAGTGTAAGAGAATTCTGCGATAATCATAAACCCCTTACTGAAACTGTATTTGCATTGACGGATCCAAGTTTGTAATTTTTGATAATAAATAGACCTTTTCTGTTGCAAACATTTAGGTAAATTCATGCGTCATGAAGGGTCACAATATAATCCCATTTATCTCCTGATAAACAGTTTTCACACATGGTTCTACAAATTGTTCTGCGTTAAGCCATTTGCCTCACCCAAAACTAGTGAACTCTGTTTATTTTTGTTAGAATAAATTAGTGTCACTTTTGCATTATAAAACTCAGCAACGTCAGAAACAAACGAGTGCCAAACGATATATTGGCGAGAGAGGATTCTGCATATGATGCGGAAGTTAAAAGATTCTTTACTTGTATTGTACTTGAGCTTCATTCTTTTCAGCATGTTAGCTTCTTTTATAGAATATACTTCTGATACTATTGTCTAATAGGTAAGCCTGAAACTATTAAAAACTCATAATTGAATCTCTTTTGTAAGTTCGTTTTTCAACACTTCGATTTAAATGCTTGTAGAAACTGCTAGTTTCGATTTGTATTATACTTGTGTTCTATTTAAACAAACTCTCTAACTTGTTAAATAAAGATTTCATAGTTATTCTAACTTCAGATTCTTTAATAGAACTGTGTTAAATAGAGGATAGTATACTCAAACGAATTAACAGTTTTAAATGCATGACACATCAAATGGAGCCTTTTTAAGTAATATATCTTGGTTTATTATTTTATTTATTGTTGCTATAGATATATTTAAAAACTTTGGAATTGATTCTGTGTGACCCAAGTTAGGTCATTTGTTAAGTTTATGATTGAATAAAAGGGTTAGTTTATTTATACATCCTTCTTCTGATCTCTGTTTAGTTTTACAAGGCTAGAAGATAATACTTCAAAAGACCTTTTTTAAACGAGAATGATGAAAACCTATAAAGAAATATTACTAGTACCAATGAGAATCCTTTAATACTATCCATTTTATAATTCAAAATGAATATCTCATCAATAATTTAAAACACATCAGACAGTTTTGTCAAAAAAAAAAAAAAAAAAAAAAAAAAAAAAAAAAAAAAAAAAAAAAAAGGAAAGAAAGAAAATGTGAAAGAATTCAGATTTGAAAGTGGCACTAGAGGAGTTTTAGAAGGTTTTTCTAGTCTCGCCTTAGCATCGTAGTTTACCTATAGGACTTATTTTTGACGTAGCTGTATTCATTCTTAAAAATAATTTTATTTTTATCTTTTTAGTTTTATTATTGAGCAAGTCTTTCATTGCGTTTACGCCACATACACTTCACCAAAATCACAAAATATTTAAAAACAAAGCATATTTTTAGAAGTCTTGATAGAATGTTAGGGGTCGCAATGCATTTTTTTTTTATATGCGCTCATTATATTTTCGAAAACTAAACGCTCGAATGACTAGCTACCTAAAAGAGCTGTCATAAAAAAGAAAAATTATATAATGGTTTTAATGGGTTCAGTTAGTGTCATGGCATAAAGGTATTTAATATTTCTAATTAGGCATCTCATGATTTAAATACTTTTTAATTAAATAAATTATATTAAAAAGCACTAAAAATATTTTAATATCTGTGTTTATTCCTTTTCTGTTACATGATTTGTTACTTTTGTAGGCTTCCTATAAAGTACCAATTCCCATTATCCAGTTGTTACCATGTTTAAAACAGAGATTTTATATATCGTAGACGAAAAATTCATCATAATTTATATAAGACGAAAAATTCATCATAATTCATCATAATTCATTCATAATTTATTTTCAACAGTAGTAATTTTCCTATCCATTTTCAAAAGAATGCAAAGTTACCATTTACCTGAGTTAGTTCATTTATTCTGAGATCTCTTATAATACGCTCAGTATTTATCAATACTGTGTTTTAGATTTAATTGTTGAGTTAAATTGTTAGTTGATCAACGATACAGAATTATCTGTAACAATTTTTTCGTTGTTTCATTAAATTTTAACTTCGCTAGAGAAAGAGATTCTTCTCATTCAAACATAAACTGCGACTCAGCCATTCTGTTTCTTTAACAATGATTACAATTGCTTTCCTACGAATTTGAGGTAATTGAATATTCCTGGAAATATTTGTTTTCGTAGAAATGAATAAAAAAGCGAGAACGTAAGTAAAATCCTGGAAAATGAAATTCTAGATTCCCGGCAAGAAATCTTTAAAATAATCAAATCGTACACGTTTTTTTGCTGTATTTCGTTTAAACCTATTTTCTCGAATTTTATTAGAGATATATTCCTCATTCAGTCAGTTCAGTTCTCATTCCGTCCCAAGGCAAAAATACATAAAATTTCAAAACATCTTCATTAAAACTTTTAAAATGCAGAAAAACCTAAAACACTAAATGCTTAAAAAGAAAAGAATAAATTTTACAAATAAAATTAGAGATTTCACCTCGAAACAAGTGATTTTGCCAAAGGGTATGAAGACCAAATTTTCGGTGCACAAAATTCAAAGTTAACGTTTGCACCCACTGGCAAAAAGACACTGAAGTTGGTGCACCAACTAACTTAGTTCACTATTGTACGAAGAGTTTAAAATGCAAACAAATGGCTACCTCCTTAGGCCTAGCGCCATTTAAATATTCAAACTGTTGATTATTCTACAACTATTGCATGTACATTAACTAGAAGCATAAAAACCTTAACCAGAATATAAGAACAACGTAATTCAATCCCTTTTAAAGCAAAATATACCAGTATATAAGACTAAATAAATGAGCTCACCGAGCCGGGTAACAGAGTGAGTATGTACATATATATATACATACTTTTAGAGCGACCAAAAGGGGAGGTGAACAACTGCATGTTATACCAGTCCCATGTACGAAATTTCAATGTTCTGAGGCTACTCGTTTTTGAGTTATGCGAGATATACATATACGTACGTACGTGCAGACGTCACGAAAAAAATCTATTTTGAATCCATTTTAAATCCATTTTACAATCCGTTTGGGGGAAAAGGGTTCTTTAATATGTCCGTACGTACAGATAGCAAGCAAAAACATCGCTCAAATCGATTCAAGAGCGCTCAAAATGGACATTTTCGTAATATAATATCCGAAAACTTTCGTAATTACAATATTTCCTTTACTTCATACAAGGATTCTGTCTGTACGTACGGAAGTACAAAAGGATAATTCAAATGGATTCGAGGGAAATCAAAATGGCTATTTTCGTCGAAATAGGGTACCGGAAGGTTTTCGCGATTACATTACTTCCTTTACTTCGTACAAGAAAGTAAAAATGAAAGCAATGTTTAAAGACTTTGTACTACACAATTTCACGAACAGAAGCAAATCGTTCGGTTCAATTAATCATCGTTTTGGGTTCAAAGGCTAAGGAATATAAAGTAGACTTATCATCCCCTCGACTATTACGAAAGCAGAGAAAAGTCACAGAGAAAGACATTCCAAAATGGTGCTTGAAAACGTAATTTGAAATGTAAACTTGTTTAAACTTTATTGAAAGTGCATATACATATTTGCGGAATAAACAAATATTTGGCAAAAGAATGTGTATATTTTAATTAGAAAAACGGAATTCATTTATTTTCATATTTCTCAGAAGTAATTCTAGCTATGGCGTTAATGAGGTTTTCAGTTCAAAAAATAGGAAGATAAAGCTTCACTTCTACGCCAAACTCATGAACAAGTTTTATCTTAGATAAAAATATGTTTAAACATTTTGCACGTATTAGCTTTTGAGAAAAAAAATCGAATTATATGCGTTTTACACAATGATTAACGTGTATTTCATAGAATTTGCAACTAATTTTTTCAACACACTGCAAAAAAAAGCACAGAATGTGGATATTAATTTAAAAGGCAAAAGATACAGTTCCGAGATTTTAATAAAAATAATTAATGGTGTGATAAGAATGAAGAACCAAGAATAATTTTAATGTATATCTGATTTTTTTGTATAATGGCATATTTTTAATAGAAGGGATTAGATTAGTTATCGTCTGAGCTTTCTTCCTTTATGTTGGTTTTGTAAGTATAGTTTACAATATAATTTGATAAAAATATGAAATGTCATTAAGTTACTTTAATTGTCAAAAATAATTTTTGAATTTTCAGTATATGAATAAGTTTGAGTATTTTGATTGATACTGACCAAATGCAGTACATCTTAATTTTATTTTCATTTTGTCAAATGTTTATCGGTATTTAGTCGATAATTTTCTACACGCAAAAATGATACGTTTTAGCGCTTTTAAGACAAGAGACAGATGAGCTTGTTCATAAAGCTAATACTAATTGTAAAGTCATTAGGTCTGGCGCGAAAAATTTGCAGTGCCCTTGCAGAGATTCGAATCCCGAACTTCTCGAATACATCTCGAATATGCTTCCAATTACACCATGAAAACATGCTGATAGGAGGGAGAATATATCTTATATACTCTCCCTTTTCAAAGCCGACTGGGGATGAGACAAATTATTGTTCAACACCTTTTAGGTCGAGCGCCACTTGTAGTCATTAGGTTTTTCTTTGAAGCAGGTGCAGTGCCCTCGTCGGGGTTCGAACCCTGGACCTCTCGAATACGCGTCGAGTATGCTTCCACTTAAACCACGAGGTCATGCGGAAAGGAGGGGAAAAATACCTTATAAAGTTACAAGTGTAATAAAAGCAAAGAAGCATGATCCAATGACTTCAATTTAAACTACTGCATTAAATACTGGAAAAGGTCACAGATCTAAATTTTTAGAAATAGATTTTCCTGCATACTACAAACTGATCACGAAAACAAAATAACTTTATTTCTGTATATTTAAGAAAAACTACTGAAAGGGCGCAGTGGATTTATCGACTCATTCTCTACTTCTCTGCTAAACATGATTGATCAGTAGTCAGCCCTTTACCAATTTTTAATATTTATAAATATTTGTAGTTTACGTATACGAGATAGTATTTTATATCTTATTAAAGAAACTAGAAAAGATGACGCTGAGTTTTATACAGTACTCAGTCGTGGGAAATTTAAGGAAAAGTAAGATTTTCACTCAAATTTTAAGCTGGACTGGCATGGATGTGGAAAAATCATTTATAATATACTTCACGTGATACCAAAGTTATAAATAAAACAACGAGGTATACAGCAAATACTAAATACAGTAACCCCATCGATTTGTTTAAGTAAGGCATTCCATAAACCTTTATGTAATTTTAGTTTTACGAAAGTCGAATTCGTAAATTTCTTAAGTGTATAAGGTATTTCTCCGAACTTCTTGGCGTGCCTTCGTGGTGTGGTGGTCTGCACACTGGGCCGTTATCCAGAGGTCCGTGGTTCGATTCCCGGCGAAGATGTTGCTAATTTTTCATCTTGCCTGCTTCTAAAAATACCTAATATCTCTACAAGTGTAACTTCGTAAGAAACTTCAATAATAATAATAATTATTATATGCATGTAATTATTTAAATAGTATTGTTTTATAAATGAAATAATGTATTGCAGCAGTATTTACTTGGATATAAATAATGAGTGTATGACAAATGTAATAAAATTTAGCAGAAATAACATGCATAATGTCTTGTAAATCTAATTTGGCTCTGTAGGGAGAGAGCTGACACTGGAAGTGGATGGCAGAGAAGAGAAATGCTATTGTCTGGCAATTTCTGCCTCTCTTTTTGAAGAAGGATGAGGATAGTATCTGTCATTTGGGTTTGCTTTCTTGAATTGCTTTTGCAACCAGCATCTCCCAACATTTCTAGAACAGACTGTGTGATCACATGCCTTTAGTCATCGTAGATAAGACTTTAGATAGACATATTGGAATGAATACGGATGCTAACATTCTCGAATTGATCGGTCATATGATTCATCAGTTCTAATTTTGCAACCTCCATGTCTTATCACATGAAAAGCCTTGGATACTCCATTTATTATAAATTTCGTAACTTCTGAAGTTAGCGGCTTAATATTTTCCCTGGAGTTTCGGAGTGCTTCTAGCTAATTAAGATCATCATTGTTTCTCACAAGAAACTCGTTAATGTCAGTGCTATTCACTTTCAGTAATAATTGCTCTGAAATTTATATACATGTCTCCGACTTTTACTATTATTTTTGTATCAACTCACCACTTTTAGTTTGAATGTTACAGCTTTTGCGCACTTACGTAAATCGAAAGGTAGAGTATAGAAAATTAATCTTTTCATAAATAATTACGCTACTTTAATAGCAGCGAAACAAATGGATTAATAACAGAGACTAAATAAAAATAAAAGATCATCTTCAGTTGGATATAAATTAATCTTGAACGGTGATACGTTCATACTTCGAATGAAGTTGTTGGTAAATTTTTGTAGTAGCATCGTCCATTCTGTTTCCAGTGCCATTTTGAAAAGTTGCAAATGTTTATTATGGCATCTGCTCAAAGCTGTCCAAAAATGCTCAATGGGTCTTACATTGGGGGAGTTAAGAGGTGGATTTATTCGAGTACTCTTCTGATTTTCCGCAAACTTACGAACAGCTACGGAGAGATAGGAGTTGTTTTATGGTTTATAAAGATCAATTGTATACGATTGTTGCCTTGCAGCATAGTTCACTTGGCACAAAATTACGCTCTAAAAGTAGACTTCATTTTTTACAAAATCATATGTTTATCCAAATACTTTCCAAATAAGAATACTTCGATTGCCTTCATTAATGTTCTCTTCGCATACTTCTTTCCCAAACCTTGCCAAATTAGTTGACATTCGAAATCCCTGATATGGCTGAATATTATTTTATTAGCTATCGGTACTATGTTCCACTAAGCTGTTATCCAATTCTTGTGCTCTATACTCAGCTGTAAAGTGAAGCCGATATGCAGACTTCAAGGTATGTTGAGTACTGGTGATACACAAATAATTCGTTTCGCTACAATAAACCTCTATATCTGGTATCTCCATTCCCATGCGGTTAGTTCGCAATAGATTCTATCTTATCTGTAGACAGCAGTCTATTGTAGACATTATTGGCCTATAATAGACGTTGTTTTCCATAGGATATCATCAGTAGTCCAAGTAATTATACATATCGTATCAAAACGTCAATGCCAGCATATCGAATACAGTAATATCGAACTCTTAAGGCACATTATTTTGTCTCGGTGAAGACACTTAAATTCTGCCTAAAAACTCGCTTTGTTGTTTGCATAACGATATGAAAATCATTGAGCGATTATTCTTATGATTCCGAAGTTTGTGGAACATTCATATTTTATTTTTTTATCATAATTAAACGATCTAAATATGCATCGGCCTTCAATTGAAAATGTACTATTTTGTAAATCATCAGATTCTGTTTCGTTTAATTTTGATGTTACTATCTTTAAAATAATGCTGTTAATCAAATTTTCCTCGTCATCAAAATTACATAGCATAATTAAAGAATAATGCTGAAATTATGCTATTGTATTTTTATTTGGTTTTTGACATATAAATGTATTGTTGCGTTGCGTGCGTACGGGATCATAATAGAGTGAATGCACAAGTCCGTCAAAAAGTTAATAAAATGTTTTCTTATCACAAGAAATATAAAAAAAATCTGGATTTTTCCACAAAGATATTCGTACAATATCACAACATAACGCAGTAGTTATATTTTATACTACTAAAACGTTAAATAGAATGCAATCCAAAGATCAGAGAAAGCTAATCCGATTTCAAAATTACAGCAGCTCAGTAAACAACAACAACTCAGTAAACAATTGAACTGAGATGTTTCTCTCCGTTTTTTTAATCAGTCACAAGATGCTTCTGGTAATTTCCGTTTTCTCGAGATTTCTGCAAATCAAAAGAGTAGAATTACGAGATATCTATTTATCAAATGTTAAATGCACGTGCTCCTGTGTTTTTATTTTTCCGGTGTAGATTTCTCTTAAAGTAAGTCTCGTGCTGCATTGCACAGGGATATAAAACAATTTTAATTATAATTCTATTAAAAATAGCAAAATAAATACAAAATCCGTAACAGTATAAATATCCCTCCAGTTAATATTTATCTGTATTTCCTTACTTTTTTTCAGTTGGGCTTGTTTGAACACGATTACTAACAAAATATATTTTCAAGAAGTTATGTTGTTCCATTTTTTGTTATTGGGGGGGGGGGGGACTGAAAAAAACTTTTTTCCAATACCCCCAAAACAAAGTTTATGACATTCCATGGTTAACCTATAGTGGTTCAAAGATGGCTTAAAATGCTTGTTGAAGACTTGTGTGCCCAATGAATGAATATTATCTAACAGACGTGCTAAAATTGATGAACGTCTATTATTCACGTTAAATAGAAATATTTACCCCACCCAAAATATGGTAAACCTTTACCCTACTCAAAGCATTGAAATGGTATCAAAATCCAGCGTTGAAAATCATTTGCAACATCTTGGAAAAGTTTAATTGGTACATTTTTTCCTTCCAATACAGGCTGTATATTTTCGATTTAAAGAGTATTAAGGAGTAAATCAATAAATATATTCTAATTAGTCAACGGTTTCGTATTAATTTCTAACAATCTTTATATGCTCATTACTGATTTCCTTATTAAAAATGTACGCGTAGTAGTAAACAAAAACACTTAGAAATATTCAGACACTCCTGTTAGCTACAACAATTTTTAACTTTTATTATTTCATTTGCTGCTGAGCTTAGACGTCTTGCAAATAAACACAGCTTCTAGAGAATAAAAGTACTTTAATTTAATACTTACTTTACAGCAACTGGAAAGCTGTTTTTTCTGTCACACACAATAGTATGTTGAGAAATTTGTTGTACAGGTAGGAAATTTATGATGGCAAAGGACAAAGTATTGCGCACGTATAAGAAATTTAATTGCTATTAACCCTATTATTATGTGTTTAAACCTATTATTATGTGTTTAAATGTTTAAATTAAAGTTAATTAAATTGTTAAATTTAAATTACTAAAAAATAAAAAAACTGCAATGGAAAAATAAGATAATGAAGTAAACGAAAGTAACATGCTTTCGGTTCTTTTGCCTAACTTAAGACCGCTGTAATACTTTGACAAAGCTGGGCTGTGTTTCAGCGAAACTGCGATCGGCACGAAGTTAGTTTTATGAATATAAGTGCTAAATTTTACTTCGCATTTATTTATTTCTATATTATGATGAAACTAACTATTGATACTTTGTAAGAGTTTTACTTACACTGAGTTTTATGAAAAGAAATTTTATTAAATTTCATGAAGAAATAGGGATAAAATTAATTATCACGTTAGCATTCGAAACAAAAAAACTTCATAAGAAATTTTGAGTTAAATATTGATTAGGCTGTTATAAACTTGGAGATAATTGCAAAAATTAAATGAATAGATTTTTGAATTTCAGAATAAATACATTTGACTTCTGAAGAAATTTTAAGCAAAAATATAGCATTTTAGAAAATCATTTCTGAGCATTTTAAATCATTTTAGAGTATCATTTCTGAGCATTTTAAAATTATCTAAAATTTCGTTTCCCATTCAGCCATTGAAACTTAATTTGTAAAAAAATTTTAAGTCACTTTATTTTTCTGTCCATATCACTTTTAAAATAAAAGAATATTACCACCATATATCCCTGCTGTGTATTAATTTTAAAGAAATAATATAGCGAATATGAAAAAAGTATGTCAACTCAAATGAAAGGATGTTGCAACCAAATGTTATAGTCATGCATTATTTAAAAAAAATATAACTAATGTAAAAAAATGTAAGACAAGACTAAACACTCAATCAGGAATTCTAAACACATTTTAAATATTTTGCAATTTTGCTCTTGAATTTTATATGAAACAAGTGAGAAGAAAATGGTGTTTAATAAATAAAGTTAAAAAGACAAAAAAAAATTCTGTAGGTCTTGTATAAACAAAACTAAACATTAATATGAAGAACTGAAAAAAACTTAAAAAACAGAAGAAAAGTATTTGAAAATATGCTACTTTTAGCAGTAGTAGTAGTGATGGAGGACGTGAGCACTATCCCTCTACCATTACGGTTAATCATCGGTTCTGCCCACACCCGTCTTTGTTTACTATTTATTGGTAATTCTTGAATTTTGGCCATATTGTGGCTGATTTACGAATAACGTCTATACAATAATTGTATTCACATTATTAACATAACTTTTTTCCTTAATTTGAATGCATGTACACTGTGAAAAAAAGGCGGGACAGTTCTATATCTCCCGTTCTACTGGGTCGATTGACAAAATTCAAATTCCGTTTTTCATGTCTCGAAAGCGCGACTTAGGATATATATTAGATTTATATATATCATTGTTCTAACATAGCCATTTTGACACAAAATCGTACTTTTTCTGAAATAACATAGCAATTTTTTTCCATATTTCGATTCTACGTCTCAGCCTAGATATTAAATTTTGTAAAATTTGGTGCGAAATTTAATTGTAAAATTAGGTGCGTATTTTAAGAAATTCAAAAATTTATCTTGGCGAAATTTTTCCAGTTTGGCCAAGAATAATTCACTTGGCGAACTTCTTAATATATGGCAATCAAATTTTCCTTTCCCTTCCACTATGCCGGAGAGGATAAAAAGGTACCTCGTTCCTACGTTTTTACATTGTGCATGAGAGGAAATAAAGTCACTTCCTTTATACTTCCAAATAATTTTAGCAAAGTGTTTAAACCATATCTGATCGGTTTGATCGCTTGCAACAAATATGCCGAATTTCAAAATATATAATATTAAATATATAATTTCCAATAATAATAATATAATCCAATAATAATTTCCAATATATAATTTCACGTATATCTTCGGAAATTTTGAATAAAATGTGTAATTTTTTGCAGATATGCTTAGAAATGCGTCTACTTGAAGATGATGAAAAAAATTTTATAGATTATAATTCAAAATTATTTTGAAAAATTTATAAAAATTATTAAAAAATACAAATTTTCAAAGTAAATTCTAAAATATTGGTGAATTTTATTTGGAAGGAACCTGAATTTCGAAATGTGAAATTAAAAATCAAATAAGCTTAATAAAAAAACAGAGATTAATAAATATATACCAAGCTCAATTAACATTGAAGAGATAAAATTTTGGGAGCTAAATTTTTAAAAACTACTCATGGGACTTTTACAAATCTTGGTAGTTTGGCGTAATTTGAGTCGTAGAATCGAAATATGAAAAAAAAAAAACTGGTATGTTACTTCAGAAAAAGTCCAATTTTGTGTCAAAATACCTATACTAGAAACTGTATGATACTTTTTGCTAGAAATTAATCACTTTTTTAAATTATGAACACTGATGTTATTTGCTTTACTCTATTATAGCTTACATTTATTACTTCACTCCTTTATTTATTATACTATTAAATCTTTATTATAACTTGTCATATGAAATTATATTACTTGACATAAATCTGTGCCCAATTTTGTTAGGATGTCCATTGTTTTTGTGAATTTGTACTATGTATTTTTTTTACTAAGAATTTACTAAAAGCTTGAATATTTGTTGTTGGCATTTTAATAGGAAAATTTTTAGTGAGTGGGAAGTTGCTAATGTAATGTTCAGGCGTTTCCACATGGCTACAAATACAGGTACGTGTGTCTGAAATACCAAACCTTTCGAAATATTCGGGCAAAGGTTCGTGGCCTGAAACACAGCGCACTAATTGTGGGTTTGCAATTAGTCGTTGTGGATTTACCTTGGCGAAGTGTTGATGTGTTATTTTATCCGTTTCACTGTTGTTCCATTCGTCTTGCCATTTTGAAATGGCAATTGCTATAAGATGCCTTTTTAAATAAGAGGTTGGCCATGGGTTATCTATATATTCTGCGTCTTGTCATATAGCAGCTTCGTTAGCTAGTTGGTCCACTATTTCTTTGCTGCATATCCCGGCATGACCTCTTATCCATTCTAGAGTTATTCTGAATGAAACATTAAGTTGTAAATCTTTCTGTATTGCTGCAATAATAGATGAGGTAGTTTTCGAATCTTTAATTGCGTAGAATGCGGAAAGGCTGTCAGATTTTATAATTATATTATGTCTACAATGTCCTTTACTGTATTTTATTGCTTTACTTATTGCCATTGCCTCGGCTTAGAATACACTATTATTTTTTTGAAGCTGACTCTTCCATTGGCGAATTATGATGCCATTATGAATTGTCACAAAAGTGCATCCAACATTTTTATTACTTTTAGGTCCATCAGTATAAATCTCAAATTCTATAGTAGGAAGAAGGTACTTATTTTTTGTTTTGATCCGAATCCCTAATCCTTGTATTGATGGATGAGTTTCTATGAGATTTGGATGTAGTTCATAAACATATGGGGAGAAATGAATATCATTGAATGTAGCTAAGTGGCAAAGTAGTTTTACTTGCTGCATTGTGAATTCTAGTTCTGTGTTGATATGGAGTGATATGGAGGACATTTATTGCGTTTCAAGATGTTGTTCTAAATGCTTTAGTTCTATTTAAAGCAAATGGTCTCTGTATGCTCAGAAGATATATAATTCTTCACCCCTGCATTGGATATGCCCATATGGCTGCCCAATATGTGACAATTCTTTCAATAACGATATGAAAAAGGACCTATCGGATATGTGGATTCAGTCCCCAATGCTGTCCTTGCATTTGATGTCGTTTAATTGCAACAGCATTAGCACGTTCTTGATTTCTAAATAGGGGGTATCCAGTTCAGTTTTCGGTTAAATGTGAGTTCTAAATATATAAGTTGCATAACAATTTTGAGGCGAGTGCCTTGTAGACAGATCGTCGGACGACGTGCCAGTGATACCCCTTTTTTTTAGGTATTAGAAGAACTTGTGATTTATTTTCCGCTATGGTTAGTTTAAGATCTTCACAAAGAGTATTGAAGATATTGCAAGTTTCATTAGAGTTATTTTGTAGTTCTTCTCTGGTGCGTCCTTGAACAATTAAGGCGGCGTCATCTGCATCTGCATATATTTTAGTATGCATTGGCCATTGGGCTTTTAGTACTTTATTAAATCTGAGATTCCACAAATCAGGGCCCTCACATGAAACCTGTGGGCAACCTTTTGTCTGTTTTCTTATAATAGCACCATTGTTTTGGATTATAAACAGTTGGCGGTTACATAAATAATTTCTAAATGTTTTGAAGATATTATAATTAGCCTTTCTTAGTGCCTGTAAGATGGCTTGTATCAAAAGCATTTTTTATCAATGTTAATGAATAATGTATGACGACCAGAATTGAGGTTATTAAGAATATTGTTCTTTATATTTGTAAGTGCATGAAATTTTGATTTACCAGGTCTGAAGCCATACTGTTGTTTACTACGGAAATTTGTCTTGTGCAGATAATATTTTAATCTATTTATTAAAAGCTTTTCATATAGTTTTCCAAGGGTCGATAAGA
This sequence comes from Stegodyphus dumicola, assembly GCF_044657685.1. Lineage (NCBI taxonomy): Eukaryota > Metazoa > Arthropoda > Arachnida > Araneae > Eresidae > Stegodyphus > Stegodyphus dumicola. Next base: position 33,572,749 of record NC_140774.1, read on the forward strand.
GGCAGATAGGACGGTAGGCGCTTGCTATTTTTGGATCTTTATGTTTCTTTAAGAACAAGATAACCTGGCCAACTTTATATGCCTTTGGAAAGAGATCTGCATTTATAAGTTTGTTAAAATAAATTTTGAAGAATTTTAAATTTGAATTTATTACCACCCTAATAATATTATAATCTCTACCAGAGCCTGGAGCTCTCCTTTTCGGTAGATATCTGGTGATATGTTGTATTTCTGTGATTGTGAACTCAGTATCTTCCGAGGATGCAGGCAATGTTGTTGAAAATCCTACTGTGGGTTGTGCTGTTGTATCATTGGCGATGTCATGTTCTGGAAATACTGTATCTAAAATGTGACTGATAGTTACATCTGAAAGACTGGAACCTTGGGAGGTTGTCAGTTGAAGATGCAGTTTCATTGATGTAAAGAGTTTATCTGTTGCAATTTTATGATGCACACCATATACATTTTCATTTTCGGTACAAAATTAATGCCAGGAGTTAATTTTTGCCTGTACAATCATCCGCTTATAAAGGGCCTACTTTTAAGACTTTTAAACTACTTAATGATACTTTTAAGACTTTTGTGTTTTACTGATGAAGTTTACGTGGAAACGTGTTAAGAAAGCTTTGTTTAATAATGAAAAAATGTCGCGGTAGTAGGAGTAATTCCAGAAACTGGCAAACTGTGACTTCAGTGGAAGTATGATACATTTTAACACACCCTTTAATCAGAGGTTAAAATCTAAATCCTTTTCTATTACAGGGTGAGAAACTCACGGACATGCTCACGTTTTCGTGCTGCCCGTCAACACTCAAGCTCAAAAGAGTCCGCTTCGTTTTCATATTTAGTTTCGCGCGTTTAGACAAGAGACACTTGTTTTTATTTAGAATAAAGATTTATTAAATGACAAAGTTTAAAAATTATTTTATGCTTGAACACATGGGTCGTAGTTTATAATACTCTGACTAATCACATGTTGGAATCTAATCAGTAAATTCTAAGATAAGTGAGACTTTAACATAGAAGATTAGTCAGCTATCTTATTTACCGTAAATTTTACTAATATTTTATGTAGATTCCCTGCAAGAACTGGATTTGAACATCCGGCATAAAGTTGGCAGTGATCGCATATCAAACACGGACCATCCTGACCAGAAAGCCAACGACAGAAACTACAGCAGGTAAAGACTTGTACACTGAATTAAAATCTCTACTGGAGAACTTACTTGTTCCACTGGTAAAGATTGTCTGCATATTAACCTACGGAGGACGAGCAATAGCAATAATGAATGTACGAGTTGCTAGAATTTTATTTATTGAGGTTAAATACTTGACAGGGTGAGAAATACTTGTTAACTATTGCAAAATTCATCAACAGAGTATTTGCGTAAAAATTTAAATATACCAGTTGCCATCATTCCTGCAATAAAACTCATTGATTTTCTCAAATCTCGAACATTAAGTCAGTGCCATTTTACGGAATTTTTAAAAGATATGGAAACTGAATAGCGTGTTGCAATTTATAACTCAGAAGTATTCTGGTTGACTAGAAGTCATACGCTAAAAAGAATATATAACTTAAAAAATGACTTTCAGTAGTTTTTTGGTGTGAAAGGATATCCATTATTCTAATTCAAAGATGAAGAATGGATGTGATATTTTCCCTTCTCTGTGATATAACTCGGCATCTGAAGGATTTAAATATAGAACTTTCAGTTTATATGAAATACTTGATAAAATTAAAGCTTTTGAAAACAAACTCAAATTTGTCAATCTCAACATTAGTTGTCAAACAAATGTCATATTTTTCGTACTTAAGAAAGCAACTCATTCATAAATGCAAAAATATGACCAGAAAATATAAAAATTAATACCCAAATTTGAATCGTGGTTTAAAGCATTTAAATCAGAAATAAAAACCGTTCTTAGTTTTAATATTTTCCTCGCCTTTAATATAGACATGGAAATAGTTTCGAATGATTTACAAATGGAGTTGATAGATTTAAAAACAACACTGATTTCAGAAATAAATTTCAGAACGGGCACATCCAAATTTTTCATCAAAATCACAGGATTTTCAAAACCTTTCCACAACTGGTCACGCATGTGATGAAAATCGTGATATTTTTTGAAAGTACTAATATTTGTGAGCAAATGGTTTTCTCAATGAAAATAATTAAAAACGATCGAAGGTAAATAATATTATCATTGAAAATGTTGTGGATGAAAGTAACTATTTCCTTCCTTATTTTAACACCGAAACTGAAAATTAGACTGACTATAGAGTATTTGAGAAAACTTATAATCTAAATTGAACCCACTTTGATTAGCTCAGATAAAGGGAGTTTTGTTACACCCCCAGATATAATTAGGTTATCGGTTTCGTATGATTTCACAAAGCAATAATAAATAACCAAGATAAATTACAGACAGAATACTTCAAAAGTAAAGCGAATAATGACTATTATTGTCTAAATATAAGCGAACTATGTAAAATCCAAAACTTTAATATTTCTTTCACATACCAACTAAGAGAAGAACACGTTTTTAACATTCACGAGTGATTGGGACCATTTTGTTTCTTCTTTTTTTTTTTTTTTTTTTTTTAATTTTCTTGCTTTTCAACTAGTTTGTATCTTGTGTGAATCCACCTGCTGCCGCTTCCACAAAAAGGAAATTTAATGTGGCATGAAGGAGTTAAACGGTCGTGATTCTTTAAGCAGCGCATTACCTGCCCATCACAGGCTCTTGATCACGAACACGCAGTTGCGTCATCGGTTTGTCCAACCTTCGAGATATAATAAGTTCTCTAAACCGTACCTGTCTGGTAAAGAACTCCCGTCAGAATTATTGGCTAGCACTCAAGGTGACTTGAGTGAAACATACGATATTTGACTTAAAGGGTTTCTGTCTCATTCGAATTCTTAAGCATGAATGGAGAATCCTTTCTTCCAATGAATTGACCATTCGCCACTTAGAATGACCATTTTCGTTGTTTGCAAATGTTTTTTTCTGCGTTAAGAAAAAGGTCTAGAAAAATTTTCGAGTAATTCTTTTTTTAAAAGAATTTTTTTTTTCTTCAAATTGGCGAAATTTTATATCAGCAGTGTCTCAAACACCTTGCATTTCTTTTTCATCATAAAACTTCATCAACGTCCAAAAGAATTTTGTCTTAAAAAAAATAAATCCTAAATAATATTATATTATTGTATGATTTTACATACAATATATACGATGTTATAATAAACAACTAAATCGTGCAATAATAGTAAAGAACAGCACCATAATTTAAAAGTCATATGCATAACAACATCGCACGACACTAAGTCTCATAATAGTAATTAGTAATATTTCTCCGGGTCCCGAATGTATATACATAAATAATATATAAATCATATATACAGGATATATGTATATAAATATATATAGCTTAAAGAAGAAAGATACAAATAAAAATAAAAAATTATAGAGCTATTTGCAACAGCCATGTTATTTTTCATTTTAATTTGCATCTTTCGTTTTTACATTTAAAAAAGGAGCTGTCGTTTACAATAATATTCTGGACTGCGTCTTTTAAAAATTATTCCGTTCTATGCTTACTTATGTAATATTGCGGATAACTCTTACCCAATCAGATCAAGGAACCTCTTGATTATTCTTCTGTTTACGTAATTACTTTCCATCCTTTTTGTGTGTTGTCCATTGTCTGGAAATGTAAGCTATACAAAATCGCACTCATGATGATGTACAACTGAAACTAAAAAACAAGAATTAAATGTACAGCAATAAATTATGTCGTTCTTCGGCCATGTCTATCTGTGAATGTCTGCCATGTCTGTCAGCTTACGCATATACTGCAACGAATATCTACTAGTCCCTCCTTCGATATACATCATTCAAATTTGCAGATATTGCCAAACCATCAAGACTAAGATTATATTACACGTTATTTATGTGGTCAGATACTATTAGCCTATATGTGTATCAATGAAAAATTACGTACGGGAAGGAGGAGAAAATGTTTTAGAAGTTATCAGTGATTCAACGTTACGGTCAATGTCATCGATCGGTGTTTAGAGTTTTGTGCGAGAAATTATTTTATTTGAAATCCCATCAAACCCAATTACGTTTATCAATGAAATACCATCGAATGAGTTAAATCAGGTTGTTTTCGGCTAGAAGAATGCAAATTGCGCGTGAACCCATTACATTTGGCTTCTAAAATTAGTTCTGAAAGTGTGCTTCGAAAAGAAAAAGTAAAACATATTCTTTCAGTTTCAAAGCGTAATAATTCAGTATTTGTTTTAAATAATTTTGAGTTGATAAATTTCACAAGTAATTTTGCTGTTATTTCATAACTAATTGTAATGCTTTTAATGAATTTTGTTTTTATATGCTTAGTTACTTTGTTATCATAATGAATGAGAAATTTATTGATTCTTTAACAAAATTATAAGTAGTACACGCATTTAAAGTATTTTCATGTTATTATTGGCAGATAATGTAAACTTTTTATCCGCGAAATTTGTAAGACTTAGCTTGAATATACAAGTTATTAGTCTTAATTTGAATTATGTAATACTAAAGATTATTTATAGCCACAATTAGTAACTTTAATTCATTTATACCGTGCTGATAGCCAGTTACCTTGCCAAAGAAACGGAAATTTCTTTTGTATTTAAGCGTCTCACAGTCATCAGTAAGTAGTTACGCTGATTCGCTTGGAAAGGACTTGCTCATATTTTTAATCAAAGTTTATTTTGCTATTGTAGTATATTTTATGAATTTTCTTTTTTTTATTAATTTGTAAAGTCCATTTTACATTGCTTTACAATAAGAAAATGTGGATTATTATGTGGCATTCACTATAAATCCAAAATGTTTTTTGGATTTATAGTGAATACAACAGTTTTGCATAAGACTTTTTAAGAGAAGACTGTGAAAGTTGCCTAATGATAGCAAAACAAGAATTTGCAAGAACTGCGAACTTTAACAATTATTTCTTGAAACATTTTAGGCCTCCATACTTAAGACACTCCAAAATTAGGATAGTTAATGATATTTGAAGAAATTTAAACACTTCTACTTTGAGAGAAAACGAACTCATAAACTTCTAAAAAACTGGACTATATATGTAGCTTAGATATTATATAATATTTTTAATACTTCTGAATTATATTTTATGTGTTGCTTTGTATGTTAAAGGTGCGGAAATATACATTCTTAAAGAAAAAAAGAAAAAAAACGATGCAAAAAGAAGTTATTTGAATGGGACGAAAATCGGTAGAAGTGATGTACATGTACAGAAAAATAAATGATTACAGTTTGAGAAAAATAATTGGATGGTTTATTGAAGTGACAGAGCTTCACAAAATGAAAAAGTAAGTAACGCGTTTGTTCACCTCTGGCCCTTATTGCAAGCAGTTATTCGGCTTGGCATCGAATGACAGAGCTTGCGGATGTCCTCCTGAGGGATATCGTGCCAAATTCTGTCCAACTGGCGCATTAGATCGTCAACATCCCGAGCTGGTTGGAGGGCCCTGCCCATAATGCCTCAAACGTGCTCAACAGGAGAGAGATCCGGCGACCTTGCTAGCCAAGGTAATGTTCGGCAAGCACTAAGGCAAGCAGTAGAAACATGTGCAGTGTGGAGACGGGCATTATCTTGCTGAAATGTAAGCCCAGGTTGGCGTGACATGAAGGGCAACACAACGAGCCTTAGAACTTCGTCGACGTACCGCTCTGCTGTAAGATTGCGACGGATGACAAACAAAGGGGTCCTACTATGAAATGAAATGGAACCCCAAACCATCAATCCTGGTTGTCGGCCTGTCTGCCGGAAGACAGTCAGGTTGGTATCACACCGCTGTCCAGACTCACCTTCGCTGGTCATCGGGGCTCAGTTCAAAGCGGGACTCATCACTGAAGACTATTCTACTCCAGTCAGTGACATTCCAGTGCAAAGAGCCCGACACCACTGCAAACGGGCTTGACGTTGTACAGAGGTCAATGGTAATCGGCGCAAGGGGCGCCGCGACCTAAGCCTCCTTTCTGTGAGCCGTCTATGAATGATCCTTGCGATCACTGAAGCACTAGTTGCACGGACAATCGATGGTAATGATGCATCTGGGGCTGTGAGTGCCGCTCTGACGATTGCTCGGTCTTCACATTCTGTCGTTTCTCTAGGCCTACCGCTTCCTTCTTGACGCTGTTTTCGGCCTTGGTTCACACATTCCAGCCAACATCGTCTAATAGTGGCATCGCTCCTGCTGAAATGTCGAGCTATTCGCCGATAAGACCAACCGGCTTCTTTGAGCCCACTACACGACCTGTCTCAAATTCTGACATCTGCGCATATCGTTCACGCACCTGTATGAGAGGCATAGTTACTGTCTACCAGAGTACACGGAATAAAATTCGTGAAGAATTTATGACCTGGAATCGTAATTTATCCTCTTAAATATCTTGCTAGTTGCGCAGATCAGATGCGCTGTAGCGACAGCCGTTCATTCATTGGCAGCCAGAATGTAAAATTTTGCACTTTCCGTCGAAACCTGCATGCATATCAATTTGTGTTCAATTAGCTTTATATTTTCTCGGTGCGTCGTGATGCGTCACTTTTTTTTTTTTTTGTCTAAGAGTGTATATATAATATAAAATATAATATAAAACATATATAATATAAAATATAATATAAAACATATATAATATAAAACATAATGAAACCTAAAGACTATGTTCTTGAATACAGTTACTTTCCTTCAGATAGAAAAAGTATGTGGTGTACAGAATTTGCTTTCATTCACTAACGCTCTTATGTTTTCTTTAAAAAGAATTTTCTATCGCTAAGCCTCTTTTCCTCTTTTAAGGAAATAAATATGTAAGATAAAAAATAAGTAACTCAAAATTATAATTTAAATTCGCAATAGGCAGATAATTCTTATTTTAATTTCAATTAAATCCGTTTCATGCTTACATACGTAATCTTTCATAGCAAACAGATGAAATGCAACCTGATTAAAGAACTTATGACTAACTTTTTAAATGCGCACTTATTTTTTCTCCTTTCCCCGTGTTCCGTTCCTCTTTCTGTCTTAGCACGTGTCAACGTGTCTGTTTCGTCCGTTGTCTAAAGATGTGAATAATTATACAAAATTGTGGAGTACATATCGCACCCAAAATGATGTGTGATTGAGAGCATGGATCTCAAGACTGTCTAGCAATATACTATGTCGTAAAGATTTTTTATACACTCCTGTGCAAAAGTAAGAGAATTTGCACTAAATTTCTGAAAAACGAATGGACAGCTGTTAATGAAATTTGGTATGCATATACATTTACAACAGAGCAACAGAGAAAGAGATGCGCCATTCAAAAGTTATTTTATATACGTATGATTATCAGCAAAGCTCATAATGTAGGAAGGCTTATAGTCTACGTTGTAATTTATAACTGAAAATGAGTCTAATATAAAATATAGTCCTCTCTCATAACCAGACATGTAACTCAGTGTGATGGTACACTGGACAGGAGATAGTTAAGATGTTCCTGGGACAGTTATCCTATTCTAGCAGCAAGTAGTTTTCAACTCAAGGAGGATTCTTGGATAGGAATGCCGATATTAAATTGCCCTCTCAAGAACGTCCTAGACATGCCCTATAGGGTTAAGTTTAGTAGATCTAGCTGTCGAATCCATCCGGTGAATATTCTCATTTTCCAGGTAATCGCTGACTAGTTGAGTCTTATATGGATAAAATTTGTCGTCCATTAGAAAAAATGCAAGATCAACTGAGTCTCTGAAAAGTCGATCATTGGACTCTAAGACCTTACCTATATATTTCATATCAGTAAGAAAGCCAGCTTTGTCGAATATATCCAGGCGTGTGCCCTCAAGGGAATTAATCACTACTGACAGAGCAATAACATATTTCCTGACGGCGCATGGTCCTTTTGCAGCCTATCTGTTTCACTTCGGATTGCACCACACAGACTCATGCATATGCAGCTCAATAGGTACCATCGATCACTTTGCCGAAAGAGAAATCACCAAAAACCTACATTTTCGGCCCTATACAGCTGAAAATGCCCAGATATGGCTGAAACAACTCCAAAAGAGTAAGCTACTACGAAAACAAATTTAAAACTCTTATAGACCTGGCAATAAACTGAGAAAATCTAAAAGCAATTGAACTTTAATAAAAAAATTATTCAGCACAGTCAAAGTCTTGACAAGGTCTCTTTAATAACCACGGGTTACAAATACCCATTTTCTGAAGCAAGCTTATAAATTCCGCTACAAATTTTAATATTTTGTAGAGATTTTTGACTAGACCTAGCGATAATAAAATGCTCCACCAATTGCGTACAGATGCTGATAGTCATATAACAGGCGATACAGTAACTCAGCTGGTGGTAAGTAAGTAAGTAAGTAAGTGTATTTAAACTTTCACTTGCAGCTTACCATTTGAACAGCTATGCAATATAGACCAGCTTTACCACCATAGATTCACCAACGTCTATATTCAGAGCGCGGCTCCGTTGTTTTTAGTACGCTCACTTCTGCGGTTCGGAATAAACTCTATTTATACACCAACGCTTGCCAGATAAAATTTACATAACCTTCTAAAAAGAACGAGTTGCGTGAAGGAATTAAGGTAAACAACAAAAATGTAAATTAGAATGCTTAGTTAACCAAACTAAATTAAGTCACCTTGATGCTTAAGAAATGAATATTTTATATTTCCATTTAGTTATATAAAACAAATTCCTAATGGTGTTGGATCGATCTTCTGGAATCGATTTATCAACCCCGTTAGAAACTTCTGTCTGATTCTTAAATTCCCCTTAAAATTTCATCGACTCTGGGTGTTGATGAAATTTTAATGGGGATGAGTGATGATCAAGGGATCGACTGGAAGTCATTAGCCAAATATTCTCGGCTAATTAATCGGTATAATGAAGATTTCGTTGATTACAAAAATAATTATTAAGACTGTAAAATTGTTAACTATTTTTTTATTGATATAAATCTGTATCACGCAATGAGGATGAAATCACATGCTGTTGTGACTAATTTTACCTTTTCGACCTAATCAGAACAAGACGACGAATTTTATAGTGACAGCGAACACATGATTACGTCTGTCGTTTACAACAGTTTTGGACACTGTATATGTGATAGTACAACTTTGCCTATTTTCATTCCAGTTTTGAGAAAGAGTACCCATAAGGGTGGGCGGTGGTCTCCCACCTCTTTCCCTACTACTAACCACGAGAACTTTCGGCTTGTCATCTATTTAGAGTGATCCATGCCGCAAAGACATTTACAACATCTATGCCTTGTCCGAGATTCGAACCCGGGGCCTTTCGGTACTGCAGTCAGAGGCAGTAACCACTATCCCGTTGGGTAGCTAGAAATGGTATAAAATAAAGCTAACAAAAATACATAAAAATTCTGTAATATAGTTTCAAAATATGCAAATTTTTTATGTAAAATGTGCAGTATAAAAAAAGTATAAAGCAAAAAAAAAAAAAAAAAAAAAAAAAAAAGAAAGAAAGAAAGAAAAAAAAAAAAAAGAAAGAAAAGAAAATCTGAAATGTTTCAGATTTTAAATTACGTTCAAAGGGGCGTTTTTTAACATTTTGTGTGTTACATTTATTTATTAAATATCACGTTCTTCGCTCTTAAACCATAAAATTCAGTTCAACATCAATATCGCAAAATAGTTTTAAAATGAGCCTATCTTTAGAATTTCCGATACAGAGACTAACTCGCTGGAGATAAAAATGTTTTTTCTGTACAACGTTGCCATTGCTCGCTTTGAAATCCTTGAGTTTGTTAATAAAAAATTCGTTAAAGTTTTACAAAATAGGAAATCGATCATAAAACAAATTCCAAATTTCAAATTTGGTCTTCCACATGCCCATATTCGTAAGAGGATTACGTCGTTCAAAATTCGATGGCTCTATGCACCGTTGTTTTATCACAATGCGAGAAATATACATACATTTATGCAGGTTTTTCATTATTTAATTTCTTTAAAACAGGGCTATAATACTTTGTGGCAACAGTTTGAAAAGTGATTCGCCGTTTGTAGTAAATCAACGCAAAATCGCAAAACGAAAACAGAGACAAAGCCCCTTCGACAAAGCTCCTTCAGAGACAAAGCCCCTTTGGATTAAAAAAACGAGAAAAAATAACCAAAGTATAAAGACCACACACCGTCATCAGAAAACATTGTTATATACAAGCAGACCATTTCCGAAGTTATTTTAAAGAAAATTTTAATATTCGCTTTAAAGACATTGAAAATGTGAATGTACCAAGATGGCTCACTGAACTACGATACATTTGATAGTATGGATACAAAGAAGAGTTGATTGTATTGAAGGAACATCTTCAAGCATAAATCTTTTTCAGGACTCTAAATTTTGTAATTTAAAAGTCATTCGAGAGCAAGAACCCAAAATAAAAGTTGTTACCGAACCAACAACAGTGTCTTCTTCTTACCTAAAGGCAAATCAACAATTTCCTGCGGGAAGCAAAGATTGAATGTTTTAAAAAAGTTAATTTAAGAATTAAGTATTTTTAGGCCGAATATTTAAACAAATTACATCAGTACATCAACTGCAGCCATTTCTGGAAAATTTTTTGTTTGTAAAATTAACAATAGTAATAATACAAAAAGTGAAAAAGCATATAACCATATTTTTCCAAAACGTTTTCCATAATCTTAATCTTACTGTAATCTTTAAGTTATTTATATACAATTATTTATACTGAGAATATGTTGCATGCTGTATGTTATACAGAAAACTGTAAAGGAGCAGATAAGCAAATTATACTTTTAAAAGGGGACGAGGCAAGAAAAAGGTTGGAAATCCTTGGTATAAAATTTGAAATAAGAAACAGGAATGAGCATTAACTAAGCACAAAAATTTAGACTTCGTTAAGATCAAACGGGCTGCTTGAAATATAAGTAATTCAAGTTAATATCCTTATTTTATCCTATATCAGTTGTTTCTATTCACTTTTGTATGAAAATTTCGTATCAATGCAGGATAAAAATAATTTCACCGGAGAGTAAATTTCCAAAATTAAATTAATAATGAACCTTTTTGTCTTTTATTTAATAATTCACAAAAACATTTGATTTTCAAAAGGGAATATTCAGTTGTGGATAAATAGTATATATTACATTTTCCATTACTTATAATAAATACCCGAATTAAATTTTGAGAGATAGTTTGTAATTTTAATGCATTTTTGTTATTAAAGTAAAATACATGAATTTCAATAAAATTTTGAAGAATGAGAATAAATTGTTAGGTATGCACAGACAAATCAATTATCAAGCAGATACTTTACTTTAGAAATCATGATAAAAATCACTAAAGCCTACATTTATAGCTATAAATAATGCTATTTTAGCAACAAAATATTCTTTTTATAGACATGTTCATCCCATCACAGACAAGATCATTTGTGGTCGACCCCACGCCGATGAGCGAAGCATGAGTGCTTAATGATTTTCAAAGAATTTCAGAGGTCAGCTCAGGCAAAAATCGGGGCCGAGATCCATTATCAATCACAAAGTGTCAAATCTTACATAGTTTCTGTTTGTACATCCAAATCATTTTCTAAATTATTCCTCTTCCATTTTTTTCCTTATGGCTAATATGTATGAGGAGGTTTAAAGTATTACGCAACAAAAAATCACGTTTTTATGAGTACAAAGGAGTTTCCGTAAAGTGTGCTACCATTTATGCTTTATTTGCTTCAGATGTTGTTTTATTGCTAAGGAAGTGGCAAGATATGAAAGCAGCTAACGGGTTAAAATATTTTAAACGAAATAAAAAAGAGTTTCTTTAACAAAATTAAAATTTTCAATTAAAATTTTCAATTTTATTTACTAAATATTTATTAAAACATACATAACTAGTAATAATAATAACAAAGAAAATGAAAATTTATACTTATTTTCTGTCCAAAATCTAAAGATTGGGATCGGTAAGAAATTTCTGTTGGTTATACTTTGTAATTCAGACGTATTTACGGCTAAGTATTACATTTTCACACTGACATTTATTTCAAATAATTCTAATCTGTTTAATTAATCACTAAATCATTTAATAATTTACTTAATGTAAGCAAAGCTTCTTAAGTGGGACAGAAACTTTAGAATAACTATGGTAACATAATCTCTTTTTCATTTACCACATTTTTTGACGCATACAAAAACATTACATATATTTGTATGTAAATAGTTATAAACTTCTTAATTTATTACTACAACTTTACAACTTTCAGCTACAACACCACCATGCTCGATTTTGAAAAAGTTTGTAATTCCGGAGAAAATTATTAGAAACAATTTTCATCACGAATTGTAGATGCTCATTGGTCAGTCTTATTTTATCTTGGACTGATTAATTTTCACCTAATGGAAAAAACTCACATATGAATAATAATCAAATAAATCTATTATTTTTTTATTGTAAAAATTCGTAAATAAGGTTGTTCGTTTTTTGATAAGTAAGTATACAACTTAGTCAAATCTATATCTTCAAATCTTTTAATAAGATTTATAACACAATGCAAATTGACAAAGCCCATTTGTAGATTTTTAAGACATTGCTCCTGTTTTGTTAATGAAAATAATATAAAACTGCATTCCAAATCATTACGAAAGCTTGAGATCTTCAAATTCTTGTCAAGTATAATTAATTTATAGAAAGTATATTCGTGGGTCTTGTAAAACTGTTTCGGAAGCTAGTGGTCAGCGGCCCTCTAACCACTAGTTTGAGACCACTGGATTAAGGCATTTATCGTTAAATTGAGTCCTGTTCATCATTATAAATCGCTTAGTTTGCAATCTAACAAAGCAAAATCTTTTCTCGGGGTTTTCAGTTAAGAAAATTTAATTTTCTGAAAGATGTTTCGAATTAACTTATTTGAAAATTTAAAAATAAATTTATAAATTATTATGATATTCTGATGATTTTGTATTAAACTTTTCTTTTTTAGTTATTCCCGATTTATTTTAGGCCTTCCTGATGTTTCAAAAAGGCGAAAGGGCAAAAGTCTTTGTTAGAGTGCATGATATTTAGAATGTCTTTTATAACAAGATAAAATTGTTACGCATATTAAACATTGTAAAGCTGTAATTTGCTTTCTTCATAAACTAAGATCACTATTAAGAAGACTGACTGGCATATAAATCTCAATTACATCTACTATCAGCTGTCTGCTCAACTGTATCTTCAATAATATCTTCTGAAAAAATGCTTAACACAAAATTTGATATATTAATGGAGTATCTATAAATACACATATTTTTTAATATATTAATGTAATTAAACTTGAAAGTGTGACGATAGTTTTAGAAAAGATTAGAAACAGATTATGAATATGCAAATATGTAAATCAAGGTTTGAAAATTTTCTGTCCACCTGATAATCTCGAAAGTAAGTAGAAAGTAACTTTTTCTTTCCCTTTGCTATGTTATTTACTAACATCACTAAGAACATTCCAAATGGAGTACTATCAAGTGGGAATATCATGCCTGCCAACAAATCAATGAAATTTTTATTCATATACTCCCTCAAGAAAGTGGCAAAATATGCAGATTTTGAGTAATATCCCTTGTTGAGGACATTTGATACCATGTGAAAATAAAATAATAAAAAAATTCTTTTTAGAATTCTTTCTAAAAAGGAAACGTACAGTAGAGTTTAAATTATGTTTGAAAGCTAAATGGTAACAGATGTTCTATAATTTCTATAATAGCAATTTGAAATTCTGAAGTTTCTGTGCTTTACATTGTACTTCGGTTTTTCTGTTAAGACACACCTGTTTTTCGTACTAATAAATTTCAATTACAAACCAAATTGTGATTTTAATAAAGATAACACACTCCCTTCGCAATTAGATGTCAATGTATAACTTCTCAAAATTTCAATTAACAAATCAAATCAAATGAAAATTATTTTAATTCTTTTAATTTTAATCCTTTTCAAATGTGGCCAATGAGAAAAAATAAATTTTTCAGATTTATCTTTCTCAGTATCCATAATGTTATACACATGCTCATACAAACATTACCTACAAGGTGTAAAAGAAGTTATGGTCACAATTGTAATTAACAATTTTCATAATTCAGTTCGTGGTGGAAGAAGAAATGTGAACGCAGAAACTCAGTAAACACGAAAAGCATGCAAAACGAAAAGTCACTTTAATAATTGAACATTTACATAAAATATCTTTGATGTTTACAAGAATTATTTAATTGTAATACACTCAATAGAACGACGATGAGAGACATCGTTTTCTCCTAAAGATTTTACAGCCAAACTCAGCGTCGCTGCTGCAGGAGTTAAGAGATACTAGACATTTTCCAGATTTTAGCTGCTAGAATGCTGTCAGTTTCCCATAGTTTACTTCCCATTGAAAGGCAAAATACTGCAAAAGATTATTCTTCTTTGTTTAAGGTAATTGCCATCAGTGACTATGATCAACAATATTATAATTCAAATGTCATCAGATTGACAGAATGTCTTTCATATGTCATTGTCAATGATGCAGGTTATGAAAATGTTTGCATACAACTCTACGTTAGTCACAAACGCCTATGATGAAACATACTCTATACCATTAACAAAGATAGATTAGCACTACCAATGTTGGTTCCCCACATTCTTTCTAAAAAAAAAAAAAAAACAATCTGTCTTAAAAGCTGTATATATTTCTCTTGTAAACTAATCGAAAATTAATGTAAGAACCGTAATGGAAAGAATTATGTATGATAGTTGTTAAGTTCTGTACATGTCAAATGAACCTCATCGCATCTGGAATGGTTTTAATTTCATTTAAAACATAGCTGCAAAAGCTAACCATGTACCACATAGACTATTGATAAGGAGTTATAATATATTTTATCTAAGAATTAATTTGTCAAGTTTAAGTTCCATTTGCATGGAGACAGAGTGAAATTTGTTTCTTGTAAGGGAATAGCAGCGTACTATTGTTTTTGTGGAATTGCTTTTATTTGTATATTAGATTTCGTTTGTTGATAGTACATATATCTAATTATCTACAAGAAAGAAATATGATGCTTATGAAATAATGAAAGTGATATTTATTTCTAGACTTCGTCTTATGTTTTAAAGTACGGTAGGTATACTGCGCACACACGAAAAAAAAAGGTACTTTTATATCTCCCATTAATACTGGGCCAATTGGCGCAATTTAATTTTACGTTTTCCATGTCTCGAAATTGGGACTTAAGAAATATACTAGATTTATATATAGCATTGTTATAAAATAGGTATTTTGATACAAAATCGGACTTTTTCTGAATTAAATTTTGTCAAATCTGATGAGAAACTTATCGAAGAATTTAAAAATTTTTCTTGGCGTAGTTTCTCAGTTTGCGCAACTTCGCGTAATTCTTAATTTATGATAACCTATTTTCATTGCGCATGAGTGAAAAAAAATGCATCGTCAATCTTTCAAATAATTTTAACAAAGTGCGCAAGCTCTGTTTGCCGTTATCATCACTTACAACTAATATGCTAAATTTCAAAACGCGCCAATACATAAATACACGTATATCTTGGTGAATTTTGAATAAAAACTATAATTTTTTTGCAGGTATGCCTAGAAATACATCTATTGTAAAGTGATGATAAAAATTATATAAGTTTCTAGGGTTTACTTGTTTTTCTGAGAGTTATTTTTCCTTTTGTAATAAGCCTTTCCTTTACCTTCTCATTTCTCACCTACGTTTCCCTGCCAGAATGAGTTGTGAGGATTTCGATTTATGTAAATGAGCTAGAAACGAGTATATAAGCTGAAGTCTGGGTCACTTCAGTCTCTTTCAGCCACGTTGTCGCTGCTAGTTTAAGCTTACTGTTTTACTGCCGTACTACTACGTGCCTGCTAGTTTACGCCAGTGATCTTAAATAAGATCCAAATCTGTTAGTTAAATCTGTGCAACTTCGGAGGTTTTAGTTTAGTTAGATTAGTCTTGTATTTTTTTATCTTGAGTTAAAGCCCAAGTGAAGGTTAATTGTAAGCCCCAGAAGAGGCCATTTGTTAATATATTATGAATTGGAATAAAGGATAAATTTAAATCTTCTTTGGATTTGTTACAAGAACTCAGCAAATAGTCGCTACACAGTTCTTCAATATTATAGCTCTTAAGAAACTCTAATTCAGCTAGGATATTACATGTCATAATTCAAAAATGTTTCTTACGATTTATAAAAATTACTAAAAAATACAAATTTGAAAAATAAATCAGAAAATATCTGCGAATTTTATTTGGATTGAACCTAAATTTCTGTGAACCTAAATAAACTGTGAAAGAAGAAATCAAGTAAATTTAATTAAAAAAGACAGTTATTATTAAATATATATACCAGATTAAAGTAACGTTGAGAAGCTTAAGTTTTGAGGACTAAATTTAAAAAACCTACTCCTGCGATGTTTACAAACCTTGGCACTTTGGCATACTGAATGGTAGAATCGAAATATGGAAAAATTTCGATATATCATTTCCGTAAAAGTCAGATTTTGTGTCAAAATACTTAGGATAGAACAATGTTATATGTAAATCTAATATATATCCTAAGTCGCGCTTTCAATGCGTGAAAAACGCAAAGCAAATTTCGTCAATTGGCCCAGTAGAACGAAGGATATGAAACTCTCTCTCTCTCTCTTTTTGTTTCCTCCCCCCAGGAGAACGCACTCGAGAATATACAACTTACGAATTTCTCTAATTACCTGATTTTCCCAGCTACTCAATTCAGAATCTCTAGTCAACAAGTCCATGGCATGAAGGTGCCCAGTATCATTTTGTCTTCCTCCTGAAGAGTTTATCCATGAAAATATCATCGTATACACATTAACTAGTAGCTTTAATAAAATCACATGCTAATATTTTAAATGCTGTTCTAGAGTTCTACATCAGAAAAAAAAATCCAGTTTCTTGATTTATAGAAGAATTAATTTTTAGTTATTTATGAATTTTATCATAAACTTTAAATTACCATATTTCTTCCCATGTTGTTTTGCTGTTTTCATTAATTTTATCGTCCTAAAATCTAGAGGTAAAATTATGCGAGTAATTTAAATTCAGAAAGGCGCGTTTACAGTAAGAACACAACAAATGAAAGTTAGTCATGGGTTAACTGCAGGCAACTATCGCAATATATTATTTCTTTAAAAATCACCTACGTTCCAATAAGAATACCTAGTAATATTAGTATTACAAAATCGAATAAGATAGCTTCTTTTCTATTTCCCTGTAACTTGAATCTCGTCCACTGAGCTACTCCCTAGAACCCAAATAATTATCCACAAATAATTAGAGAAAGCAAATGAGCAGCTGATTTAGCGAAATCATAGACTGAATGCTCGTGTTTGCTTCATTGTGAATGATCGGTTCTTGTATTAAATTGGCATAAAGTGTAACAGTTAGAAGGGAAAAGTTCGGCGTGACATTCGCAGATAGTTTTGGGCTTGTTTTTTCTAATAAGACGTAAACAATCACCACACAACTAATCCATTTTGAAATTTAGGGGATCTAGTATTTCTCTATATCGACTGAGAAAGGGGATATTGCGTGGATATTTTTGATATTTTCAAAACCTCGGCTCTAAAAAGTTAGGCGAAAAACACATGAGGAAATAAGCGCCAAACAATAGATAATATAATCTTTCAATTTAGAGGACAAGAAAAACCCTATTTTTTCTTTTAATATTCTCTCCTTTATTATAAGGTAAACTATTTTGGGATTAGTTTTACTGCATTTTTTTAAATTTATATTATAAAAAGATACTACATATAACCTATTCTGGATCTGTTAACATATTATACATTCGCATTACTCAGAAAAAGAAGTAATGGAAAGTAATGAAAGTAATGGAAGTTTTAAGAAGCAGAAAGAGTAAGTTTTGATAACTAATAAATTAAATGCAAGCCAAACACTTAAAATCAAACAATTATAAACTTTTCAATACGTTTCAAACTTAAAATTTCGCGTTAAGGAATATGAAGTGTATGTTAGAAAAAAGGAAACCCAGAAGTCTTCTGTTGCCAGCATGGTTGGTCCAAAATCACACTTTCAATTTTTCTGCAGCCAAAATTATTCAAAAAATATCTTCCATTGGTGAATTAGATTTTGCAGAGGCATTTCACATTCAAAAAGTATTTCTGTTCTAGTTAACGACCCTGATTCCAATCTATCTTTGCCTTCAGCCTTTAAGGAAATTATGTTTTATTTCTCATGTCATCAACAGATGGCGCCAGTAGCTTAACTCCTGTTCAGCCATTCTTATCTAATCGCTATATCTTATCTCTTCCATTTGCGCTTTAGCAGCTGAGGATGATGGTTCGGTAAAACCATCGAAACTAGTCCTGTGAAAATTTGAAAATATAGCGCTGATTTTTGTTGTTTGACTTCTAAATTAATACTTGTTCGGCGTGTTATTATATCTTAATCATAAACTTGTTAAAAAGTAAATTAAATAAGTTTCCGGAAATCCAGCTTACTTAAATTTCCTTAACAGTTTATTGTAATCAAAAAACAAATTTGTTATGTAAGTATAAAGTAAAATATCTTCAGCTTATTAAAGACACTGGTTAATAAAATTAATTGCCCATTACGTTCAAATTTCCAAGAATGAAACAAATATATACTAATCAATAGACAAAACCTTCGTTTATTATATTCATCTCTGCCGCTTGTAAAACTCTAATTGTTATTCAGGGATTCAGGGATTCTTCCGTTTCTTCGGGGCCTTATGAGTACTAACAAAAGCTGCCTGCAATTCAACATTTAACTAACTGAGGTCTGTGGCTTATTTATCTTGTGTATGTAATATGTTTCAATAAAAAGGGTTTGGCTGAGATTTCGGCCAGTGTCGGCTTACTCTTTGCAAAGTTCTTTCTCCGAACTGTATCTTAACAGAGGAAGAATTTATTTATCTTCAAGTGAACGAAGGAAATATAAATCTCCAAAGTCTTTGTAAATGAGTGAATGCTCCTTTTCAAACGCCAGTTGGTAGGAGGTATAAGTGCAACCTCTGCATCAAATACCTTTTATTATTTCAAAGTTCAAAATCTTCCTGCTGGAATACACAAATTATGTTCATTGGGATTTCGCAGAAAAGTTTATGAAATGCTTCTTAGTATTATCTTTGAATGGAAAAGGAGTGGTCTGTAGGGTGAAGATAAAGCAAAGAAAGCATTGGTCATCTCTGTAATCTTTTATGAAAGGGACGTGTGATCAGCAGACAAAAGGACAGTTATTTTGCTGGCTACAAAGGTGAGTTTTAAAACTAAACAACTCACTGAAAGAAGCTTTTTTTAATGTGCTGTGTGCTTAATTTGTAACACGCCGAAAATGCTTGGGTACAAAGACTTAAACCGGAAAAAATAAAGGATAAATTAATAAAATATTGAGACGATATTTTTGAATGCAGCCACAGAGAAACCACACAAAAACATGAGTATTGTGTAATATACTTAATATCTATTATAACTTATGCAGATGTCTCAAGGAATCGCAAAAAAGAAAGTAAAATCGACGTGCATTGAAACTACTTATTTCAGAACTGCTTTTCTAGGTAAGAGACTAAAAAATGTTCCTGTTTCTGGAGCTCGTTTCACCGGGAAAGCTGTACATTTCTCTAAACTACTTAAAAAACTGGATTGTTGGATCTCAGAAATGAGCTGTACTATTTAAGTTAAGGTAAAACATTCAAGGTTTAGCTGTCTACAGGAAATGATAACTTAGTGAAGAGTTTTCTAAGAGAAACTCGCTCATATTCACGTTATGCATGGAGAAAATCATGAGAACTCTGACATAACCAGCCTGTTTGCCGAAATTACTACTAGGATGGAATTATTTAGGTTACAGCGAAGCAAGCACATGATAGCCATGGCTCGCATTACACGAGGGAAATACCAGAAAACTCACATACAGCCACCCAACCTGATAGAATCTGAACTCGGATCAAAATACCAGTGTTCAGTGATTTTATGCTCATTCGCTGGCAGGCATCAAACTACTAGTGTTTAGCCGTTTTACTGCTAGGTCAGTAACAGGCTAATTCACAAGATGGAAAGAGAAGAATAATACAGTTAATCAGTAACAGCATGGTGGGAAGCAGAAGGCAGGTTTTCATGCAGTTGCTAACTCGATAAGACATTTTATTTAGGCTATTATAAGAAAATACAAGCCATGCGAGCTTATAACACAGATATCATTGTTTAGCAAAAATCAGAAAAGCCTTCTATGTTTGAAATCAGCCAATAACAGGTACAATAACAATAGCAACAAGAGCTCATGGATTACAAGTTATATTTTTACTTACTTTCTTTTAAAATGGGAAAGTGAACAGCAAAACGAAAAAAAAGGGTTTACTGTTACCTTCTGATTTCGTTCTGGAAAGCATTAAAGTCGTGTCTCTCTTTATTCTACCTCTAAAACCAGAGTGTTATTAAAGCTTTTAAACGTCATTGCGAAAAAGATACCTTTCGAGAAAGGTAAAACAAAACGGAATCTTATAAAAATTTAAGTATTTCGAAAGAGACAACTAGCGTGGTATCGTTGCTAGAGGCCATACATATTTAGTCAATGGTCTTTCAGAATACAAGAGATTGCTTTCGAAAATGTCACTTTTATTGTCACTTGAAGCCCCAGGTGACTTGCAAGCTATAGCTAACGTCTTAGACATCAATGAAAGAGGTTATATGCTTAAAATAGGTTGCAAATAGACTATAGTACTGAGCAAATATGCTAAAATAATGACTATATATGATGCAAGAGTGTTAGAAGAAGGTACAGAAACAAACTGATAGTCAGTAGTGACTTTATGCGGGAAAGGTAGGATGATGACCTGATCGGCCAAATCTAGAGAGGCGTCGCAGCAAATAAACAAGATTATTTGAGAACATAAAAAAAACATGTGAAGTTGGGTTATGTTATTGAATATGAAAACATATACAGAAACAATATACCTAATAGGAAAAAGGATTTCTTGGGGGCTTTCTAAGAGAAACTGGCTCGTATTCGTGTTATATATGGGGAAAACCACGAAAACTGCTACACATTCAGCTAATTCACATGGTTTCTAAACTGCATCGAATTACAATTCTGCTGTCCTTGTAGAGGACATTAGGACTTTTTTGAAGCAAGACTACATGAAAAATGTGCAATGCCTTCGCCGGGACTACCGCATGCAGAAAAAAGGGAGAAAGTACCTTATATACTCTTCCGTTCAAAGGGCGACTGGGTATTAGAGGACCCAATCGCCAAATCCTGTGGTGTCCATCATTCAACAGCTTTTAGTTTGGGACCCACTTGTAGAGTCTTCTTGTATATTTCGGAATCATAAACTGGTAGACCCTATTGAAAGACAAGGTAGCGAATTCTCGCTAGGTCTTGAAAGAACACATGACTGCAGAAGAAGGTTTTAATAATCTTTTTATTTTAACTAAACAAATACACCAAATTTCAAGTATATCGAAAATTTCAGTCGAAATGTAAATTCACGTATATTTCAGGAAATTTTGAATAAAAAAAATCTAATGTTTTGCAGGTATGGTTAGAAATATATCTACTTTAAGATGATGACAAAATTTCTATATGTTATAATTAAAAAATTATTTAAAAATAAGTCATAAAAATAGGCGAACTTTATTTGAAATGAACCTAAATAAAATAAAGTGAACAAAAACGCACTCACTCGGTGCTCCCAATTTAACCACTACTTGTGGCTAAATTATAATGTACATCAACTTGTACAGAATGACTATCAACTTGTACAGAAAATATAATGTACAATCACAATTGAGTAAGGATTAGCTACACGATTGGCCCCTTTTTTATCTAATCCGCTAAGTCGGCTGCACAGAGCAAAGCCGAGCTTAGAATATTATTATAATCTAAAGAAAGTAGCTAGCACCAACTATTTACTACAAGGTTACTAAATCAACCACGCGGCATAAATTCACAACTAACTCTCCTACCGCAAACTCTTAAAACTGCTGATTAAATAGTGTTTCTAACTCCTTTATATTTGCATATGCGTCATTTAATTTATATTCTGGCATAGAAACGAAATCAAAAGGGAAAGGAAAGTTTCTTAAACCGAAAATAATTGTTTAGAACTGTGGTGATGGCGATAAGGAGCGCGCCTTGCGCCCTCCGATAAGTGTGGCAACCCTAGAGGAGAAGTTTCTTACGAGTAGCGAGCAGAGCGAAACAGGCAGGCTGTCGGGCAGTGTGCGCGAAGTTCCTAAATAAAGTTTAATTTTTATTGTGCACTATGTCTTGTTAATATTTATATTAATGCAGTAAGAACATAATCTGTGATATGGAATTTGAGGATTGGTGGTAAAACATAACCGGAAATTTCCATAATGGTAACCCGGACTGTGTTAAATCGTATGAACAGTTCTCAAGCACTTTCGGTTTTGACTACAAGCCATCACTCAAGATCTCCAAACCAGAAGTAATGGATTACATCGGTTTTCGTCCTCCGGATCACAGATGAGTAGTAATTATAGATCATTTTATAATTCTGTTTTCTACTTATCATTTAATTTCATTTTCTTTAGTTAAATTTTTCCTTTTATTTTGGCTTAAAAACCTTGCACAATGTCTGATGTTTATGCCGTCCAAATTCCGGTTTATAACCGATCAGACCCATCTTTATGGTTTATTATGTGTGAAAGTACCTTTGCTCTTGCCACCCCCAAACCTATCACAGAATCCATTACTAAATATAATTATGTAGTTGCTCATCTTCCTCCAGATATTGCTTCAATAGTACGGGATTTACTTATGAAACCAGACCCTATTGATCCATATGCAAAGCTTAAAACTGAGTTAATAAATCGTTCAGGAGAATCTTCTCAGCAAGAAATTCGCCAATTATTATCTGGAGAAGAATTAGGTTCTCGAAAACCTTCCGATTTGCTTAGAAATATGAAACGTCGAGCAGAATCTTTAAATGTTCCTGATAACTTAATGTTAGAATTATTCCTTCAACGTTTGCCTTCGACTGTTCAGTCTATTTTGGCAGCGGTTTCCAATTTAACTGTAGATAAAGCTGCAGAAATTGCCGACAGAATTTTAGAAGTAAATCCAACCCCAGGGACTTGTGCCGTTTCTCGCACAGTCGATCAGTCTCTTGAGGATAAATTATTTAAACAAATAGAAAAATTAAACAAACGTATTGATCGCATTTCTCTTTCTCGTGGTCGCTCGCCAAATCGCGGAGATCGCAATAAGGAAAAAAGCAATTCCAAAAGGAGAGATTATTCTGTTTGCTGGTATCATAGACGTTTTGAGAAAAAGTGTAGAGATGACAAATGTACAAAACCTTGTTCATGGCAGGGAAACGAAACCAGCAAAGAATAGAGGCGACTTATTCTTTGCCTCAAGTTTCACGTCGCCTGTTCGTTCGTGACCGTAGAACAAACCTTTCATTCTTGGTCGATACCGGCTCTGACGTGTCCTTACTTCCAGCAAATAATTCTCAAAAACGGAATTCGTCCCAACAAACACTTTTCGCTGCTAATTCTTCTACTATTCATGTTTATGGTCAAAAAACACTTTCTTTGGATTTCAAATTAAGACGACAGTTTACATGGACTTTTCTTATAGCAAATGTTAGTACACCCATTCTTGGAGCAGATTTTCTCCATTTCTTTGAATTGGTGCCTGATCTCAGAAACAAATGTCTCAAAGATTTAAAAACGCATTTTAAAACCGTCGGTTGCGTGAAAAATGCAAGCATTTATTCAGTAAAAACTGTATTTAGTGATACACCATATCACAAAATTTTAAAAGAATTTCCTTCAGTTACTAGATTACCAGATCCTAACCAACCTGTTAAACATAACACCGTTCATTATATCATAACTAAAGGTCCACCTGTGGTTGCAAAACCTCGTCGGTTAGCTCCAGATCGCTTAAAAATAGCAAAACAAGAATTTCAAACTATGATGCAATTGGGGCATTTGAGACCTTTGAGCAGCAATTATGCATCCCCACTTCACATGGTTCCAAAAAAGGGAAGTCTGGAATGGAGACCTGTAGGAGATTATCGAGCATTGAACGCTCAAACAATAAAAGACAAATACCCTATTCCATGTTTAGCTGATTTTACTGCTGCATTGCACGGTACTAAAATTTTTAGTCATGTCGACCTGATTAAGGCATACCATCAAATACCAATTAACCCAGCCGACATCCACAAAACCGCCATATGCACACCATTCGGTTTATTCGAAAGTATCCGTATGCAATTCGGCTTATGCAATGCATCTGCGACTTTTCAACGTTTTATAGATGAAGTCACGCGGGATTTAGAAGGCGTTTACGCTTTTGTCGATGACTTGCTCATAGCCTCTAAAGATTCTGAGGAACATTGCAGGCATTTGAAAGCTTTATTTTCCAAACTTCAGGAATATGGACTTTGCATAAATGTTTCAAAATGCACCTTTGGTCAAACATCTATTGATTTCTTAGGTTTTCACCTTAGTGAAAACGGAATTGAACCTCTTCCTGACAAAGTCAAATGTATTTTAGATTTTCCTCAACCTACCACTCTCACTCAGCTTCGCCGATTTTTAGGCATGTTTAACTTTTATAGATGTTTCATACCTAAAGCAGCACATATTCTTTCTCCTTTAATAAAATTGTTAGAAGGCTATATTAATAAAAAGAAATCTCGTTCTCGTGTTCAGGATTCATCCCCACAATTAAATTGGAACGAGAATGCTGAACAAGCCTTTATTGCTGCCAAAAATGCCATTGCTCAGGCTACCCTTTTGAGACACCCTATTCCCGGAGCCCAGCTAAGCATCTGGGTAGATGCCTCAGACGTCGCAATCGGCGGCACACTTATGCAGTTGTCTCAACAAACATCGGAACCTATAGCATTTTTCTCTATGAAACTCAGTAAAAGTCAACAGAAATGGTCCGCGTACGATAGGGAATTATTTTCTATTTATTCTGCAATTAAGAAATTCCGACACATGTTAGAGGGCAGAAATTTTATAATTTATACGGATCAAAAACCGTTAATATACGCTTTTAAACAGAACCCTCATAAATGTTCACCTCGACAATTGCGCCATTTAGATTTTATTTCTCAGTACTCTACTGATATTAGGCATGTGCAAGGTTCAAAAAACGTCGTTGCTGACGCTCTTTCAAGAATCGAAATTGATTTCATAACAAAATCTCCATTTTTGGATTTTAAAAAATTTTCGGAAGCTCAACGGCATGATCCGGAGGTACAAGACCTTCTCAAAAACAACACATCATCTTTGAAACTGGAATTTAAACCGTGCCAATATTCTGATGGTAATATTCTTTGTGACATATCAACAGACATTCCTCGTCCATTTGTTCCGAATTCCTTTCGCAGACTCATCTTTAATCATCTGCATAATCTGTCACATCCAGGAATTGCAGCTACTACGAAGCTTATTTGTTCTCGTTATGTATGGCCCGATATGAAACGTCATATCAAAAATTGGGTGAAATTGCCAAAAATCGAAAATTACTAGGCATACTAAAGCACCACTGGGCACATTCTCTCTTCCTGATGCACGTTTTTCAGAAATCCATATGGATATCGTCGGACCGTTACCTCCATCAGAAGGCAATGTGTACCTTTGACTAATAGATAGATTCTCCAGATGGCCTGAAGCCATTCCCATCCCGGATATGAAAACGGAAACCATTTGCAGAGCCATCTTCAACTGTTGGATATCTCGTTTTGGCTGCCCATCGATCATAACAACAGACCAAGGTTCTCAAATGAGATCCGCACTTTTTGCAGAATTCACGCGCATTTTGGGTACGAACAGAATCACAACAACAGCCTATCATCCAATGTCAAACGGCATTGTTGAACGATTTCATCGACATTTAAAATCTTCTCTCAAGGCTCACGAGACCAATAACTGGACTGAAACACTACCAGTTGTTATGCTTGGTATTCGGACAGCCGTAAAGGAAGATCTACAGTCATCTTGTGCTGAACTGGTGTACGGCACAACTCTCAAGCTGCCTAGTGATATGATAACGTCATCTAAGATATCTCCGTATGACACACAATTTATCACGAATCTTAGGCATAGAATGCAACAGTTGAATCCAATAGCAACATCTGCACATTGCCAAGAAAAATGTTACGTAAGTGCTACCTTAAAGTCGTGTACGCATGTATACTTACGTGTCGATCGAGTAAAGCCACCTCTGTGCCAACCATACACAGGTCCGCATAAAGTCCTTTCTAGAACGGACAAAACTTTCACAATAGATGTTAACGGTCTGAAATCTACTGTGTCTATAGACCGTGTGAAACCAGTCTATTTGCTTTCGGACTCTAATTTGCCTGAACTGAAAACAAATAAAGACTTAAAGACAGTTCAGCAGAATAAATCTGCAAACGAACTCTCTAAGACACAAACTGTCACCAGATCGGGAAGACATGTTCACTTCCCTAAGAAACTTGCTTCTTACATAACAATTTAAAACATTTTTTTTAAATTCATATCTTAACATATTTCTTGTTATTTCATGTTTATTATATGTGTCAATATCTTGTTATATATTGAATTTCATTTTGATCTTTTCTAATTTTATATTCTAATTTTGTAATCATGTAAAAATACCCGACAGTACGGATACTCTGAGATAATTTCATAACCTATGTCGTTCCTTTGAATAGCCATTAAAGGAACTGGGGGGAAACTCTGTAGTGATGGCGATAAGGAGCGCGCCTTGCGCCCTCCGATAAGTGTGGCAACCCTAGAGGAGAAGTTTCTTACGAGTAGCGAGCAGAGCGAAACAGGCAGGCTGTCGGGCAGTGTGCGCGAAGTTCCTAAATAAAGTTTAATTTTTATTGTGCACTATGTCTTGTTAATATTTATATTAATGCAGTAAGAACATAATCTGTGATATGGAATTTGAGGATTGGTGGTAAAACATAACCGGAAATTTCCATAGAACAAAATAAGGTCTTTACATCTTAACCATTCGGCCATTCAGTGAGTCGTATTTTTTTAAACATTCCATCATTATTACGCTTTTTTTGATTAATAGGGCAGGACGCCGAAAATGTTTTCCGAAGGCATGTGGTACAATAAGGTTGGCACTGCTGACAGTGAAAGTGATACGGAAGAAAGTAAAGACGTGACAGATTCTCAATCAAATCTAGAAAAGTACTGTAAGTTCTAAGAAATGCTCTTGAATCGAAAGGTAGTGATCAGAAATGGCTCCAACAGTTTTCTGAAGATTAATGCGCACTAATAATACATTTCAGCATGGGATCGAAAGTCTGCGATGAATAATAAGAAACAAACACGAATAGATCAATTCATTGCAAACGATTAAAATTTTATCAGTTGCATACTGTCGTATAAAGAAAGTTACTTTAAGAAATTTCTAAACTACGTTTAGATTACGTTAAACATATGTTACTTTTAACACAAAAGCTTCATGAATTCAAATACAAACTTGACGGTTTTGAGCGGAAGTGATTTTAATAAACGTGTAGTTGTAGCTTCCAGTCACTATAGTACATTATTAGAATTCCACGAATATTATTTACGTAAAACAAATTCTTTTTTTATTCGGCAGCTTTTAAAATTATTGCTATTTTCTTTACTTCTTCAAACCTTATTTGACGTCGAACGGATACATGGGTGTAAGATATGGGATCAGAGTTGGATCAGAATCATCGGGTAAGAATTGGGTATTTGTGCTTGTCATATGTACCAAAAGGAGAGACACATAAAATATGACCTTACAAAAACCCTCTTCTGAGGTACATTAACTGGAAATATGAATGCCAGATTCTCGAGCACCTTCCGTAGGACTTTTAGACCGCTGGCACGATACTTGATAGCTGCTGATGATCACTGCAAAAAAAAAAAAAAAAAAAAAAAAAAAAAAAAAAATTGGGATCGTTCTATATTTCCCGTTCTAACGGGCCTGTTGACGAAATTTAAATTGCGTTTTCCATGTCTCGAAAAACGCGACTTAAGATATATATTAGATTTTTATATAGCTTTGTTTCAACATAGGTATTTTGACACAAAATCGGACTTCTTCTGAAATAACATACCGATATTTTATTTTTCCATATTTCGATTTCACGACTCAAATTATGCCTAAATATTAAATTTTGTAATTTTTGGTGCGAAACTTATAAAGAAATTTTAAAATTTATCTCGGCGAAATTTTTTCAGTTTGCGCCAAGTATAATTCACTTGGCGAACTTCTTAATTTATAGCAACCTATTTTCCTTTACTTTTTCTTCATTGTCCACTATAGGAAAAAAAGTCATCGTTCACACTTTCAAATAATTTTAACAAAGTGCGTAAACCACATTTTCGTTATTATCGCTTCTAATAAATACACCAAATTTCAAGTATATCGAAAATTTCAGTCGAAATGTAAATTCACGTATATTTTAGGAAATTTTGAATAAAAAAATCTAATGTTTTGCAGGTATGGTTAGAAATATGTCTACTTTAAGATGATGGCAAAATTTCTATATGTTATAATTAAAAAATTATTTAAAAAAAGTCATAAAAATAGGCGAACTTTATTTGAAATGAACCTAAATTTCTAAATATGAAAGAAAGAATCAAATAAATTTGATAAAAAGAGATATTAATAAATATATATAAAATTCAATTGACATGCAGGAGCTAAACTTTTGAGAGCTAATTATGTAAAAACTACTTGTGCGAGTTTTACAAAACTTGGCAGTTTGGCATAATTTGAGTCCTAGAATCGAAAGATGTAAAATAATTGGCATGCCATTTCAGACAAAGTCCGATTTTGTGCCCAAATACCTATATTAGAATAATACTGTATATAAATCTAATTTATATCCTAAGTCGCGCTTTCGAGACATGAAAACCGCAAGTTGAATTTTTGTGAATCGGCCCAGTAGAACGGGAGATATAAAACCAGCCCCCCCTTTTTTTTTTTTTTTTTTTTTCCTCAGTGTACTTATCAATATATAGTACAGGATCTGTGCTGTATGTCCTTTCAATGACCTGTAGTTTATCTTAGCATGCAATTTTTTAATGGAGCCTAATTCGTTATAAAAGTGATGCTGTAGCTTCTGATCAATTTATACATCACTAGAAGGAGGAAGTCCTAAGTATCATTATTACTACCTACATATAACAAGACGAATGTAAGCTACTAACAAAAACCTAATTATGTGTTTCAAGAGCTGCTCATTCTATAATCATCTCTAATTTCCGAGCTCATAAGAAAGCACCGAGGCAAAACTTCAAGGTTTTCTTGAATTTACCCACTTTAATGATATAAAAATTATCCTATAGCATATGAAATTATTGACCGCTTCAATTTTCTCCTTTTCTGCACTAGAATTTTCTGAACAAGGATAGTTATTTATCTTAAAATTATAATGTTGACTTAAATGTGATCAGATTCAACAAAGGTTTTTGAGTTACTTTTGGATAAAAATAAACAAATCAAGAGCTAAAGAGTCTGCTAGTCCAGAGGGAAATTATTGAATTTTCTATGTATGCTGAGGTTAGAACCAAAACCTGATCAAACTGATTATGAAATACAAATAAATTTAAATTAGTTTTGAGAAATTTCGATTAAAATGCAAGCTGAAGATGCTTTCAGAAAAATTAAATTCCTTACATCTTCATTAAGAAATTGGTTTTGTGGAGTAGCTGATTTGAGGCTGATTCATGCGAATATTCTTTAACAACTGACGCACCTAAGAATTTAGTCACCGTAATTTCACTAATATAGCAGATTTTAAAGTTTATTTTAGATAAATTGTTCATAATTTCATAATTGAAATTAAGAGCTATTAGAATGTCTCTAGAATGTTATAAACTTCTTCCAAGTGTTCTAAAACTGCTCAAAAGTAGATATAAATTGTTCATTTACTGTTGCCGTTATTCTACAAGAAATACACAATTAACTGTTAATGCAGGTTAGCGTGATTCTGCTTAAAAAGTACTTTTTATTACAATTTATTTTGGACACTTCATTAGAATCGTAAAACGAAAGAGAGAATTGTTTTATTTTTAGATCGCAACTCTGCGAGGCAACATGCTCAAACATTGCGAAAGATGTTGTTAATAAAATTATAACGAAGTAACCTAACATTATATTTTTTTTCCTTGAACCGTCTTAAACATAAATTGTTTCAGTATTATCTATTAATTACACAAGTAATTTTTATAGACCTTCATTTAGCTCTTGGGGATTGGCGCAGTGGTCAAAAGTTTGTCAGCAAATTTTAAACAACTTTCTGATAAGCTATCGAGTTCAAATTTCATACAAACTTTGTTTGTGGACAAAATAATGTGGTGAAGAGAATTTTTTTAAATTTGACATACAGTTTTTTAATGTTATTTCGATTGGATCACAAGTAAAGAGTTTGAACGAAATATGTACGAAATCTTTTACGTAATTTATGATTTTTTCACGAATTCTTGAAAGTTATTCATTTTTGGGAATGTTTGATGTATATTATTTCAAATTTTCAGCATCTAAGAATATATTAATTACAAAAGTTTTAAAAATTTCGCAGATTATAAATTAAAATACTCCTCCCACTTTTAAAACAAAAATGATAACGTTATTGATTGGACAATTTTGTACATTTTATACAACGAAAACCTTCTGTTGCTAAAATGAGTTATTATTTATAAATAGTGCAAACTGTTCAATAGTCTCACCAGCGGCCGAGAAGTAAAGTCCGTGAAAATTGGTAATTCGACTCGGTTTCAAATTCCGATGAATGGGATACTTGTATGGGCGTTTTCGTGATTTTCCTTTTGTGTAACGCTGGTATGAGTCAGTTTGCCTTACAAAGTTCTCCACGAAAGCGTGTTCCCTTAGACAGAAAGCCCTCAGATGCTTTGTCATAGGAAAAAGAAATAATAGCCTACTTTTTCGACAATGTCATTAATAGCTAATTCAATATGTGAAATTATAACGTTCCTTTTAAGCTGCTGTAGTGTAAAACTGTTCCATTTAAGTTATCATCATGCACAGGTTAAACAGATGATCGTCTCTCTCTCTCTCTCTTTTGCAGCATATTGCGCAAGATGTTTTCTTGACCAAAATTGTTATTACTGCTTTGCTTGATAAATTATATATATATATATATATATATATATATATATATATACTAGCGTATAGAATATCCACGGTTTTGCATTTATTGAATCTCGTGTGAGAATTTTTACAACGAGGAATTTTTTCAACGTGCAACTATAAGAATAATTCGAGGAAACATTGGTAATGAATCTTTAAAATTATTACTTTTTCGATTCTTTTGTGTTAACGGGGCGCCAGTTGCCAAATGTGCTCCAGAAGGCCAAATGTGGTAGTCTGTTTATATCATGTCATGAACAGTTGTGCAATGATTATACATGTAATGTTTAATCTGCGTAATGCCAAAGCTGTGTGCGAGATCCAATTTGAGTAATTTTTCTGTTCTTTTTTAAGAGAAAACAGATACCTGAGGACATGGAGAGAACAACAGTTTCCTTTTTGCCATGTACATAGTGATCTTATATGTAATACATATAAGGAATACGTTTAACAGCACTGGCATTGTGCGTATTAAACATCATATGCATTATATTCATTATATACAGCTGTTCTTTTCATAAAAAAAGTCATTCTTTCTTTATTTACTGTTAGTTTTTCTGCCATTTAGTTAGACTTCGCGCCAGGATCTACGTCAGCGCTACATCGCACCCCTTTAACAAAAAAGTATTTTTTTATGCATATAAATGCATTGCAATAAATCATCATATGTTTACCACTTTATTATGGTTCGAGGAGGAGCTTTAAACCGACTGAGCATCAATTAAATTATAATGTAATACAAGGATGTCAAACTCGCGGCCAGCGGGCCGCATGCGGCCCACAACAAATATTTTTGCGGCCCGGCCGATATATCGGCAAATAATAATATATAATAATAAAATAACATATCGACGAAGAAAAAAATGAAATGTTTACTGCTAAGTAATTAACGATAATTTATTCAGTGTTGTTAGATTACTCACAGCGAGCTGACACACACACTACTTAAATTACAAATGCGTGTGAGTAGCTTGCGTTCAGTTACCTTCGGCTTTTGGGGGACACGTGCACTCAGAACTTGTACGCATCCCCCGATAGCTGAATGTGGCCGAACTCATGATCTCAGTTTTCCAATCATAGTTTTGTACGATATATATATTTGCATGCATGTGCATGCACTTTGCTTTATTATTAATTATTACTTAATTCATATTGTTACGGATTTCATAGTTATTTATTTATTTAGTTTTTTTTTTTTTTTTTATTTTTTTATTTAGAATTGTAATTAGATTTGCTTCATGTTGCCTTAGCAACGGAGACGATTTTTGAAAAGACAGCTGCGTTGGAAGGTTTAAAATAGAACAGCGCGTGCATTTAATACCTAATAAATAAATATCTCGTAATTGCTGTTGCCATCCACAAAAATCCAGATATTTATAGATGTTTCCAGTATATTCGAGAAATTAATTATAAAGCTTATAAAAGCCGAGAACAAACAACTCATCTCAGTAGTAGCTGTAATTCTAGCGAACTGTTTGTTTACTTAATGCTGTGATTGATTTGTAGCGATTTCGCTGTGAGATAGAATTAGTTTCTCTGTTTTGAATTGATTTTTGCTAAACGTTTGACATTTTGTGATATTGTTAGAATATTTTTGAAGAAACTTTTCAGCATTTTGATTTATCTCTTGTGTAAAGAATAAACTTTGTTAACTTTTTAACGTTAACCGTGTTTATTCCAGCCCTTTGTATTCAGTATGTCTATATCAAAACCAAGTGGTAGTAAAATTAAACGAAAAATCGCTGACGAACATAGAATATTCCAAGTAAAATGGGAATTAGAATATTTTTGCTGTGAAATAAAAGATAAAATAATCTGCTTGATATGTAATAATACTATTAATGTACCAAAGTTATATAATATTAAACGTCATTACGAACAACACAAATCGAAATATAACAATTACGAACGATTAATGAGAGAAGAAAAGTTGAAAGAGCTCAAGTTAGGAGAGAAAAAGCAACAGTCCATGTTTAGTAAAGTATTGCAAGAAAGTGAAGCGGCGGTATATGCAAGCTACGTCTTGTCCGAGTTGATACTAAACATTCGAAGCCTTTTACTGACGGTGATTTCATCAAGGAATGCCTAATGAAAGCTGGAGAAATTGTTTGTCCTGGAAATGTGAAGGCTTTTCAATCAATTTCATTGTCTCGAAATACAGTTGCGGAAAGAGTTACTGATTTAGCCGCGAATTTAAGTGATCAGATCAAAGCAAAATCATCTAGTTTCGAAAGTTTCTCCATTGCCTGTGACGAGAGCACGGACATTAGTGGCAAAGCTCAATTAGCAGTGTTTCTTCGTTCTTGTGACAAGAATTTTAACATTTTTGAGGAATTACTGGAACTAATACCGATGCCTGGTACTACCACAGGAGAAGATATATTTACTTGTGTTTTTGGACTTCTGCAGAAATACAATCTACCTTTGGCAAAATTAAATTCTGTAGCTACAGATGACCATCAATGACCGGGAAAAACAAGGACTTCGTAGCATTACTAAGAAAAAACTTAGTGAAATTCACGGTTCAAACATTCATCATATGCATTGTATTATACATCAAGAAGTTCTATGCACGAAAGTAATAAATATGGAGAATGTTTTGTCATATATAAAAAAGTTATAAATTTTATAAGATCTCGAGGTTTAAATCAGCGTCAATTCACTGCTTTCTTAAGTGAGTTAGATAGTGAATATTCGGGTTTGTCCTACTATACCGAGGTGCGTTGGCTATCTTGCTCCAAGATTCTCAAACAATTCTGGGATTTGAAAGAAGAAATATGTCAGTTTATATAAACGAAAAATCAAGACGTAAGTTTGTTTTACGATCCAATATGAATACAAGATTTATCTTTCTTAGTTGATATAACCAAACACTTAACCGATTTAAATTTATCGTTACAAGGAAAAGATCATATCATTAGGAACATGTTTGACATAATTAAAGCATTCAAATGCCAACTAGTTCTTTGGGGAAAACAACTTAAAAATGAAGATTTGACGCACTTCCCGACGTGCAGCATGAATAAATCAAGTTTAGATGATAATTGTTCGTATCAAAAATACGCAGAAAAAATTGTAAATTTAACAACTGAATTTGAAACGAGGTTTAATGATTTTAGTTCCCTCGAAGACAAATTTTGTTTTTTGTTTTCTTCGATTTTCTCAGTAAGTATTGACTCAGTACCCAGCCATATGCAAATGGAGGTGATCGAGATTCAATGCAACTCAAATTTGAAAGCAAAATTCATTGAAGTGGGCGTGCCTGAATTTTACAAATATTTACCAGCCAGGTTTGAAAATACTCGAAAATTCGCATATGAAATTATTTCCATGTTCGGTAGCATTTATCGGTGCGAGCAGTTATTTTCAGTCATGAAAGGTAATAAGTCTCCTATTAGAAACCGTATTAATGATGCTCACCTTGTGTCAGCGTTGAAAGTTATCACTACAAACAAAATTTCTCCCGAAATAGGAAAGATAATAGCAGAGAAGAGATGTCAAGTATCAGGACGTAAACATTAAATTTTCTTGTTCTTTTCTATATAAATATATATATATATGTTTATTATTGTATTATTCGAAATAAATCTACGTTTCTATGAATATTGATTTTTTTTTTTTTTTTTTTTTTTTTTTTTTTTTTTTGCGGCCCGCCTTAAGTTAAACCTTGTTTGTTTGGCCCAAGTGTACCTATGAGTTTGACATCCCTGATGTAATACAATAAACATGTTTGTGCATTTTTAGCATTATATTAATTTTAATCATGGTTTACTATCTAAGTATCAATTAAATATTGCTGCCAAAGAATAAATTTGTGTTCTCGGGAGGAGGGGAGAATACTCGAATTTTTTTAATTGAAAATGTGAATAAAATTTACTTTGAACAGTACCTACTTTGGGGTAAAGTTATTTATTTGTCTTATCTACACGAATAGAGTTAGGCGGGAAAAACCCATTTAAACCAACCCGTATCCAAGGCGGGGCCAAAACCGCACTGACCGAGCAAAAGCTCAATCCCCCCTTTTTTCCGCTCTGCAACGCACACGAGCAGACGATCAAGCAAAAAATAAACAAATAGTTAAAGAAGAAAAAAAAGATCGTCCAGTTTTTTCCCACGCCACCCCTGCTTGCCCACCTTGAAGGCTAAAAAGTCCCGCCTAGTACACCCTCTACTGGAGGCTAGTCCGACGTTACAAAAAAAAATCGACGAATCAATACGCAGACGATTCTGCATTCTCTCCTCCTACTGGAGAAATAAAGAACTAAACAGCAGACGATGAAATGAGCTTCGAAGAGTTGGAGTTGTTTCACAAAAAAAATTTTTTATTTGTTTTTGTGTGTATGTGTTTTTCTTTTCTTTCGTCCCAGTGGTGCTGTTATTGCTCAGAAGCACCTGCTGAATATTTCATGCATGTTGTTGCATGGCTAACACTACGGACTCAGCCTTGAGTGAGAGTTAGAGTGAATTGGTGAGAGGTTGAAAAGTGAAAAGCGCGTGAAAGTGAGGCAGTGCGTGCGGTGGGGTGAAAAAAAGAAAAAGGAGTGCTTGGAAGTGAAACCATGATCGCCTTGCAGGTGAGTACCACGTGGTTTTTCTGGTACATTTTGCGATTTGGTTTTAAATTGTATTTCATTATTATATCGTTAATTGTGCATGTCGTTTCATCGATGTAAAGAATTTTTCTCATTCTTTCATCGACGTGGAACATTGCCAAAATGTGATTAAATAACTTTCAAACAAGAAATCATCTATTTAGAATCAATGCGAGATAAATGAGAAAATCGCAGTTGCCGTCATTATTCAAAAATTAAAATCAGTTGCATGATAAGTAATAGCAAAACCAAAAAATATATATATAAAGCGATTCTTTATAAAAATGAACGAAACATCGCAGGTTATACATAGACTGTATTGCCTTTAATATAAGCGACTTTTCCCCTTAAAAATATTCTTCTGTGCATTATATCTGTCTTATATAAGTAGTTCAAAATAATGAAAAAATAACTATTGAAGTAATTTATAATTTGTCCCTCATTTCTTATTTAAAAAAATTAGTTACTTTATTTCAAAATAAATTAGACAATTCCATTATTTTTAATAGTAAGATAGTCATCTTATATGTTGCGACTATGTTTCAATTCTTTTTTTGTAAAGTACTTTAAAAATTTCAAAACCCTTTTATTTCTAAATCTTATCTTATATCCGAGGCAAAAGATTAAAAGTGAATAATCTGAATATTTATTTTTAATAATTACCTCTGTGAGACTAACTTCTTTGTAAACAATTTTTCGTTTCAAAATATTTTAAATTCAAGATCATGTTATTTCTAAGACTGTCTTATGTTTAGGCCAAAATGGTAATTATTAAAAATAAACATTTTATTAAAAAAAGAACGAATATTTTACATTGCTTAATAAAATACCATTTTGTAAAGTTTGTAAAAAAATTTAAAATAATAATAGAAAAGATAGAATGAAAAGAAATCACACATTTACTGCTATTTAATTGTTGCAGTAAAGCATAAAATCAAGGAGAAAACAAATGTACACAAAGAAATAACGAGTTATAGCACTATGAAAATATATGCATAATTAAGAGCTTACCTTGCAAAATAGTGTTATTTTAAAGGGAGCTTTATATGCGTTTTAAAAAAAGTTTAAAATTAAATCGATTTCATACGTTTTATAAACAACTGAGTTTTATAACTGAGTTACATTTTGAAAAAGCATTTAAAACCTTGCATGAGAAGTAATAATAATTAACAGTTCCTTTAGTGGCTCATGATTCTCGGTTGTGGCTCATATTTGTTCACAGGTAAAAATCATTTTTAATTAGTACTATAATAGACTTATCCTAATGGCTAATTATAACGACTCAATTTTAATAACGACTTAGATAAAATTTGCCAAATCATTAAACAAACGTTTCAAAATATCCAAAGGAAATAAATTTACTCAACTTGTATATAAGAAATTGACATTTACAGATCAATCTCTTTACTTGAAACAAATGATTTCTGTTTCATTGAGTTGGATAATTGCCTCTTCCTGTAAATAATTCATTTTCATTTTATAGTAAACAACAGCAGCAAGAATGACTTAGGTACTATGCCAAGAAATTTAAAAGTATTTCTCCTGTAATATATAATCTTGGTAAAATCTAATTAGACAATCAAATGATTTGTTTCTTTAAGCATGCGATTTTATTGGAAATTTACTGACACATATTTAGCATTATCTTCGTACTATAAAAGTCCACAATATACATAATTCAAAATATAATTTAAATTAAAATCGTATTTGTACTGTAGCCCCGTTTTTCCTAAGATTTTTCACCTTATTCCAGGCATAAGGAGAAGATTTGATTTATGTGTAAACCTCGAAATACATTTTTGCTTTCGTTTTTTACAATAACTAAGCTCTAATTGAAAGATTATAAGTGAAACATTTGACTGAGTTCACATTACGTTTTCTAATCAATCAAAAGAGTTTTAATTACCTGATCTCCAAATTTCCGGATCTTCAATTATCCGAACTGTTCGTTTTTTATGCCACGGAATTTTATTACTGATTCTAATTTATTTGTTTTAAAAATGTAAAAAGACAATGCAATAGTGTATAGGTTTGAGAAGATGATGTATTAATTTAGACGAATATTTACCATATGTGGATCGTCTTGGAATTTTTCTATCATGCGTAGACTAAATTGTACACTTTATATAAAACTACTACGCTTTGTTTGCGATGCAAGACATCGCATAACCATAATTTTTAATGAATACAACATTAATAACGCAATGCTTTATAAATTGCAATTCAAACTATCTTTATGAACTTTCTTACTTTTGATTAGCACAAACCTCTGTGTATTTATTAATCACTTCATTTTCCTCAAAAAAATATGTGTATTTTTTCCCAAGTGAAACTGAAGTTGAACAAAAACTTATGAAATATAATTAACAATACTTAAAAAAGATACATGATGTAAAATAAACTAGCCAAGAGCAAGACGCAGCGTTACTTTATACGAGAATAACTAGCCTAGATATTAGAAATAAGCGATAGTTTTCCATATACTCTTATCAGTTTTCTCAAAAAAGAATAAACCCCTATGTTATGGAAGTATAAAATTTGCCACTAAATATCTCTGCAATAAAAATTCTCACAATGTTATAAACTGCGTTTAGACAGAGACAGCCGATAACATGTGAGAATATGTCAGTTGCTCTCTGTTTAGAATGGGAAGGGGGAAATGAGAAGAACAGCATTCCCCTTCTTATACAAGACAAACTGAAATTTTAAACTTCTTTGAAAAAAATTCAAAGTTACTCAAAATTTGGAGTTCTTTTTTGCTTAATATTTTGAACTCTGTATTACTACGTTTAGTTCTGCCTAAAACTTGAACTTCCTAGACGAAATTAATCAGCAGTTACATTGTAGAAATGAACCTTGTTCAATATACGATGTGTCCACAAAAGTCCTTACATGCCATTTATTTTTGCAACCTTGGTCATAGACATATATTGCCGATTGCAAAAGAGTTTTAAATAAAGAAAAACGTACGTTGTGGTATTCCAAAATTAAAAAACAAATGGATTCTGTAAAAATCTCGAAATTTTACGTTTTTACACTCCCCATTAACTAGAGTTATATTTGCTAAATGTTCATTCTTTTTCTTTTAAAAAAAGGAACGAAAGAAGAAACGAAAAGTTTGCCTCTCGTACGACAAAACTTTATGGAGGTATTTAAAAGTTTCAGATCATGTTAGGGGGTCGTACTCAAATTAAAGAAAGAAACTTTTGCGTTTGTACGTAATTGAAAATGAAATATCAGCTCAAAAAATGTTTTCGACCTTAACAAGTTAAATGACGAGCACTGCTGTGCATATTGTCTGGAAAACGTTTTACCAATATTTTTTTTTTCCTAACAGAAGCATTTGTTTACAGAACTTTATAGAAATCTCTTCTGAAATATGAGAGGCTTCAATATTGACATATAGCCAACTCGTAATACAATTTGTATAATACAAAAATAAATATAATTCTTTAATAAAATGTTTTCTGTGGTCATTAGATTATGATGCTAAAGTGATAAAAATTGCATAAAAATTTTAATAATGTATTTTTAACATTTAAAAAAACTTATAAATTATTTGTACCATAATTGTTTTAATATAAATTATATAAAAAATTATAAATTACTATTAAATCACAAAATAATATCACTGTATGACATTAAAGAGAAGAAAAAAATGATTCAACCTCTAATTCTTTTAATTCATTATTTAATAGACCTCTCAAGAGAAACCTAAAAATATCACGAAAGTTCCGAATTTTGAAATTAAATATCTCACTCAGTTTTATCGCACAGAGTTCCAATATTTTGTGTTTTATTATTTAAAATAATTATAACCATTTACTAAACATAACTACAGGGACCATGGGAACTCGCAATTTAAATCAACGTATTTTTAATAAAACTGATTTCTTAAATTAAAAAATGTTATAACACTTTAATTTCTGTCATGCAAAATATTTTTGCAATTAGAAGCACATGTTTACGATAAATGGTTGCTAAAATAAAGGCCATTTATATGGTATATAATATATACTGTAGGTCTTATGACATTGAATCGAGATAAAAAAAAGTTTTGCTTGAAGTTTAATTGATGTTGCTTTCGTCAAAAAGAGAATGAGATACATATAGAGAAAAAGAATCTACGCAGTATAAAATCTTGGGCAAGTCAATTTCGTCTTCGATGTACTTGCTGTGCAAAAAAATGTTATGTTAAAAAAATATTGCCTATGTCCTTAATTTCCTTAAAACTTTGAGTTTAGACATGCAGCTCCAGTTCAAATTTTAAAAAAATCGAAAGCTTTCAGATTTTATATTACGCCAAAAGGGGAGTTTTTTCATTTACATGTAAAATAATTTTGCAATTAGAAAGTTAGAACACATACACGATTCGAGAGCATTCGGACTAAAAATATTTAAAAACAGCATATCTTTAGAATTTCTGATAAACAATTTCGCAAGCTAAGTTAACGTTTTATAGAGATAATTGTTATCTCAAAGCAAACATTCCAGTTAGTATAGGGTTTAATTATGTTTTAATGCGGTAAAACAAACACGAAATTCCAAATTCGGACTTCCAGGGGCTCATATTCGGATGGAGGACTACGTCATTCAAAACTTGATGGCTCTACGTATCGTCATTTTTTCACAATGCGAGAAACATACATACATTCATACAGATTCTTTATTATTTAATTTCTTTAAATATAAAACAGGGCCGTAATATCTGGTGGCAACAATTTGAAAAGTGATATAACGTGTTGAGTGATTTAACGCAAAGTGCCGTTTCGAGACTGATAGTTCTTCTGGGCTAAAGCCCCTTTGGGCTAATAAGGCACACAATTTTATAAAAATGGTGGCGTATAAATTCCATAAATATAAAAGCTAGCATTTTACAGAGAAAGTTTTATCTAAAAGTAAGCATTCCAGTTAGCATAACGTTATGTTTTAATACAATAAATTGAATTTAAAAATCTCAGACATTTTCAGACAAAATTTATGAAAATATTCGTCATTGATTCTTCTAAGAACTAAATACAAATATAATAACAAGCAGCTTTTTAAGAGATTATCATAAAAGTTTGTTTGGTCGAATAATACGGACTTTCGGGCTATTGTATATAGATATTGAAAAATATAATTGTAAGAGTCATAAGAGCAGACATAATATCTGCATCTAGAGTGTTAACGTTAATATCAAATGAACCTTTTTTGCAACAATTTTGAATTATTTTAATTCAAGAACACTGGGTATCATATAAGAAATCAAGTTACAGAACATTTAAAAATTAAGTTACATTTACAAAATCTTTTCACCCCAGTGCTAAAGAGTCTTCAGAAAACTCTTTATTTTCTTTTGAAAAATTTTATATTTCGAATATATGCCTAAAATCAATAAGTACTTGGAGAAGCTAGTGGCAAATTCAGTACTGGTTTCGATGTAAATCTAAGTTTAGTAATAAAAATAATAATAAATGAAAGTGCAATTTATGCAATAAGTGACAGAAAGCTAAAAAACAGTTTTCAATAACTGCCATAATTTCAATATTCATCAGAAGCCTTGTTGAAGCCCTCTCAAAGGTATGTGACAATCCCTGTAAGTAACATGTAATTCTGAGAGTATAAATAGCATTGGTATTTAACACCACCTTTAAAAAAATGATCATATCTACAGATTATCTGGAACCGTGGGTCCTGGACAGGCTTTACGGTATTTAGCAACCAGTTAGTGTTTAAAGAGGTATTCAAATCTAATCGGTGAGTGACATTTCATTGACTCGTAACTTGGCTACGTGTCTCTAATAGGCAAAATTTAAATCAATTTATTAAAATTGAAATTTATAAGTAAATTCAAACATTGGAGTCTTAAGCGTAATTGATGATAAAGATAAGAGTATTAATATTTCAAAATTTAAAGAAAG
This sequence comes from Stegodyphus dumicola, assembly GCF_044657685.1. Lineage (NCBI taxonomy): Eukaryota > Metazoa > Arthropoda > Arachnida > Araneae > Eresidae > Stegodyphus > Stegodyphus dumicola. The sequence goes on from NC_140774.1 coordinate 33,614,446, forward strand.
AAGTTTCAAAGGTTATTTTTATTTTTGTAAAATCACCAATGTTTATGAAAACGAAAAGGAAGGTTGCTAATTTATATAAAAAAATTAATGATTAAGAAATCATTGGTAAATTTATTTAGGATGAAGTGCAGTCGCTTAATAATACAGAATATAAGAATTTATAAACTTCAGTAATAAACAAGCAAATCTTCAGCGATATATTTTCGTAACATACTGAAAAAAATTCAGTTTCAGTAACTTGTTCCATAAAACCATACGATTTAACAGTTTGTCAATGAAATTTGTAGTGTAAGGATATATGTTCAAAATGCCTGTAATGAATGGCTCAATATTCAAGACGGTGCTTAATAAGTACTGTTGAATTTTAGCATAAAAATGTTGTCTTTAACTAAGAGTTCCCTTTCGAACATTTGCACTAATTACTTCAAATTGTTACACTAAATTTTCTAAATTTCGTACTTTGCAAAGCAAATAAAACATAAATATATAAAACTGCGGGTTTTACTTTAGAATTTTATTATACAGGGTGTTTATAAAGTCCCGGACCCATTTTGATGTTTAATAACTCATAAAATAATGACGATATAAACAAACTTATGGCATTTATTGATGGAATAACTTATATATTTTCCTTTTCAGGTTTAAATATCTTAACTTTTGCAAATATCGTCTGCGCGTGTGGTTAAATTCAAATAATTTCATTTTCCAGTCTAAATATCTGTACTTTTCTAAATATAGTCTGCTTATTAATCGCATTTTTTCTCTTTTGTTTTTGGCATCTTTCTGGCATTGTTAATCGCCATAATGTGCGCATATGAGGATCTGAAAGCCTCCATGAATACCGTGAGGTACAAAGGGATTCCCCAAAGGTTAATGTGTGGTGTGGACTAATGCACGACCAAGTCATTGGGCCTTCCTTTTTTACAGAAAAGACGGTCTCATCAGTCGTATACTTAAACATGTTGGAAAACTTCGTATTTCCACAACTAGAAGAGCTTCAGCCACATGTCTTTTTGCAACAAGATGGTGCTGGCCACCCAGATCACCTGATATAACGTTGCTAGACTTTTTCCTTTGGGGATTTGTAAAGGACAACGTTTACAGGAGGAGAGTGTCGAACATTGATAACCTAAAAGTCAGAATTACAACCGCAATAGCCTCTGTGGATGCCGACATGCTTGCCGGTACCTGGCGTGAAACTGAATATCGACTTGATATTCTTCGTGCGACGAAGGGGGCACACGTGAAATTCATTGACAAGGGTCATGAAACTTTTTGCGTCTATCTAACCGTTTATGTTATTAATTTTAATCTATCTTTATTATTTTATGAGTTATTAAACATCAAAATGGGTCCGCGACTTTATAAACATCCTGTATTTTGGCCTAGTGTAAAAGAAATATAGTGCTAGGAAAGACGAAAATGGAATCCTGTGGATTAGGAAAAAAAAATATAATTACTACTTACGTTATCTATGTGAAAACTTTGGGTTATATATTACGATTGCTTATGATTGGAAAAAAAAAGTTAGACGTGATACATATGAATATGTATGATGTTCATTTATTGCTTAAAGCAAACTTCAAAAGCGTTTCGTGCAGAATTTTGTTATTTTTAACATAAAATTCAAATTTATTGAATAATAAAATTCGCTGCTAAACGACGATCTAAAAGTTATTCTATAACCAATTGCATAATACTGGCATTAGAAATGTCTTTCGTTACAATAACAGTGTAACTAAGTATGAAAATTATCAGTTCCCTGTGTTATAAATTATATTAGTTAAATATATTATTGAAGTAAAATACAGAAAAAAAAAATGCTGAAGAATATGTATAGAGTTAAATTTCTCTATTTGTTGCGTTCATTTATATTACAGTCTACGAATGCATTTCAATTTGCGAATTCAGATTTCTTCATCTACTACCCGCAAGTGGTGGAGTTTCAGTTTGCACGCACAAGTTGTATATGTTTTGTTAAGCTTTAATAAAATGGGTTATTTTAAACCTTCTTAAAATTCTGTTATACTTTCACAGACGGAGCGATAGCTCGCTGAGTAGGGTTAAAGAATTCAAGTTGAATTACGCAAGACAGACTTTACAACACTTTGAATGATGTAAATATGTATTGCTTGAAAATATTTTGTAATGCTTGAAACTTTGTAAGCAAAACTTTGAAATAGAATTACACATTTTTAATGCAATTCTAGCAATGATTTTCTCCCAAGGTTAATATTACTTTTGTGGAAAAACTCTCTTTAATAGCGTGGCAGAGAATGTAATATTGACTCATTATTCATCAACTGTTTCTAAATTTATCTCAGGGGAATAAGTATTAATATTTTATAGCAGAAATAAATACAATTATGTATCTAGCCTCCAGAAATGTGTCCGAGAAATTTTTTACTCCTAACGAATGATTAGCTCAGTATCGTATTGATCTGGACATATTATGATATCACATTATCATTAACATATGAAAATACTTTAATTGATGCTTTAATTTAAATAATTGCCACTTAGACAGACAAGCATAACACAATTACAATTAAAGCCCTTTTAAAAACAGAGACAATGCTATATTCATAATATGCTTTATGATGAATTTAGTTATGATTTAAATCATTTAAAATTTACAAGTAAACATGCATTTTGCAATTTTTAGAATACAGATAATTCTCAGAATAAATCAAAGCGATAAATAGGAGTAGGAGTTCATAAATATAAAATAATGAAATAAAGATAAACATTTGTGCAAAATTAAGTTAAAGAATGCAATGAGTGTTGTAGATTTTGAAAAGAATGTGTGCCCTGATGGGGCGTTGAGATGATATAACATAAATCTTTATTCCTAGTGCGAAATTTCGAGCGGTATCTATCGCACCGCGAGAGTGAAACTTTACGGCACGCGTTATATAGGGGCAGAGGATAAAATGGAGCAGCTACTTAAAGGAAGTACAACGAAGGATTCCCGAGCCCCTCCTTTGAGCAGCTGTTCCGTTTCCGACCACAGTACCATAAGTAAAAGGCATTTATCGGCAAGCTTTGCGTCTGTGTAATGATGCAAAATTGCTCGAAATTCGCATGAGAAATGACGATTTAAAGCTTTCGCTCCCTGCTCCACTTAAATTCACACACATTCCTTAGAAAATCTGCTGATTTTGTTCCCCCTACACTTTTATAAGATTGTCACCCCGCATAATTTTTCATCATAATCTTTCAAAACTTAATTCATATCGAATGTGCGGTCTTTCATTTCTTATAATTTAATTAACATTGAATTGGTAATTATGATAGAAGAAACTAACTTTCAGCCAGCTTCATTTATAAATAACAATGAGATGAGTAATGAAACGGTATAATTTTTGAAGTCCTGTCGGTAGGTTATTGTACTTTGTCTCCAGTAACAAAAATGGATTTCAGTAGAGAGGATCCCTTATTTTCATAACCAGAAATTTGCATATATAGCCACGACAACATATGCATACGCAAATTTCAGTGTAAAATAGTTATCTATGCCATTATCTGATGATGTAAAAAATAAAAAGGAAGGTTAAAGAATTATTATCAGCAGGAAATATATACATTTTTCTATGCCAGCGCTAATTGAATACTCAAAGGTCGCTACTTCCTACAGTCTACAGTGGTCTATTTTATGTACTTTAAATGTATCTCAGTAAAATTTATTATATATTTTAAATTATTTTCACTGGGTTTTCTAAATATGGAAAGCGAATCCTTTGAGGTCTATGAATTTGAATACTCTCTATGTTCACAGTTTCCTCAGCATACAGTTCAGAAAATTTCAGGCATAACTCAAAGTTTTTGTTACCACCTTTAATAAAGTTTAGCAAATGAAATAGTATTGTTTACTTCAAAATATTTTAATTGTGCTTCTAAAAGCTTCTGAATTCTATTTTTCTTCAATTGACAAGTTTAAAAACCTATATGTTTACGTACAAAAGATTGCTAAGAGAGCTAAAGCTCACATTTAAACATTAAAGAGTACCAAAGACATTAATAAGTATAAATTTATTTTTACTGAAATTTGGTTGCAAATTAACTTAAAAAGAGGATCCATAAATAACTGCCGTTGCATGTTTACAAAATTAGCTTTAAAAGATATTTAGCAGAGAATCAAGTTAAATTAATCAAAAGACAATTCTGCAGACATAATTCTACATTCCATAAAATCACATACCTACTCTGTTTTACTCACCACGTGAATGCATTAAAATCCCCGAAATCAATCATTCAGAAGGTTTATTGCTGGTGAAAACTAGATCACCTAAAGCACACTAAAATCTGGTAGCACTAACTTAAAACATGCAACAGAAAATAACTATATATATTACATTTACAGTAAATAAAGCATGTTACCAGTGACTACAGTAATCAGGAACGTGATTGAAAAATAAATATCTTTAAATATTTTGAGTCATAATGCATGAAACTTCGAGCGCTCAGTAAATGCAATTTGTAACTTACAGCCAAAGTTCGGGACAATTTTTAAATAAACAGAATAACTCTAAACATTAAAAATAACTTTAGATATGTAGCTTAAAACATCTGAACACCAAGAAAGATTGATAGTTAATGAGCATTTCATTTCCATTTAATTTTTAAAGACTGTGTTTAAAACTTTCAATAGAACAAAGTTCCTAGCTTAAACTTTGAATACTTAAGCAACTATGTATATAAATAATGATATTTTGAGAAGCCGAATAAATAAAGTTTACGGTTCTCTTTGCGGCTCACTTCTTGAATAATGACATAAGATTAAAAATAAAAGATATCTCTTTTCTATCAGTTTCTGTTCAGTTGATAAACAGAAATTTTCCTTTAACATCTTGAAATCAGGAAATATCGAGCTATAGCAACTCCTAAAATAGCATCATTGTGCCATCAGTCATTAAAATGATACAGCTCCAATTAATGAATGCGAAGTTAGAAGGGCAATTCCAGCATGCATTAAATGCGACTTGCTTTTACATAGAAAGGAAGCTTCTGTAAATTGCTCTCTTGACAGCCTGGTCTTTAAGAACTTGATTCTAAATACAACAGTGATATTTTTCTTTTATTACCACTTCTAAGCTTTAACTGCAAAACCAATATCCGCATCATTTCATTCACCTCTCCGACCACAACAATTATATATCAACTGCCTTGGAACCGCAGTATTTATTCCGTTTTCTCATCCTCCTTTTGTTGAAGATGCCATTTTCCGGAAGTGTATAACCTCGAAAGTGGTCAAAGTGAGTGGGAGTGCTTCATAATCGCTTCTAAATCGACCACATACCGATTTCTGATCCGCATTGTTAGCTTTCAGATAAACCGCAGTGTCCGTGTTAGATACCATAGCCCATGAAAGGAAGACGTTTAGCACCTTCATGCCAAATTAAGCCGCAATACTTTGATCCAGTGATACCGAGTGGTTTCTGCACTGAGATGCTTGAGCAACTTTCATTCGAAGAGAATGAACGAAATTCGAGTCTCATAGAATAATAGTAAAGTTTTTCGCTTATGAATGAACTGTTTTTTTTAATCTTTATTAGTCCAAAAGTACTTTGTCCCTGAGGGACTATTGTTTTCGTTTTGCGTTTTTGCTTCGAATCACTCTGAATCATCGTTTCACTTTTCAAACTGTTGCCGCCAAGTATTATCGCTCCATATTATATTTGGAGAAATTAAATAATGAAGAATCTGCATAAATGTATGTATGTTTCTCGCACTTCGATAAAACAACGGTACCTAGAGCCATCCAATTTTGAATGACGTAATCCTACTGCGTATATGGGCATCTGGAACCCAAATTTGAAATTTTGAATTTGTTTTATTATCAATTTCATATTTTATAAAACTTTAATGAATTTTTGATTAACAAACTAAAGGATTTCAAAGCGAGCAATGGCAACGTTGTGCAGAAAAAACATTTTTATCTCCAGCGCGCGAGACTCTGTACCGAAAATTCTGAAGATATGCTCAGTTTAAAACTATTTTGCGATATTGCTCTTGAACTGAATTTTATAGTTTTAGTGCAAAGAACGTAATATTTAATAAGTAAAGGTAACAGACAAAATGTTAAAAAAACGCCCTTTTGGACGTAATTTAAAATCTAAAATCTTTCAGATTTTTTTTAAAATTTTATTTATTTATTTATTCATTTATTTTTAGTTTGTAATTTATTTGTATAAGTTTCTTCCTTTTTCAAGGACGTTTTTTTTTTCTTTTCCGTAGCGTATATTCTGGGAATTTATTGAAACTGTCAGATTTACTATTAACCATGAAAATTTTTTATCCTTCCTTCTGTTGCTAAAATTTGCCTTTTCTTTCTTTGTTTTATATACATACAATAAATTCTTGCCGAACGCGGATTTGTACATCGCAATTTCACTTATCCGCGTTATCTTAATTGCTTTATTTAATTTATCCAATGCTAGAATTTCATTAGTACGTGGTGTAGCATTCTTTCATCGATAGTGACGGCTTGCTGGTCTCAGCTTTGGCCAGCAAATATCAACATCTTTAAAGGAATCTCATCGATTGAAATTGAACCCAAAGAAATCGTACAAATTGCAAAAGCAAAGGGCGGTGAAGGATTTTCAAGTATGGAAGAAAGATAAGTGAATGTATTAATCGAGAAATGACAAACAGAGAACTGGATCATTTTATAAACTAGCGTACAGTGACAGCAGGTACAATATAGAAGATAAAGCGCCTCTAACTTGGAAAAGTTAAATAAATTTTTAAAAAAGGCACAAGAACTGTCTGATTTTTGTATTGGAGTTTCACCCAAATGAATATAGAAGATTACACGTAGGCACTCAAACATCTTCGCTTTTTACCACGAAACTTTGAAAGAGTTGTGTTAGTCATTGTCCCAAGCAAAATTCAACAACATTTTTGAAAAGAATAATTGATTGAATAATTGTTTTGTCTTTTTTTTACTTTTAAATTATTTTAGCAGTATTTAGGTTATAAGGTATTTTCTCCCTCCTTCCTGCATGCCTTCGTGGTGTAACGGTAGTACACTCGGCGCTTATTCGAGAGGCCCACGTTCGAGACCCGAGGACAGAATTTCCCATTTTTCATGTCTTCAGCATCAAAATAACCTAATGACTCTATAAAGTTTGTTAAAATTACACGTACTTTCTTAATATGAATTAGACTCAACACTTTTTTTTTTTTTTTTTCATAGAAAGCTAATTTTAAGAAACGCAATTTTCCTGCACGCATAGTGTGTTAATGACGTAGCCCCGCGTTCGCAAGGATTTACTGTATAGCGTACTAGGAAACATTCAAAGCTTTTTAAAAGTTATATGTGTAAGTGTATATATTATTTGTAATGTTACGTATTATATATATAACGTATAAACTTTATGTATTAAATGTGTAGTGTATAAGCTTTTGTATATGTGTATGTGGTTACAAGAATTTACTGTATAGAAAATGTACTAAGACAGATTCAAAAACGTTTTCTATAAGTTAAACAGCAATAAAATTATACATATAAATGCTATATTATATATGACGACATTTTGAGCTTATAGTAGATGCTGATAGCCGGATGATTACAAGGAAGATATAATCATGGCCAGTTGAAACAATTCCTTAATCTCGCATAACATTCTTAAAAATATAAAGGGTGTTCATAATTTAATCACCATATAACAAAATTAAGTTAAAAAATAATTTTATGAAGTAACAGGCTATAATGTAAATCGATATAGTCTTTATTTCAAGGAATTTCATTTGTTCTAATTTTTGGAAATGGTAAAAGGAACTAGTTTGTTTACATACAAAATGGCGTCTATTGAAAAGGCAGTGTGCGCTCTCTGATTATGAGAAACAAAATCTCCGTTTCTCATAATCAGAGAACAGAGATTATGAGAAACGAAATGAAGTGATTCGATACAATTTTAATAAACTTCCATCAACGGAACAATCAATTAAATGTTGGTTAAAGCAGTTTCGAGAGAACGAACATGTTTTGCATAAAGGAAGTGCAGGTAGGCTAAAGTCAGTGATGAAAATGTCTCTGCTATTCTAGGTGGGTTTGTATGCAGTCCCAGTAAATCCATTTGCCTTGTCAGCCTATAAGCAGGAATTCCCACGTCTATTGTTCACAATGTTGTTTGTGAACGGCTCAAACTGACTGCGTGTAAACTGCAGATTTATCAACAAATCAAACCTAACGATCAGTTGTTTTGTAAGGACTTTTCTCTAGACATTCTTGACTGTATCAGTAATGATGATCAGTTTCTTCAGAAATTCGTATTCAGTGATGAAGCAATATTTCATATTTACTCGATATAACTCCAAAATTTGGGTGTCAGTAAACCCGCATTTTGTAAGAGAAATTGAGTGAGGTAGCCGTTTGATGCGCACTAGCTCATAGCAAAGTGATTGTCCCCTTCTTTTCTTGGAGTCATCAATTAATTAAGATGATTACTTCGATATACTGAGATTGTTTTCGATATCGCAATTAGAAGAAATGCAGTCAAACATTTATTATCGACCTGCTTTGGCTACACATATGTATGTGTTCCTTGATGAAATATTCCCAGATCGTTAGATTGGTCGAGTTGGACCAATTTCATGGACGCCCAGCTTTCTTGACGTCACACTGCTTGACTTCCTTTTTCTGAGGATAGCTGAAGAACAGAGTTTATGCTGCAGACATTGGCAGCATCGAAGAATCAAAAACTGAATCACCATAGTGAGTTACTGAAAGAGTTACTGTAACTCTGGAGCAATTTATGGTGCTCATGTTGATGTATATTATTATAAAAATTTTTAAACTGCTAAATAAAATTCAGTCAGTTGTTTTTCTCTATCATTTATTCTATATTATTTAAAACATATCTTTATCCGATGATTAAATTATGGACTCCCTGTAGATTTCTAAGCTGGCTTAAGATTTGGACCGGATATTGCATAATTCTTAACTCACGTTCATACACTCCTATAATAACAATAGATGGTAAAAATATATACGCCAGACAAGACGTACATAGCCAAATATAAGAAGATTATACTATTTATATTAGTTTAAAAATAACAAAATTGCTTCATTCATATGGCATATGTCTTTATTATTATTGGTTTAGTTAAAGTTTCAATTTAAATATAATTAGATAGTAAAAATTTCAATTTAACTATGATTGGATAAAACAAATGTACCTTAACTTTTGCCCTTATGTCTATGCACGTTGTACTAAGGTTACATAAGAATAATGGCAAGAATTAAGTTTGAAATGCCACACTTCGGATAATTTTATTATATGAATATTACTGATTTGGGAATAAAGTTAGATGCAGCCAAATTAGAAAGGAGACTTGTTAAACTCAATGTAATTTTTCTTTAACTTTATGTTAAATTTTATAATAATTTCTCATTGAAGTTAAAATTTAATTTTATATGCATACGTGTACATAATGTGATTGTTGTTTCGAAAGAAATCATAATAGCAAAAGTATGCAGAAACTTTTAAGTTGATAAATACATTTTCACAGTTTGAAAAACTTTCATTTCTAAAAATTTTCAAGGCGGAAAGATCTGTAATGACCTTACTTTATAGTTTAAAGCGAGGAGTAACTTCTGGACTTTCAAACAAAGTGCCATACTGGTAGTATGAAAATTATTCATACTACCAGTATGGCACTCAGGTCATTAATAAGTGTCGATATACCCATACTACCATAAATAAATATTGATTCAAACATCAAATATATGGATTTTATTAAGTTTTATTAAGAAGAATTCAACAAATAAAAGATTTATTGTAATAAAGCAAATAAGAAAAACATCGACATTTACTTTTTACTTCCTTATATCAAGTATGGAAAGTACTGTGATCCGCGAAACTTTCAGGTATATTTCAACGAAAATATTCATTTTGACCTTTCCAAATTCTATTTGAACTTATTAAGATAAAATAACAAGCCGAACAAGTATTAATTTAGAATTCAAACAGCAAAAATCAGCGTTATAAAAATAAAAATAATACTATTAAAATTTGATATAAAAATAATACTATTAAAAATTTGATGTAAAAATTTGGAAGAGGAATAAAATTACCACATTGGGGCAAGTAACAAATTAGGTAGTTTTCCCTCAACATGGAATATAAGCTTTTATTAGTCCAAAGAGGCAATTAATTTCGGAAGGACTATTAATTTCGTTTTGGCATTTCGTGTTGGTTTACTATAAACGTCGGTTCACTTTTCAAATTGATGCCACCAAATAATATCGCCCTGTATTATATTTAAAGAAATTAAATAATGAAGAATCAGCGTAAATGTATGCATATTTCACGCATTGTGATAAAACAACGTTACTTAGAGCCACCCAATTTTGAATAATGTAATACTCCTGCGAATATGGGCATCTCGAAGCGCAAATTTGAAATTTGGAATTTCTTTTATTATCGATTTCATATTTTGTAAAACTTTAACGAATTTTTGATTAACAAACTCAAGGATTTCAAATCGAGCTATAGCAACGTTGTACAGAAAAAACATTTTTATCTCTAGCGCGTAAGACTGTGAATCGGAAATTCTAAAGATACGCTCATTTTAAAATTATTTTACGATATTGCTGTTGAACTGAATTTTAAGTGCGAAGAACATGATATTTAATAAATAAAGGTAACACAAAAAACGTTAAAAAACGCTCCTTTCGACATAATTTAAAATCTGAAACATTTCGGATTTAAAAAAAAAAAAAATTTTATTACTTATTATTATTTTAGTCATTAGTTCCAGCGTTAGCAGTGACATCTGCAATTAATACGATTCAGAAAGGTTGACTATATATTAATTTACTAGGAAAAGCTTCCAGAAGCCAGAAACCAAAAACACGGAGCGAATTTCTGAGGCCATAACAATAACTTTAACCATTTAAATCTGTGTTTGTGGAGCAATGATTTTTCACACAGCTTGAGACAATGCAAAACCTGCGAATCACATTCGATGCACAAAGCTCCGAAAAGTAAAGCCGCTGTGAATTATCGAAGATGCAGAAGGCAGTTAAGGTGTTGAAGCATGTAATTATCAATTATCTCTAATTTCTGTTTTAAACGAAAACATTCGTTCAATTTCACCTCAAACTGGCCATTTAAGTATCTTCTTCATAGATCACGTTCATGCATGTGATCATATGTACAATTCCTTAATTTTCTTACAAATTTCTTATTTCGGTTATATATGGTGCTCAGTACATCTTCAGACTTGCGATACAATGGCAAACATCTACCCTTGACTCCAATTTTAATTAAAGTTCCTTACGATTTTTGTGAATATTTTCATCTCAAGAAAACAGCATCCAAAGTACTAGTTATAATCTTCTTGCATTATATTCGGCGTCAAAGACGCTTTCGTGTGCGGCATGGCGTCAGTGTTACGTTTGTGGTATGTACCCTCTTCCTGCACCAATTATGGAGAGGACAGTTCGTGCACGAGATTCTCCAACCTCTCAAACACGAAATTTAGCTTAAAACGAGTAGAATAAGGCAGGAGGGTGTAATGTTTTCTCAGGAAAAAAGGAGAGAATGCCCGCGTTGTAATTATGGCACAAAGAGGCCGCTAAGCAAGTAGTATTCCCCCCTCTCCTTTGCGGAGAGTGTGGTTGTAATTCTCATTTGTTTTTGGCAAATTTGACAGGAAGTGTTTTTGTTGCGTTTTGTTCTTTTAGCGCTTTCAACACGTAAAGTAAAAACACGGTAGTTAATTGTAGGCAGTCTACTATGTTTTCTTTTTCTCAGAGTATACGTGTCTGGATTTTCCTGTCATTTAAATAAGGAAAATAGTTTTTATTTTATTTATTTCTTTTTTAAATATTTTTGAATGTAACATAAATAGCTTAGCTTAAGAAATTTGTCAAAGTTAAGTATGTGAGGGTACAAAGCTTTATATAATGAAACAAATTATAAAAAGAAGGGTGATTTCAGTAATGCAAGATGCTAAACCTTCAGCTTAAATGTATAAAAGAATTCTTCTAGACGACTGTGTGAAGTTATTTAAAGTAGTATGGTCAGATCTAAACATGCATATCGATCTAAATATAACCTGAAAAGTTCGTTAATGCTTTCTTTATATGTGATACGAATATAAGAACCTTAACCTGTCTTTCATTATAGCATCGTCTCTTAGCCAGATAGCCCTCATGTATTACGTAAAAACCAGCTATTTGTTAACATTTCATTTTCCTTCATATTTCATAACATGGTAAAATACAGGCAGTTTCGAGTTACTGTGTGTTTCCTTCCAATCCACCACAATAATGTGAATATCGCAATACAAAGTGTTACGGGACTCTTTTTTTAAAATTTTCCAATGTGAAAATTTTTATAAAGCAATAAAGATTCGAAATATTACTCCAGTGGGAGGGCTCTCACTGGAGTAATATTTCGAGTTCATTTCTAGTATTTTTGGGATGTTTATAATTCGCTTAAGCGTCGCATAGGAAATACTTAATTTATTGTCTGTATAGTGTTCACTGCATCGCTTTGCGTATGATTAATAACTTTAACTTTTTGATTTTAAAATGTAAAACGAGTGACTTTCCTTTCATTCGCGACAATTCATGGCTATTAATTAACGGTCACAATAATACAATGGTCTTAATTTCAATGTAACATTAAAAAATCAATCAAATTTATCTTGTGAAAAATTTGAAATGCTAAAAGAGTAACAGTCTGCGAAGTGATCCGCGGAAATCTGCGTATAGCGAGGCCTTCAATAATGAAGTAATTTCTTTATTAAATTAATATACAGGTCTTCCACGTGAGTTTGTAGAGACATAAGGTATTTTTTGGAAGCAGGCAAGATGATAAATGAGCAATCGCCTTCGCCGGGAATCGAACCACGGACCTCTGGAATACGGGCCCAGCGTGCAGAACCACTACACCACGAAGGAACGCTAGGAAAGCGGGAGAAATATAAAAAATATATGTAAATGATATCGCAACAAAAACTATACTTGGCTTTAGTCGCTGAACGCTGATTGTTCGGTCCGACGTTTGAATCTTGCGAACAGGCTGTCTGCATGGGTATTTTTGTGGTTTTCCTCATGTGTAACGTGTATACCAATCAGTTTCCCTTAGAAAGTCCTCCACGAAGATAACCCTCCTCTCAGGCAAATAGCCTCGAGTGCTTTGCTATAATCAAAAAAAGCAAACTACTTGGCTTTACCATTTTAAATAACTCATTTTTAAATATAAGATTATAGTTGTATACCTTCAGTTTCTGGGTAAGTAATTCTTAAACTATCGTAATACCTAGGCTTAAATTTAGGCTAATCTAGGCTTAAATTTCGGAAATAAGTTTAAGCCTAGGTATCGTAATACCTAGGCTTAAATTTATTTCCGATGTTAAACTTAAATCTTTATACTAAAATGAGACTGCAATTTCTTTACAATCTTACTATTTTTACATTTAAAAATTTTAATATATATTTTATGTTTTTCAATTTTATTAATAAACTAATCGAAGGGTTAAACTATAACCTAAAGTTTCCAGAGTGTAGTTTTTTTCACCATTATATTATTCTCTTCTTCTATTCTCCTTTCGCTTCGGTTTTTTCCCTTTCACAATAATTAAATATGCACCTATGAGTCGCGATAACTCGCAAATGGATGTGTACGGATCGCAATGTTAAAATGGTCAGGAAGCATTGCTTTTAAATAGCTCAAGTTAACTTCCAAATTTTACAGTCTTCCGTTTCATATATAACAACATTTTGCCATTGACTGCCATTTTTTACCATTTACTCCATTCCGAATATATTGTTATCATTAATGATTCTGATGAAAAATTATTCAAATGCTTTATCCCTCTCGTTGAGTACAAGAAACAGATATATGTTTATTGCTGCTAGTTCCAATGTTAATTATTACAGAGCGTGCGACAGTAACTAAGCAACTGAAGTCAGATGCTCTCTCTTCGACCTTTTATAGTTCACAACCGGTCGCGAGAAATTTTTAGTACTTTCTGCTTCTCGAGATTTCACGAAAGCAATAAGAAAATGGAATTACGGTTTCAGCTAACATAGTGGTCAATTATCGTTATTCAGTTTCAATACAACAGAGATAACCATTTACTTAACGTTAGGTGCACGTGCCTTTGTATTCTTACTTTTCTGGCATAGCTTAACATTTGTTTCGCACTGCGTTGCAAGGGGAAATACAACTATTTTAATTACAATTCTACTAAAATTAACTATCTAAATACAAAATTCGTAACAATATATTCCGTGAAAGACTTTCTTAAGGAATCTGTCTACTATGCATATTATGTATGAGTAAAAAAACTATGAAACCTCAATCAGCTGAATCGTTCCATCATGAAAATAAGTCCTAAGAAGAAAACGCAGTGTTCCGTGTCTTAAGCCACTCTGCAACTGATTGCGAATACCGCAGCTGGTTTGCAGCTGACAGGGAATTGTATGATAAGAAAACTTTTATATGGTCATTTTATCGCCACACTGCACAGTAGAATTTTCCAATCTGCATTGCAATTCAAAGTGGCAAATGACAAGAGCAGATGGCTATAAATATGAGCATCTTTTCTTTGTTAGATAGAGTTTCGTAGATAGTAAGTTTAGATTAATTGATTGGAAACATAAAATAGAATTTGAAGTTAAAGAGTTTCTGATTTCCAACGGAAGCAAGGTGGAAAAACGGAGATTAGTTTTAAAGAAAATACGAAAATAAAGACAGTACTTCCTTACTACAGCGGCCCCAAAATTTAATCGCTAATCAACCGAGATATAACATGTAGTGATGTATAAGGATACGTAGCGAGATATCTCGGTTGATTAGCGATTCGGTCTTGGGAGCATTTTAATAAGGAAGTATCCCAAAGACTTAATTTAAAGAAAGCAATGATATGGATTACTTTTTAGCTCATACAATTCGATATAGAATAAAATATTTAGAACTTTCCATAATAACCCTCATTTCAGCTTCCAATTGGAATTCTTCAGTTCACAATTGTTTTGAAAAATATTGCGTAAAATATTTTTCAAATATAGTTTGAAATCATAGATAGTTTTTGTTAACTATCATAGATAGTTGAATCATAGATAGTTTTTGTCAGTTAACAGAAATTTTAAAGTACGATTTACATTTTAGTTTGTTCAAATTCCTCATGGCTAGCTGAAAGATAGCTGCCATTTTCATCAAGGCGTACAGTATACGCTTTCGAGTATTATTGTGGAATTTTAAATTCTAGCTTGAATGTTTTAACTTGATTTCCTTGATACGCTCAAGATACAACTGGCTGTTAAAAGAGTTACAAGTTTTTCATGAAATATGACAGTACAAAACGCGATGGCTTTTGCAAAATCATTAATCTGCTATATATTGCTCTTAGACAAGTTATGAAATTACTAACAGTCAAAAATTTAGATTTGTTAACTAATATTGGAAATCTGTATAAACACAGAAGCATTCCTCAGAGGCTTCCTTGTGATTCAGAAGTTAGTTCATCCAACTACAGCAACTAGAAAGTTTCGGGCTGAATTCTCGGCAAACTCATGGTTAATATTTCAAAATTTTTACTCACACACACACGCTAAAAGGGACATGAGATAATAATCTGTAGTGGATGATAATTAAACATACCTTAATTTTACCCACTAGGTACGTTTCCTCTCACCAGCTGTCCTTTAAGTGTTTTGAGAAGAGGGTTAAAAGTAAGGAATTAAAAGCACTTATGCCAAGTGCTCTTGTAGTGTAGTGGTTAGCGCATGCGACTGTAAAAAAGCACCAGGAATATCTCGGTCGGCTGCTTGCAAGGCGATCTTTGATTTTTTTTTTTTTTTTTTTCCGAAAATCTCTCTTTCACACAAATTTACATAACACACGAAAAATAAATGTTAGTCATTTTTACAAAGCCAGCAGAAACTGATTGCCTTGAAAAGATATATTTATGAAAGCTATTTTAAGGGATACGGATCGCATGTTTACATGGAGAAAAGCCCCATGTATGCAGCTCCGAGAACCGAAGCGAGGAAGAATTAATAATGGTTTAGCTGTTTTAGACGCTCGACGCAGGAAGGAAAAGGAAATTAAGGAAAAGGAAGAGTTTTCACAAAAGAGATTTCGTTCCTGATTAGAAATGCATACCAACACATAAGGGATAACTCATATTCCTTCTTATAAGAGCGTAAGTTTGTTTCAAAGATAATAATAATTTACGTATTCTCATTTCTTGTCGCAGTCTGCCATTTACAAATGCTGTGTTACCGTAAAAGGAAACCAACAAAAAAGCGAGCCAAATAAAGGAAACAAATTGCGTATTTTGATGTTCATTATTAACCCAAAGCGGCGTTAGCCCAAAGGGGCTATTAGATTCGAAACGGAATTTTATGTTTGTTCACTATAAATGTCAGTTTCCCTTTTCAAATTGTTGCCAGGAAATATTATCACCTTGTATTAAATTTAAAGAAACTAAATAATGAAGAATCTGCATGAATGTATGTGTGTTTCTCGCATTCTGAAAAAACGACGGTACCTAGAGCCATCAAATTTTGAATAATGTAGTCCCCACCCGAATATGAACATTTGGAATTTGTTTTATTACTTATTTCCTATTTTTTAAACTTTACCGAATTTTTGATTAACCAACTCAACGATTTCAAAGCAAGCAATGGCAACACTGTGCGGGGAGGGAAAATTTATTTCTAGCGCTCAAGACTATTTATCGGAAATTCTAAAGCTACGTTGTTTCTAAATATTTTTAGCTCAAAAAGCATTAAATCAAATGCTCTCGAATCATGTATGTGTGTGTAATTGAAAAAAAAAAAAACTTTTGGGCGTCATATGAAATCTGAAAGCTTTCAGGTTTTTAATTTATTTTTAATGGATTAATCACCCAAAAAAGGCAATGAAAGTTCATATTAATCTTAAAATTAGAAATTTCTTTCGTACGAATAGGCATTTTAACGAAAACTGGCAACATACATCTGGCAACAGCTATTTTAAGAAGACATCTGTGTTTTGGTGGAATCATAATAAAATACAAACTACACTGAAGTGACAAAAGTCATGGGATAGCAATATGCAAATACACAGATAGCAGTAGTATCGCGTAGAAAATGTATAAATGCGAAGTGCTTGGGCAGGGCTTTCATTTGTCTTCAAGTTATTTATATGAAGAGGCTTTGACGTGATTATGGCCGCACGACGAGAATTAACAGACTTTGAACGCGGAATGGTAGTTGGAGTTAGACGCATGGGTCATTCCATTTCGGGTATCGTTAGGGAATTCAGCATTCCTAGATCCACAGTGTCAAGAGTGTCCGAGAGTATCTAATTTCAGGCATAACATTCCACCATGGACAGCACAGTGGCTGACCACCTGAACTTAACGACCGAGACCAGCGACGTCTGCGTAGAGTTGTCAATGTTCACAGACAAGCAACACTGCGTCAAATAACCGCAGAAATCAATGTGGGACGTACGAGGGATGTGTCCGATAGAACAGTGCGGCGAAATTTGTCTTCCTTAGGCTATGCCAGCAGAAGACCGACTCGAGTGCCTTTACTGACAGTACGACATCGCCTGCAGCGACTCTCGTGGGCTCGTGAGCATATCGGTTGCTCTCTAAATGAATGGAAAACCGTGGCTTGGTCAGATGAGTCACAATTTCAGGTGGTAAGAGCTGATGGTAGATTTCGAGTGTGGCGCAGACCCCATGAAGTCATGGACCCAAGTTGTCAACAAGGCACTGTTCAAGCTGGTGGTGGTTCCATAATGGTCTGGGCTGTTTTTACATGGCATGGACCCGATCCTCTGGTGCAACTGAACCGATCATTGACTGGAAATGGATACCTTCAGCTACTTGGAGATCACTTACAGTCATTCATGGACTTCACGTACTCAAACAACGATGGGATTTTTATGGATGACAATGCGCCATGTCACGGGCCACAATTGTTCGCGATTGGTTAGAACATTCTGGACAATTCTAGCGAATGATCTGGCCACCTAGATCGCCCGACATGAATCCCATCGAACATTTATGGGACATCATCGAGAGGTCAGTTCGTGCCCAAAACCTTGCACCGTCAACACTTTCACAATTATAGACGTCTATAGAGGCAGAATGGCTCAATATTCCTGCAGGGGACTTCCAACGACTTGTTGAGTCTATTCCACGGCGAGTTGCTGCACTTCGCCGGGCAAAAGGAGGATCGACAAAATATTAGGAGGTATCCCATGACTTTTGTCACTTCAGTGTATTTTGGTTTCCCTCAAAAACATTTTTGGCTGAGATAACCGTCAATGCAAAATTTATTACTGGTTTCATTTCTTTATGATTTCGCGTAAACATTATCGTCTGCAGAAATGTTTTGAACTTTAATGATTTTTCTTTTGAATGGCAAATGTAACTTTTTTAACGTGTTTGATTCAACTTGAAATTCTATCTAGAAATAGAATTTTTATTTAACTTAATAACGCATTATTTTCATTTCAAAGCAGAAAGCGTTTAAAACTCGAGTAGAAATTACGAACTTTTAAGGGATGTTGATTTTGAATTACTTTAGAATTGCGTTCAATAGAGACTGAGCTTTGTAGTTTATTAATACGATTTCGTGTTGCAACACGTAGCAAAGGGAAGCTTTTTTTTATCTATACGTAGAGATGTGTACCTAATTTTCCACTATTTCAACTCACATTTTCTCTATAAAATAGTAAAATATTTCTGATTTTTAATATACATAAGCTATGCCTAACAAAAAGAAAATTTACATTTCAATTTTCAATAAAAATGTCATGTACCATTTGAGTATTCAAAGCATAACCCGCTAACGGCAACTACAAAGCAAAATATTAAAAGTCTTAAAATATTTCCATTTCCAATAACAATATATTCTGACTTCATCGCAATGACAATGAGACGATTGCAAAAGAGCACTACACTGAGTAATTACGTGGTTAATCGAGCTCTGGTTTTTATTAAGAAACCACATAGTTAAATAAAAACAAAAATGTTTAGTGGTAGAAAAAACCAGGTATGAAAGAACTTCGTTACCTTGTTGTAGTTTAGGAACTACCTTCGCTTTTTTCCAGGTAATTAAAATAACTCACAAATGTACCTAACCGACACTTGGGAGGTCAAACTTAATGCTATTCGGAATGTTATTGTTACTTTTTTTTATTCCTCTCAACGTTCATGATGGTGTTCTTTTTTACTGTTGCCACTAACGCTCTCTTTTATACCTGCGCTTTCGGATAATAATAACGAGCTGGTAGAAGAAGCCGCTCAACCAATAACTCTTCCCAAATGCGCCCGTTTTCAAAGGGCACAAGAAAAAGGAATAAAAATATAAAGTCGAGGTCCTCTCCAATTAGATTAAATGTTTTTTCTTCGAGCGAGTGGGTTCAAGAATCACCGCTGCTCAGCTGAGAGATGTTAATCCAGGATATTTATGAACGATTTCCACACCGAATTATAGGAGTGAGTTATATACGAAAAGCCTATTGAAGAAAACTAGTTGTTCTACAACAGAACAATGTAACAAGGTTCCTAAAATTATGGCGGATCGTAAATTGGCGGCGAACTGACTTTACCTTTGAAAATGATAAAGAAAGCAAAAAAGAAACATAATGAAATAAAAAATTATCGGACTTTAATTGGCTTTATTGCAATTCACTCGATCTACAATCGCAAAAGTTGCGAAAGAAAAAAAAAAGTTAACTTAATTTTTTTCTTTGTTTAATTCCTTAATTATTTAAGTATCGAGCAGTGGCAACAGAGAGTAAGCTGTGTGGCCAAAACGTTATTTAAATGTTGTTTGTTGTTTTGATACTGAGGTTTTTTTTTTTTTTTGTGGATAAAATAAATTCGGTAGTCAAAATGAAACCAGGTAAGAAATGCTAGGATTGAGTGCATCCGAGATATTTAATGGACTCAGGAGATACGGGGTAAGACAATATTTTACCTCTCTGTTTGTCTTTGAAGCAAAAATAATCAAATATTTTTAAAATAATAAAATTTTACCTAACCCTAATATGAAAGATATTTGGTTTAGAATTGGTTTTAGTTAAATGTTGATTTCTTATAAATAACATGTAATGTTATTATCGAAAATGCTTATAATTTAGTTGTTTTACTTTAAAATGTGTGATAAATAATTATAAATTTCCATTAATAGCTTTTAATGCACTGACAATTACTATTTTTAAAGGAAACTGCTTTGATATAATACATGAGAAATTTTTAGCATATTTCATGATGTTGCATAAATTACATGATTTTCATCTTTTTTAAATCTTCTGATATATTTCAAATAATATACAGATGGTACTTGATAACTCAGTAATTTTTATTCACCCTTGATTAGGGGGTACATGGATCATTTTTGTGATTGATGCCGGCATCTGGATATTGACGACAAGCTTCCTTATTAAATATCGAAAAAACGATACTATGTAATGTTCTGTTATCCTTCTAATTGTCAAAAACTAAATATGTCGTCAAACATTTCACACACACACACAAAAAAAAAAAATGATGGGTTTTCGTGTTTATGCAACATGAATACGAGCCACTTTCGTGTGGATAATCCTCCACGAAGACATCCCTTTCCTTCGGCAGATAGCTCTAAAGAGCTTTACAGTATTTCAAATAACCTAACCTAAACGTGAAAGCCGACTTTTTTCTCTTACTCTGTTAAGCAGTTTAAAAATACTAGATCGACTTACACATGCCGTTACCTTATATTTCATTAAGTATGGTAACATTTCTCTATCTCTTTCTTTAGTCTTCTTTAAATGTTTCTGAGTTCCTCATCAAAGTTTTTACGATGAGAATTCTTTTAATGAAAAATATCAGTTTCTTTTCCTTCTGTCAGGAAAAAATATTCATTGCTACAGAAGGTCTTTATAATAATAATAATAATAACGATTAATAATTAAATTAATAGTTAAGTAATAATAATGATAATTGATAAATTAATAATAATTATTATTAATTAATAATAATGATGATGATTAAATTTTATGTATAAAAGGCATATTTCTTGCAGCGATTTGCGCACGTTTTTAATTTTTTCACTACTGCATAAAAGAAGAAGTAGGATAAAATTAAATAAATATCAGCAAATATACAGTATATTAGGCATGATTGATCCTATTATTCAGCATGATTCCTGTCGCAATAGGTAACTTGGAAGGTGAGTGAGTGAGCGAGTGAGCCGCAAAGATCGCTTCCAACCACAGAGGTGAACCAAACGAAATTATATACCATTACAGCAGGGAAAGCTACTAAATTGCAAGGTTGAATATTATGTAATAATAGCAGTTTCTATATTTTACGAAGTCTTTCTTGTCCAATGTTAGTTCATATATACGTTCTGAGTACCTGAAACCCGTCACCTTTGTGACTCACTCACCTGGTCACTATTGCGACAGTTGCCTCGCTTTCAAGTATTAGATCTAAAGAAGGAGTTCCTGCCAGTTTGTTGTAGGACTGGTGTTGACGTGGTGGGGTAGGCCCTGCATTTTTGAAGTAGGTGCTGTCTCTGAGTTGAAAAAAGGGATCTCCTCATGTGAGAGCTAAGCTCACCATCCCAGATTGCAGCTCCGTATGTGATTACTACTGTTTCTGTAACGGTTTTATGCCAAATTTTTCGCAGATTAGATGAGATATTCCCCCTTATTTAAGTGAAGTTATGCATCTCATGTTGTTGCTTAGGATGCTAATTCGCTTCTGGATCATGATATGTGGCATCCAGGAAAGTGTGTTGTCGAGTATTAGCCCAAGATATTTCAATTTGGGAAGGCATTTTACCGGTTTAACACTTGAGTTACGTTAAAGCTGCTTGCTGTGTCGTAGGAGTAAAGCTTTAGTTTACTGTGCCGAAATCAGAAGCTTATATGCCCTAACCCATTGGGAGAATAGATTGAGACAGTATTGAGTTCTCAGTTCGAGGCTTCATCTATCTGCCACAACTAGTATAAAATCGTCCGCGTGGGCTATAATTCGAGCATATTCTACGCTTTCAAACTGATAAAGTGCCTTATTTACCATTATATTCCAGAGGATTGGTCCCAGACATGACCCCTGTGTGCACTCTCTAAAGACATTTTTGAAATAAATGTCACTGTCTGGTGTTACTTGTACGCTTCGATCTTCGATCTTGAAGGTACGAGCAAAGGAGGGAAATAATGGGACCATAACGTGCAGCAAATGAATTACTTCTGGCCACTAAAGGGAGTCAAAGGTTCTCCTGATGTCAATGGCTTTTGCCAGTGAGTTCAAATCATTTTCCTTGTTCCGCTGGATGGCGGCCATTAAGTCTTTTATGGTATGCTCGGTTGCGTTGCCTACTTGGAATCCATATTGATTGGAGTGCAGAGACCTTTGCAGAAAGAAGTTGAGCCTTGAAAATATTACTCTTTCCAGTAACTTGCCGAGTGTTGGCAAGGTACTGGAAAGAGTAATACTTTCAAGGCTATACAGACCGGCCTATAAGATGAAGGAACTGTCGAAGTTTTGCCAGATTTGACCTGTCAACTTCATCTTTTTAGGAAAGTTTTGATATTTCCAGATAGCTGAAAAGACCACGAAGAGTAATTCTGGTAACTCTCGGTCAATCTCTCTAGCAATGATATTATCAATACCATCCGGGTATGGAATTTTTTCGGGGCCAGAAAATGTATGGTGTTATCCACTTCTGTTTGCATAGGAGGAGGTTCGTCTCTTTTTGTAACTTAACGAAATTTCATATCGTAGCTCTTAATCGCTTCCTGTTGCTCCTGTAAGTGAAACTTTAAAGGTATTTTCTCCTTCCTTATAACTTACCTTTGCGGTGTAATTGGAAGCACTTCCAGCTAGCAATACGATGCTCCGGAATATCAGTTCTTGGACAAAGCAAACTCTTTTTCACGTTTTCTACTCCGACATACAAAATGACGTGCCAGTGGAA
This sequence comes from Stegodyphus dumicola, assembly GCF_044657685.1. Lineage (NCBI taxonomy): Eukaryota > Metazoa > Arthropoda > Arachnida > Araneae > Eresidae > Stegodyphus > Stegodyphus dumicola. Next base: position 33,637,385 of record NC_140774.1, read on the forward strand.
ATAAAAGCTGGTGGTCGGTAATTCTTCACCACCAGGATTTGAAAACTGGATCCCCGCTTCGATGAAGTGGAGGTAAATGTAAGGTATTTTCTCCCTCTTTACCGCTTGTCTTCGTGGGGTAATTACAAACATGTCCGGCTAGCAATCAGGATATTTAGAATTCGAAGTCCTGGGAAGTTCTTGCTCCGAAAAATCATAGTAGATTCTGCTAAATGTTTTCCAGAAGCAGCCTTATCCTTTCATCAAAGACCGATGTTTGTTTTCTGGTAATTGACGCTTACATTTTGGTACAATACTGGTTCTTTTCAGCGGCTGATAAAGCATTACAAATTCTCAGTAATCTATCTAATTGTTTCAAAATTAATCCACCCCTTACAGAATGCTAAAGGCCGCTGAAGTTCTCAGTAAACATAGCCTTCTTTTAAAATTAAATCATCGATGGCAGAATGATTAAGGCCGCTGAACAGTGGTAGTTTAATGGGGATTCGAATTCTGGTGAACAGGCTGACTGCTCGGGTGTTTTTGTTGCCTTCTCATGTGCAACATAAATGAGAGCCATTTTACCTTAACAGCTACTGCGTTTAGGCATTTCTCTAGAGTCAAGGCATAATTCACCTGTGTTCAATCGCATTCAGTTCATAAACAAACAATTCTGCCTGCATAAGACAATCTCTAGACACTTCTTTACCTTTTCTGTCTTTTTTCAATAAAAAAAATGCTTTATTTTACTTTTACTTGCTAGAAAATATTTTACATTTTACTTTTTTTTTTTTTTTTTTTTTTTTTTGGCAAATGATAACAACACTATTCCACCACCTCTAACGCAACCTTGGTTAGCCTTACTGCTAAAACACTTATAGTCGTTCAGCAGGGATGTCGATCAGAAAATTGCCCCGGGAGGGTCTACAAGAAAACTCAGGGAATGTTCTCTAAGCACCTGGAATCCCTCACTTCCATTCTATTTGACAAATAGATAGCTCTGAATATCACATGACTGTATATGCTCATAGTTGTGCCTTTTGTGGTAGAATACTTGTGGTCTTTCAGAAAAACGACGAAGCAAAAGACGAATTTTAGAAAAATGGAGAGACTTTGTATATGAAAATTATAACATTTTTTATAACATGTTTGAAAACATATTAAACCTAAAAAATAATTTCAATAAACAGGACTGTAATATACAGAAATTCTCTCGCTAGATACCCCGAACTATTAGTCATAAAAATTAAGTAAATGAGATGAAGACTTAAAAATATACATATACTTACCTTGAATAATGCAGAACAGAACCTCATAATCGCATCATAATCGATGCTGAAAAAGAGCTTTTTTCACAACCAAACAGACTTCAATTCTTAAATTTTGAAACTTTTTGAATCTTTTGCGCATAGCATTTTTGTACATTTCATATTAAGCCTTATGGAAAATGTCCGAAGGCATTAGGTCTAGAAGTTTATCTGGGTGGTTAAAGTTTTTTTAGTATAACTCTGTCTCAAAGGAACTTTCAGTTTTCTCAAGCTAAATATTAGAAGTGTAATTTTGAACAACCATATCATCCAGTTTAATATTTGCTAACTTTTTGCATTTGATGCTTATTAAAGAAAAACGTATGAGAAAATAAACCCCGCAAAAGACGCTATACTGGAAGAAAATTACTCATGTGCTACACTCGAAAAAATTCAAAAGAATATCTATAAACCATACTCTGAGAAAAGTAATATAGAATTTGTAAAAAGATATTTAAATATTCTTGGATGTGAAAAGAGACTAATTTCAGAAGTGACTGTGAGGGAATACTGTTCTGCATTGCTGATGCTTGATGTACACTGCGCAAAAAGGGAGGACAGTTCTATATCTCCCGTTCTACTTGGCCAATTGATGAAATTCAAATTGCATTTTTGATGTCTCGAAAGCGCGACTTAGATATTAGATTTATATATAGCAATATTCTAACATAGGTATTTTGACACAAAATTGGGCATTTTCTGAAAAAATATATCAATTTTTTTCCATATTTCGATTCTATGACTCAAATTATGCCTATAAATTTTGTAATTTTTGGTGAGAAATTTATGCAGAAGTTTAAAAATTTATATTTTCGCATTTTTTTTTTCAGTTTGAGCCAAGAATAATCCACTTGGCGGAATTCTTAATTTATAGCAACCTGCTTACTTCTTTTTTCATTGATGCACGAGAGGAAAAAAGGTCCATTGTTTATTCTTTCAAATAATTTTAACAAAAGTGTCTAAACAATATTTTCGTTATTATCGCTTATATTAAATACGCCAAATTTCAAAACGTGCCAAAATGTAAATTCAAGTATATCTTAGGAAATTTTGAATAAAAAACTCTAATTTTCTGCAGATATGCTTAGAAATATATCTACTTTAAGATGGTGTTAAAAACTTTCAAATTTATTATAAGAAATTGTTTATAATACAAAATTGTTTTCGAAAAATATATAAAAATTATTTAAAAATACAAATTTTGAAAATAAATCACAAAAAAATGGCCAATTTTATTTGGAGTGAACCTAAATTTTGAAATATGAAAGGAGGAATCAAGTAAGTTTAATAAAAAAAAAAAAAAGAGATAAATATATATCAAATTCAATTAACTCTGAGCAACTAAAATTTTGAGAGCTAATTTTTTAAAAACTACTAGTGCGATTTTTACAAAATTTGACAGTTTGGCATAATTTGAGTTGTAGAATTGAAATATGGAAAAAAATTGGCATGTCATTTCAGAAAAAATCCGATTTTATGTCAAAATACCAATATTAAAACAATGCTATGTAATACATATCCTAAGTCGACTCGTAATGTAATACATATCCTAAGTCGCGCTTTCCAGACATGAAAAAAAAATTAAATTTCGTCAATCGGCCCAGTAGAACGGGAGATATAGAACTGACACCCCCCCCCCGTTTTTTTTTTTTTCGCAGTGTACGTATATATTTATTTATTATCTCAATAACATTATTTTTGTAGACAATAATCGGGAGTTTTAAGTTACACTATATGTAAAGTAAAAGGGCTGTTTCCATTTCATAGATTTGCAGGATCGCTGGAATATCGACTGTAATTTATTTCATGAATTTTCTCTTTTATTCGCAGTTTGGATAACTGCTTGAAATAAAGCGCCTAAATTTCAGGCTAACCAAATATCTTTCTGTTTAATATTGCCATTTCTAAATGTCAATTTAAAATGAGTGAATTGCTACGTTTTCTTTCATTGGAGTATTTAGAGATAATTGTATAGTTTAAGTCATCCTGATTTCAGTGCACCAATAATAAAAGAAAATAGAGATGCTGCGATAATCGGCTATGTGTATTAAACGCTTGAATTTTATATAGATATTATAATAATTTGAAATTAAGACAGAATATTATTCAATTCTATTCTTTCTATTGAATTCACAATAAATATTATTTTTATAGATTTGAATAAAATACAGTATCACGTTTTAAGAGTTCACCATTCTATCAATATTTGGGTTGATTTCAGTGTAATAAATTATATTAAAATATTTAGAGAATTATCTGAATGTGTTATACGTAGTGAAACAGAATGATTACGTACATCTGGCACAGGTTTGAGAACTGTCTCAAACTTTAGATATGCTAAAATAAAAAAGTAATATCTGTGAAAAATATGAAAGGATGTAGGGCTTGTGTAATTTTCACTACGAACGTACTTCATTTCTTCATTTGAATGCAATCATCTGTGCTATATGTTGTGCGATGATGAATGAAAGCCAAATTAAAAGTAAAAAAAAAGGCAAACAATTAGCTGTCGATAACGACCAATTTTATTAGCCGCTACATTCATGCAAGGGTCACGTGCATGTATGTGGGAGTGGAGGAGCTCCAATCGCGAAATAATAGTGAAAATAAAATCCGAAAAATGAAACGCAAGAAGAAGCATCCAAGGCCAACCTGCGTTCCTCCCTTCCAGCTCAATATGTACCCCAGAAAAATACAATATTAGAGTTACCAATTCTTATTCGGCATATGCCCCTCCGAAAACGATTCGTGATTGCCTCTGGGCGAGTCGTGAGTCAAGCTTGACTAGCGATGTTATGTGTGACATACCGAATACTGCCCCGCCTTAAGTTTCTCCATGCGTTCTTCGCTGACTTGATGTAATTTTTTCGGAGTTCATCTTCGGGCCCGGGGCCTTTTCTCACACACAGGTTAAAAAAGAGCCGCAGTGTTTTCAAACTATTAGAGTTCTTCAATTTCTCTAAACTTATTATTTTTCATCATTTATTTTGATAAATGGAAAGGCGATGTATTTGTTTCATTGCATTTACGTGGTCCTTGGAAGCGAATTTCGTGATGTTTTTGAACGATTTGATACTGCAAACAGAAGGACGTTTAAAGACACATACATACAGCTCAGCTAGTTTCAAACCGTCCTGAAACCGAACAATAATTTTGAACCCTCAGTAGTAAAGGCCTTCATAAAAGTTATCATAAAATGGAATTTCGAATAAAACTGGGCCAGAGTCGTGTCAGATAATTCATAGCTAGGCTAATTTTGTAAAGAGAGAAATACGTGGTTTATTGTTTTCTAAATACATCGTTTTCACCAATAATTGTTATGTTTGAATAATAATAAATGTGAAATCATAAAACATCTATAAGGTTAACCGTAAAACCATAAAGTAATTTCAAACAGTGAAAATCTTCGTAAATTATATAGTAGAGTGCTTAAATTAACTGGGGCACAGCCAAATAACATTTTATTTATTCATTTTTCGTGATAACTCACAGCCAGGTTTGATTCCATTAAAAAATAGTAGTGACTTATTTTTAAGCACAGAGTTTTCAAACTTCACAATTTCGCTTTTAAACACTACATTTGATTTAAATCGCATGTATGAAGTAATTAATACATTCATAAACAGATTGTTAAATGCCACAAGCTGTAGCTTGGGATTATCTATTAATTTCTCGAATAATTTACGATCAAGGTTTCAAAAAGTTGATAAAATAGATTTAGAAAAAATAAAAAATGGTAAAATGAAAAGGAAAGTGCACTCAAATCCTAGTCCGCAGACTTGAATTTGACGCTATTATAAGTTAGCTACAACTCCAGGGGGCGGTTCGAGGGTTTCCCCCGCCCTCTTTCCTTACCACTAACCTCTTTAGAGAAATTTCCGCTCGCCGCATATTTTAAGTGCCTCCATGCCACACAGACACCATATATACATTCAAAAATAACCATGTCTTCTCTGGGACTCGAAACCGGGCTCTTCGGTACAGCAGTCAGCGTCGCCAACCACTATCCCGGAAAAAATTAAATTTTTAATTTATTTTTAACTTCTAAAAAAAACAGTACCCAATAGATGCTTTCCCGAAACATTGTCCAAATCAGTGGTAGTCTACTGTGATATTTATTTCTTCACGGAATCTCAAAAACATTTTGTGATGTCTGCTAGATTTTTACAGTTTACTGAAGACTTTAATGCTTTTGTAGTAGAGAAAGTTGATTCGCTTTCAAATAAGTTTTTTAATGCAAAGAAGGTTTAAATACAGGTAATCCATCAAAAAAAAATTATTGAAACCATATTCCGAATCGAAAGTTTTAGTATAATAGTTTTGTATATGCACATTATTTTAAAAAAAATGATTACAACATCAGCGATGTTGTCAAGTTTTTCGCTTCTGAAGAATGAATAAATGAAAAGCTCTTATTTCTAAATAAAGAGATGACGACTGATTCATTTTTGATCTTCACCACCGGCTCACTTAACTCAGGCTTCTGTGAACTGCATCTAAATAACGCGGATATTACGGCTATTTCCTGAACACCATACCATTCATTTGGCTTTTTGCTTGCTTGTACGAAGTAAAAGGTAAAGAAGTATTGTAATCAGGAAAAATTCCGAATACCATATTTCAACGAAAATATCCATTTTCACTGCTATCGAATGCAATTTAACGATGTTTTTGCGTGATATCTGTAAGTAAGGACAGAATAAAGGGCTCTCTTTTTCCCCAAACAAATTATAAAACTGATTAAAAGTGGATTCAGAAAAGATTTGTTCGTGGCGTCTATACATGCGTACGTATGTACGCATGTGTACGCATGCGTACGTATGCATGTATCTCGCATAGCTCAAAACCGAATAGCCTTAGAATGTTGAAACTTTGTATGGGGTTTGTTATAACATGCAGATGTGCACCTCTCTTTTTGGTAACAATCGGCCGCCTCAAAAGTGCTAGGGTTTCTAAATTACTTTGGATTTATACTCTTAATTACATTAGCAATGTACTTTTTATTAATAATATTTGTTTTGTAAGTGAATTAACTTACTAAATTTCTCAAAATTCTTTTAAAGTTACTCATTTAGGCAATTCACTACTTTTAGTTTTACTTTTGGTTTTGTTTAATTCTTTACCCATGCTTATATGGTTGACGAAACACCAATTGAATAATTGAAGAGTTAAGTTTAGAGGCAACTTCTCCTACAAAATCTGCCACATGCCTGCTCAACAATTATTTACTTTATGCAACATAATTTAGTCTTAAAAAATTCTTAAAGTTTTTAGGATCAGTTTATGGATTATTAATTCTTTTCATGTATTAAGATGCTTGCACTTGATTTACTTATGCTTTCTGAATTTGACTGATATTGCAAATTAGTTCGCAGCAATAATTAATCTTTTATTTATTTACAAGTGAATTTTCATAATTTAAAATTTTAATTAGCTTTATATGAATGAGATGTTTTTGTATTTGTTAAATTCAAATTTCATTCCTCGCAGCAATGGCGCAAGAGAATTATTTAATTTTATTTAACCTTATGTTAGTTTCTTATGCGAATTAAATCATGCTTAATCCATTCTGGAATTATCATTTAAATTATTAAATTATAACATAGATTGACTCAGCATAGCGTCTACAATAATTTAAGTCAGTTTCTACGCCTTCAGTATCTTTTTGCCGAGTGAGACCAAAAGGAAACTTTCAGTTTTATGCACCAAAAAATCTGTCTTCTTGCGCACTAACCAAATTGCTTGTTTTTGCTTAGAAACAGTAATTTTAATTGTAAAAATTGTTTTTAATTGTTTTAGCTGTATTTCGTGTTTTATGTTTTTCTATATCTTTCAATTTTGAATAATTTGAGTTTTTATATATTTTTGCCTTGTCGCGAAGTGAGAACTGAATTAATTGAATGAGAATTATATCTCTCATGAAATCCGAGAAAATAAGTTTAAATGAAATGCAGTAAATATGCGTATAATTTAATATTCCGTACAAGAAAGTCATGTGGTGTACACATCAAATTTTTTCTTTATTAAAATACATTACTCCATTTCCCATTATTTTTACTTCCTTGTACGATGTAAAGCAAGTGCGGTAATCACGAAAATTTCGGGCAGAATATTTCAACGAAAATATCCATTTTGACGGCTATCGAATGCAATTTAAAGATGTTTCTGCATGACATCTGTACGTCAGAACAGAATAAAAGACTCTTTTTCACCCAAACGAATTATAAAACTCATTAAAAATGAATTCAAAAGAGATTTTTTTCGTGGCGTCTGTACTTACGTACGTATATATCTCGCATAACTCAAAAACGAGTAGCCTCAGAACGTTGAAATTTTGTATATAGGACTGCTATAACATGCAGTTGTGCACCTCCCTTTTTGGTTGCAATAGGCAAATATTCTCTATTCCTATAAAGCGAATTTAAAGTTAATTTAATTAAATTAAAGAAAACCAAACCATTAGAACTTGAAAATGTAGCTAAATTTTGAAAAGAGAAGTTAAACAAGATATTTAGCTGTAAACGCTGCTAAGTACATATATATATATATAAATTTATTATATTATAGAAGAATTTCCTAGTTTTTAATCCAATTTATTAATTAATTTAGATGTTTTTAGTTTATTCCATCTCAGTCCTGCAGTTATAGTGCAGGACGGGTTTTATAAAAAAATTTTATCCTAATTTTTAATTCGAATTTTTAGCCTATTTCTATATATATATATAGGTCTTTTTTCGTTTGTTCTTACTACTTAACTTTGAATTATATATATAGTTTTTTATTTTTATATGTTGGTAAATTGTGGATTTTTTGCTTTAAAAATAGTTGAATTATGTTTTTCTTATCTTCCGGTTGGTTAAGGTTTTTATGCTTTTAGTAAATTTAGTAAATATGCATGCAATACTTATAGAATTATCAACAATTTAAAAGTTGTTTAAGCCTTCCTCCTCTCATAGTAGCCATTTTTGTTTGCATTTGAACCTTAGCAGGATAGTAAATTAAGTCATTCTGCGCCTTCACTGCCTCTTTGCCGAGTGGAACAAAAGGAAACGTTTAGTTTTGTGCACCGAAAAATCTGCCTTCTTGCCTGCTAGCCGAATTGCTTGTTTTTGCATAGAACCTGTAATTAATGTAAATTTTAATTGTAATTTTTTTAATAATTGCTTTGGTGTTTTATGTTTTCCTCTATCTCTCAACTGCATTAATTGAATGAGAAATATATCTCTAATGAAATTCGAAGAAATAAGTTTAAATAAAATGCAGGAAAAAATACGTATAATTTAATATTGCGTACAAGGAAGTCATATTGTGTACACATCAGATTTTTAAAATTAAGTTACTAATCAAGAGAAGGTGTAATGCAGTATAAAGCCATAACAGATCATCATGGAATTACCGACTTATCTTTTCCAGGTGTTTACTTTTGACCTGAAATTTAGGCGCAATTCAGATCCTGTTGGGAACTGACTTCTGATAAATGAGATTTAACTTGAACTTCATACATAGTATTCGTGGAGATTTAAGTTAATAATTAATTACATGTCACTAGTTATTTTACGAGCTTGGGGAATTATTATTTTACTCATGAGTAGATTGTTACTAAGATTTTGCATAACTACCTGCATTTATCTGTAAGTCGCATAAATTTATTTTTTGTTATCATTCTTAGTTCACTAGCCGGCAATTCTATTTTTACTAAAGACAGATATTATTTCAGTTATCATCATATTTTGTTAGCAATCTTAGGTTAAAATTTTATGGAGTGATAATTCGCTGGAAGCATCGCAGCTAACGAATGCCCCAGTGGAGTTTAAGAGAAAATGAAAATTAAACAAAGATGTTCAATAGTATTAAGTTAACTCTTATGGCAGAAGAATTTCAACTGATATTCATATGGTAACTCTACATCGGAAAAATATTAAATCATTAGTCATTTGAAAAAATGTAATATAATATATCACATAATACATTTGCCCCTGCCCTGTTCTAAAGGTTACCATAATTTTAAGAACGAGAACCTCGGACCATATGCTTTCGCTGGCGATGGGAAAGTTCACATGATCTCGCTGGAATCGAGTAAAAAGTGTGTTTTTTATTGATGCATACAAGGTATATACACTATCTATTGTCTTTTTATTGATGCAATACTATATTATATTATCTCTTTGTGAGCCTCCAGTTAGTTAAAATAATTAAAAGAAATTTTATTGATTCAAATTTTATCTCCAGTTCTGCAATGAAAATTTTCTGCGGAAGCCCATTTTCAGGATACTTTATGAAAATTTAATACCAAATATTAGAAAGATTACTGAATGTATGTTATATAAGTCTGTATGATAAATAAAAGCTAGTAAGCAGAAGTAAGAGGAAATTTTGTAGCGGCGATAACACAATATTCAAACATTCAAATGTAGACTGCACCTTTTTTGCAAAATATTTTTACTCTAAATATGACGTGGATGGCTGGGATTCTTGTCTTTGTTTCACTCTTACATATGTTCATTAGCTAATTTATGGGTAAATGGATTAAAATGTGATGTCAGTAGCAAATAAATTGTTTAATTAGCCATGATTGCGAACATCTCCCTTAGTACAGGGTTGGCCAAATAAGACCTACTAATTTTAAACACAGATAACTCTTATAATAATCATTTATTTGATTAATTTTTATACATTAGATATATTTTATTGAAATTATGTATAAAATTTGACATCAAGCAAATGTCCACCTTTTTTTTTTTTTTTTTTTTTTCGATACACAGATTGGCTTCTTTTAACGCGTTTCCATTATGCCACGTAATGTTTCTGGTTAAAGACTCAGCATCTCGTCTCGAATATTCTGCTTCAGCTGTCTAATAGTCTCTGCGTTATTAAAGTACACTTTGTCTTTTAAATATCCCCATAAGAAAAAGGATTTTGCTCCGCCATTGGCCGCAAAAAGTTTTCAATCATTGTTCTGCAAGAAGCTCCGGAATCGTTTCCCGCGTTTCATCCTCATTCTCGAAGAAATATGAGCCGATAATTCTATTGGCCATAACATCGCACCAAACAGTACACTTGAATTAAAATATTGCCGATATTTACGCTGAGTCATAAAAATTGATCGTTGACAAGAATAGAAAAACTCGATAATTTTAACGCGTTGTTTTGTACTGTATGGTTCCATAATAAATTTCAAAGAATTCAATTATAACCTATAAAAAGAAAAACAATAATTGTATCAAAAAATAAAGAAGTTATTTGTGTTTAACACTGGTAGGTCTTATTTGACCCACCCTGTATATAAGTTATTATTTTTTCCCTCCTTCCAGCATGCCTTCGTGGTGTAAAGGTAGTATGCTCGGCACGTATTCGAGATGTCCAGGTTCGAGTTACGGCGAGGGCATTGCATATTTTTCACGTCTTCTGCTTCTAAAATAACCTAATGACGCTAAGATACAATATACATAAATTATACATGACTTACATGTACAATTATATATAATTGTATTATCTTATGATGCATACATGCATGGTATCTGTGCATTCATTATGATAATACATACAAATAAAAATGAATATATGTGTACATGCCGATGCATTGATACACACATACCCCATTCAAAAAATAGACATTAACAAAATAATCAGACAAGGAGGCAGTGATCCGAAGAGTTTTGGAAATACTGCAGTAGAAAGCCCCACAAGTCGACGAGTAGATTAGACCACTGAACGCTTACAGTTCGGCTTGGATTAGAATCCCAATATATGGGCTATCTACGTGCCTGTTTTCTTGTTTTTCCTTGTGTGTAACATGAATACGAGCCATGAGCCATTTTCTCTCAGAAAGACTTCAATAAAGGCATTCATTTCCCAGGCAGATACTCCTGTTTTGCTTTACGATATTAGGATAAATAAAGAAAGGAATAAATAATTTTAAAAATTTACTTCCCAGAGCTTTAATCTGTTAAGCAGTATTTGTATTTTATTATTATTATTATTATTATTATTATTATTTGTAGCGTTTTAAAATTTCTTATGTTTCTTTCTTTTATCGTTGCTGTGTTTAATTATAAGTTCTGGTTATGAGTATGTTATTTACTTTTAAAAGATATAATTTCTTTTTTATTAAATCCTGCATTTTCGTTAATGCAAATTTGAAAAATTTAGTTTTTTGAAAATTGCGAAGCATAAGTTATAATAAATCTTGTTTTTGTTAGTACTGCTTTCAATTTTCGACCATTTAAATATGTATGCGAGTGACAGAGGTCGCTCAAACACAATGAAGTGGTCACGAGTGAAAATAGCTCGCACTCGATAATGTCATTTACATTAATGAGGTGCAAGATGGCTATATACAATTTATTTCAGTTCATTTACAGAGCCAAATTTTTATTGTGAAGCGCAAAAAGTGAATGCCGAGGCCTTTACTGAGATGCCACCTTCGATTTTACGATTTCTCTTTTTATCCTTCTTATCTACAGCCATAAAAAAGGGGAAGAGAAACCACTTAGAATTACCCGCTAACAAAACACATAATTCCTCTCCCCCGAAACGAAAGGGGACCGTGTAATCGAATCTACCATTTTCACACCCACTGCTTCTATCCTTCCACTCTCCTACGCTTCCATCCTCCCCTTCCTTCCTCTTCTCCGTGGTAACCGCACATTTGTCGATTCTTCCGGCCGTGTACAGAATCTAAGACGCGCACTCAAAATTTTTGCCGGCTAAATGTTCTGCAATAATGACTATTCTTACCTTCAGATTCAGCTTTTCTTTACAATTAGGGGTCTGCGGGACTGTTAAGAGAGTAATAAACAGAAAGGGGGGGAAACGCAACACGGGTAGGGGGTGGGAAGTCCGGGGAAGGGGGTCGAACACTCATAAAATGACCGGTCTAATAATCATACCTAAAGGAAATAAGAAGTTTTTCGGTGGGGAATATGAGGGGGGAACAGGTTTGCTTCTGCCCGTCGTCTCGCCCTTGAAACATCTCTGAAGCGCTGGAGGAATTGACCCCGAGAGGTCAGTTGGGGTCTATGGGAAACTGGGGCCAAGGGATCACGTGACTGAGGCGGCAGAGGTTAGTAGTTGTTAAGTGTCGGTACGCAGGTAGATAAAAGCGTACGGCGAAGTTTGGCGACTTAGCGCCAGATTTTCTTTTCGCGTTTTCACCTGCAAAGTCTTGTAACGAGTGTAAGCTTTTCCGGGGACGACTGAAGAATGAATGGACGTAAGGTTTGGTTATCCCCTTGGCCAACAAAGCCCGAAATCAAAATTGTAGATATTATAATCTTTTTAGAATTTCTCCCTATTCTGCTTGCTCTCTCAAAAAATTAAGAAGGTGAGCGTTGCACACCCTGAGTGAGAGCCGTGCTAAGGTCCCCAGTCTACTTTAATCTAGCCCCCAGTGAAAGGACCTTGGTTTTGAAAGATTATTTCCTTTCTTCGCAAGATGCTAAGTTAGCTTCCGGATTGCTATCGTTCGTTAGCAGTTTCCTTTTTCGTAATTCATTGACGAGCGTGAATAATGGGAACTTTTAATTAAAGGAAATAGAAATTATTTTATCAGATACATAATTGGTATCGTAAGATATCAAGATAATTCTATGCCTTGAAGTCACAGTATACAAAATCAGTTATAATTCTTTCAGGGAAATTTTTATTAAAAAATTTTAATTGAACATATTAAAACTTTTTAATAATTAAAAGATTAAATTAAAGATTAATTTATTTTAATAATTAAAAGATTTAGATTTAATTTTTTAAAAGATTTATTATTAAGATTTCTTTCAAACTGATCACTACAAAGCGTATAATAAGAAAACAATTTTATAAAAATATAGATTTTTACAGCCAGAAGGTCAACTGCATAAAATCATATAAGCGTAAATTGTTTTCTCTAGGCCTCCTACTTAACCGAAAGGTTGAAGTAGTGGAAACTGGTAACTCTCTTCAGACTCATTTCTCAAGGGTTGAATGGGCAAATGAAATCAGATTTCGTAAAATTTTCCCATGCATAACATAAATACAAGCAAGATCCCCTTCGGAAGTCATCTATACGACTCTTCCCTTTCTCGAAATAAACGTTCTTCCCATTTCTATATTTGCTGCTAATATTACTCTGTTAATTAGATAAGATAATACGAATTTTAATTTGAAACAAATATGAGTGATGATTATACTGAAGATTTTCCGACTATTTAGTTTAGTTTAAATTTATTTTACATGTGCTTTACTTTGGATTATTTCGATGCATGTGGAAAAGAAGAATTAGTTCAGTTTCCGCGATTCCTCTTTCCGCGTTTCTCAAAATTCTTCCTGTTCCCGCGAAATCAGAGAGTACAGTCCCCCTCCCACAGCTCCTTAGGGGATGTCAGGATAAGTCGTTAAGAAGAGCTGGGCAGTTTTTTTTTTTTTTTTTTTTTTGTTTTTTTTTGTTTTGTTTTGTTTTGTTTTTTGTGAATAAGTTAGTCTTTGTTAAGTTTAGGCTCCTCTCGAAATCTTTAATTTCATTCTATTTATAACTCTGCTACAATATTAGCTGTTATTTTCACATCTTATATTAATCAGTATGGATGTTTTAGACATTATTGAAACTAAAAAGAGAAAAATCTTTAGCCCTTTATAAAGGTTAACAGTATTGAATTCGGAATAGAAATAAGGAAAATGCAGTTTATTGGATTTGCATAAATGAAAGAATTAATAGTTGCAAAGGCGCAATTAAAACCAAATCAGAAGTCGTTTTAGAAGAACGAACTTCCTTATAGAACGAATATTTATTCTGAAAGATTTTATTATAACTCACCCTTTACGGAGAATTTTGCAAGAATATTGTTTTTTAATTTCGGAAACGATCTTTTAGCTCATTGCCAAAATCACCGCAGAATTTGAACATTTGTCTCCTTTTTTATATAGTATTAGGTTCATTCATACAAAGATGTGAGATCGTAAATATTTTTCGATTATTTGTTTTAAAAATTCTTTTTTCTAAATCTAAAAATTTTTTGCTCTCCTAAGGTCCACTCGGCCCCTCACTATGTAACCCGTTTGAAAAGGGGGGGGATAATGAGGATTCATGATAGCGAGGAAACAGGAACGTTTTTGACAACCGCGGAAACAGGAAGACACCGGAAAAGAATAAGTTCTCTTCAATAACTGGATATAATTCTTCTTGCCTTCCCAACTAATTCTTCTTGCCAAATAATTTTTTCGAAACGTTTTCGTTTGCAATAGCGTATTATGTGACCTCCTACTATAAGTCCCTGAGAAATGGTTTGTTAAACACAACTGGACTTATGCCACATCCCACCAAGGGCCAAACGGATTATGCCAAGTCTAGGATTGCCTCTTCCACGTCACATCTTAGGTCAGAAAACGAAAAAGCGAAGAGAACACTAACTAGGCTACACACTAATAGCTGATTCCGAGCAACATCAACAGTCTTTATAATCCTTCAAAACACCAAACATACTGAGCTGAGCTAAACCAGCTTGTCAGTGTATTGGGGAAATACCTGTTCGAGTCTGTGTCTCTGGTGACCCATGTTATCTGTTAAACACAACATGCTTAAGTATAGGGTATTTTTTATTTCCCTTCTTAAACACTATCTCTGCCAAAATATGGATTAATGAAATTGAAAATTCTCACTAGCATACAGATCGTTCCTAGCTCAAAACTTTCAATGATCAACACGAGCATTTTATCGAATCCCTAATATTAACTTGTATTTCTGTCTAATACAAAGTAAAAAAATAAAATAAAATAAATAAATAATTTTTTTAGAAATTTCATGTATAGACGCTAGTTATCTTGCATATGTACAATCTCATGAAGTTTAATTCACAAATTTCGCAGAAATCAGTTTTGCACAAAATTTTAAAATCTTGTTATCACTATATTTTTGAAAGCATATACCGTTGCTTTTTAAGAGAATTTATAATAATGTTTTCTTGACGTTAGTTTGATAGATTATGAATAAACTTGCATGACGTATGACTACACTAAGAATGTGCATCCGTTAACCTGGTTTGACAGCCAAATCGATATCGGTATTTTTTCCTTATTTACCAAAGGCCAGAAAAGGTTAGAAACTCTTTGCATATATATATGGCACGAAAAATAAAAAAAAATTCCCTGCATTTTTTTTTTTTTTTTTTTTTTTTTTTCTGTCGGTTCTGTGCATATTCATCAGTCGTAGTCAAAACTCTGGAAAGTTATTCTTCGTGAAGACAAGTTTCAATGAAGCCTTGCGTAATAGATTTGCAAAACTGATCCTATTCTATAGGAAGGAAGAGGTTTCAATTTGCTGAATTTTGTTATAATGAGATTATCTATATACTATATAAAGAAGAAAGTCTGTGTGTGTGTTTGTTCGCTAATAACTCAATCACAACTATAGCTATCGTAACCAAATTTTCTACAGTTATTTTCTGGGTCCTGTAAAAGGTCAACGTCCACTTTTTTCCCCCCAAAAAAATAGCTAAAATCAGAGATATTAATTAAAAACTCGAAAAACGATATTTTTCGCTCTCATTTTTCCGAGTGGCAACAGTCTCGCAAGCTGGAGATGAAAATCTAAATCTGCTTTAATTCGAAAGTTGTTGCCACTGCTAGCTTTCAAATCCTAGAGTTTGTTATTAAAAACATTTCTAAGTTTTACGATGAAATAAAAATAGCATTGCCAAACATTAAATATTATTCCCGATTCTAAAAATTCGTGAGAGGCCATTTCGACTATTCCCATCTTTGTACGACTTTAATCAGCAGAAATATGAATTAAAAACTCTGAAAGCGCTAATTTTCGCCCTCATTTTTTCGAGTGGCAACAGCGTCGTGCGTTGGAGATAAAAATGCTTTTTATTTCGAAAAGTGTTGCTATTGCTTGCTTTCAGATCGTAGAGTTTGTTAATCAAAAATTCGTTAAGTTCCCATTATATCCATAAGTCAAATTTATATTATATATTACGTTTAGAACTGTAGCTCTCAACTCTGTTTTAGAAAGTGGAAATGAATGACAATTTGGATTTAAAATTTTCCTTTTCTTTTCCATCTTTTCTAAACTTTTCTAATACAAACAGAGTAATTTATCCTAATTACTTTCTTGCTGCTAAATAGAATTTCGTGAAAACATTTAATATTAATTTTTAATTTATAATTCTTCCTAAGGATCTAATTTCCGAAAACCGATCTCTTAAAAAATCGTAATGATGGATTCTTACCATATCATCTGATTTAAGATCGTACTGAAAAAACGTCAACTAAGAAAAAATTTCTTCAATTTTGATTTATTGTGCATCAAATCTTTCTATAAATTTTTCAAAATCTGCCAGAAAAATTTTCTGTAAGGATATTTTAGAAAACATTAATTAAGCGACGAATCTAGATGACGGGTTTTAAATAATGACAGATTCAAACCTCTAAATGACAGAATTTTAAATAGCTAAACATGCTTTCGCTTAAAACTGAATTGTATTGAAATAGCAAATTCAACCCGGTAGAGCAAGACATGCATCAAATAAGCCAAGTATAACTACTTTATTAGTGCAGCCTACCAAAGACGATCGTTAAACCGCTGGGCACTAATAGTTTCACCAAGATTACAAAATCCCGCAAAAAGGAAGGCGGCATAAGAGATATCGTGGTCTGTTCCATGAAGTAATGTGAACACGAACCAGTTTTCCTTATAAAGTTCTCCACGAAGGTATCTTTCCCTTACGCAGATAGCTGCGATAGGTTTTGCAATGTTCAAATATCTTAACTCAAGCAAGCAAGTTAGCCCTTGCGCGTTTTACCATAACTTGCATAATTCAATCCTTTCCTCCATTAACGTACTAATACAACTTTCTATGAATACTCGTGTAGCTTTCAACTCCGATATTTGAAAGATAGCCCACATATTTTACTAAAAATATCTTTTATCAGTCTGTTATAATAGATGTAACTATTCCAAGTATTCATTATTGCGTTATGGTATTTAGGCAGTAACAGACGGAATGATGTATATATACTTAAGCAAGTAAAGACACTTAGCATAAGGATCATGTATTACCATTTCTCCATTTGGAGACTACTTCAAAGCAGAAATTTTCCGGGCTTTCCACTTTACATGATTCATATAGTGGTTCATATAATTAGTAGTTTAAGGGGGAAAAAAGTTAGCATTCTTAGAAATGTTGAAATTTTAAAATTCTCTAATGAATAAAATATTTATAAATAAAATATAATACAATTAGTAAACTGTAGGAAAAAATATCTTTTTCTTTTTAAAAGTATTTGAGAAACATTAATTATCGTTATGAGAGGGAAAATGATTAATGTTTTGATTTGTTAAGAAGGAATGAAAGTGCATGATTGCAAAACCATTAATGGAATGACTATTAAGCTATTTATCTAATAATTATCTATTGTTTTAAATAGGCACTTCAAGGCCGTCGGCAACTCCCTTCTGTTTGCAATCTAGCTCTTGCCCTCATCAGTGCATAACCTCATCAGTGCATAACCTCATCAGTGCATAACCTCATCAGTGCATTTACTTTCCTCATTTCATCTGAGACTGTATTTCAAGACAGTCTTCATTTCATGAAGCGAAACATGCGAAACGGAAATGAAGCGGGGGGAGGGGAATTTAACGACTCGGCCTTTTTACCGCAGCTGTTGTTCATGCAGTTACGAGTCAAATCGGGCAGAGGAAAATAATCTTGAAGTTCTTATTTTACAGTAACAAACTGTAAAATCGTTTATAAGGTAGTTTTTCCCTCCTTCAAGCATGTCTTTGTGGTATAACGGTAGCACACTCGGCGCGTATTCGAAAGGTACAGGTCCGAATCTCTGCGAAGACACTGCTGATTCTTCAAGTCTCCCGCATTTTAAAAAATAATAATAAATAAAAAATAAAAAAACTAATGACGCTACAGTAGCGTCCGAACTAAAAAGGTTGTTGATAATAATTCGTCAGCACCAGGGGTCCCCTAATCCCCAGTCGCCCTTTACCAAGGGGACGTATATATTATTTTCTCCTTTCCTCCAGCATGCCTTCTTGGTGAAACGAGAGTCCACACGGCGCGTATCCGAGAGGTCCAAGTTCGAGTCCTAGCAAGGGCATTGTTCATTTTTCACCTCCTGCATCAGGAAGAAAAAAATAAAGCTGAAAGCTTTCAGATTTTATATTACGCCCAAAGGGGCGTTTTTTAACGTTTTGTTTAGCTTATTAAATAAATAATTTATTTAATAATTATTATTTAATAGCTTATTAAATAAATAATTTATTTAATAATTATTATTTAATAAATATCATATACTTCGCACTTAAACCATAAAATTCAATTCAACAGCAATATCACAAAATATTTAAAGGAGTATATCTTTAGAATTTCCAATACACAGTCTTGCGCGCTGGAGACACTACCCCCCCCCCGTGAACACACACTTCGTGGTGTATAGTGTTCCCATTGCGCACTTTGAAATCATTGAGTTCTTAATCAAAAATTCATGCTTTACAAATAATGAAATAGATAATAAAACAAATTCAAAATTTGGGCTTCCAGATGCCCATATTCGAGTAGAGACGTACGTTATTCAAAAGTTTGATGGCTCTAGGCACCGTTGGTTTGATCACAGGTCCGAGAAACATTTATGGCAGAATTCTTCTCTATTTAGTTTCTTTAAATATAATACAGGGCTCTAATATTTGGTGGCAACAATTTAAAATGTGATTCGCCGTTTATAGTGAATCAACGCAAAATACCAAAACAAAATTAATAGCCCTTCTGGGCCAATTGCCCTTTCGGGCTTTAAAAAGAATCTATTGACTGCATAGTGGAGCGTGAACTAAAAGGTAGTGGACAAAAATTCGTCACCACCCATGATTTGGCCAACTGAATCGATAATCTTCCCTGGCCCTTTAAAAGGGAGACTGGGATAGTATATAAGGTATTTTTTCCCTTATTCCAGCATGCCTTTGTGGTGTAACGATAGCACACTCGGGGCTTATTCGAGAGCTCGAAGTTCGGGTCCTGGAGAGGGCATTGCTCATTTTTCATGTCGCCCGCATCAAAAAATAAATCTAATGACTCTACACGGTTATTCAAAGAAACAAGTATTGACAGCAAAAGAGTTTCAGCGAGTAAAAATGAATAAACATATTCGATTAGGTAAATAATCTGGTTTTAGGAGAGAAAATGTTAACGTAGTGTCAGTTTCTGTATTAAAACCTAGTTGTCTGCAAGCAGACAGAACAATAACTTCTCTATAACGAAATTAATGCAGGAATTGAAAATATATCTTAGTTTGAATAGCACAATATTCTAAAGTGAATTGGAAATCATAGGGTCAATGAGAGAGAGGATATCTAAAAGTCGTATGAAAATGCACCATTTTAGAAATTGAAGGATCTATTTTAAACTGATATTTTCTGGTCAATGTATTTTAACAATCTTCTCTAAGTTACAAAATTAAACAAAGAACCGCTTAAGAATTTATAATAAACATTAAAAGGGTCGCCTGCCATTTAATTTATTTCCTTCTTGAAATTACAGACTTCCCGCCGAAAACATAATCAAATATGATATTTAAGAAAAATTGTCTAATGACAATAAACTTCCATATACATTATTTAGAAAATAGATTTGCTCATGACAGGTTTGGACACCAAATAAAAAATAAGAGCAAAAGGAAACGAAGGGACAATACGTGCATAAATTCATACATATTATTTATTATTTAATTTCTTTAAATATAATATACGGCAATAATATTTGGTGGAACGAATTTGAAACCTAATTCGCCGTTTCTTGTGAAACGCCACAAAATGCCGTTTTGAGACTAATAACCCTTCTGGGGTACTGCCCCTTTGGGCTTATAAATAGCACAAACTTTGAAAGCAGATAATTAGCTGAACTAATTTCCATTACTCTTAATGTATCAAACAGAGAATGCATACAAAATATTATTCTATTGAGCTAATTATTCAACGCTTAATCGCAATTTCAATAGAAAGAAAAGTACCTCAAATCTTCCTTATTCCAATTTACTTGATATTGCTTCATATTTTATATTGCTTATATTATAAGGTATTTTCTTCCTTTATCCTCATGCCTTCGTGGTGTAACGGTAGTACATTCGGCAATTATTCGAGAGGTCCAGGTTCGAGTCGCGACAAGAGTATTGCTCATTTTTCATGATACTCTCGTAAAAAAAACCTTAATGACTCTAAAATGCCTCAAATTGTGGAAGTAATCTAAATTATTACGTAATCTAGGGCAATATAACCGCCGACTTAAAAACACATACCGTAAACTAAACGAAAAACGAAAAACCATAAACGAAAAACTTTGCATATCAAAGGCCTTTAATATATGACAGAATGCAAAATATTGCAAGCAACAAAAGAGACAGCTAAAGGGAACCGAAATTTCTTTCGGAAGTCAAACTGAATATGAGTTATTGAACGAGAAATCCGGTGTTTAAAATGGTAATTCATTTTCATGCTTTTAAATAATAAAATTCTAAAATTTATCTTCGATTAAATTTTCAACTTTAATTTTAAAAACAATGAACAGAGTTTGGAGAACTTCTTGGAGAGTGACTTATGGGATTACTGCAACTTACTGAAAACAATATCCGTGATTTACATATCCCATATTTACTACTTTGTTGATACTTAATAATTCTTCTGTTGCTGAAGTCTAGCTCCTATTAAATCTTGTAAAACAAATGGATTTTCTTTTGTATGCTCTATGTTTAATAAAATAATTGTCAATGAAAAGAAACGGAACATGATAATATGTAGCGTAGTCTTTAATTTGAAAGGACGTTCTCAATTTTTAATTCTTTGGAAAGAAAATTATAACATGGATATATTCTGTTAAGACATAAAAAGAAACACCTTTATACCATTCCCAGACCTTTCTCTCCTACGCATCATTTATCCGTACATTATATAGACAATGATAAGTTTGAGTGTTATCGCGCATTAAAGCAAATATATTTGCTATAAAAACTGCATTAAACAGGAAATCCATTTGCTTTACTGCAACGTAGACATATCTGTTTCCATGAAATAATTCCCATAGATTTTCTTTTTTTCTCAAGATCAAAATGAAACAACCAGGTTTCATCATGCGTAAAGACTCCGCATTCTCCACAGTCCCAACGGAACTTTCCAGAAGATTATCATACTCGTTCTTCCTGATTGTCTAGAGCTGTGAAACTCAGCAAGCACAAATTTTTCTGTATACCAATAGTTGAATTAACATTAACACAATTATTTGCTATACCTGTGTAATCTATGTCTCATGGTCATGCAACTGTCATTTTGGATGAATTACTCAGTGACTGACGTTTTTCCATCGGTTATACGGTTGATGATTAACCTGACCATGGCTGGCACACTGTTGCAGTCACCACTTCGAAGCCATCGATATGCATTACTTAGACTCAACGAATTGCCTCCATAGATTGGCAACAGCTTAGTGTGAATCGGTATTACTAACTCATTTCCAAATTTGTAGAGGAATTAGATTGTGTACCATTGACGTAGTAGGGTTTAACCATTGTTCCTCCATGGTTAATTATTTTACCTGCAATATCAAGAAATAAAATTAAGCATAGGCTAGGTGGTAAAGAACAAATGTTTCAACATACAAAATTTCATTTATCTACTGATATATACTATCTAGCAACAGTAAATTGCGTACTACATTTGAACCGAGCTATGCAATTTTCTGAGCCCAAATATGCCAATAAAATCGTAAGGGAATTAATCAAAGAATGAAAAAAGAGAAGGAGAGATCTTTGCCATTAGCAAACTCTAGCTCATTTAACAAACTGAGGAAAGAACTTTTTTCAGCGCGTTTTACTTTAACTTTAGAACTTGAGACCAAACTCGGAAGCATCAAAACATTTGAAATTAATATTTATTGATATTAAGTCGTGAGTGTAAGAGTTGTAGTGTTTATTAAGCAAGATTCTCTTCTTCCATAGAAATTTGCATTTGCATAAGCACTGATGCCGTTTCAGTATTGTGACACATATTAGGTACATAAGTTTTTTCTAAGAGGGATTTACTTCAGTTCTAATGTAATATCTTACGATGCATGCCTTCGTGGTGTTTTTTAAATGTCTTCTCAAAAAATAAACTACCGAGTGCTACTGACATGTATCATCACCTCACTCAGAAATATTTAATAAATGCTTATTTCGAATATCAATAATAATCGGTCAATAATCAAAGAAACACATAAATTATCTAAAAAAGTATTGAAATAATTTTTAATGATTTTTAAGTTATTCCTTGCTTTAGGTTTAAACTTAATCAAGTCTTAACCAAGTTTTAAGAGTAATGTATTCCCAAGCGTAGATTTATAGCTCCCTTTAATTCGTATTTGTAGGCGGTTTTCGATACAATTAATAGAAAAATTTAAATAAGAACAAAAATCTCTGATCGATAATTTAGTGTAACACTTTAAAAATCTCAGATCACGGTGTTATGAAAATTATTCAATATTATGAAAACTCTTATTAAAATACATTACAAGACAGAATTTGACCTCAATTAATAAAATATTTTTCCACCAGATAATTATAAAAAATTCTGATATAATTTTTTTGCTTAAGTAAATACTTTATGAGTTTCAGTTTTAAGATTATTTTGTTGCTGAAAGAAATATAATCACTTATAAATAAACCAGTCCCTAGAATTTACAGATTAAAATCACTGAAAAAATTTCACATGCAAACAATTATACTAATTACTTTAATCCAGTGTTTCAGTTGCTAAATAGTATAGTTAGCATTTATGTTGTGCTTTTCAAAATGCTTTTATTTACCATACGGATCTAGAAAACTCAACTTGAAAATAATTTAAATGAATGTGGAATTAGTTAAAAAGAAGTGTAATAATTAAGCTTGCAAACGTAAGATGTTTACACAAAGTACATACGTACTTTATCTTTCACCTTTGCTCATTAACTCTCCAGTCAAATGATTTCGGTTAAATTTCTTTAGACTCTTTCTTGTTTATAAGCCGTTCAAAACATTCATCCTCAAGTTAACCCCAAATTGGTAAACTTGAAGGTCTTCTGGGTAATAGCTGTGGTATTTCGCCAGTTATCTGAAATACAAAATACGCAATACGCCTTTTGTCTGATTTTGTAAGCATTTGATAACTTAAAATACGAAATCACAGAAAACAAATGCCCGCATTGCAAAAACTATTCAAATTTTGAAGCATGTGACATTCTAAAAATAATGAATGTAATATTTTTCAGTGTCTGAATCGAGAAAAGAGGAACATTCTATTTCTGCTTTGCTGGACAGTTTCCATCATGAAATAATCACCCAATGATATACAAATATTATCATCTCAAGATTTTCAGCAAATCCTATTTCATTTAATCAAAGTGTATCATTTGCGGCCTAATGGTAAAATGTTTGAATTAAATACGCCTTGCCAAAATAAAATTTGGAAACTTCGTTGTTCACTTATCCGAAGTCCAATACCGTAGCCTTGGAAACCAGCTTGATTCAATAAAAACTTGGAATAAATGTCTTAACTCGTTATATCACCTGCCCGTAGTAATAGGAAGAAAGTAGTCTAACCTCATCTGCTTCAGTATTTCTCTATGCTATTTCAGACGTCTGTTAAGGAATGGCACAAAATCGATCACTTCTCTGCTGGCATACGACCGACACGGCAGTTTAACCGCCGATTTTGATCCTATGCAAGTGACCTAAGAGCAATAATTTAATCAATTTAGTTTCTTCTCTTTTCATTATTCTAACTTATAAGCCTTGTCTACACTATGCAAGTGCCGACTGTGTGCCAGTTTTGATCCTGTCCTGTGTCAATTGTATGCATTGTCAATTCTGTGCTGTACTGATTCCATGCCTCGTCGATTCTATAACAATGCCGATTATCTGCTGTGTCAGTCCTATGCCAGCGTCGATCCTGTGCCGTATCTAAACTATGTCAGTGTTGATCCTATGCTGTACGATCCTATGTCAGTGTCGATCCCATAATGCCGATCTGAACGTGTCAGTTTCATGCCATTGTCGATTTTGAGCCTTGCCGACCTTATGTCGGTAGTCGATATTATGCAGTATCGATACTGTCATGACCGATTTTGCTCTGTGTCGATCGTGTATCAATGGTTATCCTATGCCGCTGTCGATCCTACGTCGTCCTTATCCTATGTTATGTCGATCCTATGCCTTCCTTATTCTACGCCATGTCGATCTTGTGCTGCATCAATTCTGTTCCAGCGTCGATTGTCTGCCGAGATTTATATTTTTTTATTACACTGTGTCGAATCTATGCCAGCATCAATTTTGTACGGTGTCGATAACGTTGCAGTCGTTGATCCTATGCCTGTGTAGATTCCAAACAATTTCGATCTTATGGCAGTGTTGATCAAAGGCCTTTAACGACTCTGTGTAAGTGAGAATTCATTAAGCATCTCACTCATTAGTACCTCTCATTCTCAAACCCTTTTATCGGGTCGATTCTGTGCCGCTAACTAGTGTCAGTCGCATGTCTGAGTGGACGTATTCTGTCTTCACAACGCGTATGCTGCTAAACGCGAAGTTTAAAAAAAAAACATCTATATTAACATTAAGTATATTTTGTATTCAGTTAGTAAGCATTTATATATTAATGCATAAATAAAATTATAAGGTATGAATAATAAATACACTTTTTAAATGAATTAAGAGAATTTTCTTATTTGATCTACGATCTCCAGAACTACTGGACAGATTTTAATAAAATTTGGTGTGAAGATAGGTTGATATAATACAAACAAAATAAACATTCAGCAGTCATAATAGACACACATGTTCGTGTGTAACACTCATGGAAGTCTGAAGGTCGGAAACAGCGGTTGCAGAAGACACAAAATAAATGGGTTAAATAAGAGGGGGTATGGTCCCCTCTTACAGCCATACAGGCCTCGCAGCGTGATGTCATACTGGAAATAAGGCAGTTTATCAGTGCCTGTGGCAATTGGTCCCACTCATTCTGCCACGCTATTTTTAGTTCCTGGATAGTTCTTGGAAGGGGGTTGCGAGTTGCAGTTGCCCTCCCCAAAGCGTCCCAGACATGCTCTATAGGGTTGAGGTCTGGAGACCTGGCTGGGCAATCCATCCGTCCAATATCCTCACTCTCGAGAAATTCGTCGACCAGAAGACCTCTATGTGGCCTCGCGTAATTGTCCTGTAAGATGAACTCGGGGCCCACTGCACCCCGAAAAAGGGGAAAATAGGACCCAAGACCTCATCCCTATACCTCACACCAGTCCCAGAGCCTCTGTCAATGACGTTGAGAGGTGTGCGGCCATCCAACAGGATGGCTTCCCAGACCATTATACCGCCACCGCCATTAATTGTTGATTTCGAAGACGTTGGAGGGTAGGTAACGGGTCCCTGGCTCTCTCCATGTGAAAGTACGGCGAGAATTGGTGTTCAGGCTAAAACGGGACTCGTCGGTGAACAGAACAGTAGCTCATTGCTCCGTACTCCAATCACTATCCTGCCTGCACCATGCTAATCGGACTCTCCTGTCCGTAGACATGAGCGGGACGCAAACAACCGGTCTTCTGGCAAACAACCCTCTCTCATTCAGTCTTTTGGAAACAGTCACCCTTGTTACACGGGCTCCTGTAGCTGCATATAGGTGCCAAGAAAGCTGAGAAGCTGTAGCCTCTCTGTTACGCCTCCTTAAAAATGGACAAATAGTGATCTTCTCTGGCCGTCTTGGACGACCTTGCCCAGGCTTTCTCTCGATGGATCCAGTATCCTGGAACTGTTTTCATAGGTTACACAGGACGCTGGGCGTTAAATTAAACTTTCTGCATATCTGGACTTGCGATTGGCCTGCCTCTAGCCTCCTCACAATTCGCCACCTCATTCCATCATCTAAAAGTTGGTGGTTACTCATTTTTACTGTTCCGATGTGAATTTAACCGATTGCTGCAAGATAACACCAAGAAATTCGCCGAGGTGTACTAGAGTACGCAATTCGTCTTACCCTCCTGTAAGACGAATTGTTACGCTTATAAAGCCTGTTTTCCTGCTGGCTCCGACTACATACACGTGTACGCTTACTTATTTGCTGTACAAGATTTGCATTTTTATCCAGAAGTAGTGGTTTTTCCTTCAGTTCAGTTCTTTTTATGCAATTCCATGAAATATACAAATTCTCTTAATTTATTTCACCAGTGTATTTAAACCTCAACAGTTTTCTGACTATTATATTATAAAATCTATTAACATTTATATAAGCAATTTACACCGAAGATACACATATTATTTTGTTTGTGGAAATAACAGTATATACCCTAGGCTTAAGATATAATCAAAAGTCTGGAACTAATATTTATAATAAACTCATTAGAATTAATATTAGTTGAATGTGAATTCTGTCGTTCTATTTTTAATAGCAAATTCCTTTATAACACCTTCATAAAATGAGGGCAATGCTTTCTCTCAGAAGTTGTTTGTAGATAGATAATATGCTAAGTGTACTTAATCTGTCCTGCTACTTCGTTATCTAATGTAATTATTAATTCTTTTCAATGCTGAAAATGATCGTTTTGTCGATACTATTGAAGCTGATATTGATAGAATTAGTGAAGGTAATTTGAAAGTTTCACTCATAATGCTATTAATATTATTGTTATATATGGTACTAGTCCATATACATGTATAATTTCAAGCTCCATAAAAGACTATAAAGCGATCAGATCATTCTTCAACTTTAGAAAATAAAAGTCTTTACGGTATGGAGTGGCACTTAATTTATTTAGAAATACACCAGGAAAATTAAATTTGAAAGTAGCAACGTTCTCTTCATTCACAAGTTCGAAAACTCAACTTTAGTCAGGGAACCAAATCTTTCGGCAGTTTTAATTAGATACGTTATCTAAATTTCTAACTTAAATTTTCTTGATTTCACACACATTCTTTTTGCTCTTATTCCTTTGTTTCTTCTGCGCTGACATTTTCCCATACTACATGCTGCAAAGCTATTTCTCTGTGTTGTAAGAACTTATTGAAATTTTGTGATGTGTTTTTCACGGTAAACAATATCAAGGGTTTTCACGGTAAACAATATCAAGGGTTTTCTTTTGTAAAATCTAAAAAATATACCTGAGTGATAAAACATCGTTGAAACCACTTCTAAGAGAAGTTCTTATATTCAGTAAAAACTTTAATGAACCTATGTGCTTGTGATACACATAAAGTACCCAGTCATCTCAGTTCTGTATGATATTTTCAAATGATTTTACGGCCTTTTTAAATTATGTGCATTTTTGGCTGCAGTTCATTTAAACTTATTTCCTGGAATTATTCTAACTTAATTAAGCGATCTCTCAAGGCAAGTTGAAAATGATACCAAAATTGCAAATTTTGAAATTAAATATCCCGGTTAATTTTTGTCGTACGGTAGTCAAGCTACTTGGATTTTTATTTTTCTTAACGAGTATGAAATTTCCTTAAATATATGTATAGGAACCGGGAGATGACATTAAAAGTTGAATTTCGTTGTTTGTCTAAAATTAATTTTTATTAAAACTTGACACTACCATTATGAATATTATCGTCATTTAAAACACTTCTGAGTTTAGAAGTCTATGGCTACGACCATAGATTGCGAAACTAAAGGCTGGGTATATGGACTTCAAGCAGCTACTACAGTTTATTTTTATGTATATTTGTTTTCTATGAGTACGAATTCATGCAGAAAAAAGATCTGAGCGCATCTGAGACTCATTAGAAGTATCACTTTAAAATTTATGATTAATGAAATGCAGAAGCGGTATAGAGTCTCAGACGGTTCAGAAGAACGAAACACATATTCGGAACTCATCAATCAACTGATTCCCTTGACAAGTTCTCGGTGAAGCGTTTAAACAAAGGGGATTATTTTTTTCGTGCTTTTCTATAGCACTCTGTAATTCTTTTCAAGTCTCGTGCCTGATAGTTTTTATGATTTTCTTTGGATCACTTTTAAGTTTTTTAACTATGTACGCTTCAATAGACGTAACTCAATTTTTGCTACCAATTTCATGGCGATAAAAAATAGGTTGGCCTTTATTTTTTGGAACTAAATTTATAGTTAATTTACGTTCCAACTTTTTACTTCACTTTGAAATTATATATATATATATATATATATATATATATATGCATGCTTTTAGTACTGCTAATTGCAATAACAAATGGCGGTGCACAGTGCACAACTTATAGCAGTTCCGCATACTAAAATTCAACGTTCTAGCGTTAATCATTATTGAGTTATGCGAGATACATGCATACGTACGTTCGTACAACATGTCACGAAAAAAATCCGTTTTGAATCCATTTTAAATCTATTTTACAATTCGTTTTGGAAAAAGAGTCCTTTATTCTGTCCATACATACAGAAGTCATGCTAAGAAAAAAAAAAAGTCAAAATGGATTCCGAAGCAGTCAATAGGACATTTCCGTTGAAATATGATATCCGAAATGTTTCGCGATTTCCATACATCCTTTACTTCAAACAAGGGAGTGAAAACATAACTTTTTTTTTTTTTTTTTTTTTTTTTTTTTTTTTTGTTCGGTGAACTCTGTTAATAATTCTGAAGCAAAATTTCCATCTTGTAAGTGTAGCTTGAGATATATTTTTCTCTAGGAACTGTTTTAGTGCATGAGTGCTCTTTGTAGAGGTTGAAAAAATGCAGAAATATCAATTAATCTTTTAGAAAACGTGCGGCACTTTCTAATGGTTCGTACAGATTGTTACAAAAACAAATTTAAAACACGGCAACAAAAATGCATGAAAATGACTTGCGGATACTTTTCTTTTACTCCCTTTTTGTTAGTCCAGTTACTTTTTCTGCTATAACTGCTGCTCTATCGTAGGTCTGTCCAAGAAATTTGATTCAAAATCAAATTCTTTGAAATTCTGGCTTTAGGCCTTGTTATAAAGCTTTATAGATATTTACTTCTGTTGTTTTAATGGAGTTCTATTCTTGATCGTCCAAATGTGGAAAGCTATAAACTTGCTTTAATGTGACCAAGAGAATTTTTATGTCTTTAGATGGATATTGATAACATATTCAAATTACTAAATGTATTTTTAGCCCACACAGCTATTTTGTCTTCACCAAACAGTAGACAAAGAAAGGCAGCAAAACAGTTTTGAACTGTACAGCCAGCTAACCATGTTTTTCTTGTACTAAGCAGCTAGAAAATGTTTTAAAAATTCCTGTATTTTATCCTTATCTTTGCAAGATAAATTGGTTAAAGAAGGGCAAGGCTTATCATTTTTGATTATTTCATTTTTCTCAAAGAAAGGTCAAACGCTAAATAGTTGTTATTAGATCTTGTTTCACACCCTCCATTCTATTATCAGTCATTCTTGAAATGATTTTCGAAAATATTAACTATTACAGCTTTAAGACATTGTTTTGTAAAACTTTAAAGAAGCCCAGAAATAAAAAAAGCTAATGAGACTTAAATCAGAAATTCATTACACTGTGATTATAAACGTTTAAGTAAAAAAACATTATGACAGGTGTAGTTAAAAGGCAACGATTAATTTCCCTTAAGTGAACGAAATGGCAGCCTTCTCTTCTCTGTAACTCCGTATTTACCAAATAAATGTGAGTCGAAATTTGTGGTTTTTGAGTAACAAAGTAACCCCTTTCCAGAAAGAAATAAAGTACTTACCCTTTCTTTTCCCCCCAAAAGATTAAATTGTAAACATAAAGCAGCCCGCAGGGATTCTTTCCGACGCTGAAGCTCTCTAGTTAACAGCACAAAATTTCTTCTTGAAACGGGAAAAAAATCCTACAGGAAAGAATGCCAGCGCAGTACTTGACATCTGATAAATTATTTCATCATTGATACGGGAAATTAGCCCAAGAAATTATTCTCTCATAATGAAATAATTGAAAAGAAGCATGGGAAAACCCATCTTTAATATAATAGCTACTAACCGGCTAATTTTCTTGAATTATGTATTTTGTCTCAAATTTCTGGAAAAGATATTGCCCAATCTTGTAGACATTGTCATATGCAACTTTGAAAGAAATAATAATTGATCCTTAAATTAAATGCTTAGCACAACGCAAACCTCGAAACGGAAAAAGCGCCTCCTGCATACTAGAAAGTAGTAAAACTTTTCTCTAAATTCAGTGGTAAACGATGAATATTCTCTTCCTGTAGCTGTTATGCGACAACAAACTACAGCACAAAATCTGTCCATTCTGCCGCATTGCGGTAAAAGTTTGCCTGCTGTAAATTAGTTACTATTTCGCTGACTGAATGCTGAGGCTCTTCAGCATGCACAATCACATTTCTTTTACGAGGAGGCTACCCAGAAAGCATAGGAAGTAATAGCTCGCAACTCGTTTCGTTTTGAGTATCTGATTACAAAATCAATGATTCAGTGCACAAATATTGATTAAAAGTGGTTAATGTACAGAACTATTGATTAAAATGGGTTAATAAGGATTTTACTATAAGATAGAGTTAAACAATGATTATTTTTTCCTCAGTTGAAAATTTATAGGCATGCATCGCATTGCCCTAAGGCGACGCCTTTGCAATATTTGTATCTGTCCTGAGACGGTGTTGTCTTTACGCCGTGTCGATCACAGTATCGACCATATATGAATTATTCATCAAATTCCTTATTATATTATTACTTAAAATTTCTTTTTAAAAAAAGGTGCAATTTGTCCAGAAGGATTATTAATTTCGTTTTAGCATTTTGCGTCGATTCACTATAAACGGCGAATAACTTTTCAAATTGTTACCACCAAATATTATCACCCTATGTTGCATTTAAAGAAATTAAATAATAAAGAATTTACATAAATGTATGTATGTTTCTCGCACTAGGATAAAACAACGGTACCTACAGCAATTAAATTTAGAATAACGTACGTTTCCATCCGAAAATGGGCATCTGGAAGCCCAAATTTGGAATTTGTTTTATTATCTATTCTATATTTTGTAAAACTTTAACGAATGTTTGATTAACAAACTCAATGATTTCTAAGCTAGCAACGGCAACACTATGAAAAAAAAAAATATCTTCAGCGCGAGAGACTGTATATCGGAAATTCTAAAGATATGCTCATTCTAAAATTATTTTGCGATATTGCTGTTGAACTGAATTTTATGGTTTAAGTACGAAGAACATGATATTTAATAAATAGAGATAACACACAAAGCATTAAAGAAACGCCTCTTTGGGCGTAATGTAAAATCTGAAAGCTTTCAGATTTTTTATTGTTACAGTTATTATTTGTTTTTAATTTTCAAATAATTTTAAGTCGGTTATAAGAATTGGTCAAATATCGTTGTAGGTTCTAGGCAATCTAGAAGCTATGCAGCTTTGATTCTGCATAGTGTCGGTGCTATAAATGTAAGCCAGTTCTGCACGAGTTTTCATATTATGGCTTCAGTTTTATGCATAATATTAAGAATTATTATTAGAACTCGAAATGGCAAAAATGTTTGAATGTAGACGCAATAATTTTTGTAAATAGATTCACAATATTCAGGCGGAATGAAATTATTGGATAGCCCACAATGTAATTGTCTTTTCAAATTACAGTATTTAGTCTTGAATTGGAACTACTTTGTTATAATAAATAACTTAATATAATTTATCGCCAAATCTTTACCTACTCGTTTGTCTTCTCCCCTTCAATCGTAATTTATTGCTAAGCATGTTTTGAAAAAAATTAAACACCCATATTTCACACACAGTGAAAAAAGATGAAAACTAGGAAGTGATTGAGAATTTTAACTATACTTATCTTGTTTTGTTTTAGCAAGACAAAATCATTTGTCTTGATAAAGAAGTATATGATTAATGTGTGCCTTTAGCTTCAAAAGAATAGTTTATTGATTCAGAATAACTGGTTTATCACCTTTATCAATTGTCTGTTTTTAAATTTATAATTTTCGGCTTCTTCTTTTTAAAGTTCTTCACAGCAAAAACATTAAATGGATTTTCATTTACTTCAGTTAAATACTAATATAAAATTTACCCACTTTTAACTCGGAATTATCCTCAATTTCAAAGGCGCACTTTCAGTTTTATATATATATAAGAAAAATATACGAAACAATTTCTAAGACTGAATAATTTAGTAATCAAATAATTCTATACGTAACAAATAGGTCTTAAATGCTGGAACCTATATTTTTCTTATGATGACATAAGAATTTGTGTCAAATGAAATAATTCTATGTGTATAATCAAATAATTCTGTGTGTATAAACAAAAAGGTCTTGTATACTAGAATTCATATTTTTATTAGGATGATGTAAGACTAATTCAATAATTCTTTATATATTTTATATATTAGAACCCATATTTGTATTATGATGACATAAGAATGACCAAATAACTCTATACGTATATATAAAAAGGTCTCGTATACTGGAACCCATATTTTTATTATGTTGATACAAGAATAATCAAATAATTCTGTGGGTATAAACAAAAAAGTGTTATATGCTAGAGCCCATATTTTTATTATGATGCCATAAGACTGATCAAATAATTCTTTATGTATAAACAAAAAAGTCTTATATACTAGAACCTTTTATTATGATGACATAAGAATAATCAAATAATTCTATATGTTGTAGAGTCAATAGGTGTTTTTTGGAGCAGTAGACGTGAAAAATGTATAATGCCC
Source organism: Stegodyphus dumicola (assembly GCF_044657685.1). Lineage (NCBI taxonomy): Eukaryota > Metazoa > Arthropoda > Arachnida > Araneae > Eresidae > Stegodyphus > Stegodyphus dumicola. The sequence goes on from NC_140774.1 coordinate 33,670,353, forward strand.
TCGCCGGAACCCGAACTCTGGACCTCTCGAATCTGCCTCGAGTATACACCACAAAGACATGCTGAAAGGAGGGAGAAAATATTAAAGGGCTGCTGAGGATTAGTGGATCCATTCATCAAATCTTAGTGATGACGAATTATCGTTCACCACCTCTTAGTTCGGATGCCACAGTAGAGTCATTAGGTTATTTTGAAGCAGAAGACGTGAAAAATGTGCAATACCCTCACCGGGACTCGAACCCTATTTTTTCGAATACGCATCGAGTATGCTACCAATTACACCACGAAGGCGTGCAGAAAGAAGGGAGAAAATAACTTATGACGAATAAACAAAAAGGTCTTGTATACTGGAACCCGTATTTTTATTAAGATGTCGTAAGACTTATGCCTGCGAATTTGGAAAGAAAATTAAGTATGCATGAGTTTAAGGCGAGATCGCTGCAAAAAGAGAGAATTGTTTGTGCAAATGAATTTATTTTCTCTTCAAAAATAATTGTGACTTTCCATTCATTTCACATTAAAGAAATCACTGTGCGTTCATTTAAAAATAGGTAAAAAAGCAACTTTAGATTAAGTAGATTTTAAGTAGATTCAAGGCCTTAGATTAAGTAGATTTTTGATAGATATATTGATTTCAAGGGTGATCTCATTTAGGTCTCTCTTTTTAAAGAGCAAAGGTTGTATATTAACTTATTTTTTGAATTTAACATTGGCGTGTTTATCTTCCATTCACTTTATGAAACACTGAAACGAAATACAGCAGTTTCTTTCAACGTAGTAAAAATGTTAGGATAATCACATCTTCAAAGTTCAAAATAACTTAAATTATTTGCAATAAATTTGTTGCTACTTTCCTCATTATTCTCTCTGGTCCATAAATTAAACTGAAATTTCACTAACGTTATTTAAAAGGTACAGATATACTAGCTTGACATCGTTCTTCTCTCGGTTTCACATCGCATTTGAAAAATTAACTTCTAATTTGGAAATTCTGAAAAATGCATTAATTGTTAGTATAGAATGGAGAAAATTCTCTATTTCCAAAATTCTAAGGCCGAAATATTCTAGTAGGTTCGAAATATTCTAGTAGGTTAAATATTCTAGTAGGCAGATAAAATAGTAGGTTCGTATGCAAGAAAAAGTGGATTTTATAAAAATTATCAGTAATTTTAATATAAATAATTATATTTTCTCATGATTAAAATATTACTTAAAAATAAGTACAAATCAATCCCGTGTTTTCAGCTTTGATTTAGGGTAACTTTTATTACCTTGTTCCTTTCAATCATTATCCATCCAGTATTTTGTAATTCCGACATGGGATAATCTATAAACTAAACTCTCATACTGTGACTTAAAGATAACTGTATTTGAATCTTGGTTATCTCTGGAAAATAATAAAACATGTTTTTTTAATATCCTAGTATGGAATAAAGTCATTTCTGATATGACTTCTTTTCCAAATCCTCAATGTCCAACTAAGTACTATCTAATACTGGTGGTCAAAGTTTTGATTCTCAGAGATAAACATGGACTTTAGTTATATGACCATTTTGTGGCTCTTTCTCTATACGGAAAACATTTTACTTTTCCTTAGATTCTCCATGTTCCACATTTTTTCATGTTTTTCCTCGGCAAAGTGGGCCGACTAGTGGCCAAGTTTAAAAGGTCATTAGACATTGCCACTTTATCTAGAGTTTTATTCCCAGCGACGAAAAATTGTATACGTTGGGTTTACATACGACAATTTTGTTAATTTCTGTGGATCATTTTCTTAGACTGTCCTATTTCATCTTGATTTTGTCTCAATTAGTTTCAAGTAAATCTCAGTTACGTAACTTTAATTATAGAGTTTTCTTAACTGCAGACTTTCCTGAATCCTAGGGAGAACAGTTGTACTTTGTACTCCTGCTTGGCAAATCAGCAATCAGTATGATAGACTAACCGGCAATATGTGGAAATTTAAATTTCAGAACTAGAAGATTTTGTTTCAACTATCCAGTTGATTGAGTAATTAGGTTTTGGTTTGGTTTATTTGATTACGGTAAAGCATGCGAGGGTAATGCGGCAAAGCATGCTCTCTAAGGGGAAGGCCTTCGTGGAAGACTTTCTAAAGTGAACTATCTCGCATCTGTATTACATATGAGGAAAACCAAGGTTACTAGACAAACAAGGTTAGGGTTTCCAATGCTCACGTGACTTAAACAGTGGGCGAAAGAAGCCCAGCGTGAGTACTCGCTTTTGAGCAGACTAGGAATCGGTGACCTCACGTAAACGCCCATGAAGCCAGACCAGTCCTTTAGAATCTAATCAGAGTTAAACTACTAGTATTCCGGGACTTTACCGCTTGACCGTTGGGAAGCGATTCAGTCATTAGGATTGTGACACATTATCTTGCTTAGGCTGGCTGCGCATTTATTTTCATTTTATGGAAATCTTTGAGATTTAGTTAAACTAAAATCTATGATTCAAGCGAACTTTTAGTTAATGTAAATTTGTTGTGTTGACTATATAGCAAACTCATTATTCTTGTATTGGCGATAACTTTCTTTGGCACTTATAAAGCCTAATAAGCGTGCGGTCCAAAGCACTTTTTTAAGTAGAAAATTTGAAATTAGGGCTGCATTCGTGAATTCCTGAACATATGTAATGAGATTCCCGAGATTCCTTTGGAAAAATTCCTTTCATGAAAGCATCCCTCCTAAAATTCTTAAATGGTTTGCTATAACTGTGTCAGATAAAGTTATTGTAGTCTACTATTATGAACTATTTACCATAGTGGTCAAAATACAAGACAACCCTAAACTTTGGTGGTATTTTATGATATATAAGGCTTGTATGCATCATCAATCAAGATCGATGTCACGTTTTGGAATAAATGCCCTTTTCTGTCTGGGCATATAGACATCATGCAAAAAAATAGTCCAGATGAATTCGGGAACGGTCAAAGTGGATATTTCCGTTGAAATCTGACAACCGAAATTTTTCGCGATTACAATATTTCCGTTACTTCGTACAAAGAAGTAAAAAAAGATGAATGATTTTAAATTTGATTTAAAAAATAAATAACAAATTCAATTTAAAACGGGAGTTTATGCATGCTTTAAACGTTAATATGCGCACATACGCAATGTGTCTAAAAGGTTTCATAACTCATTTATTCAAACAATTTCAGCAAACCTACTTAACGATAAGAGGCAGCATTTATTACTATGCTGTCTCACTTTGCTTTGCCAAAACATATCGTCTGCTTGCGAACAGAACTTTCTATGCAGTTAATAATTCGCTTTGGTTCAGTAAACATCTGCTATCTTGGATTCAAAAGCTGAGAAAAGAATAGAAATGAAGGTTTTTAAAAAGCGGGAAAAACAGCATAAGTGTACAAACAAATTCTGACTAGAGATGAAATTTATTGCATTGCTTATGATGGTGGAAGCAAAATGGTGATCATATGCCTGGGCTTGAGAAGGCTGGCCATAACCATAGGAACTTCGGTTTCAGAAACCTCATGTAAGTATCATGACGGTGACAGTTTCTGAATTAAATCATATCATTCGTAATGACCATTTTACTACGAAATAGAAAGTGAACTCACATTTTAAAAGACGTAAAAGACCCAGTTCTGGAAGTGATTCTGCGACTGAGGCTTGAAATGAGTGTGAAGTCACAAGAAAAATACTGCAGTTAACTTCCTCTCATATTCACCTGATTTTGCAGCTGCAGAATACTTTCACTTCTATCAAAGGTAATTAATTTAATAGCACTGATGAGATTTAGAAAGTCATAACCAGTGGCTGTATACGAAAGAATCGAACTTGTTGTATGATCATAATAAACATTGTATAACTTACAAGGATTGTATATTAACGTCAAAGAAGAAAGAATGTTGTTTTCTTGAGCTTTGAGTTTTATACAAATTTAGTCCTAAAACCTTGTAGACACACTGTGTCTCACGCGCATTTTAAGCGATGAGAAATCTTCTTGTAACCGTGTATATAACATAATATTTATTTTTCTAAATCTCGATCTGTATGGTAATTTATGAAGTCGAAATTAATATTTACTGAATCCAAATTGCTGACTATATAATCCACTTCTATAAAGTATGATCTAATAAGGAACAGAATATAAAGGTTAAAATGACAAACAAAATGAAAATTTATTCTTCAAAATAATGAATTTTAAATATACTGATGGTCACTTTCCTTTTATTTACAGGTAAACAGAATTTTTGTAAGATAAACGTTTTTGTTGGAATTATAATTATATAGTAGAATTTGAGTTTATTGCATGGGAATTTCCTTTCCCATACTGGGTCCAAATTTATAATGCATCCCGTTTCTCTGTTCATCCCGTTATTAGAATGGACGGCTCTTCAGCAGTGAGATGTTCGCCAAGGATCGAAAAAAGAGCCATCGTATTGCGCGATCAAAGATTCCAGCAACCCATAATGTGGGCGTGAGCGGCGTGCCGGGCGCTGGACTCTGACAGGTGTACCGCGGGGTTAACTATGGAGTGCGGCCATGTTCCGCGGCCGTGTTTCTAAATTCCTCCATCACTCCAATCCCCCACCTCCCCTCTTCTCAGGCCGCCTTCCTTAAATGGTGGAAAAGAAAAGCTTTCTCCTTTTTTATTACTTCTTTTATTACTTCTTTTCTAATAGTACATTACAATAATCTTCCTGTTGTGTTGGTTGCAGGTATGAATGGAAACGGTGTCGACTTTTAATGGGTGGCTTGAATTTTTTTTTCCGCTCTTTCAGCTTGGACTTTTTTTTTTTTTTTTTTACTCTTTATTTCATCTTTAAGAGTTTGAGACTAGCCGAGGGTGGGTTACAAAACCTTGAGGGGAAAAAATTTATGTTTCGGTCTTGAGACCTTTTTTTTATTATTATTATTACATTATTTTTTCCTAGTCAGCGTGGGAACGGAGTTGAAGTAGAGAGTTAATGTCTGTTTTGTGGTTTATGAGAAATCAGATGGAATTCATTTTCTTGATAGAAGGGATCTTTCGCTTTCATAAGAGTGCTGCGCACGTGGCTCGTTTAGGCTTGTATTCTTGTTACATGAAAGAGAGGCGACGACGACCCCCCCCCCACAATAGATGCGCTTGAAAATAATTATTTAAAGTCAAGTTTAAAGTGAAATATTTTGTTACACAGTAGATCTTCAATTACCTGAACTTGTTGAAACTTGTCTGGAAAAGTATTATGAATATTGCGGGAATACGATGAAGTACTGGACATGAAATACAGGAAGGGTCAGAAAATTCTTCGAAAGCTTTTCCATCGTTACTCCCTGATACTCAATACTTTATTTTGGGGGTCCTTTTCATTCACCGTAATCACTATTTTTGTAGTATCTTGTCTTATCCTCCGACAACTTATGCTTCCTTACCTCGCCCAGCAACCACCGAGTAATTAGGACTATTGAATAATGGAAGTTAAATCTGGATTCGAATGCTGATGAAGCTATTATTTGAATGGTTGTCACCATACGTGCCTTGAATATAAGCCCTTTTTTTTTTTTTTTTTTTTTTTTTTTTTTTAAAGTCTTCCACGAAGACATCCTTTCGTTTAGAAAGCAGCCCTTAAGTATTTTATCATAGCTGATCTGTTAAACAAATCACTTATCTCACGTTTCAGTCTGTATGTGTTCAAACGTTTTAGTACGTAATTTTTGCGGCAGTTACGTTCGTTACCCCACTAAGGCATTTATCCTTCACGAGTCCAAATATTGCCATTCAACAAAATATATAATCTACAATTTGCCGTTCATGCGGCCTGCATAGTTCCCGTTACTGAGAGGTGTTGCCATCCAATATTCCTTAAAAGATCTTTTAAATTAAAGTTATGTCTTTCTTATGCTAAAGCGGTTTAAAAACAAATCTGGTACTTCTGAAAATATTAAATACTTTTAAATGCTTTAATAATATCTCTAAAAATATAATTTATGACATATATATTATGTGATTTATAATACACCTAACTAATAAATATTATAAACACTCGCTCATTTCTTGTCATTAATAAAAAACATTTGTTTGTTGTCGAATCCATATTTCCTGGAAAAATATTTGCCAAAGCCTCAAGGAAGTTGGGCATCTGCTTCCACCCCAATTTTGAGGGACAGCATGTCAGGCTTGATCTGCCTCCCAGCCCTCTTCCCTACCACTAAGCCCCACGAGAGAACTTTCGGCTCGCCATATACTTAAAGTGCCTCCATGCCACAAAGGCATTACACATTTTCAAATAACCATGCTTTCTCCTGGCTTCCAGCCTGGCTCCTTCGGTACGGCACTCAGAATCACTAAAAACTATCCCTTCTCGGCGGCTAATAAAAGACATTTCTAACGGCTATTTACTTTGGTGGTGAAAATAACATTTGAGATCCTCGTGACAACGAAATGTTGTATAATCAGTTTTTGAGTCTGCAAAAAATAAATAAGGAAAACAAATTAAAAATAAAACGGAAGAGCGAAAGGACAAAGAGGAGAGGAAAGAAATCTGCTAAACGTATTAAAAGTTCTTATTAAAGGACCTAAAATCTACAAAAATTTTGCTTTCAGTTAATAAAAAGATAACATTTACCGACTGCATATAAAAAGGTGAAATTGCAGGTTTATTAACTAGGAATTTGTAGTACGCAAAAATCAGTATTTGTGGGTATTAGAATTTTTGCTTCATTTCCCTTAAAAGGAGAAAAAAACTTTAACATCAAAATAATTCTTAATGCTAAAAATAAATTTCTATTTAACTAAAATAAATAACTAAATATTTACATTATACGATTGACTCAAGATAATAATTTTTTAAATATCATGATGTAAAGATTAAAATTTTACTATATCTCTAAGTCTCCTTACGAATAATACAGATATATTCCTCTATATAATAGGAGTTTAATTTGAACTTAATACACTAAAATGAATCAAGGCTATTTCTCATTATTTCTCCATAAATATAAAAAATCTAATATATATCCATGCTATTATTAAGAGAGCGGACGTATGCAAATAATAAGAAACCGATTGCGTAAAGCGTCATACATGCTTTTCGTCATACATGCTGAAAGAAAATTTAATTTTTTTCCCAAGGAACAATTCCTTTGTTCCTGAAACTTCCTGAAACTCGGTTAACTGTACTCGGTTACCGAGCTGTGAGAATGTTAAAGAGGCAGATCGAATTCCGAGAAGAGTCGCAAGTTCTAGGGAAGAGGACTATATTGCATCTTATCTCTCTTTCGAAATGTCTTTTCTATAGTAACATTTTCTAGCTCTAGATATAAAATGAAAGAACTATGATTTTCAATTCTACTTGTGAAGCCGTTCTCTATAAATACAAACGCCGGCTAACTCTAAAAGTATTTATTAACAAAGCACTGTGACAGTTACAAGAAAATATAGATAAAAACAGTACATACAATTAAACGAAACGCCTAAAATTTAGAATTAACACTTAAAATTAACGTTAGAATCACGAAGGCATAATAATAGATAAACTATCCTCTTCGCAACTGGAGGTCGACTGACTGTAAGTTGTCAGCTTGGACTATACAGGCTAAACATGAACATTTTGATGGAAGTATTATGACTAGATTTCAAGAATTATAGTTACAGCAAGGAAATTTATAAAAATGCTGCAATATTCTACAAAACATTCATAAGAGGGACAACCTTAAAATGGAAAGAATCAAACTATAGCATTTTGAAGAGAAAACATTGTAGAGTCATTAGGATTTTTTGGAAGCCAGAGAGATGAAATATTATCAGCCGCCTTCGCCGGGAATCGAACCACGGACCTCTGGAATACCGGCCCAGCGTGCTACCGTTACACCACGAAGGCACGTTAGGGAAGTGGGAGAGATACCTTATAACATAAATACAATTTTAGTCACCAGACAAATAAAGATGGTCTTACAAACATCAGTCTGACTCCATTTCGATTTATAAATAAAGCTAGAAGTGAAGAAATTAACCAGAATATGCGACAGAGGCATAGAAATTAGCAATATGGCGTCAGTCGAACTGTTTCGATGCAAGATTGCCGCAAACCTTTCACTCACGCAGTATCTGTAAAAGATTAAAAAAACGAAGCGTAAGGAACCTAAGTAAAACCTAAGAAAAAATCCTAAAATCTTGAACAAGAACTGCAAAGCACATAGAAAATCAATTACTGGATTAGAAAAGCTCTGTTGTTCCTTACTATCAGATCTTCCACATACATGTGGAGTAAATATGTATATTTCAATGGAAAACTTTTGAAGTTAAAAAAGTCCATCGCGATTCTAAAATGATTAAAAGAAATAGAATTATTTAAGTCACCAACTCGGAACAGGCATGCGATGAATCAATGTTGAGACAAGCTTCTGATTTTAGGAATAACGTTCCAAGATTTATCTTTATATAGGTGATATATAATATACTCGTATGAATCTTAGCATATATGAATAGCATAATTTTTAACTAAAAAATTACATGCATTAAGACATCACAAACGTTAAGGAAAGTAATAATAAAGACTCTGTACTTTATATCGGGCATTCACGGTGCATTTTTCATATTTCTGTATTCATGAAAAATATTTCAACCGTTAGCCTAACGCTTAAGCGACGAGAAAACAACAAAAGATACTATACGTACTACGTATACGTGTATCTGCACTACATATAACATATACAATACCAATGAATCCTTTCATTAAACCGATGCGAAACAAGGAATGAAATATCAGTCTAAAATGCTTTATGCACACAAAATGCGATAATGATTAGGATAAGTCGTTGGAAATATTCCGAAATTTAAGCTGCTGATTTTCCTCTATAGGGCTAACTATATCATTTTCATCTATATTAGCTTAAAGTGTATTTAAAGTGTATTTTAAAACTTATGAACCATCCATTATTTTAATTTACAGTTCTTTTTTGTCTTGTTATAATCATGGTAAGTATATAGCACAATTACAAATCATGGCAAATTTGAAATATGAAATTACAGAGTAATTATACTGCTTACTACAATGCTATTATGATTCAAGAGTAAAAGCTTCAGATAAATAAGAACTCTAATGTCCTTTGATTCTGTTTTTCCAATGTGATGATTTTGCTTTTAGTTTGATTCTACTATCAATTCAACAGCAGAACAATTTTCCAACACTCCATATAGCAGTAACGCAGTCACCATACCTGCATCATTAACTAGATAATGGTTCTCAGCTTATCGTGTCGCCTTTTAAAAATCCCAAAGTATCTCAGTTACTGGGTCATATAATTTTATTCGCTTTTCCTCTTACCATTCAAGGGATGAACTCCTGTTCCAACATTCTAAGCTCTTTTCTTTTATTCTACTGTTAGATTTTATTCAGCAAAACCATTTAAATTTTTTAAAACCTCTTCATCCGCCATGTCTCAGCAAATTTTGGAGATATGTGGAAACTTAAATTTCCTTAGTCTTTTTCTCTCCACCTGCAAACTCGCCTGAATCCCAAGCAACTTAAGGGTGAGTGTTAAATTTTAGGAAGAAAGATCTAGATCTCTTTGTCAAAATATTGCCTGCTTTGGGGATTCCATAGTACTGAACATCATAATTTGTTTAACTTTCATTATTTTAGTTGAAATGTAACTAATGGGATGACATTAGAAATAGGGTTTCTTAGTTACTGTGAAGATAAATTAAGATATAGGTAATTTTTAATATTCAGTACCGCATAAAAGTCTAAGCGATAGCTATTTTTGAAATTTAAAGCGGTATTGTAAGCGATAACTATTTTCTTAAAAAAAGTGAATTATAAATAAATGCAGTATTACTTTCTGAATATACAATCAAATGAGTAAATCATAAGGAGTAAATTATTATTATTATTATTATTATTATTATTATTATTTTTTCAAATTCCGTTTCTGAAGTGACTTCCTTCAGTACATCACTTTTCAAACTATCCAGTTAGACTCATGTATAATTTAAGTTTTACCAAAAAATGTGTTTTTCAAACTGAAATTTGTTTATATTTTTAAAAAGAAAGAAATTTATACTGATATAATTTGAGCTTACAGTCATGTTATTTATTATGCGACTTATGATAGAAAGAAGTTATCAGATTTCTAAACACATATTTAAAATATCTGATGTGAATACCACATAACTTTCTTGTGCGGCTTATTAAATTATGCGTATATTTTTCTGCATTTCATTTAAACTTTTTCCTCGAATTTCATTAGAGATATATTTCTCTTTCAATTAATTAAATTTACACTTCGAAGCAATGTAAGAATACGTAAAAGAGTGCAGCAAGGCAAGAATACATAAACTTTTAATAAAAAAAGCATTTTTATTAAAATACAGAAAGGCATAAAATTACAGTTAAAAATAGTCAAATATATTTACAGTTAAAATTATTCCCCGCATAAACAAGTAATCCAACTAGCATGCAGGGGGACCGATATTTTGTGCACAAAACTGAAACTTTTTCTGGCCCGCCTTGTCAAATAGACACTGAAGTTGGTGCACCAACTGACTGAATTTATTATTCTGCTAAGAGTTTCAAATGTAAACAAATGGCGGCCTCGTTAAGTTTAGCATCATTTAAAATTTTAAATTGTTGATAATTCTACAAATATTGCATGGAGATTAATGAAAAGCATAAAACCCTTAACCGGAACATAAGAACAACATAACTCAATCCCTTTTAAAGACAAACATGTACAGTGTACCAACACATGGAATAAAAAACTGATTCAACTTTACTTTGAATTCGATTTCATAATGACAATTTCCAATGTTTAATTTCTACAAATAATATAGTACTCAAATGCATAAACATGAAAGTGTCGGGGACGGTTACTCGAGTTAATTAGGATTTCTCTACAGTAATTGATTTTTACTCCAAATTGTATTGACTAAAATGATTCATAAGAATAAGTTCTTTTAGTATCAGCATTGGTTCATAATTCCTTCTATTTGCGGAAATATTTGGCCTGACTAGAATTGCCGGTTTGGCTTTAACTTATAACTCGAGTAAAGACGAAACACTTTCGTATTTACGTATTTTTATCAATTATTGTTCACTGAACGGGAGTTGGTTTGTTCCCCTTGAAAAGTCAACTAATTTCCGATCAATGACAATGATTACATGTTTTTAATTTTTCCTTTTACAATTGAAATTTTATTCTTCATGATGATTTAACTCCAGTCCCCGTTAAAACATTATTAACATTATGCTTTCAAATTACTTCAAAACATCTTTCAAAATATAACTTACCAGTATGGATTCACACTTTGAAAATAATTCTACTTTAATTAAACTTAGGAGATAATATAATCAATTAATCAATACTGTTTAGGAAATAAATTATTATTAACTTACTTTGCAGCAATTGCGCAAGTAATAATAACTTGTTTTCGCACTAAATGGATTTAAGATCATACAACATTATATATATATATGCGTTTGCTGCGACTGATTGCAACCATAAAGAGAGGTGCACAACTAAGTATAGAAGTCTCCTTTGCAAAATTTCAACGTTCTAAGGCTTCTCGTGTTTGAGTAATGCGAGATACATACATATGTATGTACGAACGTACGGGGGGGTACATATACGTCAGGGAAAAAATCTCTAAATCTGTTTTATATTCTGCTTTGGAAAAAAGAGTCCTTTGTTCTGTCCTCATGTACAGATGCCAGGTTAAAACGTCGTTTGAATGGATATCTTCGTTGAAATAAGAACCGAAGGTTTTCGCGAATACTTATTCCTTTACTTCGGTCAAGGAAGTAAAAATATTGCATTGCATTGCGTAGTATTTTAATTATTAAAATCTATATTATCTAAGTAATGTATATTTCTAATTATAAGTTATTTCAGTCGCTATGAAACTGAATGTTTTATGTATCCAAAATGCAAATAATTTTGATGTTCAGATAAGAAAGAGTTATAAATTAATTTTTATTGGTTTTCAAGAAATAATGAAGTCAAACATTTGTTCATAGCAAATATTTTTAAACTTTTATTGCGCAAATAAATACTATGTAAATGAGGAAGTTTTATTAAAAGCTGACGTTCAGTTTCAAGAATCCTACCAAACAGATCTTTTCAGCATCATATGCTTGATATTGATCAAATGGTTCCTTTTCAATTAATCTCAGTTTCTTCAACAGCATAAAAAATTCATAATTTGTTTCATGTTGTTGAAAACTAATTTTTAATATAGGATCGACATTCGAAATTTCAATCCTATATAAAAAAAACTATAGAAAGTTATAAACAAACTATCAGTTTCCAAACTTGGGCAGGCATACACGCTTATTTTATGCCCCGTTTATCTGGTGTCTGTTGGCGCTTTATTCTTCAGTTTCCTCATATTCTAAGGCAAAGGTGAATTTGCAAGTAAAGACTTGTCTAGCCGAAACTTTAACTAATTAACGTAATCATTTTTAACCAAAGTACTTCTCCGATTACAAAGAGTTCCGATGGAGACTGGAGAGGGGAAAAGAATTAAACACAGACCCGAGGCAATGAATCTTTAATAAGCCGGCTCTGACAGAGAATTACAAAACTGCGCTGAGAATCTGAAAAATATTGCTTTTTCTTTTTATTTACTTCTCGGTTCGAAGACAGACTCCAACAGCTGTTTTGACAAGTAGCAGTGGGACCTTTTTTCGTCGTAGAACATCTTCCCCAGCGGTCTGTATATCATGCTCAGCAGTCAGGTACTTTATGGAGGGTAGGACATTTGACAAGGGGATAATCTTTTGTGTGACTAAGCTGCCGGCGCAGAGCATCGAAACAAGATCATAACTTGTGTCAACGTCATTTCTTCCACTGAAAAAGGAAAAAACAAGGAAGAGGCACTGAATAATACGCAACAAGACTTTTAAATCAGCAACATTTATCCTCCTCGAAGACTTCGGTCTGTCTGCTTGTGCTACTGGAAACTTCTGGATTAGCAAGGTCAAAAGTCTCCGCGATTTTACTCGTCACTGATTGGCTGTGAATACTTTTTGAGTTTAGCATTTCACCGTAGTCGGTTTTGGGTCCAATCAGTGCAAAACTCAATTAATTTTTCAAAATAAACTGCATCTTCAAATAATGCAAAATTTGGAGCATTTATTGCCTGGTGCTGCTTTAGCTAAGCATCGAATTCATTAAAAATTAACTGTTTATGATCCGTTACTTGAAATTATTTATAGAACTGATGATATTTCGGTTGATTGACTGGCATAATTTTAAAATTACAGAAAATGTAAAAATTATTTTTTTCTTTGAATGAAAAGTGTATAAAATTTTTTAATTTGATTATCACATATAATCATAAGCCATAGTTTTAAAGATCCATCAATAGTCTCCTTGATAAGATCACCGAACTCTGGAAATTTAACACGGGCTCGAATGCAGGCCAAGGGGCTGCATAGGTGTTTCGGTAATTTTTCTCGTGTGTTACACGAATATGTGTCAAGTTTCAACAGAACATTCTCCAAGAAGGCATGCCAGGGCAGATAGATATCACGTGATTTACCATAACAGATTAAACAAATAAATTTAACAGCCAAAAAAAAAAAAAAAAAAAAAAAAAGGCTCGCGAAAGAGCCAAGATATCTCAGTGATGGTAATAATAAACAGATTATTCTTGACGATGCAAATGCCATCGCCAGTTATCGACTTAGAGGAAATACTATCAAACAATCTACCCGATTTGTGAAATTAATGCTAATTGAGACATCACAAAAATTATAACTCGACTTAATATTCAGCATTTTCAGGGTATGAAAACAAAAAGATATGGTACAAGATCTTAACGTCCCTGCCACTGTAACAAAATAGCATTAAGTTTTGGCTATATTTTTTACTGTCCTTCGATTATAAGTTCCTTAATTCTTCTTGGAGAATATCCTTTGATCCTGAGCGGCTCTATTTTGGGAACAACACTGATATAGCTGGCTGCATTTTATCTACACAGGGTTCTTTGTGATCAATTTTGAGTACCTACGGACACAACACCAAAACAAAAATCATACTCCTTTCATACTTAATGCAAAAATTCAAAAATTAAAATTCTGTTCTGATCCCATATTTTATTTATTTGCAGAGTTACTTAGATTATTTAGTGGGTTAAAACATATAAGGAGTATCTGCTAACAAAAATAAGATCTTTTATCCTTAAGAATTAAAATGATTTAAAAGTAAATCAGTTAGAAAAGAGATCAATTTTAATTAATAATTATCTAACTGAATTACTTTCAACAGTATAGAGAAAGTTAAATGCAATGTTTTTAGTTTTAAAAGACAAAATTTTTAGTAATTTGCCTTTTTTTTTTTTTTTTTTTTTTTTTTTTTTTTTGAGAATTTGCTTTACTTACCAATAACTATACTATGGGAAACGTTTCCGTATAATTTGCCAGATTTGTAAATGATGCTTTGACTCATTTTAATCGCTTTAATTGTTTAATGTCTATTAGTTTTTTCAAAGCTGAAAATACACACACACGCACAAAAACAAAACAAAAATTTCTCGCCTGGATTTGAACTGTGGACCTTGATGTCTTGATGAACTGTGGACCTTGATGGACTTGTTCCCTGGATTTGAACTTGAACCGTGAACTGTGGACCTTTCGTCTGATAATCCGATACTATAATCCAATAATACTGATAATCCTGACAGATAATACGATAATAACTGATCACTTATACCACGAAGGCACGCTAGGGGAAAACGTAAATTCTTTAGAATTGTATCGTTGGACAGTTCAGAGGAATTAACTTCATATGAAAAGTTGTGGCTTTTATCAGTTTATAGCAATGAATTACGCAGTTTCTTGTATAGCGAACACAGTTCACTAGTAGATAAGACTAATACTATGCTGAGTGGTGTTTCAAAATATTTTCTAATTAGCTTAAGGCAAGAATTCGAAGGAAAGTAAAATTCATATCTTATCTAAATAAAAAAATAAAAAGTTTATAACAGGCCAATACTTCTGTATATAGTGTTTACGAGTTAAAATAATTCTATGTCTAGTTTGCAAACACTGATTACCAAAAAATGTGCAATCTGATTAGTTTAGGTTATAGTCTAACAATTTATCATTAAAATTTAAAAAATGTTTACAAAAATTATTAAAAAATACAAAATTCATCTGCATTACAGATTAGATCTAAATTTCTGTCACCTGTTTTATTTTTATTAATAAAACGTACATAAAAGCAAGTGCTTTGACTTATTCTGCGAACTCTGAGGTAATCATTTAGTTGATTATATTCATTCCATGATTCTTTCAATTCATCCTTGTTAAGTTTCTATTTTGAAAAATTTGTATTTGTTTTAAATATTTAATAGGAAACGAACATTGATAGTTTGTGGCATTATTTTAAACTTTTATTTATTTATAGATGGTATAATTAATAAATTGCGAAATGTGTAGGAAAACTTAAGATTTTTAAGCTATATGGATGATAAAAATTACAGGCGTATATCGAACTATTAGATGAATTTGGTTCAGCTTATCATAATAAAGTGAAATGTATAAAGTGAATATGTAAATTAAAGTACTCTATAAAATTTTTGAGTCCACAAAATTTGTAAATGTTATATTTACAGACTGCACACTATAATTTATACTATAATACTTCTCCTCCTTTTTATACTTGCGGAAGCTATAAAATAAATTCGGGATTCATGAAAACCGTGCATAAAAATTTTACATATAATTTAAATACGACTAGTATATTCATTATAATTTCTGGCGCAAGACCAGAGTCCAGTGTTTTCCCATCTGAGATACCCTACTCTATACCAATAAGGCTCCTTCAGCATTTCTTTTTTCAAAATATTTCTTTTGCCATCCCAACCTTGATCCAAAAGACCTAATTTTAGATTTAAAATGATTTAATTTGTCATTCGTCTCATTTCATCCGAAGATTTAGTGATAATTTTATGAAAATTAATAATTATTCACTTATTTTATATTTTTCCCAACGGCCAGGCACTTGTTTGTTAAGCATTCTTCCGAGAAATGGTCGAACCAATCTATCGTTTTACCTTCTCATTGCTGAGACTGTTGCTCAGTGGACACCATACAGAAAGATCAAATATTACATCCGTGAGAAAGGGGAAACTCCATTTCAGTTTTGATGAAAAAAACCCATAGGGACGTATGCGAGACCTGCTACCTCTCTTCCTCTACCATCAGCCTCCCAACAGGACTCGATGGTATTATAAGTGCCCTTTGCCTCAGAGACACAAACCTCCATGCCTTCTCCTGGATTCGAAACCGACCTCAAGGCTACCACCTCTCCTTATTACCATGACAGTAGCTCGGCGATTTTAATATAATATCAATAAAAAATTCAAATATTGCAGAATTTTCAGGTTTGTAGCAAATGTAAGAAATTCATGGATGTGTAACAATAGTCTGGAAATAATAAGTCCATCAGATAGATAATTTATAATAACAGAAGATAATGAAAATAGTATTCTTAAAACTTAGGTAATCACTAAATGTTTGCAAGTCCCTGAACAATTACAGATTGGATGTACATTTATCATCACTTCGATGCTGTATGCTCACAAGTCACTGAGCGCACAGAAGCCATAACAGGAAGAGCATTTTTTTGTAACCTCATTATGACTGCAATAAAAGTGCGTTATATATTATGACTCAGACCTCGAGAGAAAAAATGCAAATCGAAAATATATGTTTTACTAGCAGCTTCGCTACCAGCCTTCGTCTGGCTTTTAAATGTACCGGAAAAATGGCTGAAGGGAACATTAAACGTTAAATTTAAAAACTGCTTAGAATTTTACTCTGCAGAACAACTTCATAAAAAAAAGTTATTACATTTAACAAAATTACGATGAAATAAGCAATATCCCTTAATACAAATATTAATTATCTTAATAAATAAATTAACCAACTTCCCTTTGCAAAATCTTAAGAACTCAAATGGTATAAAGGAGGTTAAAAACTTTGTTTCCTAAAAAAGGACACTCAAAACTTTTCAATATATTAAAAACAGTGAAATGAGCAATAAATAACATAAAAGAATACAAAAAACAGAAAATTATGAAAAGCAAATTATAATTAAATTATTATAGTATCTTAGAAAAGCAAATTATAATGAATTATTATAGTATTTATCTTATATTTTCAAGAGAAAAAAATTACAATGAAATAAGCTATATCCCTTAATACAAATATTAATTATCCTAATAAAATCTAACCAACTTTCCGTTGAAGAAAAAAAAATCATGCAAAACTTTTCAATATCTTACAAACAGTAAAATAAGCAAGAAATAACATGAAAGCAACTCCAAAAACAAAACATTCTGCGCAGAATTTTACTCTGCAGAACAACTTTATTAAAAAAAAGTATTATGTATATAAAAAAAGACAATGAATTATGCCAATCTCTTAAAAACAGTGACATAAGAAATACGATGAAAAATTGTTTCTAAAAATTGTTCCCATATTTCTAAAAGAATGAAACTATTCAAAATGATGCGATTTCATCAAAAATCTATCAACAACAATAAAACAGGAAAATTGTTGCCAAAATCACATTTTTAAAGATGTGAGATCTGAGAAGTGTACTCGGAATCATTTAAAAAAAAATTTAATACAAAATATTATCATTTTTCCGAAATTCTTTTTGTAAAAGGATGAAAGTTTAACCTGTCCAAAAATCAAAGAAAAATAAACTGTACATTTCTAATAATAAACTTTTTAGAAAAAATCCCGTTGAAAAGGTGTTAAGTACCTTTTGTTAAATAAATTCCTATTTAATCGATTTATTGAAACACGAAATTTACTTTAAGTTCTTAAAATAGCTAAGTGCCTACGTTTCATGACGATGTGAAAATGGAGTGTATAGAGTAAAATCTCGCTTTCCTATAGCCCATTATGTCTCAAAATGACGCGATTTGGTCACAAAACATAAAATTAAAAAAAATTTATTTCCAATTTCGAAAAAATCGCTTTGAGGTGCACTGGCTCTTGTCTAGATGCACCTATGTAGCAAATTTCGTAGCCGTGGGTCTATTAGCTTGCGCGCAGCGCGAACGAAAGAGACACACACAGACAGACTCTTTCTTTTATTATATGTAGAGATAAAGTGTAGTGTTATTATATGTAGAGTGAGATCGGCTCACTCTGTGTAGGATTGTCGTAAACTTACGTTTTGTAAAGAAACGAACTGTTTGTTTAGAAGCGTAGTGCAGTGAAGAACAGTGCAATGAAGAGCTATAACAGAACCATGTCATAATTTTGCATGATTTAAAATCTTGTCAATTACAAGTAAAAAGAATGTTAATTTGAAAATCACTTGGAACTTTCGATGCCATACTTGCAGCAATTTAGTTTGTGATCATCGATTATTGCCCGGCAGCATATGTGATAAAGCCGTAACGTTTCCACAAACATACTGTAATCAAATAGTGGTAAAACCTTTAAAACAAGGTAATGCCACCAACAGACAATAAAGAAAACACTTGACAAACATCTCCCACAGAAACCTGAAAGATGAGCTCCCGTTGAAGACAAAAGCAGCGGCGGAGGGAGCCATCCTAACTACGAGAAGGGTCTTACCCTTCTACTTAAGCCCCGACAACCGTAGGCATTAGCAGGTGTGGGTTTTTAAGGTTAGGCACGTGCCCTTCATTCCAAGTGCTTTAGAAATGGAGTCCTTTTAACTCACGATGGAGGTCGGTGGACGGTCAGTTACCGTCATCTAGGGTCAAGGGTAGGAGCCCGCGCAGGCGTGAGAAAGGAAAAGTGTTACACACTCGTCGTCGCAAAAAATGTTACTCACTTGTTCTTTTGTCGTCGTTAGCGAAGGAATTTATTTTGTTACTCCACCTGCATGAACGCTGAGAGACTGTTTACGTTATTTTGGAAAAAGGCATTCAGGTGCCCGCAGAGTTAAGTGGGGATAATGGCGCTAGCAGCAGGGAAATGAATGCTCTTCTAGTGACTTGCGAGCATCAGGTATGATTCTGGGTGAAGACGTGGCCGAATTTGAGGCTGCTAACAACATAATACATACTTTTATGCAACAATCACTTGTCAAACTGTGCTGACCTTAATCTTAATTCATCCAACTGAAAACTAACGAAAGATGATCTGATGAGGGCAATGTTCAAATTTCTTTGTGCTTATTTTCGCTTCAAATTTCTTTATGATTATTTTCGCCGCTAAAAATGGGTAATTTAATTCTTACGTAATAAAACTATGTTGATGCATACGCACCTAGAAAACCAATAAACATTTTTTTTATAAATTAATATTTTAAATGCGATAAGTAAAATTATTAAATTCTGAGAAATTAGGATGAAATATTTTCCTCTGTACAGTTTAAACGCGCCCTTAAAATACTTTATACTCTACATTTTGAATTATCTGTCCTTTTAACTCACGATGAAAGTGGAAAGTAAGAAAATGGGATGTATGATTGAACTCGATTATAACAGCATGTAGTGTTTAGGTTCAACTTGGAATCTAACTCATGGTCTATTGTGTATTCAGTTTTAACTTAATAGCTTCGATTAAGTTTTTTGGTGGAAGGCAGATAGCTTTACTCTAAAACAGCAAGTTTTATTTATTTAATTTTTATTTATTTAAAAGGTATTATTATTTTATCATGACAAAATTCAAGCTCTCTGTATTAAATGAAGAAAGTTTAATACAAGAAGTAAGCATATAACGAAGCCTTGATGATGCCTCAGCGAAAGAATGTACCACCCATACCGATGTCTTCTTGTGCTTTGAATGTGAGAAAATTGTGGAATATCGAGATACAAATTATCCTTTCACGATGTTGGTACTTATGCTGAAAGATTTATGTAGCTACTTATGCTCCCTTAGTGATCTTAATGTGGAATACGTGATTCAAGGAGGAATAAGCTAGATGGGAAGGTCTCATTGGTCATATTATACCACTGAACGAAACGACAGGCATGTTATGTGATGAACATTATGGTTCGTACATCTGCATTAAACAGCACAATTCAGGAATAGAGAGTACTGCATAATAATCTATATCCGCAAATGCAGTTCGACTTCGTCAACTGTATCCAAGAATTTTTGGAAAACACCCATTCCTTTGCCTATGGTTAACTGTACATCACACATGTTCTTAGACTGCAGTGATGTTTTCAATATCTTGAATGCAGTGATAAATGCTATGATATTATTTTTTAGACTAGCCTTGTTTCTGTCTACAACAACATTGATGGTCCATATAGCGGCATCGCTGGGCAGACTGAGTGAATTCTGCGTCATCATGCCGATGCGGAACATAGTTCTGTGTCACGAAGTGGTACTAGATTTCAGTTCTGCACGCACTTAATACGCATTTTTTGTATATCTGTTACCGCAAAGTATATAATCCGGCATTCTATAGAATTCCTAGGCATTTTATAGAATGTCGGAAACTGGCCAATGTATGAAACGATTAAACATTTCACACATTGCCTAGGCATTTTATAGAATGCCAAATGATAAACCGGCAATGTGTGAAGTACATCTGTGATTCTTTTCGAATAACCGAAACTACTTACCAGAAGTTAACAAATGATGTAAAAGAGCCTAAATCACTTCTAAGATGGAAACGCGAGACTGTTGGTTGCTGAATCGCTATGATGTGTTGTTTGCGAAAAACAAAATTAAACTCATTTATCCTGTTAAAGAAGGCGTCAGTTATTTCACGTACTTCATGAAATTCATTTGATTGTTAGACACGAAAGACGTGACAGAATGTTGCAAGAAACCAAATACAAAAATGTTACACAAAATGGTATTGAACTGTACAATTCATCCTTGTGGGCCCTGCCAGAAAAACAGAAAGGTATCAAAAAGGGCATCATATTGAAAACTATGGTTTTTCTGAATCTAATTCCCGTTGTCAGGTAGATCTTATTGATTTCCAGTTAGAGAATATATACATTTATTATGGTGTACCAAAATCATCCCACTAATTTTTTTAACTTATTTAGAATAAAAGTTTTTAATGGTAGTCTTTCATTATTCTTTCAAAATAACATTTGTATTTTTCAGGAATGAATATCTTTTAAATAATAGCTTATCATGAACTTTTCTTCATACTTTGCCTAAAGCGGATTTGTCATCCTATAGAATGCCTAAGTATTATATACAATGCCTAGGTAAAGTATATAATAATTCTCATATTTCATACTTTGCCTAAAAACGCCAGGCATTCTATAAAACGCTGACGTTTCATACATTGCCGGTGTCATATCGAATACATCAGTTGTCTCTGGCATGTTGGAGGTCTGTCGTTTTATCTTTCTTCAGATTTCTTTACGCGGCTGCATCTGGCATCCAACGTCAAATTTTTTTAATAACCTTTATATTCCATTTTTTTACTTGGCTGGATCTGCTGCCTACTGAACACATCTGATTTTTGATTTCGCAGTGGATGAGATTGTTTGATTACGGCAAAGCACACTAGAGCTCTCTGTCATGGTGAGACCTTTACAAAGAAAACTGCCTCATATTCCCTTTAGGTTATTTAATTACGGCAAAGCCTCAACGGCTATCTGCTTAAGGGGAGAGAAGCCTTCGTGGAGGACTTTCTAAGGAAAACTGGCTCGTATACACCCCTCTTATTCACTTTACATATGATAATAATAACGAAGCACCATTGACCGGCATTTAATCTTATGTCGGGCAAAATCAACGGCTTTTTTTTCTTACTGGGCCATCGGTGGGCGTGATCGCATAATGAGGCTTTTGTTACTTTTTGCCATTAGTGGTTATACAAGATATTGGTTTCAACATGCTCCGAGTTATAATTCTAACGATTTAAACCTTGTATAAAAAATTATCTGTGTAATAAATATAGCTTTTAAAACGCTTCTTTTTTATTGCGTTGCAAATTTAAAGACAAGATTCACAAGATGGCGAAATTATTGATGTGAAATATCAGTGATGCCGGAATATAATGTAGTACATTTTTAATCAGTAGCTTCAAGAAGAACATTTCATTGTGGTTCCAAATGATGTAAAAGATCCAAAATCACTTCTTTCAAGTTAAATTTACAAGAAATGATTGATAATGGTTTATAGACCAATATTTGATCAATTAACCTTTTTTCATCAAAATTACTGTTGTTTATTCAAAGGATCTGTATGCCTTAATCTGAATACATGCGAAATTATTTCAGAGTCATTTTATACGGAAGGTTTACAACAACACCAATCTTATAAAGACCACATTAGTTTTTAAGGAAAAACTGGTGATCAGATTAATAAAAGCTAAAACATATTACAAGAACTCAAGCCTAACTAAAAATGAAAGATAAATATCAGTAGTACTCTATAATTATTACTTACTTCCTTTTGTAATAATAACGCTAATTTTTAAAACTTATCATTTTGTTTCCGAACAGGCGACCCTGACAGTTTTCGCTTTGATTCTGTGGCTAGAAACCTGCGCTGAGATCCTCAGAGGCTACCCTTGCATAAGGCGGAAAAATCAACTTTACTGTCCATCACCAGGAAATACATATCCAAAGTAAGTCCCCGTTCTAAACGTTAATGGCAGTCACTGATGCTTTAAAAAATGTATTAAAACAATTACATAGTTTCTTGCTTATAAAACTGCATGTTGCAATCTAAACTTTAGTACAGAAAGAAGGTCGTTCGCACTTTGCGAAACAATTTTCGATTTAAATTTTTTTGTTAGCATTTTGAGATAAAATAGTAACAAAATCCAGAATAATTTTGATTTATTTTGATATTACAGAAATTATGCAGAGATTTATATTGGGAATGGCTTCTAAAATTGACAGATAGTCTGTTGTTTACGTATATGCTATTCACGATGATAAATATTCATATTAATAAATTGTAACCGGTGTAAAATCAAGGTTACTGCATTTTAAAGAAAAGTATATTCGATATATTAAATATTAAAAAAAAAAAGCGTAGCTGAAAAAATATTAAAAAAATTACCGCAAATTGCATTCTAAAACTGACTGTTCGAATGTGGTTAAATATCAAGAAAATGAAGTCTCTGATCCTGAAACAAAATCACCCGATTCAAGGATATGCACTGGAAGTAGTAATGTCTTCTGGCACCGTAAGTAAAATCATTCATATAGTTTTGAAGTTAAAATCGACGTTTAAAAACTTCAAAAGTTAACTGAGCATTTAAGTTATGTCCAGAAATGTTATGTGATTGCAGCGTCGGCGGCGAGGAAAATGTTGAACATGTGCTTCTTCTGTGTTCCAAATATGATCTTGAAAATGATCTTGAAACTGACACCGGAAACAATTAATATTAAGTGACCTCTAGATTTTTTCAGTTTATTTCCGAAAGAAGTGTGTCTTTGAATATTTTTGTCAATTTATAAGGTATTTCTCCCTCCTTAACATGCCTTCGTGGTGTGGTGGTCTGCACGCTGGGCGCGTGTTCAAGAGCTCCGTAGTTCGATTCCTGGCGAAGGTAATGCTCATTTTTCATATCTCCTGCTTCCAATTAACCTACAGGGGCGTCTACAATCCTAGTCTCTACAGTGGTGCTCGAACTAAAAGGGTGGTGGATGATGAATCTCCAGGATTTGGCGATTGGGTACCCTGAAAACCCCAGTCGCCCTTTAAAAGGTGGAGTATATAAGGTATTCTCCCGCCTTCTTAGCATGCCTTCGTGGTGTGGTGGTCTGCACGCTGGGCGCGTATTCCAGAGGTCCGCGGTTTGACTCCCGGTGAAAGCATTGTTCATTTTTCATATCTCCTTCCAATTAACCTAATGTCTTTGCAAATTCATTGTTAATTTTTGTAATCCTTCATAATTTTGTATTAAATTCTTCCTTTACTGTTTGTATTGTATTTCATACGTAGTTTTGTAAGCCAATTTTCATGCTATGATATTTTGTGGTACATGGGGAATTCTTTGTGTTTTAATTTTAAAAAAACAACTAAAGTTCACCTATTTTTACCGAAGTATATCGTGAAAAGAAAACGTAATTGCAGAAAATTATGTGGAAAATATCTAGCTGTTGATGAAGAGAAAATTTGTGATAACACCTGATGCGGCATGGGTATATTTAAGTGAATATAATTTGAAAAAGATGAATTTTCTATTGCTCAACTCACAAAATGGCTTCATCAATGTACAAAAAATTTCTCAACAGCATTCATGATATTTGCAAAATTTTGTTGGAAAAGAGAACTGAAACTAAAAATCTCAAGTAAGGTTAAAATTAATTCACTGTATTATCAGCAGAATAATAGACTCTGATGCTATTTTGATATTTTGATGAAACTATTTTAGAACCAATTTTTGAAGACGAAATTCCGGCCTTAAACAGAAAGGATATCTCTAAATTTGAATTTCACATGGACAAAGCCTCTAGTCACATGTCTAAGTTAACTCCTTTTTATTTAGCAAAGAGAGTAACAGGAATAAAATGCATTGAATTTAACGAAATACTTTTAAAATCACCTGGCGCTTCGCATATGAATTTTTCCTCTTTTGGTTTATTAAAACGAGCCTTAGAAAATGGCGTTCAAGAACACTGAAAGGACCTTTGAAAATGACCCAAGAGAAGTATTATAAATTGAAATTACGGAGGGGAATTGCTCTCACGGAAAATTCAAGCTAGTCAAAAATCAAAACTATCAGATAAAAGTAAATCCTGGCAAGACATGCATACTTTATGCATGAAATTTGATTGTCAAAATCATCTCCATAAAGTGCGAATGACCTATTGTATTAAAATGTAGTATTAAATGATAATTTTAAAGTCTGCAATGTTTAAATTTGGCTTTCCAAAGCCAAAAACAATGTTTTTCAAAAATCCATAATAAAAACAATGTAAGAGGTTTTTTTTTTTTTTTTTAACTGTGGAAGATTGATTCACAGTGAATTCGTTCCTAAAGAAAAAACAGTGAATGCGGTGTTTTATACGAGTGTATTGATTCGGCTATTGAAACGCATCGCATGTGTGCGCCTGGATTTTCATGCAAACAAAAATTGGTTCTTGCTGCAAACTCGCCATCCCATAATGCAGCTGTTCTTCGTTCGTTTCTAGCAGAAAAATATGTAATTGTGCTACATCACCATCCCTATTCGCCGCATTTGTCACCATCAGGTTGCTTTTTATTTCTAAAACTAAAATTAAAGCTGAAAGGTCATCGATTCGGCGATATCAAAACGATGCAAAAAGGCGTTACGAAATAGCTAAGAGGCATCCCAGTAGAGAACTTCCAGTATGCTATGGAACGGCTTGCGAATGGCACCAAACGATGTGTAACTTCACAAGAGTTATATGAAGAATAATAAGTAAACAACAAAAAAAAATACCTAATTCATTTTTTTATGAGCTCAGTCCTAAAACGTTTAGCCAGATTGTGTATTTACTTAATTTTAAAATGTGGTCCAGTATTCATTCTTTTTCTTCTTCCCCTTACAGTGATGAAACATTTAAGATAATTCACAGTACTTCCCCCCACCCCTAAATAAGGTAATTTGTAAGAGGCCAGTCATTTTAAACAAACCTATATATTAAGCTTAGCTCTAAAAATGTTATTCGCTGAAAGTTCTTTTTTTCCCCCTTGCATTTTGGTGTTAAAAACTTTAAGACAAGCTTCTTAAATATATATAAGCAGTTTGAAAGGGATCTGTTATTTTGAATAAACCTGTGTATTTAACTTAATTTCAAAATGTTATTCAATGTTGGTTCTTTTCTCCTTTGCCTTCCGGTGATAAAAATTTTAAGACAAGCGTCTTAAGCAATTTATTTTCTTTTTTCCCTCAGTTCCACGGAAGGGGAAGAAGGCCGGAGTGGCAGGGAGAAGAGGAGCAAGAGGTAATAGCATAAAATATCTAATAAATTTTAAATTCTAAATTGTTTATAATTAAAATTGTACCCAAATAATATATTATATGTCGTTACGTTTTTAATGTAGATTATCGAAACATATTTAAAAGACTTATATGGAGAGAAATAAGGCCTAAGGAATAGAACAAAATTTTTAGAAATAAAATGTGTTGATATAAATTCTATTTATCTTCATTAAACTAAAAATAACATGACTGGCGTAAATAAAGTCAGTTTCAATATTTTATGGAATATTTAGGAACAATAAAAGCATATTATTTTACCGTCAAAATATACGAGCATAATAACATTAAAATGAAATTTAATTATGAATGATGTATAAAATAAATGTTTGTGTGACTTTTTTTTTAACATGTGAGAAACTGCCTAACTCTCAATAAGTCATTTTTATACTGTGGTGTAATTTTTAAGTAACATATATAGTATAATTTGATGTAATTTTAAGTAATAACATATAATAAATATCGAATGCAACTTTATAAGATATAATATAACAATGCCCCTCTCACTTATCAATATTTATTTCCGTTTACGAAAAAATACTCAAAATTTTAAGAAAATAGAATTAGTTGGTATATGTTAGCCATTGTCAAGCTGTTGACAAGAATTTAATTCAACTGTGATAAAATATGGCTCAACCCGCTTTTAGTATAAATTAATTTACTTCAAAGTAGAGTGAAAACAAATATTTAATTATTTCATGTATTGTTAATGTAAGTAGATTTAGCTTTAAGTGCAAATTTTAAAGAAACTGTAGAGAGTTTAGTTTTTTGGAAGGCAGGAAACGTTAGAAACCACTTATACTCTCGCCTGAATTTGAACCACGCTCCCAACTTTCCTGCATTGCGAACGCACGCATTGAAAGTTATGTTGTTTAATTCAAAATTATTTTAAAGATAATTTCATTCATTTTTTATGTTAATGATTTAACGAAGTCTTTCCAAATATTTTGGTTCTTACGTTACGTTATTTATCATGCTATTTATCATTTACATGATCTATCAGGTACTGCCATTAAGACAAAACCTTTCATATATCTTCCTCATGGTCCCATTCAGAGTGCTGATTTTTGATGTGGAATAAGATCTTTTAATCATTTACCTTTCAACTTATAGTTCTATTTGTTGCATAAATTGAGAGATTTAAAAACAAAGTTCTGTTCTTAATAACTTTAATCTTTATTTTATTTTTAATAACATATCTAATTCATATAACTCAAAATGTCTTTAATATATAATCTATCAAATTGATAATTACGAACGTTTGCTACATTATTGCAATTAATGAAAGCTATTTTTTAACGTTATGTAATATAAAATCGTTTAAGTTTTATCCTTTGTGTAATAGACGCCAAAGATCTTTATGGGGATGTCTTCGATTAATCTGTAAGGATAAAATGTTGTCTTTATGAATGTCACCCAATTACGCAAATACAGATTGAAAGATTTTCTCTAAATTTTGCTTGTAAACAGTAAATAAGCTAAATTAAAGTACATGTCAATACTAGGGCAGTATCTTCATCGTAGGGCGAATATCTTCGATCGCTTTTGCGAACTTTAAGATATTTTCAAAAATTTTCCATAAATGAGACTTTTTTGTGAATTTTTTTTTAGTCCAAAGGGGCTTTTTCCCTGAAGGATTATTGTTTTCGTTTTGTGATTTTTACCTTGAATTATTATAAATGTCCGTTTCACTTTTCAAACTGTTGCCACCAAATGTTAGAGTCCTGCATTATATTTGAAGAAATTAAATAATGAAAAATCTGCATAAATGTATGTATATTTCTCGTATTGTGATAAAACAACGGCACATAGAGCCATCGAATTTTGAATGACGTAATCCTCCTAAGAATATGGGCATGTGGAAGGCCAAATTTGAAATTTGGAATTTGTTTTATGATCGATTTCATATTTTGTAAAACTTTAACGAATTTTTGATTAACAAACTCAAGGATTTCAAAGAGAGCAATGGCAATACTCTACGGGGAAAAAAAAAAAAAAAAAAACATTTTATCTCCATCGCGCGGAACTGTGAGTCGGAAATTCTAAAGATTATTTTACGACATTGCTATTGAACTGAATTGCCTGAATACTCTTTTTAAAATAGTGATAATATCATATTAAACATATTATAAGAATAAGAATCACATTTTAAGATCCAGGACAGTGGTTTCGAAAATTAAATGAAACTTTCAGGCACATAAATCTTTCACTCCTGCAAATTGCGTTAAATATGGAGGTGCAATTTGCGTAAAATGCGTGAATTTTTTCCTTTTGCAGTTGAAACAGTCCTGGGAATTGCGTAAATTTGCAAGACTGAAATTACAATCTTGCAAATTTACGCACCTTGCACTGAATTTTATTACTATAGTATGCTTAACACTATTCTTTATTGCCTGAATACTCTATAGTAATGTTATCACTGTTCTTTATTGCCTGAATACTCTTTTTAAGACAGTGCTAATATGAAATAAACATCTGTAGAAAAAGAATCAGAGTTCATTTGCGCAAATTTGTAGGATCGTACTTTTGAAGGTTAAATGAAACCTTTAACTGAAAAAATTTTTCACTGAACAATTGAACAATCCTGCAAATTGCGTATTACATGTGTAACAGTTTTCTTTTGCATATTGTTTTTATTATTAGTGACAATATGAAGATCAACTGTATAGCTTTCACTGAAGTCAGCCACCACAATATGTGCCGAAATTAAATCTCCCTTTCTTTTTTTGTAGAGATCGTATTGAGAAGTTTATTGATGAAAACAAAGCTCTGGTCAAAAGAATGGTCGGTGAATACTCTTTCGGGACCGACGACGACAACAGTACACCCGCATTTAGGTTTGACCAGTTTGAAACTTATGACGGGCATCCTGTTCACAGCAGAAACAAGAGGGCGAGAACGGCGTTCGGAACCTCTCCCAATAAGTAAGTCGATCTGTTCTATTTTCTTTCCTGTAATTTTTAGTTCACTGAAACCATAGACCTGCTTAGCTACCTCTAGTTTAGAGCTTAAAGTTTTATATTTACCCCTTGATTAACTATTACTGATTACAACATGGCCGATTGCAAAGTCTTATTCAGGGTCGGCGTAGGCTTTTCGCCGTTTTGTGCAAACTCTGTAACTTCTATACTGTATCGCTCTATTTCTTTCTAAATTCCCCTGAATTCTGCTGCCGAATGCGACTGCACTGGTTGCACCAGATCTGGCGCCGGTCCTGGTCTAATTTAAAGAACTCAATGTAATTATGAGCTTGTTTTGCTTTTTGTCTGATTCAATTAATTTGCAATTTGAATTAATACTATAAATGTTGAAGAAAACTTCTCGATGCTACTTTTCCATAACTGCATATGACAATAAAAAATATGAAGGTTGGTGCGATATATTTTGCAATGTTAAATTCAGTTTGAATTTGCAGGGATAAATATCTTTTATAATTATTGTATTATAGGATTTTATCTCTTAGTTTAAGTAGGGCAGTAATAATGCTAACTAATAGTAAAAACGAATAATTGTTACTTGAACTCCAATACACTCTTATTGATAAATTGTATCATCATCAGTATATGCTATTTACGGAATTTTTTAACAATCTATAAAAAGTTTACATGCTTAAAAAAAAGATTCAACAGACAACTTTTTAATCGTGAAAAATTCAAAATGACGTAGTATATGGTTATGCCAGTGAAATGTGACTGCTTTTCAGATAGAGATCTTAATTGCACATTGTCAGTCTGCAAAAAAGTATGAGAGTTTGCACAAAGTCAAGTCTGCAAGTCATCAGAAAATAACAGATAATATAGGCCGCTTCTTTGCAAATTTGTACAAGAATATAAGCTGTGCAGTAAAAGATTTTTTGGTTATTTAAAGTGGGAAATCAGTATATATGCAACAGATACCATGACAGTACTGGGAATGCGTTTATATCGCTTTAGTAAGCTTTAAGTTAGTCCCTCAAGAAACCAGTCGCTGCTAGGAAGTTCATTGGAGACGATAAAACAGAAAGGTCACACACAAATGGCTACACTATTGAGTGGATTAATTATGTTTAAGGCGAAAATTTTCTTCTAATTTAGACTTAATGTTTGCCAGCCACAATCTTTCTAAAAATTTTGCTATTACACCAATTACTTCAAAATTGTTATATTAAATTTTTACATCTCTGCTGTCCAAAATATTCTTTTCTATCTTATTTGGAACTTTATTTGAAGCTTCATTTTCAATCTTATTTATTAAAATTTGAATCTTATGAATTTATACATAAATCATTTAGGGTTAAGAGTCTAGATAACCGGTGCCAGTTCCTTTGTGCTTCACACAGAACTCCGTTTCCCTTGCCGAGGTTTGCTCCAAGCAAATCGGACGCCATCCAGCTTGTTATTGTATTATATTTGTTGTTCTACGGAAGTGTTTATATGCTTGCTCATATGATTGAACCTAGAAATAAATAATCCAGGAAAGGAGAATTTGTAACAAGAAACAAAGCATTTATTAAATTTAACAATAAAATACGGAACATAAAACAAAAGTAGAAAATATTCGCTTTACATATCTAATACAAGCTACGCGTGTTGCTATAATGCTTTAAATAAGCTTTTTGCTCCAATAATCCATTAAAATTTCTTTAAAATATGATTTAACACTACAGCATCTACATGTAATTATGTAATTTGATATTGCTTAATCAAACGTTCACTCAGCTATTAGAAGAGGGATTAATTAATGGATGCTGAGCACTGTAATACTGTAATTTAACGCAAAATGCTGAATGCGTTAATGCGCTAATCCACTCTTAAGAGATCTTTAAGTAAAGCCTCAATGAACTAAGTAAAGCCTCAATGAACTTTTTAAGACTCTTGGAGTTTAGTAAATTCACGTCATCTTTAAAATATACTTGTTGTACCAATGAAATTAAATGCCTTAATGCTTCTTTGTATTCTAAAGCAGTTATAGACGGAATTTTACTCAAAGACTTGCAACTTAGTAGACAATTTTGTACTTTGAAATCTCTAACAAATCTTTTATAGTAACATAGAATTCGTACATTTTTTTATAAAGAAGATACGTTATATAGAAGAGTACGTAAAAGTCTCGTTTTCCATCCAAACTAGTATGAAACGCAAATCAAGTATTATTCTTTTCTTCAGTTAATGCACCTTGATTTTCACTGATACTAAGTAGATCAGAACTCGGCCAAGCCGAAAGGGCTTCTTTCAACCAACTAGGGCTCTACTGCCACAGTCGAATTATTACAAACTCTTTTAGCAAAACTTCTCTAAAACCAAGATTTTGCCGGATTAAATTGCGAAGTAAAATAATTCCATGAAATCTTCGCAAAACCTCTATGATTTCCAACATTCGGTTAGAGATGAAAGTTTTCCATTTATGAGGAGGTGATGTTAAGCCTGCTAATATAACTTTAGAGTCGGTCCATGCAAAGATTTCAAATTTGCAGTTACTCAAAATATTCCTCGTAGAATTAACAAGGTTTAATAATCAAATATGCTCAACTCCAATATGGGAAAAGATAAGGGCTTAATAAAAGCAACCTTAGTCTTTTCAACTAGAATATTTACTTTAAATTAGCATTCCACTTCTTGTCGTAAATAAATCACTACTGCGTACGCAAGTTCTCAAACAACACAAATTACGTGTAACTGCATTTTCTCTACGTGGCTATACCGATGAATTTTTAATAAATTTCAACTGAAAATTCTCTCTGAAACTGAACCCATTTTGCAGAAATTCCATTAAGAATTGGATTATCCTAGTCAGTGTGTATCAAGTAATCTGCATTTAATAATTCAAATTTATATTTTTAATTGCTAAAGTATGTTTTCTTTTCATATATTGATATGTCCGTCCCTTCACAGTAGGAAAGGATGACCTACCTATTAGGTGCCTACATAACACTGCTTCTGTTCTTAATTATAGCCAACGACTAAAGATGGCTAGACCCCATCTTTCGAGGGAAAAAAATAGCAGTCATAGAATAGAGTTCTAAGAAATAAATATAGCCATATAAAATAAATTTACAGGTTAATAGACCCAAATCACCTAATACATTATATCTTCCATTTTGTCAGTATTTTTATTTAGAAAACTAAACGTGAATTATATAGTTTTGATCAAAGTAACCCATATTAATTCTTTTTAAAATTCTTTTCAGAGTTGATGCTTGTGAATCGGCAGTGGAGATCGTCACTCCCTACTGGGCATCAAATAGCGCAGGAAAAATTCGTGCAATCGTCAATACACAGCATCTACAGCAAGCAATTCAGCAAGAAGTTTGTCAGTAAGTCCGAGTTCTTTTTCAATTGTGCTTCTTTTACTTATTATTGTTTGCGATATGAATAGCTTAAAGACTAATATATCCTGCAATCACATTTCTATGTTTGACATACTTTGCAGAATTCTGTTTAATAATTATTATGAACCAAAATGAGTCTCTCCATCTTATCATTTAGTTCAGATTTATGAGCTTCAGAGAAGGTTGACGTCATATCACATCCAGAGTAATGTGAATAAATTATTCAGGCTGGCTTTTGAATGTACAATGTATGCTGTCTGTATTATTTGTCTGTATTAGTTTTAGAGCGACGAAATGTAAAGCGAAAAAAAAATATATGTGGGTATGTAGTGTCCCTTTCCTTATTACATAGGTTGTGATGCGATACTTAAATTCGGGTTATACTAAAGTAAAGGAGTATTTTATGTAAAAAATGGATGTTGACACAGAATGAACTTCAAGTTACCCTTGCTCGTTAAAGCACGAACCATCAGGAAAGGCGGTAATAAAAAATGGCCCTGTATAATTAACATATAGATAACATTCAAAAATGAGCCTTTCAAAGGCTTCAAATGAACGATATGTAGTTTAGTTTTCAACTTAAAACTGAATTAAAATAATAAAAAAAATTCATATTTCTTGAAAATATTTTGCATTCTTTTGTCTTAGAAAGTCTTATAAGTCTTCGTTAATTTCTTTCTCCGTCTAAACCTCTGTGTTTTCTTCATTTGCATTTGCAAACTCTTAAGACGCAGATAATTATTTGGAGGGAAAATGTGCTAGAGCAATGACTACATAAAATTATTTTTGAGTACTTACCTCCATGATTTTAAAATGTTTACAATCAGTGAAACGACAATGAGGAGAAAATCTCTTAAAAAGATATTACATCACGATTATTGAAATGTCTGCTTAATTTAATTCAATTTATTAAGCTCCCATCAATACTTGATAAAACCTGTCGTGTTACAATCTATCGTATTTCACACAAATCAGCGTTAGGATATTTGTGATTAATATTTCTGTTATGCAAGAAGAGCTTATAGTTCATTGCTTCTTATTCAGAGACCCCATAAACGAACATACCCTTTTAGCGCAATAGTTGTGACGCAAAGGGGACATCTTACAGATTACAGCTCTACTTCCTAAATCCTCCCATTCTTATCTCTAGGTCATCAACCAAAAGTCAAGCTCAAGATGTCCCACTGGGACAACTATTGGGACACAAAACTCCACAGGAATGCTTTCTGTTAAAGTATCATACCTTTTCCTGCATCTCTCAATGCTGTAAAGAAAAGCAAAGTAAATAATTTTTGGTTAAACACTGGGGCAATTCAGAGTTCTTCCCGCTGTTAACGCCAATTATTCCATCTCGTATTTGGACGTTTATGGTTGTCCAAGTAGATTTAAATTCTTTTCCCAGGTAGAAGAGGGGGGTGGTTATGCATCTTCGACCCCTTCAAACAGAACTGGAGGCGGAGGGTTCTAATTGAGCTGTCTGAGAGCTGGGATTCTTCGGTTTCTTGTCTTTGTCTAAGCTTAAGTTTGTGAAGTACCGAAGTATCGGTTATTCTTGAAATTTTATAGATTTTTAATTCAAGAACATTTAAAAGCTATTCTTCTTTTAAAAAGCATCATGATTTTATGTATACGTGGTATGTTCCTTTACATTGCCTGTTCGTTTCTATACTGTCTGTTCGTGTACTGCATATCCATTTATTATATATTGTATGTTCTTTTCTATAGACTTCATTAAGAATATTCATGCCTTCAAAATAAAGTCTGAATTTTCTTTTATTTATTTCTCCCAATAATAAATTTTAAAGGTCAGCTCCATGAATCTTTGGGTTAGGTTTTCTACGTCTGTAACTCATTTGGCGGAGAAGCAAACTGGAGAGACATCAGTAGAAATAAAGAAATTAACAACATGTAAAATACAACTATCTGCGAATATAATACAGTTTTATGCATTATTTTATCTTTTCTATGCCTTTGTTTATCTTTCCTATGTGAAAAGATAAACTGATGTATAAAAAATTAACTATACAATTATAAGGTATTTCTCCCGGCTTCCTAGCGTGCCTTTGTGGTATAGTGGTTCTGCATCCTGAACAGCTATTCCAGGTCAGTGGTTCGATTCCAGGTGAAGGCTGCTCCTAATTTTTCATCTCTCCGGCTTCCAAAAATATACGTAATGTCTCTACACAATAATTAAATGATTATATTTCACAAAACTGTGTATTTTGTAACTGCTTGCTCATATGGTTCAAAACATTTAGCTTCTTAATATTCTGAATACACATTTTGAATAATTTTTTTGTTGAGGAAAAAGTCAGTTCTTCATGGATTCGCCTTATATGCTGCATTATTTGGGACTATTATTTGAGTTGCTAAATGATCCAATAAATCCATGTCGGTCTTGATGTATCAAGCTTTAAATTCTTCCGAAAAAAATCAAAGAGGATGAGATCAGGCTAACCCTTTGGCCATTTTCTCACGAAATGTCAGTGTCGGTCTTTCTTGAAATCCTCTGTCCTTGTTGATCCTTCAGTCCACTTACGAGGAGTGCTCTATCATGCGTAAGTGCGGTTATTCTTTGACATATGTCACACTGAAATTGAAAAATAATACAATTGAGAGTACTGGTATATACTTCACTGTACTGGTAGGTACCCCCAAAAGAAGTCATTTGTCTTTTTTGGTATGTTTCTTCAGCTGAAGAATAAGAGAGTAAAGCCATACCATCCTCTAACTTTAGAGCTGTGCAAAGTCTTTTGAAAATCACGAGGCTTTCATGTGAATTATTTCATGGGTACGTAGTGTTATTTATATAAAAATATGCATCATAACTACAATTCAAAAATATTTCAGTGCTTCCAGACCGAGCGTCATCTACTTTTGTTCCAGCAGTAGATGAGGCAGGTTAACTAGAAGCACCAAAAATGTGTAAATGAGCTTCCGCATCTTTTTGGAGCAATTTCTGTGTGTAACTTAAGCACTTTACATTGTAACTTAAGCACATAACACTTTTTAGTACAGAAAACTTCAGCGTTTCTGCATGACTTTTTAATCTGTTACCATATAACAAATGCCTGGATAGGTTAACACAGATGGATCTCTATGCATATTTTGATACATTATGCTAACTTCAATTGAAGTTGCACTATAATTTATAAAATTAAACCGGAAATAGGTTCTGTTATGAATAATAAAAATTTTGAATAACAAGTAATGAACACGTATGAATTTAGCTTGGCTTAGTTGATTATGGCAAAGCACACTATGGCTATCTGTCTAAGGGGAGAGATGCCTTCGTAGAGGGTATACCCATTACATATGGGGAAAATCACGAAAACGCCTATGCATCCAGCCTGTTCGCCTGGAATCGAACCGAAGTCGGAAATACCAGTGCTCAGAGATTTTACCGTTCAGCCGCTGGTGGGTGTATATGCTTTTGAATTGAAGAAAATATTAAATTAAAGGAAGTGAGTTTATTCTCTTCTCCTTGGAACGGTGTTTGGTACACCAGGGTACCTGAGTGACAAGGCTCTACCCCTTGTAGAACAGCTTGCGAATTGCGAATGATATGATGAAATAACCTAAAAAATATCTAAGTGAGTTTATTCTATGGATCACTTTCTTATTTCCCTCACTGATAGGTCGTCACATAATTGATAAGGTTTGATTTATTGAACTTTAGAAGAACTTTTATTTCTATGGTCAAGTTTTGACAATTTCATGCCCGCTGGTGCTAGTTAAAAATAAATTGAGATATTAAAGAATTTTTTTTCTTTAGAATAAGAGAGTTTCTAGAATATAATTTGATGCTAAATTTGCAGTTGCGCAATTATTTAAACATCTCTTTCAGTTTCCGTATTATCTTTTTACTCTTGCTCGTCTTTGTAGCACTACTTCTAAACATCAGTAACTTGTAAGACATGGAGTAAGCCATCAGGTTTTTTTTTTTTTTTTTTTTTTTTTTTAGATTTTCGTAAACGGCTACACTAGTGGCTAGTGGCCACTAGGCTACAAAGTGTTTGAAAACTGACAGTCTAGAGAGTATTTATACCAAATTTGACAAAGTTTAGGTCAATTGATTTTTAAATATGGGCCTCTAAACATTTGCTCTAATTAGGAACATCCATTACATCATTCTAGAGGAGTTTTTAAAACCTTTCTAACTGCGAAGAAAAAAAAATAAAAGTTTGTTGAAAGGAAAATAATTAAAGGATAAGGTGGAATAAATTGGTAATTGTAAGATCTGATAATTAAGAGCCTAGAGTTTTGTTATTTTAATTTACATCTTCTTTATACTTTTTAATACAGAATACGGGCATTTTAATGTAGTGAATTCACGAAACTACAAATTAAAAAAATTTAGTCGGCCTTTTTTTTTTCTTTTCATTTTTGCTTATTAAAATGAGTCAATAAGCTAAACGTACTACTCAGTGTTCGGTTTCAATGCAAGAGATTTACATATTTAAAATAAGTTCCTTTGTTTCTTTTCCATTTCCGTAATCTGTTTCTAATTACTAAGGTTAAGAAACTTCTCAATTCTAACGACACCTTAAAGTAATTTCAAACTCCTAATGGATCTTACATGCCTTGATACCTTCTAGACCTGTAAGACCTAAGCCATGGTTCTATATTTTAGGAAACCTCCAAAATCCTTCTCTAACTTCTTACATTCCTATTTTTCTTTCATTTGACCCTCGAAAAACGGTTTCGTATTAATTCTTATATTACCGTTTTTCCTTTATCTTTTCGAAAATTTAATCATAACTTTATTTTGCCAGTACATTATACATTTCAGTCTGAATGTTCGGGCATAACACCGTTATAACTGAATCTGTAATTTTAAATGAAAATCTATGAAAAACTGGAGTTATGCCGGAGTACAGAAAAAAAAAATTGTAATTAATATATAAAAAATTTTTTCCATATTTTTCCTTTTCTTGTTATTTACTAACGTCACAGTAAGATGAAACATAAAGAGAAGAAACGCGTGCGTTAAAAGTTTTTGCCCATGACTCTTGTGGAAATTAGACATTTCATCATTTCTGTCTCATGCCGAGCGCTAAGACCGAACATCGCGAAATAAGAGCAGGTGGAACCTTCTCTTCACTGTAACCTTCATTGCATTTTAAAATACTTCCCCAAAACATGGAAAAGACGATGAAAGAGACAGCGACTATCAAACGGTGATGTACGTCCATTCTTCGTACGCTTAGGGGCCTTCATGACCCCCTCCCCGAATGTTTACATTCCAGACGAAGCTTTTTCGGCGATGACAGGCTCTTGCGCTTTTATGTTGAAGGTGGGGGACGAATGGAATGGACCTTAGTTAGCGCGGTAGGTGGTTGTCACGTGGTCTAAGTGAAGACCGACATGCCATACTCTCGCCATAAAGCATACGTCACCAAGCATAAGGGAGCAACTTCGAGCAATATAACTTTATTTATCGATCCCTACTTTAGCATTAATTCAATTAAAATGTAATCCTCAGGTAATCAAAATTCTTATTCAGGCTTCACTACTGAGCGAAGTGAATTATTGCGAGACCGATAGCGATTAAAGTTCAACAACCAAAATAAGATGTATATCAAGATGCCAAATAATTTCATATGATGTTCATTAGCAGTATTCATTCACGGCACAAATAAGACAGTTTGGAGCAGCAGGTAGGACATTCTTTCGTGTCTCCCAGCTCCTATTTCCTAGGTTTTATGAAGAAGAACAGGATTATGAGCAATTTTAGAATTCTTTTGATTTCCTTCTGAAATCTGTGATCTTAAACCCAAGGCCTTATAGTTCCAGATGGTAACCAAATTCTGCGTACACTTCTTACATGATGAACTACGCCACAGACGCCTTAAAGAATTCTCCAACAATCTTTAGTTTTTGTTCCTGACTAGAATTTTACCGACTGGTTTCAAGTAAATGCATTATCAGAGTTGTCTAGAAGATTAATCATAAATCAAGCAGAATATTGTATTTTTATGCTCAGTGAAGGTGCTCTTACATCAATTTGTTGTCCACCCCCTAGCGTTGGTGGTGTTGTGGGCGAAAGACACCAGCTAATGGCAGACGATAAGAGATTGGCAATGGCTAGAGGGCAAGCATTCAATTATTATTGCGGCCCCAAGGTGTGGCTTCTTTGTCAAAAAAAATTCTGAGAAGTAGCAATAAAAAAACGATGAGCACTCATCGCGGGTGCTGCTTTCGATGCGTTGACAGTGGAAAGAGAGGGAAGGGGAGGGACAAAAATTCCTCCGAAATGAAATTTTAAAGCATAAGTATCTGTAGTTTATTGCTAAGGGTGTGATCCATATACTATTTGAAACTGCCATTGGCATTGCAACACAGATAATGAACTATGATATGCTACAAAGATGTCGACAAACATGCATATCGAAAATGCATACCTCGGATATACAGATGACCAATAACATGGATTCTTTAAAGGTCCTTTTGTATTTTCTGAGACATAACTTCATAACTAAATTTCTTGCTACCTTTTTCTGTATGTTTGCAGAGGCACCGTGGTTTATTTCATCCTTTTACGAGAAATTTAACCAGTATTCGTGAAGCAACTGATCAATAACGCGTGCATAGCGCAAAAACGAAAGAACTGCAAAGTTGCTGTATGATTATGAGTTCTAGGATCTGTGTAAGTATGTAAGTTGAAAATTAGTTTTCTTGGTGCCTTTCAGATTCGCACTCTCTTCACTTGACTAAGTTCATCTTTATAAAGAAACTTTTCGACATTTAGAGAATGTAAAAGAAGGAATTCGCCAGTTTCAAGCAAAAGTAATGCTCAATCCTCGTCAAGCTGGAATAACTTAAGTACAGATGATTAGTCAAGTGATTTGTGATTTCTCAAAAATGGCTTCTTTTTGCCTTTAATGTTTTGAAGTGCTTCCCATTTGCATCACTAATATCAAGTTCCCCAACTGGATTACAGTCACTGAACGAAACGTTTTCATGGCAATTCTGAATTATGTAGAATGCAGCAAAATGTCTTCATCTTTTAAGCATAAATTGTTAATAATATCCTCACCATTCTGCTTCTTCTAAGTTTGAATTTTTTTAACCCATTCGAACTTTACAATAGAAGAAGCTACATGCATACAATTTTGCAAATGGTTCTGCTGCTCCATTAATTATAACACATGCATAAAATAAAGAGTAAAAAAAAAGCAAACAAGCTTTCATACAAAAATCAGAACACAAGACAGAAATTTGAAGATGCCTGATCATAGTTGCCCCGAAAATTTAAATATGATCAAGAAAAGTATACATTATATATGTCGCATTATCCACAGGAAGCGAAACAACGGTAATCAGTTAAGCTACAATAAATTGTTCATTCTAAAATTAATTAAATTACTAATATTACTAATAAATATTATTTTCAAGCTCCTTAAAGCATGAATTCCTCCCCTCCTGCGGAAGTTTAACAGCCAGCGTATTAAAGAAATCACTGCATGTGGTCTTTTTGCCATTTAATTTTTGATCATCTTCCTTTACTCGACTGAGAATTTTATGAAGATTTTATTAAATACCTGCAATTTCATTTCTTAGCTTTTATTTGTTATGTATTAGTATCTGTGGCAAAATATTGTATAGATTTGTAAGATTAGAAGCAGGAAACGTAATAAATGTGCAATTTCCTCGCCGACATTCCAAAACATTTGATTGCTAGCTGGACATGCCAATTAGCACAGCGAAGGCTTTCGGTAAGGAAGAAAGAATTACTTTACATTCACTTCCACTTAAAAAGCGACTGGGGGATTCAATTGCCAAATCGTGATTATGACAAATTACCGTCCAAGGAATCATGGATTATTATTTTACATTATTTTCAGATTCGAGAAACGTGAGAAATCAGTCATGTCCTCATCGGATTCGAATTTCGGACTTCCCGCTTGATAGCCATGCATGCTTCCTAGTTGCATCATAATGGCATGTGATAAGGAGAGAGAGAATAAATCTACAACTCCTTATGTGTCTATTATAACTTTGTGGTTGGAAGGACGAATCTAGGGCTCTGTTATCAGAACCTTTTAATAAAACGAAACTTTTATCCACCTTTTCCGAACAGTCTATACAGTTCTTTAAAACAGTACAGTTCGGAACAGGGAGTACAATTCTTTAAAACATATGAGTTAGCTAATAATCAAAGCAATCTTTAGCTACTATTTGATGATTATTGCGATTAATTTTGAAAAATTACTGCATTTCAAAATTTGATTTGAC
Organism: Stegodyphus dumicola; assembly: GCF_044657685.1. NCBI lineage: Eukaryota > Metazoa > Arthropoda > Arachnida > Araneae > Eresidae > Stegodyphus > Stegodyphus dumicola. The sequence continues at coordinate 33,710,744 of NC_140774.1, forward strand.
CAAAAACAAAAATTACTATTCAGTAACTTGGAGCTCAAAAGTTTGGCAGTACTGGTATAACTTGGAATAATAAATAATAATATTAATGAAAACTGGAAAATACCCTTAATAGAGTTACTGAAAGTTGCTCTTTGGAACTATAATTATAAGAAGGAAACAAAGAAATTTAAAAAAATAATTTAGAGTAAATGATTATTTATGTATAGTAAAAAATAAACTCTTCAAAGCTTAAAATATTTCATCACGTTTATTCTGACTTAATTCAATTCCAGCCTAATTCACCATCAACTTCACTTACAGTCTATTTTAGAATTTCTCATAGTATGATTTACTTTCATGAATTGCTATTTATGAAAGAAATTCTTAATTATAATGGCTGAAATGCGAATGAAGTTAATAACAGCAGATATATGAAGTAAAATATTATTAATAATGGGAAGACTATTACAGAATGAAAAACTGTAGGACATGTAAACTGCGCCCTCATCCTCAAATCCTCTTCCTGTTGCTGAAGAGGTTGTTTCATACTACCTATACATATATATATATATATTGAAAAAATTGTTTTTGAGTACGAGATGCTAATTCAAATGTCTGCTTCTGATTGACCACTTTCTGAGGAGAAATGGATATAAGCAAGAAATTCACTTCAGCAATAAATGGATATTTAAACTACATCAATTAATTTATTCTTTTGTTTAAAACACTTTTGGTTAAAATGTTAAATTTTTGGCTGTGCTGTCATTGTAAGCCAAAGGCTGTTGACATCTCTACTTCCCAGTATATTAAATTTTTATATAACTTAATTTTTAAAATATTTTTTATTTCCAAAATTTTTAAAAATTACCTTATATGTGTGTGTGTGAGAAAAAAATGTGCATATATAAATTATGCTTTAAATTAGCAATAACCCCTTAATTCTTGTTTTTAATTTGGGAACTTCCGATAGTTATTCTAAAAATGCTAATAACGTTTCCTGAACTGCGTAATTTCGAAACTAATCATATCATATGTCTTCTACATGACGCTGGTGATGTAAATGGAGCTAAAACTCAAACAGCCAATGTTAATTTTACAGCATTATTAATTATAATAGCATTGAAACCGCAACTAATTCATTCTGAAATAAGATTTTATCCTGAACACCAGCCACTTGCTTATTGCACATCGTTTTAAAACAGACTCTGCCTTTACCACTTTTCTCGTCTTAGAAAGTCCTCCACGAAGGTATCCCCCCCTTAGGCAGATAGCCCTAGTGTGCTTTGCCATAATTAAATACACCACACCACCACCATTTTTCTCGCTCAGAAGCATTTTGCTGCTTTACGATCTATCGGAACAAAATTAAAAATGTAACTGTTCTGGAACAGGTTCGATTAAGGTGTGAAGTATTTGTGGCCGCAAAATCTTTAATTACTATAAAGGAAATATAATTTAAATCTCTTACTACAGCATCTTATTGTATCTATATGATTTCTTCCGGGTCTACCATGAATGCTCTAACATCTACGATGAAAAGTGGCTGTCTGCAGGATGCGTAAAAGATTAATTTAAAATATTATGTCTCGTACAATGACCACACTTCCTAGGTTACGTGGATGGTAAGGGGAATGGTAGCATAAGGTAAGGTAAGGTACAGCTGCTCAAAAAATTTGGGTAAGAGGATTACAAAGTCAATAAAGACCAATTATTTTCCAAAATGGTTTGATTTCTTCAGTTATTGGTAAAAGTCACTGACTCTCATTAGTCTGAAAGTATTTTTAAATAAAGCGAATGCGGTGTCTTTTACACAGAAGCAAATTATTTACAGGAAATAATTTTTTTTTGTTTCAAAAATGTATCTGGTTTTTTCATTTCAAACTTAAAAATGTTTTAATTATTGAAGTTTAGATTAGAATATAAATCCTGCATCTATATTTAAAAGTGAAAAATGTTTGAAGAGAAATGATAGAAAACCATAACATCGAATTAGTGAATCAGAAAATCCATGCATGAAAATCACAAGCCAGAGATGAATTTTATGTACACTGTACATCAAACTGTGGCGTCAAATAAATGTTCATTTCACAGAGAGAGGATCTAAAATGTTAACGTATTATTTTAAATAACATATATAAATTATTACATTACGGAAATATCTCCTCCCACTTTAGTTCGGATAAATGGGTTATAATGTATTGTCTAAAAGAGTTAAGAATTTTCTGCAAACAGATTGAGTAAAAGTGCAAAAGATACTATCTTTGACTCATTTCCAACCACATATCTTTTCAGTTTCAGAAATCACGAATTTTGAAAGTTGTGGGCGTAGGCCAACTAAACTTCACATTCTCCAGACGAAATGTCAGCATCAACCCAAACTGAATTCACGCACTTCATCAATCTAGTCAACCTCATGTGTCATCCAGTCAGGGGCACTAAAATCACTTCCAGAGTAATAATATTCGTACCTATGCAGTGTTCCGAAAAAAAAAAAAAAAAAAAAAAAAAAAAAAAAATTCCTTATACTTAAATATTAAGAGACAATTCGAAAGGAAAAAAATTACGCAATTCGCTTCGGATAGCTCTGAATAAGATGCCGGCGCAGAACATTACTGCGATGTAGGGGTCAGTCGCCTCAAGGCCCCTTGACCCAAGGCTAGTATTCCCATACCACCCACGCATGAACCATGACCTTTTTTCTCGTCTGATTTTTTCTTAAAGAGAACATTCTTTTGTCTACTCTCTTTTCACCTATTACTATAAGGTATAGCCGACGAAGATGATCTCTGCTTCATTTTTCTTTTTCTTCTGTCTTTTCCTTGGTTTTTTTCACTTTCCCCCTTTTTTGCAATATCATGGATAAGGAAGGAAAAAATAATAATCTAGATGCTGAGTCACGAACATTTTTAGGACGTTAGAAAGCATTTCTACAACAGTTCAGTAATTGCTCAATTATAGCTTTCTAACAGACTAAGGCTTCTCAGTTCTCTCTGGAAGGGGATACAAGAATATATTTTTACTGTATTACATTTGCTTCTATGTACCATACCAACATTCGAGTTTTAAGAGCTCATATAAGTTTAAAACTTGCCAATTTCGCCGATAAGTGCTTTTAGATCATTATTTCCTACTTTCCTTATAATTCAGATAAAGTAAAAATTTACTTTAATAATTTTTTTTATTCTTTAAAATAATATCTCTAACTGTTAAATGAAACTGAAATTAGTATTGCTTATTCGTATGATTTTCGATACATTTTAATTAACAATTTTATAAGCACTTAAGGTGTTATTGATTACTGTAGTAAATAAACTTTGTCCCTAACTCCGTACACACTGGTACGAGAGTTTACTGGAATATTTATTAGTCCAGAGGGGCAATTTGCCTAGAAGAACTACTAATTTCGTTTTGTCATTTTGCATTGATTTACAACAAACGTTGTTTCACTTTTCAAATTGTTGAAACCAAATATTAGAGCCATGTATTATATTTAAAGAAATTAAATAATGAAGAATGTGCGTGCATAAATGTATGCATGTTTCTCGCATTGTGATAAAACAATGGTACCTAAAAACCATCAGATTTTGAATAAAGTAATCCTCCTGCGAGTATGGGCATCTGGAAGCCCAAATTTGAAATTTAGAATTTGTTTTATTATCGATTTCATATTTTGCAAAACTTTAAAGAATTTTTGATTAACAAACTCATGGATTTGAAAGCGAGAATTTCAAAGCGATATGGCAACATTGCACAGGAAAAACGTTCTTATCATCAGCGCGCGAGACTGTGTATCGGAAATTCTAAAGATATGCTCATTTTAAGATTATCTTGCGATATTGCTCTTGAACTGAATTATATGGTTTAAGTGGGAAGAATAGGATATTTAATAAATAAAGGTAACACACAAAATGTTAAAAAAAAAAAAAAAAAACGCCTCTTTGGACATAATTTAAAATTTGAAACATTTCACATCTTCTTTTGTAAAATTTGGTGCGAAATTTACGGAAAAATTCAAAAATTTATGTTGGCACTTTTTTTTTTTTTTTTTTTTTAATTTCTCTCGTTAAAAGTCTCGAAATAAAATTTTGCTTTGGTTCGCTATAAACGGTATATGATTTTTGAAATTGTTGCCACCAAATATGATCGCCCAGTATTATTTTTGGAGTTAAATAATGAAGATTCAACATGCGAGTATCTGTGTTCCTCGCAGTGTGGAAAACGACGATACTTGGAGGCATCAAATTTTGAATAACGTAGTCCTTCATCCGAGCATGTGCACTTGGAAACCCGAATTTTGAATTTGTTTTAGTATTTATGGCATATTTTACAAAACTTTAATGAATTTTTGATTAACAAATTCAACAATTTGAAAGCGAGCAGTGGCAACGCTCTTCGAAATAAAACCTTTTTATCTCCAGTTCGCGAGACACATGTCATTCGGAAAATTTTAATTAACAAACTCTGCTATGAAAGCAATGTGCTGCCGGGCCGGAAATAAAATTCTTTTATCTTCCATGCGCCTACGTGTTGCCATTCAGTAAAACTTAAGGTACTTTCAAGTTTTATCTGGATGGTTAGTGAGTAATAGATTAAACGATTTAAAAGCAATAAACACAGTTTTTAAGAATTTTTTCCCGACAATTTAATGTTATTGATTTAAATAAACATTTATTAAAATTATGAGATGTTTAATTAGAAATATTCAACAGCTTTATGAACTCACACCAACTAAACTCATTAAAATCATTTTTCACTTTTTCTTTTTTACGATAACTATTTTCTTTACCAATAAAGAAAGTATACCAATAACCTACCAAACAAATAAAGAAACGTACAATACTTTAATCAATGAAGAAATATGCTGGGCAACCTCTAACACTCTATCAGTAATCTAAAAGATATATTGCTTTTAAATATTTTGTGATTTTGCTGTTGAATTGAATTTTACGTGACGTAAGTGCGAAGAAAATGATAGTTATTAAATAAAGTTAACATATAAAAAGCTAATAATAAAAAATACGTCAAAATTTTTACTAACCATCTTACTAAGAAAACTAAAAATTAATGTGACGAATTGGAAAAAGACCGAAAAATATATAAAATGTCTGCAAACAATTAACACTGACTAACTGATGTAATTCTAAACATATGCTACTAAGTAACTTTTAAAAATTTTGTGATTTTATTGTTGAATTGTATGTAACTTATGTACGCAGAAAACGATACTGCAAGAGTAGAGGCTAGAGTGCTGAGAGCGTAAAAAAAATTAACAATCCCTTTTTGGGAGAAAGTTAAAATTTGAAACTTTTCAGACTTTATTTTGTATTTTTTGCTTTTGCAAAAAATAACACAGAATCTAATAAATATTAGATTCTAACTTCTAACTGTGTTATTTTCTTAATTTTCATAAGATAAAGTGCGAAAACATTTCATAGCTAGTCACTGCATGTAGGTAAACCAGTTATTAAATAAAGAGGAAAATATCTATGAAATGAATGAGTGTAACTAGAAAGTTTGACGCTATTTTAAAGAAGTTCTGTTCTCGCCTCTCGCCTTCTTTAGCACATTAAGGTTTCTGATATACATTCGATTAATGCGAAGGTAATTTGGAATAATATTTAGCAAAGATTTGATAAATTAAGAATTTAAAAACTTATTAAAGCATTCAGTAATTTCATACTGCACCGAAAATTAACTAATTATCTGCCGCATTTTTGTGGCATATACATACATTCATAAATCCTTGCTTACGTATTTGCATATAACTCATTCACATCATTTCATATGTTGAAACGGCTGCTAAATGATAAATTGCACTTAGGAAGAGCTTGAAAGAGTATAAATGATGTGCAAAAACAAAGTAGTAATCTTTGGAACATGTTGTAAAGGAAAAGCTAGATAAAAGCATCACATGTTGCATACAATTTCAGGAGAAAAAACAGCATTAACGAAACAAAACAAACAAACAAAAAAATAAATCTGAAAGGGCTAGATTTTAGAAACTTTCGCCTACAACTCTTTTAAAGTTTCATACGCTTTCTCTGCAGAGATTATTAATAGAGATAGCTCAGGCGGTGTAGCGAAGCATTTTATAATATATTAGGTAAATATGCATATTTGGTACTTACGTATTAACGCAACACCTCAGTAGAAGTCGCCAAATTTTCAGAATGGGCCCACCACTCTGACAACCACGGTGCATAACCATTCTTCCGCCAACCATGCAGCGGGCGAGCGGTAAAGTCGCTGAACACTGGTAGTTCGGTCCGAGGTTCGAATCCCGTGAACTGTCTGGCTGCATGGGTGTTTTCGTGGTTTTGCCCATGTGTAACGTGTATACGAGCCAGTTTCCCTTAGAAAGTCCTCCACGAAGGCATCCCTTCCCTTAGGCAGATAGCCCTCGCGGCTTTGCCGTAATGAAATAACCTAACCTAACCGCCAACCATGCTCATAATAATCCTTTAAAGTCATTTTCATATGAGTTCTTTATTGTTGTATTCCAAGTTCCAACGGTTATTATAAACAGATCGTCTTACTTTTTTTGCTTTAAACTTAGTTTTAAGTATGAGTTTGTGGAATTTGCCAGCAATGGAAGAAACTGCTGTAAAATTTCTGCAGGAATGTAGAATTTAGCTGAAAATTTTCGAAATGGAACATCGAGGAAATGCGTTTTCTCAATAGCCGCTGTCGCCGAGGATTGCACGAAGCTGTGTTCCTCTCAATTCTCTGTTATTTAAGCGAAACTGATTCCTATGTACTTCGGTAGAATAACAGAGCAAAAAAGTTGCAGAAAGATTTGAAGAAGAACGTGTTTCATTTTTTTAATGTATGGCGTAATCCTTATTTAACAACTCAAATTTGTATTTTAAATTGCTAAAGTTATGCTTTCTTTTTATATGTTGATAGTATTTACCTACATACGATAATTATCAATAGTTTGGGAATCTTCCTAAAAAAAGGCTCTAAAAATGCCAACTTGTACTCGATAATTAACTTTCAGCATTTTAACTCTGAAAAATAGCCAGATAGCCAAGGCGGTTGAGTTAATATCTAAGCAACATGAAGTGTTAAATATAGTAATGCATATAATGTACAATTGTGTATTGTATGTGTATAAAATTTTTATATATAATTTTTATACACATGAAAATGCTATATACCTCTCTGTATATTTAAAACGTGAAAAATATGTACTGTAATTAATTCTGTAAAACTATTTAATGTTTTATTGAACTATATCATGAATTAAATTCATTATTATTTAAATCAATAAGATTAAAATGTGAAAAAATAATATTTTTTAAGAACTGCGTATACTGCTTTTAAATAGTTTAATTTTTTATCAGTGGTAGACAGATTAAATATGAAAAAAAATAATATCTTAACGTTTTTTCTTAATAGCAAAAGACTCGAATAAAAAGTGAAATACGCATTTATAGTGGACCATGTAAATTTGCATTTCGGTAATAATCGCCCATTTGAGCTAATAATAAAGTTCATTATTTTGAACGTAACATAAGCAGAGTTTTTCTAGATACAATGTTGAATGCTTTGATAATGGCTTTGTATATAAGTATATAAAGAAATTTCAGAAAACGTTAAAAAAGAAAATAGGTTTGGTAGTAAACCTCTCTCAGCAATTGCAGCGTTTGCTGTGCAACTCGCCAACATCATTCTTCTTTTAACAGCTGGTGATAATTTACTTACCTGAATGTGAATGAAAACATCAAAACAATGTAAGAACATTAGATTTAGCACATGGAACGTAAACGGTGCTGTTGGTACTAAGTTATACCTAAGACTCGCATGTTTTGTCATATTCGAATAAACAACCGAGAATAAGTGCTATGTATCTGCTCGCAAATATGAAACGCATATTTCGAAATATTGCATCAGGTTCCTCTCTAGAAACTGTTGCAGTAAAATAAATCACACTTTTTCCCTTTTGGTCCCCCCCCTTTAGTTGCTTTAAGTTGTAAAAATATTACTCATTTTCATTAGAACATTTATTTAGAGAGAAATTTTGAAACTGCTGTTGGCAGCTCATTTTCAATGCAATAACTCTTTAGAACATTTCAGAGTTTGAAGAATTAATAATGTGTATATAAAATGCATGTAATTCATAAAAATATTTGCGAAATTCCGAAGAAAGTGACATTGATGAGATATGCAGTTTTAACAATAGACAAAATTGAAATATAGTCTTAAGTAACAAGTCTTAAATAATTGTAATATTGTATTAGACATTTAGCTGTTAGAAATAAAGCATTTAGCTTAATTTTTGTGCAGCATTAATGAACAACAATGAGAATTACTCCAAAATGCGGACAAATGTGTAATCAGCAATATGGCATTGATCGATAAGCTCGACGCAGGATTGCCAGAACCTTCGATATGTAAAGCATCGCTGTATCTACGAAACCAAAATATAATGATAAATAGTTTTATCTGTAATTTGGTTTAGTTAAATACGCTGAATAATTTTCCTTTCTCAATACTGTACTCGTCTTTTGTGTACTTATTATCACGTAAAATAAGGTAACAATTCCGACTAAATTCTCCGACGTACAATATGTGGACAGTAGGAAAGCTTGTTTGAAACATATTCATTTTTCTGTGTTAACAACATGAGTAATCATTTTCATTTTCAGGGCTGTCCAGACAAAGAAATGCAACGGGGAATGCAACTGCGAGCAGAAATATAAGTGGCATCGACTGCTGGCTTATGACCCTGATGACGACTGTAAAGGAATCTTCATGGACTGGTTCCTCTTTCCATCCTGCTGCGTCTGCAGGTGCCTCAGTCCCATCAAGCAGTGAGTCAACCCTCAGCAGGTCCCTCTGCAAGAGGACACAGTGCCATTTTCAACAACTGGACAACTCCTTAAATTACAAACACTGGCAATGATTGGATTTGCTACCTAGCAAAAACAAATCTCGTTCTCTGCCACCCACGAAGCACACATATCTTGAGACATTGCCAGCTTTCTGTTGTTCTTGTTAAAGTTGTGCCATAAGGGAAGTGTCATGCCAGAGAAGATATGGATATTGCAAATGCTGCAATAAGGGATGTTATTGTCCCCGGTTAAATGATTTTTTTCTTGGTTAGCCATTCTGGTAGTGAAAATTGTATGAAAGGAATCGAATTTTATTTCATTTCGTGGGAACAAAACTACTACGAAGTAAGCTTGCGGTAAACATACTGTACTATCTTAAGGTAATTACTCATGAGATGCTAAAGATTGTTTCTTTAATTAGTGCAAATATAAATATTATAGATGACTGAGCAGTAAAGGCATTAAGAACATGAAATACAAATTCCTTTCATAAAGTTCTGAATTTCTTTCTCATATGAATTAAAAATAGCTTCTCCCTTTCTACTTTTATTTTGTTATGAACAGTAATATAGTAGCTTGAATATAAAACATATAGTATGACGCCCAGAAATTTACACATGCTAAAACGATTTTTGAAAACAATTAAAAAATTGCAATTAATGGGACTATGAGCATTTATTCACTAGTTATGAAGCAACGAGTGAATGTTTTCGATATAAGAACTATGCTAATTTTACTTTCTTAGTTTGAACGTTTATTAATATTTCCATCTCTTTTCTTATTAATGTTCTTTTTTTTAATACTAAAGCAATCCTTGTAGGGGCTGAGCTTTTTCTCCCATTTCCCGAGGCATTAAAATTATATCTCTATTATTTTTTTATTTTTATTTTTCTTTATCTTATATCAATAGTTTTAAATTATTTTATTCTAACTTTACAACCAACGTAGCAATTTATCTTCATTATCCTATGAATAAAGTTTATTTAGCCTTTGCTTTAGTTCATTATATAAATAAATATTTTATTATTCACTTCAAATTAATAGTTTAGCTCTTAACAAGAGGCATTGGGGATAGAATTACTTTTTATATCACTTTATTATCTTCCTAATGGAACAATTTTATTCACTTTAATAAGTTCTTGTGCTAAGTTTTCAGTTTAACGTAATTTTTTCTGTTATGAATTTCCTTATTTCTTTTTCAGTTCTATTTTTCTGGCATGTTTAATTAACTGTTATAGTTATTTTACAGCATTTGATAGCTTTTACTATTCGTATGGTTAAGTTTACTCGTTTATTCAAAACTTTTATGTCCAATTATTTTCATTTATTTTGAATGTTAAAAAAGAAGTATTTTGTTAGGTTAATTTAAGAACTAAGATTATAAATTTTGGAATTGGTACATTTTGCAAAGCTAAACTTTTAGGTTTTAACCTTTAGTTATTAACAAACCACTATTTTTTCCTGCGTTCTACTATTCAATATATTGCTGTTATTACATAATGTTTGAGTAAATAAATATTTAATAAAATTAAATATATAATATAACAAAATTGCCTTTATGGGGTAGTTTATCAAAATTTATCGCTCTTTCTTTTCGCCTTTAAGATAAACTTTAAACTTTTGAAACAATTTGTGTATTGCAAAGTTTTTATTTCCTGTTTTTTCTGTTTGATTAGCCATGGCTTTTACTTTTATTATGAATCTTTTCGCCATTTGTTTATTAGTTATTCTTTTAATTCCCTGTTGCTTTTCATTACTTTAGATTTTTGTTTAATTCTTCTTTTATAACTGCACTTTTATGATCGTTTCTTTCTATGAGTTAAAACTTATTTCAAAAGGGAATTTTCTTGCATTAAATTAATTGAAATTAATTTATTTACAAATAAGAATATAATTTATTATAATCACTGAAAGAGTGACCAATTTAGTTCATTTAAAATTTTATGAAGTTTTGAAGATATTGCATGTTTCTTCAATTTCACCTTTTCATAAACTTTATTTTTTTATCTCATTGCTTCCTGTTTTATATCCAAATCTATCGGGAAACCCAGTTTGTTTTATTATATATATATTATAATAAATAGCGTTTTACTACATTTCTCCTAAGTGGCGCATATTTTTGCTATCCTTAGAGCAGCCGACGTTTCTAACAGCTAACACGACGTTTCTAACAGCTTTCATTTAATGCTTTACATTATATTGAGAGTGTTCATAAAAAATTTCAGGGAAAGAGTCTTTATGAAATGCGTTGTATTGTTAATTAATCAACATTAATAATAAGCTTACTTAAAAGCAAAAATTAAGAGAAATTAGAGAGATATAAACAAAACAATAAAGTAATCATCAATTACAATTATCTTCAGTCTATACATACGTTTCTTTTTCTTATTTACATAACAAAATTTAATTTATGGACAAATTAAATTCTTGTTCTTCTCACGAAAATAAAAAGGAAGATTTACTTTTCTTTTGGTCCTAAGGAAGGTTATGACATTATTATTACGTTAAACAGAATTTTCTTCCAACTAAACTACTGTTCCTGGATATAGTGGCTCAAAAAATATTGGGGCAGAAGAAATTTTAAAAATTTGGTTATGAAAATTCAGCCTTTATTCCAAAACTAAGCATTTTTCATTGCTTTCTGAGCCTAAATACAACGCTAAATATGTTACAAAAAATAATAATAGACAGCACTAATGAATAAATTAGATATTTTAAGTACCTTGCCCTTAAATACGAAATTAAGATAAAAAAGTACTAGGACGCTGAGGTGTAAAAGAGCCAATTCGTAAAAGCTAAAGAGCTTTTTTTCGTAAAACACCTGAATGAAGAATTTTAATACCTGAATGAAGAAAAGGTGCAGTTTAATGCTTAGGAGCTACGTTGTTAATATGGGGAACAGAAGTTAAGATTTCTTTTGAAGCGAGCAAGAGTGTAATTTTTCATTGAAATCGACAAAAATCTAAAAAATAAAAAATAGTTGAGCTATTGAATCTAAAATAAAATCTATTGCTCAGTTTGATTACAAAATACTGTAAAATAAATTTGCTTAAACACAATCCACGAATACGGTATTTAAGAGAATTCTCAGAACGCAGAGGAAAGTCGATGGTTAAAAATATTACTTAACAATCCTTACAATCTTAGAAATCTTACTTACAAGCCAGCGAACTCGTAAAACCCCAATGAATATTTACAGAATCTACTAATGCAGAGACGATGATACAAAGCATAATCCAGATTTCAATCCTATTCGACATATTTCGGATCATTTGCAAGAGAAAATTAATAACGTCAGATTATCAAACAGTAATATACTTTGGGAAAAATTCACCACGAAATGGAAAAAAATAGATGCATATCTCAAAAGAATCTTAATAAAATCTATGCCTAGAAGACTCAACGAATTCATGAAAAGACCCAGTACATTATTAAAGCAATTTTTACAGAATATTTTTTTATGTTTCTGTGCTCCAATAAATTTTTTTCTCTCGTTCGTACACGAAAAATGTATAATTTAATATTTATTTAACTTTATTTCTAATTAACTCTAAGGTTTCCCGGTTTTATTCAGCTCTGTTATACGGAAAATAATAAAAATATTTCGTTTAAATTAAATATTTAATTTTTCTTTCAAAAAATGTCTGGAATCTTGTTCTGCCTCAATACTTTTTTGACTCACTGTATATAGTATGTTGTTATGTGACTGAAACAAAGCATTTTTCCTCTGAATCACATCACTTCATTTATGACACTAAATTTTAATACGTAATTAGTGTGTTTAAATTAAGAAATAAAACGTATGGGCAAATAGAAGCTAATGAAGCTTTTGTCAAAATTAATTTTTAATTCCTTCTTCCTTTCCGATAAACGCATCTGCAGATTAATTTCTCTTTAACACAAACCATGTCATTCTGGTAAGATACAGAATCAAGCTATCCATTTTTCACTAGAGAACAGTATTAGAATAAAATCCAAGAAAGTGTATCCGTTTTTGTAGGCAACTGAAAGTTGTGTGTGCCGTTTTTGTTGTTCGTCCAAATGTATTAATCACTGAACTTTTGTGTTATTGTTTTTATCAAAATATTTGTGATCCATTATTTTACCAATGAACTTAATTTAATATTTATTTTCTTATTTGTTAGTCACAGTCTGGGTTCATAGTAAACTGTTGTACAATTGAAACTCAGAGAAGAAGCCAAACAAGCATGTTCATACTTTATTTAATGAATGATCTCTTGTTCATTTTTAAGTTTACTGTTATTATTTTTTATAATACTGAATTACTTTCATAATGTTATTTTGCTACAATTTGAAGTGAACTTATTTTTTCTGTTTAGTTAATATTTGCAACAATTTCAATGAAATTTTATTATTTTTAGCTCGTAAATTTTTAGACTATTTGTTAAAAATAGCTAAATTAAGAAATTGAAATTCTGAATGAATCATTCATAAAATTCTCGGTACGTTTGATGGATTATTACTTTTTTGTAACCTCTGTAAGAAATGCTTACTATTTCTGCTTCGTTGAAGCGATGAGTTAGAGTTTTAAAGACTTTCTTTCAACTCTGACATATATATTTGCTTTTAACCATTTACTGAAAAGGTCAAATTTTCAATCTGATTTTTAAAAATCATTTATTATATCAAAGAAATTTTAATGAGGGCAGATTGATAATGAATACAAAATTATTATACAATAATCTTTAAGTAAATTTCTTCATCAAAATTATTTATTAAAATTATCTACATTAAAACCATAAAAACATACTGAATTCTGTCTTTGATACAGTTAAACTGCTAATTGAAACTAAATTTATTACTACAATAAAAAAGAGGTATTTAAGTTAAAACCATTGTGTCCAATCTACATTAAAAATTTTCAACTATTTTTTATTCACAGATTACGTAAGAATTACATTGAACGATTATGGCCTTTTTTTTATATTTTTTATCTTTTTTCTGAAAGTATGTGCAATTAATTTCTCAAAATCTGTAATTCTTAGTTCCTATTTATAAAGAAGCCAAGATTTAATAATGAGCAAAGATACCAATGAAATTTAGTGTATTGGTTGATCTCTTTTTTATAAAAAGAAAACATCATGCTGTACATAGCTACATATCTGTATTGTTGATAAATAAAATTGTAAAACATAATTGTTTTGGAAATTTTTGTGATCATCTTTATGCAGTCAATGTTATCAAACATGTATTAATCTTAAATAAAATATATTAGTTATTAACAAAAGCATTCAAAATATATGTTTTACAAAACTTAATATATAACCCGCGCATGGTCGAAAGATTCCATTCATTGCTGATCTTCAAGTATTCAAACCCAAGGAAAAATTATTAAATTCAAGATTAAGGAAAAATTGTGCATTCCTGAAATAATATATAAGGTATATCTACAGTGGTGCCCGAACTAAATGGTGGTGAATGATGATTCTTCACGACCAGAATTTGGCGATTGGGTCGCCTAAAACCCCAGTTGCCCTTTAAAAGGGGGAGTATGTAAGGTATTTCTACCGCCTTCTTAGCGTGCCTTCGTGATGTAGTGGTCTGCACGCTGGGAGCATATTCCAGAGGTCCGCGGTTCGACTCCCGGCGAAGGTGTTGCTCATTTCTTATCACTCCTGCTATCATCTGCATAATACGTTATTTTCCTTTCCTCGCTACTTTTAGAAAATCTTCATATAGTTTAATTACGTATTCATATATTTTACTCCCTTTTTAACATTACTGTTCAAGCAAGAAACTGCATAAAGTCAAGCAGGAAACTGATATATGTCAAAGCTTATAATGAAGTAATAAATTCATTATGAGCTTTGACTTGTATCAGTATTTTCCTTAATAGGAAAATTATTGAGATTCCGTAACCTATTTCTATGACAGATTTCAATAAGTTGCGAGATAGTCTTCAGGACCCAAATTTCCTTGTTCTCTTGCTCTTCTTTGTATCCTTTGCAACTCCAGGAAAATTGCATTTTAAAAAGTGAAATCCAAATTTTCTGTCTCAAACTTTTTTAGTACTAAAGACCACACTGAGACTCCTATTTATTTTTCGCTGTTTCAACTGGAAGATTACGTATCAGGTCAGTTTAGAACTAAGTTTGGCATCGCGAGTTGACAAAGATTAATAAAAGTTTGATGATTTTTCCCTCTTTGTTTAGTTTGTAAATTACCTAAAGCAAAATCAGTTTGGCTGGTATTTAATTTAATCTACACATAATTGATAAAGCATTACAAATCATCTATACAGAACTATAATCAATTCTTTTTAGAAAACTTTACAGAATTAGCTCTCAGTGATTTATCTAACTCAAATTAAAAAATAGAAAAAATATTTTTTTTAAACACATTCAGAAGCTGATATTTTGAAAACGCTTGATAACTTTTGCATAAAAAACAGCAGAGATGACTGAGGCTTAAAATTTTTCATTGACAAAGGAAAAATGTTAAGGAAAAATGTTAAAAAAAATTTAAATTATTTTTATGCTTAATGATTACACTTTAAAGTTTAGCACAAAGTGGAAACGAAAAGAGAATCCAAGCATTGAGCCTCTATGTATTAATTGGTTTATTTTATCATTTATAGTAAAACCTATCTATCTGCTTATGAATCTGAGGACTATTTGCCTATGAATCAGAAGAAAAATCAGTTAGATGATTTCAACAAGCAAATATCAGGTAACTCAATTTTCAAAAAGCCTGAAAAAGTTCATGGAACGAAAGCCAAACTGATATTTGTTTGAAAATAAAATTAAAAAGCTGTGTGAGTAAATAAATTCCTATCTTTCTTTAGAGAGTATATTGAATTAAATGAGACCTCTCTTAAAGGTCGACTTAATATTTTAAATTCCGCATCGAAAATCAGTTTTTAGTTTTACTCAAGACTGATATATTCCTGAGCCTTGATTACACTAACTATTAAAATATACTGCAAAAGTATTTAAAACTAAGCAACGCAGATCTTTGCTGTTCTAACAACTAAAAATACAGCTGAGCTTTAAAAGATTATTAAACTTAACGATCATGCAAATGAAAAGTTAATTCAGACTTGGAAGCTTGTAACTCTGGGCTCTTGACAGCAGTTTTACAAAGCTTACATACATTTAGCGTACCAGAACATCGCATATACAAATGCACGCATGCATATTGGAAAATTCTGGTCGTATATACAAATACACGCATGCTCCTACTGGCTACCGGCCCACCAGCGGCCGAGCGGTAAATTCGCTGAACACTGGTAGTTCGGTCCGAGGTTCGAATCCCGCGAACGGGCTGGCTGCATGGGTCGTTTCGTGGTTTTCCCCATGTGTAACGTGTATACGAGCCAGTTTCCCTTAGAAAGTCCTCCCCGAAGACATCCCTCCCCTTAGGCAGATAGCCTTAGTGTGCTTTGCCATAATTAAATACACCACACCTACTGGCTACCGCTCGCTGAAATGTTGAAGCGACATTACAAAGTGCATATTACATTCTGACGCTTTAGTAAAGATCAAAGGTGTAACTGCAGTCACGTGAACATAAATCAGAATTGATGGATATTTGATGACAGGATTTCGAAACATCACTACAGAAGAATGTTTTGCGTGTAACTCGGGCGTATAATCGAGAGTACTTGGTGTCTTATAACGATCTTTAATTGTTTAGGCATTTAATGCTTGACCTATTGCAGTATTGAGAGACCTTTTTGAGATCCATGTGCAATGGGAAAAAATATTTGCTTCTAAAAGACTCATGTGACCCGAATCAGTATCTTTGGGAATACGACGTCATGATTTTACTGTGACCAGAAATCTAAAAGCTTTGATACGCTCTACAACATCGTGTTTTTTTCCTTGGCCTGAAAGGAAAGGTTCAACTATATCTAGACATTCAAAGAGTAATTGGTTATACTTGCGATTACCATTATCCTACTTAACTGAATGAACTGATGCTATCTGTTATTTTACACTTAAACGTGAGATTGTGCTGTTTTCACTTATTTATTATTATTAGGTATCGGTTTAAAATTAAATACAAAATCTATTTCAGTAATAGTTGAATTCACATCTTAAATTACGAAGTACAATTTAAGAAAACGTTATTGAAATTAAGAGTTTTTGTTTTAAAACTTGGTGTACACCCATTAAAGTCATTAATGATTTACAGAACTTATTCGAGTTTGGCGTAAGCAAATTCGAACCATTAGATCCAATGTGAATTAAAAATATCAGTCTGCGGATTGGCACTTTAAGGGAAGACTTTACTCGCTCTTTAAGGAAAACGGAGACCAGATGTACATGACTAACATACATACTAGCCAATGAATTAGAAACCTTTAAGATTTTCCTTTGAATGTGCGCTAGAGAGGAGGTATGTAATTTTTTTTATGACGTGGGTTACACGTGGTTAGAATTTTAATATAAGTAAGGTGTAAGAGTACTTTCCACGATGAATAAAGTAAAATGGGGAAAACAAAAGATCATTCTCCATTTGAAAAAGGGCCTATTATTGGTGCCCGTTTAGCAGGGGCCTCGATTTCGAAGACAGCAAATCTCACTAGGTTCTCAAAAGCAGCCATATCAAAGGTTTTAAAAAGCTGGAAACTACAGTCCTTCTCTAGAAGACGTTCGAGCGCAGTTTTCCAAGAGGGTGATCGGCGTCGTCTCCGATGAAATTTACGGCAAAACAGAGATTCTACTGTGCTTCAACTATCACAGTTCGTCAACAAAGACTCTTTCCAAAAGATTTCAGCTCGAACCATGCGCAGAGAATTGCAGAGGGTAGGAATACATAGTCAGGTGCCTGTGAGAAAAACTACTCATTTCTGCTCGACATGCAAGAATTCGTTTACTGTGGTGTCGGGAAAGAATACGCTGGATATCTGAGGATTGGAGACGGGTAATGTGGTCGGATGAATCACGCAACACCTTATTTGGCACTGATGGAAGTAGTCGAATTTGTCGAGAACCCCATGAGACTATGAATCCATCTCACCTTACTCGCGCTGTGCAAGGATCTGGTGGGAGTATAATGATATGGGGTATGTTCTGCTGGCATGGAAACGATTCCCTGGTGTTCCTCGAGGGTACCTAGATATACTGGTAGATCAAGTGTACCCTGCAATGTTGCATTTTTATCCTAATGGCGACGGATACTACATGGACAATAATGCAACTCTACATCGTGCCAGAAGTGTTCAAAATTAGTTCGCTGAACATCAGTTTGACTTTCAATACCTTCCCTAGCCACCGCATAGCCCGGATCTTAACACTATAGAAAATGTGCGGGCTAAGGTGGAAAAACGCACCCGACAGCACTCTCCTCTTCCATCTAATTTATCAGATCTAAAAAGCTGCATAGCTAATGTATGGTATTCTCTGGACATAGATGCATTCCAGAAGCATGTAGATTCGATGCCCAAAAGAATCAGAGCAGTTATCCGCGTAAAAGTGGTCCAATAAAATATTGATTTTGGATTTCTAATTGATTGGTTCAGTGTGTGTATACTGCACGATATCTCCCATCATTGTTTTATTTGTTGTGCGAATTGTAAATGTTAGTTGCAGCACCTGATTGTGATACCAACAGTAACTAGAATTCCTGGATTTCGATTCCAGAAAAAATATAGCATGAAGAATTATTGCATGATTTAAAAAGACTTCAATTCTTTAACCAAATCTACTACTCTTACTACTGAATTGCTCGCTCTATCTGAAATCATAAATGAATAGGAATTAAGAAGAATTGGCAATACGTCAAGGATATAATAAAAAATTTCCATAATTTGTTCGAATTTTAATAATGAGACATCAGTTATAATAATTTCAGTTAAGAAACGTAAACTTCAACATGAGTAATGTGAACCCAAATCCTCCTAGAATTTCACATGAATCTACATGCCGCTTCATAAAGCAAAAAAGATCTGATGACCTTCATATTGGCAAATTGTTCATCACATAAAAGCTTCTGAATTTCCTGTTGAGATAAATTACCAGAATTTTTAATAAGTTTTCATTTGAGATACTCATACGGGTTGGAAATATCTGGATTAAGAATAACATCTGGTTCCATTGACACTGCTTCGCTCTCAAATTTGCTGCAAAACGTTGTATTCAGTAGTATTTTCCATTAATGACTTTAGAATGCCAAGTTAAACGTGCTTGCATACATTGTCAACTATAATGTTAGAACATTAAAACTGTAATCGTACTTTCACAGAAGTAATATTAATAATTTTGGAGAAAACTTTCACAAAATTCAGTTTTCAGAGCTTTAAACTTTAAACTTCCAGATGACCCCAGAGATGCATAATTACCATTACAGAAACCTGAGGACCAGAGAAGCTGCTTCAATATTCTAATAAATGAGCAGCGGATTAAAATATAAAAAAGAATATATATTAAAAATATAATGAAAAAAAGTTTAATCAAAACTACATCCATGTAACTATGTCCATGGCCTTAGATTTGTAGCATTTACATACATCAGACTTTTTAAAACATTCTATAAACGTATGTAAATGTGCATGTTCCTTCTGCTATTGAATTTTCACATATTCTGCTCATTTTTCCTAAAAGTGTCATTTTTTGAATAAGAAAATCCGAACAAGCTGCTACTTACTCTCACTAAGAAAAATCAATGTTACCAAAATATATTTTCGAAATCCCAATGAGTTGAACACTATAATTTCCATAAATTTTTGTTGTATCATCATACAGTAACTTGAAATTACTTTGTTTGCGCAATTTAAATTTACATATATTAAAAAATAATACGTGTGAGTAGAATCAGAATAAATGCTTCAATGTCTAAGCTCCTATTAGTAAGAAGAGGCGAGATTCAGAAAATAGCAAATTGAAAAACCTCTACTTATTTGGGAAAAATGTGACGCTGTAAATAATGCAAGTTATATGAGGGTTATCATTAATCAAAGGCTCGTACAGACGTATCATATTCAGGACGTCATAGAAGAGACCTGTGGTATCGCCAATTAACTTTCTATACTCCTAGGAAATTACTCTAAACTGTCTCTCAACAAAAAAAGGATACCTATGCATTATAAGGCCAATTCTATGCTCCGCATCTACAGCCTGGGCGTCGGCCTCAAATGCAAACTTTCGCAAACTTCAGGTAGCATAGAATAAGATTCTGAGAACAATTTTAAATGCTTATTACCTGATGGAAAGTAAATTGATGAATGATGACTTGAAAATCGACCCTGTGGTGCACCACATTACTTAATAAGCATTTCTTTAAAACTGGACTTAGCTGTGATGCCGAAAATGTTTCAAACGTTCTTGGTAACCAAATCATTCCATGAAATAATTCGATCATACCATTTGTTTATCACAAACTTAAAGACCACAACGTCGTAATCTAGCTTTAACTGCCCACGTTTACTTATTTTCTTGAGTGGCGAGACTTTCGTCTTTTTTCGCTTTCCACAGATGCAGTACAGGAGACACATTCAGTAAAAGAGATGCATGCAGTACATGACACATATACAGTTCAGGGGACAATGGCCTCCCTGGTTCAATTGTAACTCTGCGCAATAGAGTGAGAACGAATCAAATGAAGTTCCGGTTTCCCAGTGTATTTGAAAGTTATTTTTATACTGTATATCTTGCAATATGTAAAGGAATGTAGCTTTTCCGTTTTCTAGTCGTACGTGTTAGGTGGAATTACAGTTATAATTACTTTCAAGAGTTTTTCATTTGAGATTCACGAGGCGTCTAGGAGCCAACCAGCGACGGGGCAGTAACGTCGCTAATACTGGTAGTTCGATCTCTCAGTTCAGTTCCAGGGTTGGCTGCACGTCGTATTTTCGTTGTTTTTCCACGTGTAAGGTGGCTGGCTACAAGCCAGTTTTCCCAGAACGTACTCCACGAAGGATTCCCTCTTCTTAGGCAGATATTCCTTGTGTGATCTGCCGTAACCAAATAGAACAGCTGTAAGGCATCTAATATTCTGACTCACGAAGCTTAGAAGTCTCGACATTAGACGTATGTTTCTTCTACAATTAAACTATCTTATTTTCTAATTTAAAATGAGAGAAGCAGAGCTTTTTTATATGAAAATTTAGCTGCATTTCTAAGCTCATTTATAATCTTAATTTCTGTGTAATACTAGAGGAAGAATCTGAAATAATGCCAAAAATGTATTAGAGAAGAAAAATTGAGGTATACATTTAAATAGCAGACAAAGCAACAGTTAAGATGAAACAGGAATGAAAGTTTTCTGAAATACAAGAAATTAAACTTTCAAAATTACTGAAGTTTAATTTTTCAAATTAAAATTAAAAAATAGAAGCGATAACTTCCAATATTTATCTTTAAATTCTTCTCGGTAATAGTTGATATTGTTACGAAATGCGGTAAGATAGCTTCCCGTCAAAGCGGGTTTAGGGTTGTCAGAAAGTGGCAATAAAAAAGAGGCTTGCCAGATTTTGGCTTGAAATCGCCCATATGGCGACAAAATTCGCGATACGCCATAGACGGAGCGAGAACATTCTAGAGCGAATTTTTACCGGTTTTCCCGAGAATGTCCTTCTAAGGCAGGTCAAAAGCTGTGTATATCCTGCCTGTACGGGGAGTATTGTGAGGAGTATCTAGAGCATGTTCAGTTCAATAGTAGTGTTTTGAGCTCAGAGATTAGCTTGAGAGCGACCACACCGAGTTAGGAGCTGTACTTTAGCGCTTTGCCATGAAACTGTCTTCACTGTTACAGCCTGATAGCCTGAAGGCTGTGTTGCTAATTGTTTAACTAGACGCCTGTAAATGTGTTTTTGGCAATGTCCTGAGTTTAAAATTGGCGAATAAAATTGCATTTTGATTCTTTATCAAGTGATGTCCTCATTCACTTCAAATCCACGAAGCCGTAGAACGCAACAATATTAACTATGTACTTAAAAGCGCTTTCTGTTCTTGATTTCTTTTCGTACAACGCACATTTCATTATGCACTAACTCTTAGATTTTATTTGTTTTCCTGCGAGCTTGCATTCTTAATTAGGAAATTAATATAACCCGATGGTCAAGAAAGTTAAATGAGGAGCTTGCAAAATATAAGTATTTTCCCATTTTGCACCTGCCACATATTTTGGCAGTACTATTGTACTAGATTGAGTTTGTGTGTTTAATTATTCTTATTTGCATACACAGGCACATGCACACGTAATCCTCAAATGGTGCTAGCATTGAGTTTTGCCATGTGTTTGGCTTCTCTTTCGCAGGGGCCAGAAAGATGGTGCACGGTACCACGGGAGGTATAGACGTGGCTGTAGTGCGTTGAATAGTCGACAATGATACCGTTGGGGAGGTTCGGGCTTGGCGAAGAATCATCCTATCTTGCCTCGCATTTGTGATCCTTGGCCTTCCAGAGTCTTCATTTCTTAGGCACTTTCCTTGTAGCAACTATTGCTGACAACCTTATAATGCGAGCACGTTCGAAATCATTTAGTTGCCTGTAAGGTCTTCGATATCGTCGTAATGGCATCTTTAGTTGCTTCTTTACGGAATTACAATGGCAGTAACAAAAAAAGGTAAATTTTCCGCCTCTGTTACTGGTTTTATAATTTGCTAATTACGCACTAGAAATGCCCGCTATGATCGCTATTCCTGTTCATTTGCCTTGAAACTTTGATCATTTGTATGTTCGATCAAGATGTTTTTGCATACCAAATTTCGTCACTATCGCAAAAGTCCTTCTTGGCGCTTCGATTTTGTTTTGCAGAAGAGTGTATTTAGCACAGAAGTCTACAGAATACAAAAAGCTTTTAATATGAATTAAGCCAGTGGTCTCAGATTGCATAATCTGGAAACAGCTGTTGAGACAGAACACTTTTTTTTAACAAAATTTAAATACATTAAAAAAAATCTGTTGTAAGAATATGTAGAATTTTGTAGGAATTCTAAGAATATTTTTATTCCGTTTGACATCATTCCTGCTCCTACTCATAAAAAAAAAGAGGGGACATCAAGACAATCAAATGTCTTTAAATATTCTAAAGTCTCAGAGATTCAAAGATTTAATTGTCATTATTTATGATTAATTCTGATTTTTATTAATTGAGTTATTTATGATCAGTAATTTTTTATAATAATGTAGAGTCATTAGGTATTTTTGAAACAGGAGAGGTGTAAAACGTGCAACGCTTTAGCAGGGATTCGAACCCGGACCCCTCGAATAAGTTCCGAGTATGCAACCGTTACACCACAAAGTTATGCTGTAAGGAAGACGAAAATACCTTACATACTCGCTCTTTTAAAGGGCGAGTGGGAATTAGGGGACCCAGTCGCCAAACACTGGTGGGGACGAATTATCATCCACCACCTTTTAGATCGGGTGCCAATGTAGTGTCATTAGGGTTTTTTTTTCGGGGGGGGGCAGGAGAAGTGAAAAATGGGCATGCTGGAAGGAGGGAGAAAATATCTTATAATAAAAATTATTAACTAATTTAAGTACTGACAGAAAATTGTGGTCTAGAAACACTTAGGAAATAGTTTCGTAATGTTATTTCTTTGAATGTCGAAATTAACTATTATAACGGTATATAAAATTGCATGAATGAATGTTCGCGATCGCGTTAATTGCAATTTTAAAACTCTTGACAAATTAAGAATTTTTTCGTTTTTTATTTATTAATCCTTTTTCTTGAAATTATGACATCTCTGTCATCTCTTCAAAGTTTCTTTTTATCCCATCAGTCTTTCCACAATAATGAAAATCTCTCAATTCCGACAAGTCGTCCCTAATCCCAAAATTTTAATGGTATCTCTTCAAGTGCGTTGGAAAATCCTCTTCCCTAGCAATAATAATCCCTAAAAGAAAGCACTCGATCCTTGCAATGAACTTTCAAATTCCCTCTTTCAAATCATAATTACGAATTTCCTTCAGATTTCCTTTATATTCTTACTTTCACTTCGACAGTAAGATAGCAAGGATATGTGCGACATTTAAAATGACGTCAAAAAATTTGTTTCTCAATAGCATCAGAAATAGGCATTATAAAATGACGATTGCACCCCTTTATCATCAGATATCCCTTGGAATATCCTTCCCACCCCCATGGAAAAACGGCACAAAGAGGATTAAGCATTAGGTGTGGAGGGAGTGTTGAAGACGTTTCAATACCATAGCCATGTAGATGGTACTTAAGGGAGCCATTGGAAAATAAGAGGGGATTTATTCAGATATTTTGAAGTTGGATCTTTCCCAAGCATCAATATGCAAAGCAGGGAAGATGGCAAGGGGTTGTGAAAATTTTTAATTTTTTTCTTCCGCAGGTTTTTTTTTCCTCTTTGCCAATTGGAATGTTTTATCATCTTTTTATTTTTTTTAAGGAAAGGGCGATTAGATTTCACCGGCGGAGCTATAATCCTAGATATTTTCTTCTTCACTATTCTGCAAAGATGAAGAAGGAAACAAAATAAAGAATAAAGCAATCGTCAAAACCCTTTCCGATGACGATTATTTCCCAGTCGAGGCCGTTTATCGTAATCGTTTCGTGTGAATTGTCAGCTGGGGGGAAGCTATGGATACAGAGAAGAAAAGGGTTCTGAAACGCAAGGGTTGAAGACGCGCTTTACGAGACAAAATTCTCAGAAGACAAATGGTCTAAGAGTAACTAAATTTTTGGGGATATTTGAAAATCAAATCAGGGAAAATTTTATGCGCTTCTTAAAAAAAGAAGATTCTAAAAAAGGAGTTGATCCTTTATTAATTAACTACGATAAGAACACTTGAAGGCTATATACAATAGAGGAGAAGGCCTTCCTTCGAATGTACTTCCCTCTTACTGTCATTACAACTGAAGGAAGTTATGAAAAATCTCATGCAGCCAGTCTGTTATGTAACCGGTTATGTGTACTTAAGTATTGATTAGTACCATTACTTTAACTAATGAAACATTGATGCCCAAGAAAAGTAGAAATTAGGCAAATAACGCTAAAAGTGTATATATTTTAGTATTTTAAAATTTTTAATTAGTTTGTTAGTGTGTAGAAACATTAGGTTAATTCGAGGCCGGAGAGAGGAAAAATTAGTAACCGCCTTCGCCTAGAATCGAACCACGGACCTCTGGAATACCGACACAGCGTGCAGAACCACTACACCACGAAGGCACGCTAGGAAAGCGGGAGAAATACCTCATAAGTGTAAAAATATTATTTAGTTTTAAAATATTAATATTCGTACAACAATCTGTCTTACAGCACTTTCTAACATATTTTAACACTTTAACAACATTATAATTAACGTTCATTAAATTATTAAATATATTTGGAGATTTATGTTTTAAAATTTATTTACAGCTTGAATTTGAATTTTTTTTTTTTGGGGGGGGGCATTAAAGCCAAAGAAAAAAACTACAGAAAAGTTAACGTTTTCCTCTCTCAGCATCAAAATGGGATGAATTTTTATGTATTCCTTAAAAACATTTAATATCAATCTAATCATAAACATATGTTTTATATCAGATAGCCCTAAACAAAGAGATAAGTTTTTCATAGACTCATAAAATCTTAAACTTTAACCACGCCGAAATCTTGGTTGTGCAAAAAGGGCAGGTTTCGAGAATAATAAATAAATTGATAGTTCCTCTGAAATATTCAGAACATCAACATACAGATAATGATGAATGATCTTCCGAAGATGATACTATCAGGTTCAATGTTTCTTCTAACCTTCTTCGGAAACATACAATGACCTGACTAGAACAGAGAGCTTACTAAAGCTATGTTCACTAATTGTAGTAAGTAGACAGGATACAGACGAAGGGTATACAAAACCCTTTATTTTTTCTTTATATACAATGACTTCCGTACTTCGGAATACAATGACCCTCCACTCGGGGTCTAACTTAAAAGATATCAAAATAAAACTAAACTCTAATTTAACTTTAGAATAAGATTGGCCTTATACTAACAGAAAGCGTATGTAGCACAGAGACTGTGAACACTACAATACGTTTAATTTATCAAGAGGATGAAAACCTCTGGCCTGGAAGGCAAAGTAGCAACTGCGTAACTTCTAAGGTAAGCGGCCTGCTTCGAACTCACGGCTTCCTCTCTTCTGCTTGGCAAAAAGGCCACACTTAAATACTTGGCGTTCGCCAGACAACTTTGCATAAACTCCTTCACGCTTATAATTCTGGCCGGAAGTAGAAAATAAGAAGTGATAGTAAAGATTTAAAATAAAATAAACGTTAGTAAAACTTAAGATCCTTACATACTTCCCGCCAGAGTTAATTAGTTTGAAACTGAGGTCTAAAACGACCTTGTTGAAAACTTTTAGCTCTAGAAACTAACGCGAGGCCAACCTTTTACAGTCATAACTTAGCTGGAAACTAGAAAATTTTAAAAGAAAGAAATTTGTTACAATAGCAGCTCCCGGAATATACAACAATCTTTTTTTCTTTTTCATCTGTACTGCATCAAAACAGGAGCTTTATTCAATTCTGGTTCCTTCCAGAGATCTGGAAGGAAAACTAGTTTAATGAAATGTTACAGAATGACATTGTAAATAGAATATACTTTTCTTAACATTCTTATTTCATTCATGACTATTTTAATTATCTCTCCCCGTGCTCTCTGATATGTGTTGTAAAAACACCAAACACGAATGTGTTTCTGTCTATGTGTTCAACACTTCCTCCTACAATCAAAACACTAATGTGTTAAAATTCAACATACGAGACCTCTTAACACACCCTAATTTCAACTCTAGACCCTGAGGTACTATTCTGAAAGTGGCTAACTCTAAAGTGTAGCGTCAGAGAGCCTAACTACATCATTCAACCTTTAACACATATTCACCATGATTTAATCTTTACAGTCACACGAATAACAAATTTTTAACATTACTTTCACTTTTACCATATCACGGTATTTCTAAACATTCAAAATAACAGTTCACATGTATACAAGAACATATCAAGATGCCGTTAATTTTACACATTTGAAAACATACATTAGTAGTACATTGTTAACTTCTATTCTTTTCAAAGCAAGTGCCAATTCTTTCTACATTGAAATAATACTACATTTCAAAAAGTCTTTCAGACTAAAACTTCTTTCTTGTTAGAATGTTTTAAATAAAATTTATACAATAACTTTTTACAATATTTAAGTCTTTATACAACGCTATTATACATCAACTTTAGTTTTACGCGCGAGTAATTGAAAAACATAATAAGAAAATCGGTCACAACTCATTTCTCGCCCTTTTGGCGATAAAGGTAGACCTCGCATGAGGTAAAACTTCTTGAAATCTGCCACTTGCAGTAAGAATGAAAGATTAACTTAAGTTTGTAAAGTAACATAAAATTTTACTTATCTTTGTAATATTCAGACATCCTTTTCTGGGCCCAGTCTTTAAAGGTGCTGCAGACCGTAGCTTGGTTGATCCTCCTTCTTGTACGGGCTCGCCCTTCAGTGCTTTCCTCTGGAAGCTTCCGTTTTTCACCACTACGGCCACCCTTGAACATCTTCCTTCTGTCCTCTGCTTGTGGTCTTGGCCGTTTGAAGGCAGCTGGTCTTGGTGGAACCGGGAAACTTCTGTCGTGATCCTGCTTGGACCTCGTTGTTGGCCGTTCAAATTTTTCTTGTACTTTTTCCTCCGCCGCTGATGGCCCTTCCGCAGTTCGGCGACTTTTGCTGCGGAGAGTTCTGTCGGATGAGTCAATCTTCCGTTTCACAGCCGGGTTATAGTTGCCGTCCTTTCTCCCGGTCTTTTCCACATACGTCGTCCTTCTCCCTTCTTCATTCTGGGGGTGTTCGTGAACTCTGTTTTTTGGACGGTGGAACGGCTTCTTTTTCTTTGTACCTTCAATTTTTCCGCGGGGCAATTTTCTTTTCACTTGCTTCTGTCTCTCATTGGCTTGCCCTTGTACTTGTCGTTTTCCCACCTCTGGAACTTGTACCTGCGGTGTCTGCCGTACCGGATCCTGCAAAAGATCTGAAAAGATTTGCATTTTATTACGGTCATAGAATGGTTTTATCTGGTCAATGTTTGCGGAACAGGTTTCACCATTTCTTGCCTTTAACACTACAACAGCGTGAGTTATTTTTTCTATAACATATGGTCCTTCAAAGCGTGGAAAAAATTTGGCAGTTTTATCTTCTGGTGCTGAAGAAAGTGAATGCTTAATTTTTAGTACTTCATCCCCTACTTTATAAGTTACTCCCCGTCGTTTCAAGTCATAATACAATTTTTGTTTTCTTTGTGCTACTTCCGTATTCTTTTTCGCTTCTTTTATTAGTTTTTCTATATCACCCATTTTAAATTCTGGGGCTCTTTGTTGCACATAAAATAGTTTATCTAACGGTGTTATAACCTTTCTGCCTAGAAATAACTCAGCAGGAGTTTTGCCCGTTGTATCATGTTTTGCGGTCCAAAGGGCGAAAGCAAATTCATTGACATAGTTATCCCAGCTTTTATGAAAATTTTTAACATAACTACGGATAATTTTCACTATATTTCTGTTGACCCGTTCCGCTATATTTGATTGCGGCCGATACGGGACCATTTTTAAATGACGTATGCCCAGTTTTTGGCACATGTCTTCAAATATATTACTTACAAATTGAGGGCCATTATCCGATATAACTTTTAGGGGCGCCCCGTATTTTAAAATATATTTATTTAAAATAGAATCGGTAGCTAATTTCGCGGAGGCTCGTTTTAAGGGAACAATTTCGGTCCATTTACTAAAATGATCAACTATAACAAGGAGATAGCGACTTTTGTTTAACTGACTTTTTGGGAAAGGGCCCAATAAATCGATGCCGATTATTTCATTTGGAAATTCGGATTTAATACTATTTAGAAACCCGGCCGGGCGGAAATTAATATAATTAACGGCTTGACATGTTGGGCAGGACTGGACATACGCCCTTGTTAACTTTTGCAGTTCAGGAAAGTAGACTGCCTCGCGTACGCGTTGAGTAGTTTTTCGAATACCAGCATGAGAAGCTAAAGGGCTGTCATGGAGCTCTTGCAGGATATTTAATCTAAGACTAGCTGGGATAACAGGTCGAAATTCGTTGTTGGAATTCGTAGTTTTTGTATAAAATAATAGACCATCTATTAGTTCGTAATGGGCCGCCCTATTTCTTATCGCCACAATATCTTGGTGGCTAAAATTTTCAGGATCCTTCAAATACTCATAAATACTTCCAAACTCAGGATCCTTACCCAGTTCGGTTATTACAGTTTCTCGGGAATTTATTGTACACGCTGTCAGCATTGCAATTTTTACGGTATTACCCTGTTCGTCTAATTTAATTCGTGACAGGGCATCTGCTACGATATTTTCCTTTCCGGGGGTATGCTTGATTACCAGATTATATTCTTGCAGCTTGAGTGCCCATCTTATTAACCTTGGGGATAAATTTTTTCCAGAGTACAATCTAGTTACCGCCGCATGATCAGAATATACTGTTATCGGCGCCTTTCCAAAATAGACTCGGAACTTTTGCACTGCTAACAGAACTGCAAGTGCCTCTCTCTCGGTCGCGGAATAGTTTCTTTGTGTTTGATTTAAAGTTCGGCTAAAAAATGCCACTGGCTGCTGATTTTGCGAAAGTACCGCTCCTACCGCATAATCCGAAGCATCCGCTGAAATTTCTAAATTTTCATCCTTTTCAGGAAATTTCAACACAGGGGCTTGCGTTAATGCTTGTTTTAATTTTTCGAAAGCACTATTGGCTTCGGCCGTCCACGAGAATCTTGCCTTTTTCCTTTTTAATTTTAACAATGGCTCAGCGATAGCCGCAAAATCTTTTATAAAGGACCTATAATATGAACAAAGTCCTAGAAAAGAAGAGAGCTTCTTTGCCGTGTTTGGAGTCGGATACTTTTGTACAGCGATTATTTTTGATTCATCTGTCTCGATCCCTTTTTGCGATATTTTGTAACCTAAATATTTTAATTCAGGGGCTGCAAATTTGCATTTTTCGACATTAACTTTTAGACCGGCGTCATTTAATAAAGAAAACACCTGTCTTAAATCCTGTACATGTTGGTCTAGATTATCACTAGTAATAATGATATCGTCTAAATAGATAAATGTGGACTTTCCGAGAACAGGTCTTAACACAATGTCCATGCATCGCTGAAATGTTGCTGGGGCGCCTGAAAGGCCAAACGGCATTCGCAAAAATGCATAAGTGCCAGACTTTGTTATAAAAGCAGTCTTAGGCACGTCCTCAGGCCTGATCCCTATTTGAAAATAACCATTCGTTAAGTCTAAAGTTGTCATAAATTTGGTTGATTTTATGTTCCTTAAAATTTCTTCTATAATCGGTAACGGATATACCGGATATTTCGTTATGGAATTTAATTTACGGTAATCAATAGCGAATCTCCACCTTTTTGGATGCTCCAAAGGATAATCATTATTTTTCTTACATAAAACCACCGGACTAGCATAACTACTTGAGATAGGCGTTACGATCTTTTTACGTAGCATATCGGTAATATGCCATTCTATAATTTTTTCCTTATTCTTATCATACCGGTATGGTTTTTGACGAACCGGCAATGCATCTCCGGTGTCAATACTATGGTTAGTAACCTGGGTAAATCCTGGAATATCACTAAATAAGGAAGCAAATTCACTTACCACTTGTCCGATTCTATCTTGCTCGTCATTAGGCAGGTGGTCGAGATTTAACCTTGGCGGTTCAACCTTTTCTACACGCACTGGTTTCATCGTCAGCTTAAGAGACGCTTCATTAAAATCCAGTGTAGCTTGTGCGTCTGAAAGAAAGTCTATTCCTAGTATTAAGTGTGCTTGCAAATTCTTTACTATAAAAAACATCACCTTTACTTGTTCGTCCTTGATACGGATGTACAAAGGTACTTTACCTACGCACTTACATTGTTCTCCTTGCGCCGCTAATACTGTTGTATTATCCGCATTATATATGCGGTATTTGCGAAAATACTTTCTAAAAAAGACTTCTGCCACACAGGAACACTGCGCGCCGGTATCCAGGAGTGCGGTGGCCGGGATATTATTTACCAAGACTTCAATCTTCGGAAGAGTTAAATTTTTCACCATTACTGTATTTAACTTGTAGGAAGAGGGGTTTTCGTGGCCTTCGGATTTCCGCACCCTCTCGTCAGCAGAAATCCGTTTTAGTTTAAATTATTTTTTCTTTCGGTGCTTTCCTTCTTTCTCCACTGGCCTTGAGACTTTTTTCCTGGGTTGCTATTGAACTGTCGACGTTCGCCGGCTGTTTTTGAATGCTCGGGTTTCCTTGCCCACTGATTCGCTTTTTCTCCGTAGCCATGTGCTTGAGTTTGCTGTAGTCTTGGCGTACCAAATTGGTTTCGCTGTTGATATTGGCGTCTTCTTTCGACGTCCACCGTTCTTCTACTTTCAAACTGGATTGCTAGCTCAAATAATTTTTCCAGTGTAGTCGGATTTCTCAATTCAATAAAGTCTTGCACTTGGGGTAGTAACCTCGGCAAAATCACTTGAATTATTTCAGGATCCGGACGGTTTCCATACAAGAGCTTGAAAACGTGAATTTTTCTTAAAATAAAACTCGAGATGTTTTCCATTCTTTGTTGATATATACTGAAAAGTTCTGTTTCTAATTTCGCACGATCCCTTACAACAGGGAAGGCTTTTAGTAGGGCAGTCTTGAAATTTTCGTAGGTATAGGTGGGACTTCCTGCTTGACCCAAGAGACTTCTGCCGATACATTTGAACCAGTTAAGCGCTTGGCCCCTCAAAGCGCTGGTAGCTAAGGTAACTTTTTGAAACTCGTGCACGGGGTAGAGCATGAAGTGGTCATCCAATTTTTCCAAAAAACTGGTTACCTGTGAGTTTCCATTAAACGTTGCTTCTGGTTTCATCGAAGCGCGCATGGTCTGGACAATATACCCAAATCCTTCCAGGGCGGCAGCTGGCATTTCTGGATTCTGAGCTGTTTCTGCAGGCAGCACAGGTTCTTCTTGAAACTCGGCCATGGTTATTCTTCGTCGGGCGCCACTATCAGGTTCAATGTTTCTTCTAACCTTCTTCGGAAACATACAATGACCTGACTAGAACAGAGAGCTTACTAAAGCTATGTTCACTAATTGTAGTAAGTAGACAGGATACAGACGAAGGGTATACAAAACCCTTTATTTTTTCTTTATATACAATGACTTCCGTACTTCGGAATACAATGACCCTCCACTCGGGGTCTAACTTAAAAGATATCAAAATAAAACTAAACTCTAATTTAACTTTAGAATAAGATTGGCCTTATACTAACAGAAAGCGTATGTAGCACAGAGACTGTGAACACTACAATACGTTTAATTTATCAAGAGGATGAAAACCTCTGGCCTGAAAGGCAAAGTAGCAACTGCGTAACTTCTAAGGTAAGCGGCCTGCTTCGAACTCACGGCTTCCTCTCTTCTGCTTGGCAAAAAGGCCACACTTAAATACTTGGCGTTCGCCAGACAACTTTGCATAAACTCCTTCACGCTTATAATTCTGGCCGGAAGTAGAAAATAAGAAGTGATAGTAAAGATTTAAAATAAAATAAACGTTAGTAAAACTTAAGATCCTTACAATACTTTGAAATAAAAATGTAAGGTTTTCTTCCTCTTCCCTCCGTGCATTTCTCATTTAACTAGAAAGCACGTCCGTCTACTAATCAAAAGGTCCGGAGTTCGACTCCCGGTGAGAACGTTGGACATTTTGCACATTTCTCATGTTTACTTCTCAGAGAAACACATAATAGACTCTATAAGTGGCGCCTGAACTGAAAGGTGGTGAAAGGTAATTCATCCCCACAAGAGTTGACAATAGGAATCTGGCCTTCTCGGTCACCTTTTAAGTGGGGGAGAATGTAAGGTTTTTCTTCCTCCTGAATGAGTGCTTTCGCGGTATAACTGTCAAGCACTTCCAGCTAACAATGGGATGGTCTGGAGTTTATTTCCGGCGAGAGATTACTCAGGTTTCATGTTTCGTACTCTCACAAATCTAATGAATCTATAAAGAAAGCACTCTTGTTTAACTGCAAAAAGAAATGATGAGCATGTAACATTAATTTTTCAGTAAGCGATTATTATTCTTTATAAACGTATTCCAAACTGTTATGAAAGCGAATAGTTTATGTTTACTAATTATGGGTATCTAATTCTATTTTATGCTACTTAATACCATGCAATACAAATTAAACATGCAATAAAAATAACAGCATATGTCTCAGAAATTTATCACCATATTAATGAAATGAAAATAGAAAATTTCTAAATTAAATTTCTCACTTGAAGTACCACTTTACTTTACTGAAAACATGCACACATATCTTCTTTATCCACTGTGCTTTGGCAATACAACAAGCTCTTGCAATATATTTCTGATGATTGGTCTCAAGAAATTTTATAGGTTCTGTCCACCTAGGTAATATAGTGAGTTCTGTACACCTAGGTAATATAGCGAATTTTGTTACCTAGGTAATATAATGAGCGAATATTTAGTCTTTGATTTAAGATAACCATTTTGTAGCACGGAAAAAAATAACTGATCAACCTGTTTCCGAATATTCAAATTATATTGGTGAAATCAAATTCCTATTCATTCAATATCATTGTCACGGGATGTCTTACGATTAATATATTCTGAAAGATTATTCCTTGGAAAAATTCATTCTTTCATGAGCGAGTTATGAAATTCCATCCTCTAGGGTTACTGAACCTTTTACTGCAATTGTCTGTATTTTATAAATGATGTTAAGGCTTAAAATCAACCCACCATTTATTAAATTGTGACAAATTTGGAAGATTTTTCATGTACATCTATGGAAAAACAAATTTTAAAAAAGCCTGAATAATTTATTTAAGAGAAAGAGCAATACAAAGGGGAAAACTCAACAAGGCGTTGATGTAGATACCTGGCGTAGCATCGAGTGAAAAAGTTGGCCCAAATGTTTGTAGGTATCTCAAATCAATCCAAAAGACATTATTATAATCGAAGTGCCACAATCAAAATCTAGTGGATGATAAATGAAAGCAAAATTTGCTTATTAATACATCTCCAGGATGCTCAGTTCCAATGCGTTGGATCTCGTCCGGCTTTTATTCATTAAGCAGCTCTAAATTTTAATCATTAACATGCTAATTCTCAAATTTGACATACGAAGTTTTTCAATGAACATACAATATTTTTTTACTTTGATTTTGTATTTAAAATAATTTATTTCCGCTTGAAATATTTGAAAATTTCTACAATAAAAACGATGTTTTTCAATTTTTATTTCAGATTAAGCTGAAAATAAAACTATGCTTCATATTAATATAAGAGAATTCTAAATAAATTAAGGAATATTTAATACAAATATAAAAAAACAATCCGACGCTGAAGTTTTCCTTTCTTCAAATGAAAAATGTACTTAATTGTCCTACAATGAATGCTCCCATGTAGCACAAAATCTCCGTGGAATATCTTGAAGGTATTACTCACAGAACATCCTCATGACATTCCAGATTGTCCAATTAATCTCCTAAACTTACCTTCATTGGTGCTTAATTTAAGAACTTTACTCAGGAAATCCTCTATAGGTGCCACCGATAGAGTAAATAGCGTTACTAGGATTTAAATCTATAGTTACCACATTCTTAAAACATCCCAAAATATCTTCTTTAACTATTAAACATGTTTTCCCAAGTACTGAATGTCACATCGCAGGATAGGACATTCTCCTATTAATAGAGTAAGGGATGTTATTAAGATTACAGTCCTACTTTTGACATCCAGTGTTGCATCCCAAGATAGCCTCCATACATTCATTAGGTCCCATAGTACGGATTGTTATTAGGATTTAAAACCCTAGTTACCATATTCTTAGGACATTCCGGAAGGGGATGACATTCTCTTAACCTTCTAAATACATCTTCTTGTAGGCTTAATGTCACATTCCAATATATCCTCAGGACCTTTTAGTTTAGTCCTTTCGATAGAGTGCCTGGATGTCGTGAGGACTTTAAACCTACTTATCGCCTTCCAGGGATGTTCTCAAATCTTTCTCCTATAATCAGTACAAAACAATAAGGATTTTGATATTTAAATGCAAAACTAGATTTTTTAATTTGAATTTCAGTTTATTTTAATAATTCTTAAAGAGATAAAAAAAAAGTATGTAAGGAGCTAAAAATGAATCTTCAGTAAAAAACGCTACAAAAAATTGCTTTTATTTTTAAAATTAAGATTAAAAATATAAAAAATATTTCACTGACTTTTAAGGAACCATGTTCCAAATTGTTACGTTTAACACTGCAAAGTTAATTTTCAGATTAATTTATATTTATTCATAATTAAATAATACAGTGAATCATTCAATCATTTTTAAAGATTTAATAAAACATTCTTCTCGAATGTAGTGCATAAATGAATTAGTAGTCTCAGAATGAAAATTTGCATGGAGTAGAACATTTTTTTAAATAAAGATTACATACCTAAATTTTTAAAAATAAAAAAATAAAGTAAATAAATTTTAAAAATAAAGTATACCTAAATTTTTAGCATCATAATAATAAATATAAATTCACAATTTTGCTACATCGATATACAAGCTTCTTTTATAGCTTACTTTCACAATTATGATGTCACTTTTCATGAACTTAACAAATAAAATATTTAACCTAAGTTCAACATTTGTCCTAAGTTCAACATTTGTTTGATATTTATTTTTATTTTTACATGAAATAATTCAATGTATTTTGAAAGCTGTTGGATTCTCCACTGTGTACATCTAAATTACAGTTGGATGTGAAGAATCTTAAGAACTAGTAAGCGAATAATCGCTTGAGTTCGTGAGGTAGAAAACGACAAGTGAGAAGGGTGAAATAACCCTTTATTATTCCAAATAAAGTTCAACAAAACTCCGTCTTGGAGTTGTACAGTAAAGCCGACACTCGGGCTTCAACTTAAGAGACTAAGAAATAAACTAAATTAATCTTAACTAAAAAGATATAGCCGAAGCTATCAAAATTCTAACAGAGTTGGCCCCTTAATGCTAATTGACTACGAAGCTATACGGCCGAGCGTAAACGAGAGAGTAGCCTAAAAAGGCGGACTCGTGCTAGACAGAATATCTGGTATTTCTCTCACTAAGACAGTATAACTTCGAGGTTAAATACCGCTCTTCCTCATTAGCATTCAGACTGATTCTAAAACTACGTTCTGGCCGGAAGTAGTAGGTTGAAATTAAGAAGCGATAGGCAAGGAAGTTTAACTCAAAATTTAACTGTTGATAAAATTAACATAATCCTTACAAAGCAAATTGCTCTAGTTGGTTGATTTATGAATAATCAAATGAAATAAAACTTTTCAATTAAAATTAGTGACAAATTAATGTCGTTCATAAATTATTACTTCTAAATTTGAGAAATCTTGCATCTATTAAATGCTACCTAATGTTTTGTTTTAAATCATTCTCTTCGAACTAAAACTGAACAATTAAATATTATTTATACGGCAAATTTTAGATCAATAATATGAATGTTTCGAATTTTAATATGAATTTTATGTGATTCAGAAAGACCGTGAATGAAATGTTATAGCATATTTTCCATGAAGCCATTAATACATTTTATTCTGAAATTAATTCAACTACATTGTCAACATTTCTAACTGCGTTCTGTTTATTCTTTCAACTAGAAATGTATTGCTTAATATTTCCTACAAAGTCATTAATTCGTTTTATTTTGAGATAAGTTGTATCAAACTTTCTATCCATGTAACGAATTTTCATTTATACTTATCCACTTAATCTCAAATGAAAAGAAAACTATGCAGACTTTCACTATACTGAGAATAATACCTTTGACCCTAGATCTTGAACCTTCCTATATCTTATCAATAATAGCCTATCTAATAAGGAGAAGGAATAATTCCTTTTATATGCTTTTTCCTCCGTGGTTAGATTCCGTGATGAAAACGTGGTCTTCAGACAGATTTATACTGGTATATCTATTTAGACTTGGAAAGTACAAGTTTCCATTATAGTAAGTATAAAACTCATAAATAACAACAGCTGTTGTTGTTTTAACCCCAAATATTATGTCATGAGATCATTGTTATTCATTTAGCTATTATTATTCATTTAATCATTGTTATTCATTTAATCCAGCTAAAAACGTCTCTTATGAACAAACTTTCTTTTATAAATATTTTAAATAGCATATAAATAATATACAAAACCGAAATACTAGCAAAATAAATGTATCTTTATAAACCTTATACGTAAAAATGGAGTCTGTAAGTTGTAGTCAATAAATGTTGAAACTTTTTCACTAATCAAGTTTCCGTGCATCATTACATAGAATCATAAAAATATTATATATACAATATTTTTCTATTCTAATTTAAAAAATGAAGCTAAATACAAATTTTAAAAAATGACTAATAATTTTTATACATCAGAGAAAAAATAACGTATTATTTTACCTTCAATATATTACTGCGATATACCCAGCTGTGGTGAGATAGCTTCCCCAAAAAGCAGGGCTAAGGCTGCCAGAAAGTAGCAGGAAAGGCGTGGTTGTCAGATTTGGCGCGAAATTGACCATTTGGCAATATTTGACGACAAAATTAGTGATATGACACAGACGGAGCGAAAACATTCTAAAACACACTCATAGCGGTTTTCTCGGGAATATGCTCGAAGGTAAGTTAAAGCTATATATACCCTACTTGTACAGGTGCTTAATCTTTATAACCTGATGGCTGTGTTGCTGATTGTTTCAGTGTGTTTATTCGTAGTTTTTCGACGATTGTAAACGTGTCTTTGGAACTGTCCTATGTAATACTTGAGAACAAATTGTGTTTTGATTCTTCATCAAGTGTTATCATCAATTACTCCAAATCCACGAACCTGTGCACCGCAATAATATCAATATTGTTAAATTATTAGATGAAATTAATCTGAGTTCATAGAATATTTAACAACTTATTTTCCTGAACTGCAAATTCATGAATACGTTACAGAAAGTAGTTCAAATAAATTTATTTTCTCAGATATTAAAAATTAGTGCCAAATGCTCTAACAACAACTAATAAGACTAAACTTTTATAAATCCAAATATTTTGCATGAAATATAAAGTCTTTTGAAACTTAATGTAATATGTTATGGCTGTCCAACTTGCATAAAAGACGGGGAAAAAACACATTTTTCAAAATGTAAGAGATTTCGTTAACTCAAATTATCGCATTTTTAATGAATGCAAGATGTTTCATTTTTAAATATGCAAAAAATAACACTATGTACTCTTAAACATTACAATGGATCTTTGCCATTGCCTTTCATTAACCTGAAGAGAAAAAAAAATAATTATTACATGTGAATGTAAACAATCAGAAATAAAGCACATGAAACTGAATATCAGGAGAAAGTAACTTAAGCATTTTAAAATTTATTCGCTATAATCAGGTTAGCGATAATTTGGTTAATTTCTTATAGTAAAGCATGCATTGGCTAGCTTGACTTAGAGAGATCTTGGTTTTCTAAGAGAAACTAGCTTGCATTTACAACACACTAAAGAACACTTAGGATTATCGTGTATTTGTAAATTGTTTTAAATATAATATGACAAAAGAAATGAATTTGCTATCTAATTTTTCATATTTCAGCTCTGAACTTAAAAGTTGATGTAAACTGGTACTTTTGTAGCGTGAAATGTAGAAAAAATTGAAATTGTATTTTTAAAATAATATGATATATCTGGTTTTACGTGCAATTGGATAAATAAACTTTAAAAAAAGTCTGATACGGACACCAGATGACTTCCTTACTGTCTATTAAATTACACCCATTTTTTGCTACACCTTTATTTAAACGTATATCCTCAAATTATTCTAACTTAATTAAACGATTCCTCAAGGCAAGCTGAAAATGACATGAAACCGCAAAGTTTGAAATTAAATATGCAGGTCAGTTTTCGTTGTACGGGAGTCAAACTCTTCTAAGATTATTTTTTCATAACGAGTATAAAACTTTTCCAAATGTAAGTAATGGAACCAGGAAAACGCATTAAAATGTTAGATTTCGTTATTTGTCCAACTTTTTTAATTTAATGCTGCCAAACACTTCTGTAACTGGAAGTGTATGACTACAAGCAGTGATTGGTAAAATAAAGGCCTTGTAAGGATTGGTAATAAAAGACTTTAAGCCGGGTAAGAGGGTGGGTGCTTATATATATATTTGGAACTGCCTAATTGCAATAAAAAAGAAATGTACAGAACTAGATATTATAATAGTCCCATATACAAAATTTCAAAGTTCTACAACTAATAAATTTCGAATTATACGAGATACAACCATACGTACGTACGCACGTACATCGCGAAAAAAGTGCCTTTAGAATCTATTCTAACTATATTTTACAATTCGTTTTGAAACAAAGCGTCCTTTATTCTGCTCATACGCCAATCATCGCGCAAAAAAATTTCCAAATGTATTCGGGAACGGTCAAAATTTATATTTTTGTTGAAATATGGTATTTGAAATTTTTAGCGTTTGCAATATTTCTGTTACTTCATACAAGTAAGTGAAAATGGGAAAAAAGGGTACTCAACTTGTTCTCTGTAAATGGTAGTTTATAATCCGATACCTCAAAAGTTTACCATTCAATCAAAAGTTTAAAAAAGTGTTTAAAATTTCAAAAATCATGAGATTAAAAATAAACTGCAGTTTCATTATGGTATGCAGATTTCAGTTTAACATCTGAAACAATTTTAAGTTAAGCTATTATAATAGGCCTAACAGTTTAAGAATTAGTCTTCGAGGAAAAAAATAACCTGATATATTAAAAACGATTGACTTAAAATGGCAAAGGCAAATTATAAGAGGAGGAAATGTTATTGCAGTATTTCTTTGCAATTATTTCTATTTGGAAACTTGAGTATTGAATTTTTGTGCAATGTACTTGTTAATTAAAGAAACGATTTATTGTTCGTATCGTTAAACGATACAGCTAAGTGTTTATTTCTTTGGACTGTTTGCGCACAATAATTGTAACAAGTAGTTCTATTACGTTGCTGAGACGACAATGCCTTCTACAGGTGTTTTTGCTAAGAAAAAAAAATCTGCGAACTGAAACAAAAACTGAAAAATAATGGTAAGCAGCCTTAAGAAATTTTTAAAAGTAACAAAATCGAAGCTCTTGAAATGTAAATTGGCAACATTTGATATTCATAGGTATTAGTAACGTGTAATTTGGACATATTTCCTGTTTCAACAAACCAGATTTTCTTCATATAATGAAAACAATAATTCCTTCATTTAAGTTTCAGCAGCCCAAACGGAAACGTGATTAGTGACAGTAACTGCCGTACCGAAGGGCCCGGGTTCGAATTCCGGAGAAGGCGTGGATGTACATTGTCTGTCCCTTCATAGGAGTTAATGGTGGCCCACCTATTAGGTGTCTCCATAATAAAGTGACCACCGCTTTCTGCTAGTGGTCAACGCCTATAATGGCTAGTGCCCGCTATTGGGGGTAAAAATTAGTGTCAATAATAAGGGAAAAAATAATGCAATAACTACTACTGGGATGAGACAAAATGCGATTGGCAAAATAATACTTATCGACTGCCTCGATGCAGAATTACCTTATAAAATATTTCTCCGACCTTCTTAGCATGCCTTCCTGGTGTAGTGGTCAGCACGCTCGGCGCGTATGAGAGAGATCCGTGGTTCAATTCCCAGCGAGGGCATTGCTCATTTTTTATTTCTCCTCCTTCGAAATAACCTAATGTCTCTACAGTTGCGCCCGAACTAAAAAAGGTAGTGGATGATAATTCTCCACCACCAGGATTTGGAGACTGGGTACTCTAATCCCCAGTCTCCCTTTAAAAAGGGGAGTATATAAGGAATTTCTCCCTGCCTTCTTAGCATGCCTTCGTGGTGCAGAGGTCAGCCCGCTCGGCGCGTATTCGAGAGGTCTGAGGTTCGAGTCCCGGGGAGGGCATTGCTCATTTTTCATCACTTCTGCTTTCAAAAAATACCTAATGACTTTACAGTGTCGCGCGAACTAAAAAAGGTGGTGGATGATGATTCTCCAACGCCAGGATTTGGCGACTGGATCCCCTAATACCCAGTCGCCCTTTAAAAGGGGGAGTAAGGTATTTCTCCCGCCTTCCTAGCATGCCTTCGTACTGAAGTAGTCAGTACTCTCGGCGCGTATTAGAGAGGTCCAAGGTTAGAGTCCCGGCGAGGACATTGCTCATTTTTAATCTCTCAGGCTTTCAAAAAATACCTAATGACTCTACAATCTTAAACCTTTGATTTGAGGAAAAACACATAATAATTATTAATCTTAATAATTATTTTACAAAGTTATACTACAATAATTTTTATTGCGAAGGTTTATATAAAATTAATATTTTTCTGAATGATATGTTTTTGTTTATTAAATTATTGCATTTCTGTATTGCACCACTAATGTTCTAAACTTAAAACATACCCATGACACTAGTAAGAATCATACAGTAGACACATTTACCTATCTCTGAATGGTTTTATTAACAACGCTTCTCGGATTACTGTAGACGCTTACATTCTTACTAGCGGTAACAATTCTCCGTTCTCACGAAATCCTCATTTCTGCAGCGGGAAGACAAATCGCGGAAGATTACGGCGAAAAACTTTTCAGATTTGAGATGCCAAACCTTTCATTTCGTTTATTTACTTTTTTAAAAGTGCATTTATATTTCTTCCCGTTTGCTTAAAACCTCTTAATATGCATTGTCGTCTGAAGGATGTGGAATAAAAATCATGTATATCATTATCTTCTTTGCCTAAGAATGCGAGAGATTTTCTTTTTTATTTCGCTTTATTTTATTTTATCTAAGCGTTTGAGGGAAAGATTTATTTTATTTAAATCTTTCGCTTTTAAGTAAACGCGGATCGGTTTCGGGAGTGAATGTGTATGTGTGTATGGAATATTAAACGTCAAAAAAAGGGCATGTATTTTTCGTATCTTTTAATTTATTTATTTCTTGAAGAGAATTTTTTTTACCATTTCTTTGCCGGATCTTTATCAGAAAGACAAAAAAAAAAAAAAAAAAAGTGGTGTGAAAAAAGTACGTGTAGGGATGAGATGTTAATAATTTTTTTAATCTCATTCAGAGATATTGAATTAAAAAAATCATTTTGAATAAATAACAACTTTTTTCTCGCCTCGAATGTTTATTAATTGCCCCAAAATTAATTTTCTCATTTGAAATAAAGGATTATGTCTTTGGTCATTGCTCATCGCTCGTTTTTTGATCAATTATGATTCACTACGTTGTTTAATTATAAGCAATTCAGTTTTTTTCTCTCCCTGTTCAAGTATATATAAGAAATTTTATTGGAAGAAAAAAATATATTTGTGAG
Organism: Stegodyphus dumicola; assembly: GCF_044657685.1. Classification (NCBI taxonomy): domain Eukaryota; kingdom Metazoa; phylum Arthropoda; class Arachnida; order Araneae; family Eresidae; genus Stegodyphus; species Stegodyphus dumicola. Next base: position 33,752,931 of record NC_140774.1, read on the forward strand.
AATGCTAAAGCGATTAAACAGACATTTAAAGAAATCCTTTCTTTTTGTACCCTTTCTCAGTTTAACTGGAAATATAATCATTTACTCACAATAACTTTTCCTTTAGAGGTATTTTTAACTGAGTAATAAATATTAGCTTTTCGTACATTATAATAAATAATCATTACAAAAATAAAATATATATGTAATTTCAACTGAAATAAAGCATAGAGTAATTGTGTTAAATACAGTAGATTCATTTTTAACCGGCCTCTGAGAGACTAGATCTCAGGCCGGATAAACGTTGCTGTCACCTATATGGTTTAAGGTATGGACCAAAGACGCGGACCAGAAGAATTCTTCGCTACTCGCCAAGGTAAAATTCGTAGAACTGTTCTGTTGTTATTGTCTGACGAGCGAAAAAATAATCAACAGTTACGTCAAAACAATCTAGAGATAAGGGAAAGAATACCTCCGTTGAAGACTTTCTAAAGAAAACTGGCTTGTATTAACGTTACGCACGGCTAAAACAGCTGATAGATGAAAGTCGATCGGCACACCTGGCCTGCTTGCATAAATTAATCTGGTGTCGTCCGGATCATGCAAATACCTATCACATATGTCTCCTCTACCCGGGACTGGACGTCGAAAGGAACATTTCTCAGAACCCTCACATTTCCAGGAAGCCTACGTAGCTAGGTTACCATTTTTACTTAGTAAACTGAACCGACTTGAACCCCAAGCAGTAATCGATTATCGCTCAGATTCTACACGGGACAGAGCTCCAGACGAAACAATTTCGGTGAAGTTTCAAAATATCCCGATTAGCCGGGGCATCGTTTCCGTAGCTAGGCGGGACTTCGCTTACAGCAGAGCTGTTTTTTCTAGGAATCCTCCGTTTAAACCAGTGCTACCAGAATCTCGTTTCTCACAAAAGTCCATTCTAGCGGGGACCGTCGCTAGGCGTAATAACCCCATAATGCAACACCCCGAAATCAAGACATTATATGGCCATACAAGGGCAAAGTATTTGATATTAAGCTGCATGTGTTGCCTAAACTACATAAAATTCTCTACACACTAAAACTTCATATGTTAAGACATAAGCCACTGCTTGCTGTTCCATAGTATTATGTCCAAAACTACATACATTACGCTAAATGCTAAAAACATACCAAAAATAAATATAAAATTAAACATTAATTCATTTATATTGCACATTGACACGTTACTACGCTTGATATGTGCCAGTATGCAAAGTGTCAATGTACAATACCCAGTCTGAAGATATATCTGCACGGCGAAAACACAAAGGCGCCCACGCAGCCAGCTCGATGTCCTGAATCTGGGTTGAACTGCCAGTGTTCAGCGCTCTTTTTCCCTCAAGCGCTACTGAACTTGATATGCAAAGGAATAAAGCCTATATAATTTAATCTTACTGTAGCAAATGTGTAATTGCTATAACATATAGTATATATATATAATAAGGAGAAATATTGTAGTGAGCTTGCTAAAATATATATATATATATATATCAGATGAAAATATTTACATCAAAATTATGACTTAAATTATCAGTAGCCTCTTAATTCTTCTTTTAATTTTGATGCATCCTTTCTCTATACTAAAAATAGTAATTGCTTATAATAACTTACATTATGTTTAATAAATAAATAAAGTTTAAAAAAATTAAAAATTTGTGTAAATCATGTTACCGAGAAAACTTAACAGCTGATATGATCACCTGAGAAATGATTGAAGAGGAATTAATGGCAACACTTAATACTGTAATCGTCTCTACAAGTATACGGCTTTGAAAATTTTGTGATTTTGCTATTGAATTTATGTAGCGTAACTGTGAAAAAGTGATGTTAATTTAAGCAAAATATTTTAATCGAAATTTGGATACTCTGCGTATTGGAATCAGTAGAAAAACAAAAGGAACCACTAAATCTGGTGAAACGAGAAATAGATGAAACGTAATGTGGAATATTTAAAATTTCAAGATTATTTTAAAATTATTCTTAAAGTAATATTATATATTTGAAAAACAGCTTTTCTTGTCTTTCTTACATTGTTACTTTAACCTTTTTTATTCTCACCAGAGATAATTTATTTATAAATTTCAGCTCTAAAATATTAAGGTAAAATAAAATTCAATAAATCTTTTCTTAAGACCGTTTGGAAAACTTTCAAAATCCCAACTTATATTTTTTCTTTTTAATCAAGCATTGTTAGCGTTACTTCAACGTTAGCGTTATTGTCATTATTGTGAATAAATGTGCTCATTTACTTCCGATGTTTTAAAATCCAGTTGAGTTGAAGGAACTTAATCAAAAGTTTTACTTTATTTTAATGAAATAATATATAGATTTAGAATCATTTACATTGAAAAAGAATCTGATACTTTTTGTTTCGAAATATATCCTTGATGTTTTTCAGTGGCAACAGATACTTTTTTATAAAATTTAAACACCCCAGTATTGCACTACAGCTGGTTTTCATTAGAAGATTTTTCGGAATTCTCTCTGATACTTATTAAAACAAATTTTGATAATTTAATGCATTCTAATAATATCTTCCATTTGCGTATTGCTCTTATATAAACTTTTATTTTCAAAGCCACCAAAAGAAATGACTGCAAGATTCCTGACATTCTATCCATGTGAGAACTCTCTGTAATTGAGAGTTTAGCATAAAAGCCAACCGAAAGCTCACTACTTTAAGTACTAAAGCTCTTTCTCTAAGAGCAAAGCAAATAATGAAATAAAAAAAAAAAAGTGGCAGAAGCCATCGCCGAAGAAGATACATCACCAATAAGTGGCCACAATACTAGAAACACGAAACTGCCGTTCTACACTTTGAACAAACGGCACGTGTTGAAACAGGTGACGTAGAAGTCCCTTGTCTTTGTTTGTCTTCACACATCGGTTGTGCCATCTGTTTGGGTAAAAGTGCCATGAGGGAGAGCTGCTGTCTCCCATGCTTGTTGGTATTGCCAGAACAAACGCCAAAAATCCTGACTATTAGAGGAGAACCAATACGAATTTTGGATTATGCTGAGAGGATTCTACTGTATTCTGAGTGGCAGTTTTAGATGGAGTGGAGAAGCTAAATATCATAGTTCTTTCTGGAGTTGAGTATTTCCTAGGAGGAAAGGAAATGAGTTGAGCTTGCTTACCAGATGGGAATATTTATATTATTGTAGAAGTTATACTATTTTTATTTATTTATTGTTACTGGACCTTGAAGTACAACTTAGTAATTCCCATTTCCAAAAATTAAATAAAAGTTTTCCAGATTTCAAATATATGGTTATTTTTAAAAAAGAAAAAATTATGTATTCATTAGCAGAAATGCAGAGTATTACATAACGCATTTCTTAAATTTTTACATATTAAAATGAATATTAATAGTCTCTCAAATGAAAAACATTTTAGTTTAACCCTGATTTGCAAGTAACTTTTTGCTTTATGTCTCCTCAAAATAAAGATGGAGGAATTAAAAGAATAATATTTTTAATTTTTTAGTTACTAGCTCTTTCTGTTTCATATATTTTGTTGTTTTTTCTTGATGAGTTCCTTCATGTTCTTCTAATGACTGCTACTATTCGTCTAATTCCCAACAAAAGCAGAATTCTGAATTAGTATTTTACTTCATTAATCATCGAGTTCAAACATAATGAGAGTTGTCCGGTTACTTCTAATTACGAAAAATATTTCTTGCTTTATATTAAAAATATTTAACCCTAAATCAAAGTTATAAAATCATAGATCTGCGTTTCTGATACGAATCAGACATCATTTCCTCAAAGGTACACAAATATTATGTAATATATATATACAGATATGATCATCCTTCCATATTTGACTGGAGATTCCGTGTTACTGCTGTAATTTAGAATTGATTTATGAGCTGGGCTATGCAAGTGTAAATCTTAAGAAATAGAATGTCGCAAAATTCGGTATGCATCAAAAACTGATTTGATTGAAATGTTACAATTTAGCGCATATTTGTATAACATTATTTCCTTTAACTTTTTAATTGTTATTCGCAGTGAAATAAATCAACAGTCATGTATTTTTCTAGTGGGTTTATATTAGAAATGTCACTCTACCTTGCACGGGTAGCGGAAGATGAATTCCAAATTAAACTACTCTACTCTAACAATTTCGTTTGACTTTCTTTTACGTACAGGTAAAGGAGCTAAAGTTTGAATGCAGGTTCTAAGTAACTTCCTCTATTATCGGATCACTAACTGTTTAATATTGGAGCATTAAAATAAGAAAAAGTAAAACAAATTTCAAATTAGTATTTTTTTTTTTTTCTGTCCAACGGAATAGTAAAATATCACTATTCAGAAACATATTATACCAGTTATTTTTAGCGTCATAAAATATGAAGTAATATAATATTTTAAAATTTATATGCAGTTGTTAGAAGAGGAATAAAAATTGAAAGTTTTAAAAATCAAAATTTGTACGTATTCTAATATATGAAAACCCTAATTTGACTTGTCGTTCTGGATTCAGACTGATTATATTTATAAATCACTGTTTTTATTTTGTCAGACTGAAACTTGAACATTCAAGTGAATTATGACATTTCTTATGGGATATATTAGCTAACTTGGAGAATTAGTTAACATTGTATGAAATCAGTTATAAGGTATTTCTCCCGCCTTCTTAGCATGCCTTTGTGGTGTAATGATCAGCACACTCCGCCCGTATTCGAGAGGTCCGAGTTTCGCGTCCCGAACAGAACACTGCTCTCATGTCTCCTGCTTCGAAATAACGTAATGTCTCTACTGTATCGTCCGAACTAAAAAAGGCATGGTGGATGATGATTCTCCACCACCAGGATTTGGCGATTGGGTCTCCTAATCCGCAGTCGCCCTTTAAAAGGGGGAGTATATAAATCATTTCTCCCGCCTTCATCGCATGCCTTTGTGGTGCAATGGTGAGCACGCTCGGCGCGTATTCGAGAGGTCCGAGGTTTGAGTCCCGGCGAGGGAACTGCACATTTTTCACGATTCCTACTTCGAAATAACCTAATATCTCTGCAAATGAATATCGAGCAAAACGAATTACGAGCAAAACCTTTTCAAAAATTACAATATGCGAAACTTATCCAAATAACTAAGCCAAACTTATCCAGACAACTGCGAAAAACTTATCCAGATAGCTGTGCAAAAATTTAGACACTTCTATACGTGATAATTTAAGTACTTTTACACTTATTTCTCTATCTCTCTTTTCAGTACAGCGGTGACAGACTTTCAGGAGAGATAGAACACCTAACGATGTTAGTTTAGATACACCTAAACGATGAGAAATCGCATAGCAATACATGGTCGGAAACGCTTTTCTGGAGCGGTAGTGACGACACAAAACGCAAAAAAAGGAAGGACACAAACAGGGAGACAAAACATGTTTTATTATGTTTAGTACAGCATAAACTTGCAAATAAGAATAAAGACAAACAATGATCGTCATTAAAGAAGGTGTTCGAAATTATGACCCCAGGACCGTAATGTAGGCCTCACTTCTCTGACGCATGGAAGATCTGCATCACGAATGGAAGATCTCATGGAAGATGCTTGACGTGCGGTTCCTGCATTACGGTCCGAGTCGCAGTTTCGAACACCTTCTATGATGGGGATCGTTGTATCTTTATGTTGGTTTTTCTTTGTTTTTGTTGTACTCAGAATAATAAACATGTTTTCTCACCCCTTTCGTGTCCTTTCTTTCTTGAATTTTGTGTCGTCTCTACCGCACCAGCAAAGCGTTTCCGACCGTGCATTCCTACGAGACTTCCCATTGTCTAGGTGTACTCTATCGCTCCTAAACGTTTGTCCTCTCTGTGCTCATACACGCTGTATATGAATATAAATATTCGTATGCATACATATGCAGACAGATAATGAACCTTTCCGTGGCAACCATATCGTGTAGACAATCATCCTGAAAGTGATTAATATTTTTCAGAATATTAATATACATATATGGATACTGAACATCATACTGAGCATCGGTACTGAAACCTAAAATGATTTATTATATAAAAGACCAAAATTATTTGAAATCATATGTGATCACCTTAAAATACATTCATTGCAATTTCACATGAATATATGGCAGAATATTTGATGAAGAAGTATGTTATGGAATTTGACTAGAAAATATTTTTTCATCAAATGCGCAGTCACGTATATTTGACGAAAATCCTCGTGGTGATAACTTTCTGTAGATGGCAAGGACGTTCAGAATTTTTTCAAAGCATATACAGAACATTTCTCTAAGTCTAATGAATTTCAGGTATATGGTTTGGTTTATTGAGATTACAGCAAAGAACACTAGAGCTATCTGCCTAAGGATAGAGATGCCTTCGTGGAGAACTTTCTAAGTGAAATTGGGTTGTATACACGTAACACATGGGGAAATCCACGAAAACGCGCATGCAGCCAGCTCCATTGCCTGGAATCGAGTACAGGAGTGAACAACCGGTGTTCAGTTACTTTACGTCTCGGCCGCTGGTGTGCGCTTTTTACGTATATATTTGGTGTATTTTACGTACAGTATGAAAGCAAACACTTTCTCCCCTAAATGCTAATGCGTATTTAATGGCTAAATGCGCATTTAAAGGAAATGAAGGAATTTTCTTTTCATTTAATGTATTTTATTTCAAAAAGATTACGCAGTTAAAATGCTATTTTTTCCCATGAAACAAAATACAAACCGCATATTTTTTTCAATTAAATTATAAATTATTTTTTACTTATTACTTATTCCCTTTCTGCTCATTTTTATTAAACAACGAAATAAATTTTTATTTATGGAAACTCTAAAGTTTAAAGCGTAATCTTGCTTTAACTTTTTATATGTTAAATTAATTAAATAATTATTTTTTATTTTCATAAATTAAAATACAAATTTATTTCAATAAACCAAGACTTTTATTTTTTTATAATGTAAAATAATAAAATTAACAAAATACATATTAGTTCATTTTTAAACTCATAGTTTGGAATAAAATTTTAATAACTGCCTACATATTTGCAGTCATTAACAATCATTAAATTGTTTCTTAATAAACTGATTAAAGTTCGTGTTCTTTAATTCTATCAAGTCTAGCTGACCTGTATAATTTTCATATGACAACTCAGTTTACAAACTTATGTCGAGCTACCGTTGCCGATAATTAATCAAAATCATTAAATTTCAAATCAAAACCTGAAATGGAAAACTGGATGACAATACATATTTTTAGTATTTAGCAAGTTAAATATTATAACCATAATTTAGATTTACAAACAAGTAAAAAAGAAGAAAAAATGCACAAGAATTAAAAAAAAGTTTTGCAGACTAACAACATAAATAACAACTTCAAATAAGCATTCATATTTACAGAAATATATAGAACTTAATCTGTTACTGAACAAAAATAATTTACGAGAACTACCTAAAGAGAAATAACCAAACATTAAAATATTCAAAGAGAAATAATCTAAATGTAATATACGTAAAGAGATGTACCTGAGCAAGAATGACCTGATAGTATTATATCTAAAGAGAAAACATTTTCATAAAATATGTCATAATTTCAAAGTAAACGTACCTAAAGAGAAAATACGTTTTAAAATTTTCTGCCTTATTTTGAAAATATTTCTAATTAGAAATACGTGTTTAAAATCAATAATGCTATTCTTCTGATCTTTTAAATGGGAATTACAAGAGTTGTGAGTTAAACTTGCTTACACAAATCGTATAACTCAAATAGCAAACTGTTTCGGTACAGAATATTAGGCCTAATATAATCGTTGATGCGTAACAACAAAAACTAAAGTTAGCTTCGTAAAGTAGCGCTAAATCCGAGTATAAAGAGACTTTTGCAGGTGTACAGCAACTGGCTAAAATCAACTTAGCACTCCAAACCCCACTTGAAGTCGAAGCAGATTTGAAGAGTCCAGAGTTCCTGAAGTGTCGTTTGCTACTAAAGAGGCCACTTCGTACAACAGCCCTCCCTCTGCAATTTCAATATTCTTCTTTTTAGGCATCCTGGAGGTCAACACAGCTGGATCGTTGTCTATGGCTCACGTTCGTCACTCCTCCTTGAGCTATAAAAATTTGCTTCTGATAGATTGTACTCCAATTCAAATTATTGTACCCTTCAAATGGCTTTAATTTTTATAATATTGTTTCTGGAATAGTTTCAGACTTTAAATTTATATATTTGATAAACTTTAGATTCCTTCTGTTATTATTGAAAGTCAACAAATTTATTCGATTATTATTTATTCGAAGACCTTCTGTATATAAAACACATATTACTTTATTTATTTGTCAAATACATAAAACCATATTAAATTACTTCCTTTTAAAAACATATATGGGGCTTTCATAGTCTTTTGCGTAGCATTTATTAAATGATAACACACAAAGAGGCAAAATACCGAGCATAAATTATAAAAGCATCTAATAAAATTTATTTTATTTGTAAGATAAATACATAAAACAATATTAAATTATCTCATTCTTAAAACATTTAGGGGATTTGATAGTCTTTTGTGTTAGATTTATTAAACTGTTAAAGTATAAAGGGCTGAAATACCGAGTGTAAGTTATAAAATCTACATTTGGCTACATTTATAGCTAAGCTACAAGGTTTGGTATTAAATTTGCATGTTTATTAATGCATGCTGAAATATTACTCTATTTAAATATACCCTCAAAGGCCAGTGATTAAAATCACTGAATACTGGCAGTATCGCACAGAGTTAAATCGCGAAAAATGGGCTATTTGTATGGCTGTTTACTTAATTTTCCCCGTTTGCTACATAAGTAAGAAACCCGTTTTCCCTAGAAGGTCCTTCACGAATTCATCTCTCCCTTTAGGCGGATAATTATCTTGTTCTATGCAATATTCAAATTTATAAAATAATAATAAATAAAATAAAATAAAATCTGGAAGGTTTCAGATTTTAATTAAAGTTCAAAGGTTTTTTTTAACATTTTGTGTGTTACCTTTATTTTTTAAATATCATGTTCTTCACATTTAAACCATAAAACTCAGTTCAAGAGCAATATCTCAAAATAATTTTAAATTGAGCATATCTTTAGAATTTCCGATACACAGTCTCACGCGCTGGAGATAAAAATGTTTTTTTCTGTACAACGTTGCCATCACTCGCTTTGAATTGAAATTCACCGCTGAATGTCGACATTCTCCAGATTTCGGTGTTTCACCGTAACATATGTTATTCATTAAACTGTGAATGCTTATGTAAAAGAACCTTTCTGTTTTAGTCCCACTTTCATTTTCATTTTACTCTAATGGAATACATTTATAATCGAATCAATTTTCTTGCGTTAATTATACGTAATTTATTAACTATAGTTATGAAGATGCAATAAAGCAAAATTTGGCTGGCATTATGTAATTTACCCACATTCCAAGAAATCTCATCCTCACCATTAAAGTGATTGAAACCCGTCAGCAACAAACGCACGGCACATGGGCATCTTGTGCGCATGCGCAGAGCAAGCACCAATAAGAATCCAACTGTCAGCCACGTCATCACGATGGCCGCCGAAAATCAAATCGCACTTTATTGACACCTGGCGCTAAAAGCTTAAACAAAGTGCTGTATAATAGGGGTTTATACTAATCCCTATTGATCTAGTTCATTCACGCTTTTCTTGAGATTCCTCTTCCCCCTCACTCTTTTCTCCCCTTCTAGTTTTTCTCTGCCCTATTGGTGGATTCGATAGGGGTGAGCATAAGAGAAGACATGATTCTAGTTTTTCCCTAATTGTCACACTACAGAACTGTCGTGTCAAATTCACTGTCATTTCTATTCCCGATACTAGGGTAGCTGTACTCAGCACTCGATACACTCAGCTACTGAGTAATGTACAATTCGGCGTCTCATCAGGTAAGTGATTGATAATTTCACTTTGAACTAAGGAAGTTTAGTTAAGAGGAAAGGATGATTTAATTAAAACATTTGCAGCTGCATCCCGGAACCAACTGAAATTATTTTATATTTATGTTTGGCTGATTCTGATACATGGCTTCTTTATGTGCTAGGATTTTGAATTGCTACTTAAAAACATATGAAAGCACCCTAAATATAAATAAGCACACATAAGTAAGCTTTTAAATAAGACACAACTGTGCTCTCAAATACACTGTAATTAACGTAAAAAAAAAAAAAAATTATTTATTTTGAAAATCAGAAAAGAGCTTTATTCAGCTTATAAAAAGTGGAAATCTTTGCTGTTTTAAAAATTAATGACTTCGTAAACATTATAAAAGGAAAACGAGTATTATTTTTTTATCTCAAAAATAAATATAAAGAATCATGAATTGCAGAACTTAACCTTTACTAAAAACCTTTACTGACCTTTACTGAAAATTGCTTTAAACAAATACTTTATCTGTACGTTATAAACTTGGAAAACGAATAAAGGTTGCAGTTTAGTAATAAGGGATAATATTTTAAGTAAAATATTTTTTCTGTCTGACTTTTCATTCGCAGCTGCTAATCTAGTTTAATTTATATGTACTTTTATTCCATCCTTTCTTAAATGGCATACTAAAAATTATTTCTAGCAGGATGGATTTATGTATGACAACAAAATAAATAAGAAGAAGAAAAGAAATTAAAATTAAAAAAATTCTCATTCTTAACAGATAAAGTTAAAATGGAGTAACAGATAAATTCAAAATTTCACAAAAACCTGTGCTTTTATATTATATCAAACGTTACATGCGCGGAGAAGAGATATATGAAATTACTAAAACTGAAAAATTGTTTTAAATTACTAAAACCATGACACAATCTGAAGATAAATTTCAAATAAAACAGAAGAAATAACATTTGCACAGTTAGTAATGGGATTTATGCTGTCATTTGCTGGCATGTGTTGGTATCACTGTAGGTTCTGAAATTGATACAGTGGGTATAAAAGGAAGAAAAAAGAGAATTAAATGTTATTAAAATATTAATCTGTGTGTTAAATTTGACATGATATGCAGAGAAGCCATAATATGTAAATAAAATTATATAGAGCATTTTATCTTATCTGAGTTACAAACATTTTTAAGCTAAAATAAATGTATAGAATTTTACTCATCCTATTCAACTTATTCGTATAAAAATATGAATATTCATTTCGTTATATGGTGGCAAAAAATCTAATTTGTTTATAAACATGTATGTGCTTAAAATATCGTTAAAATTTGAGTTTTTACCGATAAAGTAACTTTTCATCTTATATTAGCTTTAAAATATTTATGCACCTGCAATATTAAGAGCAGGGAATTTTTATTCCCTAGTTAAGTGTTAAACGGAAGTAGAAAAAACTTACGCTGATTTTTTTGGTATGCAGATTTCTGATGAAACTTTATATTTTACCTTTCTATTAGTTTACAATTTTGAATTTTAAGTTTGAAGGATCTCATATTGTATTGTTGTAACATCAAATGATTACTTTCTAAAACTATATTTTAAAAAAGTATTACAAACAATATTCAATATAACTTATACTAAAAAATACTTGTAATAATATTCAGTATAACGTATACTAAAAATACCTGTAATAATTAATTTAATAATACTTGTAATAATTATTTTAATTCTGCCTTTTTTAAACTAATTTTTGTAGGAAACAAACGAATAGCTAATAAATGACGATGTGGGTAGTAATAATAGTGCATTTTATATTAGTCATTCTAGGAAGTGTAAATATTATCAAATATTATTTAGTCATTATGGGATGCAGTTTTAGAAATACATCAGTCGGTATTCGCACTTTTAGAATGATTCAAAAATTGCTTTAGGCTCTTTTAGTAAAGTACATGCAACTTTTAGAGAAATTTTTATATCTTTTATATATATATATATATATATATAAGTGCCTTTAATAAATAACATGAAAATTGCTTTTTTAAATATCAGTAGATTTATCAATATATCATTTAAGCTCAGCTTTAACATTTGTAACATATCAATTTACAGTATTACATCTTGAAATAAATACAAATTCGGTACAACTTACTTTCAATCATTAAAATTAAAAGATTGCTTGCTTAATATCTGCACATTACGAAGCATATAATAAGCTATATAGTTTTCAAAACAATGTGCTAAAATAATAAATAAGCAGAAAAGAACGCAAATGATGTTAATTCTTACTTAAAATTGCTTAACTTAAATTTTGGTTATTCGTAAATACTTCTTCAGCTTAATTATAAAAGTTTGTTCCTAATCAGCACTTTGGGGTTTTCCTAAAATGTACAACTAGTGTTAATTAAGTAATTAAAATTGGCTGTTGGGGTAACAGCTTATAAAATTTATATCAATAAATTTTTATTAAACGTATATCATAAAAAGATAAATTTAAGAAATATAAATTTTAATTCATTAAGCCATGAACATTTTGATCATAAACTATACGTTAACTCTGATCATAAATTATAGCATCAATGGTAATTTAATGATCCTTAATAGTTTGAGATAGAAATGTTACATCATGTTATTAGTGAATTTTACAGAAATCTATGGCCTTCTTGCTGAAAATTATATGAACATTTCGTTCAATACCTTAAGTAAATGTTCATTATATGTTGCAAAATAAATTAATAAATAAATAAAAACAATAAATTTCATTTCTAAAATGTCTTCAAATTCATTTATCAGCAATAATTTCTATCAAATTAAATAATTTGTTATTATGATTCTTGCATTTTTCCCACTTCGCTGCTAATTCTAATGTGAAGCTTATTTTCATCTTTTAAGTTAATACTACATATTTTATAATGAAAAATAATTGTGAAAGAATTTATTGCCATTTCATTGATTCTATAAAATAATAAAATTTGATTAGAAACTGCATCAAAAACCGTTACGAAGCAGGAATTAAGTTTTTAAATATGAATAAATTTAGAAACTTAAAAGTACATCATCATGAAAACATCTTTAAATGAAAACTTAAAAGTACGGTTTGATTGAAAAGGATTTTCTTTAATTTTTCATAAATATAAAAAATTAATTTTCATGATACATATGAGCACTGAAATAATTTTTTTTCTGTTAAACTTTAAATTTAGAAATAATCATTAATTTTATTTCTTCTGCTCTTAATTTTGTTCAACTTATTGTATTTAGAGTTAAATCCTTTGCTAGAAAAGAAACAGTTTACATTTCCAAAACAACTGAGTCTTTTCTTAATTTTTCAACTAAAATTACATTCTCTTAGGTCAATTTGCATTCATAAGCCATTCTTAAAGATTTATACTATTAAAAACCCTCGGCTGAATTTCAGGTAATGAATTCGAAAGAGAAAAGAGACTTTTTGAGACAAAAAATATTAATAATTAAAAATAACACCAGATTCGTTTATTTAAACTAATCAAGTATTTGTCTCAATCAAAAGACAAGTTAGAAATAAGATACAACATCATTCTTCTCTCGTCACCAAGTGGAACTACATTAATAAAATACATATTCAGCTTTTAAAATGAGAACCGAACTCCCTATGAATCATGTAATTCCCTTACTCTTGAGTACTTTTGAGTGCTAATTTAGATCGCCTTAACTTCCTTTACTCGAATAGCAGGATTCTCAACAATATCCGCAACGACCGTAGAGTTGATTCAGCACTCATCTTCGGAGCTAAAGAGTAGACTCTATCACTTAAGTAACTTTCAACCCTATTCTTGTTGAAACACTCATCTAAAGCAATCATTAGAATATGTTATCAAACCTCTTTCTCCTTCTTTGAATAAATATTACAAATTGCTTCGAAACAAATATTAAAAATATAATAAATTTTCACTGTAAATTGTGTTAAGGATCTTTCTAATGAAGTCATTCTCACTGAAATATATTTACAATTTAAATGCATGTTATAAATTAAGAGTATTAAGAAATCGAATAAATTTTGTGCATATATATTGACAAAGTTATAAAAATATGGAATAGTAAAATAGCATGCAAGACATTTGTGAAGTTGCTCTTAGAATTAATTGTTTGCTTTCCTTTAGAGTTGAGCTGCGATGCGGTAGAGTTGTTTAGAATTGAAATTTAATATATTAATCAACGAAGTATTAAGCGTGTCGTGTTAAATATCTTGTGGTATCGTCGATTTTTGTCCACGATCAAAACTGCCAAGCCTTCTGACGTAAAATTATTTGTTGTTGCAAATAAATGATTTTACATTACTTTCTTCATATGTTTTGAAGACAGATCTCTTTAAGAGAACACAGGAATTGAATTAGAGACTGAATACCATTTTTTATTCATTAACAAATTATCTACCAGTTAATTACTAACTTTTCACTGTTTGAAAATATTTCAATGAACCTATTCATGGCGATAACTTCCTTAAGATGATCCCATCTAAATGTAAGAAATATTTTCCTAAAATATTATAACAGGTTGGAAACGTCAGTAGTTGTCTTAGAGAACTTTACTGTAGAGTTTTGATTAAAATCAAACGATAAACTGCATGATTGATGAAATTTCCCCAATTGCTAACTTTGTATTCCAAATTAAAATTAAGCTTGTATTTTCTCCTTCAAAGAAACAAAAAGGCATCCACATGAGGCAATGCTTCTATGGACTCCAATAAACAGCCCTGCAGTATTGGGTAAAAATCTGTAAGATATTTTATGTCAATTAATAAATTATTATGATTCAAGCCCTTTATAACTTTCTTTTCCGTATTCCTCACCAGAATGTAAATTAGATTTGTCTGTTAAAGTAAGCTAAGTGTTTTGAATGGTTAGATAAGGTTTTCTGGCAACAGTGTCTTGCTATTACTTATTCTAGCCATTCCTGCTTAAAGTTATATTTCGACTTTAGCGTTTTGTTAACCGATGTTTTAAAATATAAGTCTTATACTATGTTATCAGCTTTTGAATTTAATTGTGTGTTATGTTAATGTAAATATCCACAAATAGTGGAAGTTTCGTCTGTAGTACAAGTTGTACCTGTACTGTTCAACTTTAAACTAAATATTTTAATCTTCTCGAATATTTTATAAATTGTTTAATACGTAAAGATAACTCAAAATTACTCTAGTGTAGTCTACAGGATTTGAACTCTGGCTTCTAATTACAAAAGAAACCCTACAAGCCCACTAAACTTTTCAGTATCAAAATAAAATAGTGGAACACCCTAGACATGAAATAAAAAAACATAAAAAAATAGAAAGTTTCAAATTTAAGATTTTTTTACCTAAAGTTATGATTAATATTAAAAAAAAGAGTAAAACTGTCAAGACTTGTACGAGAAATGTAGTCATCTGAAGAAAATGTTAAAGCCTGGCTATTGAGAAAATAATGAATAATTTTGGTCTAATTGCTTCATTGATCAAACATTTTTGCATATCTCATACATCAGAAGTTTTTAAACTTGCCAATACAATGTTTTTCTTTTTTTGACGGCTTCCTGAACAACTTCGACTTTTTAATAAACATATGTTAACGATTAATACTATATAATATCATAGTCTCATGTTAAAGTTAAGCAAAACGGATAGGCATGTTAAAACAATAACACAGAATAGAATAATAATATTGCATAATATTGCGATGTGTAATTGTGCACTATACAAGAATACAATATATAACAAACAAGTAAATAAACATAATGTTCCAGGATTTCTTCCATTCCCAGTAAACAAAGCGCGATGTCTCATTTGAGAGACTGTGCCTTGCAAATGCAATACAATGCATTTAAATCGCAAAACTAAGAGAGTGAAGCTACGTGTCACATTATTTAATAATATGAATTATTATATTGCCATTAATATATCTTTTTATGTATCTCCAATCAGACACTAGGAAGAGAATTTAAGATTCTGTTGAATTTTAAAAATCGTGGAAGTTCATTGATATCTACTTAAACATATACTTTACAGCAAAAATGAATAGAAATTAGGTAGGAAATAAACTAATATATAGGCCTCTTTTCATACAGCAATAGGTAAGTAGACATAAATATCTTCTAACTCATTTAGCTATAAATAAATAAAGATACATATTTATTTATTTATTTAAAGATACATTTAAAATTTGTAAACTAAATTTAAAGGTTTTCAAGACCAGGAAATGTTATATGAAAGTAAAATATTCGGTTTTTGATACAGCTAATTCCAAAAATACACGTACTTAAGCATAGGATCATATGGAATGGGCAATCAAATCCGTGATTTCCATGAATCATGAAAATGTTTATGTTTTGAAAACTTGAAGCTTCACATTTTCCGTCATTGAAAACTTTCGCATATTAACATAAAAATGGCAAAATTGTAACTAAAAAAGAAGGATCTTTCTAATTAGCAGTATTCGGAACACAAATACCAACTCGAGGTTACCCTGAATGCTACACGTTATTTCAATATGTCATCTAGCAAAATCTGTCGGAATTTTTTGCAAATCGCTGACCATCTCTTCCTTGAAAATTCAACAAGTTCTGGACATTAATACTAATGGGTCCTGGATATTTCTAGGAAATTTTGCCATTATACATAAATACTGCGCTAAACACATAACTCCGGCTGTTAACCAAATTGAGCTACACAGCCACGGTTATGAATTTTAAGCTATTAATTGAAATCTGCACTGTTATTCCGATATGTTTTGTTAAATTTTGTAGAGAAAATCTTAAATTTGAAGAATTTTAATCATGTACTTCATTTGCTACATATCATCTTGTAGAGATATTAGGTTATTTCGAAGTAGGATCCCAAACACTGATGACAAATGAACACACTTCTTCCAAACACAGATGACAAATGAACAATGCCCTCACCGCGACTCAAACCACGGACCTCTCGAATACGCGTTGAGCATTCTGACCACTACACCAAGAAGGCATGCTAAGAAGGAAGAAGAAATACCTTATAATCTTAGTACACGCATGTTTATTTTCAAAGCTCTCTTCTTAAACCTATTTTTACATTAAAAGCAGATTTCAGTTTTGCTTAAATTAAAAACTTTGAAAATAGGTAATTTGTTTTCTTTTCTTTTCTTCTCTTATAACTGAAAAGAAGGATTCGAGTGATTTGAGTTTTGAAAAGATTCGAGAAAATTTAGAGTTCATGTCCGGAGGTAATCCCAATAATGATCAATTTGGATTATAAAAAACTTCCAAAATGTGCTCCCATGTTAATAGTAGAAAGTGGAAAACTTCTTGACTGTAAAGTTTTCGCTTTCGAAAACAGAAATAATGTTGCGATCCATAAAATCTGCTGTTGATTTAAAATTTTTTCTCACTGAAATTAAATATACGATGTCAAAAATTACTTTAGTAAGCAAGATAAACTTTCATATTTTCAGGACGGCATCCCAGGATATCCAAGTACGTATGCTACTCTTGGTGGCTCCCGATATTTATCCCTGAGCTCTTCTGCTCCCTTAGAGACTGTATTCCGTCCGGCAGCAACGTCTTTCTATCAGCCCTACGTGCCATGGTTGGCAAGGCCATATACATTAGAAGGTTAGTTTTGTTACACTAAATAAAGGCATAAAATGCAGGTATATTTGAGGGTT
This sequence comes from Stegodyphus dumicola, assembly GCF_044657685.1. Classification (NCBI taxonomy): domain Eukaryota; kingdom Metazoa; phylum Arthropoda; class Arachnida; order Araneae; family Eresidae; genus Stegodyphus; species Stegodyphus dumicola. The sequence continues at coordinate 33,770,472 of NC_140774.1, forward strand.
TTTGAAGAAACTTAATGGCAAATTCTTCAATTCATGTGTCTCAAATTATAAAATAGTTAATACAGATTGAAGATGAAGTGAAAGGGAGGACTGAAGAATTTTAAAGTAATTTTATGTAATGCCTTAATATTTTTTTGCAATCATAAACTCTGATAAAATTACTGGTGTTTCAGATAGTTTCGTATTTTTCATTGGTACGAAAATATTTCCTCATATGAAATATCAAGCTCCTGTTTTAATTTATTCTGATTTTAAGGACGGTAACTTTAAAGTGGGTAACGTGAAAGTTATTGTAAATGCATAAAACAGAACTACAGAATCCTAGTTCTCATCATATTTCTTTACTTAAATCCATTGGATAAGGAAAAAAAAAGCGATGTTTTTCAGCATATGTAATAGTGTTTACGTATAACTTGTGGCAAAAGAGTATACATGTAAAGGAGCTGTTGCAATTTTGAGGGGGGGGGGGAAACAAATGAAAATAAAAATGCATTATTCCTAAGAAATTTATGTATAATGGGAGCACTAAAATATAAATCCAAACTTTTTAACTGGTTTTAAGTGACCAGAAATTTATTTTTATTTACTATTAGACAATTAAAAAATTTTATAATTTTATTGCAGTTCTTCTTCCAAACACAGGGTGCAAATTTCAAACTTCAGATATTTCTAAATTTATTTCTATTTTTATTTGTATCAAACTGTATGTTATTCAATACTTTTAATTTTTGAAATTCAATGTCATTTAATATGCTCATTATACTGGAAAGGAAAACGAAAATTATCTGATTAATGGTCACATAGTTGGAAAGCGATATATTACAGCTTTTGCAAAATAAATTACAACAAAAAGAACAGATCGAAGAATAAAATTGAAGATACTAATAATTAGCAGCAAGAATCGGAGTTCTTGTTAAAAGATGCGATTCTTATCACTAGTTCTTACGTTATTAGTATATTTAGTAATGAGATACGAATTAAAGATCAAAAGTTAGTTCCTATTTCAGTCCAAATGCTTTTTCATCAAAATATTAAACTGTGCTTCTTTTCTCCAGATTTTCGAAATGCAGCCAGTACCCCTTTGGGCAAGCACAGACGAAACAGAACAGCTTTCTCACAACAACAACTGTCAGCTCTGGAACAAACTTTTACAAAAACACAGTATCCTGATCTAGAAAGTAGGGAGAACTTAGCTCGGAAAACTGGACTCCCAGAACCAAAAATTCAGGTAATGTTTTCTAGAGTTTTTGATGGTCTTGATATAAAATGCTTTCTCAAAGGAACATAAAAAGTTTAAATAGCAGATATAAGAGATATATATCAATTTAAATTTTACTAACATGTAAAATTCCACAGTTTGTAATTAATTTGAAATGAAAATGCTCAGTATGCAGATGAGAAAAAAGACGCCCGGTCTTTAGCAATCAGCAGCAGAGAATTGAATTTTCCTTTAGAAATTAACGCTAAATTAAGGAGAAAAATTCATAGTTCTCCTTAGTTAGTCCGTGTGGATTCATGAACTAAATCCTCAGTTCATGAATTCACACGTTCCTGGGGGCTGTTTGTCACCCAAAAGGTTCGTAAACCGAAAATATTGTTCCCGATTTTCCACAGATGATGTCTTATTTCAAATTTGTTGCTGTACCTCGTGCCCAAATTCATTACAGAAAAATCAATAGAAATCTTTTCTACGAAATAAGTAACAGATAACAAAGTTTACTTATTCTACCACAGTTGTCTCTAAACTGTGTTCCACGGAACCCTGGAGCTCTGAGAGTTAAATTCTAGGGTTCCGTTAGTCAAAATAAAAATTTAAAAAGAAACTTACAAGTATAAAGCACTCACAATAGTTCCCTAGCGTTAAAACTAAAAAATATAAAGGTATATTTATTTATAGATTATTTTTAAGACTTAACATGTGGTCATAATATGTCAAAGAGAATGACGTTCAATTCTTTCCAAAACTAAACTGTTTTTTAATTGGGAGTGTATTTAATTTAGATGACAGTGTTAAAAATTATACAATGGAGACCCTTTTTCAATTGAAGAAAATTGTAAGAGAATATTTCCCAGAAGGAAAATACTAAGCATGATTTTATAAAAAGTCCATTGGAGTATTACGATAAATCAGAACGCTTGCTAGTGAAGGAAATATTATCGATATATCAACAGACTCGACATTAAAATCTAAATTTAAGTAAGAGCATTTCCTAAAATTTTAGCTGTAGATTCATGCAGAATACCTAAAAGTTTCTCACACCCCTATGAATATTATAATTCCATTCGGACAACGTATTAAGTGAAAAATCTTTCTCAAAGTATGTGACGACAAAAACAAAATATAGAAACAAATTAAATACAGAATATGAAATGCGACTGCAGATAACATTGATACAGCTATACTTCGATAGCTTAGCAAAAAATGCAAGCATAGTTCTGGCACTAAAAGAATACAAGTGGAGCTGACACTTGGAGCAGGAGTTAATACCATTAAGGAATAAATTACATCAATTTTGTGTTACATTTTTTATTTAATATTATTACATTTTTTATTTAATATTATTACATTTTATGTAATATTATTCTCTGATTGTCTTTACATAAAGTACCTATAGCATATTGATCTACTTTAAATATTAAATTAAGATATATTTTTAAGGGTGGGATGAGGCTCCCCGAAAAGCCCTATAGTTCTAAGATTTCCTTGACAAATTTTGAAGACCACTATTCTACCATACCTATATGAAAGAGAGTAGACTGCATAAGTGACTAGGAAGAGAATAAAAAGAGATGTTATTGTTCATATAAAAATACTCCTTTCATAAAAACATCAGATATATGTTTGGGGTATATCTTTTTTTAATCTTTTAGCGCCATTTGACGTTGCTTGAAACTCATGGGTCTCCGTTTCACACAGAATTTATCAGTTTCAGTCAAAGAGCTTTGTTGTTTGTGTTTTAAAATATTTCTAGAGGAAACCATGGCATTGCAGTTGAAAGTGCTTATGATGTAGCTTGTTACAGCTTTATCAGGATAATATTATCTCATAAAATTTTTCACCTATCCCATTTCACACGAATTTTGCTGATCAATGAATAAATTCATATTTTTTTTTCTCACCCTCTTAAAATATTACCCACATTATTTACTTTTGTTGCTATCTCTGAAACGTTTTTAGTTCTTTTTTGATGAACGCAGTTTTATAATCATGAACCAACTCTGATAATGTTTCGACAGAGACTTCCTCAAAACAGCTCTGAAATCATTTGTTGTCTACTTGAGTGTTCGTAACACAAAACGCTTTCGTTATCCGAAGCTTCTTAATTTTTTAGCCCAAAGGAGGCCATTACTTTCGAAATGGGAATTAATGTTGGCTCACTATAAACAGCGTAACACTTTTCAAATTGTTGCTGCCAAATACTACCGCCCAGTGTTATTTTTAAAGAAATTGAATGATGAAAAATCTGCATGTGTGTATGTATGTATGTTCCTCATATTGTGAAAACACGATAATACCTAGAACATCAAACTTTTAATAACTTAATCTTCCACCCTAACATTGAACCTGTAAGCTGTAGTTTCGAATTTCAAATTTGTTTTATTATTTATTTCACATTGTGTAAAACTTTAATGAAGTTTTGATTAATAATTTCAACGATTTCAAAGTGAGCAGTGACAACAGTTTTCAAAATAAAACATTTTTATCTCCAGCGTTCGAGACTTTTGCCATTCTGGAAAATGTAGGATATTTATTTTTCGATTTTAACTAACCAACTCGGTTCTATGAAAGCAATGTGTTGCCGCGGCTGAAAATAAATACTTTTATCTTCTAAGCACCAGCGTGTTGTTCAGTAAATCTAAGATACTTTCATATTTAATCTGGAAGTTTATTGAGTAATAAACTAAAGTGATTTAAAAGCAATAAACAGATTTCTTAAGAATACTTTTTAATGTTATTCATTTAAATAAACAAATATTAAAGCCATGAGATAAGTAACTAGAAATATTTAATATTTTTTGAAGTTATGCTGGCTGGACTCATTAAAATCATAGTTTCCAAAGAGGTAATGTAATGAATATAAAAATATATATGTCAACCTCTAACACTCAACCGGGAATTTTAAAGATAGGCTATTTTTAAATATTTTTTGATTTTGCTGTTGAAATGATTTTATGTAAGTGCGAAAAAATTTAATAATAAAAGACAAAAATATTTTATTGACCATTTTAATAAGAAAACTAAATATTGGTATGATGAACTGAGAAAAGAGTGAGAAAGATATGAATATGTATATCAAAACTTAGGACATTCATCGGAAATTCTAAACGTATGCTGCTATGTTTATTTTTAAAAATGTGATTTTTTGTTATTGTTATTGTTGAACTTTATGTGACATAAGTGCAAAGAAAACGATGTTTAATGATAAAGCTAAAGATAAAAAAAAACTGAGAAAATTAAATTAATAAAGCAAAAAATCTGAAAGCTTTTAGATTTTACATTAAGCCCGATGGGGCATTTTTTAAACTTTTCTGTGTTACTATTATTTATTAAATGTTCTTTGCACTTAAACCATAAATTCAATTCAACAGTAAATATCTCAAAATAATTTTAAAATGAGCATATCTTTAGAATTTTCGATACACAGTCTGGCGTACTGGAGATAAATTTTTTACATTTTTTTTTCGTACAGTTTTGCCATTATTCGCTTTGAAATCCTTGAGTTTGTTAATAAAAAATTCGTTGAATATTACAATATATGAAATTGATAATCAAACAAATTTCAAATTCCAAATTATTGCTTCCAGATGCCCATATTCAGTGGAGGATTACGTTATTCAAAATTTGACGGCTCTAGGTACCGTTATTTTTTCACAGAGAGAGAAACATACATACATTTATGCAGATTCTTCCTTATATAATTACTTTAAATGTAATACAGGTTTGTAATATTTGGTGGCAACAATTTGAAAAGTGAATCAAGGCAGAAAGTGAATCGAGGCAAAATGCCAAAACGAATTGCACTTCTGGGCCCTTCTGGCTTCTTCAAACTAATAGCCTTCTAGGCTAACTCCCTTTGGGCTACAAATAAATAAAAATTGGGTCAGGAGTAGTGAGTGTAAGAGCAGACTGGTATACTGCAAACTCAGCGAGACCATATAAAACTTTAACAAACCCTTTGGAGCGACGGTTAAAATTCGAAGTCTTTCAAATTTTGTTTTTTATATTTATTTCTGTATTGTTTGCCTGATAATTAGTTTGTAAACCGATTTGCTCGGGGTAATAGGCATTCGTGATTCTAGGTTCCACTGTTCTAAATTACTCTAAAATCTGATTCCATGGATGTTAATAAGAAAATATAAAATAATGTATATTAAAATACATGTTATTTCAGATTTTATCATCTCAATGACTTTAATATCTGTGCACTTAAAATACGAACAGTAGACATATTAAAGATTTTTCTTCAACCATCTATAAAAAGAAAATATCAGTTCTTTGACAAATATTCCAATTTATTTTTGGTGAAATAACATCAAAAGTCATAATGCTGATTGTGCACATCTTACACAATTCGGCAGCATTATTTCAGCATATTACATAATCATCATAATATTGTACTTTGTAACAAACAGATATTGATATTTTTTACTTAAATATTTTTGAAAATCATAACTGCTTCATGTATGTTTTCAATGTTTATGCATAGCCTTGGTATTTCTGGAGTAATTGCTCTCTATAAGTGTGTTTTTAACGTTTTGGTAAAAAATAATTATATAATAATTTTCCTTTTTTAAATAAACTGTTGTTTATTGTTTCTGTAACAATGAGCAAAATGTCCATTGAGTAAATTCTAGATAGGGTTTCATAAAAATAAATTATAACAATTTAAATAATGAGAAATCATGAAAATAAACTTATTTTTTAAAGATTTCAAGAAGTTATTCAAAGGCTACGGACTTCAACAGAATCTAATCTGTCGTAAGAAATAAATAGCCACTTTCATTTTAGAAGTTAAATACAGTCAAGCCTCTACTACAACCAAAATGACTTCTTAATTAATTTTTTTATATAATTTTAATTCTTCTTAATTTAAGAGTTATTATTTACTAGATTATTTTTGTTAATGCGTGTTCCTCGTTTGTCCACCATGGCCTTCTTTTAGTGCATAAAAGAATAATTGCTAACAGAACTGCTGAGAAAATGTATATATTAATTTAGAGGGTAACTCCATACTATTATGTGTATAGAATGCATGTTTCAAGGGAAATGACTTCATTCAAAATTTTTAAGTTTTCAATATCTGTGAGGAATGTAGATCATGCTTCATTAGAAAAAGTGTAGCAGTGTTGACACAGAATTTACGTTTCACCTCTGCACAATTCATCCAATTTGAAGAATTTTAATTCTTTTTTAATCATGTAATTAACATAGAATTGGTTTCCCTGAAATTTTACATTTATATTTTCGAAAAATGCAAACTAAAAGCTTGAAAAATATTTCGCATACGTATGTAATAAGCACAAGACGTAGAAAACTAATGTTATGTAATAATCCCAGTGTCTAAATCAGTATTTTATTTCCCAAAATTTGTAATGCGAAGCACCTTTATAAGTTCTGAAATTTTAACGAACACTTGAGTAAATTTAGGTTTTGAGTTATAATAAATAATAACACAAATATATTAGATTAGAAAAAGCATTTATTAGCCCAAAGGGGCGTTAGACCCAAACGGCTATTAGTTTCAAAAGGGCATTTTCCGTCGTTTCACTTTATGCGTTGATTCACTTTTCAAACTGCCTGCCATCAAATATTATCGCCATGTATTGTATTTAAAGATACTAAATAACGTAAAATTTTCATAAATACATGAATGTTTCTGTCATTGCGAAAAAACAACGGTACCTAGAACCATCAAATTTTCCTCCAACCGAACATGAGCACTTGGAAGCCCGAATTTTGAATTTCGAATTTGTTTTATTATTTATTTCAATTTTTTTTAAAACTTTAGAGAATTTTTGATTAAGAAACTCAACGATTTCAAAGCGAGTGATCGCATTACTGTACGGATAAAAATACTTTTATCTCCAGCGCATGAGACTGTGTATCGGAAATTCCGAAGATATGCTCTTTTTAAATTATTATGCGATAATTCTGTTGATTGAATTTTATGTGAATTAAGTGAGAAGAACTTGATTTTAATAAATAAAGGTAACAGATAAAACGTTAAAAAATGCCCTTTTGGGCGTAATATAATATCTGAGAGATTTCAGATTTTCTTTCTCTTTTCTTTTCTTATTTTTATGTAATACCTATAAAAGAAAAATTTTGAATTTTTATATTTACAAAAATGATACATAATCTAATTAAATGAAGCAAGTGATCCAAAAAGTAATTAAAGCATTTTTAGTTCTTAATGACTTTGACATGTTTGAACCTTAAAATTACGGATTCCTTTAATGTCAGGTACAGTGTTAGAAACCTGAATTCTTATATCAGATGCAGCATAAACTCTTTCTGTATTTGGATTTTCTTGCAACACAGAGTGAAACCATATTGTAACGTTGTCGTAAAAGATAGTAAAGTATGAGTAACTCGTTTAGAAATAGGTCCCGATATGCTTCTGACAGACTTATCCAAAATTTGTTTAACAACAGTAGCTCCAGTCTGAAGATACGCAAATGTTTTTGATATATTTTCTTCTTTTCTTGTCTATCTGGTCACAGCTAGTTTACATGAATTATAAATTTCATTTCTTGAAACTCGTTTACAGATAATGATTGATCAATATTTAAGTACATTTTAAAGCACTTAGTGTGTGTCTGCTGGTTATAGAACATGAAACAAGGAAAGAAAATTGGTATTTTATTGACTTGACAAGGTAGTAAAAACGCATGTATTAAACTGGTATTGTTGTGTTCAAAACTTACTCATCCTGTTATTAATTAAATCCATAACATGTATTTTGCATAGTAATAAATCAGTACATTTGTTTTTGCCTTTAATTAACAAAAGAATTGATGCCTATAGGTTTGGTTCAAAAACCGACGAGCAAAACAGAGAAAGCTGCAGAAGGGTGGAGATAAGAATTTTGCAGCTCAGGATAAAAGTAAGGAAATTATCAGTTCAACTACAACTTCACCTCAGACCCCCACCGATAAAGAAACTTGCACAAGAACTATCGCAGCACATTGCAGCTCTGAGGTTCAAAGAAGCAATACTGTGTCGAGTGCAAGATTGTTAGAATGCTCTGCATCACAAGAAAAAAGTAAGTCACGATTTTAAGATAATAGTACTTTTTAAAAAAAGAAATTATACTACACTTTGACTTTCGAAAACATGCGGTTTGTCTTTTTAGATTTTATTGTAACCTCTGAAAGACGTCATAAATTTGAACGCTTGCAGTGCAAATCATGCAACAGTGATTGTTTTCGATGAGAAATAGTTAAAATATGATACGAGTATATATAAATATTGTGAATAATAAATAAAACGGAAAAAATTAGAAATCAGATTGCTTTTGTGACAACAAATATTTCCACGTATGGTTAACTAAATAAGAATTATTAAGTTTTTCTAATTCTTCTAACTCAGTGATTCTCAAACTTTTTTGTCTCATTTTTGCACTGCGCTTTTACCATTACTAGGCGACCATTGCCTCCCTTCTTCTTTTCATCATCCCCGTTCTTTCCAAAACTACAAAAATACATTTATATTTATATAAATTTTGATTATTAGTGCGTTTTATGAATTAAAAAAGAACTAATATAGAAAATGCTGATAAATAACAAAATCGAATAAAAATAATTTTTATACCCATAAATGAGAACTAAATGCTTAATAAGTAAAAAGGCTGATCACATTCTCCCCCTCCCCTCAGAAGCTATGTAATTCTTACCCAGGGGGGAGTTCCTTCCGCCCTATTAGTATCTCTGTTCCAACACGACAGTACCGAAATATAAACAGTTGAAAATAAACCCACTTTTCGTCATAAAAATGCATGATTTATATCATCCCTTAAAGTTTTACTCAAGAGTTTTTTATTCCCTTAAACACTCTAAGGATTGTTTCTGTGTATTCGTAGGTAAAAATGAAGGATAGATTTTGTACATAAAGGAGAATTTTCCTGTAAGATGTCTTCACAACGTTGTCTTTTATCAATAAACTTGAGAAAAACAAATACTTTTAAAGCAGTTCTCAGAAAATTATGTCATATTTTCCTAATAAAGTTATGAAATAGATTTATGAAATTATGAAATAGAACACTTATTTCTGAGACATAAATGACTTTTATATAAAAGTTCTTTAAAATGAGCATTTTATTTTATAGTACCTCTCGGAGAAAAAGCCGAAAAATACTGTTTAAAACCATCATCTAATGATTCGGATTAAATATCTTAAGTTCATGCTACTTCAAACATATTTATAAACAATGTTTTACTACATATTACTTGTTTGAGTCAGACAGGCAAAAGATTAGGTCTCAGATCTGTATCACTAAAAATATTCTGAGTATAAATAATAAAAATAAACTTGGATAATATCCTACATAAACTATAATATTGTTGCGTGCGTACGGGTTCGTTATGAAATGAATGCACAAGTCCGATGAAAAATGAACAAAAATTTATTATTATCACAACAAAAATGCTTAAATTTTCTCAAATTATCATGCAGTATTACAATATCTCACAGTAGTTATCTTTTAACTACTCAAATGTCCAATAGAACGTAATTCAAAACAGCTAAAGAACGCTAATCCGCGAATTCGCTACAATCAACAACAATAGTTTTCTAAACAACAACAAACTAAACAACTACTACAAACTGAGATGTTTTCCTCCTTTTATAAGATTTTAAAATCACGCGCTAGAATTTTCCAGTACTTTCTCGAAATCAAAAAGAGATATTTATTTATTTAACGCACGCGCTCTTGTATTTTTAATTTTTCCGGCTTAGCTTTCTTTTAATATTCGTCACGCGCTGCACTGCGCGAGAAATAAAATCATTTAATTTATAATTGAACTAACATTAGCTTTTTAAATACCAAATTCGTAACACTGCCCCCTTCCCAAGGACTGCACGTCCGGCAGTACAATCCCTGGACAGGAAGCTAAACTTACAACTGTGGCAAAAATGCAACTGAGGCATAAACATTACATTACAATATCAAACAATATTAACAATAAATGCAATAACTAACTTAAACAAATGAAATGCTATCAAATACTAAATACAAAACAAATACTAAATACAAATCAAATACTAAATGCAAATCAAATACTAAATACACATTTATAAACAAAAAGGACCATGGTCTGATACTATTTACAATTATTTACATTACGTACTATGGCCATAGTAATGAGCTAACCTGTCGTAATGAACGACTTTAGGTTTAGAGTTCGAAGACTTACGAATCCGAACCACGACGTCATTCAGCCTTTTTAGGACTGTATACGGGCCATCCCAAGGTGACTGTAATTTCGGACAAAGTCCTTTCCGTCGAGTCGGATTCCACAACCACACCTTGTCTCCTTCGTGGAACTGATGTTCAGTAGCTCTTGTGTCGTAGCGGGTCTTCATCTTCTCCGTCGCCAAGTTGACTCGCTCTCGTGCAAAGTTGTGCATCACTTCAAACCGGGCCTGGAGATCTTGAATATATTCCTCAGACGATGAAGGAGCGTCTGGAGGGCGGCCAAACAAGAGATCACAAGGCAGACGAAGGTCACGACCGAATAGCATCTGTGATGGAGAATAGCCGGTAGTCTCGTGGACAGCACTGCGGTAAGCCAGTAAAAACAGCGATAATTTCTTGTCCCAGTCCTGCTGGTTTCTGGAAACTACTAATGAGAGGTTATTAAGGATGGTTCGATTGAACCTCTCTACCATGCCGTCCGACTGGGGATGTAATGGCGTCGTTTGGGTCTTGTCAATGCCGAGTAGTTTGCATAGTTCTTTGATTACTACCGAGGTAAAATTCCTTCCCTGATCGGAATGTAACTGAAGAGGCACTCCGAACCTGGAAATCCAGTGCTGTATCATTACCTCAGCTACTGTAACAGCCTCTTGATCAGGAATAGGATAAGCTTCAGGCCACTTGGTGAAGTAATCAACGACAACGAGTATGTATTTGTTGCCATCAGCAGTTCGTGGCAGAGGTCCCAGGATGTCAAAGGCGATTCGTTCAAAAGGCGCCCCTACGTTGTAACGTTGCAGCTTGCCTCGGCTGCGTCTCTTAGGTCCTTTCCTACCTGCACAGGCATCGCAAGATCGGCACCACTTTTGCACGTCATCCTTTGCATTATTCCAGTAAAAGCGCTCACGAACTCTCTGTAAGGTCTTCATTATTCCAAAGTGACCTCCCGTAGGGCTGTTATGTAGTTCTTTAAGGACATCAGGAATGCGGGATCTTGGAAGTATCAGCTGCCATCGGAACGTCTTCCCATCATCCGATTCGAATTTCCGGCATAAGACGCCGTTTCGAATGTGAAGTGAATCCCAGAGTGCCCAATATTGTTTGGTTGTAGGACTACAGATAGAAATGTCCTGCCAGGTAGGTTTTCTGTTTGACGACTCCATTAGATCAATTATGGGTTTAATGTCGCGGTCTTCCAGCTGGTCTTTCCTGACTTCATCATCACTCCACGGTTCTCGATCAGCAGATGTTGATGATGTAATTTGTCTTGCGACCGGAGTCAGCAGCTCGTATTTCGCTTCCACCCTGGAACAATATCGACAGTTTTCTTGGCAAGGTCTTCTAGACAGGGCGTCGGCGTTTCCGTGTGATGATCCCTTACGATGACGGATAGTGATGTCATATTCTTGGAGTCTCTGTATCCACCTGGCTATTTGACCCTCAGGATTCTTGAAATTTAAAAGCCAGGTCAATGATGCATGATCGGTGCGGAGCATGAATTTTCTGCCGTATAGATAGTAATGGAACTGTTCTACAGCTTTGACTATGGCGAGCAACTCTTTCCTGGTGACACAATAATTCCTCTCCGGTTTAGACAGGCACTTGCTCCAGTACGCCACTACACGTTCTTGGCCGTCTATTTCTTGGGACAAAACAGCACCAACACTTTCATTACTCGCGTCGGTGTCGAGAATAAATGGTCGGTCAAGCTGAGGATACGTCAGGATTGGAGCAGATGTTAAAGCCTCCTTTAAGTTGTTAAATGCATCCTCGCATTCTTTTGTCCACAAGAACTTTTGGTTGCTCTCTGTCAGCTTGTGTAGGGGTCTTGCGATGAAAGAAAAGTCCTTCACGAATTTCCTATAGTAGGTGCAAAGCCTTAGGAAGCTTCTCAGCTGATGGACATTTTCGGGACGTTTCCAGGATTTAACGGCTGATACCTTTTCAGGATCCGTGCGCACACCTTCTGCAGAAATGACATGTCCCAGGTAAGTCACTTCCTTTCGGAACAATTTGCATTTAGCGGGACTCAGCTTCAGATTGGCTTCTTTCAGTTTCTGAAGCACCTTCCTAAGATTTTCTAAATGTTCTTCAAAACTCTTTCCGACGATGATGATGTCGTCCAGGTATATGAGGCAGGCTTCGTAGGAAAGGCCTTTCAAAACAGTTTCCATAAGACGTTCGAATGTTGCCGGCGCATTACACAGTCCAAACGGCATCACCTTGAATTGCCAAAGCCCTTGTCCCGTAGTAAATGCCGTCTTTTCTCGGTCTTCAGGCTGTATTTCTACCTGCCAATACCCACTCTTTAAATCAAGTGTTGAGAACCACTTGCTGCCAGAAAGAGTGTCTAGAATGTCGTCAATTCTAGGAAGAGGGTAACTGTCTTTCTTCGTAACCTCATTCAACCGGCGATAGTCGACGCAAAATCTTGTTGAGCCGTCTTTCTTTCTGACTAGGACGATGGGAGATGCCCATGGACTTACTGAAGGCTCGATGACATCGCTTTCTTCCATATCTTTTAACAGTGTTCTCACCTCTTCCTGTTTAGCAAACGGTAGACGTCTTGGATGTTGCTTGATCGGGGGATGATCGCCGGTATCTATTCTATGTTGTGTCAAACTAGTTCGACCCACGTCAGAAGATGAGCGGGAGAAAACAACTTGAAGATCTTTAATGACGCGATCGGCAGCATTCCTCTCTTTATCGTTTAATTGCGCATTCTGCAATAACTCCGATGTAATTCTCTCTGAGGACACGGATTCTTGGATGTTACTCTTTCTTTCAACAGTGGTTACTGGAGTACATGCTGCAACCACTTCACCTTTCTTAATAATTCTCCCCTTCTCAGTTACATTGGCGACTCTCACCGGGATAACCGTTCTGGATAGGTCGACGAGTGTTGAGGCTACTAGTACTCCTTTTGGGCTATTACAGTTATTGGGATATTCTATGATGCCGTAGCGGAAATTTCTGTTTTCGGCTATGGATCCAGGAAGTAAAATTTCTGTTCTTGCCGGTATTGTGATATTGTCTTGTGCTATGATTTTATGGACAGATTTAACTTCATCATTGACTCCAAATAACGCTATGTCCTCAGATGTAGAATGCAATTCGTTATTTTTAAAGTCCAAGGGAAAATTGTATTTCCTTAGAAAGTCCGATCCGAGTATGCAAGAATCAGTGATCTCTGCTACATATGCCGTGTGATGGTAAGCGGCACTTCCAAACGTGATGTTAGCATTTACTTTTCCATCGATGTTGATCTTCTCACCGGACACAGTCTGTAGGGTAACGCAGGGCGGCGTCCAGATAAGTTTGCTTCCCAGTTGTTGAGCCAAATCTTTTCGGATGATGGTAACGTTGGCTCCTGTATCTATCGTCATATTGCAGGTAACTCCATTAATATGTCCTATTATGAAAAGTCCATTACTGCCGCCTCTCACTGCAGAAATCTGAAGCGCTTTAAACTGGGGCTTTTCATGATCTGGCAACCTCCGCCCCGCGAGATGGCCACTAATTAGTTTCCCTGCTGTTTGTTAGGAGCGGTCTTAGCATCCGTGCCCTGGGGTGTTCTGCAGTTTCGTCGGATGTGTCCTTCAGCACCGCAGTTCCAGCACTTTACGGTCGGTTTCTTGTCACCAATATTCTGTCTCAAGGCGTTCAGTTGTCTAGTTAAATCGTCTAGACGAGCAGTGACTTGATCCCCTGGCTCCTGGACTTGAGCAGCTCTGACTGGATGGCGGTCTCGACGGGTGGCTTGCTGGGCTGCCTCAAATTTCATGGCATACACTAAAGCGCTTTTCAGATCTTTAACATCCGCCATTCGCAGTGCTTTCTGTATTTCAGGGTCCCGGATGCCATCGATGAAATATTGCAGGGACAGGATTTCCCTTGTTTCTGTCGGGCACTCCGAAAAGGCGTGATGTGACAGCCTTTCAACATCCGTGGCGAGCTCCTGAAGCGTTTCGGTGAGCTTCTGTTGACGAGATTTTAATTGGAGCCTGCTGTAGTCTTTTAAACATTTCTCCCCGAAGCGCAGCTCCAAAGCGCCGGATAGAGCTTCGAAATCTAGCCTTTGATTTTCGGGAAGCGTCTGCAGGATATCCGCTGCGTCTTCTCTCAGAGAAGCGGCGAGATGACAGGCCTTAGCTTGGGAATCCCATCCATTCGCATCCGCAACGGTAGAAAATTGTGTCCTATACACCTGCCAGGAGGTCTTCCCATCATATGTAGATAGTTTCAGAACGGAACGAGCAGGCATCGATAAAAATTTAAAACCTTCAGAATTGTTTCCTACCGTCGCTATGCACTTCTTTAGGCTGTCAACTTCTTTGGCGACGGCAGCAGAAACCCTATCATCAATTTGTTGTTCGACGGCAGAAACTCTCTCTTCTATATGTTCTTTTACAGAAGAAATTCTTTCTTCTACTTGTTCTTTTACCGAAGAAACTCTTTCTTCTATTTGTCCAACTTTAGTTTCAACCGCGTCTATTCTGCCTTCCATAGCCTCAAATTTATTTTCTATTACGCAGGTAATTTCTCTTTTCATTTCGTCCTGACCTGCTTTCATCTCGTCTTTAAGGGATTTCATCTCTTCCTTAACGCATTCCTGGCCCAATTTCATTTCTTCCTTAACGGATATTTGACCAGCATCCATTTTCTCTTGTACAGCTTTTATATCTTCCTTAACGGAGTTGACGGCTCCTTCCATCTTTTCTTGGAAAGCAGCAAATGCAGTCATCATTTGCCTGAATTGTTCTTCCATCGCTCTTGTTATTGGCATTCAAATCCCACTTCTGACACCAAAAATTGTTGCGTGCGTACGGGTTCGTTATGAAATGAATGCACAAGTCCGATGAAAAATGAACAAAAATTTATTATTATCACAACAAAAATGCTTAAATTTTCTCAAATTATCATGCAGTATTACAATATCTCACAGTAGTTATCTTTTAACTACTCAAATGTCCAATAGAACGTAATTCAAAACAGCTAAAGAACGCTAATCCGCGAATTCGCTACAATCAACAACAGTAGTTTTCTAAACAACAACAAACTAAACAACTACTACAAACTAAGATGTTTTCCTCCTTTTATAAGATTTTAAAATCACGCGCTAGAATTTTCCAGTACTTTCTCGAAATCAAAAAGAGATATTTATTTATTTAACGCACGCGCTCTTGTATTTTTAATTTTTCCGGCTTAGCTTTCTTTTAATATTCGTCACGCGCTGCACTGCGCGAGAAATAAAATCATTTAATTTATAATTGAACTAACATTAGCTTTTTAAATACCAAATTCGTAACAATATAATCGGTCTGTTAGTTCATACTTCTAGTTTCGCTAACATTATTTTCGCTGGTTTAAGTATCTTGACAGGATTGTTTTCCCATGCGACTCGAAACTAAGCCTCTCCAGTCCACAAATGAAGATTCTCGAAAGACTCCAACAATCTGTTCCTAAATTCTATTAATGGACGATGTGTATTTATATCTTTTAATTAAACATACATTTCCACATAATCTTAAAACTTAATTATTTAAATCGATCTCAAAAAAGTGAACAATCGATAGCTTTAATTATTAATACATCGATCAAATTTTATTTTCTTTAAGATATTACTTTAAGATTCTGTAAGATCTTATTTTATTTAATATATTTTCTTATTTTATTTAATATATAGAAGCACAAACGGGAATTTTGTTTGGTTTTCTGCAGCCGATACCTGTTTATACGGATTCAAATACTGAATTAAGAGAAGCGATAATATATTATATTTAAACAAATCTTAACAGCTGACCATAGTTAATGTTATACTCACGATCTTGAAAGTAAATGATAACCATGTCCCCAAAAAAGTTCATTTTCAGAAATCTGAAGTAAAATCAGGGTGGTGATTTGATCAATACTGAATAATTCCTCAAAAAAATTTTATTTTGAAGGTAAACAGTTAACTTTTACAAAGACCGACCATCTGAAAAGTATTCAGTGTTTTAGGCTAAAAGATACATAAGTAACTTGTGCTGTATGATAATGCTTCTGCGAATAAGACAGCTATCGTTAAGGAATTTAAATAGATAGTTAGTTTATAAAGGCAAAACACAAGAGCTATGTGCCTAATCGAGAAATGTATTTGTGAAGGATTTTATAAGGAAAACGAATCCTTATTTACTTTATGCATGGAAAAACCATGAAAAACATATGTAAATAACCCTTTCGCCGGGATCAATAACCAGCGATCAGCGGTTTCATCCACTTGGCTACTTGCAAGTTTCCTCAGACATAATTTCAGAGAAAAAGGGAGATATTCTTAGAACATTTTCTTAGTCTCCTAGGGCTACTTACTTTCAATTCTAAATGAAACCTTACCTTAGTGGGGCAGTATTGAAAGTATTTCAGAAGTTCAAATTATTCATGAGGGAACTGATGAATTGAAAAGTATTCAAAGAGTTCGTTTTTATAAAGAGATCCAGAAGTTCTGTGAAAGTGGCAAGGAAATGTATATAATATAAGAAATATTCGTAATCAATTAGAAAGCCATAAAAACTCTTTTCTTCAAATCTGAAGTTTCATAAATTCAGTTTTAAAAGTTTGTTGATTTTGTCTGTATTTGTCAGATGAAGATTTAAACGCATTGCGTAATTTACACGAAAAAAAATTAGATGATCTTGCGATTAATCATTTTTGAACTTCTTGCGAGCTTTAAATAAATTTTAACAAATATCCATTACAGCAAACGAATATGCTTATAGTAATAACTTTTACCTACATAAAGCAGAAAAAAAACTATTTTATATTGTTTTCTGCTAAGATTACTTTTTTGCTGTTCCTTTAAAATTGAAATGCTCTTTGTATCTTTCCAGTAGATCTCAACCTAAATTCCATCTCTGGCAGTGAAGTTTCTGGGTCAAAAACTTCACCGGAAGCTAATCCTGATATAAGTTATGGTATGCACACGATAGGCTACTCAGATTATAAGACAAAAAGCTTAACTCGACAATGTAAGTTATGATGTTAATTTTTATTTTTACGTAAGATTAAAGCTTCAATATTTAACTCTTTAAAATATTTTAATAGTAATTAATCTAACTAGAACTCAGACACTATTTCTATCCTGCCCGCATTAAACTATGCATGATATTTCTCTTATTGAACTTCCCAAAATAATATATTATGCTCTTTTCGGAACTGCAATTGTATTTTGATATTTTGCATTTTTGTAGCACTATTTATTATTTCTATTTATTAATTTGTTTATTTAGTGAGTCTCGGGTGATAATTTTATTGCTTATTTTTCTACAATAAAGCTTATGCCGGCGTATTGTGTTATTTCGTGTATTGTGTTGGAATTCTGAATCAACTGACGTTTGAACTGGAAGAAGAGCACCATTAAAACGTGAGACAGCAGCAAAACCTCTCATAACTCGCCTTCGTGACGATTTTATTGCTAAGTAAACAATATTTGGAAATGTACTACAAACTTGGCAATATTCTGAAAGTTTTCCAAAGTGCAACATCAAAGCGTAGGAAATTTTTTTCTCTGGAAGCTTCTCTAGTATCCCTATAAATACGGTTGTTAGTTCAATGATTCAGTTCAAAATCGCTGCACTGAGCTTGCTTTGTTAGGATTTTCCTGTTCTGCGATGTTCGTATTTTAAGAAAATCTTGTCTTATATATGTCTCATATATGATGATGCATTTCGATTTTTCCCTGTTCATTTGGCACAGTTATTAAAGAGATCTGTAAGAATACTGAGCAAGTAATACTATAATTTCAAAATGCTCAACAAACATTGCTCATAAAAAATATGTTTAATGTAATCGAATGAAAACAAATTCATATTTAGCTTTATCCAAATTATCACAGTAGCACTGTGACAGAAAAGAAAATTCACCTGGCAGTGTTAATAGACCACTGAAAATTAAACTCATTTCTTACAATACACAAATAATCAAGAAATTGCTTTAACTCTTTAAATCAAAATAGCAAGCAACGGATTTACAGTATTTAAATTAAGCTACTGAGGAATCTCTATTATTAAAAGTATAAAATTCCTGGGATACATCCATGATTATTCAAATTCGTCGAGAAATTATTTATTTAATATTGTTTGAATACGTACTAGAATTAAATGAAAGAAGTCACGAAATTTATGCATATATAAACTTTATTTAGAGTGCTAAATTTACAATACTTATACCATTATCCATATTCACAGAATCATCAATCATTTTTTAGACTCTAAAGAGACTCCAACTAATGTAGTTATTTTAAAAAGCATAATCTTTAGATATTATTAAATATTGAATTCATATTCATCAATTTCTTTTGGACACTTTAGGTTTATCCACTGTTCCGAAACGCCAAGATGATAGCTTCGCAGAAGACTTGACTCTAGAAACTTCGAACCCAGATCTAGTCAAACAACAGCATCCCCTCAACTTGTGGACCAGCAAGATTCCTCCTTATCTGAATCCTACTCCTTCGGATCCTCATTGCAGATTTTTGCCCATGGTTCCATCCTTCTTGTATCCGCACTTGCCCGGGAATTGGCCATATACGTATTATAGTGCTACCGGCCCTAGCGAAGTGACTCAGATTTGCTCTGGGAAGCCATCATGCATATCGATGGAAAGAGGAGATGGTGTAGGTCAGTGTTTTGCTGAAACTGACTCTTGATTTGTTTCGGATGTTTGGACCTTTTACAATTAACAATCAAGACTGCACAAAGTTGTAAATGTTATTATTTATTTACCAAATCAGTAATGGCGAACCTTTCAGGCTTGTTATCTCAGGAAACTGATTAATTTAATTCCACTGGCATGTCGATCTTCGAGAGAAACTGCTTTCTGCTAGTCTATATAATCCTTTATTAAACAAGAGTGGTGTTTAATAAATGATTATATTTATCAATCATTTATTCAATCATGAGTGGTGTTGTGTATTATATACTTAAACATCAAATGATCACGAAGATAAATAAGTAAAAGAAACTTATCCTTAAAGAATTTAAATTAGTTTCATTATTAAAAGCAGCTCCGTACAGCAAATTGAATAAGCAGAAGAAAAACAGCTGCGAAGCAAAAATATGAAGTCAACAAAAATGAAAGAAAAACCCATGATTTTTATGATAGACAAAGATATTAGCATCCCGAAATATTACTTTACTTCTAATGCTGGCAAATAATTCATTTGAAGAGACACGGCATGTAAAACAGTGTACTGGATTTATGAAGAATAATTAATCACTTTTTGTCGAAGACATTTAATGATATGTAGTCAAACTCAGAATTATTTGCATTTATGGGAGAGGGTTTGATCTTCCTCCAGGACTTCCTAATCGAAATTAACGCAGAGAAAAATCTGTAAATGAAAGCGGATTCTTCAATCCTTTCAAGCCATGTAAACAGCAGTTATTTCATGTCAGTTTCCTTTGCCATGTATAATATCGCTTAATCTTAGTTGAAAAGTCTTGCAGAAATATGTGAAAAAAAACTAATAGATATTTAAGGATGCTGAAAAGTTTTGAAACGAAACAATAAAATAATTCAACACAACTCTTTTAAGCTCGCATGGAGCCTGATTAGAACTAAATCAAGAATAGCTGTTTATGGAATAACCAGGAATAATATGGGTGCAGTTTCATGCTAAAAGTGTGGTGTATCTCCGTTGAGAAGCTGTTTACAGGTTCGTCATCACTACCTTGATGTGGAAAATAATAAAATCTCCAAGAAAATGCAAAAAAAAAAAAAAAAAAAAAAAAAAAAAATATGAGCGTCAGGAATTTCAAATCATTATTTAGGTTCCTGAAAAATGTTTCTGTATAGTACATGAATATGTACATGAATTGCTGTAAATCAAATTGCCGTGGAAAACAGAATTGAATTCATAGAAGGAAAGAAAGGTGTTTGTACTAACATTAAGTTGAAAAATCTATTTGGATATTGTGAAATCTTAAAGTAAATTGAATTTTTCCAAAGAATAAAATTATAAACTATTAAAATTTAATTTGAAAATTGAAATAGGTATAAATTTAAATTTACTATTACGTTAAGTTTATTATTATATTATTAGATTAAATTTACTTAATGAGACAAATTTAGCAAAGAAATTTTTAATGTAATATAAATTAAATTTTTTCCTTCAGTTTTCAGTTTATGAGCTTATAAAGGTACACTGCGAAAAAAGAAAAAAAAAAAAAAAAAATGGTTTACAGTTCTACATCTCCCGTTCTATTGGGCTGATTGACGAAATTCAAACTGTGTTTTTCTTGTCTGCAAAGCACGACTTACTATATATATATATTAGATTTATAGTATATAGCATTGTTCTAATTTAGGTATTTTGTTACAAAATCAGACTTTTCTGGAATAACATAAATGTTTTTCCATATTTCGATTCTATGACTCAAATTGTGCCTAGATATTAAATTTTGTAATTTTCTGTGAGAAATTTACGAAGAAATTCAAAAAGTTTATCTTGGTACATTTTTTCCGGTTTGTGCCAAGAATAATTCACTTAGTTAAATTCTTAATTTATAGTAACCTCCTTCCTTTCATTTTTTTATTGATGCACGAGCGAAAAAAAGGTCCATCGTTCATTTTTCAAATAAGTGTAAATAGGTGCGTAAAACATATTTTCGTTATTATCGCTTATAATAGTAAATACGCTAAATTTCAAAACGCGTCAAAATGTAAATTCACGTATATCTTAGGAAATTTGGAATAAAAAACTCTAATGTTTTGAAGGTATATCTAGAAATACATCTATTTTAAGAAAATGTTAAAAATTTTTAGGTTATAATAAAAAAAATGTTCGAAAAATTTATAAAAAATATTTAAAAATACAAGTTAAAAAAAATCACAAAAAATGTGCGAATTATATTTGGATTGAGCTTAAATTTCAAATTCTGGAAGAAGAAATCAAGTAAGTTTAATAAGAAAGAGATATAAATAAGTATCGAAGAGGAGCTAAAATTTTGAGAGCTAATTTTTTAAAAACTACTCGTGCGACTTTTTTATAGAACTTGGCAGTTTGGCATAACTTGAGTCTTGTCATTTCAGAAAAAAGTCCGATTTTGTGTCAAAATACCTTTATTCTAACAATGCTATATGTAAATCTAATACATATCGTATGTCGCGTTTTCGAGACATGAAAAACGCAAGTTGTATTTAGTCAATTGACCCAGTACAACAGGATGTATGGAACTGTCCCCCCCCTTTTTTGGGGGGGCATTAGCGCTACCACCTTGGCGCAGTTTACGGATTGTTTACAAAAGGAAAAGGATGTGGACTTATAATTACAAGAAAAAGTATTTAGAATGCATATAGTTTACTACGTACATATTTTCTGCTTTAGATATTTATTACGAAAATCAATCAATAATCTATTTACAAACGGATTTTCATTTCGCTTATTCTAGTGGAAATTTCTTAATAATTACTTTAAGAATAGATACAAAAGAATTGTTCCTCTGAGCGATTTTATGTTAAAACTGTATTCCCTCAGAATTTTCTTCACAGTCTCTTCAGTTGTACTCAAATCCCGAAAGCACATATTTTAAAATGGAGTTAAAAAGAAGTTCAGTCTAAAAGTTGTTAGAATGCAACAAAAAGAATGCCTGTGAAAACTGTAACATTGCTTGTTAAAGTTGAAGAATTATTTTGCTCATGGTTGCGTGAAGAACTGTTCTGCGTATAGTTTCCAGAGTTTGGCGCATTTTGAAAATTTGGCACTGCCTAAGATTGGATGCGCTCGCTAATACGTACCTTTGTAATAAGTTGCATCATTTTAAGATAAACATGCCTTATCCTGTGCTATAACTACAAACGTTTTATTTTGAAAACATATAGAAAATTTAATATCAGAATTTGTATGCAATTATCGACTTTGTTCTTAATCGTTATTTTAGCCCTTCCTACTGACGAAGAATTATTAAAATCTGAAGTATAACTCCTGTACAAAGATTCTACTTTGTGTTTTAATGAATGCAATGTCCTTCTTTACTTCCGTTAAACAAACGATTGTGAAATAACAAAATGCGTTGTTTATATGTTGTTGTTCCCTGATGAAGTGCACCGTTTGTTTATTTTGATGGTAAGCTAATATCATGCTCTTAATGACTAGTTTATATTAGATTTCTTTTTCAAGTGATATTAATGTAAATCAGTTTTTTTTTTTTTTTCAAAAAAACCAAAGAGTTTTTATTTACTTTCTATTTTTAGATATATTATTTAATAAAGTTAATAGACGGAAAATGTTGAAAACTGTGTCCTTTCTCTAACCAGTGCCAAATGACACTCTTTCTCACAATAAATAAATACCAGATACGCCATTATGGTTCTAACTAATAAAGAACCATGACAGCATAGTTAGCCATTACCAAAAAATGACCATGACCAAAAAATATGGTACTTATTATATTTATAGGAAATAGGTGTAATTTAATTGAACTCATTTATCTCCTTTACGAATTTAATAGCGCATTATTTTATACTGCAGTCAGCATGAAACAAAATTGTGTACACAGAACTCTAGAAAGGAAAAGAAAAATACGTGTGATAATAGTAGTGACAGCTGACGATGTCTGCCAAATGAACTCTACCACAAAACAAAAATATCTGATGTATACACCCCATAACTTCTTTGTACGTAATATTAAATTATACGTATTTTCCCTGCATTTCATTTAAACTTATTTCTTCGAATTTCATCAGAGATATTATACTTCTCATTCAATTAATTCACTTCTTACATCGCGACAAGGCAAAAATACATAAAACCTCAAAATATTTTTATTATAAATTGAAAAATATGTAACATAAATGCAGTTAAACAATTTAAAGGACAACTTTTACAATTAAAGTTAGAGTTTCTAAGCATAAACAAGCAATTCGGCCGGCGGGCAAGAAGGCATATTTTTCGGTGCACAAAACTGAAAATTTACTTCCGGTCTCACTTGGCAAAAAGACACGCGTAGAAACTGCCTTAATTTGTTGTGGACGCTATGCTGAGTCAATATTTTTCCAACTTTCAATGTTTTTGCCCCAAATTTTTTTATTGTATTTATTAGAGTATTTTTAATATGTTTAAGGATCGATTTTGCAATTAATGAATTAGTTTCTGAGAAAAAAATAAAAAGCACAATTTTATATAAAAATGTTAAAAAAACATGATCTCAATCCTATTTTCATTTCAAATAATTTTTCTTTTCACTATTTTTTAAAACCCATCCTTGTTTCTATTTAGCATATATTTTAAATAAGCAGTAAAAATAATTTAATTCATATCTGTACAAGTTTTAAGCCTTTAAGAAAAATTACAAACTCAGAAAACGCAGTTTAAAGAATGTAAACTGCCTGAAAAATCATTCAATAATTTTAAATTTCTTAAAAATTTTATATCTGAATTTCAAGGCAGATATATATAAAATATATCCTATACTGCTCAATTGACTACTATAAACATAAATTACAAGCTTTTGTTTAAAACCTTATCAGGCTAGAAATATTGCAAAAAAATCATAAAATGCAAGTAGAATTTTGTTTTACCTGTTTTTGTTTTTTATAACGGGTTTAAAACAATTTCAATGTACGAACTAATTATAATATAATTTCTAAAACAGTTATAATGAATATTAATAACATTAACTTGCCGTTTTATTCATATTTCAAAAAGCAAAATTTGAAGTTTTAACAGGCATAAAACATTTTTTTTTAAATATATATAATTTATATTTTAGCCTATGTCATTTCTTCTCTTATTTTAGGCATTTGTTCTCGTATATAAATTGCGTTTTTAATTAATTTATGTGTATTTTAATTAATAAAAGAGTTTAATGTTTGTTCCAGCACTATTTTAATACTGCTACAGTCAGAAACTTGATCACTTCAACATCATTTCTTTCTGTTCGTGTCTTATCACACATAATTTGAATTTTTCAATAAGCATAGCAAAGTTAACTGATAATACACATAAAATATTTACTGAGCTCAATGTTTACATTTATATAAACTTGCCAGTTTAAAGGTGAAGAAAATTTTTTTCCAACTTCACTTTGTATTTAAATAAATTAGTTTATATACATAAGCAAAGTTTGTTGATAGTTGGAGTCATATTTAATTACACTCCTTTTCATTTACTCAGATGTTTAGTAAGTTACTGAAAAAAATTAAGAAGTTAAAAAAAACTAACACTGAGGGGTTGTGGCATATAAAGACCTATTAAAATTTTTAAAAGCCTTTTTATACCATTTATTATCGTCAGATCATTTCAAAATTCCTCTTCAGTGTAGTAAGGGTATTAAAGTATTTTTCCAGCAAAAAATTAAAAAGTCGGTAATTTCATCAATTTTGGGGTACCATGTCCCCTTTCAAGAAGGTATATTTTTCGGTACACAAAACTGAAAGTTTACTTTTGGTCTGACTCGGCAAAAAGACACGCGTAGAAACTGACTTAATTTGTTGTGGACGCTATGCTGAGTCAATATACGGGATAATTTAATTACTTAAATGATAATTCCGGAATGGATTAAGCTAGCTTAATTCGCAATAATAAAAGAAAACGTTGTCTTTGTTGTTGCGAAACTTAGTTTCTCCAGATTGGCAACAAATTCACTATTCTGCTAAGTTTCAAATGTAAACAAATATTGCTGCTATGGTGACAAATATTAGGCACTTAAAAAGCTTTTAAATTGTTGATAATTCTACAATTATTGAATTTAGGTTAACTAAAGGCATAAAAGCTTTAACCGGAAATAAATCAATCATTTTTAAAGCAAAACATGCCCAGTTTACCAACATATTAAAATAAAAAAAACTGAGCTCACCGACCTGAGTAACAGGCTGAGTATACATACATGTTTACATACTTTTAGTGTGACCGATTGCAACCAAAACGGGAGGTGCACAACTACGTACTATAGCAGTCCTATATACAAAATTTCAACGTCCTGAGGCTACTCATATTTGAGTTATGCGAGATAAATACATACCTATGTTCATACATACGTACGTACAGACGCCAGGAAGAAATCTCTTCTAAATCTATTTTAAATCAGTTTTACAATTCGTTTTGGGAAAAAGAGTCCTTTACACTGTCCTTACGTACAGATGTCAAGCAAAAACATCGTTAAATTGCATTCGATAGAGGTCAAAATGAATATTTTCGTTGAAATATGGTACCCGGAAGTTTTCGTGATTACAATACTTCCTTTACTTCGTACAAGGAAGTAAAAATTTCAGTCATTTTGGGCGGATTTTAATTCAAGTTAATTCAAGTTGAATTCATAATATTGTTTGATTTTTCTTGTGAGTATTTTTCTTTAATGTCAAGTTTAATTTCTTCATATCTAAGAATGTTTTTCTGCTATTGTTTACAATATGTGCTTTTCGTTTTAAATGCTAATTTAATTTTCATAACCAAATAAACACTTATTCTCTAGATCAAACTACTTGAAAATATACATAAATTATTAATGGATTTTTTTTTTTTTTTTTTTTTTTTTTAGTCCAAAGGGATTTGAATCCCAAAGGACTATTAGTTTCGTTTTGGCATTTTGCGTCGGACTCATAAATGTCGGTTCACTTTTCAAACTGTTGCCACAAAATGTTAGAGTCCTGCATTATATTTGAAGAAATTAAATAATGAAAAATCTGCATAAATGTATGTATATTTCTCGTATTGTGATAAAACAACGGTACATAGAGTCATTGAATTTTGAATAACGTAATCCTCCAACGAATATGAGCATGTGGAAGACCAAATTTGAAATTTGAAATTTGTTTTATGATCGATTTCCTATTTTTTAAAACTTTGACGAATTTTTGATTAACAAACTCAAGGATTTCAAAGCGAGCAATGGCAACGTTGTGCAGAAAAAACATTTTTATCTCCAGCGCGTGAGTCTCTGTATCGGAAATTCTAAAGATATGCTCGTTTTAAAACTATTTTGCGATATTGCTGTTGCACTGGATCTTATGGTTTAAGTGCGAGGAACATGATATTTAATAAAGAAAGGTAACACACAAAATGTTGAAAAACGCCCCTTTGGACGTAATTTAAAATCTGAAACATTTCAGATTTTTTTTTTTTTTTTTTTTTTTTTTTAATTATAATACTTTTGTTTCTTCGCTGAAGAATTGCCATGTTTTTTCATCAACCTCGTCTTCTGTATTATTCCGATTAAACGAGAGTTAACTGCAAAGAGAGGGAGAGAAAGCCTCCGAAGCATGCAAAATGGAGTTTAAAAATAAGAACCAACTGAATATTTTAAGTGAAGGTAACTGCGTATTTTAATGGGCTCAGCATGCGACTTTAAAGTTCAAATCAGCTATTAAATAACATTTAAAGAACTACAATAACCAAAATCAAAATAAAATTGCTTCCATCTCATTTTAAGAATAACTTCGTAATTAGTTTCAAATCTACGGCTGCATAAAATGTTGCAAATAACGAAAAATATGCTTCATTGTTTGTAATTTTGTTCAGTTGGCTTTGAGAACAAACTTCAAGATTTCAGAAAACGCCAAGTGCATTTCATAATATTTCGTTCTCTGTTTACACTAGAGTTAAGCTCAACATTTCATATGGAATAGGCAGATTTGCAATCAGTAAGAAAAATAACGTAGCAATAGAGAGAAAATGACAGTTCTGTCTCGAGAGCGGAAGATCAGATAGCTCAGCTGATAAGGAGCTCCCAGGAAGGAATGGTCAGACTTTTGAGGAATTCTTATTTTACAGTGGGTATAGGGAGCCTTATTGGACCTCGGAATTGTGTAAGGTACTTGCTGTGTTACTAAGGAGAATGGTTTGATATTGATACTTTTTTAAACAGATATTACTATATAATAAAATGCTTCCTTCACAGAGTATCTTCATTGGAAAATAATTATCTTCTTACTTGCACTCATCCTACGGTTGAATATCTACAACACTGCTACATATAATGGGCTTCAAATAGACAACAAAAGTCACATTTAAATCAAATAAAAATTTATTAAAATACAAATAATTTTTTTGCACTATAAAAGATATTTGATTAACTGATACATCGATATCATAAAAAGGACCTGAATATTAACTATATACATATAAAAAAACATTAAAAAATTTAATTTATATAATAATGTCCATATGCAAGACTATTCACCCCGTCATTTAAGAAAAATCGTTTGTCATCATACTCAAATATACTCACTTTTCTCAATAAAATCGTCCTCAAGCTTACGACTTCCAATCTCGATCACGTTATGCTTATGCAATTTTCTTTTAAATACAGTTTTTTATAATCTTTATGTTTTACATCCCGCCAAATTACAAGTTTTAAAACTCGTTTTGCAGTTTTCTTCTCTAAGAGTTCGGTTTTTAGAGAGTGCATTTTACTTTTTAACCCAATGAATTCAATGGCAATATTTCCGTTTAACTCATCTTTCCGATGACATTTTATTTGCCTGGGCTGTGCAAAGGGTATATCCTACATGTATAAATCTTTTTGCATCTCATGATAGAAATCTTGGCATAAAATTTCATAGCACGGTTAATCTGTACGTGTAAAAAAAAAGATATTTTGTTTTTATATTTCATATAATCAGAATGAAACTCATACATAAGTGTTTTAGACATATCTACGATTGAAAATCCAACATATGTAAATCTATTTAAAGTTAACGTTTTAATTTGCCTTTTTAAATCTACTAAACCATTGTCGAAAATCGAAAAAGCTTGAAATGCAAAAGAAGCGATGTGCTTCTTAGCTTTTCTTTCGTCATTTACAAGTTTAACATCGAAACGAGCTCTTACGTTCTCCATAATCCTTCGAAAAGCACCTAGTTCATCAATTTTAAAAAGGATTTTTTCAAAAGCAGAGTTGCAGTTCTTCCTTTGATTGGGCTTAAATGTTATGTTTGGTTTTAACCAAGGATGACTGCTCAAACATTTTATGCACTTTTCTCAATTTCAGACCTAGTAAATTTCTATAGCGTACACTATAATGTTCTTTATCAATTCAAATTTGGTACCCCCATTAATAATAATCTGGAGATTTTTTATGCGAAATGCCGACAGATCACTTACGAAAAACGAAAAGGAAGTAGCTGACGGTCACTTCGAATTGGTAGCACAGGCAACAAGGAAAAATATGCCTAAGAGAAATTTCAATAACAGATACAGCTTTCCTATAATTGCATGAAATGTTAAAGCTAAGAATATAGCAGATTGGTAATCATAACTGAATTTGTTGTGTAAACTAGTAAATGAACTTAACAGCACAAGAAAAACTAATTTAGCAATGGCATGTAACTGGAAGCAAATCTTTTAATTTCAGGTTACCATATAATTTCATTTATATTTTTCAGTTCTAAAATGTAGCTGCAGAAAAGAATTTTAAAATGATTTTCTGTTTGCATTTCAGCTGTAGCGCAATCGATTGGACAGAAAACACCTTTACTTTCTCCTATCAAAAAAGGCGATTTTTTTTTTTTTTTTTTTTTTGTCCAAAGCCATCAGACTTCGCAATAAGTAGCCAAATGTCAAAAATAACAAACATCCAAATATTCAGGGCGCTCCAAAAGCAATAGACCGAAAACGCTAATTTATTGCAACTCAGCTTTTTTCATACATATTTCTTTAAATAATATAAAAAGACGGTTTTTTTTTTTTTTTTTTTTTTGGTTGCTGAGCTCGTTTTAGAATTTCAGTTTTGTCGAGATATGAACGTTCCTTGTATGCGAAACTTTCTTTTTGGAGATTCATTTATCACTCCGACATTCACATTTTTGAATCTCATTGTGATTTCAGAATCACTATAATATACTGCACAAGATGACCGACCCGCTTGAAACGCATTTTTGAAAATATTTGTTAAATTTCTAAGTCAATGAGATTTTTGCCTTATTAGCTGCTTGCACTCACTCTTAAATATAATCGCTGCAAACAATAATTCGTGATATAAAATTCATTATTTTATAAAAGTTTATAGAACAAACTGAAATATTTCGATCGAAATTAACAAAAAAATTATCTCCGAAAAGAAAATAATGATAATAAAAATATATGTTTGATTTTTGTTACATATAGTAACATAAGCCTATAGTAAAGTACGCTAATTGTAAAATATTCATTCATTAGTAACACAGGGCCATTAATCAACACTCAAAAATTAAAAACGTTCATACACTATTGAAGCACGAATAATAGGATTTAAATTCTACAAGGCTAATCTTTTTAACTTTAACACTGTATCCCGCATAATGATATACGAGAAAGTGATTATATCGAAACTTTTGTATTTATCACGCTTTCTGTGAACATAAATCATAAAAACAATTAATCAAAAATCGCAAATAGAATTTTGAGATTAACGTTACATAACATATATATATATACAACTATTCACTTTTCAAACGAAAATTAAAAAATACAAAATAAACATTTTTTACAGATTCTTCAGAGATATTGAAACGTTTAAAATTATTTAATTCAAAAATAACACAAAAATAGTTAAAACTGCATCTTTAATCTCCCCTTTAAACTTTGACTTCCAGTTTGGGAACAGTAACTTCGGGCTTGTCCTTCAGAAAAACTAGTATATCTCAACTTCTAATCAACATATCATCAAGGCGAAAAAAAAAGTGTTTTTGATAGCTAAGACTATGGCCCCTAAAAATTCTAAATTAAAAGGTATTGACATTTTTACCAGAAAAATGCCTTTTGAATGTGGTCAGTTACCTAAAGAAAGTTTTCTGAGTTACCTGAAATTCAAATTCAAATTGCAAGCTTTTATTAAGTAAATTGTTCTTTATTTAAAATCATACTCTGTGATCTGGATATACTTATCGATTACGAAGAAATGGAAACCTTTAGTGCGGAGTCTGACGTCTCATAGTTTTGCCTGAAAGCCAAATATTTTATGATTCACGCAGTTTTTCAAGAATAAAGCTTTGAATATTATAATATATCATAAGTGAATAATAATAAATGAAAGTCCTTGATACAAATAAAATGAAAAGCCGAATGATTAAAATTTTATTGGAAAGCCTAAAGTTTTAATTTTACAATTAATTTTTAATAAAAGTCTAAACTTAATAACGCGCTCGAAATTTTTTTTGAATTGATAATAATAAATGAAATTGTAATGCAAAATAAAATCAAAAGCTTAGAAATAAGGAAATCAAAAATTCAAAAATAAGATAATAATTGTAATAATAATAATAATAATAACTAATAATAAAATTAATGTAAAATCAAATATTAAAAGAAATAAATATAAAATGTAAAAAAGTAACAATAAGAAAATGGAAAAAACATAAAAAAGTATTAATTATTAATAAACAAATAAGTAAAATTAAAATAGCATTAAAAAGGGAATATAATAAACGGATAGTAAATAACCATGAATTGCAAAAATATATACATAAGAAAATTATTAATAATGACCTATGGTCATTAATTTTTGCGTAAAATAAAGAGTTTAGTCACAATCAAGCCGCATCGTTGGCTCCCCACTTAATCTCTTTTTTATTAAATAAATACAAGTTCTGCTTATGAGCTCAAATCTTTAGTCAGTCATTGGTCAGTCAATGAGACCGTCACTTCGTCAGTTACTGATTAGACAATTTCCAATTTTTATTCAGTCACTGGGTCAGGCAATGAGATCGTCATTTAGTCAGACACAGGTCAGCCAATGTCCACTTTTTAATCAGTCACTGGTCAGTCAATGGGATCGTTACTTAGTCAGTCAGTGGTAAATCTATGTCTAATTTTTAGACAGCTGTGGTGTAGTGTTAATGCTTCAAAGGTGTGGTGTTGAACTCCAATGAAAACCCTAATGATAGAACACCATATGAAAATTTTATTGAGCGCCGAAAAAATGGCTACATACTATCAACAAGAGAAAAAAAACCCTATCTTTTTTTTTAAATCAAATTCTATACATTTTACGTGCGAGAGCAATACGTGGCTCTCGAGCTTGTGTTTTTAACATTGCCAACAATTTAATTATTTTAATAACAACTATTTTAACAACTACTGAAAACTTATTCGAAAGCTAAATAATAATAATTTTCATCTTATGCTCACGAGACATCCTTGTCCATATTAATCTTCAGTTTCTTCTTCCTTTATGCGATCTTATCTTTATGCGATCTTCTTCCTTTATGCGATCTTCTTCCTTTATGCGATCTTATCCGTTATAATAAACGGATAGTAAATAACCATGACTAAAAGATCGAGATTACCATGAGATTACCAAAATCGATGTCACTAGTCAGTCAATGAGATCGTCACTTAGTCAGTCACGGGTCAGTCAATGTTCAATTTGAGTGAGTCACTGCCAGTCAATGAGATTGTCACTTAGTCAGTCACTGATCAATCAATATCCAATTCTTATTCAGTCACTGGTCAGGCAATGATATCGTCACATCCTCAGTCACAGTTCAGTCAATAGCCAATTTTAGTTAGTCACTCAGCAGTCAATTAGATTGTCACTTAGTCAGTCAATGTCAAGTTTCAGTCAGTCACTGGGCAGTCAATGAGATCGTCACATAGTCAGTCAATGTCAAATTTTTAGTCAGTCACTGGTCAGTTAATGAGATCGCCACTTATTCAGTCACTGGTCAGACAATGTCAAATTTCAGTAAGTCACTAGTCAGTCAATGAGATCGTCACTTAGTCAGTCGCTGGTCAAACAATGTCCAGTATTTATTCAGGCAATGAGATCGTCCCTTAGTCAGTCACTGCTCAGTTAATGTCCAATTTTTAGTCATTCACTGTTCAGTCAATCAGATCGTCCCTCGTCACTTAGTCAGTGACGCTTAATTCAATAGCCAAATTTTAGTCATTCACTGGTCAGTCAATGAGATCCTCACTTAGTCAGTCACTGGTCAGTCAGTGTCCAATTTTGAGTGAGTCACTGGTCGGTGAATGAGATCGACACTTATTCAGTTACTGGTCAGTCAATGCCCAATTTTTATTCATTTACTTGTCAGACAATGAGATCGCAATTTTTCAGTCACTGTTCAGTCAATGTCAAATTTTTAGTAGAGACTGGTCAGTCAATGATATCGTCACTTAGTCAGTCACGGGTCAGTCAATAGCCAATATTTAGTCAGTACTGGGCAGTCAATTAGACTGTCACTTAGTCTGTCAGTGTCAAAATTTTAGTCAATAACTGGGTAGTCAATTTTTAGTCAGTTACTGCGCAGTCAATGAGATCGTCATTCGATCAATGTCCAATTTTTAGTTAGTCACTGGTCAGGCAATGAAATAGTCATTTAGTCAGTCACTGGTGAGTTAATGTCCTATTTTTAGTCAGTCCCAGTCACTGATCAGACAATGAAATCGTCACTTAATCAGTCACTGGTCAGACAATGTCCAATTTTTATTCAGTCAATGAGTAGTCCAGGAGATAGTCACACAGTCAGTCAATGTCCAAATTTTTGTCAGTCACTAGTCAGTCAATGAGATTGGTGTCATGGCAAACAAATTTATGACGAATATAAACTGAAATTATGTAAACTTATTGCAGATCTTGATAGGATGTTTTAAACTGTTTTGTTTATTTTTAATTTTTTTAGCAAAAATATTTCAGTAATGTTTTTCTTAGGTTTGAAATTCTGAAACGCTTGCTAGGATCCGATGAAGGATGTTGAGTATACTCGTTATCAAAGTAGATAACAGGGACGGTATCAACGACGTCATCAACGAAGCATTCTTGAGAAACTCGAATTGGTTTCAGTTCTATTCTGTCTATTTGATCCACTTTGCCATTCATTTCTGGCTCATTATTTGTGTTAACGAGATTACCAAAATCGATGTCCCTTTGTGCTTCAAGATCGTTATGCGATACAATGCGTTCAGCATCCAATAATTTTATGACTGATTTGTAGCTTTCATATTTTCTTTCAAGTAAGGTGAAAACAATGACTAGTTTAACGTTACTTTTCCGGGACCAAGAGAAAAATTCATTGTGTAGGTCACATAAATTTTTAGGTTACGTTAGATCACACTCGAATATGTATCCCACAAAATCCCTATCTTTTATTTATAGTATGGCCCTTTGATCCATACCATTAAAATATTATCGTTTGAAGTTAATCAAAGATAGAGGCTGAACCATTTTTCACCCATGCATTTGTTTTTATTTAAGTATATGATGTCCTTCTTGGAATAATAGGATCATAGCCACTCAAGTATTTGTTATTAGCTCTACTATATATCTTCGGTATCATTGTTATTACCTTAGTAATTGATGTTTCTGGATTACTTAAACAGCCCTTAACTATGGGTAGCACACATTCGAAATCAGCATAAATAACATACAGTATCCTAGGATGGAATTTAAAATTATCAAAAGCCAGTTACTTATTTAAATTAGTCATTAAAATTTTTTGAAGACCAAAATCCGCACAATATTGCACGTGATCTTTCAGTAAATCTTTACCTGCGCAGGCAAAAAGTAATTATAATAAATTGTTAACAATCTACTGGAATTTTTATTAAACAGTTATGAGACTTTTCACCTTTGAGGCAAATGTAGAAAGGGTGAACCACTAAGAGGAGCATTTCTTGATATTTTTAACTCTAGTTTTATTTTTTTTTTTAATTTTTATTTTTATTTTTATTTTTATTTTTATTTTTATTTTTTTTATTTTTTTTTTTTTTTTTTCATTATTTTGCTTAAGATACTTTTCCTGTTTTTAAGAATTCATCATAAAAAGACATAACTTTTCTTGCGGCTACCGAGAGATTATCGTCACAATAGTCACCAAATTTAATAGTAATTTCTAAATGGGCTGTAGTTGTTTCTAATTCTTCTTCGACTGTATACCTTATGAATTTCACACTATTAACGCAGATTCATTTACTGCCTGTATTAAGAGCTAAATATTTCTGTAATCGTTCGCATACACTATCATGAATATTTGAAAGAAAATGAAAGAAAGCTTCTTCAGATTCGCCTTCGGGTAAAATGCTGTATTTCCTGAATGTATTAAGATCCTCCGCAAAATCATGAAGCGTTTTTTTTTTTTTTTTTTTTTTTTTTTTTTTTTTTTTACTTCTTGGCTAAAGGATGAAATGCGTGTATCTGGGTGTTTCCTTTCGAAGTTGAAAGTCTTTTAAGACATTTTCATGGTGTTCCTTTCCGCAGCCGGGAGCATTTAATATGTTTTGCATTGCCGGAGTGTAGGCGCTCATGCCTCAACATATTCTTTTGAGCCGTGAAGCATTTTTGGTAAAATTTGCATTTCCACTACAAAAGGAAAAATATTTACAGAATTAGTCTTCTTGATTTTAATCACAAAAACTTTTTAAAATTTTTTTCAAAATCACGAAAATAGGTTCTATGCTTCCTTTTTACTAAACTAATATTAACTAAGTTTGCTGTTACACATAATTTATTTTAAACATTGTATTTCAGATAATTTCGTTCATCTGATAATATAAAGCACCTCGAAACTTAGTACAGAAAGTTATTTAAAGACAACATTGAATGGCATTTTCAACATAGAACTTTAATATTCCCACATAAACATAATAACACAGAAATTGCTTTCTAATAAAAAAATATATATACGTCAATAAACAATCAATGATTAATTTATAAAAGCATCTTAATAATTATATCTGTTGGAACATATTTACATTAATAATATATTAAAGTATTATTAAAATGATCTGCAACTAAATATATCTGTCACACAATAAAAATACTGCTTTAAGAAACAAGCATTAAAAGATCTTTCTTATTGTTTTAATGGATTTCCTTATATTTTTATGATCACTGCAGGGAATGATAGCATACAATTCACAATCTTGAGGCTATAGTCTGTTTTTAACTTGTATGGTTTATCCTAAGTTTTTAACAGTTAATTTTTAGTTAAAGCCACTTTCCTATCTTTCTTAATTTCAGCTTACAGTTTCCTGCCAGAACGTATTTTCAAAATCGCGGTTAAATGTAAATGAAGGAAGAGCAAGTATTTAAAGTTCTACTGTGTTAGAAAGCCAGAGATTCTGATCAGCACGCGATCGTCTCTCTCTAAATTATTTCTATTCTTGGCCGTATTTCAGGCCCTTGATAGCTTTGCCGTTTAGTTAGAGTTAAGGGGCCAACTTCTGTAGAATTTTGATAGCTTCGGCTATATCTTTTAAGTTAAGTTTTATTTCTTAGTATTTTTGAGTTCAAACCGCAGTAGAGGCTTTTCTGGGCGTCCTCAGAGAAGACCGACTGTAAGTTTTATTTGAACAATAGAGGGTAATTTACCCTTTGTGAGTTTACGTTTCTAACTTTCTGAACTAAGCGATTATTTGCTTACCAGTTCTCAAGGTTCCACACATTCAGCTGTAAATTCTAGGTTGGAACATTACAAACTCATAGCAACATAAATGCAGAGAAGAAAGATGGATGAGCTGAGAACCAGTTCTGAGAAGTTATGAATTCAATATTAAGAATGGCGAGAACCTGAGAGTTAGAGAAAGCAAATTTAGAGCTCAGGGGATAGCACATAATGTTTTATTCTTCCACATTCCAATGAAATTGCATTCATTCTACTTCTTGATTAAAGATCCTATGAAAATCAACGATTACTATGATTACTAAAAGGATTTTCGATCCCATTTTTTGCTTGATTTAAAGAAGAAAAACTGATTCCATTGTTGAGTATTTAATTATTCTCTTTAATTTTATCTTCAGTGTCAGATATATTCGGTCCGGCAAAATAACTTGCTTTTTCAGCTGATTCCATCAGATTATCTGTTTCCTCCTCTTTTAATGATTTAGCACCAAACTATTAATTATCCAATACAATACAAACATGGATATTAAATAAGTTAATACAATGCAATGCAAACATGGATATTAAACCTGGATATTAAATAAGTGCATTAAAATTTTTTTAGCCTTTCATTGTAAAAATACAACATGTCAGGTAATTAAAAAGATGTTTTACTAAAAGATAATTAATTATTATCTCTAAACCTTAAATTTATATCTAGTCTCCATATAAAAAAATGTAAAATTACTCAATACGATTTCATTAAAAAATTTTTATTTTTGAATTGAATTAATTAATTAACATATTCTTAATTTAAATAATTAGATGAAGAATTAGAAAAATCATTTACTTCTGTGATCGAGTCCATTTTGCAGCGTTCCTCTTTCCCACTGTGTCATTATTCCAGCTGATAATATAAAGTGCCTCCCACTGCCTATAGTATATTGTTATATGCTGCATTGTTATATGCTGCATTTCGGTATTCTGTTTATAAAAGCAGTGCTGTTATCGCAAAGGGTAGACTAAGAGATGATAAACATTAACATACGATTACGCGTCTCTTTTGAGCAACTGCATGCTGTCCATTGTATGTTATATATCAATGTGATACATTATGTGTTATCTTTGAATGACCTTTGAAATGTACACAATAAATAGTTTCAATCCTTTATGTCAACTTTGATTTCCAGCGATGAAATCTTATTCTTAGTCAGTATCTTACTTGTCTAATATTAGCATTATGTTTGCTAGTGCTATCTTGAATAATAGTAATCAAGAAAAGGAATGTTATCCACTTTGAGTTATCTTTGAATGAGCTTCGTTCCGATCCTTGATTTTAATTTAGATTTATAGTTGCGTTATCTTCTTCTTGGTCAGTATCTTATCGCTCTTAAGGAAGTTTTATTTTCATTCTTCGAGAAATGTTTCTGCATTTTGCTATGAAAAAGAAAACAGGATGTTTGGACTCACTGTAGTGAACCTCGCCGTGAAATATTCCGATGTTTCGAGGATGCAGATAGCAGATTCTTCTACTAATAGCATATTTCTAATGCTGAAGAGTTTCCTTCAGCCTAAGATCCAGCTTAGAATTACACTGGTGTGCAAAAATTAAGGACGAAGTCGAAAAATTAGCATATCAGCTGAACGAAGAGGCAGAGCGGACAGAAAGACCAATCAGGAGATTAAGTAAGGTGATGTACGGTAGCACATGCGCAGATATGCAGGTAGACGTAATGGGGGAGTGTCTGAGTAGTATAAAGCATGTTGTCGGTGTAAGATCAGTATTTCTGGCAAAGAGATTGCACGCCGTATAGCAGTTAAAATCACACCGAGTTGCTGCCTCAGCGAGAAATGGAGAATAATCAATCTGTTAAACGACATCTGGATGCTTTTACCCGAGGTCGAATCATTGGGAAGTTGGAGGAAGGCCGCAGTGTGACAAGTGTGGCTGCAGAGTTCGGAACTGCTCACAGCATCGTTTCACGACTTTGGAGACAATTCCAAACTACAGGAACAGCTATCCGTGGGTTTAGTAGTGGTCGTCCACAAAGAACCACACCCGCAGATGACCGGTATATTACCTTACTGGCCAGAAGAAACAGGCGGCAAACAGCGGGAGAAATCGCTAGACACACGACACAGGCGACTGGACGACCGATATCGCGTTTTACCGTGGCCGGAAGACTGTACGGTGGTGGTCTGTTTGCACGACGCCCTGTACGGTGTGTACCTCTAACGCCTGCCCATCGGAGAAGGCGTTCTCTGTGGTGCCGGGAACACCGGAATTGGAGAGACAATGAATGGGGACGAGTACTCTTTACAGACGAGAGCAGATTCAGTCTGAGTAGCGATTCTCATCGCATACTCATTAGCAGAGAGCCAGAAGCCGCAATCATCCCTCGAACATCATTGAAAGGGACAGGTATGGAGGTGGCGGTGTTCTCGTTTGGGGAGGCATCATGCTTGGTAGTCGTACAGACCTTCACACCTTCGACGCAGGTTCAGTCAACGGGAGCCGTTATTGTAACGAGATTCTCTTCCATATGTGCGTCTTTTTAGAGGCGCTATGGGTCCGCAGTTCCTTTTCATGGACGACAATGCACCATGTCATCGCACAGTAGCTGCCGAACAGCTCTTAGAGAGTGAGGATATTGAACGTATGGATTGGCCGGCACGGTCTCCGGATCTCAATCCCATCGAGCATGTATGGAATTTTCTAGGCAGACGCTTGGCAGCTCGTACC
Source organism: Stegodyphus dumicola (assembly GCF_044657685.1). Lineage (NCBI taxonomy): Eukaryota > Metazoa > Arthropoda > Arachnida > Araneae > Eresidae > Stegodyphus > Stegodyphus dumicola. The sequence goes on from NC_140774.1 coordinate 33,808,905, forward strand.
TTACCACCAGTAACGATTCCGGAGCTTCGATTGGCGCTGCAAGACGAATGGGCAGCAGTGCCTCAACAACTCATTGACACCCTCATTTTCAGCATGGGCAGACGCTGTGAAACCTGCCTAGAAGTCAGATGAGGTCATATCCCCTATTAAAGACCGGATGTTTCTTGCTGGACACCCATCACAGGGATGTTTCGGCCTTCAGTCGCATTGCGCTCCATGCTACCTTTTCAATAAAGCTTCTTTTTATCCCTCTGATTTCTCTTTTAGTAAGTGTTGCTTACATTACTCATGTCCTTACGTATTGGGGATCTTACGGTATTAAATGTGTTGATTTGGAAAGCTTTTGTACAAAGTTATATTGAAAAAACCGTCTCGTCCTTAATTTTTGCACACCAGTGTATGTGCCCGATTTTATGGAAAAATCTTTCTGGATTAGAAATCATTTCAACTCCTCCGCTGCCTGATCTTCCTGATGGATATATCTAGTTCGGTGACAACTTGTTGCTGGGCGTAGCGGAATTCTAAGAACGTTTGAAAATTCATTTTCGGCATTGTATTGTGAAGGACAGGAAGTGCATCCCCACAAACGCGTCAGTAATGATGTCCCCGTGTCGCTGGCTGTTACTTTCCGAGAAAAATCGACGAATTCGAACTTTGATCTCCAAGTGCAATTCTCATGGTGGACAAAGAACTACGTGTTTCAACAGTGTGTGTTCGCGCTCGTGTGATCAATGTGAATTTCCAATATGTTTTCGTAAATTTAAATGGAAACTTGCAGTTAAATAATGCTTCATTGGAGAACTCACTTAAAGAGTTTTGTGAGCTCGTAAAAAATTAAAAAATATCTATGTGTTTACAAAACAGAATTTTCGGTAATCTGTTTATAAAAGCAGTGCGTGACCAACTGTTGATTTGTGAAGAAACTTGCATAGAAGAAAACATCTCGAAAATATAGATAAATTCAGACATTTCTTCTAAAATTACTTGAGAAAAAGGTTTCCCGACAATTGGATAAAATTCCTGTGCATTGTGATGCGTGTGAGAGTAAAGAGATAATAAATAATCAATTTGGCTACAGGTGCAGAGGCCAAAAATTGAAAAGAATTTAGTAAAGTTGTCGCTTTTTAAAATATTATGGATCTAACCCTTGATTTTGTGAAAGAAGGTGAACAATATTACATTTATATAAATGGCTCTTTTGTGTACAATTTAAGTCTTGCGAAACTTTTCGATTTGTGTAAATTCCACCTAACATTGAGTAATCTGCAAGTAAATTTCTGCAAAAATACACACATTCTTTTTTAATGCAATGGCTGTCTATGTTTTAGTGTTATGTCTTATTTTATTTGCTTTTTAAGCATATAAAGACTTTTGCTTTAACTGACTGTAGTCTATTTCGTTAATGTTTAAACAATTAAAATTAAATTTATGAATATATATATATATATATATTGATTGATTGACTTGTTATTTAAGAATGAGCACAGTTTTAACTTTTCTGAATGTTTTAAACAATCGCTTAGAGGTTTATCTGTCATTTGTTCATATGGTGTCAAAATAAACGTGTTAATTTTATAAGAGTGTGCAGAATTACGGAGAGTGTTATAGAAATCTATAAAGATCATAGAAAAACTGTAAACTTTGGTAGAATAACGCTTTATATCGTATCGGAAAAAAAGAAAGTTTCTTAATGTAAAACTGGGAAGAAAGCAATGAAGCGTGCACTTTTCATAAACCTGTGAATAAAGCGTTTAAAAAGAAATCGTGTAATTGTTAATAATATCGATCAGCAATGGCAAGCAAACTTAATAGAGCTCAGAAATTTAGCAAAGAATAATAATGCCTTTAAATATTTATTAGCATGTATTGATATTTTATCGAAATACGCATGGGTAACATTCCGGTAAAATAAAACTATTAAAAGTATTACAAATGCCTTTGAAAAATATTTTCTGAAGGCTAACCGAAATTTTTATAAACAGATAAAGGGACGTAATTTCTAAACATTCATTTTTTTAATTATTTAAAAAGAATAAAAGCTTTTACTTTACTACTCACAGTGAAATAGAAACGAGTATTGCTGAGCGATTTAACTGTACACTTAAAACACAAATGTGGAAATATTTTAACACAGTTCAATACACGCAAATATATAGAGGTTTTAGATCACTTAATGTATAATTAAATCCTCCTGTACACAGAAACATTAAAATAAATCCAGTATCTCTAATGAAAAAAAAAAGTCTGTTTAAAAGTTGGCTTTAAAAAATTTATGTGGGCGTACTGAAAATCCTAAAGTGGAGGATATAGTTAGAACAAGCTAGAAAAAAAGGGAATTCAAAAACGTTTATGAACAAAACTGGTCTCTCGAATTATTTAGCATTTACGAAGCAGGCGAAATTCCTATATATAAATTTAAAGACTTATCTAATGAAATCATTAACAGCTCATTTTATGAGCAAAAATTACAAAATATTGGGTAGTACGTACATTGTCGAATTTGAAGAAACGTGTGAACGTAAATGGGAAAACAGAAAATTTTGTAAAATTTGAAGGATATCCTAAAAGGTTTAATGCCTGGCTCTCTAATGTGAAAAGGTTATAAAACTATGGAAAATGCTTTCAATGGTTAGATGGAATCATGTCTTTGACACATGTAACTTGTAAGCGAATCTTCTCTACGCTACTTTCCTAAAAATAAAATTTCTCATTTTATTACACAGTTACCATTTAATATAAATTTCAATGGAGAATTCGAGGTAGGAATTTCTGAAATAATTTAATCACATTCGTTGCACGATATAAACAAAAATAAGAATTTATTTGGTTTAGAAAACTAAAAAACTATTTCAAGGAGCATCACTGAAGGTTATTATGAAACCATTCCAGATTTAATTGAAACTATCATGACTCCCGATATAAGAGCTAAAGTTGGATCCATTTCAAATATGTGACGAAATTCGTAAGATTGAAACCATTTAAAAATACTACGTAACATAATTTTGACAGAAGATATCAGGAAATTTTAGGATTTGAAATAACAGAAATTCAAGGCATAGCTGAGAGCCCCTACGTAGCTGACCCACATGCGTCGTTCCCAGTTATATTTATGTATATTCAGATATCAAAGAACCACAACTTGTAGGTGATACTCATGCACCATTACTAAGAAAGTTAATAGAAAAGATGGAGAAATTATAAGCATTCATTATGATCGTCTTCAGTATGTTCTCGTGAATCGCCAGCATTTTCAGACAGTAGAAGCAGAACTTCGATTTTACTCAGGGCAACTAGCACCATTCGAAAGAGGCAAAGTGTAACTTGTTTTGCCTTTCAGAATATCAACAAACACAAGAAACAGACCTTAATATCTTTATAGGTGGATCTAAGACATTCGATGGAGTAGAGAGCACTTTTGAATAGTTCGATGGCGAACGTGCAATTCACACTTGGAAGGGTTATCTACAACCCTGGAACAATGTCTTCCAGGTAGAAGCGTCCATTACAGCGGCTACTGAATACGCTTTAGCTTCGTCCTCTCCTTCCATCACTCTTACTCAGACAGAATCCAACTGCTTAAGTCTTAACCATTCCTCCCCAGTCATTGTCAACATACAGCATCTTCTGCAAAGCAGTTCCTATAAACACATATAACTGGTATGATTCAGGGCACACGCAGGCTAGACAGACAATGAAACACAAACTTGCTAAGGCAAGTAGTAAGATAAATGCAGAAGAAAGCTATATTCCGGCACATCCCTGCTACTTGAAAAAGGATCAGTTTCAAAAGGGCCCCTCTGAATTGGCTACAGGAATAGACCTTAGATGACACCGGAAGAAGTACACACTATTTCTTCACGAAAACCAATCTTAAAAGATACGTATCCGTCCCACAAGTCACCAACTTTGTCACAGATCACAGACCGTTTTTTCTTTATTTCGTTCGCTTTGGCATTTCGGAAATTGCAACATGGAAACAAACTGCGGAGTAGAAGGCTCTCCAGATCATTACATCTATCAATGTTCTCTCACCAATGCCACTCACCTACGACAGTGATTCAGTAATGTGGGCGCTCATAAACGCTTTATAATACAAAATCGTGTGACTGTGGACAAGATATGTCAAATTGCAGAGACATTAGGATTTTTTAGAAGCAGGCAAGATGAAAAATGAGCAACTGCCTTTGCCGGAATCGAACCAATCGAACGAATCTGAAATACCGGCCCAGCGTGCAGAACCACTACACCACGAAGGCACGTTAGGAAGACGGGAAAAATACCTTATAAAACAATAACCATGATTGCAGCCCAGAAACAAGATATCGGCCAGGTCGCATACGACTTCCACTCATTGAACTACTCCCACTTTAGTCAACAAAAAAGTATGTATTCTGCAAAGCAGAGCTACAACGCATTCTGAACACTTAATGTGTTCATGACAATTACAGTAATGCGATCATGCAAATTACAATGAACAGCGAACTCCGTGAACTTAAGCAAACTCACTGTATTTGTGTTCGTGTTAAACACCCGCAGGGTGCTCCCATTAAGCTCTAGGCAGTTGTTGCTTGACGCGAAATTTCGCGTCAAGGAACGTGAGACATATGTTAGAAAAAAGGAAACACAGAAGTCTTTTGTTGCCCAACATTGTTGGTCCGAAAATCACACTTTCAGTTTTTCTGCTGCTAAAATTATTCAAAAAACATCTTCCATTGGAGAACTGAATTTTCTAGAGGCATATTACATTCAAAAAATCTCTTTCTGTTCTAGTTAACGATCCTAATTCCAATCCATTATTGTCTTCTGCCTTTAAAGAAATTATGTTTTAGTTCTGGTTTCATCAACAGATGGCGCCACTTGCTTATTCTTGTCCAGGATTTCTTATGTAATCATTATATCCTATCTCGTTCATTTGCGCTTTTGCAGCTGAGGATGGTGGTTCGGTAAAACCATCGAAACTACTCCTGTGAAAATTTGAAAATATAACGCTGATTTTTGTCGTTTGACTTCTGAATTAGTATTTGTTCGGCGTGTTATTGTGCCTTAATTATAGACCAATTATGTTTTATATAGTTCCTGCTTGCGCCTGACCAATTCTGTTTTATGTAGTTCCTACTTGAACCTCTGCACTGAAATCGGATAGATAGAAAATTGATATTATCCAAAATAGAGTGTTGTAAATGCGCCCTAGTATGTGCGAAATGCATAAATTAATAAGAGCCTTAAAATCATAACTGCATGCGACTGTACACAGATTATTTCCCGCACATTTTTCAGAAAAGTTGCAGGATATGGATTTTCTAAATTGGGGGGGGGGCAGTTAGAGAATGCAATCCGACCATTGAATCTGCATACAAAAGGCACCTATGTTATATTCATTCAATGTAACTTGCATGCTTGATTGCTTCGTTCACCGGGTACAGAGCATTTGATTGGTTTAGTTTGGTTTATTTAATTATGGCAAAGTACTCAAGGCCTAAGGGAAGTCATTTCTTCATGGAGAACTTTCTGAGTACAGAACGTCCGAATGGGACTTGCAGATAACTTAGATGAAAATCGTCAGCTACGTCTAGGATCACTAACTGAAAGTGTGAGTACATGTCAATTTCTGCTCTCGTTTCCGTGAGACATTTTTTATTCGTTTTCAGATTGCAAGTGCTTTCATCTTCGCGCTTTAAACCTTCTGTACAATATATATATATATTATATCAAATATTATGTAAAAGGCCCTTAGAGCACTAATTAGTCATGCTGATAAAAGCTGTTTACAGCTAATAACCAGCTGTATGAAGAAAATCCTGATCCAAGATTATCACCATTATTATTACTGCTATACGTGCGTTTCATTGAAGTTCACTGTCTGTACCGCTGTTAAGTGAATGACAGCTTTAAAAACAACAACTTCTGACAGGTATAATTAGAACAGTTTATTCTAAAAGATTCACACGTATCATATGTATTTATGTTTGTTTTAACCTAGTCTTTTTTTTTTTTTTTTTTTTTTACTTGTGTTAGTTCATCAGTTCATCTTTTAATTAATTTTCCTAGCTCTAATTTCCTTTCCTGCCTTTTCCTGCACTAATCCAAACCCAGTATCAGAAAACTTTCAAATAAAAAGTTGCAAAAAAAATTGTATGTGGAAAAAAGTGTATAAATAAACAGAGAAGTCTGAAAAGTTAATACAAAAGTTATCTGTACAGTTTAAGTTTGAAAAGATAGTTGTATTGAGACAGTTGAACCTTTACTGAGGGAAAGGGGAAGTAAATTTAGAAAAATTCGTAATTTTGGAAGCACTTAAGAGGAGGGGACCCACTTTCACTGTCATTTTCGTAAGATAGCTTCAGCAATTTTCGACGAATGCGAGTTATTGTTATTTACCATATCCTATTGCAACGCAATTGTTTTCTATTATATAATTCTTTTACATAATTTGGATCTATCTTTATTTCCGACTGAAATAATCTGATATTGTGCACATAAAAAATAAAATGATATATACTAATTTTCAGTATGCAATAATTATGTCCAATTTCAAATAAGTTTATAATAAAATGTTGCTTTTTTTCAGAGAATCTTTCAATATACTAGCTTCTGTTATTTTGTGTAATCTCACTTTTCCCTTTATCTAACCACCATATAATCTCGATACTCAGGAGTTTACCACAGATGCAATCAAAGGTACTTATGGATATTAGCGCAACTACCTTGGCGTTATTTAGTTATTTAATTCAGAAGAAAACGAATAACTTAGAATTGTATAACATTATGTATTACTCACACATAATTTATGTTTTAATTAGGTTTTTATCCTGAAAATCAATCCATATGTTTATTTACAAGCGGGTTTTTGTTTCTTTTGTTCTGGTGGAAATTCCCTTTAAAATTAGTTTAGAAGCAATTGTTTCATTCGGCGATTTTTCGATAAAAAATCGGAATCGTCGGCAGTATTTTCCGTTGCACAAAAGCGTATTATAACATTGAGTTTAAAGCTGAAAATATTTCAGTTTATCTATAAAAATTGTTAGAAAAATTATCTATAAAAATTGTTAGAAAAATTATCTATAAAAATTGTTAGAAATCACTTTATTTTTATAATTTTAAGTTGATAATTTCAGTCTTCATCTTTAGCAACAAGTAAAATATTACTGCTGATGTAGCTAGAAGAACGTGAATTGCTTTGAAATGATATATATTTTGATCGACAGTTTTCTTATACATGGACTCTATTATATTTCAAGTTATATGGTACTTCTTCCATTTTTAATTAAATTGAATTCTGATTCGCACGCGTACTGTAATTAATAATTCAAGTAATCCGATTTCTTCAAGAGCAGTTTATTTGTCACAGTTTGAAAAAATATCAACTTGTGCTGCCATCTATAGGGCAAACCGATTATAAATAAAAAAATAGGAGGTAATTTTGAGCATTTACTTGTACTGCCATCTACGAGTACACCTTGTAGTAAAATACGTATAAATTATATTTAATGTTTCTGGTCTCAAAATATTTTTATAAGTAACAGAATAAATTTTTAAAAAATTTTCAGAGGCTTAGAAATTTTAGAGAAAAATTTAGTAATAGTCCATAAAATAAATAATTGTGGAAGTAAAATTCCAGTCTTCATACCAATATCTTCTATAACTGAATCGTCTTTACTCTTAATGCATATAAAAAAGGCACTGTTTAAAATTATGATTAACATTAATGAGATGTATATTGATTTATAATTCCGAAGCGGTTTTTTAAAAATATTAATAGGAAATTGTGGCATTCAAAATTTTAATGAAAAGAAATAAAGACGCTGACTATTAGTAGAAGTAATATTCATGTATGTAATTAGTAGAATTTAAAACTATTATTAATATACTTTTTAAAGAAACCATCTAATCAAAATTAAAAATAAAAGCGTTTAAATAAACAGCTTCAGCTACGTAAATCAATTACATTTTCATACTTTGCTTAGAACATCGATTCTCAACCGGTGGTACGCGTACCACTGCTGGGGTGTCACAGAAAATATGTGGTACGCAAAGAAACACAGTATTTTAACTATTAAATTCGAAAATGTATTACCCCGCTATTCTATTTAAGTTTTTACTCTATCACTAATAAATTTATGCGATCTGAGTTTTGAGTCAATAGCCGCTCTAACAAAATAATCCTTTCTATTTTCACAAATATTCTTTTAGGCATAGCAAAATTTGTCACAAATGCTGTTTTTAAAAGGAGTAATAGAAATGGATGTTTTTTTTTAATATGAAATAAGAATAAGTTGGTAATAAAAGATAATAATACCTCATTAATTCTTTTAGAGCCAATCGATTTATTAGCATGTCTGCACTTCATTCGTCACCATTTCCGGGCTCGTATTGCTCTACTTTCAATTAGAATCATTTTTCTACGTTGATTTACTGTCTCTAACTGCAGGTATTTTGTCTTCTTGTTGCTTTGCATTCTTTATTTTCCTACGCAATTTGAGAATACCGTCGTTTGTTTCTGAAGAACTCGTAATATACTAGGCATTTAAATAGTTGTGAAAAAATAATAAAACAAACCAAGATTTTCAAAATGAAAAAATGGCTAGCATTGACTAATTGGAAGGGTGATGATTCACAGGTGATGGATCCAGGACAATCTACTAGCACTAAGAATACTGAAAAGAAAAAAATCTGATGTGTACACCACATGACTTCCTTGTACGGAATATTAAATTATACGCATTTTTTTCTTGAATTTCATTTAAATTGATTGGATTGAATTAAATCTACTTCGTCGACAGCGCACAAACCACAATAGAATAAATGCACTCTTTAAAATTCACTATATTTGTTTACTATAACGACACTCTGAATGCACAAAATTTATATCATTTGAAGAATTATCGTTGCCACATGTTCTATTCAAATACTATAATAAAGCTAAAACGATGTATGAAAGAAATTAAGCAAACAAAACAGAAAAGAAACAGTTTTTCACAGACGATTTAGTATTTCTCATTCAATTAATTCAGTTCTCACTTCGCGACAAGGCAAAAATACATAAAAACTCAAAATATCTGCATTAAAAATTACGAAGTAAATTTTAAGCACTAATTTCCTCGAAAAAATTCCAGAAAGGATTAAGCATGATTTAATTCGCAATAATAAATGAAGGCGTTATTTTTGTGTTGCGAAGCTTAGTCTCTCTAGATTGGCAACAATTCTGCTGTTTCAAATGTAAACAAATATGTCCGCCATGTTATTTAAAACTTAACCGCACTTAGACAGCTTTTAAATTGTTGATAATTGTACAAATATTGCTTCCAGAATTACGAAAGGAATAAAAACCTTAACAAAGAGATAAAAACAACATAATACAATCATTTTTAAAGCAAAAAAATGTACAATTTACAAACATATAAGCGTAAAGAAACTGAGATCACTGTGCCGAGTAACAGAGTGAATATATATATAAATATAGTATTTATATACGTTTAGTGCCGCCGATTGCAACCAAAATACGAGGTGCACATCTACATGTTATAGCAGTCCTATATACAAAATTTCAACGTTCTGAGGCTACTCGTTTTCGAGTTATGCGAGATACGTACGTACGTTCGTACAGACGCCACGAGAAATTCTCTTCAGAATTCATTTTAAAGCAGTTTTATAATTTTTTTGGAGGAAACGAGTCTTTTATTCTGTCCTTACGTACAGATATGACGCAAAAACATCGTTAAATTGCATTCGATAGCGGTCAAAATGGATATTTTCGTTGAAATATGCTGCCTGAAACTTTTCGCGATTACAATACTTCCTTTTTACTTCGTACAAGGAAGTAAAAAGAAAAAAAAAACTTTTTATAGAAAATATAATGAAAATTATTTGTCATTTGGGTTTGCTTGGAATGAGAGATGAAATGCACTCTTAACCTCAATGTGTCTGCGATGAACTGCTATCCAATCAAAGTATGAAACCATCGTTTCTTAAAAGACAGCTTGAATATAAGCATGCCAATTTAAAGTACAAATCTGAACAATATTTTAAGAGGGAATTAGCGGAGGTCAAATATATAAAAAAAATAATAATGATGAGGATGAAAGATTTTTGTTGCTTTAAGTGAAAAAGCTTTGGAAGCTGTTTACCTAGTAAGCTTAAGAATTGCCAAGACTGGCCAGGCTCACACTATTGAACAATCGTTTTAACATCATTCAACGAAAAAGCGGCTAATGAACTCAATAATAGTCCCTTATCAAATGATACAATAAGTCGACGAATTCATAAAACGGCAAATTCCATAAAAGTGACACTTATGCGAAAAATTAAACATAGTGAGTATTTCGCATTGAAATTAGACGAACGATTGTTGTTTAACTTCTAAAATAATAACGAACTTTGTTCAGTTATTAGTTTACATACGTTTTGATGAAGGTCAACGAATTGCCAAAGTTTTAAATCGTCTTTTTGAACTTATATTAGAAATTCAAATTTTTCTCTGTGATTCAAATTTGAATTGCAAAAACGTTTATTTAGTGAATTATGATTGGCGCTTATATCATATTTAGCTGGTATTTTTGGAAAATTTAACGAATTTAAGAGAAGTAATTTTCTGCTGCACCCCAGCAGTGGTATACGCGTACCACCGGTTGAGAATGGCTGTTCTAAACAAAGTATGAAAATGTAATTGGTTTGCGTAACGGAAGCTGTTTATTTAAACGCTTTTATTTTTAATTTTGATCAGATGTTTTTTTAAGAAGTATACTAATAATAGTTTTAAGTTCTACTAATTACATACATGAATATTACTTCTATTAATAATCAGCATCTTTATTTCTTCTCATTAAAATTTTTAATGCCACAATTTCCTATTAATATTTTTAAAAGTCCGCTTCGGAAGTATAAATCAATATACATCTCATTAATATTAATCATAATTTTAAACAGTGCCTTTTTTTATATGCATTAAGAGCAAAGAAGATTACGGTTTAAGAGAAAAAGTGCTAATTTGTTTACCATGAGAGATAAAATGCAACGATAATTTGATTACCACGAGAGATAAACGTAATGATAAAAGCTAATTAAAACTCGAGCTAAGGCTTGGATAATAATATTTTTATTTTTTTATCCATTTTAGAAAGATTTCTAACTGAAATATTTTTTAAATAAAAGAAAATTTATCCTCCGACATTAAAAATCACTGTTTTTCAGTGATATTTAATTTCAACACGTATTTTCCCAAGGATTATGTAAAAGAAATTGGATTAGAAATCCATTTTATTCAAATGTACCTGAAATTTTATCTCGTGAAAAAAAGAACAATTGACAGAAATTTCAAGTGATCGAACTCTAACTGAAGACTTCAAAAACAACACAGTTGTTGATTTTTGTCTGAACCGAAGAAAAGAATTTAAAGGCATTTCAAATAAAGTTACTAAATTTTTATTGCCTCTTTGAATAACCTATTTGTGTGAACAAAGATTTTCTTCCTTCTTAGATTTGAAAAATAAATACAGAACAAAATTTAAAGTAGATCCTAATTTACGGTTAAAACTAAGTGAAATAAGACCAGACATAAAGAAATTGATCTATCTTAAACAGGTCCAAATTTCAAACTAAATTTTAGAATTAAAATATTGTAACTGGAATTTTGGAATTAACTGGAATTAAAATGGTAACCAATTCTTAATTTGATATTTTTTATGAGTGCATATTTAATGCAGATAGCCAACAGGTTGTGCAAATTGCAAAATATATATATTTTAATATTTCTATTGAGAAATTGAAAAATAATCTTTGTAAAATGTAGTGGTGGTACTCAAGTTTTTCAAATTTTGCTTACATGGTTCACGTTCGGGAAAAGGTTGAGAACCGCTGGTTTAGAACGTTCCAACGAAAAGTATTTAATATCTCTTGGACAACTGATCACAGACTCATGGTTTCAATTTAAGTAAATCGAACTCAGTCGTCTTGCTTCAGGTCACTTAATATGATTTAGTAAAATTATGGGAAAGTTAAATAAATATTTATGTAAATACTTTAATAAAAAGAATTGCATCAATGTGTAAGGTATTTTCCATTCCAAAATTTGTAAAAAGAGGGGAAAAAAACATAGGAAAGTGTTAAGATTTCAACGGTCAATCCAAAAGGCCTCTTTTCACGTTTAATATGGTTTATCATTAAATGTTATCTATAGAGATGGCCGAGTGGAATAATAAAATAATTTTATAGGATACCAGATGAATATGCATTTAGATAATTTGGGAACGTTACATATTTTCTGTATATTAGAAAAGTGAAAAATACATATAACGTAATTTTATTAAATATTTATTAATGTTTTTATTTAGATACATCGTAGACTAAATTAATTTTTATTTGAATCAGTCAGATTTAAAAGTTAAAAAAATTAATGTTCCTCAGAGCTGCTTCAGTTGCTTTTAAATTGATTACTTTGTTATTCAATATCACACAGATAAAATTTGAAAGATAAATATTTTACATTTTGCTGGTTGGCAACATACTCGAATGAAAAGTGAAACTATCAGGTTCAATGTTCCGTCTTACTTTCTTTGGGAACATGCACAGACCTGACTCGGAACAGGGAGCTTACTAAAGCTATGTTCAATAACTGTGGGAAGTAGACAAGATACACAGGAAGGGTATACAAAACCCTTTATTTTTCACTCTTTACAATAATTTCCGTACTTCGGAATACAGAGACCAACTACTTGTGGTCTGAACGTAAGAATATAAAAATATAACTAAACTCTAACTTAAATTTGGAATAATCAACAAGGGCCTACGTGTAAGATTGGCCGGATATTAACAGGAAGCCGTATGTAGTACAGAGAACTGTTAACACTACAATACGTTTAAAATTATCACGAGGATTAAACCTCTGGCCTGGAAGGCAACTAGCAACTGAGTAAAACTTCTAAGGTAAGCGGCCTGCTTCGACTAACTCCTTCCTCTCTCTCGCTTGGCAAAAAGCCACAACTTAAGTACTTGGCGTTCGCCAGACAAATTTTGCATAAATAAGTTAACGCTTTTAATTCTGGCCGGAAGTAGAAAATAAGAAGTGATAGTAAAGATTTAAAATAAAATAAACGTTAGTAAAACTTAAGATCCTTACAAAACAACCAAAATCTTATTCCGAGAATTTTCCATGCGATTAAAATTTATTGAGTTATAATAAATTAAAGTTTATCAAAACTATACAAATTATTAAATTTAAAAAATCTGAAAGCTTTCAGATTTTATATCACGCCCAAAGGGACATTTTTTAAACTTTTGTGTGTTACCTTCATTTATTAAATATCATGTTCTTCGAACTTAAACCAGAAAATTCAATTCAACAGCGATATCACAAAATAAAACAAAAAAACAAAAATCTTAGATGTTTCAGATTTTAAATTACGTCCAAAGGGGCGTTTTTTTTTAACATTTTGTGTGTTACCTTTATTTATATATCATGTTTTTCGCATTTAAACCATAAAATTCAGTTCAAGAGCAATATTGCAAAATAATTTTAAAATGAGCATATCTTTAGGATTTTCGATACACAGTCTTGCGAGCTGGAGATAAAAATATTTTTTCTGAACAACATGCCATTGCATGCTCGCTTTGAAATCCTTGAGTTTGTTAATCAAAAATTCGTTAAAGTTTTACAAAATGTGTAGAGAATAGATCCAGGGCTACAAAATTTTGGAACATAGGTGCATCTAGACAAGAGCCAGTGGACCTCGAAAAAATTTTCTCTTATTACTTTTTTTTTTTTTTTTAAATTTTTTGATGAATTCGCATCATTTTGAATAGTTTCATTCTTTTAGAAATGTGTTTTTGGCAACAGTTTTTCATCCATTGCTTTGTATACTGGACTGCTAACTGTTGAAAATATGAGATAAAATATTATTAATTATACACGCAACACGCATGTCGCAATCTTCTTATTCTGACGCTCATGCGTCTCGCGAGCCACAACAGAAAGAATTTCCTTTCTCTCTCTCTCTCTTTATTAGCTAATGGCAAAGAGGTTTGTATATTTTGAATTATGTCATCCACAAAGCCCAATTTTGATTGGTTATTGCTTTTTGACGACAGTTTAATTCTTTTAAAAATGTAGTTTTGGCAACAGTTTTTTATTCAGTGCTTTGGATACTGGACTGCTGACTGTTTTCTCTTGAAAATATGAGATTTATTGCTTATTTTATTGTAATTTGTTTATATTATGTTTTAATTATATAAAACGTTTTGCATGATTTTTTTAGGAAACAAAGTTCTAATTTCCTTTATACCATTTGAATTCTTAAGATTGCGTTAAGGGATATTGCTTATTTCATTGAAATTTTTTTATATGTAATACATTTTTATTGATTTTTTTTATTTTTTATAAAGTTGTTCTGCAGAATAAACCTCTGTGTAGTTATCAAATTTAATGCTTGGTGTTCCCCTTTCGGCATTTTTCTGGTACATTTAAAGCCAGACGAAGTCTGGCAGCGTAGCGGTTAGTCGATAATAAAACAAATTCCAAATTTCAAATTTGGGCTTCCAGATGACCATAATCGCGGGAGGATTACGTTATTCAAAATTTGATGGCCTGAGGTACCGTTGTTTTATCACAATGCGAGAAACATACATACGTTTATGCAGATTTTTCATTATTTAATTTCTTTAAATATAATACAGGGCTATAATAATTGTTGGTAACAATTTGAAAAGTGAAACAACGCTTGTAGTGAATCGACGCAAAATGCTAAAACAAAATTAATAGTCCTTCTGGGCGAATTGTACCTTTGGACAAATAATTTTAAAATGAACATATCTTTAGAATTTCTGATACACAGTCCCGCGTGCTGGAGATAATAGTTTTTTTTTTTTTTCCCCGTACAGTGTTGTCATTCTTCGCTTTGAAATCGTTGAGTTTCTTAATCAAAAAATTATTTAATGTCTGAAAAAATATGAAATAGGTAATAAAACAAATTCCGAATTCCAAATTAGGGCTTCCAGATGCGCATATTCGCTGGAGGATTGCATCATTCAAACTTTGATGGATCTAAGTACCGTTGTTTTATCCCAATGCGAGAAACATACATACATTTATGTAGATTCTTCATTATTTAATTTCTTTAAATGTAATACAGGGATGTAATAGTTGGAGGCAACAGTTTGAAAAGTGAATCGACGCAAGATGCAAAACGAAATTAATATCCCTTCGTGGCTAACGCCCCTTAGGCTAAAAAAGGCACCACGTCTTAAATTTTTGAACAAAATTTATGATTTAAATATCAGAAAAAACACTTCCTCTCAAGCAATTATATTATAAAATCAATTAAATTACAACGGAATGCATATACTAGAGTAGACAGGAAGAATCATTCCCTCTTCTTTAACCCAGTTATAAAACAAAACGTCTGAAAAATTCCAAATCTGTGAAAATTAACCTCTGAACCGTAGTAAAGATAAGCTTCAGACTCATCGAGTTTCAAACTGAGTATCAGAACTAATTATAAAGAGGTTAAATTCTATTCCCCAAATGCTCGAGAGCTTAATAACCTAGGATTCATACTAATCTAAAGTGACCAGGCACCCCAGATTACGCTCGATACTCCCACATTTTGAAGCAGTCTTCCTCTTCAAGGTCCAGAAAATGTCCCAGAAATTCCAGGAAACGGCCTATATTTTGTAAACAAGCCAAAAGCCTGTTCAACAAGTAAATAATAATATGCCGTAGATATATGTTTTAAGAAATCGAAAGGTCTGCGAAAAGGATGGTTTTTGGAAGAATTTCTGGATTTCTATTCCAAATGCGTTTCGTGCTTGGAAAACAAGACAGTGAAACTAAATCACTTAAATAATTTTAAGTTGATCCCTTTTTAAAATATTGCAGAATGTAAACAGTAAACAGTGCCGTAGATATATGTTTTAAGAAATCGAAAGGTCTGCGAAAAGGATGGTTTTTGGAAGAATTTCTGGATTTCTATTCCAAATGCGTTTCGTGCTTGGAAAACAAGACAGTGAAACTAAATCACTTAAATAATTTTAAGTTGATCCCTTTTTAAAATATTGCAGAATGTAAACAGTAAACAGTGCCGTAGATATATGTTTTACAAAATCGAAAGGTCTGCGAAAAGGATGGTTTTTGGAAGAATTTCTGGATTTCTATTCCAAATGCGTTTCGTGCTTGGAAAACAAGACAGTGAAACTAAATCACTTAAATAATTTTAAGTTGATCCCTTTTTAAAATATTGCAGAATGTAAACATGTGGAGCAAAACCTATCTCCGAGTGTGAAACAGAGAAACTGACATAAGGCTTACTCATAATCAGAACTATTATGTTTCTTTCAAATCTGTTGCACTATTGGCCCTACCAGAGGTCGAGTGGTTAAGACCGCTAATGCTGAAAGTCTGAACTGGATTCGATCTCAAGCAAACGAGCTGGGATTAGCAGCTCGCGGAAATGGCGGCCGCCAGGAGCCCCCGTATACATGCAATTGTCTTTAATTAGAAAAATGCAATCTTTTTCTAATTAAAGAATATTAATGAACCAAAATTGTTTACACATTTAGCGAAATTAAATAATAAATTAATCAATGTATTTTACTTAAAGAGTAAAAAAAGAAAGAAATAGCCTTATTTTAAATTTTGTCATATTCTCCTGACAACCAATCTTTTTATGTTCTTAAAAAGTATCGTTAATTTGAAAAAGTGTTGGAAATCGTCTTGCAAGAGTCGAAGATAAGAAATTTTAATTGTTGGGAACTAAATCGCTAGATTTAATATTTAAAGAAAATAAAAGTATATAAGTAGATTTCTTTTATTACGTAATTTATTTTTTTATTTTATTCATGTGATATGCTCAGTCCAGCAGTTACTAGTTAATGGCTGGAAAACATGCACCTGAAACAAGACAAGAACTTGCTTTACGGGAAGTGATATTACAGATCCCGCCCATGAACGTTCATGCAAAGCAAATATATCATGCCTGAATTGACATGTGAAGGAAAATGAGTTGAGGAAAAAGTCTTTAGTTTATTAAAGATTGTTGACAGTTTGGTCAATAAATTTGACCTTAAACAATTACTAGTCTTTCGCATATTTTCATTAACATTTTAGCAAGTAGTTAACAACTAACAAAAGAAAAGACTAACTTTACCTTAACCACGCGAATAAAAGATGACTTAAACTTGGGCTCCTCAAATTTTGTTGAGGATTTAATACTGTGCGCCGATTACAACACGAGACGATCGGAGATGGGGAGGGGGGCTGACAATGGTCTTGAAGTGCTTATTTTAAAGTAACAGGCTATACTATAATCTACATCCCAGTCGAAGAAACATAACGCCCGAATCATTTTTAATGTTGTTATGATACTTTCTATGGCAGTTTTTTTGTGGTGGGGGGGTCATTTGTTTTAGTATTGATTACAACTGTCAGTAAGGGTGGGTGTGAAAGTAACAATGTTTTGCGGTTTACAAAGTTCTTATTAATATTACTTTTATAGTTGTGCAATTATTTTTGCCGAGTTTGAAATTCTGATATATAATAATCCAGTTATATACGTATCTATCTGAACGGAACTGAGTAGCACATTCATATAAAGGAATTTTCAAATACATTTTATTAAAAAAAGTTAAAATTATTAAAACATGTTAAATAACCATGCAATCTATAGTTCAAGATGCAGTCGCAATAAATTTACAATTTCATTTGCATGTGGTTTCGTGACATAGTAAAGTATTATGCATATGGCCTTATACTACGGAACTGAGTAGCACATTCATATAAAGGAATTTTCAAATACATTTTATTAAAAAAAGTTAAAATTATTAAAACATATTAAATAACCATGCAATCTATAGTTCAAGATGCAGCCGCAATAAATTTACAATTTCATTTGCATGTGGTTTCGTGACATAGTAAAGTATTATGCATATGGCCTTTTTCTTCTGAAGTATATTGCAATTTATTTTCATCTAATTTTAGAGGGAAGGAACAGCATGTGACTCAAATTAATAAAATTTCAAGGACACACATACAAGAGACTCGGTTGCAACATCTGTTTCTGTCAATTCTCCTGATACAGGGACAGTCAAATCTGATGTCAGTCGAGTAATGCAATATTAATGTAAATCATAGTTTAGCAAAACAAATGGTTTTGCTCCCATTTCGTTAACAATTCCAATTTCAGAATCTGGAGGTAATTTATTTGTTAAAAGGAAAATCGAAAAATATCACATTGACGCTTCTTAATTTTAATCAGGATAAATACATACGCAAATTCCGTAGGAGAAAATTTTAAAATGAGAAGAGTATTTTATCTGTGCATTCTATTTATTCTTATTGATTATGGTTATAAAATGCTAAAATATGGATTTTCCTTATCACTAAAATTTTAATATTTTCTAACAAATAAAATTCCCTTTTCAGTTTTGCGTCTTTTATATAATAAACGTAAGCATTTTTAAAGCCTAGTTTGTCTTCGTTTATACCTATACAGCATGATATTAAACATATTCCATTAGCAAATTCAAACAATCTACTATTACATTTTTCGAATATGTGTTTGTAAGGTTATGCTCTACTTCAAGCTTTTCTAGTGTAGGTGTTTTTTGAAAATTATCTTATTTCAACTTCTTCCGATTCCATTCCTGTCTTTCCATGCGAATAAAAGATGACTAATCAGCGCTAAATCTAAAACGCGATTGTAAAGTCACGTGACTATAAAGAGAACATGAAACTGATTTCACAAATGATGCTTGTCACGTCGGGTTTATATTCGGAGATTATTTAGGACAACATTAGCGTCAGTGTCTTGGCACCTTTTACAGTAAACATGAAAAATGCTTTCATTGCATTTCAGTATTACTCGTATTACCATTTTCAAATACGGCTGCCTTACTTTCTAACGAATAATCATGGAAGAAATATTTTGAGAATTCTACGCCCCTGAACGAAAGCCGAAAATCGAGAGGGTTAGCATTAAATTCAGTTTAAAAATTTAATAGTCCAAAGACTAACAATGATAACTATGATAAGTGTATTTAAGTGTTATATTGCTAATAAAGTTTTAATAAAATAGAGTCATTATGCTGTGGTCTATTTTTTTTTCGCATTTCATCATAGAGGGGGATGGTAAGATATACATAGGAAAATGAATTTTTTTTACTTTCTCTTGTAAAAACGTTGCTATGATATTCAAGTAGAGAATATGTCCTCCATTTTTTGGCTGAAATAAGTATTCTTTCACCTTTTCCACTGGTCCTCCATTTTTCGTTTTCTGTTCCAAGCATAATTTATTTCGGAACTACTTAAAATATGTAAAGTTTAATTTTGAAGCAACTGCTTGTAAAACAAAAAGTGAGAGAGTTTTCTCGCTAATAAATATTCAATGTCAAGACGTAGAACAGATTTAATGTGGAATCAAAGGGTATTTAATATACACTTCATACAACTTTAAGATATGATATAAATGTTTTAATTTTTTTAAACAAACAAGTTTTGACAATGAGAGAAATGTGCAGCTCCAAAAATGTATTTAAAAATATTTAATTACATTTTGATTTGATAAATTAAATATATTTAATTACATTTTTATGAATATATTAAATATAGACATTTCATGCATTTATTTTAACAGAGTTCCATAGCAAAGGAGTTTTATAAGATTATCTTATTTGCGTTGTTGTTAAAGATACATTATAAAATAAATATGAATAATATTGTTTGAATTTTGGAGCTAATATTTTTTGTAAGCTTATTTTTGAAAGAGCTAACGAAGAAAACCACTACAGTTGGATCATCTATAGTAACTTGCCTATTATAAGTTTAAAATCTCAATATAAGAAATGCCAGTTGCTATGACTTCGAGAATCTGTACACTTCTCTACCACTTCAAGAAATGTATAATAGTCTTTTAATGCTTTTCCAGACATGCTTAATATTTTAGATTGCAGTAGCTAGCTGGAAAAACTATCTCAATTACTCGCTCTTCCATAATTACGTTAAATTTCAAGATACTTTATTTCTATAAGCTAGAGGTAATCCAATGGGTGCGAATTACTTATCTCATCAGAGCAATCTATATTTATTTTCTAAAGAATTCTAATTTCTTCGTTCACTACCATACAATGATTTAAAAATTTGCTTTCGCCTACAGATATATTGATGATATTATATCCTTTAACAATTTTAATGGCATTGGAAACAGCAATGTTTACCCTGAATGCCTGAAATTAAACAAGACCATTTCATGTCAGTTACAAGTAAATTATCTAGATCTAAGGATTGTTAATCTAAAATAGTTAAGGCCTTTATGACAAAAGAAGAGATTTCAACTTTACTATTATAAAACTTGTTTTCTAACATTCAAAAAAAGTTTTAAGTAACACTAATAATAATCAATAGCACGTATTAAGAAAATTTGAACTGAAGCAGAACAGCGAAAAAAAAAAGAAACTTTAATATATATACCTTAAAAATAATGAAATTCCATTAACTTATACTAATTTATATCAAAAAACGTTGGAATACTCTACGACGTATGATGTTTTATCTAACGATATGAAGGGTATTCTGAAACCTTTTGTACGTTCCGTTGTTTAAAAATAGTGGACTGTAAATTGACTTGATATTACTTCAGTATAGAACCCAAGAAACCTCAGATTCATAACGTTGACCGAAACTTCTTTATTGACTTTCAAACAGTAAGTTAATTGAGGAACGGCGAAGACCACACAAACTCCGGCTTCAGTGGCGGCTTACCAACACAAACTCAGAAGAACCTCTGCTTAGTTGAAACTCCAGTAATTCACAGCAACCTCAAAGCTCTAAACGCGAGCTTTAAATACCTAACAAATTTGCGTCTGCCACCGCTCCTCGGTACAAAGAAAGAAATGCAATTTGCATAACATCGAACACCTTTATTTTTAGAAGGAATGTGATGTCTGAGAAAGAATTTCATGGTGTATAAATGTAAATAATATTATTTTTGTAAAGTGCGTATGATAATTATTTATATAACTGTTCTTTTTTGACGAAAAAATATTTATTTTTAGAAGGAATGTGATGTCTGAGAAAGAATTTCATGGTGTATAAATGTAAATAATATTATTTTTGTAAAGTGCGTATGATAATTATTTATATAACTGTTCTTTTTGACGAAAAAAATATGTTTAAAAATATATATTAAGCATTATCTAATTTTTCAATTTTTAATGTTATCAGAATTCATCTTATTCACATCAGAATTCTTTTAATAGCAATTTATTAAGCGATAATATGATGACGCTAGAACTGAAAAAATAACTATCATTACCAGCATTAATTCTTAAGTGAAATGACGACACGTAGTATTGTTAGTATTTCGTCTAGCCCCTTTCTTTGAAGGTTTATACGTACTATTTTCGCCCAAATGACGTTTCGTTCAATTTTCCTTCCTCCCTCTCACCTGCCGAGAAGTGTCTCTCCCCCAGTTTCCGAATTCCCCTATTAATCTCAGTTGGGGTAGAAATACATATACACCTCATTTTCATCATTAAAACAATTTAGTAAACTTGTGAAAATTCATTATATGCATATATATAAAAGATTATTTTGTATAATTCTACAAAATATATGGCTTTAAACACATCTTTTAATAAGTTAATTATTTACATTAACTATACAAAAATGGCAAAAGGATCCTAGATGAAAAAACGTTATAAATGAAGCTAATTTTTTTCTAAATTTTAAATATTTTCCTTTGTAGAAATTCTGGAATCGCTTCTCAAATGATGGGGCCAGAACTAATAATCACATTAAAAGAGTGCCATTCCAAGTTAAATAAATAATAAAGAAAGCTACCGGTCTCGTCTTAAACCCATATTCATTGATTTAACTTCTAAAGCAAGACCAAGCAGAAAATTAATCAGCCATGCAGATTTAAAATTGCTTCAATATACCACGAGGATCCAAGTTAAAATATAGAGAATTAAATAAAAGTGAAAATTTTAAAAACAAAAATAGTTCAGCAAGGAAATTTTATTAGAAAACTTATATCGATGTTGTGAGCTACTACATTTATTTAGAAGCCTAGATGTTAAAATGTTAAATAAAATTTTGCCTTGATTTATTCATATTAAATTTTGCATAAGCATTTTCGAATTTTACTTGATTTTTTTTATAACGTATTATAGCTGAAAATGCCTTTTTTAGCATAATTATTTTAATATTTTGAACATAACAATTTTAATCTTAAATTAAACATTTATTTATTTACATAAAACACACAATTTTAGATCATAAGAAATTTAAAAAATCTACTTAACTCCTTATGATAACAGTTAAATAAATATAATCATTAGTTTCTCAAATTATACTTCCATATACGTAAAATAATACTTATTTTTATGGAATGATGAGACATTATTTTTCACTATCTAATCAAATCCACATTCATCTTCACAATTATGATATTATTTTTCTATCCCTGAAATATGTATAGGAAAATTTTGTTTGTCCAAGCTATGTTAAATAGTATCTAGACCAAGGGTCAACAAAATTTCGATCGTGAATTACCAGTAGGTCCCTTGAGGGATTTTGGTAACGCACGTAAAAATATTTTCTTTTTTCAGTTAAGGAAAGTGTTGGTGTATTTAATTATGGCAAAGCACACTAGGGCTATCTGCCTAAGGGGAGGGATGCCTTCGTGGAGGACTTTCTAAGGGAAACTGGCTCGTATACACGTTACACATGGGGAAAACCACGAAAACGCCCATGCAGCCAGCCCGTTCGCGGGATTCGAACCTCGGACCGAACTACCAGTGTTCAGCGACTTTACCGCTCGGCCGCTGATGGGCCCAGTTAAGGAAAGAAAATACCTGAACTGGAACAATTGCTTTGCTCCTTTCTAAAAACTTGAAGTAGAGAAGTCTGAAATGGTACAGATTTTGTAGAATGAGAGTCCGATCAACTATGCTATCCGAACTAATACCCTTTCTCTCATTTTGTATCTTTAAATGCAGTGA
This sequence comes from Stegodyphus dumicola, assembly GCF_044657685.1. NCBI lineage: Eukaryota > Metazoa > Arthropoda > Arachnida > Araneae > Eresidae > Stegodyphus > Stegodyphus dumicola. The sequence continues at coordinate 33,831,888 of NC_140774.1, forward strand.
CCTATTTTATAATTTAGATAGTGTGCGTTGAGGTGCTTGATTGCTGATGAGATGTTCAATCTTCTCGTACAAGAATTTTCACTTCAGTTAAGCATAGTTAGGCAGTCTTGATTTGACGACTTAGTAATAGTAATATATATTAGAAACTATAGAAGCAAAGACATAACAGCTGTGCTATTTTATTTTACATATTTGCCTTTATTTTAGGCTGTTTCAAAAAACGCTGCATAAGTAAACATCTTTGATGAACAGCTAGTCATAGACGCATAGCTCAAATTAAGAAGCAAATGGTATAGTAAAAAAAAAAAAAAAAAAAAAAGACTTATTTCAACTTTTTATACACTGACTACCAATAAGTATTTGGACACCTGTGATAGAAAAGAAAAACTAACTTTATTCAAAATCAATAGTTGGTAGAGCCTCCACGAGAGGTAATTACAGCGTGGACCCTCCGGGGCATACTTTCCATAAGTCTTCGTATGACAGCTAGTGGTATTTTCTTCCACTCGGCTTGGAGAAGACATAGAAGTTCCTTCACCGATTTTGCACGGGTAGTGCACCCCTGAATTCGGCGATGCAACTCGTCCCAGAGGTTCTTGATAGGATTCAGGTCTGGACTCTGGGCAGGCCAGTCCATTCGACGAACTCCATTGGCACCATACCAAGCCTTGGTTAACGTCGAAACATGACAAATGGCATTGTCGTTCTGAAAGTAACAGGGGTCCAACCCGTAAAACTGCCACAACGTAGGAAGCACATTGTCATCCAAAATAGTGCAGTAGGCATCGGAGTTGAGCTTACCATGAATGGGGACCAAGGGTCCCAGCCCATACCAGAAGAAACACCCCCAGACCATAATTCCACCTTCGCCGAACTTGACTCTTGCAAAATGCATTCTGGCAGGAGACGTTCTCCAGTAGACGCCAAACCCAGACCCTGCCATCCGAACGGTAAAGGGTGAACCTTGATTCGTCACTCCAAAGAACTCGTTTCCACTGATCTACGGTCCGATTTCGATGTGTTTTGCACCACATTAACCGAGCAGCGCGGTTGGAATTTGTGATCAAAGGCTTATGGGGAGCAGCACGACCATGAAAACCAAGCAGATGTGCTTCCTTACGGATGGTATTCATTGAAACAATACTCCCGGATGCCTGTTGAAACTCCTCGCGGATGAGTGCTATCGGTCGGGTGCGGTTCTTCCGAATTTCTCTGAACAGCACTCGTCGGTCTCTATCCTCCAGTTTCGTTGGTCTGTCGACTCGGGGCACATTCCGACAATCACCCCTCACCTTCCACTTCTTAATCACATAGGCCACTGTCGATATTGGGTTCTTCAGATCGCTAGATATGTCCCTTAAGGATCGGCTACATTTGTGATACCCGATAATTATACTTTTCTCGAAATCAGAGAGCTCCGAACTGCGAGGCATCTTGCATGCGACTAAAGCCGATGCTGTTTCCTACACGATATATACCGGCGGAGTCCGTGACGTACCTTAGGACCGCAGATATCGTCATTTGCATAGGTGTCCAAATACTTATTGGTAGATATGATTTCGAGAAAGTATGTACCATCTGCGGAGAAAATTTGAAGTCACTCCTTTTCCCTGTTATTAGAGATTCTTTTTGAAAAATACAGGAGGAGAAAATACAGAAAATTGGAAACGGTAAAAATGGACAAAACTGTATGACTTTAAAGACTTTCATCCGAGGCGAAATAGTTATTTAAATCGAAACAGAAGAGAAATACGCCAAAGCAAAACACAAAATTAGCAAAGCAACAACTTTGCATTTGGAGTAAATTCAGTCAATATCTCAATTGATTTCGAGGGCAAACAGGTACAGGTCCCTCTTCATCAACAGCAAAGAAATCATCATGTTTATCTTTTTAAATCTACGCCCAACACAAGGTTGTTGCTTTGTTAAGTTTATAATTATTTAAATGATCGCTTAAATGTTTTATAAGGTCCTTCTCCCGTCTTCTTAGCATGCCTTCGTGATGTAATAGTCAGTACACTCGGCGCGTATTCGAGAGGTACGAGATTCGAGTCTCGGAAAGGGCATTGCTCATTTTTCATGTACTCCTACTTCAAAAAGTAAATAATATCTCTAAAGTGCCACCCGAACTAAAAAACAAAGGTGATGGGTGATGATTCTCCACCACCAGGATTTGGCGACTGGGTCCTCTAATCTCCAGTCTCCCTTTAAAAGGGGGAGTATATAAGGTATTGCTCATGCCCTCTTAGCATGCCTTTGTGGTGTAATGGTCAGCATACTCGACGCGTATTCGAAAGGTTCGATGTTCGAGTCCCGCCGAGGGCACGAATCATTTTTCATGTCTCCTGCTTCGAAATAACCTAATATCTCTACAACTAAAAGTATTTTTAAATCTATTTAGAAACCTAGATTTCTCAAACATGTGGGCACGGTCGCTGTTAGTCCCAATTTCTAATAAGGCACATTTAATTACAAGATCACAATTGCACATTTTTCATGTCTCCTGCTTCGAAATATCCTAACGTCTCTACAATTTATAAGAAATTGTCGCATTCCCCTATGCGTATTTTTGTGACTTAAATGCTTAGCATATCCAGCTAGTAGAGTTAAAAATTTGTGGTTCGAATACAGACGATGGCTTACTTTATTACATGCATTTCCTGGTCTGTCAAACCTAACATTACATGTTTAATTATCATAGGTTAAAAATTCGAATTTTAAAATTTTTGTGAATGGGAATCTTAAACTCATGCTTCTGTATTGTTCTTATTCTGATCTAAAATTATCTCTTATGTGAAAACTTAACATGCGTAATTCTTGCCAAGACTATGCAGTCCGTGTAAATTATTGATATGTTATGTAATTTTGATTAATGTGAATGTGGAAGGTTCCGTGTGTGAAGAATACATCTATGAACAATGCATTATTATTTTTTTCTACAAGAACCCTAAAAATTTTTATTTGATTACGTTTTTTCTGAAAAGTATCACAAAGCTAAAATTGCTGCAAACTGAAAAACCTTCTTCATTCGATTCATTTCTTAATCAGGAACCAAGGATATATGACTATTCATTCAGGAGCTACTAAATCGTGGAAACTTCCTAAAACTGCCTCTACATTCTTAATTGAAATATTATGACCAACATAGTTATGACTCTTAATAAGTTTTCTTTCGCTTCCCTTCCTCCTTCCAAAATATGGTTTGCTGCCATGTATTGTTATTCTCAGCTGCGTTCTTCAACAACTGCGGTTATTAAAATAGTTCATTTTTATTCTTGTAACTTCATTTAGATTCCATGCCATACTTAGAGAGAAAAAGACACGCCCTGAATAAAGAAGGACAAGTCACACACCCACTATTTCAGTTAATTTCCTTTCTTATGCAAAAATCTTGCTTAAGCCGATAGCTAGAAAAATACACAGATAAGTCGTTATTAACTTTACAGGATTTAGAGCTATCATGCAAGGTGAACTTTTAAGACAGAATATAGTATGCATTGAAAATTCGAAGAGTAAATTAATGCCAAAAAGTATCTTAAGAAATTAATGTAAGTTGACAAACTTACATTAATGGCAAAAATTAATGTAAGTTTTTATTTACTAGAAAACTAAGATAAAGGAACTTACAGTTAAAATCAGTTTTGAGCAGGAAAGTGCTTCAAAGACTGGTGTTGTAAAAAAGTGAATTTTATGAAAGTGGAGACTTTGAGATATTAGAGACTCTCTGTTTATTACGGTCAGGAATGCCGTCTTGCCGTCTTGTTGGAATGGCGATAAAGCATTGACTGCCAGAACCTTGGTTTCGGCTTCAAATCTCGGAAAAGACATAAATGTTTGTGAGTGTATAGTTTCTTTAGCGGTGCGGGAAGAACACTTAAAATACTGTCAATTCAAAAGTCTGCTCGAGAGAATGGTGGAAGGGGATGATTAGGGGAGCAACCTTTGAAGCTGTTTCCTGTGAATTCTCCTTCAAAACAGAGACGGAGCTGGACAAATTTGCAGCGTTACGAATGAGGTGTCCGAGGCCTAAACCAACGATACGCGCAATTCTTGCCTTTTTTTACCATGATGAAATCTGTGGATTTGATCTGATGATATTGTGAGATAAACTAGATAAGTCATAACAGCAACATCCGTGATAAATTTCCGACTGTTGTTAGTGTTGTTGTCTTGTCCATGAATTTCATGGAAGAATGGTTGCCACAGTCTCAAAGAGGTTGGACTTCTTGTTAAAAATAAAATGATCATGTGATCAGATGGCGTGATTAACGGTCGTCTGAATTCTTTTCCCAGCAGGTCTCGCAGCAAATGTTAATGAAAATAAGACTTTACGATTTGGGTGTAACATTTTCTTGCTTACTAGTAGCGTTGTCACCTCTTGGCTGTCAAAATCCGGGAGAAGCAAAAAGTTTCCGGAAGAAGAAATTTTTTTTTTTTTTTTTTTTTTTTTTTTTTTTTTAGCAACTGAAAAAACCTCTGCCTCCTTAATTTCGTTTGAAAGTATATTTTGAGCTGCAGGAGCACGCACACTCTCGCAAATACTTGTACGTTTTGTGCTACCACAAGAAATCGTTTTTGCCAAAGAGGAATCTGGAAATAGAGTGCTATACAATTCGTGAAATCCTGGGTATTAAAAGTGTGATAGTACTGAATGTTATGATATACTGAAGTAATTACAATTGCTGATATATTGTCCTGTTCTTCTGAAGATTTCTCCACAAAAAAGTTTGAAACTGATTACGATAAATCCCTACTCAGTATTAACGACTGGTGTTTCTTGCTTTGAGAATGTACAGTTAAAGCTCTAACATCCTCGTACTTAATATTAACCGTTTTCCGACATACTTTACATTCTCCGTTAAAGTTATCTCTCTTCATAAGCTAATGAATTTGATTAACCACTTGTCTTCAAACGACGTCGAATATTTTTGTCTTTTTTTTTTTTTTTTTTTTTTTTTTTTTACTACAGATTATTATGAAAGCATTTAAATAATTTCAAAATACGCACTTGTTTGTGGATAGCTAGCTAATTGCAGACTAAATTAAAGAATGGATTGAAAATGAGAGAGTGAGGGGAGATGAGGGCGCGTATGTGTAATACGCCGGCATGAAACCACTACTCATCCCGTAAGGCGCTTACTCACCGCTCACCGTAGATCATTGCTGATGCAAAAAATCTGTATTTACGTAGACGTTCTTTGCCTGCTGTGCGCGGTCGTGTGATTTTCGATGCTCTCGACCATTTCGTCCGTGGGCATTGTGTCGTTATTTTCGAGAAACTTGATATTCCGGGAAAGTAATATTTATTTTAAATTCCTTCCGGGAGCCGGGAGATTTTAATTTCCACGACTCAATTCCAGGAGAGGTGGGAATCCTACTTACTAGGCTAGTTTTTTATTTCCTGTTCTCGGATTAATTACGCATTATTGTTAATTTCGGATTAATTACTGTACTCGGATTAATTACGCTTGAACTTTTCAGTCAATATGCTTTTTGTGTGTGATATGAATAAAATTAAAAAAAACTAGACCACATAATCTTCATTCAAGAATCTCTTTTAATATTCTAGTGATGATATTGTGAATTTTTTTTCACCTAAAATTGAGGGAGAGCACCCCGTGGGTGTCCCAACCCTCTCCTCTTCCACCAAAGCAGGCGAGAAGCCTTTCGTCTCAACATATATTTAGAAGGCCCCCATGCCCAGCAAATACACTATATGTTTACAAACATCCATGCCTTCTCCGGGATTCGCACCAGTGCTCTTCGGTATCGCAGTAGGTTTCCCTATTCATTATAGCGTCTAGGCGGTTAAATTTCCGATTAAATGGCACAAAAAGTGGAATGCAAAGATCCAATAAAACTGAGATAATTGATCTCTTGTCAGTGTCTTCAGAGAAATAGACAGTCTAACCAGAGTGTATTTTTGTTGGCGGCATTTATCACGTTAAACATAGTTTTTTTTTTTTTTTTTTTTTTTTTTTTGGGGGGGGGGAGGTTTGTCATATGGATCATAGTACGAAAAAAGAAATTGGAATTGGTTATTGTTGTTACCAATTTCACTTGTTTAACACTTGTCAGCACACTCCCACAACATTCTTCGTAGCAAGGGGTCAAATGCGCCTATCATTGGCAAGAGCCTTGAACCCCATATAGGTGACAGTCTCAGGCCTGCCTCGAATTATGAGAGAAAGTGTCCTGGAGGACGAGTTTGACGGTCTCCCAGTCATGCATAAAACTATGAAAAACAGGGATTTCAGTAACAAAATATTAAAACTGTTGCTTGTATATATGCTCTTCTGATCTGAATTGTGTGAAAAATCTATGAAATACCCCATGAAATTTAACTGATATGTGTATCAGCAAATACACGGAACGTTTTGATATGAAACTTCGACACATATGTTAGAATTAAACTTGTCGCATTCCTGAACTCATAAAAAACCAGTTTGTTTACGCAAATATTAATTTCAGCCTTTCCAAATCATACAACGCAATTTGTGTTGATGTAGACAGATGTCATATAATTTTGATTGGTGATACGTTCTTATGTTTTCTCAGTATAATTCAATGTAAGCATAGCTGAAATGTTACGTATAATGCAAATTATTTTTATATAATAATACCACAATTTTATTGACTTAGTTAATTTCATGTTTATAATTTCTTTTCATTCCTGCAAATTTCAAGGGCGCTTTAAAATAAAGAAATTCATTTAATGTCAAACTGAAGTTTGCAATGCATGGAAAAAAATACTTTTTAGTTGAAACAATAGTTTTAATCAGCTGGTATATTTACAAACTGTAATGATATGGGAAATATTTCAGATGGGTTTTATTCGATGTTTGTGTATTATTAAATTAATTATTTTAATGAAATTCAGCAAAGGCAAGCGTACATTCCAATATACCGATAAACACAGAAAATTAATTATTTAAATATTTTTTAAAAGAATGTTAACTTTTATTGCAAAATAGATCAACTAAATTCTTTTGGACTTTTTATTAGTTTACTTTACTTTTTATTAAAGGAAATTTATGAATATAAAGTCAGTATGCACTAAATAAATCAAAAATTACTAAAAGAATATCGATTTTCTATTTGATTACCTACAGCTGTGAAGAATGTAAAGCATCAGTTGTCTAAAACTAAAACACTTTCATTTCTACTTTTAAGACAATTACTCAACGAACAGAAATAGATATTTCAACACTTGTGTTAATGCACTTGGGAAAATGCGCTACGTATCTATTTATTCCAAGCCTGAAATAGAATATATACCACTGTTTGATTCCAGTTTATTCTACCCGAAATAGCAGAAAGTCCATGCCGTTAAACTATTTCCGCATCTACAGCATCCGTTAGTATCTCTCTATGCACTCTTTCTTCATGCATCTTCTTGTTTATGTCAAGCAAATTTCTTCTGCTAAATTTAACTGTTTCCTGTTTTCACTGCAAACGGTCTGGCGAAGAAATTTCTAACTGCCACTACGTATAATTCGCTAATTGTACAAGTAAATCTGCTAATTTTATGTTGTAGAAATGTATAATCGGTTTTTCGATGTTTTAACATCGCTATAGTTTCGGGTATTTACCTGATATTACTAAAATTTGCGTTTATTTAAAATGCGATAGTTCTAAAATCCCACTTCAACGGAAATATTCATGTTTTGGCAATTTCCAATCAACCAAATTATTTATTTCCGAAAAATAGCGAAACTTAACTTTAAACGTGATCTCCAAGATTCTCTCTATATATATTTGAGACAGTTTTATACTCGTCATGGAAAAACAAAAATATAAGAAATTTGACATCTGTATTTAATATCAAAATTTGCAATTTTTGATGTCATTTTCAACGTGCTTTGAAGGATCGGTTAATTAAGTTAGAATAATTCCAGGAAATAAGTTTAAAGGAAGGGCAGCAAAAACTGTGTAAAATGTAATAGGCCGTACTAGGAAATCATGTGGTATCCATAGCAGATATTTTTATATGGGTAGCATGATTATCAATTAGATGTATTATATATCAAATATATTTAAAATGTTACCAAAAAAGGATTTTAATTATTAAAAAAGTAATTTGTTACCTTTAGATCCAGTATAATGTCTAGTTGTTTTAACGTCATATTAATTCTCAAACGTAACACTGTTGGACGAAAATATTTGCCAAGTCCTGCAGAATGTAATTAACATCTTAATTTGCGATCATTGTGAACACATGCTAGAATGCCTTAATGGTAAATGTCACGGTATTGTTAAGTAACGTTTCTAAACACTTGCAAAGGCTTCGCTAAAGACGTTTCTAAAGTTCCTGTTCTAAACTTTTCAGAATATTTGGACTGAAAATATTATTTGTAGAATTATCTTTTCGTAGTTGTTTCATGCTACTAAAGTCATCTACTCACATTACATGATCTAACAAATTGCCCTATTTGTAGACTGTTATCATTCTACATATGAGATATTTAATTTATCTTACAGCATGTAAAATTGCATAATTTAAAAATAATATGGGAATTTCTTATTAATATTATTAACGCGTATATACTATTATAATTATTAAAAAAATTACTGAAATTACAATGATAGTTTAACTCAAGCGTTTAATTATCTCTGTGTTTGTTAGCAGTATTTTAGTGATTTTAATTTAGTTTATTTTTAAAGCAAGATCGGTTTATTTTTTACCTGCTAATGTTATTACTACTTTTACTTGTATTCGCACCAAACTTGGTGAACAGTGTTTAAAAAAAAAAAAAAAAAAAAAATCTGAAAGCTCTCAGATTTTACATTACGCCCAAAGGGGGCTTTTTAAATGTTTTCTGTGTTCATTTTATTTATTAAATATCACGTTCTTCGTACTTAAACCATAAAATTCAATTCAACTGTAATATAGCAAAATAATTTTAAAATGAGCATCTCTTTAGAATTTCCAACACATACTCTCGCGCGCTGGAGATTTTTTTTTTTTTTTTTTTTTTTTTTTTTTTTTTTTTTTCCGTACAGTGTTGCCATTGCTGGCTTTGAAATATTCGAGTTTCTTAATAAAAAATTCGTTAAATTGTTACAAAATATGAAATCGATAATAAAACAAACTCCAAATTCCTAATTTGGGCTTCCAGATGTCCATATTTGGGTGGAGACGCATGTTATTCAAAATTGGATGGATACCGATATTTAATCCCAATGCGAGAAACATACATGCATTCATGCAAATTCTTCATTATTTAATTTCTTTAAATATAACAAAGAACGATAATATTTGGGGGGCATCAGTTTAAAAAGTGATACGGGCATTTACTGAATCGATGCAAAAGGCCAAAACGAAATTAATAGCTTTTCTGAGCTAACGCTTCTTTGGGCTTTAAGAAAAAAAATCAACTTGGTAGCCTAATCCCTTTCGGGTAGGATCGAGATAAGACATTTGCTGCACTAAGTTTAATTGTTCAAAAAAATATTTGTCGAAAACAGAGCTTCTAGTTATGCATTGCTTACTGTTTTTGTGCTTTAAGAAAATCAAAGATGATCACTTTGACATTTACTATTTATATACTCCTCGAATGCTAAGTTTCATAAATTGCATTAAAATATAAGCTGGTTACTGTCGTCAAGACTGTACACCTAACTGGAGAGTAGACACCCTGTAAATTAATTACAGCAACATTACTCTAGACAGGACACCTTGGAAATTTGTAGAATATTTAGTAGTGTGCCCTTTTTTATAATCGATGCACGCGCTTGGTTCCTCTTATTAATTACACCATTATGCATTACCTCTTATCAGTAGACCACAGAAGATTATCCATTCCAGTTTGTGATATCTCAACTAAACTTCCAGAAGTTACTCTATTATCTTTAAGATCTCTGAATGAACTAAAGATGAGAGGTTTAAAGTTCGTTGGGATATTAAAAGATAGATAAGGCAGTTATAACGGTGTTAGTATTTTTTGAAAAATTATGCATTGTCTCAAATTAATATTTGCAGACCTCTAGCTTCTTTTAGAATGCAAAATAACACGCAATTTAAGTAAAAAAATTGACAAGTGCAAAACCGAAGGTTAGAAAAAAGGCCTTAAATGCATACCCAATTTTCTTACTGTTAAATACGTGTAAATTTAAATTCTAAAAGAGAGGCAAACTTAGTGAAAAACAGTGACTACAAACTAAAAACTATAGTAAAACAGTGACATTTTCTGTAGAAGGAAAATAAGAATTAAATGATTTGGATTTCAAAGATCGGATTTGGATTTCAAAAGATCACACAGATGGTACTCAGTGCCATCTTTCGAAGGAAAAAAAAGATTTAAATATTCTTTGATAAAAAATATGGAGTGGAATTAGAAGCTTTGATTCAAACAGGTGAATTTTCTAGACCTAAAAATCTTCAAGAAACTTTTAACTATTTTACTGTTACTTTCCAAAGTTCGTAGAATTTGACCAAGTTTACTTAAGCAATTTCTTCATTCCAAAGTTATAAAATTTAGAGTAAACTTTTGCTGCTCATTAGAGTTCCTGAGTTTGCCGCCCCTCTTGATATAAAAACAAGTCAAAATGATACATGGGGAAATAAATTAAAATTCTTCTTTTATTTTTGAAGAAAAACTTTAATTCCAACATTTCAAAATTATATTATTATTTTGTTTCCTTTTTTTCCTCAAAATCCATCAATCACACAAAGAAGTACCATGGGACGCAGAATTACCCGAAGCTATCATGAAGTAATTTTTAAACTGACAAAATCCATTAACATTTTTAAAGACATTTGTATTTGCAGATGGATGGCAAAGCGGACTTCTCCTATGAAACAGCATAATTTACACGTGTTTTCTAAAGCAAGCAAAAAGAGTGCTTATGCAATTTGCATTTTTGTCCGATCAGAAACCGAATACTTCGTGTCTTGAGAGTTTCTTAGAGCTAAAAATAGAACAACTTCTCTAAACACAATCATAGTTCTGGAGCTTCTAGTATGTTTGTTTGCTTCTCGCTTAGCTGCTAACGCTAAAGAACAGATTTTGAAGCATACTACTGGACTGTTTCTAGTAATGCCTTAAACTGGATCAAAAGACATGAAAATTGAGCAACTTTTTTGACAACAGGGTACAGGAAATAAGAAGGTTGTCGCATCCTGATGATTTGGGCATCACGTTTCTGGAAATCTGAATTTAGCAAATATTCCTTCTAGTTCTGAAAATTTCTTGAAGTTCTGTTCGATATCTTATTGAAACAAGAGGGTTACAAGGTCCAAATGGTTAAAGTCTCCAGTAGAAAAATAACCAAAATCTCAAGTCGTAGCAGATGAAGAAAGAATTTGACCATAATGAACACTGAATAATATATTCCCTAAAATCACAATAAGTTTTCTTTCTACTTGAAGAAAATTTGAACCTTTGCCTGGATGAAACGTTTCATGGTCTTTGCCTCACTAACTTATAATCAGGTATTTTCTTCCTCCCATCCCAAGCCTTCGCGGTGTAACTGGAAGCACTGTCGACGCGTATTCGAGAAGCCCGAGTTCGGATCCCGGCGAGGCAACTGCGGGTATCTTCAGTTTTCTGGCTTCGAAAAATTCTTAAAGGACTCTACAGGAAGCCCTCGAACTAAACGATTGTGAACTATAATTCGTCGCCCCCAAGATTTGGCGAGTGTACCTTCTTCTCCCAGTCACCCTTTAAAAGGGGGCATATATAAGGCATTTTCTTCCTTCTTTACGCACGCCTTCATGGTGTAACTAGAAATGCGCTCGACGCCTTTTCGGGAGGTCCGGAGTTTGAATCCCAGGGTAAGCATTGCAGATTTCTTCAGTTTGATGGCTTGGAAAAATTCTAAAGTAACTCTATAAACTAATTCTGTTTAGAAATCTCTACACCCTCTACTTAATGAAGATTGTTTAATTCGTGTAACTACACGCCTCATACGACGAAAAGATACTAACAGTTTCAAATGTCCAGTAATATTCCCTAGCAAACATTCACTTGTTCATTTGCTTAACTCAGAACATCACTCAAGATTAAGACATGCGGGGGCACATACTTTAATGGCTCAACTAAGAGAATACTTCTGGATATTAAGATATCGAACACTGTTCGTAAAATTCTGAGATGTTGCAAGAATTGCAGAAGATTTGAAGCCTCTAAGACTGCATTATACCGGAGCCTTTCTCAGCAAATGGTATAAAGAATGCAGCGGCGTTTCAAATAACAAGGATCGATTTAGGAGGGCCGTTATACTTAAAAATGGAGATAAAGTTTGGTTCGCCCTCTTCAGGTGAGCTGTAATTAGAGCGGTGCACACCGAGTTGGTGGCGATGACTAAACACCGAAATAGACAAGACAACAACAACCTTTTTGTTTGTCCTTTTTGGAGATTTATATCGAGAAGTGGAAGGCCCTTGTATGTTTGTTCTTACAACGACAAAAATCTTGTAGGAACCAGCACTGTTTTCCATAGGATAAAATGGCAAATACACATGAACTGGCTTCAGTTAAACGGATTCAGTGGATTTTCAATCCTCCTACAGCCGTGAGGCGGATGGTGGGAGAGGTTAATCGGAATGGCAAAAATGGAAAGAATGGAAAAAATGGAATGAAAAGAATCTTAAGAAGTATGCTGGGGTGTTATGATGAACTGACTACCATTTGTGCGAAGCAGACTACATAATCAATAGCTGTCCCTTGATTTATCTGTCACAAGAGAGTTAAATCTTTAACCCTATCTTTATTTTTACAAGAAATACGTACTGGATCTCTATCTGAATTAGACTTTCTCGATTCAACTCATTTGCATAAGCGTTTTCGTTATCGCTGGAAATTTAAAAAAAAAAAAAAAAAAAAAAACTCATGAAAAGATTTCGAATAGATTACTCGTGTCAAATGAAATCTTACTCCACGCGCGAACACCCAACCACCCTTAGAGTAGGTCAAGTTGTTCTTGACGGAAGTGACAACAGGAGACGAAAAGCTTGGTATGTGGCCAAAATACTTGAGCTTTATGCCGGAGAAGACAAAAAACTCTTGCATAAAGACCATAAATGGCAAACTTAGACCGTACTAAAGACTGGACCCTCTCGAAGTAGGTGAAAAGAGAATCATGCTTAGCGAGAAATCACTTTTAGGTGAAACAAACAGTTCACCAACTACTCTGTCTTGTGAAAAAGATGCCATCTTCGATAGAGACTCCACGGAATCTCCAAATCTGTCTAATAGTATGATTCCTAAAAACAAAAAGACCAAAAAAAAAAATAATAATAAGACCTTTCCCTGAAAAGTAGTGAAATCAGTTCAATGACTGAACTTCTAATTTTACTTATTGTGGGTTTGATTTCTTTTTCTCCAGAACGCAAAAATACTAATTTTTTGAAAGAATGCTTAGAAATACATAAGACAATGTTACGAATTTTATAGGTTATAATAAAAAATCCTTTTCAAAAAATTTAAAAAAAGAATATTTAAAAATACAAATTTTAAAAATAAATCCTACATAATGAGCGAATTATATTTGGATTAAGCCTAAATTTCGAATTCTGAAAGAAGGAATCAAGTAAGTTTAATAAAAAATGAGATATTAATAAATGTATATCAAATTCAATTAACGTTGAGAAGCTAAAATATTGAAAGCTAATTTTTTTAAACCTACTCGCGCGATTTTTACAAAACTTTACAGTTTGGCATAATTTTAGTAGTAGAATCGAAATATGGAAATAAAATTGGCATGTCATTTCAGAAAAGTCCAATTTTGTGTCAAAATACCTGTATTAGAACAATGGCTATGTGTGAATCTAATACATATCCTAAATTGCGCTTTCAAGAGATGAAAAACGCAAGTTGAATTTCGTCAATCGACCTAGTAGAACGGGAGATATAGAACTGTTCCCCCTTTTATTTTCGCAATGTACGCCCATTTTACATATAGTACACTAATAAAGGAAATACTGTACTAAACTTCATTCAAAGAATACTTTTACTAGAATATTCTGTATCAGAGTAATAATCTAATTATTCCTGCGTATTATTAGAGAAAAACTTTAAACTTTCTTTTGCATTAAAAATTCAAGATCATGTTTTGATATTATGGAGACCTCTTTTATCATAAACTGGAAACGAGAAGAACCTTTAAGAAACTTTTTTTAACATTTTGTTACGAAATGTACAGGCGCGGTAAGATGGCTTTCCCACAAAGCAGTTTTTGGGTTGCCATAAAATGGCAAGGGAAGACAGGGTTGCCACATTTGGAGAGAAACCGCCTATTTGATGACGAAATTGGCGATATGCCATGGACTCATGGAGAACCTTCTGGAACGAATTCTTACCGGTTTAGCCCAGAATGTTCTCAAACACAAGCCGAAAGCTATATAAAGCCTGCTGGTCCGCAGTCAGTTAGTATTGAGAGAGTGTGCCTCGTCGAGAGGGCGAGCCTGTGTGCCTCGTTCAAGAGGTCGAGTGAGAGCGACTCGCATAGAGTGCGAGTTAGTTAGTATCGAGTTGGTGTCTCGTTTAGCAAGTCAATCCCTGTGGAGTCGATCGAGTTGACAGCCGGACAGCGAGTGCCGAGTGGGTCGTCGAGTGCACCGAAAGAGTCTCTTAGTGTATCGCGGTTAGTGCATCTTCGAGAAAACGTGTTGAGCTCCGGAAACGACTGAACCGAAGAGTCGGGAGCTGTGCTCGTGTGTCGAGTGCATCGCGAGTGGTAGCGTGGAGAGTCTCGAGAGTATGTGGAATTCCAAGAACGACCAAGCAGAGTCGGGAGCTGTACTCCGGAAACAGAGTCGGAAGCTGTACTCCGGAAAGCAGAGTCGGGTGCTTTGCAGGAAGCTGTCTCCACCATGATAGCCTGAGAACCTGAAGGCTGTGTCGCTGATTGTTCCAGCGTGTTTATAGAAATCTTCGACTACTGTAAAAAGTGTTATTGGAGCTGTCCTGATTAATATTGGCTAAATAAAGTGTGTTTCGATATTTCATCAAGTGTCGTCGTTATTCACTCCAAATCTACGAACCCCGTACGAACGGGAAAGAAGAAAAGAAGAACGCAACAATATTTTAAGGTATTTTCTCCCTCCTTTCTGCATGCCTTCGTGGTGTAACGCTAGCGCAATGGGCGCGTATTCGAGAGGTTCAGGTTCGAGCTCCGTCAAGGGCATTGCTTATTTTCCCCGTCTCCTACTTTAAAATAACCTAATGTCTCTACAATATAAATAACTACGCAAGGATTTAGTTTATTCTAACGAATTATTTTAGTTTGACTTTCCTGTTCCTCCTGATTTCAGTTTCCTGCCGAAATGTAAATTTTGTTATGACGTAGCATTCAAATTTAAACGTGTTTCAAAAGCAGTATTTAAGCTGCGTGTCAAGAATTTAAGGAGAGTAGTACCGGACTTAGTTCCTTTGTTTATGCTGCAAGTTTAAAATTAGCTTTCTAGTTCCGTGTTTGACACCTTTCAATTTATTACCGATATTTCTCGGCTCGTTTTGCTGTGTGCAGTTGATTTAACATTAGTTTAAGTTAAGGAGCCAGTCGTTAGTTACCTCAAAAACAAAATGTGCATTTACATTCTTATTTTCTGTTAATTTACATAGCTACAAGTGATGGTGATTTTGTGAGAACGAAGTGCGTGCATCTGTTTCAGTTTAGTTTAAATAAAAAGGTTATTTAAACCTTTCTTCTGCAGTATTTATTCTTAAAGACACGGCGAGAATTCGCTACTTTGTCTTCAACGTAGAGTCAAAGCTGTATATTACCAAAGAATACTCATACTAGATTCTACAGTGGCGCCCGAACTAAAAAAGGTGATAGATGATGATTCTCCACCACCAGGATTTGGCAGCTGGGTCCCCTAATCCCCAGTTGCCCTTTAAAAGGCGGAGTATATAAGGTATTTCTCCCGTCTTCTCAGCGTGCCTTCGTAGTGTAAATGTCAGCACGCTCGGCGCGCATTCGAGATGTCCGAGATTCGAGTCCCGCCGAGGGCACAAATCATTTTTCATGTCTCCCGCTTCGAAATAACCTAATATCTCTACAACTAAAAGTATTTTTAAATCTATTTAGAAACCTAGATTTCTCAAACATGTGGGCACGGTCGCTGTTAGTCCCAAGTTCTAATAAGGCACATTTAATTACAAGATCACAATTTCGTTATAACTAACCATAAACGCATCATAACCTTTCAGATTATGCGCCAAAAAAATTCATTACTACCACAACTAACTATAACGCTGTTAAACGTAAGAAATTAGGTATTCGTAGGAAAGTTTTCAAATCGTTCTCAAGATTTCCGCAGAAGTCTGTAAAAGTAAACTTTTTTTCTGGCCAAAAAAAGGCATACATCCTAAAACTAATAACATCAGAAAGTATAAAAACATTTTTAGTCACCTCTGCAACCTCTGCACGGTTTGCTCAGGTTTATCAGTACGTTATAAATATTACTTGAAACTTCGGATATTCATGTAGCTGTTAAGTGCTAGAGATACTGAGATGAGACTTTTAAACACGTGATGGGATGATATATATAACTGTCATGAAAGCTATGAACTTTTACCCTTTTTGTTTGTTTAATTTTACTTTTTAGCATTGTCCGAAGAGGGGAGGGATCAGGAAACAAGTGAGGTTTGTGCGGAGGGGGGATTTTGTTCTGTGGTTTCTTTGGATTTTAATGTACTTGAGCTTTGAAATGAAAGAATGTCTGCTTATCAAGCACACTTTCGTGATAGTGAGAATTTCGTCAGTATATTCTCAGCAAGATAAGTTTTTATGACACCAAATAATTCCCCAGCTGATATAGATAATACTAATACATAAGTGGAAAGTTTTTTTTTTCCCTTGCAAAAGGCTTAAAGAAACTAAATTATAGTCTCGCAGGTTTTTCCATAGCTTCGGTCAGGTGCAAAATTTTTCATTACCTTTTTCATTTCATTATCTTAAAGATATATCCATTCTTTCCGGTGGGGAAAAAAATATTTGATTAAAAATAATAAAACAATTTCACAGAAATAAAAAGAGGAGAGGGCCAATATTAAAAGTATACAAAACCTTCAGCATGGTAACGAAATGTGCGATGTAATACCGGGTACGAATTAGATGTACACTCTGCAGCTTACTTGTTGAGCATGTCTGTATTGATTAGATAGCTTGATTTTATTGAGCTAGAATGTGTTGATAGTAGTGTAGCTCAATAAAATGATAGTAATGTATGATAGCTCAATGTATGATAGTAATTTTAAAATGTTTTGCAACACCATTTCACAGCAAGTTGTAAAATCATTAGGAATTTTTGAAGCAAGAGACCTGAAAAATGAACAATGCTCTCGCCGGGACTTGAACCTGGACCTCTCGAATACGCGCCGAGTGTGCTACCGTTACACCGCGAAGGCATGCAGAAAGGAAGGGAGAAAATACTTTATTAGACATATATATATACTAAATTGGCAAAAAAAGCACCAATTTTAGTATTTAATTATAATGAAATCAATCGTGGCAACAACCTCCACAGTAGAATCATTTCTGAAAGAAACCAGTATTTTTGAGAGTATAAATTAATAAATAATATCGAATATTAATAAATAATATCGAATATCACCTGAAACACGCTCACCTCAATAGAAAACCAGAATCATCTAGAACTATGAGCGGTCATCTTAGACAGGGTACACTGTGCTGAATAGAATGTGTTGAATACGAACAATATTAATTTACATCAATGATGTAACTTCATACAGTTTGCGTTCAGCACATTCTACTGGTATGTGCATTAAATAAAAAATGCATTTACATATAGCTAGGGATATAGAGATTAATGAAAAAATTAATACTAAATATAAATACTTACGGAGAAAGCGGAAAATATAGTGTTATGTATAGTAAAGAAACTAATGAAACAAACTTTAAAAACGAAACAACTGGAAAAAATATATAAAAAAGGAAAATCTGAACCGGTTCTGATTTTAACGATCACCCGAAAGGGTTTGTTAAGGTTTTTCCACGCTCACCCTGAGCTTGTAGTTTACAGTCAGCAGTTGAACTCAGTCCTGCATGCTGATCCATTTCTTTTTGTCATTTTTTGCATTATTATTAAGCATAATTTTCTTCGCACTTGCGCCATATGTAATTTAACAGCAAAATTACAAAAATTTTAAAAGCAGCATGTGTTTAGAATTTCCGATGAAGATTTTTTTCAGTCTTTTCTCAGTTTATCATATCAATGTACAGTTTTCAGCGTAAGTAAGATGGCTTGCAAAACTTTTTTGTCTTTTTCTTATTAACGTTTTGTGTGTTTTGTTAATTAACTATAATGTTTAAAAACTCAACTGAATAGCAAAATTAAGAAATATTTAAAAACAGCATATCTTTAGAATTTCCAATATACAGTTTTACGCGCGAGAGATAACAGTGTTTTAATCCGCACAGTGTTGCCACTGCTCGCTTTCAAATCGTTTTGTTAAAAATTCATTAAAGTTTTATAAAATATGAAAGATAAAATTTGAAATTTAAAATTCGGGCTTCCAGGAGCACATGTTCGGGTGGAGAAATGCGCTGTTCAAAATTTGGTGGCCCTAGGTACCGTCGTTTTTTCACAGTGCCTTTGTTTACCTACCGTACTAGCTTTTGTTTTTTCCAACACAATTAAACTTTTGAATGTAGATAGTTCTTGCAGGCCAAGGTTCTTTAAGCTACCAAACTGCAGACAGCTAAGTCTATAATTTCGAGACAAATCGGAGTGTTGAGAGATCTCCGTCGCGCTTCGCCCTTTAGATGCACTTTGCATTGCGTTGTGTTTAACATTCTTTGTAGTTTGACGTGGTAACTAATTCTTCTCTGTCATACTCAAAAGAGCTGTACCTGATTTGTTTATTCGGTAGCAGAAACTCTTTCATCGATTTCTTCAGCTTTATTTTCAGCCGAGTCTATTTTTTCTTCCATAGCCTCGTTTTTGTTTTCTATTATGATACTAATTTCTCTTTTCATTTTCTCTAAACTTGCTTCAGTCTTTTCTTGAACTGACATCCACCTTATATTGTCCCGCTTCCATATGCTTGAATAGTTTCATCTCCTCTTTAACAGATTCTTGGCCCGCTTTCATGTCCTCCTAAAATTGCATTAACGACTGTCAATAGTTCTCTTAGTTTCAACTCGATTGATCTTGTCACCGGCATTCACTCTCACTTCTAACGGCAAAAATTAATTTGTTGCTTACGGGTTCGTACTGGATTGAATGCACTCAGAACCAAAGACAGCTTAATAAAATTTATTTTTTCAAAAGAAACACTTTATAATTGTGGAACTTTCCACAAAAATACTCGTACAGTTCTTCTCTGTATTACAGAGCACAAAATGTAGTTACCACTTCAAACTATTAAGAATATTAAACACAACGCACAGCATCTAAAGAGCGAAGCTTGCACAGAAATCTTTGAGCAAAAAAAAAAAAAAAAAAAAAACTTTGAACTGATGCTCTCTTTGGTCTTATGCAGTTTTCTCCCAGCAGCCGAGAAATTTCTAGTACCTACCTTTTCTCGAAATTACTGTTTCTAGTACCTTTTTTCAAAAAGTTACATATAAGGGCCTGATACGGTTATAGTTTCATGTAGGGATCAATTACAGTTATTCAGTTACTGTGCCAATTACAGCTAGATAGGAACCGGACCAAATTATCGCCAAATACTCGTCAAATTTGGCGAGATTTGACGATTTTCTGCCAAATTTGGCGAGATAGCCGTTTGCTTCGATGTTAAATCGACTTTCCTCTGTAACCTTATTTTTCCCGGAAGCTTCACTGTTAAGGCCTCTCATGTTATATTATACAAGAATTATTATAATATTAAACATAATTTCACTAAAATTATTTACATATATACGAAGTTCGTAACAATATTAAATCTTGATGTAGTAGCAATATCACATTTCGTTTAACATAAGTTATGGAAACTCTAGATACAGGTTGACTTCCTTCCCTCTTTTACGAAAAATTTCCTTTTTGCATTTAAATATTGTAAGCTATATAGTCTGCTAACTCATGAGGCGATTTCAAGATTAACTTTCATTGCAGACCTTTCTAATCCAACTGCAAATTTTGTATCTACGAAACCTGGATTTTGCTTGATTTTCTGCCAGGATAAACCTTTGATTTCTTAGTGCTAGCAAAAATTAGTGTATTCTAAAATCAAGACCAAGGCGGTCTTGATTTTAGAATCGTTTTAACTGTTCCATACAATATCCATCATTTTATAACATCAAAGACAAAGTTTACATTAATGGTTTTTGCGACATTTCTAATGCTTTAACTATTGTTGCGTTCCTACGGGTTCGTTATGAAATGAATGCACAAGTCCGATGAAAAAGGAACAAAATTTATTATTATCACAACAAATAATGCTTAAATGTCCTCAGATATTAGTGCAGTATTACAAAATCTCACAGTAGTTATCTTTTAACTACTCAAAAGTTCAAAAGAACTTAATTCAAAACAGCTAAAGAAAGCTAATCCGCGAATTCGCTACAGTCAACAAGAGCAAGTTTCTAAACAAACTCTTAAAGCAACAAGAAACAAATCAAAAATCACTGACTGACTGAATTGAGAGGTTTTCCTCCTTTTTATAAGATTTTTAAATCGCGCGCTAGAACTTTCTGGAACTTTCTCGAAATCAAAAAGAGATATTTATTTATTAAATGTTACATGCACGCGCTCTTGTATTTTCAATTTTCCGGCTTAGCTTTCTTTTAATATTCGTTACGCGCTGCACTGCGTGGGAAATAAAACCATTTAATTTACAATTCAACTAATATTAGCTATTAAAATACCAAATCCGTAACACTATCTTTAAACTGCAGTATAATTAAATTTTTAACAGAATTTATAATTAATATATAGCATTTGTTGGTTTACTTCAAAGTTTAAATTACTGAAATATTTAGCTGAAGAACTGCCGTTTGAAGCTACTAGTAGAGTAACAGCAATTTTTCTGATGTATTTTCATCTAAAATAACAAATAAATATAAGGAAAAAAATCTTCAAATGCAGAAAATCTAAAAAAAACTTTCGGTTATTCGAATTATTAAGTGAGTTACATTTTAGAAATTTTGGAATAAATAGCTTATTTTTAGAAACATTTGAAATCTATTTTTTACAAAAATCAAGTTTTGAAATAAGCAAACAACAATATATGTGAAGAAATCTGATGCGACCACATGTACCGAATATTAAATTATAAGCAATTTTCGCTGCATTTCATTTAAATTTATTTCCTCGAATTTCATTAGAGATAGATTTTCTCATTCAATTAATTCAGTTTTCACTTCGCGATAAGACAAAAATGCATAAAACCTCAAAATATCTTCATTAAAAATAGAAAAAAATAGAAAAACACAAAACACCAAATACAATTCAAACAATTAAAAAATATTTTTTTTTCAATTAAAATTAGAGTTTCTAAATAAAAACAAGCAATTCCACCAGCAAGCAACAACCCAGATTTTTCGGTGCACTAAGCTGAATGTTTACTTTTGGTACCACTCCGCAAAGAAACATTGAAGGTGTAGAAACTGACTTAATTTACTACTCTGCTGGGTTTTAAATATAATAAATATGGCTACTATGGTAAATAAAAATTAGCCGCACTTAAACAACTTTTAAATTGTTGATAATTCTACAACTGTTGCATGCAGATTAACTAAAGGCATAAAAACCTTAACCTGAAGATAAAAATAACATAATTCAATCAATTTTAAAGCAAAAAATCCCCAGTTTACCAAGATATAAAAATAAAAAACTGAGCTCATCGAGCAGAGTAACTTAGTTCACATATTTATATATATATATATATATATATACTTTTGGTGCCGCCGATTGCAACCAAAAAGAGAGGTGCATAACTACATGTTATATCAGTCGTATATACAAAATTTCAACGTTCTGAGACTACTCGTTTTTGAGTTATGCGAGATACATACATACATACATATGCACCTACGTACGGTACACGTACAGACGTTGCAAAAAAATCTTTCTTTCTAAATCATTTTAAATCAATTTTAGATACTATTCCGTTAGAGCGGCGTCAGTTAAAAATGAAGAAAAAATAAGAAGAAAACAATACTACAACACGCGAAATATCGTGACTCGAGAATTTAACGTTTGAAATGTTGTTGCTCGAAATTTCTAGATCTCGTTTGAAATATCATCTTCGTTATATTTTGCCATATTTCGTCATTTTTTTAGTACGATGGATTACACAATTTGGCAATTACCTAATGACCAAAAGGCTGTCATAAGATTCTTTCAGGACAAAGGAATAATTCACAGCAATAGACTTTGTTGTCAAAATCTTTCGATGAAGTTAACTTTTGACTTAAACAAAGCTCGTATATATGGTGTTGTTACGTACGTTCTTGCTGTGGAAAAAAGAAAAAGATTGAGAATCGAAACATGGTTTGAAGACTCGCGTCTTCTTTTTCTCAATGCGTTCGTTTTATCTGTCTGTGGTATCAAGAATTGACATCAAATGAATTTTGCTAACTTCAGTTAGAAATCAGCCATAATACGACAATAGATTGGAATAGCTACTTTAAAGTCTTTTTACAAAAAAGAAATAAACAAAGTTGGACGTGTTCTTGAAGAACAATGGGTATTTGGTGTTTATGCCGGGAAAGCGACGCGGATGGGAGCATTATATTTTCAGATTGCTGGAAAGGATGTAAAAAAGAGGGGTACTTTTCCGTTTCGCCGGCGCAAATCTCGCCAAGCAGACTTTGTTGGCGACAACATACAGTATACACATAAAAAATGTTAATTCTAAGAATTTTTTTTTTTTTTTTTTTTATTGTGAAGGCATAAACATTTTAATATGGTTTAAAATTTTGTAAAAAGCCAATAAAGACAATAAATTTGTAAAAAGACATTAATTTAAGAATTTACTATGATTTCATAGTTCAAAATCCTGATTCGCCGGTTCGTATCACGTGACCCCAAGTGATCTCATCTCACGTAAACTACGCTACTAAAATTTAATTCGCTCAGTAATTATCTACATTAATTTTAAGTTAAATCTTAATTTGGAATACAAGTTTAAATGCAAGAATTATTTCAATTCGTACAAATAACTTACTCAGAAATTATGTGAAACCGCAGTGCTTTACTTCGCTAGTGCATTCTCATTAGAACTGATGAATTTAACACTTGATTTCGCCTTCGGATGAGCGGTGTAATTGCGTTCTAATTGACTTAATTACCGTGAATTGTCTTAGGGGATAAAATTTAAATATCGTGTAAAAATTCTATATTATTGTATGCCAGTATTGAAAGAAACAATCTGATAAGAAATGGCTTCAACTTGTTTTGAAACTGAGGCGTAAAAGGTTACCAGCGAAGATATTCCGTCTGGCATCAGTTAAACCATTATTGGCGACTTTATCGTTCGCGCCGGCAAAACGGAAAAGTACCAAAAGAGGAAACATGAAATGCTGGATATGAACATTTCACTGTGAATCACAGTCATAATTTTATAGACCCACGAAACTGGATGCCATACCCAAACTGTGAAGCGATTGTGGTGCAGTGCTAAATGGATTAATAAACTTGAGAGAGACACTGCTGACCATCATTTAGAGTCGTATTTGACAAAATTTGTGTGGCGTCGGTTACATTCAAAAACTGAAAATGTTTCTGCAATAATGAATGATATTTGTAATTTTATGTTATCTGTTTAAATTGAATTTAATTTTATTTTGTTATTTTTTTATTTATGTGTATAGTATTCTAAGTTAAAAAATTAAAAAGAAAAATTTACTTTCTTTAAGAAATTTTTTTTTAAATTTGCTTTTTACAAAACTAATTTCATTTGAGTTTTTTTAACTCTGTTATTTTACGTTAATTTATAATTTTCTACCCAAAAGAAAAGCAGTGCATTTCAACTGACGCCGCTGTAACGGAAAGTATCTAGAGCGGAAATTTTATAATCCGTTTGGAGAAAATGAGTCCTTTATACCTTAAGTACAGATGAGCATACAAAAAAGATTCCTTTAGTCCTTAAGTACAGATATCGTTAAATTGCATTCCATAGAGGTCAAAAGGAACATTTTCGTTGAAATATGACACCCGGAATTTTTCGGGATTACAATATTTCCTTTACTTCGTACAAAGAAGTAAAAAGAATAGAAGTTATTTTTTAACACCTAAGAAATATTTTCTGACGATAAATTTCAGTAACGTTTTTTTAAATGGTCGGGCGCTTTATAATTTCAGTAACATAAATGTTTGAATACAAATGTGAATCATTGCATCTGCGATAGAAGGTCCTAAAGCCACAAGACCTACAATGTCTCTCAAAAGTGTACAAACACTTTAAGAATTTTCAGAAAAAGCGCTGTAATCCCAAATATAAAGGCCAGTATTTTTTCATATGATCTCCATGTGATTTTGGATAAAACCAAGCTTTTTAATTTTTAAAACTGACTTATTTTCTTTTTCTAAAAGGGAAAATGTAAGGAAGCATAGATAAAACATGTCACAAAAGGGATCGTAGATCGTACACTGAAATATTTTCGTAAAATTTCATAAATAAAATTATCGTCTACAGCTTTTTTTTATTTTTGTATTTTGGTGAAGTTTAAAAAATTGTTTGGCTTTATTTTTTCCTTGCATACTTCATTATATTTTATTTAATGTTTAAAACTCAGTCAGAAGTCGCAAAGAAACAACGAACAGAATTCGAAAATTGATCATTTTTTTATCATAAGGATGGAAATTCGATTCAGGATATCGCTAAACCAGTAAATTTACCGCATTCTATGGTGTAGTATGTGATAAAACGCTTTAAAGACGAAAATTGGATCGAAAATAAAGTAACAAGAGGTCGTCTGGCAAAGTTAACTTAACGTGATCAGAGATTTATAGTTAGAAAATTTGTGAAAAATCAGCGTTTGAGGGCTGTAAAGATTTCTAGAGAATTTATTGAAAAATTTTCTACTTCAATTTCACCTGAAACTGTTCGACGAGTACTCAGATAACCTGGATTACATGAACGCCCTGTCAGCAAAAAATGTAAAAACAATGCAGAATAAAAAAGGCAATAAAAGAACAGAAGAATCAAAACACTATACTTCTGAGTTAAGTCTGTGAATCAGTGGCTCTACCAACAGTCCTACAGAGCAGTAAGTGATTTCTGCTCGTAGACCGTCGTTGTAGATAGGACAGATTAAATTCTTCGGGATGCCAGTGTAAAAAATGTTTAGTAGAAAAGCGCTCCTTTGATAGCATCTCCCTTGTTATGAACTGAAAATTTTGTCAACATCTTGACAACAACAAAATTTTGTCAACAACAATAAATGGAATTTAATTCATCTTTTAACAGCGTCAAATGAAATGTAATTTTTAGCTAATTGTTGAAACATAGAAACCTTTTTAGCCCTAGATCCCACTAGTAACTAAAAATTTTGTAATGAGCCAGTACCCAATGAAAAATAATTTAAAAAATTCCCCCCCTTTTTTTTAAGAGTAATATCATATAATTGAGCCGATAAATCTGCCTGCATAGCCTCGAAATCTTAAAGAAACACTGTATATTGACAGTTCAATATATATAATCTCTAGTTGTTACGCAACAATTTTGAAATTTGCAGTTTCGTCATCCAAATCTGTTTTAAATTTCCCAACAGAGGTATATAAGGCGAAGCATTCACGCGATGGGGCTACATCATTAGAAAAACAAGTCAAAAAAAGACTCAGCTATATAAGTTCTAAGTTATTCTGTCTCTGGATATCTTAAATAAATAGTCTTCAAAGCAAGTACCAGAATACCTCAAATTGAGACCTTTAGACATATGAAAATTCAAAACAATATTTATCGACTCAAAAGTGGACTAGTTAGTTCCTGTATCTCGCCATCTATCCAAATAATCATTTCTTTTCAAAACTTTCTTCTTTGTCTTTTGAATTCTGAGGCAGTTTGGATAACATTTCATATAAATGTCCCTAAGTATCGTTTTTATATAAATGGTTTTTGTCATCTATTTTAGTCTTATTTGATTTATCTATCTGCTAAAAATAACATATCATCAATTGGCTGGATTTCGATAGTGCTATTTACTAACCTGAGTATTTTAGCAAAACATTTAATTCTTCTTACAAAGTTTGAAGATATATAGTAGATACCAAAGGTTCAGAGCAATAGGTAACTTGGGCGGATGAAAGATTTACAGGTACTATTCAAGACTGAACGACTACATTTCCACAGACAATTAGCAAAGCGTTTTAAAGTAGGAATCGTTGAATACTACATTCAGAAATAGTACACTCATGTCCATAAATTAAGGATAATGCAAAATCAGGCAAAGGAAGAGTTAGAAGCAAAACAAATTTGACTTATTTGTAAAGCTTATTTATTAAACAAAAGGTAAAGAGCAAAAAAAGATGCTATAAGTTTGATATTATTAAAAAAAATTACCGACTTTTTCTCGCTGGAGCAATTTACAAAAAAAAAAAAAAAAAAAAAAAAAAAAACTATTTACAAAAAAACCATTATTACATGGTTGGTATGACTGTTAATACATTGTATGTCTCCCAGACGATGCAATACAGTCCGTACAACGCCTAGGCATGCTGAGTATCAAATTATCGATCTGAACTTGGGGGATATTACACCACTCAAAAAGCAATGCTCACCGAAGTTTCGGTAGGCATGTAGGAGGAGGTTGACGGGCTGCAACTCAAATTAAAACATTCAAAATTAAAAGGGTTTCATTACTTTTTTGTGTGAGCTAAGGACATTTCATTACTCATTGATGCCAGCTTATAAAATATATTGTGGAAAAATTAAAAATTTTTGGGTTTTTTGTTTTTCAAATGGGTCAAAAAGAGTAGTGTGGTAAAGAAGCTATTTTTGAATGATTCATATCAATTAATGGATGCCCAGAAAGATTTGATGCTGCCATCTGTTATTAACTTTAAGTAGTAATTTAATTTTAGCAGCGGTTTTGAGGAAAAAAAATGAAATTTTCTAAATTAAAAAAAAATGTTGAAAATGCGGTTTCAAGGCGAAACCACCGCTCCTGAAAGGGTTAAGAAGCAGTGCAGTACAGCGCAGACCTACTTCCTAGTGGTGTACCCTGGGCAACGTTCTTTATGGTAAATACAGTTTTTGGCATGCGGTCTCATCTTTTTAGTCCCCCCCCACACACAGCCACATTGGGTTCTGCAAATTTTAACCGAAATGCCGGTGATTCGCCTGGTTTAGAGCAGAATATAGTAACATTGAATTTATGATGTATAAACGAGTTACATATTAGGAAAATATTGAGAAAAATCTTCTGTTATATTAAATGCTTTTGACTCTTTTTACAACACTTTTTAAAAATTAAACATAGAAAACCCATAATTTGTCGAAACTTTCGTCTTCTAATTGAGATCTAGTTTTTTTAAAAAATTTCTCAGTCACTGAAAAAAACTATCTTAGACTCTATTCTTATCGTTGGATAGCCATTGGAAAAATATATGCTACTGAAAATATTTTCTTATTTGTTCTCTCTGAAACTATTCCAATTCCTTTTCAACAACTTAATTGAATTTCTTTCTTTTTTTCCGTGAGCTCAGTTATATATATATATATATACAGGGATTGTCAAGTGGTGTTACTTCGCCATCCATGAAGCTGGGTACAGATATATATATATATATACACTTTTGGTGCTGCTGATTGCCTCCAAAAAGGGAGGTGCACAACTACATACTATAGCAGTCTAATCTATCCTTTCTCAATATTGTGATGATGTATGGATATGATGTTTAAAACGTGAGGAAATTGAAATTAAATTTTCTTCTTTAAAGCGAGTTGCTACAAATTAGGCTGAATCAGATGATAAAATTTGTACTGCTTTGATCGACGCCAAATCTAAAGAATTTGGTGTTGAATATGAGAAAATTGAAGAATATCGAGAAAAATTAGATGTAGTTCGCATTCGTAATAAAACATGTCTCGATAAACTTTCAAATTTTTGTGAACCGTTGGCGACGATTACAGGTGAAAAACTTTCCAATAGACCTGGTTAAATTCAGCATGGAAATGAAAGATTGCTTCGCGTTTTGGAGTCAGTTTAGTAGAGTTCATAATGATCAGTCAACTGGTAATGAAACAAATTTCAGTATCTTATTTAATGCATAACAGTTAGCAGTAGAGCTTGAGAAATTGTAGATAGCCATCCGCCAATTTCTTATAACTATGCAAAAGCCATTAAAAGCCTAAAAGTAAGATTTGGCCGCCAAGAGCTACTTGTTGAGTATTATGTTCGCGAACTGCTATCACTATTAGTAAAATATGTTATGATCATAAAAAGATGAACATCATGCAGCTATGTGATAGATTGGAGTCATATTTGACGTCTTTAGAGTCGACTGGCGTAACTACTGGCAAGTATGCTGCTATGTTATCCCCCATTGGTGGAATTATGCATACCCGAAATGATCAATAAAGAAGAAATATGCTCTTATGGTGAGAAACCATTCCAGTTATTCTTGTTTCTCCCCACAGAAGTTGAGGGTGAAGAACGAATTCCTTTAGGCAAAGCTGGTTTTAAATGAAATTAATCAAAAATAAACAAAAAACGAACTTTTAACTGGGGCTGACTATGCTGGAAGTCTTTCACCGGGAACTTTTTCCATTTATCATCTGGTCTTGTTGCAATACAAACACTACTCGGCTGGATTATTATGGGCAAGATAAACCACTGCATTTCATCTCAAAGTAATATACCTTTGATAACCGGTATGATAATTCACAATAATAATTTGGAGAATTTATGCAAATTAGATGCTTTGGGAATAACTGACCCCAGTGAAAGTAAGTCTAGTGTAGAAATGGAAATTGATGTATTGGATCACTTTCATAGGACTCTGAGAAAACGTGATGGTGGTAAATATTAAGTTCAATTTGCCATAGGTCGATGATTGGAATAATTCACCAGTCAATAGAGACATTGCTGAAAAGAGATTGCTCTCAACTACAAAGAAAATTAAATTAGAAGAAAAATTTGAAGATTATAATACGGTAATCTAAAACTGGTTACAATCAGGAGTGGTCGAAGGAGTGCCACATAATGAAGCAGAGGGAAAAACACACTGCCTTCTAGATTTCTGGAATGGACATTTAAACTGAATTATTGTTTTGAACTGGGAACTTTATTACATGGTTTGATTACTAATTGTACATTATTAATCAACTGGTGAGAGGACTGCATACTCCACCTTTAGGTAGCCACAAAGCAAATCTGGCAACAAGTGTAATGAAATAATTTGCTCAATGCAACTGGCATCACTGTTTATGTTTAGAATTAATTTTGTTTTAAAGCATAAGTTCGCGATAAAAATTCTAAGGAGAAAGTAGATTAGCAACCTATCCATTCTCAATACGAGATATTTCTAGTGTACTTCCTTACCTCAAAACGCATGGCGTATTTTCGAAGTGAAACTGTCTCGAATAAACATTACATATGGGGAAATTCACGAAAACGCCCATTCAGCAAATCTCGTTCTTCAGGAATGAAACCGAGTTCGAACTATCACTGTTCAGCGACATTACCGCTTGGCCGTTGGTGGCTCCGAGACATTTATGACCATCAGGTTTGAATATAAGTCTCATAATTTAAGGTGTTTCCTAGTAGTCTCTGGAGTGAACAAAAAGTTACAAATTACCTTTTTATTCCCTGTAACTGATTATATCGGCATGAAACGAACATAAAGTTGGGGACAGTCTCAGTTGTTATTGCTCATTTATATCACAGTCAACTGTCTATTCACTTGCATTTTAAAACTTACCTTTTAAAATACCTATCTTCTGACATTTTGATATAAGAAAAAGGGAAATCGTGGACGAGAACAGGCGAGGCGACTTGTTAGTTAAAAAATTCTGAAGAAAAGAAAAGGAAAATAACGATTTGAGATTATATCTTTAAAAAGTTTCTTTATTTTTCTGCTCTGGCTACCTGTTGTTATCAAACAAATGGAGAAATTTAATTTATTTGATATCGAAAGTATTTTACAATTAATCATGTTTTATTTTCAACTACTGATTTACTCTGCTGATGGCAACAGAAAAATATTCTAGAATTTGCTGTTTTTATTTTCGAAGCCAATGTAGAAATATAACGCATGCGCTTTCCCGCCAGCGGAGAAGGAATTACCTTGACGTTGCGGTAGTGATTGCGGCGAATTCTAACAATATTAGTTATTTTATACATTCGTGCGATATCTTTTAATCAAAGACAAAAAAAATAATGGCTCTTCCAAGGTGCTATTTTGATATGACTGCTGATGGAGAACCGCTTGGAAGGATCGTGTTCGAAGTAAGAATTCGCTTCCTTTATATCGCTTTAATCAAATATCTGCATTAGCAAATGTGCATATAATCTAATTATAAAAATTAATATCGGCGTTTTAATTACCATATATATATATATTGATAATTAGAATGTCCAGAATTTTTGTATCGGTTTTCTGTATTAATTGCTTATACTTTTGTTAAATCTCTGGATGCCGGTTTATTAAGGGCGAGGCCTGAAATACGGCTTTATATTAAATACATTTTGAATTTCTGCGAAAACAAAGCAATTTTTTCTCTAAAGTTCCTTATTTAGTTAGTTAAACGTATCATTTTTATAAATATCTGTTCTGTGAAATTTAGAATAACATATTTGTACTATTTTAATGTAACTGTTTAGCATTAGAGCATACACTATTCTGTCGGAATTTTATAGCGAATTCAAATTTTCCTGAAGATTGTTACTTCAGAGTCCAATACGAATACTGATGTCACAAATCCGCATTTATAAAAAGTTGTTAAAATTTTATGAAGAATTTCAAATCAGGGATGAAGGAGAAATTTTGTAAAATTAAATATATTAATAATATAAATAAATATATTTAAAAGTAGGTGAGCGAGATGGAAAGTAAAGCAAAATTTATTTTATTATTAACTTTTTAGAGAGTTTGTAATTTATAAGATGTATATTATCATATAATCATATAATCAAAATTTTAAATACCAATTTCTGCAGTATGATTGATAAATATATTGTCAAATAAAAAAACTAATTTTTTAAACATAAAAGTAGTACCCCAGCTTCCACTTTTTTTTTCAGGGAAACCCTGCAAAAATATATCTTAAATATAATCCATGAGTACTGTTTTGCATTATGATTCAACCTATTTATTTAATCATCTCTTTTCCATGCTGTTTGAGTGAATGTACTCTTCTCTTA
The DNA here is from genome assembly GCF_044657685.1 of Stegodyphus dumicola. Lineage (NCBI taxonomy): Eukaryota > Metazoa > Arthropoda > Arachnida > Araneae > Eresidae > Stegodyphus > Stegodyphus dumicola. Next base: position 33,863,112 of record NC_140774.1, read on the forward strand.
TATCCACGAATATCCAGTTTTATGTGATTTATAAGTTACTCGAGGTGAAACTGTTGTTATAAAAGAATAAAAAGCAAAGCATGCAGTGCATAAAATTTTAGTGAAATGAATTTCAAAATTGATAATTATCATGCAAAGTTAAGAATGTTCAAAGGCTGTGTTAAAGTTTTAAATTTAATCCATTTAAATTTGTTTCGTAGTTTTTGGGAGAATTCGGTAATGCATTTCTTAAAATGATAAAAGTATTTAAAGTAAGCATATGATCAGCATAGCAAATCCATAGTTTCTTCAAATAAAATTATGCCAGATATGTAGTAGAAAAATACTAAGTGTGAATTAACAGTTTTAGATTTTTGTTCCTTTTAATTTTTAATATTTCTTCTATTCTGTCATATTTTCTATCAGTTTCATAAACTAAAATTTTAAGTCAACTTGATGATTTCAAATGATATTTATAATGACTCAAAAAAATTTTTTTAGTGAATACATACCTAGAAAATTGCACATAGATGATATTTTTCTGTAGTAGTGAGTTATTTTTATTTCAAATTATGTGTATTAATATTTTAAGACCTTTATTGTATTTAAAATTATGATGTAGGAAAAAATTCAACATCTCAAAAATTAAGATGTCGAACTGTGTATCAAATTTTTCTTTGCTTAACATATTTTTATTTTTTGCAGTTACGATCTGATGTGGTCCCCAAAACTGCTGGTAAGTATATGATATTAGCCAGATGGTACTTTTATTAAATGAATGAAAATTTTGAGCTTAAAATTCAAAAGATTTGGTTTCCGATATTAAACATCTCTTGCACAAGTGAAAAAATGATCCTTTCTACCATTTTCTTTGATGTATTAATTATTTATTTTATACCAAATGGCTAAAAGTTATAAGATTAGCAATCAAAGTAGAAATTATGTATTACATAATAACTGATATGTTAGTTATCAATCACAATATAGTTTCGCACTAGTTACAGATTTACATTAATTTCAGAATAGCTGTTAATCATTTGGGCAATTTCTGGGGAGGTGAAGATTTTAAAGTAACCAGTGCTTTAAGGCCTAAAATGGGAACTGGCAATCAGTACTGCTGTTAAATAAAGTTGAATGCATATTATCTTCAGGATTAGTGCAATCTTTTATGTACACTGCAGTTAATAACAAAACTTGTCTCATCAGTGATTAAGTTGCTACTTTCATGTGATATATAGGGGTATGCAATAACAGCATTGCAAATAATTTTTAAAATATGTATTAATTTCTGTACAGTTGTGCTTAATAATATTTAAAATTTAAACCCCAAACTTCTTGGAAACAATTGTAGTTAGCCTTATGAAATCGAAATTAAGTCGTAGCTCTTAAGGAAATGAATTACATTTATCAGAAGGATACAGCATCTATCAAATTGAAAAAAAAATGTTAGGCATTTTAATAAATACCCTTTTCTCTCTCACACGCATTATGTATGTAAGATATTGCATAAATCATGATGCAGATGCTTACATAATGCTTAAAATTTTGCAATCTAAGTTTAATACTAACCATAAGAAATAAATCTTGAAGCTAGATCATTCTGAATTAAACTTTCATCTTAAGATGCACTGTGTTCTAAGATGAAAGGTCATTGTCACTCTGTCCTAAGAACCTGCTTGCTTTTCGCTGCTGTATTATTTTTCATTCCACCAAATTAATTGTTATGAAGTTGCAGTGTTGCCAGAACTAACAGTATTTCTGCTTGCCATCCATTCATATGGCTGCTGACCATTTGAGCAAAGTTTGTTAAAAATAAGTCGCCAATTTTATCATCTGTATATAAAGGGCAAAATGCACAGCATTAATAAAGTCATTTCACCTGAATTGTTCAATGAAACTGTAAATAATAAATCATTTTCTTTAATACTGAATGAGTCGGCAGAGTTTTCATTATGTAAGCATCTACGCGTATATGTATGTTGTTAGAATGAAAAATAAAATATCAACAAGGTTTTTAAGATTCAATTAAGCTGTAAATAAAAATTAAAGTAACACCAGATTTCTAAATAACAACACATATTTAACAGCAAAAAAATTGTAGTAGTTTTTATTAGTAATCGGAATCTGAAGTTAAATGAATCAACACGCTGAATGCAAAATTAAATGAAAATGATTAATTGTTAAAATACAAAAGAATTAATGTGACAAGTTTAATAAGCCAAACAAGAGGAAGCACCTAACAATGGATATAAATAAGCTAATTAAAAAATAGCAACTGGAAATTAGTTTAGAGAAGAAATACAGAAAATCTATTGTGTCTGTAAAAGATTTCAATACTGTGTTTATAGAATGATAAAATTGTGACTGATGTCACATTTATGGATACTTCTAAAGACTTCTTTGATTTGAAGATTTATTATATAGCTAAATTTTTTAGGTAAGCACATGCAATTTCAGTTCAAAACTAAAATTTTTGGTAAAATAGAAAGATTCAGAGTTTATTAGCAATTAATTTGGAAAGTGCACTTCTGGTGTTGATAAAATATACTAGCATGCACATAAATTCAGTTAACATTTAGTGAAATAATTTGTTTTTGCAGTTACATTGTGTCCCCAGTGAGTGTCTTAAGTAATGAATGAAATAGCAGAAAACTCCATTACAGTCAGTTGTTCAATTTCTTTCCTGATTTAGATGATTATAGTTAATGAGGATGATCTAAATCAGGGTTTTATTATTTTCTACAGTTTTTTCCTTTTAAAAATATCAGTTTTGTACTCTTTCATATGTAGCCTTGATGTAACTAAACACATTTTCGCTGATTTCATTGTGAAAAAAATGACGATGCATTGTACTCAGTGTTATTATTAAAAACATAAATTGAAGTGCTGTTAGCTATGTTCTTGAAAGCTCTTGGGCTTATATTTCAGTTAATTAGTGCTATGTTTGCCTATTGAATCATATCTTATGTATATATATTCATTAGTTTTCCCCCCTTTATAACTTAGGTTAGTTTGAAGTCATGAAACTCATAAAAACAGAAAAAGAACATGTTAGCTATTGAAACTCTGAAGTGCTGGAATGTGTTGGTAGTAAAAAGCCTGAACATTGCTTATAATTATTTAATTTTTGCTTTAAAGTGGTATCAATTACCAAAAAAAAAGGGGAGGGGAGATTTTTTTAAAATTAAATGTACAATAAATATTCATATATAACATATATACACAGTTTTTAAGTATGTTTTTATATCACATATGCATGCTGTTTTTGTGTTTTTTAGATTAATGAGCCATTTACATGTGGCTTAAGGTCTGGTCCATATAGGCTGTTTAATCAATTTTTTCTATTTATATCAGTGGTTTTCAAACTATAAGTCAGGATACATAATGTGGATAAAAATGCTAAAAAGTCTAATTGGTGGTATGTAACGAAGGGTTGCACTCTAATTGGGATCACAAAATTATTTTTGAGGTTGTTTGCATTTTTATTGGGTGGCACTGTCATAAAGTTTCACACTAGTATATATTATGAGATGTTTTGTAATTTTGTTTTAATATTCTTTCAATATCTTTGAATTAAATATTTTCTGATAATTTTTTTTCAGAAAATTTTCGAGCTTTATGCTCTGGAGAGAAGGGCTTTGGATACAAAGGAAGCATTTTTCACAGAGTAATCCCAAACTTTATGTGTCAGGCTGGTGATTTTACTCATCACAATGGCACAGGTGGAAGGTCAATTTATGGAGACCGATTTGAGGATGAAAATTTCAATTTGAAACACACTGGGCCAGGTATTAACTAGTTTTATGCTAACCTTATTTTTAATGTAGCAAGCTCCAGAACCAGTTTATATCAGTTTTACAGAAACTGTTTATATAATGAAAGTGTCGAAGTATATATATTTAACTATTTTTAGGTGTCCTGTCAATGGCAAATGCTGGTCCTAATACAAATGGGTCCCAGTTCTTTATCACCACAGTCAAAACGAGTTGGTAAGTAAATTTTTCCTTTTGCATTTTATATGTATTTTTGCCTTGTTTGCCTCTCCTGATCCAATTATATGTAAACACTTCGAAAAGATTTGTCGAGTTACTTCCGATTTAACAAATTATTTTTGCATATGCATGCTTGCAATTCCTCATATTATGTAGATGTTCTTAGTTAGTCCCCATGTTCTCAGTCATTTACATGCAAATAATTAGAAGCAGTTTATTGAGTTACTACCAGTTTGAATGCTTGCAATTCCTCATGTGCAATCATATACAGAGTATACCACTATGTTCTCAATTACTAACATAAAAATCTCCAACTTTAAAATAATTAAACTTTCATGCATATTTTAATACAATGTTGTTCTAAAAAGAGTGCAGTACAAAATCCAAAATTCAAATCAATCTAATGTTAGGAAAACAGAATTTTTTCTTATAATGTCTAGAAATATTATATTCAGTTCCTCAAGAAAAAGTAGATGTGCTATGAAATCGATTTTTCTCCAGACTAACAGAGATTACTACATGTGACTTTTAAACACTGGTTTGGGATCATGCCCTGGCTAAATGATAATACATTGGTTAACATTGGCCATGATCACACTTTCAGCCCTTGAATTGACTGGCAGGGAAAATAGCATTTTTCTAATCTATTCCTTTCGCAATAATAAATGGTCTCACCTTCAAACATGTGGTAAAGTTGCTAAACACTGGTAGTTCGGCCTGGGTTTGATTCTTGGGAAACAGGTTGGTTGCATGAGAGTTTTCATGATTTTCCCCATGGGTAACATGGATACAAGTTAGTTTTCCTCAGGAAGTCCTCCATGTACACATTATCTCTTACCATAGCGGACGCCTTGTGTGCTGTGCATATTCAAATAACCTAACCCAACCTAAATCTCATCCAGGTGTAATTGTGATTCAAATATAGCAGAAGTGCCAAATTTTTTTACTTTCTGGATTTCTAAGGTTGAATTGTCTCAAATTTTGTTATAAAATATCAGTAGAAATAAAATCTGAGATATGATCTGATGATTTCCACATTGCAAATCACACAAAGTGTGTCTATTCAGCTCGTTCAAGTATTGCCATTTGGGGTACATCTCATATTATTGTTTGTGCCATGGATATCCTAAAGGAAAATGAGGTAGGAGGGTAAAGAGGTGAATTTCAGTCACAAGACTTGTAGCTATCAAAGCTAAAGTTTTTTACTGTTCTCACTGAATCTGATGACTAAGTGACTTCAGTATCCACTGATCTACGGAAAGCACATTTTATACCTAAGGATCAGAAACACTTTAATATTCATTGGAAGAAGGAAACATCATACAGACACCTAGCTGTAGCATCAAAGGATTGGTACTGTCTAATGTTGGTTCATCTGGACAAGTTTATTTTCATGTCTCCAGTGAAAGGTGGTGCTTGGAGAATATGCTTTGTGTTAATTTTGTGCAATGTAAATTCTTAGTTTGTTTTTATGGCTGTTGAGTTCTACTCAATAGTCATGTGTTCGAGCCAACGAGCTTTTTGCTTTTTCTGTTTCTGAAAATGTTTTGTAAAAATGGAAATATTTCTATGTTTATTGTAAAACATTTTATGTATTCCTTAATTTAAATAATGAAATATTTATTGGAATCTGACATCAGATAAGTGAATGCAGGAATCCAATAAATTCCGATAGGAGAGTGATTGTGAAAGGAAAACTAGTCTGAAAGTAGTGTTTGGTTCAGAAACTGACATTAAAGGAATTTGTTTTTGTGCATATTGCAATTCTGCACTGTTGTGAAAGATTAAATCTTTTCTAACATGCTGTGCAAGAATTTCATGAGAAAGCAAGATAATCTAAGATGATAATTTTAAAGAGAGAAAGATGCTAATTTTACTGTCCTTATATTTAGGAGTTACAACAAAATGTTGGCATTATGAGAAAAACAAGATTGAAAGTGCTTTCACTGTCTTTTATGATGAAGCATTATCTTCCATTTTCATTGGCTCTTCACATTATTCAGTTAACTCAAATATTAGCTAATGACATGAATTCATTAAATTCATTACAAATGAGTAGAATAACAATATCCTACAAAGTCCATAATAAAGTATGGACTTGCACAGACTATTAAAGAGCAGCAGTAGGAAACTCTGAAAAAGTTTTCTTTTTTTTTTTTTTTTTTTTTTTTTAAATATTAATGACAGCATGAACAAGAGCTAATGAAAGTGTTTGACAATTTTACATGCGGCACTACTTCTGCTTCATACCTGGCTACTCGCGTACTCAAACAACTAACAATTGACGAAGGAACTAAATTCCCAAAGGCAGCTGAAATAATATTACACAATTGTTATATTGATGATGTCCTATTTGGTTCAGACACAGTAGGGTTAATTTCACAACTGCTTGAACTTTTACAAAAAGGTGGCTTTCAATTGCATAAATGGTGTACAAATGATCGCTCAATTTTGGAAACTGCTTTGAGTGCTCGGAACTCAAATTCTTCATGTGCAGTAGTTGATACTAAATCAATAAAATTATTGGTTTTGGAGTGGTATCCAACGCAAGACGAATTTACTTGTCACTTAGGAAATCTCGAAAACAGAGAGTGTTCTACTAAAAGAATAATTTTATCTTCTATTTCGAAAATCTCTGATCCCACTTGGTTGGTTAGCACCTTTTATAGTTGCAGCAAAAATCTTGCTTCAAGATATATGGAAATTACAAATCTCGTGGGATGATCCCTTGCCAGATGAAATCGATCAAAGATGGAAAATCTATTGTGAAGATATCGCAAATCTTGAATGCATTCATATTCCTAGGAGAGTATTATTGCCCAAAGTTACAAATGTAGAACTTCATTGTTTCTGTGATGCATCAGAGAAAGCTTACGCCGCAGTGATTTATTAAAACTCTTCAAATCATTCTTCAGTTTCGGTGCAGCTACTAACATCAAAAACTCGTGTAGCTCTCCTGAAAGTAATTTCTACTCCTCATTTAGAACTCTGCTCTGCAGTTCTATTAGTGCATTTGGTTCAAGTTGTGCAGAATTCATTAAAAATTCATGTTGACGATATTTACGCATGGAGTGGTTCAATGATAGTTTTGTCCTGGATACAATCAGAACCAACACGCTGGCAAACCTTCGCAGCCAACCACGTTACAGAAATTCAATCAGTCTTACCTTCATCGCATTGGAATCGCATAAAAGGAAAGGAGAATCCAGCTGATTGCGCATCAAGAGGTCTTTTGCCTTCAGAGCTTTCTACTCATGACTTGTGGTGGATAGGTCCTCAGTGGCTTAATTCAAATAATATTCCGTTCTCTATCAACTTACCATTTTCAGAAGAGTCTTTAAGGGAACAACGGAAAAATATTTCTTGTTCAATTGGAACAGTCGCTTCGCAAATTCCAGTCCTTAATGAAGTTTCATCATTCTTGAAACTTAAAAGAATCCTCGCATGGTGTTTTCGGTTTGCGAATAATTCAGCTAAATCTACCACAACAAGGATTAAGGGTTACCTTAAAACCGAAGAATTGCAATACGCTAGAAATGCAGTTGTTAAGAGTAGTTCAAAGGGATGAGTTTTTTAATGAATATAATCTTCTGAAGGAATAACCAACCTTTAAACTCAAATAGTAAGATCCTTTCTTTGAATCCCTTTATCGATAAGAATGGACTTATTCGCGTTGGAGGAAGATTAAGACAATCCAACATCGCACAGGACAGAAAATATCCTATTTTGTTGCCCAAGAAACATCACATAACACAGATTATAGTGAATCATTTTCATGAATCTCATCTTCATGCTGGCCCCCTGCTATTGCTATCAGTAATTAGAAGGGAATATTGGATAATCCACGCTAGGTCAGTTGTAAGACAACAGATTTGGAAATGTGTGAAATGTCATCGTATACGAGCTAAAACATCTACCCAGATAACGTCTGATTTACCATCGTCTAGAGTCGTTCCATCAAAGGTTTTCTCCAAAGTTGGAATTGACTTCGCCGGGCCATTTCAAGTGAAGCCCAGGCAAGGTCGAGGAGTAAAACCAATGAAATGCTACATTTGTGTATTCGTGTGTTTTACTACAAGAGCTATGCATATTGAATTAGTAGGTAATCTTACATCAGAATCATTTATTGCCGCTTTGAAGCACTTTGTATGTCGAAGAGGAAAACCAAAAGAAGTGCATAGCGATTGTGGCACAAATTTTATTGCTGCAGATAAAGAATTGAAAAGAGTATTAAACTCCTTGAATGAAAATGAATTGGTTAATAAATATTGCTCTACTGAAGGTATTAAGTGGATATTTAATCCTCCCGCACGCCACATTTTGGAGGATTATGGGAAGCTGCAGTCAAATCTACAAAGTTACATCTCAAGCGAACCATAGGTGAACAACTTCTAACGCAAGAAGAATTTGCGACATTGCTAGCTCAAATTGAAGCTTGTTTAAATTCGCGACCTTTGTGTCCACTGTCTGAAGATCCATCAGAATTTTCTGCACTTACGCCAGGCCATTTTTTAATTGGTACCCCGCTAACTGCTTTACCAGAAGAAAGTTTACACGATCAAAAAATTCCTATATTGCAACATTGGAAGCTTGTTGAGAAAATGTTTCAAAGCTTTTGGAAAAGATGGTCCAATGAATACATTTCTAATTTGTAACAACGTTCAAAATGGTTGAAAGTGCAACCTAATTTAAAGGTTAATGATTTAGTTATCGTAAAGGAAGACAATTTAGCCCTGCTACGATGGAAATTAGGAAGAGTGCTGGAAGTTTTTCCTAGCTCAGATAATATTGTGCGTATTGTGAAGATCAAAACTGCTAATGGAGTTTTCAAAAGGCCAGTTCACAAACTTAGTGTTTTGCCTATCAATGATTAAGTTTTTTCGGCCACCAGAGCTCTCTGCCTGTCTGTGAGATATTATTTCGCAATGCGCAGATTGTATGCGCAGCTCGCATTTTATTCTTGCATTCTTAAAACCGCTAATTGTAACTCTGTTTTCTTACTTTGTGCTGTGTTGTGTTCGAAAGTTCAAACTGCCAAATAAAGGTTAATTTACAGTCCACTCGCAGTGATGTATTCTTAGGTTTATTAATTTAAAGTTAAGATACCGCTATGCAACAATCGGTATGCTTATGTTAGGAGCATATGTGTGAATATTTATAATAATATATTTGCAGTAACTGCTAAAGTATAGATAAACTTCAAAAATGGGTGTCTTTTAACGCAGATTAGTTTTCTAAGGAATAATATTCAGAATGGCATAAATAAAGTAAAAATAATCGAATAGTCCATTTTTTCCCCCCAATGCATTCATTATACAGTATGGAAGTTGGGGGTTCTCCCCTTTCTCCGCAAAATCTCGAATATTGAAACCGTTACAGTTCGCAGCAAAGCAAGCAACGGACTTTTTTTTGGTCACTTTCCAACCTGGATTGAATAGGACTAAAAGTTCTGCGGTCTACTAACCCAAGCGAAGAATGATTCTATTCCAGAAATGTAACGCAGTCTGTTAAAAATTTGAATAAAAAACACCCCAGATTGGTAAATCTGTTTATTAATCAATATGAGTATGGCAGGGATATAGTGCGGAGCACAATGTGTCTTGCTCGACGGTGAAAACCGGATGAAGCAAAGGCGCGTTTTATTTTATTTAGTTATTTATTCTCCGAATACTGGCAGCTGTTGATTCCGATTGCGTAATATCAAGTGCGGAAGAATAAAGGTGTACATATTGTGCAATAAGGTTTGCGATATTTTGCAGAGATAAAATATTTTTACTGTGCTTGCTAAGCAGATTATTTTTCAGTACAATTGGGCTATTTTTTATATGATGCACATATCCAAATGTCAAAAGCATTATTTAGCTGAAAAATCTAAAGAACGGCTAAAATCTACTAAACTTGAAATTACTAGTGCATGTTATGCACCTGAATATATGGTAATTATATATCATAAAATACATTGCTGACAATCAGATTTATACAAAAGTTTGTTTTTAGATACATGAAAGATGAAAAACAAGTTTTATCACTGGATAAATGATATAAAAAATCTAATAATTATATAATTAATACAAAATTATTATGTAAATAATTTATATACAATTTTATATCAATCTTATAATAAAAGAAAAAGTGTGTGTGTTTTTCGTTCGTGTTGCACGTAAGCTAATAGACCCAGGGTTACGAAATTTTGTACATAGGTGCATCTGGACAAGAGCCAATGCACCTCGAAGCGATTTTTTTTTTTCAAAATTCGAATCAGATTTTTTTTATTTTATCTTTTTTTGATGACATTGCATCATTTTGAGTAGTTTCATTCTTTTAGAAATGTAGTTTTGGCAACAGTTTTTCATTCAATGCTTTGTATACTGGACTGCTAACTGTTGAAAATATAAGATAAAATATTGCTTCATTCAATATAACTAAGGAAGTTTAGATCGGTAAAATAAGATTTTTTTTCTTTTTAATCTTATTGTTGGTTTTAATTTTGCTAAAAAATCATTTTTTTTTAACTAAATTCGTAAATTTGTAAACATAAAATCAAAGAGCAAATACTTGTTCTTTTATTACCAGAAGCACCCAGCCATCTTTTTATAGATCACCTATTATCTGAACTTCTAATTATGGTAATTGAATGAAACTTCATAATTCCTTTATTTATGATATAAAAAATGTAATTTAAAAATATTTTTCAAAAATTCTCATTTTAAAATAATGTGGGCGTTAATGGGTTAAACTGAAATATCAATATTCAGTGATACGTGTAACATGTAAATTGTTTCAACTGCAAGTGATCGAACTGTGTTGAATTTTGGAAATTCATACCAACAAGCAATTTTCCAAATTTACATGATTTGGCTGTCTCATATTATTGTAGCTTTGGATAAACATATTTTTGTGAATAAATTTTTCCTATTTTGAATATAATAAAATCAAAATATTCAAGACTAACTGATATGCACATAAAACACCTAATTTTTTTAGCATTTCAGGAATTAATCCTAATATAATATCTTGGTAAGAAAACTACAAATTCACATTAAGTACTGACTGTTTAATAATTATTTAGAATTAAATTTTTCAAGTTATTTGTTCTTATTTTATATATAACCTAACTCACCTAACCTTAAAAAATGTTTATTAACAATAAAACCCAAGATTGTACTTTTGTTTTATTTATTAAATTATTTTTTAATTTTTCATTACTCAGACTTCCATGAAAAAAAAATCCCACAGCTAATCGTACTCTTCCCAAAAGGTTGGCCACCCCTGGTTTAAATGTGTATTTTGAATTATGTAATTATCTATTCAGTTTCTCAGTAATAAGTAATTTAATTTCTATAATATTCTTCTTACGGAATTATATTTTGTAGTAAACCTGTAAAATTGTCATTTACTTAGCTTTAATTTGAAATCTAGTTTGTTTAGTTAGGGAAATTTGATGAGAACCTTGTGGATGTGCTGTTTGGAACCTCATAAGTATTTTCATAAACCTGCCAAAGATTCTTAAAACCTCTCCAGAAATTTTCCCTCTCCAGAAATCAAACTTATTAAAATTTTAATTCTCTTAAATAATATTATTATTTGTATACTGGACCTTTTTTCTTTGGGGGTAGACATAAGTGTTAAGGAATAGATTAGAATTTCTAGGAATGACTTCTGAAAAAAAAAATCAATGATCCTCTCCCCCGTTTTTTTGCAAACTGTGATTTGTCTTGCATGAATGCTACATGGTAAAAATCTGATGTGGGCACCACATTGACTTCCTTGTAATGCCTATTAAATTATACACATTTTTTTTTCTGCATTTCCATTTAAACCTATTTCCTCCTTAAGTTTTATTACAGATATATTTCTCATTCAAGTAATTCAGTACTCACTTTATGGCAAGGCAAAAAGCATAAAAACTCAAAACATCTTCGTTAAAAATTGCAAAATACAGAAAAACATAAAATGCAAAGAAAAAAAAAAAAAAAACCCCTCTTTATCTCCAGCATGTGGAACTGTGTATCAGAAATCCTAAAGATATGCTTATTTTAAAATTATTTTGCGACATTGCTATTGAACTGAATTTTATGATTTAAGTGCAAAGAGCATGATATTTAATAAATAAAGGTAACACAAAACGTTTAAAAAAATGCCCCTTTGGGCATAATTTAAAATCCCCCCCTTTTTTTTGTGTGTTTGTTTCGTAAGTATTAGGTAGCAGTAAATGTTTTAAAACTGTGCAGTTAGATCTTTATTGCGGATTCAAAATAAAACATTTTAATGCATAATTGGTTTATTTATTAGGTTGGATGGGAAGCATGTTGTCTTTGGCCAAGTTGTAGAAGGAATGGATGTAGTGAAAAAGATTGAAAGTTACGGCAGCCAAAACGGTAAAACCTCGAAGACAATCACTGTTGCCGATTGTGGTCAGTTGTAGACCTCATTCGGCCTTAAGCATTTGCGACCTTCATTCCATGTCTTCTCTTAATACAGAATTTTACTTGTGCTTGAGTACATTTTTGAAGATTTTTGCATTATTCTTTTGCTACAAGTTTACTTTTGTTTTATTTGTAATAATACAATGTGGATTTTTTTACCTAGAAATGTTCATATTAGTGTTGATTCTTCCTGAGGAACTGCCATACTAGATATTCTAGTATTATTCCTTTTAACAGCTTGTATAATCTCAAAAGGTTTTTTGAGACAAAATTAAGCATTTTTAGATACTGCTTTAACCATTTCCCCTCACGTCTCTATTTGTAGTGTAGCTTTCTTGTTACCTGACAAATAAAACTTATTAAATGTGAGTTTGTTGTGTAGATTTCTTTTATAAATACATTTAACAAACACCAGTTATTTTAACAAAATAACTGCATAGACTTGCTACTAATCTAAATAAAATGCAAACTAATCTTCTTATGAAATCATTCCTTATTTGTCAAAAGATTCATGTGTAAAAAAAATTGTACAATATTATTTTTAAAATGTATTGTAAAAATATTTTCACATAAACACACAAAAACAGAATACCTGCGATTTATTTTCTAATGAGATAAAGCATTTAATTAGTTGTTATTTATGTGATAGAAATGCTCCGAGAGTTTTCATGAGCATTTCAGAATGAATGAATTTCAGTGTTTCGTAAGCAACATGGATTAACAGAGGAAAATTAGTAATATAAAATACACAACTAATTTAACAATCTATAGTTATCCCAGTTGTATGAATTTACTTTCTTTATTTTCATAACTTATAATATTGCATCTGAATAAGCACTACTTTCTTTATTTTCATATCTTATAATATTGCATCTGAATAAATATAATTATTTTTAAATGCAGCAAATCTTGTCACTTCCCTAAGAAAAACATCTTTAGAAGTGACTAATATTTCTGAAAGGTAAAGTCTTTATTCCTTATTATGCAAGGTAAAAAGCTTCTTGTCTGACCAAAACCATTAAATATGTGTTAAGGTATATTGTGTGTAATTTCATTTTCACATTTCAAAAGTTTAATCCATTAAAAACAAATTGAGGACTTGTGTTTTGAATTCTTACTATAATAGTGAAACTACTCTTATAGAAAAGCAATAATAATCTTTTTAAGCATGCTGAAATTTATTGTAAAAAGACTTGATTTCAAGGATTATGATGTAGCACTGTTTAAATTTATCAGATTCCTAAATAGTTTATATAATTTTTTTAATTTTTCTGCGTAGCTGGTAGTACAGACCAAAAATCCGCCAACTCCTGAAACCTGCATTGCCTCTCAAAATATAAACATTCAGTTTATAGGTTCCGGAAACCGCAATATTGAGTATGAAATATCAAAGAAAAAATACTTACCTAATAATAATGAGTCATAATGGAAATACCAAATTATTCACATCATGATAAAAGTTTTTTCCCCTCTAATCTGCATCAAGGTAAGAAAGCGGATTATTAACTCAACTTTTCTTTCAAGTTCACGATTCATGTTGTTGTATTTTCTGAGCTTTGTTATTTCATGAGATTATTTAGTGCTGCCCTTTTTTTTTTATCCGGATATTTTGTGGATAAATTAAAAATATTTTAAATTTCAGCCCCTTTTAATACAAATACAGATTAGAAACGCATTCGGGATTTTACTACTTGCAACGTTGAAAAATGTAAACACGTTGCATTGACGGTAATGCAAAAAGTGCAAATTCTGCAAAAGATGGCGACAGGTGCTACTTCTCGGTTTATAGCAGAATCATACGGAATTGCGATACGATTGTGTATGATATACGGAAAAATAAAGAAAAGCTGTTGAAATTTTACAGCAACAGTGATTCTAACATCGGAATCCGAAACCAGAAATCTTTGCATGAGGCGAAATCGGCAAACCTCGATGCTGTGTATATATAATACAATGAATAATATAATAAATTTATATATGTAATAATAATTTAATTAAATATATCTAATACGCCTTATTTATTTTGCTCTTTTAGTCTGAATATTGTGATTTATCTTTTCGTCCTAAAATCCGCACAACCTCTGGTTTGAAGCTTTGCGGATTTCTGGAATTCTACTGTATTTAATGAAGCTGTGTTTAGGTTGCAGTGAGGCAGCTTGTTTTGCTTTTAGATGCCATTACAATATCAGATGCCTTTATAGGTTTTGCTGTGTAATCAAAGTATGCCTGTAAAATATTTGAAAACTTCCATAAAACTTACTAATAATAGTAGTCACAATTAATTTATAAGCAAAAACGATTCAATCATTTCAACTTTTTTTTTTTTTTTTTCATTCCCCTTTCTAAACTTAATGAAATTGTATCGGAAGTCACTGAAGGCAGGGAAGACACAGTGCTAGGATAGCTGCTAATAATCATGGTTCCAGATGGCTCATGTTTCATCTCTCATTTCCCCCCTAAATCTAAGACTTTCCTGATTTTTAGATTTTATAATGAAAATATTTTCCAGTAGTAGGGGAAATTTAATTATGGAAATTCTATTATTCACAGCCCTAGTGATTTGCAGCATAATTTTTCGTATTAAATTTTTATTTCATCTGAATTATTGCAGTATACTGGATCTTAATATATCTGAAGTATTTTATTATACATTACTAGAATTTTTTATAAAGATTCAACCAATGTTTGATCAGTAAATATTTGTATTTAATTTTGTTTTACATCAATTTATAGTATATTACTCAATTTATGCATGCATTAATTATTAACTTTTTTCATGTATAAAAGATCTTTGATAAATTAAAGCTCTCTCTCCGTACTTGATATTTGCTCAGTATAAAAATGTAAGAAAACTAAAGGGAAATTAGTCAAATTTTAAAATTTAGAATATCTAATTAAAAATTAAGAGTCTTATTATAAATGGTTGAATAATCTAAATCAAGTATGATAAATTAAGCCAGTTTAGAGTTCCTTTTTCATTAATGTTACCACTCAGTTCATAAAACTGTTTCTGTCTTCTTTTTTTTTTTTTTTTTTTTTTTTTTTTTTTTTTTTTTTTCCAGTAGACACTGCTTAATTTGTTCACAGTTATGATTCAGATACTGTTATCAAATTGCTGTTCATTCATATACAAAAACATGGAAAATACATCGCTTATTATGATCAACAATGTTATAAAATTAATTTTTCAAACTGAATTAAATTCTCCAAATAAGATCAAAATACCCAGAAGGGCTATTAATTTCGTTTTGGCACTTTGCATTGATTCACTATAAATGTCGGTTCACTTGTCAAATTGTTGTCACCAAATATTAGAGCCCTGCATTATATTTATGCTGCGAAAAAACATTACCTAGGAACGTCGAATTTTAAGTTGTCCTCCACTAGAATATGGGCATCTGGAAGCTTGAACTTAATTTGCTTTATTATCTATTTCATATTTTGTAAAACTTTAACGAATTTTTTATTAAGAAATTCAACGATTTCAAAGCCAGCCATGACAGCACTGTACCAGGGAGGGGTGGAATTTTATATCTAGCGTGCGAGACTGTGTATCGGAAATTCTAAAGATATGCTCATTTTAAAATTATTTTGCGATATTGCTGTTGATTGAATTTTATGTTAAAGCACGAAGAACATGAAATTTAATACATAAAGATAGCACACAAAACGCTAAAGAAGAAACACCCCTTTGGACATGATATAAAATCGGAAAGCTTTCAAGTTTTTTTTTTTTTTTTATTTTTATTTATTTAACTAACTTTTAAATTAGACAATAAAGCAAGCTTTTTGTTTAGTTTGTCTCACATTTTGAAAAACTGTTGATTTTGCCCTGCCTGTATCTGAATGGTTAAACATGCTGAATATTGGTAATTTGAGGGTTCAAGCCCAGGTGAACAGTCTCACTAGTTTGCCCATGTGTAACATAAATATAAGCCAGTTTTTCTCAGAAAGTATCTGTCCTCTTAACCCAATAGCTTTAGTGGCTTTTCCATATTCAAGTAATATAACCTGTTGATTATGAGAGCTATTAGACACAGATCTATCTTCAGATAGAAGATAATTGTTTGCCAATGATATAGAAGATGAAGACGATAGCTGATGTTTGCAAACATCCATACATGTCATGTAATAAACTCTCTAGAATCTAAAGAAGAAATCGGGTGAATCCCTAGAAAAGGCCTCTGAATATTAAGATTTGGGGGTACAATGGTGATCAAATAACTTCTAGGAACATTAGGCACAGGTTTGTAAATGAACTTTTGCAAAATGCTTGGGAACAATCCTTTAGTAATGACTTTTTTTGTGGTTAAAATGCTAAACATTTGTTTGTTTCTATTAATAATAACCTATAAATCTAGTGCTGACTTGAAGGATATTTTTCTTATCGTTATGCTTACTGTATCTCAAGGCAGGCAGCTATGGTGTGATAAAATAATGTACACTGCACAAAAAAAGGGGGCGACAGCTCTATATCTCTCGTTCTATTGGGCCGTTTGACGAAATTCAACTTGCGTTTTTCATATCTCGAAGGCGTGACTTATTGTATGTATTACATTTATATATAGCATCGTTCCAATATAAGTATTTTGACACAAAATCGGACTTTTTCAGAAATGACATACCAATTTTTTTCCATATTTCCATTCTACAACTCGCCCTCAGGGGCTCACTTTTGTGAGTACGGGTGTGGCAATCCCGAGGTACCCTAGCCCTTCAGGGGATCATCTTCTTGATGAGACGGGTGTCACGATCCTGGAGCCCCAGTGATCTATCCTCTTTTCCGTCTCCTCTCCTCTTGGCTGGAACTTTTCCCCTTCCCTTCCCCCTCGTGGTTTCTCTCTACGGAGTTTGGGACTCGTCACGAGAGACTGGAACATCCCTTGCATCTAGTTTTCGAGTGGCGAGAAAACTGCCCACGTGTTTGCCGTGTGTGGAGACCCGTGTCGCTGGAAAGGAGGGTCCTGGTAGTTGAGGGGCGAGGTACTGTCCCCAACATACTGCTTTGGCCTCTGCTTCAGCTAAACGGGAGGCACCTTAGTCGTCCTCACGGGTGTCAATCGGCTGGTCACTAGTCCTTGTGTCAGTGGCTTGGGGTCAAGCTCTCGGGAGTACCTGCTTTCGGGAAAGCCGACTGTGGGGCTTCAGTTTGCGTATAGGTCCGGCTAGCCCTAACACAGGAATCTGTGTTCCCTTGTTGGGCTCCGTGGTGGGCGGGGCCGTCGGACCCGAATCTTATATTTTTCAATCATGGCTTCCCTTTTTATTTTAAAAAAACCCGAATCAAATGATACCAACAAAGATATAGAAATTGTCGACAAATCTATTAACAAGAAGATCCGTGCTGATGAAAATACCAAAGATATTGAAGTTAGTGACAAATCCATTACAAAGAAGATCCGTACCGATGCAAATGCCAAAGAATCTGCTGATTGTCCGCGCTTTGTTGTTGTTTCCAGTGCCTCTAGAGAATTGCAAAAGATGTCTCCTTTCCTGGTCAGCAAATACATTCATTCCTGTGTAGGTGAGCCAAGGAACATAAAGCGTCTCCGTTCTGGAGACTTGCTCATTGATACCCTTTCGGCCACCCAGTCTGCTTCACTTTTACATCTAACCAAACTTGGACAAGTAGCTATAACAGTGTCAGCACACAAAACACTTAATGCCTGTAGAGGCGTGATTTCGGAGATCGACCTTCTGTGTGTTTCAGAAGAAGAGTTCGTCTCCGAGTTAGCTGACCAAAATGTCTGTGGTGCTAGGCGGATCAAGATGCGAAAGGAAGGTCAGTTGATTGACACGAAACACGTGATCCTGACCTTCAAATCGCCTGATCTGCCGAAGAATATAAAGGCTGGGTATCTTAACTGTCCCGTAAGACCATATATTCCCAACCCAATGCGATTCCTCCAATGCCAGCGGTTTGGTCACTCTAAGACATCCTGTCGTGGCACCCTTACGTGCGCCAGATGCTCGTTGGTTGGCCACGATAGTGAGAATTGCACCGCTGCGCCATTGTGTGTTAACTGCAAGGGTGATCACCCAGCATTTTCTCGCTCTTGTCCAAAATGGAAATCTGAAAAGGAAGTTCAGACCATAAAAGTTTCTAGGAACATTTCATATGCCGAAGCCAGGAGACAAGTTCAAAGCACGCAGCCTCAATCAAAGAAATCATATGCCAATGCCGTGAAATCAACCCGCACTATAGCCACTCAAACTTCCATAAGCACACAGACTCCACAAAATAAAACCCAACAATCTGCAAACAAGAAAAAGGAAAATGCAACACATGTCGTACAAAATAAACAAATAGTTATTCAAAGCACACCAAAACATATCCCTCCAAAACCAATTAACAAAAATAGAAGTCCCAGCAATAGTTCTGTAAATGAAACGATTTCTGAATCCGCAGATTCAGACAGTATGGAAGTGGAGGATGGATTGGAAATTCCTGAACATCTGCTCCCGCGCAAAACTAAAAAGGAACACAGGAAGAACAAACATCAATCATAATGGCCACCCTCGTCTCATGGAACTGTCGCGGTTTCCACCGAAATTTCCTTGACATCAAAGCTATAATCAGTACTTATCATCCTATGTGCTTCGCAATACAAGAGACAAATCTGAAACCAGATCAACATGCAAAACTTCGGAGATTTTCTCTCGTCAGGAAGGATAACCTTGCAGGTGAGCGTGCCAGTGGAGGTGTATGTCTCCTCACCTCACTGGACTATCACTCAAGTTCCTTTCCTTTGACGACTTCTCTCCAAGTTGTCGCTGTACAAGTAAACTTTCAAATTGTAGTTTCAGTCGTTTCTCTTTATTTGCCTCCTAATGAGCACATTGATCAGCAAGATTTAAATGATCTTTCAGAGCAGCTGCCTGAGCCTTTTATAATAATAGGAGATTTTAACGGCCGTAGTCCGCTCTGGGGTAGTAAAAATACAAATTGCCGTGGAAGACAAATTGAGCAGATGATCGAAGATCATAGCCTTTGTCTCCTGAATAATGGGCAGAATACTTACTTCCACGAGCCTTCAAGGACATTCCACGCTCTCGATCTTGCCATCTGTTCACCATCTCTGCTGCCATTTTGCACTTTTAGTGTGGGAAATGATCTTTACAACAGCGATCATTATCCTATTTTTGTGTCTCTTGCACGAAGAGGAGCAAACCCCGTGTCGAGAGTCCCTCGTTTTATCCTGGACAGGGCAGACTGGGAACTCTTCTCTTCCGCTGCAGAGCTGACGGAGGAAATGGTAGAAGGTGTGCGTATCGATGACGCTGTTGAAGCTGTTACTAATACTATTATTCAGGCAGCTATGCTTTCGATTCCTCGAACATCAGGAAAAACACTAAAATATTCGAAACCGTGGTGGAAAACTGTCATGAAGCACTGAAAAAACAGAAAAAAGCATGGGGTATTTTTCGTAGATATCCTACTCTGCGAAACCTCATAGCTTTTAAAAGAGCCAAAGAAAATGCACGGAAAGTAAGAAGGCAGAGCCAGAGGGATTCCTGGATTTCATATGTGTCCTCAATAACATCCTCTACGCCTAGTAAGCGGGTTTGGGAAAGAGTTCGAAAAGCATGCGGAATGTATAAAGACCACTCACTTTCCTTTCTGGAGAAAGATGGCCGAGTGATTAGCTCCATAGAAGAAATTGCAAATACAATTGGTGAGACATTTGCTGCCGTTTCTTCCAGCAGAAATTACTCACCTGCATTTCTTTCTATCAAGCAACACTCTGAGAAAAATCCCATCGCTTTCAACTCTTCCAACTTTGAGCCGTACAATAGAGACTTTACTATGGTTGAATTAAAGAGAGCTTTGTTGCAGACACATAGGTCTTGTCCGGGTCTGGATGGCGTGTATTATGAAATGCTAAAGCATCTGTCCTGTAAGTCACTGAGTGCCCTTCTCACACTTTACAATAGAGTGTGGAAGGAGCATACATTTCCCAGTGCATGGAGGAGAGCTGTTGTCATTCCTATTGCCAAGCCAGGGAAAGACCCAAGGAATCCCTCGAACTGTCGGCCAATTGCTCTTACCAGTTGTGTTTGCAAACTGTTTGAAAAGATGGTAAACAGCCGCCTAGTCTACTTCTTGGAAAAGAATAATATTATATCGCCTTATCAAAGCGGTTTTCGAAAGGGGAGAACAACCGTAGATAACATGCTCCTCTTAGAGACATCCATTCGAAAAGCTTTTGTCAGAAGAAATCGCCTTGTCTCAATTTTCTTTGATATAGAGAAAGCTTATGATAAGGCATGAAGATACGGTATACTTCGCGATCTTCACGAGAATGGCTTGCGCGGCAACCTACCAATTTTCATTCAGAATTTCCTGAACGCTAGAAATTTTCAAGTAAGAATTGGCTCTGTTTTTTCGGATGTTTTTCAACAGGAAGAGGGTGTGCCTCAAGGCTGTGTTCTTAGTGTAACGCTTTTCAGTTTAAAAATAAACTCTGTACTAAAAGAACTTCCTCCCACCATCTTGGGAACACTATATGTAGATGATTTACAGATTAGCTGTCGAGGAGCAGACATGAGATACATAGAGAGGCAATTGCAGATGGCTCTGAATAAGATCCAAGAATGGTCAGACAAACAGGGATTTACTTTTTCGAAACAGAAAACTGTGTGCGTACACTTTTGTAGGAAGCGAGGTCTCCATCCTGAACCTGAGTTATATCTAAATGGTACAATTATTCCAGTTGCGCCCGAAGTAAAATTTTTAGGAGTGACGTTCGACCAGAAATTGACTTTCCTTTCTCATGTGTTAAACCTGAGAAAGAAGTGTCTAAAAACACTAAATATTTTAAAAGTGTTGGCGAACACCTCCTGGGGTGCAGAGCGTTGCTCTATGCTTCGCGTTTACAGAGCGCTTATCCGCTCTAGACTGGATTATGGCTCAGTTGTTTATGGATCCGCTCGGTCATCTGTTTTGTTAAAACTGGACCCTGTTCACCATCAAGGTTTGCGGATTTGTTCAGGAGCTTTCAGGACTTCTCCTGTACAGAGCCTATATGTTGATTCTAACGAACCATCACTTTATCTGAGGCGTGAGCAATTGTCCCTTCTGCAATATTTTAATATTCTATCCCAACCTGAACATCCCAATAAGCTGTGCTTACTTGATAATGAGTGTAACACATTATTTGAAACACGTCCATCCTGTGTTCCTACCTTTCTCTTAAGAGTTCGCCCTGCCATTGAGGAACTTTCCCTCTCTGATATGCGCCCCCAAGCAGTACAGAATTTTGAAATCCCACCTTGGGAAAATGTACGGATTCAGCTTCTTAATGTTTTTAAGCATCATGCGAAGGCAAGCACTAACGAGATCATTTACAGACAACTCTTCGCTGAGCACAGGCACAAATATAGCAGTTATCTTCCAGTTTATACATATGGTTCAAAGTCAAAAGATCATGTCGGAATGGCATTTGTAATTGAAGATCACATGGAGGGCAGACGCTTGAACCATGCTTTCTCTGTCTTAACATCCGAACTAACTGCGATATATTATAGTCTTTTGTACATCTCAAGGCTCTGCCACAATAAGTTCATAGTTTATACAGACTCTTGTAGCGCGCTTAAATCATTAGAAGCTTTTTCCCATACTCAAAATCCAGTCATAGTGATAATTCTGAAGTTACATATAAACTTAACGAGTCGTGGATATGATATCCTGTACTGCTGGGTTCCCGGCCATGTGGGAATAAAAGGGAATGAGCTGGCAGATATCACAGCGAAATGTGCTGTTGATCTGTCCAGTCGCCTCATCCCTTTTGGAGACATCTGTTGTGAAGTCAAAGAGAAGATCCGAAAAAAATGGCAACAACTTTGGGATGTTCAGCTTCAAAACAAGTTAAGACATGTAAAGCCTAGAATTGAGCATTGGGAATTAACTAGAAATCGTAAGGAGGAAGTTCTTTTGACTCGCCTCAGAATTGGTCACACTAGAGTGACACACAACTACCTTTTAAAAGCTGAGAATGAACCTGTTTGTTCATATTGTAATGTTTGTCTATCTGTTCGTCATATTTTAATTGAGTGTCCCTGTTTTAACAGTCTTCGTCAGAAATATTTTAATAGCTGTGACTTACCTCTCGACCGTTTAATCGGAAGAGAGGTCAATTGTAATTTATTTTATTATTTAAAAGAGACTGGCTTTTATTACCAAATCTAATTTGTTTTGAAGACTGTGTCTTGAATTTTAATGTGTGCTTTTAACTTTTGTTTATATGACTTCATCCTCTGGATTTGGTAAATTTATCTACTTGTTTTTATTTATTCAATTTTAATGTTATCAATTGTAATCATCCCATCTTGTGTTTGGCGCGTTATAATCATCTTTGGTTTTTGCGCCATAATCACTCACTCACTCACCCCATTCTACAACTCAAATTGCGCCAAACTATCAAGTTTTGTAAAAATCGCAGGAGGAGTTTTTAAAAAATTAGCTCTTCAATGTTAAATGAGTTTGGTATATATTTAATAATCTCTCTTTTTTTATTAAACTTATTTGATTCTTCCTTTCACATTTCGAAATTCAAGTTCATTCCAAATAAAATTCACCCATTTTTTATAATTTAATTTTAAAATTTGTATTTTTAAATAATTTATAAATTTTTCAAAAAAATCTTAATTATAATCTATAAAAATTTTACCATCACCTTAAAGTAGACGTATTTCTAAGCATACTTGCAAAAAATTAATTTTTTATTCAAAATTTCCGAAGATATACGTGAATTTATATATTGGCCCATTTTGAAATTTGGCATATTTGTTAAAAGCGATAAAACATCAAATGTGGTTTAGACACTTTGCTAAAATGATTTGGAAATAGAAACGAAGTAACTTTTTTTCCGCTTATGCACAATGTAAAAAGGTAGGAACGAGTTCCCTTTTTTCCTGCTCCGGCATAGTGGAAGGGAAAGGTAAATTAGTTGCCACATGTTAAGAAGTTCGCCAAGTGAATTATTTTTGGCGCAAACTAAAAAATTTCGCCAAGATAAATTTTTGAATTTCTCCCTAAATTTTGCAAAATTTAATATCTAGGCATAATTTGAGTCGTAGAATTGAAATAAAAAAAAAAAAAAAAAAAATGGTATGTTATTTCAGAAAAAGTCCGAATTTGTGTCAAAATACCTATGTTCGAACAATACTATATATAAATCTAATATATATATCCTAAGTCGCTCTTTCGAGACATGGAAAACACAGTTTGAATTTTGTCAATCGGCCGAGTAGAACGGGAGATATTGCACTATCCCCCCCTTTTTTTCCCACAGTGTGCCCACCAGTGGCCGAGTGGTAAAGTCGCTGAACACTGGTAGTTCGGTCCGAGGTTCGAATCCCGCGAACGGGCTGGCTGCATGGGTGTTTTCATGGTTTTCCCCATGTGTAACGTGTATACGAGCCAGTTTCCCTTAGAAAGACCTCCACGAAGGCATTTCACCCTTTAGGCAGAAAGCCCTCTAGGCTTTGCCATAATCACACACACACACGTTTCCCCGCAGTGTACCTGTACCATAATTTGAGTTTCCAAAATTGATAAGAGTCTTAAGTATATTAAAAGTCATATCGCATATTTTCGAGGGGAAAAATGACACGTAGCCTACTTGGTTGAAGAAAGTTAATGAGCATATCTTATATATTATTTATTGCCATCAGTTTATTGTGTCTGCAATTGTTAAGTAAGCCTGATTATATGTCAAAAATCGAAATACGTTTTGCTTTGGCTGATGGGGAAGAACTTGAGGTGTAAGATAATATGCTTACTTGCTAACATTGGTGCATTCTACTTCTCTCGTATATTTTATATGTAGTTAAAGCAAAGCTGTGGCGAAACATTTTTTCGACTGATGCAAAGAGGTAAATACATGCCCCCTATATACGTCTGGCTTTTAAAAAAGTAATAATAAAATTAATGTGTTAATTTGTCTTAAAATATTTAAAATTGCTTGTCATTTTGTGATTCAATTTTTGATTAGAAATGAAACGTTTTTATCTTGTGTTAGTGATTCATCTCCTTCCTATTTATTTTACAGTTATAGAATGGGTAAAACAATTTTGCATGGGTCGAGAATTCATAGATGATGATTTTTGTAAAAGTTGCATTGACCATTGGTAGCATTGACATCAGAAACTATTGTGCATGCTTAGAAAGAAATATTAAGTGACAGGCGATCAAAAGTCAGGGATCAAAACAACTGTTTTGCCCGTTCTGTATAAAAACTTCGTAGGATCAAAGTTTCTACATAATTTTTTGGGTATCCTTACTTCTTTCAGCAATTCAAAATTAGCAGTTTCGATGCTTTACAGAAGCAGTTTGGGTTTAAGGAACTTGCCTAGATTTAGTTTCAAATGATTATTGTCTATCTCTAAACAAAAAAAAAAACTGACTTTTGTGAAAAGAGATTTAATGATGACTGTGTTGTGAAAAGAAAATTATAGAACATTTTGAGGACAAACCTTCAAAGAGCTGCTTATCAAACAATGTGAAAACAGAATCGAGGTACAAGAAAATCATACCGAAAAGTAAACTATTAAAATTTTTCCATTTTTTTTCACAGTATACCAGGCTGAAAAACCTTTGGATGTACCGTGTTTACATGAAAATACTTCCAAAAATATGGGTGAGATTGGGAGATGAGGGTTCTTTGCAGAAAATTCTGTAGTCAGATCTATAGTGACCAGTCTAATGGTTTGTAAACTTTTCATTCAAAATTTTACAAATATTTAGATTCCTATAAGTGATCTGTCATTTTTAAAATGTAATCTTTGGAATCCTCGTCTAGCTTTGGAACTGCTTACGGTTCCTTCTCTAAAATTCGTATTTATAAGTGTTTGAGCAAGTAACAGTGGCTCCTAGTTCTAGTACGATTCCATGGTTAAAGGATTGGCTGCGAACAGTTTTCGTATTTCTCACACGTATAACTTGAATATGAGACAAATCTTTTGGTATATTCTGCACAAAAGCATCCCTCCTAAAGCAAATAGCCTCACATGTTTTATTGTAAGTAATCTTTAAAACTTGAATATATTTTATCAATCGAATGAATTTTTCTTGTAAGAAAGACTTAGTTGAACTTGAGCAGAATATTATATGCCAGTTAACTGTATTATGACTAATAGAGAAGCTGTCAGATAAAATTTATAAGTTACTCATTATAATACTACAATATAAGTACTATTTTAAAAGTATTAAGATTTAATGTAGCTTCTTGCTTTCTCTTTAACTCCCCTCCCCTTTTCATCAATAAGCAGAATATTGTAGGTGCTTTTATTAATTTCTATTCGCCGCAATAAACAAGCTTGCGATCTAATATATATTTCCATTTCAGTTTTTCTAATCGTTAAGTCAACCACTTTAGAGCATTGTTTTATCTTTCTTCAGGTTTCAGCGTTTTCAAAAACTATGTTTTTAAAATATTTCTGTAGCAAGAAACATATTTTTATATGTATTCTATCGTTTACATCTGAATTTAAAAAAAAATCTTTCTAAAGTATGCTCTTTTATATTAATATCGGTTGTATAGGAAATAGCTAGAATATTTTCTTTTAAATAAGCTTCCATAAAAAGTTTGAAATTGTAAATCTTTTTTTTTTTTTTTTTTTCCCTCGTTATTTTTTGTACTCGTACTAAGCAATTCATTTTATTGTTCCGCTACAACAATAGAACAACTAAAAAAATGTATTTCCTTATGTGTTTACTTAAGTCTTTTCACAGAATGAGACTGACTAATGTGCCTATTCAGTTAAAAAATATGTCCAGCAATATGTGTAACTGCTCCAGAAATAACCATAAGTTAAACCAACTGTATACAGCACCGCGCAAAGTAAATATGTATGCAAGAAGATAAAACATCAAACTATTCGTCTTGTTCAATGGCATATTACGCAAAAAAAAAAAAAAAAAAAAAAAAAAAAAAAAAAAAGAAGAAGAAGAAGAAGAATACTGAAAATGTGATGTACTGAATTTTAAAACATCCTTACTTTAAGACTCGGATGCTGCTCTAATAAGCTTTTATGTGTTAAGTCTTGCAAAAACTGTAGGCAGTTGTGTCGCCGTCCATATTCAGTTAGCGGACTTAAGAGCAAACTCAGAGTAATAAGACGTATAATTCAAATTAAAAGGAAGTACAGAATTATTGATGTCAGCAGCAGTATGCCATCTAGGAAAGTTTAGACTGAGGAGCCCAATACCTTAGCATAAACAAACGCAAATTAGCTTCAGTATATTAATTCTAGTAATAAATTTTAATGTTAAAAAATAATTAGTGCTGTAAAACATCGGTAATTTTCAAATGAAATTAACGTTATTAATTACTCTCTTGTTTCAGCTTCTTTCATAACACAAAATTCATTTAATACTTCTTGATGTGTTCCAGAATTGAAAATTAATAACTGTAATTTCTTTCTTTGAAATGAATTTCTAAATTTTCATAGCTAATTTAGCATTTCTTCTAGTTATTCACCTGAGACAAATGCTTTATGTACCTTACCTTTGTCCCAATTCTTGAGTTAAAATTTCTTGTAAAAACTGCCTGAAAATTAATGCCCTGATCCATTAATGCCTGAGAGGGAAAAAGTGGAAAGTTCGACATCTATAACCCAGCGACCATTGTTGCAGCTTCCATTAATGTTGCAGGCATGCCTACAGTGGTGCAACGAATGACGGCAGTAGACACAGAAATAGCACTAGATCGACTTTTCAGGCAAATTCCTGGTGTATACATGATCATGTACATCAAGATAGAGTTATCTGTGCGCGGAGGCGCATAAAAGAAGAGAAGTTGTCAGCTTGCGTTTGTCATCGTCGTATGGGCTCAGCACTTGTCTTGGTATGGGATACAACTGAGTACACGTCCTGGTCACCTCTTGTTCACATAGCTGGTAATGTGGATAGCCATTACGTTCTGACATGTTAAGATCCATAGCTGTGCCCTATCTTCGAGGCTTGCATAACGCCGTCTTTCAACAAGGTAATGCACGAGCGGATGTTGCCCGTGCTGTCTTACGAGTAAATTTTCCTCAATATAGAGAGTATTCAACTGTTGCTTTCGCTTTCTGAAGGCCCTGGGAAAGGTCACTTATTGGCCGGCCTCGGGGTCTGGCAAGTCCTGAGCGGTACGACTCTAGTAGCCGGGTAATATTCCACTGCGACTGGCAGGTAGCAATCAAACGACTGGTGGTGCCACTCTTCTGGAGGGGCAATAGCGGAGGTTGAACCTCTGCGACTTGTACTAAAGGGGGAGTGGACCTGTAATGTGGTTAAGTCTCACGAGGCAGGGAAGCCAATATTGTTGTTGTTGCTCTCGCTAGCACGTTCTCCTGATCTCTCACCCATTGAGAACATCAGGTCATGGATTGCAGAGAGATTGGCACGTCACCGTGACTGATGAATTCTGGCATAGAGTTGAAGATGCATGGAATGACGTACTCTTATCTCTCATCCAACCTCAATTCGACCCGATGTCAAGTAGGATTACTGTCGGAGCCAGCAACTCTCTGTACCGAATTCTGCGTGCTGTGTACCGCAAACGACTTCACATTTAATCATGACTTTGTCAATCAAACATTATATCACTAACTACAATCTGGATGAGGTTTAGCCCAATTTACCAAAGCTTTCCAGTTGTGGTAGTTGCAGAAGTAGGCGTGTTTAGTTTAAAGAAGAGCGGGCCTTAGGACGGAAAATTATTCGGAAGACTGGAGAAATTCAGAGTGAAAAGCGAATTAATGTAAGCAATAATTTTGGCCTACAAAAAATTAAAGTTAGGGATTTTATCCCAATATTGGAATGCTGTTAAAGATCTTTTATTCTTTCTTAACATACTGGATGTATTCCTTTTTTTAAATCGTAAAGATTTGTAGGTTTGTCGTATATATGCACTGAAAAGTTCTGTAGTCAACTTGCAACAGCACGTAATGCTTTTTAAAAGTGCATCCTTTCTTGGGTTCCGCATACCTGGAATCCTTGGAAGCAGTTTATAGTATGCCAGCCCACTCATTGGATGAAAACTCTTCTAGTACACTTTTGTTCACCATCTGGCAATACATAACTTTCCACCTTGAACTACTGAACAGCTCAGAAGAGTGTTTGTTTAATAAGAATTTAAACTTAGCGGCTATGCACTTTCATTTGTCATAATACCATATTAAATCTTTTCATGACCACTAGGCTAAAATTTTGCGCACAAGTGATGTCGCTTTAGATACTTTGCCTCATCCCCCTCTTCCTTTGATACGTATTCCATTCTTGACTGATATTTCCCAAGATCAAATTGAAATATCGTAGATAGCCGATTTTTTAACTAACATAAATGTATTTAAAACTGTTAGTTGTAATTATAAAATAGCATTAATCTAATTGTTGCACCCATGCACTGATGAATGGTGCCAAAATCTGCATCAGGAATTTTTGAGGTCTTCATTGTTGTGTCAGGAACGAATTCTGATTTTAACTTGGGATCATTGCTCACATACAAAACTTAAGATCTAAACATTTGTCTGGTGAATTAAAAGTCATTCTTCATGAAGTTGTTAAAATACTTTTGAAGATATTTCTCCCGCTTTCCTAGCGTGCCTTCGAGGTGTAGTGGTTCTGCACGCTGGGCCGGTATTCCAGAGGTCCGTGGTTCGATTCCCGGCGAAAGCGCTTGCTTATTTTTCAGCTTGCCTGCTTCCAAAAATACCTAATGTCTCTACAGTGGCGCCCGAACTAAAAGGGTTATGGATGATGACTCTCCACACCCACGATTTATTTGTTCCCCTAGATACCCCAGTCGCCCTTTAAAAGGGGGAGTATATGAGGTATTTCTCCCGTTTTCCTAGCGTGCCTTCGTGGTGTAGTGGTTCTGCACGCTGGACCGTGAATAATTCCAGAAATCCGTGGTTCGATTCCCGGCGAAGGCGCTTGCTTATTTATCATCTTGCCTGCTTCCAAAAATACCTAATGTCTCTACAACTTAACTTTCATTAAGTCCACAAAAATAAAGCATTGTGTGAAAAGATGATTCGACATGATTCTGTCGTGCACTTTCATGTAAAGAATCAGATGGCTGTTATCCTCAGAAAGACTTTACCCGGCTATTCGAATTTAGATGCAAGTCAGGCTCCTTCTTGAATCATTCTTTTCAGCTTGGTTTTAAATTATACAGCTGTTATTTTCTTCAGTATCTTGCATTCTTTTGCAGATAAATGAAGTAAATTTGGCATTTCACAGTAATTTAACGATGATCTTCCCCGCTTAAAATAAAAGAGAATTCGTGATTGAAAAATTACAAATTTTTGAAAATCATACATATAAAAAGACCAGCCTGAGGTATTAGAAACATTTATATGATTTCCTGTTTTAAGTACGTTTTACAGCTATACCTAAAAATGACTGAGAAAACAGCTAAACACTTTAAAAAATCAGCTTTTAGGTAAAAATTCTTAAAACCTGTGCTGATAATTTGATGATGACAAGATACACAAGGGTTGTCTGTTTATGAGAAGAACTTTCTTATATAATTGACCCTACTCACCTAACGCGGAAGAAAAAAATTCATGCAACCAGCCCATCTCAGTGCTGGAAAGGAAGAACTCAAGGCAGAACTATCATTGTCACTTGGATTTTGCCACCTAGCCAATGATCAACCATCGTCTGCTTTTTAAATTATCCACATAAATAAATCGATTAATACGTTTATTTTTGTCAAAGGATGGCTGTGTTTCTGCTGTTAATGAAGAAAACTATTCTACGATTAAAGAAGAGGTTTTAAAAATCACGGATTTTATTTAATGATGGCAAAGCACATGAAGGGTCTGTACACCTACCTTCGGGGAGAACTGTCTAAAGAATAATGGTCCATATTTACATTAATCACAAACTCATGCAGCTGTTCTCAACTATGAGAAACCTGCGACATACATCAGTATTTAACGACTCGGTTATCAGTGGCTCAGTCTTGGAATTACATATCTAAATAATAATAAACACCTTAATTACTCTCCTATTTCCCACCTTTTTA
This sequence comes from Stegodyphus dumicola, assembly GCF_044657685.1. NCBI lineage: Eukaryota > Metazoa > Arthropoda > Arachnida > Araneae > Eresidae > Stegodyphus > Stegodyphus dumicola. The sequence goes on from NC_140774.1 coordinate 33,893,532, forward strand.
CAATTTAAAAAACCAGGATGGGGAATAAGTAGTGTATACTATCTGAAAAGACGGGTTTAAATGATAAATACAACACATTAAAAAGCACTCATAAGGGTACACCAATATTATTATATTATATATTTCACAGGACTTATTTCAATAATATTCTTTTACTAAACAAAATACTTTCTTATTTGAGTATATATTTTACATTGTTACCATAAATCAGAAGTTTCTAAATCATATGCTGAAAAACTAGGTGGAAATAATATGCAAGTGAATACGGTATAATGAAACCGCTCATGCCGAGAATCTTAAGTAACTAGTATTTCTGAGAAATCATAATTAACCCTCTCGAAGCATTCTCTATCTACAACCTCCGTGCCACCTAAAATCGGCATTCACGGAAAGTTATATGAATATGATTACTCTCTATAGTATACATTACGTTACTATTTTGTGTGTAATATTGCCGGCTGTTCTTTATCATTCCATTACATGTTTAGTAACAATCAACAGCGTGCTTTAATTATACATATTCTATAATATATATATATATATATATATATATATATACTATGTATAAACTACTGAAAACAAATTGGTATGTTTGCTTGTATCATAATTTTTTTTAATGTTTTACTTACAGTTTGAATTTAGTTCCCTTCAGGATGAGTGCGAAACGTTTGAAAGGAGAACAATGGATAAAGGAAATAATTGATTCAGGAAGTAATTCTGATGAAGAAAATGAATATAATTTAGCATTTCACAAAAGGAGGAAAAACAGTCCAGCACGTATATTGTAAGATCTGTCTCTTCTATTCCACATAAACTAAACTAGATCCTATGATGAAACTGGCGAATTCTCGCACAGCCGTGAATGAAATACCAGCACAGAAGAAGGGTGAAAATAACCCTTATTAATTCCAACTAATAACAGAAAGGCACGATCTTCGTGCGTTACAGTAGCACCATTAACTTGCGGTGAAACTTAAACATAGAATATAAATCAGTTCCAAGTCTAATTAGAATAGTGCTGAATTAGCACGCTAATAAAACCTAACAGGCGTGACAGTTATCCGAAGAGGCCAAGGGGCGTACTAGTGTAACAGCGAGATAGCAACGAAACGTGAGCTAGCTAGTGAAAACATGCTCTGAATAAACTCAAGAGATTCAACCGTTTAAATACTCACTTCATTTAACTTAACATCCTGGCGGGGAAGTTGAGGAGTTCAGGAAAGGTATCAAACTTAAAATAATTGGTTATGCAAAATAAGGGAAACCCTAGATACTTAGGACCTCGGAATCTGAAGAAACAGAGGAACCTGGAATACGAATTGATACTCCTTTTCTGGTATTAAATGGACTTCTAAGAAGTTTAGCCCAGAAATTCGTAATTTTATGCCACAATATTCGGGAGTAATAGGAAACAATTTAAATCGCTCATCGAGAATTTTAGATTACTTCCGATTGTTTTTTTTCCGAAGATTTCATTCAACGCGTTGTTGAAAAAACAAACGACTGCAGAGACTATTCGCACATTTTTTTAGACGATTGTACTTGGCGATGAAAAAAAAAAAAAAAAAAAAAAAAGTCTGTTTGGAAAATTTTTCTACTGCAACTATATTTTGAAAGTATAAATTATCGTCTGCTGCTTGACAGTTTTGTTTTCATGCAAAATGGCACTTTTAACGAAGCAATGGATGGAAGGCTACGTTTGTGTTCTTTCGGAAGAAAACTGTTCGTATCTAGTTATTAAAAAACGCTGTAAAAGGCATGGTTTTTTCGACATCTAAAGCTACAATAGCTAATATTATCAAAAAGAAAGGGGAAAAAGGTCAAAGTTTGGTTTTAAATGGAAAAATTGTTTCAAATATACGCATATTCGAGGGGGGAAAAACAATGTTTCGAATGTTGCAAACTTATAATCTTTAATGTTAAAAGAATATCTGCCGAGTCAAAGGACAGTTGCAAAAATAATTCGATGCTCAGTGTCAACTGTAAACATAGTGATGAATGCTGATTTGAATCTTAAAAAGGCGAAAAAACATAATGTACATCGTCTTTCTGCTTTCTCCATGACATATCGCCGAACGTAGAACGCGCTGCAGAATTCTTTCTGAGAAACATTTATCCAGAGAGGGATGGAGTAAAATACTTTTCCGATGCTATAAAAACTTTATTGTGCTGGAAATTACGGTGTAGAAAGGTAGTGCAGAATAAGGGTTATCAAATAGAACACTTAAAACGCAAAAATTTTAGCTAAAATATTTCTGTAAATACAATGAAAATGGTCTAAAATTGTGCGAACAACCTCTGTACTGGTTTCGACAGCTTAAAAAGGATCACTTGGAGGTTTCAGGAGGGACGGAATTGAATGAATTGTATAGTTTTATTGCTCCGTCGTTAATAATAACGCAAAACAAAATGTTATTTTTAAAGGAATATTGGTGTAAAGATAAGCTTCTCCGAAGTGATATTTTCAGTTAAATTATAAACAGAGGTCGCTACTTTTCATTATTGAAAATATTGCATGTCTAAAATGAATGAATATGAATCCGTCAAAACACGTTTTCGCGTCTCACAGTGTAACAGTTCTTGTGGGAAACGTTCTGGTGCCACGAATGTATAACCGGTACCAGATCTTCCGTACCGAAGGGTTTTGAGCATAAGTCGTCGTCATCCTCAAGATAACCTCGTCTATCGAAACCGAAAACCGCAGATGATCGGTTTAAGAAAGATTTAACATTGAATTAAAACCCATCATGCATTATCTTTGTAAGGAAGATAAAGAATATCCGTGCAAAATAAGTGTTTTTATAATTACGTATTTGAAAATCGAAATCTGTTTTCAAAGAAAATCTGCTGACTTAAAGAATAACTGCAATGATTACATACCTTTGTGTAAAACAGTAAAAATAAAGGTAGATAAGGCAGAAACATCATATCTCTTTTCATTTAACTGTTAAATATTAGCTGGTGCACCTGTCTTCTGTTAGTTGTCGAAGTCATTCAGCCAGAAACAAAAAGAAATACGCTCGACTACTGATGAAACACGAAGTTATTTAAATGACTAAAAAAGATAAATTTATTATCACAAAAGATGGGATCTACAGACTTCGTTCCAAGAATTCAAAGCATATTTTAGTGAAAGATGTGCAGTTATTGCTAATTTTTTGTAATATGAAAAAAATTAAGAAAAGTCTTTTAAAACAGTTAATTTTTGTGTTATTAGAATAATACTAAGAAATGAATTTTATCTTATAGCACAACGAATCTTCAAGAAATAGAATTCCATCATGACATAAATGCGAATCATGCATCCAAATCAGCAAATAAATGTTTTGGGGGAAAAAAGATGGATGTATTCGTTGTAGACCAGTGGTTCTCAACCTCTTTTGTCCCATACTTCCTTTTCAGTACTGCCAGAAGCATACCCTCCGTCCTCTACAAAACTCAAAAAACGCATATATACATTTATTTAGGTTTAGATTATGTTTAATATGGGTCATAAATTAAACAATAAAAAGTGCGAAAATGTTGATAAATACCAATATTCGAATAAGTGTAGTTTTTTATGTTCATAAACTAAAATTATAAATATTTAACAGTTAAATGAAAGGCTACACTTTCCTTGAAAACCGCGAAATTCCTTTCCGACCAGGGAGAAATTTCCCTGTGGTTGAGAACCACTGATCTAGCCTTTCAAACTCGTATTTCTTGTAAGTTCTATTGTATTTAAGCATCCGCTTTTCTGTTCATTTTAAGTACCTTTAAGAGTTTGAGATTCATGAGTTCCATTTCAGGAAGCTAAATTTACAATATATAAAGCTAAATTTACTATGTATATGTATATATTTACAAGCTAAATTTACTATATATAATATATAACATGTTATCTTCATTACGTGTGTATATAACACACGTAATGAATTAAGAATGGAATTATGACTGGTTGGTTACTTGGTTAGGCAAGATGTAAAAGTGTTTGCATCTAATGGAAGAGAAGCCTAAAAGCGAAATGATCTCGTATCTAAATTACATTGGAAAAAGCTGTGTTGCATTATTATTATGAACTCATGGTTTTTGGCCCTTACAACCTACTCCTTCTGCGTCTTCCTTGAAAAGTAATTTATTATAACCTAATTCTGATTTGAATATTTTAATATCCAAAAAATAATACGCGATTTATCTTTAAAAATTGTAATCTCAGATCTTTTGAGATTATTGCGTTTCTGCGTCGCAGAAAAAGATTTTTTTATTTTAGAATGTTTTGAGACATTCTAAGTAAGAAAGATATTGCACACCTGATTTATTCGCATTGATACAGTATGCAAGTTATCTGCAAATCCTTGCAATTAAGTGGACCTCGATCCGCAAGGGCCTAAACTAGAAGTCGATAAAAGTTCTGGAACTTGATATTTCAGACTGAGAAAACGACATATTAATTTTGCTTGCGCAGTTCCCACGGCTGATATTTCAAAACAAAGTTTCCTTTCCTTGTGAAAGGAAACTTTGTTTCCTTGTGAAAGGCATTTTTCGCGAGGTACATAACTAAGACATACGCATTAAAAAATTCAATGAAAATTTAAAATTTTCTAAAAATTCTTAATGATAAAAGGGATTAAAGCAATATCAGAAGAAAGAACTGAAAAATCTGTAAAATTCATTTTCGCAACTTAAAGAACTGCTGTTGGCACAACAAAATATCAAAATATTTACAACTGAATTTCCAAAGCCCTGAAAAAATAAATTGTTTAATAATATTTTATTCATTTTCGGGAATGCTAGGCAGAAAACACAATAGGAAAATAGATTTTAAGCAGGTATCCCGAGTGTACGAGCATTTGTTTTATGCCAGTTCCTTTTAAGAAAGAATGGGGTCAGTACTTTTTTCTGTTACCGAAAAAATCCAAAGAGTTCATTTTTAGCTTTTATGAAAAAAAAAAAAAAAAAAAAGTGTGAAAATAGGAAACATTATTATAATTTTTCTCATGCAGTGATTACAAAAACGTATGACTGTAATTGGAAAGCTAACACTCAGGTTTAAAGCTATTTTGTAAACTCTTACGACAACTTGTGAAGAAATGTACTGTATAAAATATAAATGTCTATCATAATGTCTTATTTTAAGCCAGTCATGATGCCTTCTTTTAAGTATGTCAGACAATCTGTCACACTATCTTAAGTTCAACTGCATATACTTGATGCATTAAAAATTCAAGAAAAAGTTGGTTCAGCAGTTTATTTCAAACTTCTCTTTCAGATATCTTTAAATAAAAAAGTATCTCCATAATAATAATAGTGTTTTCCAGGCTGAGTGGTCAACCATTAAAACAGCGATTGAAATAGCCAAAAATCTGACTCCCAAGCAGCTACTTTAGTAATTAAGAATCTCTTATCTGCCTCTTTACTAGTTTATCTTCACATAAATTATCTTCTTTTTTTTTTAATTCCAAACTATAAAATTTCATGGTTCAAAGAACATGGTGAACATTTTGGTATTGATCAGGCAGATGAATTAGCCAAGAAGCAGCTGTTAATCAAGATGGTATTGAAATCATCTTTCCATGGCCTCGTTCAAATTTCAAATACCAACTAAAACAACTTTCTTCAAAATATTGGCAAGATATGTGGAATAATGCTTCACAGGGAAGAAATACGCACGCATAATTAGATTCTCAATGAAAGCTGTACATCTTTGTACTCGATGCTTTGATGCTTTAGTTGTTTATTCTGGTGTGCAGCGGGAATATATCCTGTTCTTTACAGAGCTTCACTGAGTCCCATAACGGGCCTCACGCATGAAAGTTCTTTCACAACTGTATTTTCCATAGATATTAAAGCGAATGATATAGTAAACAACGCAATTTGCTTTTGTATTCTCCCTGGCGGTTGAGAGTCCTCGAAAACAAATGGCATACACAAATTTTGCAGTGTTACCAATCCTTTACTAAATTTTACAAATGCAGTTTCGATACTAGGATTCAATAAATCAGGTGACATTCAAAATCTTTCGCGAAAGGACTCTTGGCACAATAAAAGTATTTTCTCATCTTTCTTGAAAGGCGTGTTGTATTGATGACCTCGAGCGAGCTTTAATAAATCTCGAAGCACTTCTTTATTCACATTCACATCAAAGACTCATCGTTTGACCCGACCCAAATAATACTTTAGCGAATATAAATAAATTAAAACAACAGATGCAGCTGATGAGCTCTAAATGTTATCATTTATATGATCACTAAGAAAATCACGGATTTCAGAAATTTCTTCCAATCGACCAATAAGATTTGACGATAACCTGTATAAAAGGCTTTTTTTACAACTGCTTAATATGAAGAATTCTTCAGCCTAGCTCAACCTTTAATGTCAGTTAGCATGGGAAGGCATTACCAGTTGACGCATGGCACATCGCTGGTGCACCTGTCTTATTTTAAGGTTTTTACATCAGCCAAAGCTTGTAATAAACCTTAAATTTGGTCAGTGGGCTTCGCTGGCATAGAAACTGTTATAAAGTATTTCTCCTGCCTTTTTGGCATGCCTTCGTGGTGTGGTCTTCTGCACGCTGGGCGCATATTCCAGAGGTCCATGGTTCGATTCCCGGCGAAGGCGTTGCATATTTTTCATCTTGATGCTTCCAAAAGATACCTAATGCCTCTACACTGTAGGAGCATAGATAAAAATATACGAGATAGATACAAATGGTACTCAAGGTATTAAAAGATTACATTAGTCCTCTTTGTGTTACATTCTAGGCTTTGTACCTCCAACTGTTATTAAACTAGAAAAACTGCTTAAAGCAGCATTGTTACTACCTTTACCTCAAAATACACTGACTCATGTAATTACTGTGTAGAAAAGTGGAACTACAGTGTACATAATTCTATTGCTTCGAACTTACGTATCTAATATATAGTTACGAAACGTAAAGGCGCGGTAAGATAGCTTTCCCGCAAAGCAGTTTTAGGATTGCCATAAAATGGCAAAGGAAGGCAGGGTTGCCGCATTTGGCGACAAAATTGGCGATATACTATGAACGGATGGAGAAGGGAGTCAATCCCTGCGAAGTCGATCGAGTTGACAGCCGGGCAGCCAGTGCCGAGTGGGTTGTCGAGTGCACCGAAGGAGTCTGTTAGTGTATCGCGGTTAGTGCGTCGTCGAGAGAGCGTGTTGAGCTCCGGGAACGACTAAACCGAACAGTCGGGAGCTGTGCTCGTGTGTCGAGTGCATCGCGAGTGGTAGCGTGCAGAGTCTCGAGAGTATGGGGAGTTCCGAGAACGACCAAGCAGAGTCGGGAGCTGTACTCCGGAAAGCATAGTCGGCTGCTTTGCAAGAAGCTGTCTCCACCATGATAGCCTGATAACCTGAAGGCTGTGTCGCTGATTGTTCCAGCGTGTTTATAGTAGATCTTTGATGACTGTAAAAAGTGTTATTGGATCTGTCCTGGTTAATATTGGCTAAATAAAGTGTGTTTCGATACTTCATCAAGTGTCGTCGTTATTCACTCCAAATCCACACGAACCCCGTACGAACGTGAAAGAAAAAAAAAACGCAACAATATCGTGCATATGTTAGTTTTTTTAAGCTTTGAGAATTGTTTGGTACGATATAATAGCTTTTTTTATACTTATGAAGACTTGAAACATAAAATTTTTTACCTAATAAACTGTCATATAGTTCTTTATTATTTTACGTTTGCTAAAGCTTCTTTTGCCGTTAGCTTCAGTAACTGACAATGCTAAAAAGATTTTTAAGTCTGCTTCAAAATTCGGATAGGACTGACCTAAGTTATTATCGTGGATTGCTTTTAAAAGGTCTAAGCTTGTAGCTGCTTTTGTGTCTGGAATTAATGATATAGCAGAGTTCCTAAAACTATATATTTCTAAATGAATTTCTTCATTCATATTTGTATATTTTAGTGCTAATTTATAAGCTGCTGCCTTTAAATTACTTAAATCCAATGACATTCATTGTTCCCCAGTTAGAAACTGAAAATCGGAAAATATTTCACTTAACTTTTCTTATCGTCATTTCAATTGAACACTCCTTTAATTTCTATAAAAATATATTTTTCTAAGAAACTACAATTTATATCAATTGATTCCTCACAATTTGATTGATTAACTTTTCGTTTTCGTTTCTCTTCAAATTCTGATGATATATTCATCTCTAAAGCTGAAGTTTTACATTTTTCAAAAATGCATTGAGAAATATTTTTTCTCATTTCCTGTAATGAAAGACATAGTCCCTTTATTAAGCGTGCGGCTTTATAGACAGCTATATTTTTGACTGCAAGGTTTTATTTCCTTTTTCGATTTCTTGCAGTATTAAATTCCACGAAGATAACAAACATGAAAATTTAAAATTGATTTGCTTCAAAATGCTGTTATTTTCAGCCCATTGCAAAGATTTGTGATTTAAGGCCATATCTTTCAATAATCTATGTACTTATGTTATTTGAAGATCTAATTCTTTAAAAGCATTTACTCTTGATGACCATCGTGTATCCGTATGACATTTTAATGTTGTTTTCAAAACGGACATAAGTGCATCCCATCTACTCGTTGAAGATACAAAAAAATTACTAATCCTCTGTACAGTGCAAAAAAAGTATTAACATACTTGAATTTCTTGAAGCGGCATTTTTCATACTAAATTTAAACTATGAGCCGAACAAGGATATATGTAGCTTGATCATTTCTTTGACAAATAATAGCTTGCACGCCTTTGTACGATATTGTATCATTACCTTGTCCTCGAACATTTTAAATGTCGAGGCCATCCTTTTCTAACTTAATAATTTATTTGTTAACCAAGACCAATTTTCTCTTTTGTTTCTATAAAATCTATGAAGCTTTCTTCAATAAATATGGATTCGTCTTTTTATGTACACGTATCTAATAATCCGACACAGTTGCTCATGATGCGAAACATCTGGTGTACAGTCAAATTTCAAAGAAAAATATCTCGCTTTTTTGATCCTAAAACGAATTTCAAATCGAACATGATTACCTAAGAGTAATATAAATTCATCTTGTGCTTGATATTAGACAAATAAGAAACGGATCCCTTTTTGTGATTAGCTATATTATAGGCAATATTTCTATCATAATGACTTATTAATTCAATTAAATTTAAGAACATTTCTGTACTTGAACTCCAAATAATTTCATGCGTATCCTCTAAGAAGTAAATTGCGTTTGCACAAAACAAAATGATGTCTAATATAACGCGTAAAATATGTCGCCACATTCATTTTTCTGATTCTACTGCTTTATGCATGGAATCAGCTATGAAACCACCTCCTTTAATTTATTTTTCAAAGCATTTCCATTGAAGATAAACATCACGCTGAAACATAGAATTTTCGTGATCGGAAATTCGGTTTAACTTTTTCTAGTCTTCGAAACCTCTTTTTGGATTGGAAATAGTAGAATCTGTCTTATCTTTAGTAAAAAGAATGCATGGAAAACAGAATGACGACAGAGATTTTTTTTTTTTTTTTTTTTTTTTTTTTTTTGAGTAAATAAAGCCAGTTGCGTTGTATTACCTCCCCATTAGATCACTTCTTAAAAAATCATTCTCTGGAAAATGTTGTGCCATCCCTGAAGTAGATTCTCTGAAATCAGCATCTGATCCTTGATCTGCTTCATATTCTATCACGAAAAATTTTATTTTGTCTATGATTGTTGGCCATAATTAAGGATCATTGAAGTTAATCAGTTTAATAGTTACTTTATCTTCCTCGTTTCCAGAAATTTCAATTACTTGTTTGCAAAAGCAAACAAATTCAAATAAAAATTTGAATCAAAGTTGATATATTCTCCAACTTCAACCACATTTTCTTCTGAGGTATCTGTTACTATTTTTTGATGAATTACTTATTTCATTTGAATTTTCACATTTCGCCAGCCATCCTTGTAATTGTAAAGCGCAGCTTTGATGAACGTAATTTCTTAATTTTTTCCTTCTTTTGTATTCACCACCAGTGGGTTTATTTCTATGCCATCTGTGAAAAATTCGACTTTTGAATGATTTTGATTAAGAAATTATATGAAATTTACTTTTTGTCATAAGAAAATTAATAAAAATTTATTGTTGAATGAAATTTACATAATGTTAAAATTGGAAATATATAAAACAAAAAACATTTATAAAATATTTTTAAAAATGTTATCACACCATAAACTTCTTTCGACGTAGCATTTAATATTTCTGTTTAACCATGAATAAGATTCACTTTTGAAACGCATATAAACGCATTTATAAACGCTTTATTTAGCTAATTATAGCGTTTCATTTTCCTTCCTCACAGATTTTGGATCTTTTCCATTATGAGAGAAGATGCCCCAAACAATTTTCTCCACAAAGTTATATTTGCCAACTTGATATTTTCAGTGAGAAAAACATACTTTCATAATCAGTTCATTTCAACCGCAGTAAAATTTGTCTTTAGGATTAATGGTCTCAGTAAACGGAGAACAACGTATTGCCATACTTTAAAAAAATTATTCATTGTACTTACTTTGAAAAGAGCCTATGTTCAGTTAGTGGATACGGCAAAATTTATATTTAATCCTCCCAGATTCACAGGTAATAGAAGGAATTCACCTTGGACTACAGTTTTTCAAACTTTAGGGTTTGGGTTTGTTTGGTTATGGCAAAGCACGTGAGGGCTATCTGTCTAAAGGGATGAATACCTTTGTGAAGAACTTTCGTAGAGAAACTGGCTCATATCCACATTGCATATGAGGAAAACCACGAAAAACATCCAAACATCCAGCTCGTTCGCCGGAGTTTAAAGTCTTGCAAACTCCAATGTAAACGATGGAGAAAGCAATAGATTACATTTACTGTACATGTGCGATAGGATTGTTTTCAGAATACAGTTTAGCTCATCATTAAAAATTAATCGTCATGCGCACTTTGCTTTTATAATTATAGACTCCACAAATCAGTAATATTATAACATTAGCTGTTATTAAATTATCTGTTCCTGGTGTTTAAATCATCTAGTTCTGCATTTCTTCTGAGAGGTTCACCAGATTCTAAGAGTTCTCCAAGAAATCGCTAGAGATTCAGTAAGAAATAATAGTTTATTGGCTATCGTATGTAAGTGTAATGAACGATCATGTTTAATATTCATATCAGAGGTTCCTAAAATGTGAGCATCAATTCAAGGCTGCAATCAGTATAAATAGTTTGCAAAAACTTTGGTCTGATGTTTTCTGCCGCACGCTGTAATTACTCAAGAACTTGTATTTACTACATTACCCAGTCACTATTAATGAAAAATTAATTATAAAACTCTATATAATATTTTACAAAAAAATTGGAATTAAATTAAATTTACTCAAAATTATTAAATAAAACTTCAGAAATAGTTGAAAGTTAACTCAATTTTTTTAAGTTGAATTCAACTGTAGCAACGAATCTCGTCTTCTTGATAGATTTCGGCTGTCTCTCGCACGATCTTTTGATATAAGGGAACAAAGGATAAATATTGTTGTTGTCCACAAACGTTTAGTTAACGCAATTAAGGATGAACTTTAATGTAAACAACGTAGCCAGTAAAAACAGGAACGAAAGAGTTTTATACATCTAACAATTCCTTGAAAGATGTTGTCTGTCTTTAAGCGTGGTAACTTGAGATAAAAATTCAAACTCTGCGCAGTCCGACTTATTAAGAAGTAGTTCATTCAAAGAAACAGAACCTGAGCGTGTGAATGATGCTGTAAAAAAAACTCTAAAATCTCGTTTATACCTAAATTACTTGGTAGGTTGATTAACTGATACAGCCAATCACGTGGAGATTATCTGCCTTATGAAGGACACCGCCAATTTCTAGGAGAAACTAGCTCAAATGCACTTTGCAAATGAAACAAAAAATTTCTAAAAGTGTTTAGATTGTAACGGTCGCCTTTGAGGTCTCCTTTTAAGTTTAATATGGTTTATAGAGGTTATCAATACACATGGCTCAAGTGGAATAACGAAATATTTTACAAGATACCAGATGAATATGCATTTAGACTTAAGATGCGAATATTAAATATCTTCTGTACATTTGAAAAGTAAAAAAAGTATTGAATAATAACTTTATAATGAATTATAAATACAATATAATAACTGAGTATTATATTCTGCAAAAGTATTGAATATTTTTGATTAGCTATATCAGGAATTATATGCATTTACATTAAAATCATTCAGATTATAAAATTAAAAAAATAGTGAAGAACTGCTAGAATAGTAATTCTAAAGAACTGCAATCATTGCCTTTAAATAGTTTATTTTGTTAATCAATGAATATAGATTAAATTTAAAAGATAAATATCTTACATTTTGCAGAAATGCAACAGATTCGAATGAAAAGTGAAACAACGCATTTCCTTGAATCAACTCAAATTGTGTTTTGAGGATTAGAGCCTTTTCGATAACCTTTTTTTTTTAGCTTAAAAAAAAATTCAAATTTTATATTACCCCCAGAAGGGCGTTTTTCTTTTACTTTTTATTTACACATACATACAAGTTTCGAGGGCACTGGGTTTCAAGAGTATATCTTTAGAATTTCAGGTAGATAGTCTCGCGCACTGGAAGTAAATATTTTATTCGGCACAGTGTGTTGCCGCTGCTCGCTTTGAAATCGTTGAGTTTAATCAAAATTTCGCTAAAATTTAAGTTTCAAAGTTTAAAAAATATGAAATAGGTAATGAAACTAATTCGAAATTCAAGATTCGGGCTTCCAGGGGCCCATATTCTGGTGGACGTCTATGTTATTCAAAATTTCATGACTCAAGGTATCGTTGTTTTTTTACAATGCTAGAAACATACGTACATTCATGCAGATTCTTCACTATTAAATTTCTTTAACTATAATACAGGGCGATAATATTTGGTGGCAACGATTTGAAACGTTATACAGCCATTTATAGAGATTCGGCGCAAAATGCAATTTCGAGACTAACAGCCTTTACTGGGCTAACCGAACTTTGGGCTAAAAAAAAAGGAACGCGAAAAACTCCTGATGGGGGCCCACCCTCAGGGGGCTCACTTTTGTGAGTACGGGTGTGGCAATCCCGAGGTACCCTAGCCCTTCAGGGGATCATCTTCTTGGTGAAACGGGTGTCACGATCCTGGAGCCCCAGTGATCTATTCTCTTTTCCGTCTCCTCTCCTCTTGGCTGGATCTTTTTCCCTTCCCTTCTCCCTTGTGGTTTCTCTCTACGGAGTTTGGGGCTCGTCACGAGAGGCTGGAACAGACCTTGTTTCTAGTTTTCGAGTGGCGAGAAAACTGCCCACGTGTTTGCCGTGCGTGGAGACCCGTGTCGCTGGAAAGGAGGGTCCTGGTAGTTGAAGGGCGAGGTACTGTCCCCAACACACTGCTTTGGCCTCTGCTTCAGCTAAACGGGAGGCACCTTAGTCGTCCTCACGGGTGTCAATCGGCTGGTCACTAGTCCTTGTGTCAGTGGCTTGGGGTCAAGCTCTCGGGAGTACCTGCTTTCGGGAAAGCCGACTGTGGGGCTTCAGTTTGCGTATAGGTCCGGCTAGCCCTAACACAGGAATCTGTGTTCCCTTGTTGGGCTCCGTGGTGGACGGGGCCGTCGGACCCGAATCTTTTCTCTTACAATCATGGCTTCACTTTTCATTCTTAAAAAACCTGACTCAAATGATACCAACTATAATATAGAAATCGTTGACAAATCCATTAACAAAAAGATCCGGACCGATGAAAATACCAAAGATATTGAAGTTATTGACAAATCCATTACAAAGAAGATCCGTACCGTTGCAAATGCCAAAGAATCTGCTGATTGTCCGCGCTTTGTTGTTGTTTCCAGTGCCTCTAGAGAATTGCAAAAGATGTCTCCTTTCCTGGTCAGCAAATACATTCATTCCTGTGTAGGTGAGCCAAGGAACATAAAGCGTCTCCGTTCTGGAGACTTTCTCATTGATACCCTTTCGGCCACCCAGTCTGCTTCACTTTTATGTCAAACCAAACTTGGACAAGTAGCTATAACAGTGTCAGCACACAAAACACTTAATACCTGTAGAGGCGTGATCTCGGAGATCGACCTTCTGTGTGTTTCAGAAGAAGAGTTCGTCTCCGAGTTAGCTGACCAAAATGTCTGTGGTGCTAGGCGGATCAAGATGCGAAAGGAAGGTCAGTTGATTGACACGAAACACGTGATCCTGACCTTCAAATCGCCTGATCTGCCGAAGAATATAAAGGCTGGGTATCTTAACTGTCCCGTAAGACCATATATTCCCAACCCAATGCGATGCTTCCAATGCCAGCGATTTGGTCACTCTAAGACATCCTGTCGTGGCACCCTTACGTGCGCCAGATGCTCGTTGGTTGGCCACGATAGTGATAAGTGCACCGCTGCGCCATTGTGTGTTAACTGCAAGGGTGATCACCCAGCATTTTCTCGCTCTTGTCCAAAATGGAAATCTGAAAAGGAAGTTCAGACCATAAAAGTTTCTAGGAATATTTCATATGCCGAAGCCAGGAGACAAGTTCAAAGCACACGGACTCAATCAAACAAATCATATGCAAATGCCGTGAAATCAACCCGCACTGTAGCCACCCAAACTTGCATAACTACACAGACTCCGACAAATAAAACCCAGCTGCCTGAAAGCAAGAAAAAAGAAAATCCAACACATACAATACAAAATAAAGAAATAACAATCTTGAGCAAACCAAAAACTGTGCCTCCAAAAATAGTATCCAAAAATAGAAGCCGATCTGTAGATGACATGAATTCTGAATCTCTAGATTCAGACGGTATGGAGGTGGAGGAGGGAATGGAAGTTCCCGAGCATCTACTTCCGCGCAAAAGTAAAAAGGAACACAGGAAAAACAAACACCAATCATAATGGCCACCCTCGTCTCATGGAACTGTCGCGGTTTCCACCGAAACTTGCTTGACATCAAATCTATTATAAATGCTTATCATCCTGTGTGCTTCGCAATACAAGAGACAAATCTGAAACCAGATCAACATGCAAAACTTCGGAGGTTTTCTCTCGTCAGGAAGGATAACCTTACAGGTGAGCGTGCCAGCGGAGGTGTAGGTCTCCTCACCTCACTGGACTATTCCTCAAATGTACTTCCTTTGACGACATCCCTCCAAGTTGTCGCTACTCAAATAAATTTTGATATTGTTGTTTCATTTGTTTCTTTGTATTTGCCTCCAAATGAGCACATTTATCAGCAAGATTTAAATAATCTAATAGAGCAGCTGCCTGAGCCTTTTATCATAATAGGAGATTTTAACGGCCATAGTCCACTCTGGGGAAGTAAAGATACAAATTGCCGAGGAAGACAAATTGAGCAGATGATCGAAGATCATAGCCTTTGTCTCCTAAATAATGCGCAAGATACGTACTTCCATGAGCCTTCAAGGACATTCCACGCTCTCGATCTTGCCATCTGTTCACCATCTCTGTTGCCATTTTGCACTTTTAGTGTCGGAAATGACCTGTACAACAGCGATCATTATCCTATTTTTGTGTCTCTTGCACGAAGAGGAGCAAACCCCGTGTCGAGAGTCCCTCGTTTTATCCTGGACAGGGCAGACTGGGAACTCTTCTCTTCCGCTGCAGAGCTGACGGAGGAAATGGTAGAAGGTGTGCGTATCGATGACGCTGTTGAAGCTGTTACTAATACTATTATTCAGGCAGCTATGCTTTCGATTCCTCGAACATCAGGAAAAACACTAAAATATTCGAAACCGTGGTGGAAAACTGTCATGAAGCACTGAAAAAACAGAAAAAAGCATGGGGTATTTTTCGTAGATATCCTACTCTGCGAAACCTCATAGCTTTTAAAAGAGCCAAAGAAAATGCACGGAAAGTAAGAAGGCAGAGCCAGAGGGATTCCTGGATTTCATATGTGTCCTCAATAACATCCTCTACGCCTAGTAAGCGGGTTTGGGAAAGAGTTCGAAAAGCATGCGGAATGTATAAAGACCACTCACTTTCCTTTCTGGAGAAAGATGGCCGAGTGATTAGCTCCATAGAAGAAATTGCAAATACAATTGGTGAGACATTTGCTGCCGTTTCTTCCAGCAGAAATTACTCACCTGCATTTCTTTCTATCAAGCAACACTCTGAGAAAAATCCCATCGCTTTCAACTCTTCCAACTTTGAGCCGTACAATAGAGACTTTACTATGGTTGAATTAAAGAGAGCTTTGTTGCAGACACATAGGTCTTGTCCGGGTCTGGATGGCGTGTATTATGAAATGCTAAAGCATCTGTCCTGTAAGTCACTGAGTGCCCTTCTCACACTTTACAATAGAGTGTGGAAGGAGCATACATTTCCCAGTGCATGGAGGAGAGCTGTTGTCATTCCTATTGCGAAGCCAGGGAAAGACCCGAGGAATCCCTCGAACTATCGGCCAATTGCCCTTACCAGCTGTGTTTACAAACTGTTTGAAAAGATGGTAAACAGCCGCCTAGTCTACTTCTTGGAAAAGAATAATATTATATCGCCTTATCAAAGCGGTTTTCGAAAGGGAAGAACAACCCTAGATAACATGCTCCTCTTAGAGACATCCATTCGAAAAGCTTTTGTAAGAAGAAATTACCTTGTCTCAATTTTCTTCGACATTGAAAAAGCTTATGATAAGGCATGGAGATACGGTATACTTCGTGATCTTCACGAGAGTGGCTTGCGCGGCAACCTACCAATTTTCATTCAGAATTTCCTGAACGCTAGAACTTTTCATGTAAGGATTGGCTCTGCTTTTTCGGATGTTTTTCAACAGGAAGAGGGTGTGCCTCAAGGCTGTGTGCTCAGTGTAACCCTGTTTACTTTAAAAATAAATTCTGTACTAAAAGAACTTCCTCCCACCATCTTGGGATCACTATATGTAGATGATTTACAGATTAGCTGTCGAGGAGCAGACATGAGATACATAGAGAGGCAATTGCAGATGGCTCTGAATAAGATCCAAGAATGGTCAGACAAACAGGGATTTACTTTTTCGAAACAGAAAACTGTGTGCGTACACTTTTGTAGGAAGCGAGGTCTCCATCCTGAACCTGAGTTATATCTAAATGGTACAATTATTCCAGTTGCGCCCGAAGTAAAATTTTTAGGAGTGACGTTCGACCGAAAATTGACCTTCCTTTCTCATGTTTTAAACCTGAGAAAGAAGTGTCTAAAAACACTAAATATTTTAAAAGTGTTGGCAAACACCTCCTGGGGTGCAGAGCGTTGCTCTATGCTTCGCATTTACAGAGCGCTTATCCGCTCTAGACTGGACTATGGCTCAGTTGTTTATGGATCCGCTCGGTCATCTGTTTTGTTAAAACTGGATCCTGTTCACCATCAAGGTCTGCGGATTTGTTCAGGAGCTTTCAGGACTTCTCCTGTACAGAGCCTATATGTTGACTCTAACGAACCATCACTTTATCTGAGGCGTGAGCAATTGTCCCTTTTGCAATATTTTAATATTCTATCCCAACCTGAACATCCCAATAAGCTGTGCTTACTCGATAATGAGTGTAACACATTATATGAAGCACGTCCATCCTGTGTTCCTACTTTTCCTTTAAGAGTTCGCCCTGTCATTGAGGAACTTTCCCTCTCTGATATGTGCCCTCAAGCAGTACAGAATTTTGAAATTCCACTTGGGAAAATGCACGTATCCAGCTTCTCGATATTTTCAAACATCACGTAAAGGCGAGCACTAACGAGATCGTTTACAGACAACTCTTCGCTGAGCACAGGCACAAATATAGCAGTTATCTTCCGATATACACAGATGGATCAAGGTCAAATGATCATGTCGGGATGGCTTTTGTATTTCAAGATTACATTGAGGGCCGATGCCTGCACCATGCTTTCTCAGTCCTAACATCTGAACTAACTGCAATATATTACGGTCTTTTGTACATCTCAAAGCTCTGCCACAAGAAGTTCATAGTTTATACAGACTCGTATAGTGCTCTTAAATCCTTGGAAGCTTTCCCCAACACGCAGAATCCTGTCGTAGTGGATGTTCTCAAAATTCATAGAAATTTAACAATTGGAGGATATGAAGTTCTGTACTGCTGGGTCCCTGGACATGCAGGAATAAAGGGAAATGAGCTTGCAGACATCGCAGCCAAATATGCTGTTGAACCGTCCACTCGCCGTATTCCTTTTAGAGACATCTGCTGTGTAATCAAGGGGAAGATGCGGAAAAAATGGCAGCAAATTTGGGATGGTCAGCATCACAACAAGTTGAGAAACGTCAAGCCTAGAATTGAACATTGGGATTTTGCTGGAAATCGTAAGGAGGACGTTCTTTTGACTCGCCTCAGAATAGGTCACACTAGAGTTACACATAACTATCTTCTCAAAGCTGAAAATGAGCCTGTTTGTTTTAATTGTAATGTTTGTTTATCTGTTCGTCATATTTTAATTGAGTGTCCATGTTTTAATAGTCTTCGCCAGAAATATTTTAATAGCTGTGACTTACCTCTCGACCGTTTAATCGGAAGAGAGGTCAATTGTAATTTATTTTATTATTTGAAAGAAACTGGCTTTTATCACCTAATGTAATTTGTTTTAAAGATTGTATCTTGAATTTTAAATGTGTGGTTTTAACTTGTGTTTATATGACTTCATCCTCTGGATTTGATACATTTGTCTACTTGTTTTTATTTATTGTATTTTAATTTCATCAATTGTACTCACCCCATCATGTGTTTGGCGCGCTATAATCATGTTTGGTTTTGCGCCATAATCTCTCACTCACTCACTCCCCTGATGGGGGCCCACCAGCGGCCGAATGGTAAAATCGCTGAACACTGGTAGTTCGGTCCGAGGTTCGAGTCCCTCGAACGGGCTGGCTGCATGGGCGTTTTCGTGGTTTTCCCCATGTGTAACGTGTATACGAGCCAGTTTTCCTTAGAAAGTCCTCCACGAAGGCATCCCTCCCCTTAGGCAGATAGCCCTAGTGTGCTTTGCCGTATTCTCAATACACACATGGTAATGATGGTTTTTGCTGCAAGCCGAACCCGGGACGTGTTCCTTATGCTTAGCTGCTTTAGAATTAGCTAAAGCGAAGCCGTGTCAAAGAACATTTCTTTGGGAAAGGCGATGGTTAGCTTGTTTTCATAGGAGGCTGGGAATCTGATTTCTGTGGCTATTATCTTTGATAATAATGTTATTTAAGAATACGTTTGTATAAAACATACTTTAGATGCTCCTTTTTAAACTTATTTTTATTTAAATAGTATAAAATATACACACACATTTGTGACTGTAATAAAAAGAAGTTACTATTTTAATTGCAATTACCGTTTTTAAACTATTAAATTTATATCTCTTAGCAGAGGTATTAAAAATGCATGATGAAAATCAGTAGTACTGTAATTTAAGTATTCACTAAAAATAAATAAATAAAACAGTTAACAATTCTGTTGTAATTGATTTGTTTGGGTCTTACAAATTAATAAATAAAACTATGTCTTCTGTGATTACATTTCAAGTGCATGATCAATTATTTCTAGGAATAATAAATAATTTTTATTTAAGGGTGAAAAAAAAAAAGCCGTGATCAGTGTTTTTGCTGAAAATTGAAAGTTGGAAAGTATTCGTTTTCTATTTCCCAAGTAACTAAAATATTTTTTAGATAAAATGTCATGTTTGTGTCACCAGGACCTGTACCATAGTAGATAAATAAATAAATAACAGAGAAGTTTGCAATGAAAATGCAAATAACCTTCAAAATTTAAACATAACAAATTATGAGTTTTCTCCTTTAATAAACGATAACAGTAAACGCTAGTAACATCTGGATTCTTAGTACGTTCAACAGAGAAGAATGATCAATTGAATAATCAAGAGCAGAAATTGAAAACTTGAACCTTTTAATATGAGACCAGTAGAAAATCTAGAGAATTTTCTATAAATTATAAAGTCAAAATGCCATTGGATAATGCAAAAAGGTTATTCATATTTCTTAACAATATTTTACATATATGTATGTGAAATGATACATTTTAGATAAAACTCTTGGTGATAAGATGGCTAAATGATTGATGGGATTAAAAATTTTCGCCGAAGGGTCTCGAACAAATGCCCAGCAACTGGAGTAATGCATTTTTGTTGTCTGTATTACATTGTACAATGGTTGTCAGAGCATACTCCAAAGAGAGGCTGGACTTCTATTTTCACAGCCGATTTTGAGGGAGAGCATCCCGGGAGGAACCGGGGTGTCCCACCTCTCTCTTCTTCCACCAGTCTACACGAGAGGACAATGCATCGTTAAAAATTAAATATTAGAATTGACAAAAATTGCTGCTGCTGGTATATAAGAATATTTTGGAGAGATTAAATGAAAAAATAGTTAAATTAGTTTAAAAAGGATTAAATTACTTAAAATAATATGAAGAGATTAAATTAGTTTAAATAGTTTGGAGAGATTAAATAAAAAAATTAAATTAATAAAAATAGTTTGGAGAGATTAAATAAAAAAACGGATTAAATTAAAGATTTCCCTAAAGTTAAAGCCAAATTTACTTTCTAGACTTTCGATTTTGAACAGTTGTTTCTGCTCTTTTCTGGTTTCAAATTAGTTTGCACTAAATTTATATACATCTGGCGTTTTCCTGATAAGAGGCTATTTATAGCTCTATCATAATTTGAGCTTCATAAATCGAGATAGCAAAGTTTATTGAACAAAACGGAACATTTATTTTAGTCTTCGATATTAGAACTTTAGTTAAGGTTCTACCATTTTTCGTATTAACTCGACAGAAACCGCGGTGAAAATAAATTGAGCGCGATCGGTGTTTTAGTTCAGATGATTGATGATGTCAGGAAAAAAAAAACTTTGAAAGGATAACAATTCAAACGTTTACTCAACCGAAACATCCCGAAGTAGTTCAGTATTAATCTGGGCTTATACTTCCACGCTTAAGCTAGACCTTTCACTTTTTGTTGAAAGAAGGGTTTGATGTATTGATATTTGGAAATGTAAAATGGCAAACAGTGATACAAAATTATGGCACAGGAATTATTTTTCACAGTAGGACTGAACTGAACGGCAATGTTCATTAGAGATTTTGCTCATGGAGACCGACCAATAGCCGAGCAATGAACAATGGTAATTCAACGCTGGTTCGGACGGCTAGCTATAAGGCGGTTTCGTGGTTTTCTCCAAGTGTAAAATGAATGTTAGTTCCTCTCTAGAAACGTTTGAAAGCGTTTCTGCTCTAAGTAGATAGATTTCCGTGTTTGCCACAAATGACTTAAACAAACAAATTACATGGGTATGTCGAGGAACTTGTCCATATTTATATTATACAAGAGTAAATAAAATCCCTTATGCAGCCAACCCTTCAGCCGTTGTCAATAAAACCCAGAGCCAGTTAACAGTGTCTGGCGGCTTTTCGTTAATCTGAACTAATTTACTAACTTAACGTTATCAGTTTACTAAGTAGTGTATTAACTAGTTTATAACTAGGTTATCAATAACCCAGAGCCAGCTATAAGTGTCTCGCGGCTTTTCGTTAATCTGAACTAACCCTTGGCTATTAATATGCAGTATTTCAAGATAAGCATAAACTGAAAAACGTAATAAGCAGGATAAAGATTGAATGAAAAATATGTAAAGGTAATAATATTTTAAATATATGACAATATAATAGTTATGATAATATACAATGATATAATAGCGTATAATAATGTAACATATAGTATTGTAGAGACATTAGGTACTTTTTTTAAAGCAGTAGCAATGAAAAATGAGCAACTCCCTCTCCGGGACTCGAACCACGGACCTCTCGAATACGCGCCCGAGTGTGCTAACCACTACACCACGAGGGCACGCTAAAAAGGCGGTAGAAATACCTTATATTATAAATAATGAAAAAAGTGACCATTATGTTATGAAACAATAATACTTTGCTTTCAGACTTTACGCTGAAATTTAGCTATAACAAGAACTGTTATAGGCATATATAAATAATAATGTAAAAGAAAAGCTAATTTCAAAAAGAAAATAAATAAATGAAAAAGAAATTTGAAGGGGTTCAGATTTTAACGGTAGCTCAAAACGGCTGTTTTAAAGTTTAATATGGTTTTTCAATAGAGATTATCAATAGAGATGGTCCAACTGAAATAGCGAAACATCTTATAGGGTATTTATATTAATGTAGTATCAACTATATTAATGTAGTACATTTAGACTAGCATGGGAACGTTATATATCTTCTGTATATTTGAAAAGGGAAAAAATATATGATGTAATTTTGTAAAAAATATTGAATGCTTTTAATTAGATATATCATCAATTAAATGCATTTTTGTTTAAATCGATCAGATTAAAAAGAAAAAAAAAAAAAAAAAAATGCTATTCTTAAGATCTATATTTATTATTTTTAAATAGGTTAGTTTATTAATCTACTACATACAGATTAAACCTGAGCTACAAATGTATTACATTGTGCCAAATGGCTACCTACTCGAATGAAAAGTGAAACCGCATTTACAATGGCGATTTTTAAAGTGAATAAACACAAAGGCGTGTTTCGAGTTAATAGCTCTTTTGAGATAATAACCAAAAACTTAAAAATACTTTAAAAATCAGGAGGAATTCCAAATATTCTCTATTTGAAGATGTCATAGAGCCCTTAGGCTTATTTCAGACAAGGGGACATGAAAAACGTAGAATAACTTCAGTGGGACTGGCACTCCAGGCTTCCTATTTTTAGTCGGAGGTGCTTACCAATTACACTACGAATGCACTCGACAAGGAGGGTGAAAATACCTTACATGTTTTCCCACGATGATTGGGAAGACAAGATCTCCAAATTTTGCCGGGGTTGAATTATCGCCTACCAATCTTTTAGTTCAGTCGTCACTGTATAATCACGGATGGTACTCAAACTGCGGACCTTTCTGACTGCCAGCCAGATGTGTTTCTTCAGATGAATTTTTATACCTCCCAGCCGGAATAGTAGTTAGCAACGAGGAGTGCTGTACCGAAGGGCCCGAGTTCGAATCCCGAAGAAGAAATGGATGTTTGTAAATGTAGAGTATCAGTGCGGTATGGGTACACTCTAAATATGTGGTCAGCCGAAAGTACTCTCGAGAGGTTGATGGTAGGGGAAGAGAGGTGGGAAATCCTGGGCCCTGGGCTCCGTCCTTCCCCCCCCGGGGGTGCTCTTGTTCAAAATTGGGGCGGAACTGAGCAAAGTCGTACTGTCACTTGTACGGTGCTGAACACATGCGCAGTCTTGCTATTATTGCCAAGATGAATTTCGTAGGCTTGTCCTGATGTTACTGTCAGACAAATGAGATAAGTCACTACAGCAAGAGAATTTTTGTTGTTATTTTCTGACTGTAAGACAGGTATTTTATCCTGCGAACCTTTGCGGTATATGCAGGGCTTATTGAAACTACTGATTGAATTTAAATTCAACCACCATACTGTACCCGTTACTGGCCGGAAGATCCATTAACCTCGCCAACAAATTAAAAACTTTATTAATGAAACAACTTGTTACAACAAAAATATAATAATACATAATTTTAGTTAATTAAAAAAACACACTCCTAACTTAGGAAACATGGAACACTTTTTCATATCCAATAATACTAATTATAACAAATGACATCTTTGTCGTAAATAAGATTATTTGTACAACAATATACAATCTCAAATAAATTTTTATAATACAGGGTGATTATAATTAAAGTTTAAGTTTCAAAACGCTATAAAAAAAGAACCACTGATGAAAATGATGGGAAATTTGAAAGGAATGTTATTGAAGAAGGCGGAAAGCCTATGGCAGAAGAAAAAATTTAGTTTCAAAAGTTAGCAACAGATGGCGCTGTAAGCGGCAAAATCACGACGAGAAACGAGAAATGATTCGTAAAACAACGGCTAAGGTGAAAGTTACACATTAAAACGCATTGACAAATTAGAATTGCTGAATAATTTTATTTGCATGACTGTACATATTACATCAAAAGGGACAAATCGGTTTCAAGAGTTTTGCAGCGACATACCGCATGAGAACCATTCATCAAAGAAGTTTGGAACTGTCGCGAGACTGGTGCAAAACATGTTCAATATGGTGTCCACCGTTGTGTGCAACAAGTTGAAAGCGACAAACAGCATGTTCCACAACGGATCACAGTGTCTCCGGGGTGATGTTCAGAATGTGTTGCGAAATGCGTGCCTTTAATTCCGCTAAATTTTCAGTTGGAGCACGGAACACAACATCCTTCAGATATTCCCACAGCCAGAAATCACACGGAGTAAGATCAGGCGATCGGGACGGCCAGGCTGTAGGGAAATGACGGCCGATAATTCGAGCATTTCCGAAATGGCGCCTCAGCAGCTGCTTCACGGGATGTGCAATGTGCGGAAGAGCGCCATCTTGCATAAAAATGATTTCATCCACACATCCACGCTGCTGCAGAGCTGGAATCACGTGGTTGTGCAAAAGAGACGCATACCTCTGACCAGTGACGGTTGCGGTAACAGGACCGGAAGCACCCGTCTGATCGAAAAAATATGGTTGTAGGATGAATGATGGCGTAAAGCCACACCATACCGTGACCTTTTCAGGATGAAGTGGTACGGGATGCGTTGCCAGTGGATTTTCTGTTGCCCATATTCGACAATTCTGGGTATTCACGTATCCTGTCAGATGGAAATGGGCTTCATCTGTCCACAAAATTTTCCATGGCCATTTATTATCCACTTCCATGCGAGCCAGGAATTCTAACGCAAACGTCTCCCTAGCCGTCAGGTCAGACGGAAGCAACTCCTGCACATGGCCAATTTTGTACGGATAGCATTGCAATATGTTTTGTACAATTTTCAGCACCGTGCTCGTAGGCCTGTCCAATGTTCGAGCAATTCCTCGTGCACTGCACGGTTGCACACCACCGGCCGACCCCTCCTGTAATGCTGTGGCCACTTCTTCGACTACCGTCGAATGGACTCGTTTTCTCGCTCTACCAGATTGCACATCAAACGAACCTGTCGTTTCGAATTTTTGCATCATTTTCTTTAGACCTACGACACTCATTGGACCAACGCCTTCTTTTATACCCTTCAGTGTTCTGAATTTTTGCAGAGCTACTAGCTAGAGTGAAATGAGGAACAGCCTGGTACCTGGCAGCTTTATAACACTAAAACTTAACTAACATTTTAATTTACGTCTTCTTCCGCTTGCAGCGCCATCTGTTGCTAACTTTTGAAACTAAATTTTTTCTTCTGCCATACGCTTTCCGCCTTCTTCAATAACATTCCTTTCAAATTTGACGTCATTTTCATGAGTGGTTCTTTTTTTATAGCGTTTTGAAACTTAAACTTTAATTATAATCACCCTGTACATAGAAACTATTTAACAAAATGAATAACTTTTTCAATTTGTTTTTGACATATTTTTACATATAAATATATACAGTAGTCAATAAGAGTTGATCAATCCAAGAATGTCCACCATTCATTTTTCTTTCTTTTCCTTCCTCTTCTTTTATAGGAGCATTACCCATAATCAGTTCTTACGATCTTACTCGTATTATGAGATCCATTTGTCTTCTAAAACAAGAACAATTTTTAGCTAAGCTTATCTTCTTACTGTAAGAGTAATTCATTTAAAACCCATTGTTGGGCACAGTTTTGTATTCTGGTATGTAATATACAACATCTGGAATACTACCTTCTGCCAACTGCAAACAATAATGCTGAAAATGTGTATAATTAACAAATAATTTGTAGTAATTGTGCTGTAAATGACATCAGTTACATGTATTATTTAAAGGCAACAGAAAAATACAAATTTTCAAGAAGTTCATATGTTGTTTGCTTCTGTTCTATTCTATTCGTAAGATAAGCCAAAACAGATATTCTAATCGCCAATCTGCGTGGAAGTTAAATTAAAAATCTTATGAATGTGATGTTTTATTTTAGATTCACTAGAAAATAATTCAACAGGAAATTAATCAGGCTTGAACAGAATAGAAAAATTTGGCAATACATTTAAAATGACATTTCAAATGTTAAAAATATCTTTGAGTAGAAAACAAGATTACCATAATAAGTTGTAAATAAAGTAATTTGTAAATTTATACTTTAGTTGGTCAATAAGAACTATAAGGCAAGAGTATTCGAACCAATGAACATAGTACAAAATTATGTATCTGAATCTTTCTTTTTTTTTTTTTTTTCTTTTTTTTTTTTTACTGAAACTATTTTTATAGCATATTTATATTTAACGATAGGAAAAGAAAATTGACAATTTGCAGAGTTGCATCGCGCAAAGTAAGATTTGTAATTCATACCGAAAAAGTCATGAAAAAAAATATGAAATGGTCTTTGAGAAGTCTCCCCCCCCCAAAAAAAAAAAGAAATTAAAAAAGTGTTTAAAGCCATTAGACTTCTATTAATTTGCCGCTTTCGTTTTTAACAAGCTAAATAATTGATAAGTATTTATAAGAGAGTTGTAAGAAACTGTTTTAATGCATAAAATTAATCTGAAATAAAAAAAAATTTCACTTCGTTTTTTTAAAGGAATGACCTTAGTTGTTATTTATGTTCCTCCTTATTATCTAACGAAAACGGAACATAACTGAGATTAAAAAAAAAAGTTCGCCACGCACTCGCCAAAGGATAAGAAAAATATTATGGCAACCCTTCCTTCATCATAAAAGTTGCCGGTCTTCCCAAAGCGTGTTATTGGGGTCTGACTGCTCGTTGAAGACTTCTGAATACAATTTTGTAGTTCAGAAGACCGCTTTGCTGCCATGGGGTGGCAAGAGTTAGCCTGTTCCCTTTTGACATGTGGGATTCTTCTGGGATCCCCAGTCATCTCCGCGAAAGTCTCCAGTCGTACATGCTTTCGTCCAATAAATTCTGATACGACAGTGTACAATTTCACTGTCCCAGATTTGATGGAGACAAGGAATATTAGTTTGAGTGAGTATAGAGACAAAGTCCTTCTTATTGTCAATGTCGCAACCTACTGAGGTTTCACTTGGCACTATCATCAATTGAATGCACTGAAATCAACTTTTAATGAATCTGGGTTTGAGATTCTGGGTTTGCCCTGTAACCAGTTTGGTAAGGTAAGTTGAGTTGCTTCATTATAGTTTAAAATTTTGGTTTTCTTTGTTTTCAATTTGAACTTTCATGACACTATGTCATTTTAATTTCACGTTTTATTTAAGATGCTGATAGAGTCAGAAATAATTAGCTACAAATAAAAAGTAAATATTGATAAAATGTACAGATATTAGTTGATGTTTTTATTGGTAGTTCTATATTATGAAACTGTGTTCCAGAGAATGCAGTCAATGGCTATAAACACGAGGTCCAGTAGTAACATAAATAAAAACAAAACTAAAGGTTTATGTCACGTTTGGCTCCCCGGGGCGGGCAAAGAGGCCTAATAGATAAGACCATTGAAATAGTAGTTTGACCAGTATTCAGGTGCTGGCAAGCGTGCTGCCTGTATGGGCTTTTCTGTGATTTTCCGCCTTCTATAACAGGAACACTAACCGTTTTCCTTTAGAAAGTCTTCCACGAAGGTATTCCTACTCTTGGGCAAATAGCCTAGTGTGCTTTGACATAATTAAAAAATCTAGTCGCTGTCCTAACAGCTGAATATACTCATTGGATGTGGTTTGCGTGGTTCTGAAATTGATGCATGGTTCCGCAACTGCTGATCTACGAATTGAAAGCGAGCCAGTTTGCCTTATTAAAAGCACTACGAGGGAATTTCTCCTTCTGAAACTTGCAGATGTGTGCTTTCGCCATTCTTGAATGTGAGTGACTCGTTCTGTAGATATTTGTTTTTTTATCGAAAACCCAATATTTTTAAAACGGTGCCATCTTACACATTCTGTATGTAAAATTTTTAAAGAAATATATAAATTTATTTTTGTTGCAAGCATTAATTCATTTAAATAATGTCCTTTTAAACAAGTAATTATGGAATGAGAGAATTTTCTCATCCAAATTCAATGTATTGCTTGAGACAAAAATATATAAAGCCAAGAGTATGTGTCAGTTAGATTATTGGAATGCGGCAAAGCACACGAAAAGCGAGCTGTCCAAGGCAAAATATGTCTTCACCGAGGACTTTTTAAAGGAAAAATGGCTCATATTCGCGTTATGCATGAGAACGAAAGACACTCATGCATTTAGCCCGTCCGCCTGGTTTCGAACCCAGAACCGAACTACCAGCATTTAGCGATTTTAACCACTCGGCTACAGGTGAGGCCTATGTATCACTTACTGAACATATAAAATTGTTAAATATCATAACTGTTTTTCTCCCCACCTCCAAGCCTTATTTTTGAAGAATTAACTCTCTTACTGTTCATAATTATCTTGATATACGAATTATAAATTAGAGATCTAAGAAAATCCTTAACATGCAGCGAGGCAGATTTCATGCTCTCGGAGATAATTAACATAATTCAATTCAAATGTCAGCTATGAAGGTTTACCTTTCCCTGGGTAAAAACGCCCTAGCATTTAGCCGTAGAATTAATCGAAATCAATCCAGACGTAATTGGTTTCGAGTATCTTTAATTAAAGTATATTCTCGTGAACGTGTGCGATAAAGTTCGGCAGTTTATTATAACAATGTAAAAACATACCAACTCGGTGTAATTAATTCAAAACTGTCTTTCTCGGCTAATTTATTTATTAGCATCTTATCTATCAGTGACCTAATACTGATACGTCTCGGAGATCCCAGTATCCCATTTTATTTAATGGCATTTTTGTACACCCGAGAAAAACCATGCGTACTTTAGCAACTACATCATAATATGATCAAAATATTGAATATATTATAAATTATTTGAATAATTGATTAAATTTTTCGGAATGTGCTTGTTGAAGAATAACTCGTATGTTTTGGTCATACTAATTAAAGTTTAATTGGCTTTTATCTTATCGCGTTTTAATTTTTTGCACTCGGTTGTCGCCGCTAAGGGAACATCGTAAATCTAGCATGCCATTCGGATGCTTCTCATAAAACATTAAATGTATTGGTGATTACACAAGATAAACTTACGCCAACACGAGAAAAATACATGTTTCTTTTAAGTTTTTGCCTAAAACGTCATCGAAAATCAAACCACACACCAATATTACATAAAATACCAGCCACTTACGCTGGTCGCAAGAAAACGCACTAAATTCATACATTTACTCTGCAGTCTCCATGCTAAAAGAAAAGAATTAAGGAACGTTTACATATACAAATTAGCTTCGTTTATATTCTCCGTAGGATACTGTATAGCTTGAAAAAACAAGTCAAAATTCAGATCTGAACTCAGTTTAATGTTGAAGACCTGCACCATGTTTTACAATTTTTGATAATTTATTTTCCACAATTTCGTAAATCACAAGGGATTGTTGAATTGCTCACAGGTCAGCTTTGAGAAGGCTCCTTGGGCAAAGAGTTAAAAATAAATTTCTAGCTGCATGACATTTGTCTGTATTTGACTATTATGAGCGTGAGATAATATTTATATTTACAAAATTTTGAGTATCCAGCTTGTTTTATTTTAAACCAGAAAAGCTAAATTTTGACAGCATAAAATGGATACTGATATGTACATTTTATTATTATAAGATCACAAATTTGCATTCGATAAACATAAACATAATTTTTGTTATACACAATCTATACTCAAATTAAGCGATAGGCAAAGTGTTAGTGAGGCTTTCCTGCAGCACGGTAGGGTCAGTTTACAAGAAAGGTCAGTTACAAGAAATTTTGCACCTGCAAGGGCAGTTACCAAGGCCAACAACTGCGAAAGATTTTTGATACATCAATCTTGCACGTGGAGAAAACTTCAAGAGAAAAGAAAGTAAAACTCGAAGAAAGGAAAAAAATCGTCACTTTCACATTCTACGGAGATACAAAACAAATATCCGGATTAACTTGGCTTTATCTATAAGGTCTACCGGAAAATTCTGTTCATTTGGGAAAGGAAAGAAAATAATACATTTTTCGTACCTTTAATGATATTTATTTTACAACATAATTTCTATCGTTGCTCATGACCTCTTACCAGAGGGATGGTAATCTGTGGATACCTTTTTCGAAAAATTCGAACTTAAGTAGGGCTTGGCTGACATTTACTTGAATTTTGAATATTTTTCCCTTCAAAACGTTTTGCAAGGAGAGAAACGAATGATAATTTGATAATGCTAGATCTGAAGAGTATGGTGAATGCGGCTGAATTTCCCAGCCTGGCTTTGAGATTTTCTTGACAAGTCATTAAAGCAGTATGTGGTTTGGTATTATTATGATGCAGTTTGATGTGCTTCCTCTTGAAAATCGCCGGACACTTTTCTTTGACTATTTTATTTAAACAGCCCATTAGATGACAAAATCATTTCGAAGTGAGCTTTTCTTTAAGTTTCGAAAGCTTACAATAAATTGGTCCTTGGACGTCCCACCGTATGCACAGCATTCTCTTATTCAGGTTCAAATTCGATCTAAATGTGTATTGGACAGGTTATCCTGGCATACAGTCTTAACTATACTTTTGTTGTTAATCCAGTTTTCATTGCCAGTTATCATCTAGTCCAAAACGGGTTCGTTTTTTCTGAAGAAGCAGAGATGTGCATATGAGGATTCGATCATGCAACTTTTTCTCACTTAACTCACGAGGCACCCATCTGGAAAATATATAAGCCAATCCTAGTTTCCTGATATAGTCCAGAATGGTTTGTTGAGCTGAGTTGAGATTTTTTGCAATCTCCGTTATTGTCAAAAAAAAGTATCTTTCTCTATCATCATCATCATTTCTAACATCGTTATCGGTCAAAGATAGCCACCCCAAGCGTGGTTTATCATTAAGGCCGAAATAACCTGCTTCAAATTTTTCGAACCATCTCCTGCATCTCCATCAAATTTTCGAACCTGTTCTATCCGAAACTGCATCTCCATGTAAAACTGTAACTGAATTCCGACACGCTTCTTTAGCATTTCATCCACGTTGGAATTCGTACAAAATACCGTGTCGTAAACGAACGTTTTCAGTAGCCATGTTTACACGATCGCGTCTCACTTAATAATGAATGAGACGCCTTTGTTTCAGCTAATTAGAAGAGCAGATGTTTTGAAATAACATAATCGAATAGAATTTTCCGGTAGACCTTCTATTTGCAATTTCATTGTGAAAATTGCTGTGAATTATTGACTTGAAATTTCTGCTCTGTTATAAGCTATCAACATATTTACCTATTATGCTGAAATATCCTGAATACGTCTGCAATTAATTAAAAAGACTGTTATGAATATACCAAAACATACAGTAGATTAACTTCAGCAGAAGACAGCAGACATGCAACAGAAGTCTTCTATTCTTGCGCGGTAAGAATAGAACTAGTAGTTTCAGAACTAGTTTTTTTTTTATTATTATTATTATTAAGAACTATTTGAAATAAACAGACACAGAAATTAGACTCTTAACTTCTCTGCTTTAATTAATAATTCACCACCAAGCTTTATTGCACGAAATAAGCCACTGGCCTTGCTCATAAATATTCCAACATACCCAAGGAAATAAGAAATTACTTCAAGATTTAAAGTAGGGGTCGGAGGTCGATAAAGTTTTAAAGGGGTCAGTTATGATCAAGAGGTCGACTGGGCCTCGATCGATAGCTGAATAGGCACGGGAATTTGGTATAATGAAGATCCCATTGTTTACAAACAATTATTAATATTGTAAACTTGATAATTGTTTATTGATATGATCATTGATAGCTCATTTAGAGGGAATTTAAGATAGCTATATCATATACTAAAACAGAAATGGTATAAAATAAACATAGAGGGAAAATACATAAAAATTATTTATTTTTAAATATGTAAATTGTTCATGCAAAAAGTGCAATATAAAAATGGAAAACGCAATAACACAAAAGGGAAAAAGAAGAAACCCACACTTTCTCAAAAAACATATTACTTACAAGCGAAGATATATTGTTATTTACAAGCCGCTTGCAAAATTTGAAAGAGGATTTTGATGTTGACATTGAAAATTTGAATGTGCCAGCATGGCTTATAGAATCGCTAGACTGCAATATATTTGATATTATAAAGCAACAAGAGTTGATTGCATTTAAGGAGAATGTTCAAGCCCAAGTCTATTTCAAAACACATGTGCATGCTAAGTTTTGAAATTTAAAAGTCATCCGAGAGAAAATAAAAAAATAATAAAATAAAAATATAAAAGTTGTTGCCGAGCCAACATTGTTTACTTTTCCCTTTTCTACTGAGTAGAAATCAAGACCTTTAGTCAAGCCATAAATTTACTACTGAAAACAAGAAACGGGTTCAATATTTTGATACCAAAAATTTAGGAAATTTGCATTGGTACATCAAGCGCAATCATCATAATAATTAAAATCTAACTTTTATACAATTAGAATCTGCAATCTTGTTTCTAAAAACTTGTTTATATTTCTAAAATTAAAAATAATATTAATACAAAAATATTAAAAAATCTAATAAACCCTTTTTTTTCAAAGCTTTCATACATATCCTTAGTCTAATTCCTAAGCTATTTGTGTGCAGTTATCTGTATTATTTTATTGTATGCTGTATATGACAGAGAATAATGTAAGTGGATCGATGAAGAAAACCTTTCTTTTAAAACGAGTCAATTCAAGAAAAAGGTTGAGAATCCGTGGTTCAAAGGATGGTTATGGTATTCATCTGCTAATGAGTGTAAAATATCAAATCACGTTCACAGCAAAAATAGATCCTAATAAAGTATTAAATCAAGCAGACGCGGTTCAGCTGTTAATAAGACTGTAAAACATCATATCACGTTTTTAGAAAAGATTTGGACAACCGAATAAATTACGCAGAAGCGACTTATAGTGATTAATACTGCAAATCGACATGTCACGTTTTTCAGCAAAGATTTTTATATCCAGATAAATCAGGCACAAACGTATCAAACTGATACTATAATTAAGTTGTTTTCCTGTTCAGCTCTTAATGAACTCGAAGGCCATCAAATCACGTTTTCAGCAATGATTCGGACAGTCATGCTGAAAAAGCTTGAAATTACTGTTTGAAAGAAATCGCACCGTTTCCGATTACTGGCATGCATAAAATTCCATGCTTGTATAGATGCCTTGTTTTCAGTAATAGCTTTCACGGGTAAAATACACGCATATAAAGGATTTTTCTTCGTAAAACAGTGATATCAGACTCAATAATGATCAAATCGAGTGTTTCAGTCAACAACGAATACTTCAACAATCTCTGTTGATTACAGTATTGATTGAAAAGGAGTTATCTTCCTAAGCAACTTGTTTAGCTCTTTTATTTTATCGATAGCATAATGTGTGATGTGCAAGTTCAGAAGTTACTCAAAATTTCGAGTTCGACTTTTTATCTTTCTCTTGCAGATTCATAGTTAAATCGTTTTCCACTCCCCTTTTGAATTTGAAATATTTTTTAAAGCTTGTAGACAATCTAAAGAATTGATGTCACTGACCTAATGAAGTCAAATATCATTTGATGTTTTAAATAAAATTTCAATTGCTTTAAGAGGCTGAGAACCTTTATTATTAAGATATAAATGCTATTAAATGATATGGATTTCTTAAAAATCCGAATTTTTTCATAATTTTTATTACTTTACGTGATTATTTATGTTCTTTATAAGGCTTAGTTCTATTATTTTATTAAATATCAGTTCTGTTATTTTATTAAATAATAGAAATAATATTATCTATTAATGTATTAAAATAGAGTAAAGAATATCTAACATTTCATCTCCAGTAATTGAAGTCTTAAATGAAATTTTGTCTTTTTGCTTGTCAGATTACTTTCATTGTTTAAATACCCTTTGTGTAAACTCAGAAGAAAAATTTATTTATATTCTTTTTGTAAAGTACTCAGATATTGTAAAAATTAATTTTAGATAAGATCCTTTGTTGCAGCATCTATTTTTAACAGGTAATTGTCAAAAATTTAGGAATTAATTCTTAAATTAACTGCTACGGGTAATAAAATAAAGTGTTTTTGCGAATAGTCCATTTGAGTACGTAATCAGTATTCGTAGAAATTAATAATAATTTCACTCTGAGATAAAGTGAGTTCAGTATTTTTGAGCATGTTCAGATACCGAGCTACATATAACATTCTCCGGGCAAACACAGTATTCGTTGTGTAAAAACGTAAAGCTTGGGTAACAGGGATTACTATTTTACGAATGATAGTCAAACAATGCGCTACGGAAGTATGTCGTTTGAATTCAGAAGGAAACCTTATGTTACTTTGACCTAAAATTAAGAAACATTACTCAAAC
This sequence comes from Stegodyphus dumicola, assembly GCF_044657685.1. NCBI lineage: Eukaryota > Metazoa > Arthropoda > Arachnida > Araneae > Eresidae > Stegodyphus > Stegodyphus dumicola. The sequence continues at coordinate 33,927,839 of NC_140774.1, forward strand.
ATACTTTATTATTAAAATAAAATCTAGGAAGATTTTCTAGTTAGTTTGACATTGTTTCAGTTAGAAACAATTAATGAACTTGCGTTTTTGAAACGGTAATGATCAAACAGCATTTTGATTAGTTATATTTTCCAACAATAAAAAGAGTGTTTTGATTTTTCAGCAAGAACCTGGCGGAAACGGTGAAGAAATATGGAACGGGGTACAATACGTGAGGCCTGGAAATGGGTTTATACCGAATTTCACTCTGACTCAGAAGATAGATGTGAATGGTAAAAACGAACATCCACTCTATACATTCCTAAAGGTAAGTACACAGTTATATCTTCCTGATTTTCTTCAGGTAGAAATAAAATGAATTAACAAAAATTAATTTAAGAATCAAATTAGAATTATTTAAGCTCCTTAAATATTCGTAACTCAATAATTAATACAGAATTATTAATACTAACATCACTAACAGTTATCTGTCAAATTCTTAGCTTTCAGATCAGTGACTGTCAGCGGTAAGAAACTATACTCTGTTTACTATTGCCAAAGGCCAATATGACAATAATTTTAACATTTCGGTTGGAATTTTTTCAGGAGAGCAATTTTTTGATACACATAAACTGCTACAGCTACAGTATCTCAAAGTAAAAATCGGCCATTTACATTTCATGGAGCAGTTTTCTGCATAAGAAATAATTTAAATAAAATGTAAAATAGCCTTTATAAAACAATTTTCGAGCACATATTTAATTATCACAAATAAAATGGAAATTTAGTCGCTATCAATTAAAAAAAAATAAATGAATAAAGTGTGAAAACTCGTTTCAAGGTAAAAGTTGGACAGCTTGTAATTTTGTGATTTTTCTTATTTAAAATGCAAATATTTCAAAATTTTTCATGAACTGCCTCTTGTTGATATTCAAATATTCATTTAATTTGCTCTTTACTTGCAATTTTTCTTTTTGATTATTAAGTACGGGAAGGCAATCTGGACGAACATATCTTTGGTTATTCGCGAGCTTATAATAAAGCAAAGTTGTCCATAAAAGATATTGCAAAAATAATAAAACGAAGTCATTCAAGAGTACATGTCATAATAGAGCATTTTAAGATAAGACATACTATTGAAAATAAACTATATCCAGCAAACGAAAGATTTTTATTTGATTTAGAAAAACGTTGGAGAGGACGAGAAGTAAAGAAAAACCCAGAATTGTGACCTGTAAAGTGATCATGGTAGCAGGAAAGCATTTTGAGAAAAGAGCTAATTCAGAAACAATAAGAATTATTTTAAGAAAAAGTAATTTCATTGGATGAATTGCTAGGAAAAACCACTTCGTTGGTAAGATGAATCATTTGAAAGATTTAAATTAGCAAAAACTTCATAAAAATAAAGGCGTATCATTTTGAGGAACAATTTTAGTAAGAGACGAATGCAAATTTTATCTTTTGTTCGGATGGGCAAACGTATGTTTAGCCAGATGAAGAATATGAAGAAGGAAAATATAATACCTACATTTAAGTTCGGTGGTAGACTGGTAATGATATGGAATTGCTGGACTAGGTAACCTTCATATTGTTGATGGAATGTTGAATCAAAATAAATATTTAGAATTTATGAAATAGAATGCTTTAAAACTGGGTATAGACAATTTTTTTCCTTTTTATCAATCCTTAAATGTTAGACTGCAATTGATTTATAATTGCCCACATATTATAGATCTCAAGACATAAATGTAATTGAAAATTTACAGGGACAGAGGAAAAAAAATTTAAAAACGCGGCATATCCATTTCAAAAGACATTTAAAGAAGAATGGTCAAAATCATTTTTAATTATTCCTTGTCCTTTCAATGTCGAACAGATTAAAATCTGTTATAGCACTTAAAAACTTACCAATATAAACTGAATTTGATTTCAATAATTCAAATTAATTACAACAATAATTATATCCAGTTTGAGTTATTTTTCATTGTTCGTTTATTTTTAATTTTTTCAAACTTTGTGCAAAAAGGTTTTGCTTTACTGTTTTTGAATTTATATGTACTTTTACTCTGAGCCACTGTGCAAAAAGCTAAACATGCTGTTTACTGAACTTGAAAAATCTGTCGATTTGAAAATCCTATAGTAGCTGAAAATTAGAGCAGGTGGGTTAACTTCACCCTCACAATCTAAACCGGATAAAATGCATAAGATGTAGTCCTTGTGTTCTTTGGCGTAATTGGATGATTACATCCAATTTATTGCTGCTTTGACATAAACATTGTAATAAATTGATATTCTTAAATCATTCTTATACTACGCTCCGAATATGTAATCAATACCGTCCTTCATTGGAAGTGAAAATATTTTCTTTCTGATATTCGTTAAATAAGAAGTCATTATTTGGTGACTGATTTTCGAAGTATTTTTCAAAGTATCAACTAAAACTTGCTTTCGAATTGAAACATAGCCAAAAGAACGACCTTGGCCTAGCTTAGATTTTTGAATAAAACTATTGATATCATGACGATTAAACACCAGTTTCTCTTTTTCAATTAAACACTTTTGTTTCAAGGATGGGAAAGATGTCGTTCTCGAAATCGATAGATGTGTTTATTCAAAATGTACACCAAGTTAGGGTAGGTTTTTTTCCTAAATTTAATGTTTTCGTCAGTAAGGTTTTTTTTTTTTTTTTTCTTCTGTTTTTCGGATCTTAATCTCAAAACCTTAGAAACCACCTGAGATGCCAGCATGATGAATTCGAGTAAATTTCGTTTAACTTCATTGTCTTTGTAATAATGATCAATATCACAGTGAACCATTACTAAGACGACCACCCATGGTTCTAGAGGATTTTAATTTTTTTAGAGATGGCTAGTTTAGAGAAGAAATGTTTATTTATGTTCTCGGAAATAATGGTTACTTTCAAAGGCCCTTTTCTTTGGAATTTTTCACCAATAGAAGGTGTACTATACATTAATACGGATGCTGTCCAACAGAAATTAAATTTCAAGCCTTAATGTTTGGAAATGCTATCAAGTATGTTTTATTTTTTGTTTAATGTTTCTCGCTTTGCTCTTGGCTCTCTCTGTATCAAAATTAGAAAGCAAATGCAGACAGGCTCATCTACTTTGCTTTAATTCAAATAATCTATCCCTATCCCTATATGGGGGGGGGGAATACATCCCAATTTTTGTAACTTCCGAAAAAATATATCCCAGTTTTCTAAAAAAAAAATATTCGAACTTTTTAAAAGAACTAGCTACATAGAAATTTTAACGTTTTTCCATATACACAAACAATCTTTCTTCCGAAACTCTTTCACGAAGCCAATAGATCTTGTTGATACTGTAATTTGTCATCATCGTCTAGAATTTTTGTCCCTGTTCATTTCTTTTCGAAACGTTTAAGTTATATCGTTTCGATTTTAAGTTGCTTAATTTTGCCTATTAATGCATTTCGAAGAGGAAGTAATAAAATCTACAGAACAGCTCATTGAGTCAATTTGGATCACCGATTCCTTTAGCTTTAGTTTCTGATAGAAGAATTTTATAAAAATCCTCAGATTTACTGAAACGTGATTCTAATGATAAGGACTGGGAACTGGCTGGTGTTTATCCAAACGACTATCCAGAAACTCTATCAGCAAAGGTTGAATAACAAACGTCGTTTATCAGTTAATTGATAGAACTTAAACAAGATTTTTGAAGATTTAAACATGATTATATTATTTAAGATAAACATTGTACTAATTTAAGCAGGATTATACAATCAGTTAATTAAGATATAGTATAATCTTTGACTGTACTATCGTTTGACTCATTCAAGTTAACTTGATATAAGCAAACAGTTTATTTATCTTATTGTTTAATTTCAAATAATATGTCTTCAAGATAGTGCTTAATCGTATTACCAGGACAATATAGCAATTAATACAAAAGCAATAAAAAAATCTAGAAATAGTATATTGAAATCTTTAAATATCACAAACTTCTAAAAAAGATTAAAAATTCTAAAATTCGATTTTTGCGCTTTTTTTAAGTTTCGATTCTTCCGAAACTTAAAAAATCTTCAAACTCTTTGAATTGAAGAAGGATTTTTTGATTGATTGATTAAAGTATAAAAAAAGCGTTCTTGAAAAACAGAGCCAATTATTTAGTGTTCCATTCATTGCATATGTCTAGTTATACTCTTATTTAAAACGGTTTTAGAAAAATATAAAATATTTGAATTGTTACTCAAATGTTTTTGTCAAATTACTTTGAAAAAATGAATCCCAAGATTCGAGAATCAAAATTATGTATTTTATTTACAAAATGTCATTTGTAATGAATAAAATGTAATTTTAAAAACTATATTATTAAATTTCTTTTTCATTATACCAGATTTGAAATTTTGCTTTAGTTAACAACATTTTACTATTTTTTGTCTTTTTAATTTTTATGAGGGATTTAAAAAATCTGGAAGTCTTTTAAAATTTGTCGCTTTTCTAAAAAAAATCTTTTTTTGTTGCTTTCGCTAGTAAAATCTTTTTTGATTGGAACAGAAATCTCGTTTGACTTACATCAATTTTCTGTCGTTTCTATAAACTAGTGAATGACACGGGAGCGTAAAAATTTTACAAGGCGAGCCAAAACTTAATTTCACATACATTGTTGTCAACATTTTGTCTTAACGTCCTTCATCCTGTGAAGTCTTCTGACACCGGTTGGCGTGACTTCGTCCTTGTTAGTGAAGGCCATCGTAACATATGTAGAATGTAGAATGAGAAGTAGTTTCGTAATGACTTTCTAAAAGGTACTGAGATGGTCTGGGTTTGGTAGATTCTCTTTCGCTGAGCTGCGAAAAGCGCTTTCAAAGCGGACTTAGGTCTTCTATCTCTCTACGCAGACGCTTCACGCGCTATCTTTTAGAGCGGACTTAGGTCCCTTAGTATAATCTAATCTGATTTTATTTCCACAAGTATTTATTCAACAATCTATGGTATGTTAGCAGCTATTTAATCAAAACAATTGAATGATTTAATTTTCAAAAATAACATTATTAATTTCAATGGATTTGAAGGAAATTCAGGGTTTAATTTTATCTTTTTGCTGCTCCTCCTTTTTTATTCTTTCGTTTAGACCAGGGGATTTTTTCTATCTCGTAGAGCCCTTAGTAAGACTGTATAGTGTTACCCCCAACTTCTTCTTTTAGAACTCTGACTCCAGTCCTCATGCCCTTAGGGTATTCCTGGAATGTATCTTACTCTTCTGTTATTTTAATACCACAAAATTTATAGACCCCAATGAATAAAGTCAGAAAAATATAATTAAACAACAACTGATCATTATATCACTTTTCTAAAATGAATACAGTGTTAACTCGTATTTTAAACTAAAATATATAATTATTAAAGCACTGTAATTATTTTGAATATCATTCTTTCTAAAACGGAAATGGAAAAATGAGTAAACTGAATTTATTGACTATTGATGAAATCTAAGCCTGTACTGAAATTCTAAGCGTTCTTGAAATAGTGTTGTACTATAGTAAAATGTTAAACCTACAGTTATGTTTAACACTTTGCACTCAAAAGGTGACTCTCGGTCACTATTTGATTTGATGAAGTGATTCTCGATTACCAATCGGTTTGGCGCGATAATTTGAGCACTAACGATTTTAATTTTGGTTTGGTTTGGCAATATCCCTTCACGAATCTATTCAACCATACATGCGTATAAAATAACTGTCAATCTTTAATCTTAAATACGTTTTTCAGATTTATTGTTATATATGCCTCTTTGAAGTTAATTCTAACTCAAAGTTCTGGCAATAGGAATATTATTTTTAAAGTTATAGAGCCCAATATACATGGAGTACAGTGAAGGAATCTGTTCAAGTGAAGATAATTTCTTTTTCAGCAACGAAAAATCGAACATAAGTCTATGCGTAGACTACTTGGCGGTAAGAAGATTAAATTAGTGATGAAGATAGCTATGAAGTAAGAGGTGTAAGAAGGAGAAACCTCAGGGTAATAGATAATGAATGTGAAAGCAAAAGTGATTCCACTGAAAATTCAAAATGGAATAACGTGCACAGAATCCAAAGAAATACCTCAAATAATACCGTTTGTATCCAGTGAAAGAGCTGCAAGTATCTTCAGACATAAAAGAACCATTAGATTTCTTTAAATTATAAGTGAAGTCGTTTTAAGTTGGTGGTAAGAAATTCACCAAATGTGCGAAAAAATGTCTCGAGTTGCTGGTTCGCCTGAGCGAAAAGGGGCCTCGGGTGCAAAAGTCTCGATCTCAAAAGTTTCTATACACTGGTACGTTCATCAACATATATAGGAAAAAAAATAATCTATTTTTTATTCTGATTCACTGTTGATTCAAAAGTCATCAGATATGTCCTTCTTTCTCCAAGAAATTGTATTTGTTTGAGAAAAGAATTCTGTAAATTTTTCGAGTATATTCTTCTTCAAACATGCATTGAGCGGTATCAGATTTTCAACTATTTTATAGTTTCTGATCGCTTTCAGCGATACGATAATTTATTCTGTAGAACACAGATGATGAAAAACACCATCACATGTATTAGCTGATAATAGGTAAGATTAGAACCTTTACACATTCACTGAAAATGCTTACTAATTTTTGTTTGTTGCTGGATGTTTTGTTTCTAAGCGATGCAACAGAAACGAAGGTTTCGTACATCCATTTAATAAAACTTTCCTTCGTATTACACAAAAAATATTAAAGCTTTGTTAATAAAAATACACTAAACATCGACTAGAATATTTTCTTTGCTTCTAAGTAGAACCTCTGTTTGGTTTTCCGACTACTTGTCCTCCTATCTCTTACCAGAGTTAATAGCTTCATCCCGGCCCTCAGCTGTTCTTTGGAATACTTCGCACAAGTGCTGAACCAAAGCTGTTTGTTTTGCGCGAAAATCTACTTGACCACTTTTCGATTTTTATTCAAACAAACCTTACGTTTGCCAGTTATAGGTAAAGGTAAAGGTAAAAGTATGGGGGACACCAGCGATGTACCATAGGTCAACTGGTAATGCCTTTCCATACTAACTCTTTGAGAGAAAAAAAAAGGGGGGGGGTAATTGCAAGTTTTATAAGAATTTGCATAGACTGAAGCTTTTCAAAAGGTCTAAGGTTTGCCTATTATGGTACATCGTGCAATTCCTCAGTACGCCCCGCATCCAGTATTTATTAAAAATAATGGTGTAGGGCATAAGTAGATTGCAAAATAGTAGGAACACAATTTGAGATTCACAAGATAAACTGAACATCTGATTTGGTGCAACAAAAATAGGAGATAAACATAATAAATAAACATAATGAGATAATTATAATTAGCACTCGCAACACAATGTTAAATGAATTGTTATAATAATGCTAAAGACGTTTGCCAGTTATAAAAGAACAAAGACTAATCTAAAAAAACTGCAATCTCAAGCAATTTGGATCTTTTAATGATTCACTTAACGTTAAAAATATCGGGCGCCGATCGTTTTATAGGACTCGCTATGACGAATGGGTTGGGTGAGTAAGGAATCGAGCAATACAAAAATGGCATGAACAGGGCTAGTTACAACTAATTACATTGCTTTCTTGCATATTTTAGTTGATGAAGGTTACTCTGAAATTAGTCCCAATCACTTTTCCGTTTACTCAACAATAAATTTATACTTTATGAATATCTATTTTTTTAAATCGGTATTCATTATAATGCTTTCTGTTTTCCGCCATTACTGTTAATTTTTCGGCATCTGTCACGTACCCTCCCCCCATCTAAGCCGTCTCGTACACCCAGGGGTACACGTCCAACAAGTTGGGAACTGTTGGTCTATTCAAAAATATGGATTTTAAATATCCAGATTGATGGCCAAGTAGCACATGACGTAGCAAAGACGTTGCAAACTGGTCCGAGAGGTTGTAAAGTGGTCGTGGTAACGTCTTTGTACTTCATGTCTTCTTTTGGGTCAAATGAATAAAATCTCCGAATAATAATCGGTATTCAATGCTTCTTAAATTATTTTTATACCAACCAAATACCTTCAAAAATTAATCGAGCCCACTAATGGCCAAGTGAATAAGATGGCTGAATACTGGTAGTTCGATCCGAGTTCAAATTCATAGTTTTTATCCCATCTGTGATATGAATGTGAACCAATTTCCTTTAAGAATTCCTGTACGAAACCATTCCTTCTCTTAGGTAGATAACTCTTGCGTGCGTCGTCGTAATCGATTAAACGAAAGTAAACCGCGATATAACTGCACATTGTTTTGAAACGTAAGGCTTTAAAATAGATTTAAATCTAGTGAGAACTTAATTTCGAACCGCAATGGGAAATACTCAGGTAAGATTGTAACTTTATTATGGATCTGAAGAACCCACAATAAAATTATATTTTTATAGATTTTTAACGTATTATTTTAATTATTCATAAAAATAATTAATTTTATTTTGAAATAGAACAGGTTTAGTCTTTTTACTGAATAAGAGGCAATGATAAATATGTTAATCCAGATGCATTAAAAAGTCATTGGAATCATGTTTCAGTCCCTTGAACGAGTACCACAAAAACTGAAGAATGAAACCGGAATACAAAATTGTAAAACAGTGTAGACTTCAATGCGTTATCAACGCAGTTCTTTATTTTCTCTCTTCCAAACAAAGCGCGTTGCAAACAATGTTGGGAAATACAGCGGAAGTGAAAAAACATCTGCATTTTTTGTCCGCATTTGTATTTGATGTATGATGTTTTGAAAAACACGTTCAATGACCTTTAACTTAACGAACTGAAATGGGAATTTAGGTCTTAAAGGCTGCAAGGTTCATTCTCTTATTAAATGAGAAAAGAAAATTATTTAAAAAAAGGAAGTTTGCTATTGTATAAAAAATGCATTCAACTGATTTAAATTCTGCACTGCTCTAAGAGTAATCCTAAAAAATAAGTAGTTATATTTAAATATTGTTTGGGGTTATAAAAATAATATTCAAAATACTCTGTGGTAAAAATATTTCAATTAATTTTCATAATATTAGCATTATTATTTATAATGATATATTTTCAATATTTAGAAAACGAAATGACCAAACAATGAGACTTCGAATTTTTAACACATGGCCGCATGACACAAAAAATATGAATTAGAATGTACTTATGTATTTCTATATTTGCTATCTTACTCTGCTTTCTAGCTAACTATTATTTATATATTAGGCGTTATATTTCTATATTTGCTATTTTACTCTGCTTTCTAGCTAACTATTGACCGAACATTTAAGATCTCTGAACACTAGCAATTCCACCCGCCTTCGAATCCCTGCGAACTGATTTGGCTGTATAGACATTTTCCTTGGTTTTCCCTACATGTAGCATTAATACGAGCCAGTTTGTTTAATAAAGTCCTGCATGAAAACATCATTTTTCTTAAGCAGCTTTTGTATGCTTTGCCATAATCAATTAAACATGTGGATATCATATTGCCGCAGTTTAATAAAACTCGAAAATGAATTAAGTCATATATTCTACGAATACCTTTTGGTCACATTTGGCGAGAAATTCAAAAATAAAATAAATGAAGCTTCGAAAGCAGAACATAAATAGAAATGCTGTGAAGAAATTGGATTCGTATTCATAAAGAAAATTGTACTACACCATTAAAACTTATAATGTAAGATTTCGCTCAAAATTGCAGCCACCGTTTTGGCATAGTGGTAGGAAAGCCGGCTGCCATAGCCTCGGTTCCTGACTCTAATCCCAGAAGAAAACATGGTTGTAAGTTTATAGTGTTTTTGTAGCATGGCCGCATTAAAGTAGTGTTAAGCCGAAAACCCTCTCGAGAGGTTTATGGAAGGGAAGAGTAGTGGGAGACTCTTGAATCCCCACGGAGATTCTTCTTCAAAACTGAAACAGAGATGGGCAAATTCGTGTTATCGTCTATAAGGTGTCTAAAGCCTAAGTGACAACCCTTGCCTCTTGACCACGATAATATTCATGGACTTGACCTGATGTTACTTGATGATGGCCTTGTTACTTAACCTGATGTCGGAGAAGAAGGGATAAATGACAAGAGTAAAAACTGCCTTCAGAAATTTCCTTAACATGTGCAAAAGATCTAAATTAACTGTGTAAAGTAACCAAGTAAAAAAATATCAGAAATTATCTTAAACATCTAAATATCTTTATAAAGGACGATAAAGCTATATAAGATATACGACATAATTGTCGCTGTACATAACCATACAGGATTTAAATTTATTCTTTTTTCACCCTCTCGGCAACACTCAGAACTGGGATATATTTTCAGCAAGCAAGTACATTAAACTACTGAGAAACTGAGTAATAAACAAATAGTACCTCTACATCTTTTGTTATATTACAGTTAATTAACTGAAATCCATTTTTGATATTACGATAAGTTTATTTCTAGTCTTCATGGCTGATTACGAATTAAAAATTTTCCTCGGTGGAATTCTTTTAACACCATACATTCATCTTTCGGTTTTTCCAAACACAAGTGGTTGAAGGCCCAAATTTCACAGCTGCAATTAAAAGAAGCGAGAACAATGGATTCCCCTTTCTTTCCCTTTAGAGCTTTCAAATGTGGATGAAAGAGTTGTGAAAGTTGTTCTTGGACTGGCCGCACATTGTGAGAAGTTTAAATAATGCAGTAAAATTTCCGCAAGCAATTTAAATAGCGCTTTAAAAACCCATTTGATGGTTTGAGATTAAGGTTGCTTTGGTCAGTTCACACAAAACAAAAACCTTGAATGGGTGAAATGAAAAGCCAACTGGAAGTTTTACTATGAAGCAAATTAGCTACTTCAGGACAATTGGAGAGAAACCTTGATGTAAATATTTCAAAGAATCTAGTAATACCATTGTTAAAACTCCGTACATATTCAGGTTCAACACTTTTGCTTCGAATTCGCTTATTGTTAATTGTCTAAATTCAAAAACAGTACGTAAATCAGAGGAAGAGTTCACGTAAAGTACATAAAGCAGAGGGAAAATGTAACGGGATATTTACTTAATATTATTCGTTGGAATTCAGAACTGGCTTTTATTGAAAAATTTTTATTCTATAATTAACATCAGGTGATGTAAAAAATTCCTGGGGTTATCGTAGCTGAACAGCTTTTCCTCTTCCGCGTGGTTTTCCCCATGTATAATGTGTATACGAGCCAGGGCCTTAGAAAATCCTCCACGAAGGCAACCCTCCCCTTAGTCAGATAGCCCTCGGAAGCTTTGCCGTGATCGCATAAACCAAAACCAAACCCTACTCCTCCTTCCTTGGAACTACGAACCAGTTTCCTGTGAAAAATCCTCCACGAAGGTATGCAGAACACTGGTGTGTTTTGCCTTAATTAGTTCAAGAGGGGGAAAAGTTATGTTGATAATTTGACAGTGCTTCAGCCAAGAAAACATCATCTGTGATTTTTAAAAGAAAATTAATTTTTAAGAGCATTGTTGCAATTGCGCAGAATGTAAAGTTTTCAAAACATGGTGACATAATTTTTTAATGATCGATTTTTTTAATCAGTGTAATTCGCTTTACGATAATAGAAATCTTCCTAAGATCTGGTCTTTTTTGTTCCATATTGCTTCCCGGATATTGCACCAGGAAGGAATGTTTGCAGACAGGTGGAAATAAAAAGGAAATTTATTAATCTTTTTTCGACAACAACCACAATATATAAAATCTTATTCTTTCGGAGAGAAATAAAATGTATTTGGAAATTCCTGGCTTTCCATTCGACTTTCTATCTGTTGTTTATTCATTTAATTTGAATTCTAATTTAAATTAAATACTACATAGAATTAGTAATAATATTTAATTAAAGTTAAATGCTACTTAATTTATTCCTTTTTTAGGGGGGGGGGCAAACGAACTTCAGAAGTAGAAGCGAAAAAAAAAAGTGTTCGCATTTCCTGCATACAAAAGTAAGAAAATTTACGTGTGCTTTACGAAAACCAAAATATTTTTTTAACAAAAATGAAGAGATTGAACAAGCGATGTAAGAAATTTCAAGAATGTGGTCATGTATATGTATGTATTTAACGTAGTAGAGTGAATTGAGATTCTTAACATGATATTCTAAATCATCCTTCTAAACTGCCGCAATTATTTCCCCATGCAACTATTCTGCCTTTGTCAGAAAAATAAATTAGGCTTTATTTCATCTCTTTATAGATGAAACTGAAATGGGACATGTTGCAACAGGAAAGAACATTTTAATAAATTGGGTCCTCAGACAAACATCTCTGAAACTTGAAAAAATAAGTTATTGCAAATACATGTTCATCGTAGTAATTAAAAATGCTCAGCTATTTCCAAAATTATGGAACTTTATAATACTAGTTTTTTAAAAGAAGAATTAACTCTAACCGGCATTTATCAAACTTCTTACAAGAGCCACTTTTACAAATTAGAATGTTCTCTTGACCACTTTACCCTTGTCCCCTTATAAAGCAATTTTTTGCTACTATGAATATACTTAGTTATCTAAAGTATAATTAACATTAATTAATATAATTAAATAATTTAATTCATATAATTAGTTAATATTCATTAAATGTTATATTGTTAAGTAATTACGGTAACAGGAGGAAATTTATATTTATTTTTAATACCTCAAGGCTATTAGAGTTTATATAATACTTATCTTATAAATTAAAATTTTAAATAAATGTTAGCACTCACGTCAAGACGACGGATGGGACTACCGATTCTTGTACAGCTGTTCTAACCTTGGATATATGCTATAAGCTTACGTCCGAAATCGGCACATTTCCTCCCGTTGATTGGCCCACCAGCAGTCGAGCGGTAAAATCGCTGAACACTTGTAGTTCGGTCCGAGGTTCGAATCCCGCGAACGGGCTGGCTGTATGGGCGTTTTCGTGGTTTTCCCCATTCGTAACCTTCATACGAGCCAGTTTCCCTCAGAAAGTCCTCCACGATGGCATCCTTCCTCTTGGGCAGACAGCCCTCGAGTGATTTTCCATAATCAAGTAAACCAAATCAAACCCTTATCGCCGCTACCGCAGCAACACAAACGACTTGACTCCAATACAAATCGCTTTAAATACCTCTTAAAATTGGCATGCCCAGTTGAAAATTCACTTTGTCAAAAATTGTCCATTGCGCTTTTGGTGAGGCCAGATATTCTGTACGAAATACAGGCAGCGTTATTTTTTATATATGCGCTTCCTGTGAGAAACAGGAACAGGGAGATTGAAATCATTGTGAAGTTTCGTGGTTAATTTTGCTAGAATATAGCCCTCGAGTGCGTTGCCAATATCAAATGAACCAAAGCTCCAGTTGATTTCGGTACTTTGTGTTTATTTGAGGTACCGATGAAAACCGTTACTCAATAAATACGTAAAAGCGAACTGATTTATTATTTTTAAAGCCCCATTATACAGTTCATTGTATTCCATATTCATCAGTAAAGAGGTCCAGAAATTAATCATATTTTTTGCTTGAAGTTTCATGTTAAGTTCAGTGTCATTCAAGTGTTCAATTAACTGCTCTCTTTCATTCAATTATATTTAATTATTATTTTCAGTGGTTTAGTTTATTATGGCAAAGCACGCTATCTGCATAAGGGAAGGGATGCCTTCATGGAGGACTTTCAAAGGAAAACTGGCTCGTATGCACGTTTCACATGGGGAAAACATGAAAATGCCCATGCGACTAGCTCGTTTGCTTGGATTCGAAACTAAATCGGAATTACCAGCGTTCAACGATTTTGTAGCTCCGCCGCTGGTGGGTCTTAATATTTTCAGTATCGCATTGGAAAGGATCACGAACCCATGAAAATTAGTTATTTTTACCACTTGAAAAGTAAACTTCAAATTGTGACCTCTTTCGAGATGCGAACATATGTCTTTACATAGTTCGTTCCCAAGAATGATATCATTTTCTATTTAAAAAGATTCTGAAGTAAAAAAATCTGTGAAAAATATCTCTGTTCTACATAACAAATCTACAAACCACGTTTTTCTGTCAAACCCCTTTATTTTTTCATGTGCATTGAAAACAGTCAAATAATTACCTTTATATACAGAGAGATTTAGTTCATTTAGCTGATGATATGCCAATATAGTTAACATGTCATTAGCAAGAATAGAAATAAAATCTTCGTTCATTTTGTTTACAAATAAAGGACTTTTTTTAAATCTAAGAGGACCAAATGCTAACGTTCTAGGACCACAGATTGAGAAAGACTTAATTAAACCATCTGCTAAATTTATCCAGAATGAAACACCTTAATTTCAAATCTTTTAGATTAAGATCTTAAGTTGTGTGGAATTTGACTATAATATATTCATGTGATTTATTCTCAAAAAAAGTGAAAAGTTGTTTTAGAGAACTACAAATCTAACATTTAGTTCTAATTTGCTTCTTAAAAATACACTAACACATATTTCAGTCCTTTTCTCTCATTTCAAGATTCATTTAAAGAAAATATTAGATACATTTATAATCGTTTGATATGGGTTCAAATTCAGACGAACTGCCTGGTTGCATGGGCGTTTTCGTGGCTTTCTCCGTGTGTAACAATTTTCCTCAAAAATTCTCCATGAAGTCATCTCTTCCTTGACTCAGAGACCTCGTGTGCTTTGCCGCAGTCGGATAAATCCTAAACCAAACCTTTTCACTCATATGTATTATACATGCACCCATAAAACATGTGTTTATTATATAAATATGCATAAATTTTATTCACGAATAGCAATTCTCTTTCATTATGGCTTTGTTATGACAACTCAAAAAAGAGATCTAGTACAATAACTCATGCAGCAGCAATGTCTTACGTGCAGCATGGATCCTGCACGCAAGACATTCGTGTACTTCATACCATAGCAATGAAAATTTCAATTATTATCCAGCACTTATTTAATTTAAAATTTCCTCCATTGTGTATTATTGATTTTGAGCTTGGTTTCACAATTGTGCTGTCAAAAAAACTCACCAGTAGCCATTTATCATTGACTGATAATACTTAGTCTTTGATTTTGTTTCTAGTTATTGGAAGGCTAACTGTATGGAGCATCCGCGGTTTATATAGCGCGTAATATAATTTCAAGCATGTTTCTCATAGAAATGCGTCTTTACTAACATGCAGTTCTTTGCCGTAATAAGCGGATCAACCCAGCTTTGTGTAATGTTGCATAGCTTACCCATATCGTGGTACATGAAGGGTAGGCCATGCAACAGACGTGTTTTTTACTACGAACAACTGTTATTAAAAAAGGAAAACTCAAACTAAATTAATTCTTCCTAACAAAACCACTACCACATTAATGCAAAACTATAGCTGTAACACAGAATTTACAATAATTGCGTAATTTAGAATTAAAGCCAGCATGATGTGCTAAAGGATGTTCACAGAATTTTGTTTAGAGGACAAGACCAAAATAATAAAAGTTTCTCAGATAATAACATTCAGTTTTGAGTAAAAAAGTATAGTATCGCACATATATATATATATATATATAGGGTGTCCAGGAAAGAAGTAGCGAAAAGGAAAAACGCATACATCTGAAATCAATGTTTATTGCATTGTGGTTTCAATAGCTGGAAAAAAATAATCCAAGAAGTTTTAGTACACCTGAATGTGAGCGTCATTTGTAGCTCGAGCTATGTCTAGGTGACAGTCTGTCACTCTTTCAAGCAGAACTTCAGAAATATTGACACGCATAGTAATTTCTCCAAGCGTGACTAAAACAGTTTCAATAGGTGTACAACGAAACAGTTTCAACGAACATATGTATAATTTTCTTAAATTTCCGAAGAAACATTTACTTGAAATTTTCAAGTGGAAATTTCGAAATATTGTCTGCAAGCATGCGTTTTTGCAAAAGTAAATTATATTAAATACTGACAATAACCTATAAGAAATATGGCTTGCCAGGTGGAACCGATCCCAAAGTTTTTCATTTGTTGATATTTATATAATTGCATTAGCATTATTCTAATTCAACTGTTCAATTGTATTTAGGAACATCTGTTAATGCGGTTTATGTCTGCTGCTTTCGTTTGCGTTCTTGTGCTTTATCCCACAGAATTTCAACTTTTATGATTCCATCACTTCGTGTTTTATTCCCGAAGGCTATGGAAATTATCGTGGTTGTGATCGTCAGATTTAAAGTTAATCAAATGACGTTTGAATTATTCCTAACTTTCTGCACTAATAAAGCACACCAGCGGTCATGCAGCAATCCTATCTTTTTCGCCAGGATTTTATGGAAGTTTCCATTACTTTTCCCATCTGTAACGTGAATACGAGCCATTTTCCACAAAGGGTTCCGCGAAGGTATACTTAGGCAGACAGCTTTCCTGTGCTTTGTTATGATCCCAGTAATCCAATCTAATAATACTTAAGGATTGAATAATTATCATTTGAAATACATTACCCATGAGTAAGGAATATAAAGATATTTTGAACGATATAAGAATGTAATAAAGTTATTTTGCTCTAGGCTCACTAGTGGCCGAATTTGCTGAAACTGAGAAAGGCGAGTTTGCCTCAGATTTTATTTCGGGTAATTGAGCGGGTGGATCTATATGGAGTTTCTTTGTTTTCCCCATGCGTGATGTAAAAATTTGTCAGTTTCTCAGTACGTAAAGCTTTCTATGAGGGCTTCCTTTCTTTTAGTCAGGTACACCAAGGTTGACTTCCTGCTGACCTCTAGTCTTCACTGACTCCAGGTCTGCTAAAAAGCAATTTCTTCCTTGTGTCTTCGCTGTGAGTGACATCAGCGTTGGAGAGAGCTTAATCTTACCTGCTGATCTTGAGGTATCCTTAGCATGATTTTCTTGGATGACAAGCTAATCCAATCCAATCATAATATGCGTTCACTGTTAAAAAAACAATTCTGTACTATTACTAAAAAGTTCATGGAAACTGGGATGTTACTATTTTTTAAGAAACAGTTACATGTAAATTCTGAGTAACGGTACAAGAACCCTGCGTCTAAAGCTTACAGATGTATTGCTTGTAAGCTTACAGGAAGTATTTTTGTAAGCAGAACATATATTTCACGTGCAAAATTCCAAAGCATGTAAATATAAAGGTTGCAGATATTTTCCTTGTAATGTTACTGCAAGTCATTACGTAAATAGAACACATATTTCGTATGAGAAAAATAAAAGGGTATATCTTTAAAATTTATACTTGTTTTTCTTGTGAAATTGCAGCACATAATTCTGTAAGTAGAACGTATTTTACTTATGCGAATTACAAAAGGATGTTTCTGTAAATAAAGTTTTTCAAGTAAATTTATATGCAGTAAAATCCCTTGCAACCGCCATCCAATTAACTGGCAATATCAAAATAACGGCACCTTTGAAAGTCTAAACTTAAATTCAAAATTTAGGAGAAAAATATATATCTGAAGATTTAAATGAAATCTAAATGAATATATATGAATAAAATTAAAACGTTTGTGTCCTAAAATTCAGAGGAATTTTTAAAATTTTTATCATAAACTCTGATGCTACAAGAATTAAACTGTTAGTTTCTAATTTTTTTTCCATTTTTCTGTCTGCTTCTTAAATCCAACTTCTTCTACGGAAGAGAATAAAATGAATTACGCATATTTATGTCTTCCCAATCTATATTTTCAATTAGCACGGAGATACCTTCTCGTGCTAGCTCGTAAATCAACTGCAATATAATCATAGGAATTATGGGAAAAAATCTACTGCGACATATAGTTACTTGCTATAGATGATATTTTATGTAGTGTCCTGGCTCAAGAATATATAAATCTATATTATAACACGGTTGGTCGGTACAATGTGTCATCCATAGGGTGTTTCAAGCATGGAGCAGTGAGGAGGAAAAGTAATTGAAATGAAGTTGAGCAAGGATTAAATTTAAATTGAGGTCCGAACCTGCAGTCTCTGGTGTTAGGTGAAAACGCTTCACTACACGCATTATCGCTACGCTGTTGTGACTTCATGTTATAACCAGGTTAAAAATTTAGAGTAAAAAAGTAGATTAATTTGCATAGGGCATTTGAATAGGACGTTGCAGGGTTGGGGAAGTGAGGGGAAAGCAGAGGTAGCGGTGGGCGCGTTCAAAGAGGACCCAATAAATACTTGCCATCTAGGAATAAGGATGTTGCGGGACACGCTTCAAGGTGTCAGCCGGAAACCTTAGTATGACTCGTCACATTCTGTATTTAGGTTGTACCTTTTGCACAGAAAATAAACTTTTGAGTGTTTTTGTTATTTACTATAAAAAAAATTATGCCTCTTGAACTCATTATTTAATTTACACCGCCATCTGGGCGTCGAAAGGGTACTTCAGCTAGTTTTTAAATAGATTGTGACGGATTTCGAGAAATTGTTTGTAAAACATCTAATAATTGACATTCTGGGATGGCAGCGGTAATTTTTCAAACTGAAAAAACAAATTCCACTGACTTTGCAACATTTATTCTTTGTTTCATTTTCTTTTCATTGTTAAGATCATCCACATCATTGTCACAAAGTTGTAGGCTCCCTTTGCATGTGCTCTAGTCGGCATTGTCGTATTCCAATGACTTCTAAACTTTCTATTGTTCGAAAGATGTCCTTCACCTTTTGAAGCGAAAATTTGTGTTTCCAATCTCCGTTCTGAGAATTTAGTTTCCGCAGTGGCATTGATATGTCGTTTTCCTTAGACTTCCGTGAAAGTAGCAGTTCTTTTCGAGACATCTATTGGCTTCGTTTCAACCTTACTTCTTGTAGGTTGAAGTTCATTTTACTGTGTTGCTTCATTAATAACGTAAAGTAAATGCTTAAAGAATTGGAATAAACCAAATATTATGCACATTCTCACACCGAACACGCAATATTCTGGCACGCTGTTCTGTAACGTAAATACGGGCTAGTTTTCCTTCACTCTCTACGAAGTCATACCTCGTATGCTTCGTCGTATTTAAATAATCTAATTTAACATGTTTGATCATATAAAAGAGCAGAAAATTTTAAAATGATATTTCCGTTAAATTGAATAACAAATTTCAATTTTTTCTTATATCCTTGATGCTTAAAGGTATTCTTACGGACTTTTTGGTTTTTCTTACGATTTTTTTTTATCCTTGATGCTTAAAGTAGTAGACTAGTTATAGTTTTTAGTCAAAACCTGGGCAGTGATTAAGTGTTTGAAGCTATACATAGTTAAATATCTATAAATAGTTATAAATACATATCTATTTAGATTATTTTTTAACCGCACCAAAACAAGCAGGTAGAGTCAGAAGCAGGTGGCGGTGTAAATTAAAGGTCAGAAGCATAGTCCTCCTCTTCCTGAAACTAATTCTTGAAAGTAGTCTCTATAACTAATTTCCCTGTAACTAATCCCTGAAGCTAACACCTGAAAATCCCCCCCCCCAGAGGTAATTTCCTCCTGACTAAGAATCCCTATCCTAGAAAGCCTTCACGAAAGCCTCTCTTCGCTTAGGCAGTTGCCGAAAGTGCATTCCTGTAATTAAATAATCCAGTCCAAATCAGTTTTTGACAGTACTATTGCCATTCAATCCAATCAGATGAACAAAGCACCTCGGTTTTATCGTAGATGATGACACCTGCGAATGTGGTGAGGTAGGTGACCCTGACCATCTCTTCTTTCCATGCACCCTCAGAGCGCAGTACCTAATGACCTAATGACAATTACTGACAAGGCCTAATGACAATTACTGACCCCAATGGTTCCAGACTACAGAGAGACTAAGACAAGATCAGCTAAAGTTCAAGACTGTAATAGAAGATTGCGTAATAATGTACACGGCAGAGCCCAGCAACAGGAGTGCAGATTTACAGTAACGACCATAATGGTCCACTTGAAAACCCTTAGGGATCAGTGTATACACACTGGCAGACATTTGCTGACTGTTCACATCGTATCTCAGTGACTATGGCCAACATTGACTCATAAAACCTTACAAATTAGAGACATCAGCTACCACACGCCTACCTACTCCTGACTGTCAACTGGTAATTACATTGTAATGTATCACCTTCATATGGAGGTGTGCGCTAGCATATGAGCTACAGCGCACACAGTACATAACTCTCAACTAATGTATACTCGTAGAGCTCCTACACTGTTCTGTCTGTACCCTATTGGTGGTAACCACTAATATTTCTCTACATATTGTTTGAATTTCTATATATATATTAATTGTACTAATATCATATGAATGTCTGTTATTAACTTTGTAACTCTATGTAAATCTGCGCAGTTGTATCTCTTAACCATAACAACAGTGTATTTCCATATTCAGTTGTAATTCCTTATTACTTGATTTATGCAGTATGATAACGGAATACTAGCAACTCTTCAAGGACACCGTAACCGTGACCGTGCCCATGTTGTAAACCCTACTTTTTTTTTTTTTTTTTTTTTTTATAGAACATTAAATTTGCCGTCTTCACAGAGTTGTGTTACCGTGGGATGGTACATTAATGTAATAATTTGTACATTAAATGGTTGAACTTATTTTTCGAAGTGTTTTAATAGTTTTAGGATTTACTGCTAGTTTTTTGAAACTATTGTAAATCTCTATATTAATTTAGTTTAGAGACTACTTAAGTACCTATGCATATTAGTACCTAAATACTATCCACAGTAGTTTTAGGAACTGCCTTCAGGAATTTAAGATATATTTCCTGAAAAAGAATATTATAATACGAAATAATAGCTGAATGTGAGAAATACACTGACTACCAATAAGTATTTGGACACCTATGCAAATGACGATATCTACAGTCCTAAGGTACGTCACGGACTCCGCCGGTTTATATCGTTTAGGAAACAGCATGGGCTTTAGTCGCATGCAAGATACCTCGCAGTTCGGAGCTCTCTGATTTCGAGAAAGGTATAATTATCGGGTATCCCAAATATGGCCGATCCTTAAGGGACATATCTAGCGATCTGAAGTACCCAAAATCGACAGTGGCCTATGTGATTAAGAAGTGGAAGGTGAGCGGTGATTGTCGGAATGTGACCCGAGTCAGCAGACCAACGAAACTGGAAGATAGAGACCGACGAGTGCTTTTCAGAGAAATTCGGAAGAACTGCACCCAACCTATAGCCCTCATCCGCGAGGAGTTTCAACAGGCATCCGGGAGTATTGTTTCAATGAATACCATCCGTAAGGAAGCACATCTGCTTGGTTTTCATGGTCGTGCTGCGCCCACCAGCGGCTGAGCGGTAAAGTCGCTGAACACTGGTAGTTCGGTCCGAGGTTCGAATCCCGCGAACGGGCTGGCTGCACGGGCGTTTTCGTGGTTTTCCCCATGTGTAACGTGTATACGAGCCAGTTTCCCTTAGAAAGTCCTCCACGAAGACATCCCTCCCCTTAGACAGATAGCCCTCGTGTGCTTTGCCATAACTCAACACACCACACCACACCACACCACCATGGTCGTGCTGCTGCCCATAAGCCTTTGATCGCAAAGTCCAACCGCGCTGCTCGGTTAATGTGGTGCAAAGCACATCGAAATTAGACCGTAGATCAGTGGAAACGGGTTCTTTGGAGTGACGAATCAAGGTTCACCCTTTACCGTTCGGATGGCAGGGTCTGGCGTCTACCTGGAAAACGTCTCCTGCCAGAATGCATTGTGCCAACAGTCAAATTCGGCGGAGGTGGAATTATGGTCTGGGGGAGTTTCATTCATGGTAAGCTCAACTCCGATGCCTACTGCACTATTTTGGATGACAATGTGCTTCCTACGTTGTGGCAGTTTTACTGGTTGGACCCCTGTTACTTTCAGGACGACAATGCCAGTTGTCATGTTTTGACGTTAACCAAGGCTTGGTATGGTGCCAATGGAGTTCATCGAAAGGACTGGCCTGCCCAGAGTCCAGACCTGAACCCTATCGAGAACGTCTGGGACGAGTTGCATCGCCGAATTCAGGGGTGCACTACCCGTGCAAAATCGGTGAAGGAACTTCTATGTCTTCTCCAAGCCGAGTGGAAGAAAATACCACTAGCTGTCATACAAAGACTTGTGGAAAGTATGCCCTGGAGGGTCCACGCTGTAATTACCTCTCGTGGAGGTTCTACCAACTATTGATTTTGAATAAAGTTAATTTTTCTTTTCTATCACAGGTGTCCAAATACTTATTGGTAGTCAGTGTATTATAAAAATGTAAATCCATATTTACATGACATATATTTGATTTTTAGGTGTGCATATATTTCTCTCTTCCTGCATATTATATATTGTTATTCTGTATGCTTTGCTTTTTACGATTTTTAGGTAGCAAATTATATAAGAATATTTGTTTTTCCAAGTATATTGTTTTGCAAATATGTATATAATTCATTGCTATTTGTTGTGTCTGTGGGTCTCGCAGCCTAATGTGCTAACCTACAGCCCAGATTTAATTCTCTCCTCATCCTCTGTTTTATAACAAGGCATATATGCAAGTCTGATCAGGTATTTGCGTTAAAAATTCAAAGCTCTTCTTTTCCATCTTCTGCACATATGATGTAAAACTGCGTTCAGTGTGAAATTCAGTGTTTTAAAATAATCTTGTCATACATATGACCGCTAGGCCACAATCAAGCTGGCCAAAATTTAATCTGGGTCATTTAGTATTATTTGTAATTTTAAAGAATCCAAATGTTTAAGAAAAAAAAAAAAAAATTATTTCAAATGAAGTTTCCAGACTAAAGAAATAGTGTAAATGACTATTTTCCCTTCCTTTCCCAGGGAAGACTGGCATTCAAAAATACAGCAGTTTTCCAAAATAGTCATTCAGTTTAGCGACATGCTGATTCGTCAGCATTTAAAAAAGGGAAAAAAAACCCGAGTTCTTCAGATTTTGTATTACTCCCGAACGGACGATTTACAGGCATGTACGTTTCGAGGGTATTTGGGCTAATGCCACTTTGGACTGAAAATATATAAAAACGGCATACCTTTAGAATTTCTGATAGACAGTCTCGCACGCTGGAGATAAAAATGTTTTATTCCCTATAGTGTTGCCACTGCCCGCTTTGAAATGGTTGAGTTTTTAATCAAAAATTCTTTAAATGTTTACAAAATATGAAACGGGCAATAAAACAAATTCCAAATCCGGGCTTCCAGGTGCCCATAATCGGGTGGAGGGCTACGTTATTCAAAATTTGTTGACTCTAGATACCGTTGTTTTTTCACAGTGCGAGAAACATACATACGTTCATGCAGATTCTTTATTATTTAGCTTCTTTAAATATAATATAGGGCTATAATGTTTGGTGGCAACATTTTGAAAAATGATTCAGACTTTTATAGTGATTTAATACAACATCGTCTTGAGACTGATAATCCTTATTGGCTAACGCCATTTAGACTAAAAAAAGGGGTGGGGGTTCCTAAATCAGAAAACTGAATTTCAATTCGCATTGTACATTTATTTTTAAAAATTTCAGTTTTATAGGATATCTTCAGACTTGGCAGCACGTATCTGCTTTCAGGAATTAAAATCTCGAAAGAAAATGTTCTTTTAACAGATGAATGTTTCAGCATACGGTTCATCGCTACATGCAAGCACATATTTGTTGCTTGGTAAACAAAAACAATGCCTGATCTCTGATTATTTCATCGCTCCAACTAGAAACGAAAAATAAATTGCTAAGGAAAATAATTTTAATGCTAGTGGATAAATTTATAATTTACGGTCATTTGGTTTTGATCTTGTGGAAAATAAAACAACAAATGTGCAAATTTCGAATGTCTAATTTTACGGTTCATTTATAATGTTTTTGTCCTTCCTATTTTTTATTTATCTTTTGTTGCAAAAGGCGTAGAAACATTTGACCGTGAGTTGACGCACTGTTATAAAGTAATTTTTCACATTAAAAAGATACACAAACCTTATTTCGTTGCTGCTGAGGTAATCTTTGCTCCAAATAAAGACGCTTATGTAACACTCCAGCAGAAACAAACACTGCATCACTTAGTAACTTATCCTTCAAGTCGGAAATTAGTTCGATAAATACTCAGCAACAATTTTCTCGAATTTTTGAAAGTTGCTCAACCAGTCTTTAATTTATAGGCACTGAATCGTGAAATAAGATTCGTGACTAGATTTTCATTATAAACGGCAACTAATGGTGAAAGATAATTTCAATTCAAAACACGCAAGAAACCTATTTAACATAAAACTAAATATCTAGTAAGCTCTGTTAAGGAAATGCGTTTTCATAATTAAATTCGTAATTCATGTGTTATGATGTTGCGATTACTTTTTTATTTGAGAGTTGTTGCCAGAATATTCGATCAAAATTTTGCGAAAAATTAAATTATTTTCTAAAAATCTTAAATTATAAAATCTAAAAATCTTAAATTATTAAAATTAATTTCTAAAAATCTTAAATTATTTTTCATAATTATGTGGGCTTAATAAAAAAACGATTGAAAATATTATAATTAAGTTGCTTTTAAATTTTAAGTTTAATATTTTGCTTTTTGTTTTCTATTTTTGCTTTAGTTTTCTCTAAAAATTATGCAAGTTACTTAATTTTGTACAGAAATTATTCGTGCAAGCACATACCCACACCGGGTTGAATTATCAGCGTTCGGTGGTCTTACCGTTCTGGTTGTTGGCAGATTTCTGTTTTCTGTTTCATGCTCGATTAATAAAATTTTCTGCCGTCTCTATGTTCACAAAAAGTACTTCCGTGAAAGTGATATTTTTTTTTTCATTATTATCATTATTAACATCAACTTCATTCCATGCTTTCATTAAATTCCGGAAATCGATTAGTCAATATAATTGCAGGCATGATGGGAGAATTTGTGGTGCCACTCTTCCAAAGTGTCTGCTTTTATGTGACAGAATATTATTGGTTTTTTAAAGTAATGATGATATTTTTTAAGTGCATGCTTTCTAAGAATTCCTTATAAAAATCAACTCGTCGAGAACATTGAGCTTAAGGGGTCTTTTGAGGTATCATTTCCAAATCGTAGCCTAATCGTTTCCTATAGTGTACTGAATGCTTTCAAAGTTGGAAAGTTTCATTTTTATTCTAATTATGTGTTTTTATATATTTTCGAAAATTTCTTGATCATTAGAATCATTATCTTAATCATTAGAAAGTTTTAAAAAAAGTAAAATCTTGCAAAGTAAGTTACTAATTTCCAAATTTAACCGAGAAAGCAGAAAAAACAGGATTTATAATTTAATATTATTGCAAGATATTTAAATATTATAAATTATCTATCTTCTGAACTGTTGGATTATTCGGAAAGTAATTTTTATCCTCCCCCCTCTGCTAAAAAATTGTTTTATGTATAAATATTTTACTGAGTTATGTATTGAACATTTTCATCTTTGTGGCAACAGCATGATTCCACGCTCGAAACAGCTCTGACCTTTGCATACTAAAAAAAAATAAAAAAACTGATACAAGTGTACAAGTGATTTTGGGCATCCTCATCTGAAGTACAGGGTTTTATTACCATTTAAAAAGTTTTGTAAAGACTGTAACAAGTAATACTCCGAGGATAACAAATCTGATAAATTTGGTAGGTGTGGTAGTGTATTTCATCCAATCCTGTAACAGTTTTTGACGAGTTACCAAACTTGTGTGAAATCTGGCATTATCATGGGAAAACACCACATTTTTCTGTTGACCAATTATTTATTACCTTGTGAGGATTTATTTATTTATTTTGACTAATTAATTTAAGTTAATTTTTAGTTAAACCACTTTCCTTTCATCCTTCTTTTCCCCCACTCTTCCCATGCCAAAATGTAAATTAGGTAGCGCTCGTTTAATCAGATAGAAGAAGAAAGAATTGCGATTTAAGCGAAAATTTCGGAAGTTGTTTTTAAAGCATATTCTGCCAGCTTGAGGCCACACTGTTGCCGTGACGGAATAGCGATTTGATTCTGTGGTGTTGAGTGCTTCTAGTTGAGTGCTTGTTCCGCCGGCTTCTACGAGCCAGAGCCTTCCTGCACATTTATTTTATGCGTTGAGCCGTTGGGCTAGTCTAAATTACATTTTATATTAAGTTCAACATTATTTAAGTTAGCGAGAAGTGCTGGCTTATGTAAACCCAAGTGGGGTCGACTGTCAATTCTTTATGGTCGAATGAAAGGGCCATTTACACCCTCCTTCTGACTTTAGCCCACCAGCGGCCGAGTGGTAAAGACGCTGAACACTGGTAGTTCGGTCTGAGGTTCGAATCCCGCGAACGGGCTGGCTGCATGGGCGTTTTCGTGGTTTTCTCCATGTGTAACGTGTATACGAGCCAGTTTCCCTTAGAAAGTCCTCCACGAAAGGCATCCCTCCCTTTAGGCAGATAGCCCTCGTGTGCTTTGCCATAATTAAATACACCAACACCAACACCTTCTGACTTTATCTGTCTATAATTCCTCTACAGGTGACAGGTGACGGAGGACGGGGACGCCTGGCGTATAACATAGGTAAACAGGCATATGTCCCACGTCCTCCACTATCTCGAAGAAGCAACTCGCTGGAGCCCCGTGAGGCTGCACCGGGAGTTTACATGGCCATACAGGTGCTAGATGTCGGGTAGTTTTTACATAGGACGTTGTTAATAACACAAAGTAACTTAAAAAAGAATATAAAGGATAGCATTAAAACACTAAAACACTCATATAAGCTGAAACACATAGATATACAAAATTAAACGTAAAAGCATAAAAACACACTCGTAATTACGTAACATAAAGACATAAAAACACACACGAGAATACATATCATGACACATAGAATACATATGGAAACACGTAGAGCACATAAATGCAAATATTACACACAGAAGAAACATATGAGACATAGTAACGTGTGCGTAAAGCAGTAGCGCTGTGCGGAAATATGCTCAGTTCACATAATACATAATGTACATACTTTCATTAGGGGCTTCTGTTGCATGAATTACATATTTCGTTGCATACACTACATTCGTGCATTGTACGGATATTATATATTTCGATTATAATTCCTCTACAGTATTTCTAGACCTTGTGAGTTTGTTACCAAAGAATACTTGACTCTATAATCTTTTTTGTTTGATAACATCACTCAGTTTGTTCAGCTGATGCCAGTACATTAATTTGCGTTGTCTAATTGGTTCTCAAAAAAATTAAACTCCCTTAAAAATGTCATTAAACAAAGAGCATTTTTTAAACCTATGAATTTACTATATGATCATGAAGTTACTCCATGATCACTTGCATATGACATTATTGTAAACAATCATTTCATTTCTTGTCACCAGTTATGATTCACTTCAAAAATGAAGGATTTTATTGACGTTTGAGAAGCAAATGACAGATGTCAATGTGACGAAGCAAGGCACTTTCTTTAGTGCATGTGGAAGATATACATCAAGTATTGAAACGAAACCAAGTCGCTTCACATTATAAACGTTTGAATTCGACAAATTTAATCTCCTAGCGACTTTTCTTCTTGTTATTCGGTCGTTAGCTTCAAATAGTACATTTATTTTGTGTCTACAAATGGCCTGCATCTTCAGTATCAAAACTGCTGAAATGAAATTTTGCGAATCAGTTTTGGCATTAGCGTTTCGGTCAACTATATAGAGGTCACATTACCTTAACAACTATCTTCTCTATATACAGGTTACATTAACTTTTTTCTTGCTTGGATAGCTTTGTTGCCTATGCAGTAATAGAAAAGCACAATATACTGAAAATGCTGCTTTTGATGGGACACCAAAAAAGAGTACACAGAAAAGTTTGTACATAGTAACCCTTGAGAGGTCTGCTGCCAAAGTATGCAGTTTGGGGTTAGGATGAATTCGACTAGCTAAAAACACATATAATCCGTCTGGTTGGGGGGGATGAAATTATTTTCCTAACAACCTACTAATATTATAATTTATCCAAGTGCAATTTTTATACATTCATGATTATTAAATATGCTGTCTCTCTATATGTATATAAAATAAGATATATATATGAATGTATAAAAATAAAAATGCAGAAAGCTTATTCCTCCTCCCCTCACGGAAAGCAAATAAAAGGAACTTTAAATGTCAGAGAATATGTCAGAAGTATGAGTAAGAGAAAATGATTATTATGTTATTTTCAAGGATCAGCCAATGAAAATTAACTGTTTTCCTGGTTTCTTTCCAGCAAGTCGGTTTTATAATAACATTTTGAACTGAAATTATGAATAGACATAAGCCAATAAAGTAGTAACTTTTTAAAATTCATAATCAGTCATGGTGAATATATAAAATAATAAGCAGCTGATAACCTAGTAAATATGAAATTTTCTTTGCTTTCTTTAGCAATTCGCGACTTTGCTTACAAGTAAAAATTCACATTTCAGTTTCACTTCAATAAAAACTGCCATTTCAAAAATTTACCAGTTGGAAAATCTGAACTTTTGCATCGCTAATTTTATGAATTACAATGTATTCAAAATTATTCGTAGCTTATCAAAAGGACCTTTTTCCTCTAACTTTCTGATAAGTGTTTCTTTTATCTATCCTGCCACTAATTTTAAGATGTAATTCACAGATAGAATAACTCCTCAGCTTTATTATAAAATCATTTCTCTGTATGAACACTTACATTACTTATACCTTTATAAATTCTGAAATAATTATAACTACGTTTCTCTTAATATTATTTCTACTAATAGTTAATTGAAATTTAAATATCTTTTTATATTTCACAGTTATAAAGAAAGCATCTTCTTAAACAGCTGGTGATTTAACAGTTTGGCATCCACCATCGAAATGATTGAACTTCTCAGTAGTTTAACCTTCTCATCAGAACAGATACTGCCCAATATATATACAAGGCTGACCAATATTACTGCCTCAAATAAGGGAAGACATTAGACATAAACAATTTAGCGTTACATGAAAATAGAATTTCGCACTTAGGACTCCAATCTTCTAATATTTATATTGTTTAGAACAGACTCGATGATCTGTAAAATATATGATGAAATTTTTCAACGAACAAAACCGTCAGTTCGTGAACAAAAAGAGAGTATTAGCATAAGTCTACCGAGTAACATAAGATTCCACAAAGATTAACTGGTCTTTTTTTTTTTCCCAGAATGAATCTTAACTATACATCGTTTTTACAAACAATTAAATGGATAAATTATATTAATAAATAATCGCGTGAATTCAAATTTATCTGGGATTGAAAGCATAATGCTAAATTTCGTTTATTAAATACAGAACGGACTGAAAAATCTATGAAATTTTTAATATAATGGTTTCTATTCAAATTCAAAAGATGAGCAGAACCTGTAATTATAATCTGCAGAATATTTCGTAAGTCCAGCATTTTATGTTCATCGATTTTCAAGAATATGGGATATGTTGCAAAAAAGTGTTGAGTGATTTTTTAAAGGGGTAATCAAACACAAATTATGATGGGTTAGGTTATCTGAAAGGGCAAAGCACACAAAGCTATCCGCCTAAAGGAACGGTTATTTTCGTGGAATACTTTTTAAAGAACCTAGGAAACTAGAAACAGCTAGGAAAAACCAGTGTTTTAAAACAAAATTTGTATCAATTTTACCGCTAAAAGAAAGATGTTAGGTTTTTCGTCCCTCGCGCAAAAAGTTGTCGCTTGCCAAGTTTTTATCAGTCAGCCATCAGTATTTAGTCTTAGCTGTCATCCATGAATATGAGCCAGTTTCCTTAGAAAGTCCACCGCGAAGGGATACCTTCCGTTTGGGGTAGATGGCCTTCATGTTATTTATATCTTACATAAAATCAACTAACAGCTTCTTCCTAATGAATTCACAATAGCAGCTAAAACCAGTTTTCTGTACCTTGCAATGGAAATGTTGTACTCAATTGGTGGTTGTTTCAAATATTCTTGAATTAACTTTTGTTTGATGTGTTTCTCTTAAAAACATCCATCTATTCAGAGGAGATTACTAGTCTACAGCATCTGAATCCATCGTACTTGCTGTGAGATAAATCTCCGCTTAATCGAATGTGTATCATTGTGATTGGTAGCATCCAAGTAGCTTAGTAAATTTGTAAAAGGGCTGTCATTATGAATAGATTTTTTTTTAATTCTATATAAATCTGCACTTACGGGCAAAAGATACGGCAGAAGAGAAAAATCATATGGATACTGGGATTTATTAGACACCTTTTCAACAAAACGGGTATGTTAATATTTCTAAATACTAATTAAATTTGTTACTAAAACAAGACTCACGTAAATAAAGAAAATTCTCTAAGCCTTTTTACTATACAATTGTTCATAAATCATACCTCAAAGAATGTTGGCATAAATATCCAATTTTTAATTAGATTTAGTAACTACTAATCCACTGATAAATCCATTCTGATCGGGCCATTCATATTTGCATCACGGTTTCAATTCCGAGTGTCAGAATATATTTGCTAAATAAGCCCTTTCCTCGTGTATAATATAGTACCAAACTTTTTGTTAGATATCCCTCCGCAAAAGCGCTCTTCCTTTGATATATCTGACCCACAAGAGCACGAGAGGTTAAATCGCTGAACACTGGTAGTTCCGACTTAAGTAAGATTCCAGGTGAACGGGCTCGCTTCATGGTCGTTTTCGTGGTTTCTCCCATGTGTAACGTGTATACGAGCCAGTCTTCCTCAGAAAGTTCTCCATGAAGCCATCTCTTCCCTTAGGCAGATAGCCCTAGTATACTTTGCTATAATCAGCTAAAGCAACCAATCATACCTTTGACAAATCTTACATTCTTTGCTTGAATAATTACTTAATTACCAATGTATTTTTTTTTTCTTTTTGCAGTACCTGTGCCCGCCAACAAAGGATGTCTTCGCTGCTCAGGAGAAGTTATTCTACACACCTATGAAAAGCAGTGATATAAGGTGGAATTTCGAGAAAATACTTGTCGACCAAACCGGCATGCCAGTACTTCGTTACGACCCGTCTACGGAACCTAAGGATATTGCTAGAGATATACAACATCAGCTTACTCGTTTATAAACATTATCCTATTGAAACTGCACCTCTAGTGAATAATTTTTAAATATTACTTTACCAAAAATTTTAAAAAATGTATTATATTTTCGGTCTGGTTCAACTTCTTATTGCTACTTCAAATTTTAACAAAACTTTAATTATTCGTTAAGAAATATAACTTTTTGAAGTATTTTATTAAATTTTAAATTAATTCTTTACAAAATTTTATTTCAAAATTTTTAAACTTTTTATTATTGGAATATATATTTTCAGGTATCTGACGCTAGCGGTGCAAATTCTTTTAAGTACTGATTGGACAATATATTATCATAATTAAACACTTGCTGGTGATTTGGTTTCTTTTAGATACTAATATTGTAAGCTTCCTACCAGAATCTATCCCAGTTTCTTATGCATCTATTTTAATCAAAATCATTGTGCCCGTGGATTTCATTTGTGTTAACCTAACTTTCAACAGATTAATCCTTTTTATGAAGAGTAAACCGTAAACCTCTGGTGGTTTGCTCGGAAGTGTTGAAGAACTGTGCTTTGGTCTTCTCAGTGCATTCAGCCAAATATAGTTCAACAACGTAAGGAACCTAAACTGTTGAAAGAAAGGTTTCAAAATCCAAGTGAAATTTTTTTGTACTTAATGAAATTTTTAAATAAACTGCATATCAAAACTTACTTCGTCTTGTTTTATTCTTGAATGTCAGTTTTTGAATTTTTTACATTTCAGTCCATTCAACAATAAAATTTTCTAAAATAGAATTTTCAGCTGCAGAATTTAATTTAATGTCTTGCAAAGCTGTGTGATTCATAGGAATTATATATATTTTTGGCAAGGAATGTTGGATAAAACTTTGGGGAGGGGGGGGGAACTTAGATACATCTATTGACTGAAAATGTTGAAAATATAGCGGAATTTGATAGAGCCGCATTATATGAGAGATATTTTTTAAATAAAGACAGGTTCACAATAAAAAAATGAAATAATATACATTTCCAATACTTTATTTTGCCTCAGATCTGCATACCTTCAAATATTTTTCCACGTAATTTACTTTGTTGTTGAAATATCTGTTATAATAGGAGACAAGTTTTTGTAGACTTATGTCACAGAAATGTGTCGCCAAAGAGGAAAGCCATTCTTGAACAGTTGAACCACTTTTGAATATTTTTGAACGCTTCTTTTCCAAATGGATGTTTTTTGGCAAGGAAGTTTTCAGATGCAAGATTTGATAGTTTGATGACAACAGGTCCCGAGTTGTATAGAGTATTTTTTTAACTGCTGCCAACCAAAATGTTTGATTAGAATTTGCATTTGAGCAGAAGCTATTGGCCTTGCCTTCTCGTGAAACATTAAAGTTCTGACTGATAATTCTGCTAATCCTGATTACATGCAGCAGTGTTTATTGTTATACAGTATGGTATGGAATCCATCAGCCAAACAGCGTGTCTGTCACAGAATACGGATGCCATAATACAGACACCTGAGTTTGTTCTAGTTTCATACTATTTGGGAGATGTGCGTGGCCAATTTAGCAACTACTATTTGGATTCAATGACCGTATAATAAACTGAGCCCAAATACCAGCGAACACGCTGGCTCCATGGGAGTTTTCTGGGCTTTCCATATATAGCATGATTACCAGCGAATTTCCCTTAGGAAGTTCTCCAACAAATCATCCAACTTTAGAAAAATATCTCTTGCGTTATTTGCCATGATCATTTAAGTCAAACCATCTTTAAAATTTGATTAGTCCACATAGTCAACAGATTACACACTTTTTTTTCTACTAATCCGAGCAGGATAGTTCTTTTAAAAATTTTGATGAAATGTTTCCATCTATTCACCTTGTACTCAGTGCTAAGTTTGGGAATGCAGCCACTGGTATAAATAATCTTAATTATCCTCCTCACCAATCATTCTGCTATAAACACTTCATTTGCTTCTTCAGCTCGCCAACGGCTGAGCGGTAAAGTCGCTGAACACTGGTAATTCGGTCCGAGGTTCGAATCCCGCGAACGGGCTGGCTGCATGGGCGTTTTCCTGGTTTTCCCCATGTGTAAAGTGTATATGAGCCAGTTTCCCTTAGAAAGTCCTCCACGAAGACATCCCTCCCCTTAGATAGTCCTCTAGGCTTTGCCATAATCACACACACATTTGCTTCTTCACAAAAGTATCGATGATTCATTTACTAATATATTTTCCTTTCTATACTGGAACTTAAACATTCAGCGCAATTATTGAGTAATCACCAACTCTGCCTAAATCGTTTAGATAAAGAATGTACAGTATGGCTCTTTCTCTAACAAACTGAAATTCATCCCTCTTAGTATCTAAAACGGAATTATCAAGCGAATAAATCTCAATAAATTATAACTGATGTTGAGCTAAGGAGGTAATTTCACTTGTACAAAGATCTATACTGTTGTTGATAAAAACTTGATACAACAAATTAGAATATGGGAAATAAATATTTGCACTATCACACTTTTATTACATTCCTATTCGGCGCACAAAAAAATTGCATTTAAAAACATGCAGAATATTTTTAAAAGGTTTATCATCACAGTCAGCGTTATACAGACATTTAAATACAGCGGCTTTCATCCGTTACACATAAATAGGTTCGCATAAGTCTTTTTTATACTTACCAGTGGTCGAGCGGTATTATTTTTTAATACGAACCGTTCGAATTTTTAATAAATTGTGCGGACTGTAGCTGTCACTGAAATAATTATTATATTTCATATTATTAATTCAGAGTATTGAAATATATGCGATAATTGTGAAAGTATAAAATTACTATTTTTAGTGTGTTTATCTTAAGCATTTGATTGAGCTCAAAGTACTTGTTTTAAAATAGCTGAAGCAATTTTTATTTTTAGCTTATATTTATTTCCTAGTAAAACAAATAAATCTTAGTTCGACGGCTTTTTTTATGTTATAAGGTAGAAAAAAACTTCTACTACTACTAGTGGATTCATTTTTTTAAAAATACGCTCTGATAATCTTCAGTTTTCGTATGTATTCCGTCATAATTTATTTACATATACTATGAAGTTATTGTCAAGTGCTCACTAAAAATAGGAAATGCTGCAAATCGGGATTTTATTCAATTTTAGTTTTTACTCTCCAAATGTTCCTCGTCAGTAATATGCAAAATTTCAAAGTTTCGTATACTTTGATATATTTTTACATTCGATTGATAACAATACATAGGATAAAGTTTTCACACTATAAATTAATTATGCAAGTATACCCCCAAACATTGCATATACAGCACTTAAGCATATAAGCAGTAATGTAAATGGCCATTAATGGACGACTACCTTTCTCAGTTTCCTTTACAGAATGGGGATTTTCGAACATCCAAATCCTATGATTAGATATATTAAAATTTCTTCAAACAGGAAATGTTGCTTCATCACTGAATTTTCTGAAGAAACTGATTATCATTACTGATACGGTCAAGAATGTCTACAGAAAATTCCTTATGAACGACTCTGTTATTAGGTTTGATTTGTTGACAAATCTGGAATTTCTATGTAGTCAATTTCAACCTTTGATGAACAACTTTATCTGAGAATTCCTGCTTGCATGCTAGCACAGCGGATGAATTTCCTGGGGCTGCGAACAAACACTTCTTGAAAGCGGAAACATTTTCATCACTGCGCCCTGAATACGTTGCATTTCCTTTATTCAAAACATGTCCGGTCTCTCGAAACTGTTTTAACAATCTTTTAACGGATTGTTCCGTTGGTGGAGGTTTATTAAATTCATGTTGGTTTATTAAATTGTTTCTGAGATTTTGGTTGCTATAACCAGAGAATGCACATCGGTTTTTCAATGCCTGATGCGAATTTGTAAACAAACAAGTTCCCTTTCGCCATTCCCCAAAATTAGAACAAACGAAATTACTTGAACTGCAGATTATATCGATATAAACTGGTACCTGTTATTTGGTAAAATTAAGTTGCTATTTAATTTTATTATCGTATTAATAAATTGTGGACACACACTGTATAATAAAAATCGAAATTGTGAACCAGTTTATCTTAAAAACTCTTCCACAAAGATACCTCTTACTAATTACAAAGCTACACATTTGATCGCATCTTCCGATCATAGTATTAATATTTCCTTTCACCAACAAAAGGACGGCCGATCCATTGTGACTTTAGCATATCGATCGAAAAGCCCCGCAGTTATTGTCTATAACACAATGCCTAGGATGCACATGCTTAAAACAGAGTCTTTTCCGAATATGTAATGCTGTAACTGTGGA
The DNA here is from genome assembly GCF_044657685.1 of Stegodyphus dumicola. Lineage (NCBI taxonomy): Eukaryota > Metazoa > Arthropoda > Arachnida > Araneae > Eresidae > Stegodyphus > Stegodyphus dumicola. The sequence continues at coordinate 33,963,051 of NC_140774.1, forward strand.
AAGTAGAGCAGGCGACTGAACAAGATTGTAACGAATTTCTAACAATTAGTAGTCGAAAAGGGCAAATGAGTAAATACAACAGAAATGAATAAAATAAATTTAAAAAGGTAAAAGATAAACAAATAATGAAGTTACATAAAACGAACTAATGTGTATATATAGCAATGCAATTACGCAAGTACACATCGGAGAAGTTAGGTCATATTGCTATCAATTTAATAAGACGCAATTTAAAAAAAAAAAAAAAAAACAGAGGAACTCCGAGAATAAGACACAGTAGTGATTACATTATAAGCATGGCCGTAATAAATACGGCATGATACATAACTTGTCCGTTATTATAATTTAACATAACAAAAAAAACTGGTATTTTCATCTCTAAAATTATACTGCTTCTTAAAAAGTCTCAAAAAACAAAATCTATCGCTTATAAAAAACTTCAAAACTCGTTTTGCGTGGTATTCCTAGAAGTTGAAAATAAGGTTATTTACACACTGCGCGAACAGACAGACAAACAAAGGGGTTTTCACTTTAGGAATACATTTTACTCAGATGAAAAGAATTAGACTTATTTCAACTGTGTGTGTAGGGAAAAGGCAGAATTCAGCCAGTAAGCTCAATGAACTAAATGAGAACGCGAGAAGAAATTAAAGCTGTAGGTGTGACATCATCAACAAATTACAAAAAATTTTTAAATATTCATGAAAACTATTTTTTCAAATTCAATCTGTTTCCAAGATTCTGTAACATAGGTACAACAGAAAGTTCATTATGGAAAAGATTTCTAATCGTTGCTGATCGCGTATCGTTTCTTGTGCTAATATTATTATTCGAAATTGAATATCTAATTTTTTTAAATTTTGATGATTTTCCTCTGGAACAGCTACCGATTTTTTCTGACTTTGATAATCATTTATCAAACATTCTGATGCGATAAACGATTATCAAATCCAAGAATGTAATTTCTAACAGCTACAATTATTACGACTATGAACGAAATTTTAAGAATCAAACCCTTGCCAGATTTTAAACAATTTTCTTAAAAGAAAGTATTTTTCAGCTTCTGCCACTTGCCATTAATAAAGATTCAAATATAAAAATTCTGCATTTCTTGAAATTTAGAGTGTGTCATTATGGCAAAGCCTCGAGGGTTATCTGCCTAAGAGGTGGGATTCCCTCTAGGAGGACTTTCTAAGGAAAACTGGCTCGTATACACGTTACACATGGGGAAAACCACGAAAACGCCCATGCAGCCAGCCTGTTCGCGAGATTCGAACCTCAGACCGAACTCCCAGTGTTCAGCGATGTACGCTCGGCCGCTGGTGGGCCCCATGAAATTTAGAGAGAGCATGAAAGATGAATTTGCTTATAAAATTTCAAATGTATTACACAAAAATTGACGTAATCTAAAAATATTAATATATGGCTAATAAATATTTTTGTAAACTCGCTGACATACCGAAGGTCAAAATAATCCATTCATTTCCATAAGTATTTGAGTATTGCATCAATTAGATCATCAACAATTTCCACTCAAGCTTAAAGTCTGAAGAAGTATATCGCACAATACTGTCTCAAAAATTGCATTATGCGCAACTATGAAATACAAACCTAGTAGAAATTTTGAATTAAATAATAAAACAATTTCGAAATTACCTTGAACAATAACATAATTTTATCATAAGGATTTCAAGTGAACCTTAAATGTTTTCTCAGGTGATTTTAGATCTGAATAGCGGATATTTCTGTCGAATATTTATTTGAATAATTTACTGTTATTACCTTCATATGAAATTTTAATCAATTTTCTTCTAAATTTTACCTTCGTAGTGCATCCGTTTTAAGAACCAGGTACATCCTTTGTAGTGCATCCATTTCTGCCAGCTTAATGAGCGAAAATACTAGGCATGTTTGTATATTGTTTTCAAAATTATTTTATAATTATATATGTGTGTGTGTGTGGAATTGTTTTATTACTGCATTATTCTGTTATAGGTCTCTTTTGTATGTTTCTTTTTATAGATCAGCTATATGTAAGTCAAATAACAAATATGTAAATCAAAGTCTAATTTTAATTTGTAAAAGTCCCTTAACTTTTCATTTTAATCTGGTTATTTCCCTTTTCTATCCTCGTAGTAACTGCTTATAACAAATCGCTCTCAGCTGCTTCATTGCAAAAGTAATCCTTCTTCTTGTGAGATTCCATTAAGCTAAAAGACTCAGATACTTACATAAAGTTTCGGTTCCAGATGTAAATTTTGGAAAACGAAACTTTTAGTAGCCAATGGGGATAAATCTGAAACTAATTTTCATTTCAGATACGTCGTATTCCTCCTCTCGCGTCTTTAGATTGCAAGTGTACTTGCTGCCTGCCACCTGCTGCTCCTTTTTCCTCAGGAAGTCCAAGAAAGGCAAACTTACCACTGTAACTTTTTAAAGAACGGCGCCCTTTTCTCACCAGTTTAGCTGCGTCTCTATCAAAAATGAAAAGCTGCTTTGAATCCATCTGTTTCTTCATGAATTGGCTGTCATCGTCATACATCTACATCGTCAATGAAAATGGTATCATTACATGAATATGAGTTGATAAATTTTAACTCATATTGATTAAATTATAGCTTTATACAGGTTTGAAAAATAACTGTGCTATAATGATATTTTGTATTTCTGAAACTGCGAGACTAATGATCAAAATTGCTTTGTCCTAAAAGAAACTTTTCATAAACATAATGAGAAATTTAATGTAATGGGCCTTGTAGCTTATCGAATCACAGAAATCACAAAGGTATCACAAAAAGTGAACTAAAAAGTACTTTTTGTGAAGGTATCACAAAAAGTGAACTAAAAAGTACTTTTTGTGAAGGTATCACAAAAAGTAAATGGTTTAGGGTTTAAGTTGTAAGTTTTTCTAATGGAAAAATGAAATAGCTTCTGTTCTATACAAAACTTGAAACGGATAAGAACATCTTCATTTCATAGCCCAAAAGGGCTTTAATTTCGAAACGGCACTGTATGTTGAATCACTATAAGCTTGCATCACTTTTCATATTGTTCCGCCAAATATTATCATCTCGTATTATATTTCAAGAAATTAAATAATGAAAACTCTGCATGAACTTATCTATGTTTCTCGCACTGTGATAAAATAACGGTATTTAGAACCATCCAATTTTGAATGGTGTAATCCTACTGCGAATATAGGAATCTGAAAGCCCAAATTTGAAATTTGGAATTTGTTTTATTATCGATTTCATATTTTGTAAAACTTCAATGAATTTTTGATTAACAAACTCAACGATTTAAAAGCAAGCAATGGCAACACCATAAGGGGTAAAAAACCTTATTATCTCCAGCGCGAGAGACTGTGTATCGGAAATTCTAAAGATATACTCATTTTTAAAATTATTTTTGCGATATTGCTGTTGAATTGAATTTTATGGTTAAAGTGCGAAGAACAGGATATTTAATAAATAAAGGCCCGAATTTCGAATTTGCTTTATTGTCTTTTTCATATTTTGCAAAATTTGAACAAATGTTTGATTAGCAAACTCAACGATGTCAAAGCGAGCAATGGCAAAACTGTATGGTCAAAAATAATTTTATCTCCAGCTCGCGAGACTGTCTATCGGAAATTGTAAATATATGCTGGTTTTAAATATTTTTAGCCCAAAGGGACGTTAGCCCAAAAGCTCTCGAAACGTATATGTGTGTGTAAATGAAAATTCGCTTTTTTAGGCGTAATATAAAATCTGAAAGCTTTCAGATTTTTTTATTAAAAATTTTATTTAATTTTGTTTATCTAATTTATACATATATATTTTAATTTCGCCTTTTGTTGTCCTTGGACAGAACACATGTAGTTTGAATTATTTGAGACATATAGTGAGTGAGATTACAGAATTATCTAAGACACATAGTTTAAATTATCTGAGACATATATAAATAATTCGAAGTATATTTGAGACATATACAGTGAGTCCCGAAATTGAGGGTACACTCCATTCCACGACAGAATTCATGTTTAGAATGAAAACAGAAACTGTCAGATAAAGACAGTCACCAAAACCTTTAGACGAGGATGTAGAAAGATACCTAATCTTAATATTGATTCATGAATAGACATAAAAAAAAAAAATGCATGAAATACAGAAACAAAATGTACAATAGAAATCGTCAAAAATCTCAGCTCACAAAATTGAGGGTACATGTAATTGTTTTATTACATAAATTATAAAAAAACAACACATTAATATTTTGTAGCATACCCACTGGCTTTGATGACAGCTATCCGCCGGGACATCGAATCGACAACAGTTTTCGTAATTTCGGGTGAAATGTTTTCCCACTCCACTTTTAGTACATGCTTCAAATGTTCTTTATTTGTGATCTGATGTTTTCGGACCTCTTTTTCAAGGTGGGACCACAAATTTTCGATCACGTTCAAATCAGGAGATTGAGGTGGTGTGTTCAGCTGATTTCGGCACTGATACAGCAGCCATTCTTTGACAGTATTTGCTGTATGCTTTGGATCATTATCCTGTTGAAATGTGAATTTTGATCCTAGTTCCAATTGAGTAGCACTGTCCTTCAAATTATTTTTCAATATATTAAGATAACCCATTTTATCCATTATTCCATCAATAAACACTAGCTTTCCAACTCCCGATGATGCCATACAGCCCCAAACCATTACTGACTCACCTCCATGCTTCACAGTTGGAATTGTGTTTCTTGGATCTAAAGCTGATTTTTTCTTGCGCCACACCATACGATGACCGTCACTGCCAAAAACATTAAATTTACTCTCATCGCTGAAAATAACTTCATTCCAGAACTCTTTAGGCTTCAGAATGTGCTCTTTAGCAAATTTTAATCTCTTAGCTCTACTTATTTTACTAATGAAGGGCTTTTTGAGAGCTTTTCTGCCATTATAACCAGCCCTTCTGAGGATTCTGCAGAATTAATTTATAGGCTATTAAGAATAATTACTTGTAAGCTATTAAGAATAATTACTGCGCACTGTTTCTGCAGAAAGAGATTTACCCATAGTTTCCGAAGTACTTGCGGCAATTTTTGGGGCACTTATTGTAGGATCAATCCTTACCTTGTGTACAATTCTCCTCTTTGCTGCTGAACTGATAATTTTCTTCCTGCCTCTCCCTGCTTGGTTTTCCAGCGTACCATCCTTTCTAAATTTTTGAATGATTTTTCTAATACAATTTACACTTCTGCCAAGTATTTCTCCTATTTTTCTCAAAGATTTGCCTTGATCAGACAGATTAATGGCCAGTTTTCTTTCCTCAATCGTCGTTTCTTTCCTATTCTCCATATTTGTCACACAGAAAGGAAGTAAGCTCAAATTTGGATTATTTGGATACTAAAAGGTTGTATTTTTGTATAAATCTTAGGTACAAATTATTTTTAAAATTTTACTGGTAGTTTTACACAGTCATTTAAGAAGTGTACTCTCAATTTTGTGACTTTCAGAAGTTGAAGATTTTCGTTTAAGTAATATAATATTTTTTAACGGGGTTTTATAACTTATTTTTTGTGTAGTTGAGAAGAAAAATGTATATTTTTTAATGGGACAAAACTAGGAAAACTTGCATAATAATTTCTATTCTTAATAGCCTACAAATTAAGTTAGCATTAAGTGTACCCTCAATTTTGGGACTCACTGTAGTTCAAACTATATGTTTCTTCAATCACATCTGATTTGGAAAAATCAAAATTGAAATTAAGAGAAAAAAAGCCTTATTTGATAAGTAAAGTTAATAATTAAAATTTAGATTTGTGAAAAATTGGTCCAACATACTATTTTTATCTGAAATCTTCAGTGTTGTCTCCCCAATTCAAGTAATAAATTCTTATAATCATTACGCTGCAGGCACATTTTCTCTGCCAGTTTTAGGTTTCTTCCTTCATACGGAAGAGAAACGGTTCCGCTGAGACTTTATCTCTTCGAATTTCACTGTTTACGGATATGCACGTACCATAATGCGTCATCGCTGATTTTAGAAGCTGTGGTTGATGCCTGATCATACCCGTCAAGATTATTTTGAAGGAACAGATGTTTCTAAAGTTCAATTTTCAGATTTTGCATGCGACTAATTTCTTAGCAGAAGAAAATAAAAAGAAAATTTGCATTTAATCTTCCTTGAAGCTGCAGAATAAACACGCAATTCATTTTTTTAGAATATCCGTTCTTTTCCCTCTAAATTTTCTTATCTTACTCATGATCCCGAAGCTGAGAAATAGAATGTATTATGTTTTTGACAATACACGTCGTTTCTGAAGATGCTTTTTATTATAATTCTACATTATTTCGTACAGTTTTCTTCTAGGTTGAACCTTAGGTCAAATTTACGTAATACGTAAACATAAACCAGAAATTTAAAGTGTGTCTTGGAAAAGAACCAGGTATTATACTAATAGATTACACCATGGAAATCCAGAGTTTTGGAAAGAATCAGGTACTATACTAACGCCATTACGCGAATTTGTCTCCGATGCTTATTAGCTCTCTTAGCTCTCATTGTTGAAAGCCATGTTATCTGCAACAGAATAATTATAATTGAAAGTTACTTTATATATGTTTCATTTATTTAAATATTTAAGCTACGAAAACTGCTCAAATAACAGAGGCTAGTGTCTGCTAATTTTTATTTTTACCGTAAGAGAAAATTTTAACTAATTCATCTAGTTAAGTTTAACTCGTATTTAGTTTAAACTTACTGCGAAGACGAAAATTCGTCAAAGCAAGAGAAAGTTACACAAGTGCAAACAAATACCTAATTATGTTTAGAGTTACAATATTAACGATGAATTAACGAGCAATGATACCAAAATATGAGGTTTGATATACTATTAAAATGAATTCTTGACAGCCGAGAAAATGACAGACGTTCACTACTTCTTGCCCTTGATGAATTTATGGACCTGATCGAGAGATCTTCTGAAATCAGAAAGTTAGAAACAACAATAACGAAGCCTCGTGGCGCCAACTGTAGCAGGTTTCGTACCAATACGTCTGAATTTTTTTCGAAATACGACTGAAATGCTGAGTTTCCCTTTTGCTGTTGCATAATAAGTGTAAATTTACCGAACCATGTGTAAGAATGTGAAATTAAATTGTAAATTATAAATAATTTGCATTCAGTGTTATTCCGCGAGAAGCAGAAGTAAACTGGTGTTACATTTGCTCTGTTCTTTAGAAGTATATAATGAATTTTAATTGTTTTTATTATTTTACCGTTCTGCTCGTTTAGTATTCTGAGATTGTAATAGAAGTCGGGTCGCCATTTCGTGGGTCAGGTTTTAAGGTTAAACTAATACAAATAAAGCAAATGCTATTTTAACCTTGTAAGGATAGTTACTAGTTTAGGAAAGAAAAGGCCAAATGAACAGCAGGAGCTGAACTATCTGTAATTAGCAGACTTTAAAGAGAACAAAACTATGGAAAGCTGCTTGATATCCATGATAGTAAAAGGATGGCTATGAAAAATAGTTATATTTTTTTAGAATGTTGAACGTAGTCAGATTGAATGAAAAGAAGCATTAAAAATTAAATTACTCGATTAAAAAACGCATGAAAAGGAAAAGTTATCTGATTGCATGAATTAGCAAAATAAGAATATGGTAGCAAAGCGATGGCAAATAACCTAAAAGCTCATATGAACCTCATCGTCAGATTTTTAGACCATTACATCCAATATTCAAAGTTCAATTTGAAGCAAATTTTATATTTTTATCTAAATTATTCAGTGCAAAATAAAAGTCATGAAGGTTATTAACTGACTTGTCCCAAGAAGCTTAATGCTATCTGCTCTACTCTTTATCGACTGTAGGGTATTTATAATAAGTGTAGTAGTGTTTGTTATAAAAGTAAGTAAGCACCTTCTGAAAACAAATAAATTATATACACATTAGAAATTTCATCTTCTTTATAACATCTTTTTTGTCTGGGCATGAATAGTGAAAGTGAAAATTTTTTTTAAAAACTCAAACGTTTAATGTTTAATCTTTCAATTTCATTTTATATAGCACAAATTTAACTTTTCTATATAAACATTTAATATTAATTTTAGCCGTTTAAATCAAAATTAGGCATATAGTCCAGGTAGAAAACAGTAAAAAAAGATGGCTTAAAAATATGTAAAACACAGATATCAAAAACAAGAACAGAAACTACTTTTAACTGAAAGCTTCAGTGTGAAAAATATTATCATATTTTTCTTTTAATTACTTAAGATAGTCACAGTAATGCTTAAATTCATTGCTTAAATTACTGAAAGTTTAGTTTCTGCTTTATGCGTAAAGAAGAAAGGTTTCAAAGATCAAATTTGAAATACTATTAATTTTTTAAGGTATATAAAGCAGAGATTTCCTAGAAAAGAGCGTGCAACAATAAAAAACTGCTTTATAACAAATAACATGATCCTCGAATTTAAGTGGAAATGAAAATTTCTCATTCTCAAATATTTTCACTTCTCATACAACTAGGGAGAAAAAAAAAAGCCTGTGAGAAAAGGTTAAGTTGGGAGTTTAATCATGGCAGAGCTCGTGAAAGGTATTATAACAGAAGTGCTCTATTTATTCTCAAAGACGTTCAATAAACAGTATCCTTCTGTTACGTTAAAGGTAGGTAAAACCACGAAAATCCCCACGTAGTCAACCCTTGATGCTGGGAAACAAACTCATAAGCCATTATGAAGATTCATGATTTTCGAGATTATCGGGCATTAAAAAAATACATAAATACATGAGAATGGCAAGTAAAGCGATATTTGATTCAAATCTTCCCAGGAATGAATTAACATGTAAAAAAAAGGAATTATTATTAATTTGTTTCTAATTCAAATTGTTATATCTGTTCTTTTAGTGATAGCTGAAATACAGCTGTATTCCGAATTTAAATTATGTGTAACAATTCTGAATCAATTTTGAATTAAAGGAGTTACTTTTTAATAACTTAAATATGAGCTTAACGGTTAAGAAATTCTTAGCAAAAATGTATTAGTCTCGCGATCGGTTTTATGATGCTTCACATAAAAGAATTATTTTACAGAGCAAAATATTAGTTCTCAATTTTCTGTACTTATCGTTGAGCAGAAGATAACATCTTTCTAATACTGGTTTGTCTGGTTTCGGAGGTGCTACTTCTAGTTTTATTTTGAAAACTTAAACATTTGTTGTCCATTATTATTGCGCAGATTATATGATGAAATCAGTTTCTTTAAACGATCAATCATATAAAGACCCATTTCAAGAACAAATATTTTGAAAAAAGAGCAGGCAGTTTTCTGTTCTTTTTTCGTCAGGTAATCCTTTAAAAAAAAAAAAAAAAAAAAAAAAAAAAAAAAAAAAAAAGAAAAGAAAGAAAGAAAGACTAATATTATTGACTCTCTGGCAGCATTTAATTAATTGTGTGGAAGACATTAAGATTAACGGCACATTTTTATTGAATATGAAAAAAATGTGACATTATTACTTGAGGACATTAATGTTCTTTTCTTCTACTTATAAAATTATATCTGTCAAGTGACCATATTTTAGCTCAACTCCTTTCTTAAGTACTCTTAGGACCATCAGCAACTAAGAAATTAAAACTACGAAGCACTGACAAATAGTTCCAAGTTCTTTTCGAATTCTAACGAGTCGAGAACATATTTTTCTTTGCTTTCCCCATATGCAACATAATTATGCGTAAGTCGCCCTTTCTTCCATGGAAGCAAACGTTTAGGGAGATAACTTTGATTGTTTTACCGAAATCCAACCCAATCTAATGAAGCAATGAAAATATCTCTTATCTTGCATGTTCTTGCCATTGAAATTTTCTTATCAAAGTATTCTTTTCTATTTCCATACCACAGCAAGGTATCTCTTAGTTCTTTAAAATGAGCATATTAGTTTTTTGGTGCAAATTTGAACAATAGCCCATAGATAATGTTTCGTTAATTGTGTTTGTTGCTACATCAATTGTGCAAAATATTTCACCATCGCAGCATATCATAAACTTAATACTCTATTTTCCGGACTTAGTAGGGACAAATATTTAAAAGGGCAGTGTTATCTAAATCCAGCAGGATGTTCGTCAGTTGTATTTTCAGATGGAAGGAATTATCACCAATACTGTACTTTTATCACCAAAGTTCACACAAATAAAAGCTGAAACAAGCCCTATTCAGTTTTGCTCATTGAAATTTCGCCAGTGTTTTTGAATAAGTCTTAGGCAAGCATTCGGTTTATATTGTTTAATTCCCAGTAGTAAATAAAAGCTATTTACATGGGATTTGTTTCTTTGGTTTTTACCGGGCTAACATTTATTTGTATGCAGTCTCCGCAATCTGTTTCCTTTCTTTTATAAATGTAATTCAGTCTTTGTACTTCTCCCGGAGGTGTTCTGTGTGAAAATTATGATGGAGATAAACAACGGCAGAGCTAACAGTCGACTTAGTTGACCGACTGTTCCGTCTTCTCTATGTTAAAAATGTCTTAATTCAGTAACGAATACAAATTTTCTTTTGTAAAAATAATTACCGTATTTTCTCGCGCGTTTTTCTCCCTAGCATTTTAACGTAAGGTCGTAATTTTTTTTAAACATTCGTGTAATTTCTCCCGTCCTCAACTTTTTTCATTAACTTATAAGGTATTTCTCTCGCCTTCTTAACATGCCTTCGTAGTGTAGTGGTCAACATGCTCGGCGAGTATTTAAGAGATCCGTGGTTC